>NC_132940.1:58326500-60726500 GCF_034638445.1 Ciconia boyciana
TGTCCCAATGTCAATACCCTGAGAAATGGTACGTTTGCCAAAGATGTGAGAGACCAGCAGAGCAAGTTTGCCAATGTTGTACTAATTCTCCTGCCGTTGGTGACCACACTTACCACTGGGTTGTCTTAAATACTTGATTCTCCTTGCAAAGAATGGTCTGGTAAGGTCCCAGCTCCCCACCATCCCTACTATAAGGAGAGATTCAGAGGTCTCCCTAATCCCATCCCCTCCTTCCCAAATGAGGTGTTGCAGAAGACCTAGACTACCCTTCCAGCTTCTCCCAGAAAAAAAAAAAGTTGATGTGCTGATCTCATCCTGCTCCCTTTCCACTTGCTGGCAGAATGTCACTACTGAAGCAGGGAGAGCAGGATGTGCTTTGTGCAGTACCCTTCACTGGCTAGCAGTCCATCAGGGAGTAGGTTTCTTCCTAAGTGAAATCCAGATAAACTTGCGTGTTTCAAGAAAAAAGAAAAAAAAACACCTCACAACCAAAAAACTTACAACATTGCAGACACATCATATCCTCTGTTCCACATACACCAGTCTCTCAGCAGCACTTTTATTAAATAATCCTATCAAAACAGAACAGTAAAAAGGGTTATGCACAAATTATTTCTTGTCCACTATGTATTTAGAAGGTAGTGTTTTCACTTAAACAAATGTTTAACAGCCTTCTATAGGCATTTAACAGGTACATCATAAACCTTCTGAAAGCACAACTATCTATTTCACCTTCTGTCCAGTTTGTGGAAGATACAGTTAAGAGGAAGTACTGCCAGATTTCTGCTGAAGTGTGGTCTGCTTTAATGGAAAAGTTTACTTATGTACTACATATCAGCTGCTTTGGATAGTTCAGTAAGATAAAGCTTCCAAAAGAAAAAATAATCTTCTATCATGAGGTATTTTAATCCCAGAGTGGAAAACCTGAAGATAGCAGTAGGATAAAACTCTTCACAGAATAAACTAGAAAAACTTCAGGGTTTCTCCAGAAAATAGAAAGGGAGCAGTTTAGAAACACAGCAGGCAAAAGGTTTTATACTCCAACTGAGAGTATATTTCTTAAACACTCAATAATTTTGCCTTTCTCCTGATTTCAAACAGGCATTCTGCAGAAGGGATAAAGCCTGTAGCACATCTATTTCATTTAGGCCCATTAGAGCTTATTAATTTTCCCCTGTGAATGACCTTCCATACACCACCACAAGGCTGACCGATAGAAGATCCAGAGGAATAAGGTGCTATAAAATGAACTAATCAGGCAAATAGAACAGAACTTTGATTTCTAAATAAATGGAATCTCTGATGGCAAAAGGAGTCACTTCCAACTTTATTTGTGGGGAAAAAAAAATAATTCCGGTTCCATGAGGTTTTCTGCATGTTCTGTTTTTGTTTGATTTTGATATTCCTCATGATGCCCGATTCCTGCTTCCTATAAATCAACAGTAATAACTATTATTTCAGCATCGTGCCCCTCTGTCTATATGGCCACCAATGTGGCCATAAAGCTCTAGCTGTAGTAACTTGAAGGACCAAGGCTTAAAAACCATGAAGCTACTGTTGCGTAACAAGCACAAGATTAATATTTATGTACAGAACCTGAAGAAAATCAACTTTCAGCTTTTGGCAAGACTTAAAACACCATTTTCCAAGAGGGGCATCTAGATAATTACTTTCTGGAGAACACAACCTATATATAGGTAATAATTCATAAACCTTATGGTGTCAGAAATAATATATCACAGCTCTGATCCTTCAAGTGCTTGTTATTAAAGCTACTCAGATATGTAAGTGTTTACTGACTTTGTGCGTTGAAATTTGAATTGACGTGAACTTAAACACAGTTTTTAAACACCCAGTCCCTTTCTGCACTGCATACAGGTTTCCTGAGCAGCAGAGGAGGAAAAGGCAATAGATTTAGACAAGATTAGAGCAGCTATTTGCAAATTTATGCACAGAAAACTTATTTTAATTCTGATACAGATTTGGAAAGCTTAGTGGCAGCATTTAGGTACCGTGGTGAGTAAAGAGATAGAATAGCTGACACCCATCACCCATGCCAAAGTACTCTAGAGACGGGCAGTGCTAAGGAAGGGAAAGCAACTGTTTCTCCCTTCAGCTAGCGGGAGGTAGAAGAATATTTCATGTATCATAACACCTCCTAGAAACACATGGCACTTAAAGACACCCTGAAAAAAGACCATACTCAAAACATGTTAGAAGTCTCCAAAATATCCTCTTCCTTAGCAAGCATGGCATTTTGTAACTCAGGCTTTGTTTTCTTCATCCAACATAACGTGCCCACAGTGACATCCAAGCTGAGACACGTCTAGTTCTCCTTTAGTTCTGATATGGAAGCACAAGAAACTGTGGGAAGAAACGAAGTTTGGATTGTGTCATGGAGTAAAAATAGATACAGCATATTTAAAATGAATTTTGACATTTCATCTTCAAATGCGGTATTATAAATTATTTCATCTAATAATAAAAAAATGAATTATTCCACCCCTAGGCTCAGACAACAGTCATGTCCAATTGCTGGTATCAAACATGTACAATAATGCAAATCCCACCTCAACTCTTGCCAGGCCTTCCCACTTACAGATAAAGTTTCCTTTCTCCTCAGTAAAGATGAAATCTCTCTCTTAAGCAAGCAGAGGCTTCCCACGATCTCCCTTTCTGGCTTTTCTTTAAAGGGCTGTCACAGGAGAAGGATTAGGTACCAATTATTAACCCGTCCCCAACCCATGTGGAAGTTTGCACATTTCATAATGTCTGTCCTTTATCTCTGAGAAATTTCACAACAGAAAGAACCACTAAGCATAAATCTGTAAAGTCCCCTTTGTGACTACAGCTACCAGTCCTTCTAAAGAGGGACTGGGGAAAATGAGGAAAGAAATAAAATAAAACTCCCTTTCAGGATAGTTTTCTCCTGAAAGCCACTAAGATCTGGATCTAGCAAAAGGCTCTGCCAAGATGGAAGAATCAAACCTCATGTAATTAATTACAGGGAAGGAGTCCCTGTCTCTTACTTTATTGGTTTAGATGATATGAAAAATTAAAACGTTAGTCATGCCCCAGTGAAGTCATTAGCTTGCACTGCTCTACCCCCCTTCTTTGATAGAAAAGGGACAAAGAGGAAACCATCCTAAACCCAAATCCTCTTCTACCTATGAAGAAACTCTAGTTAGCTACCAGACCCATACACCTCTACAGACTTTTTTTGTTCCCCTGTAAAACAAACATCTTGTTGTTTTCCACTTGCTAGCTCCCCTTTCCATACTTAAAAAGGTCTTATGGGCTGTCAGGGGCCTTGTGCTCTGCAATGAATGATTTCATTCCTTTATCAAATATAAAAGTTTCCTTTTATCTCCATCTCATGAAACAGTTGTACAACAGTACAAGTGCCTTAACCAAAACCTTTCTTCTAATCTCTTTAAAAAGCAGCAAGTTATTTTCTTGTGGCGTTACTCGGATGACAGGGAAGGAAAGAGACAGGAGACTACCTCCAAACATTATCTCAGAAGACATGAAATCAGGCACTTGAAATTTTAGGGAAAAAAACAACTCAAGCTCAAACTGAAATTATGACATATTCAAAGTGAACACAGTACTCACAGAAACTATACAGCAGAAAAGAAAAATTATATCTTCCACTGCAAGAGCCAGCAAAATTACAAGCTTCTTAGCCAACGATCAGCTCTCATACTAAACTGCTTACGTGAAGGCTTGCGAGTCCGAGGCCTTAAGCAACGAAAAGCTAGCTGCCTTTGATCACTAGGTCCTCCAGGAGCCCGTGAGGACACCGACACGTTCTACAAGCACAGAGGATGACACTAAAGCTTTTCACTCCTGCAGACTACATATCAATCAGACGGTAGCACTCAGAGCTTTGAGTTGTGACCCATTTGAAGTGGTACCTTAGGGCTAAAGGCCGGCATGGTCTTGCTGCCGTGTTACTCCGTTTCCAAAACTGTGACTTCAGACTAGAACTACAGACAGACGGATGGACGCTCGACTGTTGTGCTGCATATGACACTGTATTATTAATAGATGACACTATGTTATTAATAATATTCAAATACAAGTGCCAGGCCTGTAATTCTCCCTCATTTCGTAGTAATCTTCAGCAAATAACTGAGCTTGTCCATCTGGAACCGGTGCGTGACACGACACCCCCGGAGCCCCGGGGGTCAGTCCCCTGTGCTGACAGCACGGCAGGGAAGGCTCCCTCGGCCTTCGGGACTGGGTGCTAGGTAATGCATCAGGAAGAGAAAGGAGGCGGCAGGAGCACAGCCCCCAGAACATGGGATGGTCACAGAGGGGGGGCGAATTACCAGAATATCAGGCAAGAAAAATGGGATGGAAGAAACCCTGCTTTTTCTAAAAAACCGATCTGGTGTGTGAGGAGGCTCTAGATCTGGACCGAAATCGCTCATTTACATCAAGAATAAGATCTGTACTACCATTTTCGCAACGCCGTAACACTGTGCTCTGTTCCTCTTGCAGCAGTTGCCGTCTGCGGCCACGGGCAGCCCTCTCCCAGAGCTCTTCTCTGGCAGACACCCACCGCGACCACCTCCTCCGTGCCGGGTCGCGCCCCGCCGGCAGGCCGCCGGGCACTGCACGGGCCCGCAGCTCTCCAGCCCTCCCCCGGGCCCAGGTGCTGACACTTTCCTCAGGGAAAGGTCCCTGCCGGCTGCCCCCGCGCCACTCCCGGCCTGCGCCCTCGAGCTGCTCCCGCCGTCCCGCCGCGCCCCCTCCCACCGCGGGCAGCACCCCCGGCCGGCCCAGCCGGCTCTGCCCGCCGGGCCCTGCCCCCGTCCCTGTCCCCTCCCGCCCCGGCGGGCCCTGCCCCCGTCCCCGTCCCCTGCCGCCCCGCCCGCCTGCCCCGCGGCTGTGTCCGCAGCTCCCTCCCCGCCCCGCGCCGCTTTACGACAGCCGGTGGCGGCTTTGCGGCCGGTCCGGGTGCCGTACGGCGAGCGGGGGCCCTCCGCGAGCTCGGCCCGGCGGTCGCCAGTGCGCGGGGCCGGGGCGGGGCGGGCGGCCATGGTGAGTGCGGTCGGGGGCCCGGGCCCGGCGGGTCTCGCCGTCGGGGCCGGGGGACGCTTCTGTCTGGGCCGGCAGCTCCCGAGCCCTTCCGCGGGCCGAGGAGCTCGGCTCGTCCTTGGCCCGGCCCGGCCCGGCCGTGGTGCCGAGGGGCCCGGCGCCCTGGGCCGCGCGGGGAGGGCGCTGCCCCGCACAGGCCGCGGCGGGGCCGTCGGCTCCTGCCTCGGCGCCGGTGCCTGCGGGGTTAAAGCGGGGCCGCCGAGCGGGACGGTGCTGCCGGGCTGGGTTCCCCTCGTCCCCCGCGGCTGGGGGGTTCCCGCCTCTCCGGGGCGCGCCTGGCCCCCGGCCCCGCTGCCCGCAGCCGCTGCGCTGCTTTCCCGGTGCCCCTGCGGTCACTCGGGGCAGCGCAGCCGAAGTAAACGGCGCTATGACCGCTTTTCCCCAGCCGCGTTGTTCCCCGCGTGTGTCCTGGTCCGCCCCGCTGTAGAGATCGCCGGTGGGCCTTTTTTCTTTGCCTTTGGAAAACAAGCGCTTTATGTCTTCCCTGTGTAGGCCAGTACCATGGTGGCGGTTGGCCTGACCATAGCGGCAGCTGGATTTGCAGGTTCGTAGATGATGGGAGGACCCTGAAGACGCAGTGGTACTTGTCATTGCCTGCTTCAGTACTGCTGAATTTGAAGGTAGTTTAATAGCTGATACAGGACACTCTTTTGGGAGAGCCTGTATTGAGAAACATAGCTGTAATTAAACAAAAGATCGAGGTTCTTACATTTTTGTGTCCCCAAAAAGTTTATTCCACTTTCTAATCCACGAGTTACTAGTTGCACTGAATTGGTAAGTCTTTATGAAACTTTATACTAAGCCCTGTTCAACACTGATTTCTTTAAGGTCGCTATGCACTAAAGGCTATGAAGCAAATGGAGCCACAAGTAAAACAAGCACTTCAGAATCTACCAAAACCTGTAAGTTTTTGTTTTATCAGTAGCATCTCTTTATTTGAAAGTTTACTTGGTGAAATAACTACAGACTATTGTCTCTGTACAGCATTGCTGTATTTTCTTCTAATACTAAACATAATTTTGTCAGTAATAACAATTAATCTCAGCAATTCTGGTGGTGGTTGACTAACAGAGAACTTGTTTTGGCAAGTTTCAGGACTCATTTAAATAATGATACTACTTTTCAACTGAATTTCTTATTACAAGTGCAAAAGAAGCTTCGCAGCATTTGTACAGACTAAAAGCTCAGCAGCTACTAAAGCAATAGCGAGCTGTTTTAACAGATAAACTTAAAAATAAGTGTTTTTTAAACTAACACATCTTCTCTTTCAGGCCTTCAGTGGTTATTACAGAGGTGGATTTGAACCCAAAATGACTAAACGAGAAGCAGCTTTAATACTAGGAGTGAGGTAAAAGGAAGTTAATTAGAAATGAAAGGTAAAAAGGAGGCTATGGTGTTACCTTGTTGCTGGCCTGGTTTGAAAAGGACGTAATTGTCAGTGCTTAAGACTGTCCTATGCCCAGCTTCCCCTGGGAATGGCACTGCCAAGGCAGGCAATACGAAGCACCCTTTCAGGATTTTCTGTATTTATTTGGGATTCTTTTCTGTACTTATTTGGGATTAGCTTGCTTAAAGCTAGCTCTAGCTGGACTTCCATACATCTGCAAGTCCCTGGCACACTCAAAAGCCATGTACAGGTCCAGGTAAATACACCATTTTCAAGAAGCCTTGGGGTTTACTCGGTATGGGGAAACATGGGTGTGTGGTTTGCTTGTGGTTCCTGTCACTGCTGGTGAATTCCAGATAGGTGCAGTGTGAAGGTGTGGCAATTCCAATTCTTGCATGGGGAGTAAATTCATTGCTTCTAGAATATCTTGGATATGACCATGGTAACTATCCCTGCCAAAACTTAGAGAAACTTAAGACCAAATACACAAATTTATCTAATAGGATACAGAAGAGGAACCATTTATGTTTGAAGGCAACTTCCAACTGTGAAGTTTGTATACAAACAGTTTGTTGTTTGTTTTGGTTGTTTCTTTTTTTAAATAAATCAAGAGCAAATTTTCTTTTATTTTTTTTTCCTCCAGCCTTTAGGAAGTTGTCCCAGTAAAAATGTTACAACATAGTTCTGTTTGTTTGCAACTGTGTGAACGTCCCCCATCATATTAGACTGCTATAGCTTGTCTTCTTCAGCATACAGTATTTTGGAAAAACCTTAGAAACCTTCTCCAGGACTTAGATGCTAAACATCAATAATAGGAAAGGAAAAACATACATGTAAGCCAATGAGCTTATGGATAAGACAGAGTGCTTGCTTCGTCTAAGACAAGATCTTTTAAAGATCTGGGGGATTTTATGAGGTTCCCTTAAGCCAGTTTTTCTCTCTCTTTTAAAGCCCCACAGCCAACAGAAGTAAAATTCGAGAAGCCCATAGACGGATCATGCTGCTGAATCATCCAGATAAAGGTAAGTAAATTGTCACATTGATTAATTAATCCATGGTTTTAACACAGATTAATAGAACTGTGTAGGGGAGAAGTGACTGACATATGACTACCTCAGCTAGTGAAAAAAACCCAGAAAACTCTTGAGTGAAAGCAAATTTTAGGGTGCCTTAATCCTTATGGTTTTGGAGCATATTGTTGTGTTTGAATGCTCTAAAGCAAGCAGACAGATTCAGCAGGTCAGCTTGTTACTCTATCTTCTGTGCATATCAGATTAAAATATGATTGTTAAAATGAGATTTAAAATCACCTTAATGAAAGGCCAGAGTATATTTGTGCACTTTATGTACCCTGTGAGTTTGAGCTCATTTGAGGGCACTGGGAATTCACCGTAAATGGCAGGTATTGAGCCTTCTGTGTCTGCTGAAGACACTAAAGTGTGAAACATTTCTGTTTGTGGTACTCTGAAGGCTCAGAATGCAGTTACGCTTAAAGTTAGTAACTCGAGGCATCTCTATACCTGTTCGAAATAGTGTTTACTTCAGTGAGCCAGAATCGTGTGTTAGTGCTTGGCATTTAACTTTTTAATCCTCACTTAAAAGGTAAAATGGCTTCCTTTAAAGTGACTGTTGAACTTCATTACTTTACTTTTTTTATGCACCAAAATCCAAAAAGAATCCTTGAGATATGCCTTTCATAGATAATACCTAGTGGAAGTTAACTTCAAAATTAACTTTATTGAATATATGCAGAAGCTGAAAGACAGCTAGGAGCATATCACATGTTTTACATAACCTAAGTTAAATTAAGCTTCAGGTAAATAGAATAATTCTAGTCCTAGTAAACGGTATGCATGCTACAGATCTTTGCACCTCGTGAGCAGTTACAATTTCAGTGCGTTTGCATTGTGGATTCTGTTTCAGTATCTTCCTAAGACATTTGTATGTCATGTTTAAAAACTGAACTACTCTGTTGGTACAGCAGCAGTTCATGTGCTGGCCTTGAACTAGGGGGGAGAGGTTTGTCTGCAGACTGGTTAGTTTAACGCTTCTGTATTTGCAACAAACTTTACGCTAAGTCATTAGTGACCAATTCACTTATGACTGAGAAAACTGGAGAAACCCCATTCCAATAAACTAAAAGCAACCTAACAGGAATGAGCTTTCTGCACATTTAGCTGCTGCAGCAACTGTATGTGTAAACTTACACAGCTTCAGGCATAAAGCAGTTTGTTCTTTGAGTAACTTCCAGACCATCCTCTCACTTTTCTTCCTGTGTACTGTGGCATTATTAACACCACAGAAAGAAAGTATTTTTTTCACCTGATGTGACATGTTATCTTTCTTCTAGGTGGCTCTCCCTATGTAGCAGCCAAAATCAATGAAGCTAAAGATTTGCTGGAAGACCAAGCTAAAAAATGAATGAGAGAGAAAATCAGAGGGTTTGTCCGTGCAAATGATTATTTTTGATAAATGGCTTAAGAAGTGTTCTAATGTCAGTCTTTAACTTAATATAAATGAAGCTGGAAATATGAATCCAGGGGGTCTTTCCCTCCCTGCTCACTTCTTAGTCACTTTTTGGGGAAACATATGAGGGAAGTGAGGCTTAAAGTTGTTTGGTTTTTTTTCCCCCCCACAGCTGTTCTTTATTAAGCAGCGGAATCTGGCACTCAGAAATATTTTCAGTGTAGAAGAGTAATAAGTTGGCTTGGCCCATGCACATTACCAGATACAGGTAGACTTACATGCTGTTACCTAATTTTTGTTAAACTAGCTCTGTTTAAAGTTCATGCTGCTGTTCTTTCACATGCCAAAGTTAGCATGATGAATCAGTTTGGGGAGGGGGTGGAAAAAATCAAGAGGATTTATTTGATGGGAAGACTTGGGACAGATGTGTGGTTGTCTCTGAAGAAATAAAGTATAGGAAACAATGTGCTCGCTTGTCTTTGCCTTGTGAAAAACAAGGTTGGTTGAGCTTCTGAAGTGTTACTGATGGGTCTGAATGTCCCAGATTTTCTAGTAACTTTCACTTTTAATGGATCTTGCACATTTAATAAATTTGAGATCTGTAATACAAGTACTGTAGTTTTATACACTACAAAGTTAGACTTCACATAATAAGGTTTGCATTAATAGCAGTTAGGAAACAGGAACTCTTTACATAAGCCATTGAAGACACCCGAGATGGATTTATCCTGCTGCAGGAAGCCTAACATCCCCCAGCACCTGTTTTTGTAAGGACCTGAATTAGGGCCAGAGTTGTGTTATACTCCAAGAATCTTGCCAGTCTTTCTGCAACTATGGTAAAACTGCTGTACAGTACATGTAATAGTTAACACTCATCTGTTAATAAATACAATGGGTAGTGGAGCCTTCATTTTCCCAGAAGCCTCCACTTTAGAATAGTGTAAGTTGTCTGCTGTCCTCTGTGTGAACATGTGCCACTGTGTAGCTGCATTTCTGTAGACTAGTTATAGGCCACTTATTTAGTGAGTATTATCAGAACAACAGTAAGGAAGGGTTCCGTGGCTTCAGAACAGAGGAACAAATCAGTAACAGGAGTATGAAATAGAAAACATTTAGAACCTGGACAGAGAGAGGGAGAACTTTGCTTTACTACAGATTTTAAAGTGGGGTGAAAAAAACAGCTGGAACACTGCCCTGCAGCAATGCCCAGTTGGCATATTTCAAGCCCTATGCAGAATGTTACTGTACTTAAGTTTTTTCTCTGCCAAACACTGACTTTTTATAGTGGTTTTTTTTTCCTTCCCTGTTTTTTTAAGTTTTCTCCACTCTTGTGGCTGCCTTATCAGTTGAGATGCTTGTGCACACTTCAGAGTCACAATTTAACTGTTTGTTCTCCAGGAGGGAACACCATCAATGAGCGTCAACGCTTAAGTCATTAAAAACTGCACATCACCTTAAATGAAATACATACCCAAACCTAGTTGGTACAACTCTGCTTTAGCTGTATCAGGTGCAGCAGCTGGAGTCACAGGTGGTTCAGAATACTTGTTTTTGTCCTTACTCACTTCTGATGAAATCAGGTAAGAGAATTTTTTTCTTTCAAGTCAGCACAACTTCAGCACTACCTGTTTGCTCCAACTTCTTACATCATCTCCTTGCTACCCAGATGTTTTTCCACACCTGTTTTCTGCTTTATTACTCTTCTTGCTCATGTGCCTGAAAAGATGGGTTAGCGTGTCACACCTCTACCCTCTCAATTAAAGTCTACATCTGCATTAGTTCCTCTACGTGTTAGTCAGGTTAGGTGATTCTCCAAGCTAAGTCTGTTTTTAGACTTGTTAACTGATGCTTTACATCATCACCTTAAAGAATGGAAGATTAGCATGTTAGAAAACTCTTTTGTAAGAGTTAAAGGTTCAAGCTGCCTTGCCAGTAAGTTTCAGTTGTTAATGTTAACAGCTTGAAAACCTTAAAGTCAATAGCAATTTAAATTTCTGATAGAAACAGTCAACAGATGGAAGATCAAAGTTTATTTTCTTTTACTACCAGCATACAAAAAAAACATATTGCACATCAAACAACCAAAACAAAAATAAAAATACTCTACTAAGGACTAACATGTAGTTTATACAGAATAAACTTTCTGGAAATTGATCTTTTCAGTAGTTCAGGTTATGTCTTAATGGACATGACTAATTCAGCTTAGTGTTAACTAAAGCTATGTTTGATTTTTAAATACTGTACAGTTTAATAAATAAACCAAACAAAGCCTCAATGTAGAACAGTCACTGCCAATGTCACCCAGTATCCCTGCAGATTATGAGAATTTAACAAATGTATTCCAGTGGTCTGCAGATTTTTCCTCTACATACAGCATTTAAAAAACAGGTATTAAAACAGACCAGTTTCCAGACTAAACTAATGGAGAAATTACATTTCAGTGCAAAATATTTTAGACTGCATTTCTTTCTAGTATTCCTCAGGTGAAGAAGTGGTTGCATATTATTAAAAATGTAACAAAAGCAGCTAATGCTTTCATAAAGAGTATTATGTTAGGGATCCCCCTCACATCTTTGCCATATTTTGAAAACAAAATAACATTTCCTATAGCCAGCAATTTTGTTTATTTAAATGTTACATATACTATCTCAAGGCACATCTGATGATATATTTATAACACAGTAGGTGTCAAAGTATGTTTAACATATGATTTCTTCAGGATCCCTCCCCTTTCTGTATTCCAAAATGGAGGAACTGAAAGTGCGGTGTCAAGACTGGCGATCCATATCCTATCTTTGGCAAGCTTATACAAGCACTATTTTAAATGTAATGTAAAAGAACTGTAAACTAGGAACTTCAGTTTATGAAACACCATTCAGCACTGCTTCTTCCTGATTATTTCCATCCTCTTGAACAGTAACTTTCTTTTCATCAGGACTGTGCTGTAGTTTAGAAGGCTCATCCCCAGAGGTTGTAGCAGGACCGTTCACTGCCTTTTCGGAAGGGCTGTTTTCATCAATCGCATCTTTTGCCTTGCAAAAACAAAGTCAGGATAATATTAAAAACTCCGTAAAAATATACAGAGTGTCATGTAAGTTTCCCTCTGGCTCACACAGCAACTCTGCAATCGGAAACACCTCTTTCTGTCTGTGCCCTTATCCTATCGCTTAGAGCTTAGGTATTGCTTACCTCGTCCTTTATAGGATACAGAAGTATCAGACACTTCTGAGGAAATCATGCCACAGTAAACCTGAGACAGCACATCCAGAATGCCTTATTTCACAATTTCAGTTTTTCTAGGCCAATGAAAAAGCTGACTGAAAAGCTGAGGTTTACACCCCTTTCAAAGTCTAGACTAAGATTAGATTGTGTTACTTGTATAGAAATGGATCTTTCTTATTTTGCTAAACTCTGACATAACTTGTGTCAGTAACTTCAGTGTTACTTTAGAAGTAAAGGAATTCTGCTTTAGTCAGTTCTGAATGTTTTTTTATGACATGTAATGCCACTCTGATCCTTTAAGGAGAACAGATCTCAGATCTACAATCTTTGTAACATTCTTTCTAAAACAGTTTGTACAAGTCACTAAACATGCTACCTAGTATCCTCTATTATGAAGTGTTTTAAGGATTAGTTCTGAAGACTCATCCATGGGTAGTTTTCACATATGTAATGCTACACTAGTAAGTGTAGGATTTTAAAATGCGTAAAGACTTAATTTGAATGTTACACTTGGTCGCTAAAGTCTGCCATGATAGTCTATGAGTCAATGTCAGTTCTGTTTACTCTGGGCCCTTTTTGCATTTAATAATTTATTCTTAAACTCAAATCCATTTGTAGTCAAATGAGGGCGATCTAAATGAAGCATTCCTTTACTGTTTTGCTGCAAGTGAAGAGAAAAAAACCCCATACATGAAAAAAACAACCCACCAAACCAAACTTCTTACCGTTTCTTTCTTGCTTTTGGCTAGTGTCTCCTTTGGAGGGTTTCTCTGTCTACTTTGAGATTCAGCTCGTGATATATAGTCAGCTACTGTTACTGTTCAAGGAAAAAAATTACAGTGATGCTCACATCAGGAGTCTAATGTAGCATTAAGCTTCATATGTCTTTTCTGTACAAGTTATGCTATAACTGGGAGACATCTCACAAAAGGCCTTCACGCTTACAGGTATCAACTACATAGCAAGGATCAATTGGTTTCTGTTGTTAAATACAATTTTCACTAAAATCAGTGGTAACGTGACAATCTGAAGATGGAATCTTAACATTAATAAAATAGTAATTTTGGTCCAATTGTAAATTTTATTGGAAAATAAGGGCTCTCTGTACTGGGTTTGAAGAGATCAGACTGCAGGCTCTTTACACTACAGACTGTGTGTGTCTTTGGGGTTTTACTGTCTTGAGTAGTGAAGAATTTCACACTAATGAAATGAAGGTAAGTTAAAATACGAAAAGAACTGGGGGAGGTTCAGAGTACGGTATCACTTACGATAAAGCAGCATTCAAATCTTTGTTACTTCGTGAAGCAACTGGCAAGAGAACTCGCCCTCCTCCTGGTATTCAAAATGCAATCCACACAGTTAACTCTGGCTTGTGGGTGGGTGGATTAATTGTGGTGTGTGTACAGACAGCTGAAGCAGCTCTGTATGAGCGAGCCTGTACTCAAAAGCAGGACAGCCATGTTTGCACTGTTACAGCTACACTTACTGGATGCTGGCCAGGGGTTTTCTGACCTCTTTTCTTCTTACCACCTCAGCACATGTTCTTGTAGTGGTTTTGTCTTATCCCGCCCTCTTGTAACCACACCAATTGAGAGTCAATTCTATCTTTAGAATACATAGCACTAGAAATTTAAATATATGCTTGTGTCTGATGAGCTAAAGCACATTAGAGTTGGCAAGCATTATCTATTGAACAGTACAGTCAATTATATTTAGTATATCATGCATTCAGGTGAACTATTTTTCTGGATTTAGGAATGACTGTGTGTGAAACCTACATCAGAATAGGAAGTACAGCACATGAATGTTCTGTTACAGTAACTGGACTTCTTACAATGGGGTCCTTGCACAAGTGTCAAGACCAAGTGAGTTTCTGCACAAGGAGAATTATTGCTTTAAAATGAGGTTCTGTACCCAAATCCTCTAATGTAAAGATGAAGTATGTCTTATGCACACAGTGTTAAGACACCAATTCTTAATATTCATATGTGTAGTAGGAACCCAAAACGTATAGCAATGTAAATCAAATAATACAACTAAATGACTGAAGTACATTGTTAGCATTTTGGGGGGGGAGTTCCTTCTGTCTTACTGTCACTCACTATACACTTACTAAGTATTTATGAAGAGATTAAATTATTAGAGCATTTTTCACAAAGACAGTATAACTAACTACCAATGCTCCTACTGTTGTATTTAAAAATATTTATTATGCAAACTGAAAATGGTATCTTGAACAAAGACATCAACAGGAAAAAACTGACAAATCTCGTTTGGGAAATTGTTTTGTTCTTAGAATACTTAGATTTAAAAGAAAAATACCATAGCTTTTGTAGAGATGACTAACATCTCTTTATGTTGCTGGCTGAAATTAGTTTCTTAGAAGTAAAAGCTGCAATCCATTCGTACTTTTTCTACCGCTTTATAAGCTCGTTATCACTGTTACAAAATTAGAATGTTGAGAAGTAATGGGTTACTCTGGGTTTGGGGTTTTTTTAGGGGCGTGGGGTGTTTGTTTGCATTTTTTTCTTCCCCCAAGTTTTAGTTAGTGTAATGCAACAACTTTTTTCTTCCTAATCAAATGCTGTGTGAGTGCCACAGATATAAGGAAGACAAATACCGGTGAAATTTTGGACCTGTCAATCTAGAAGACCTTCTGTTCCTACTTTACACCGTGTATGTACAAGCATTTTCTAAATAGGGCATTATATTGAAAATTAGCTAGTTCACCTTTAACATTTCAAGTGTTAGTACACACAAAAGAAATGCAACAAGCCACAACAACAAAAAATTGGAAACATGCAATTTCATTTAAATTCCTCCTCCTTCCCACCCTCAATTTGTAGATGAATATTCACAAAAGCCGAGGACTGACAGCAGCAGTTTGATACAGGCATAGGACTGGCAGATCCCATGTGAGTTCCCCCACAGTGCTCTGCCAGGGCACCCACATCCTGCCATTCCAACTCTTGGCCATTCCAACTCTTGGCTTCTCAGCCAGTGCTGAAAAGGTTGTGTCACATTCAGTGCAAGTGCACAGATGCAAGTGAGTGCAGATCATGAACCTTCACGTTTGTCTTGATCCTGGACCACTGAAGTCAACAGCAGTTTGGCTATTGGCTTCAATGAGAACTGGATCAGAAGCGTAACTCATATGTCCAAGCAAAAAGTTAGACATTATCAATTAGTTTCATTAGACCGATTAAGAACTTTTAAGTTCTCCTAGTAGAAGAAATGTCTTTCATCTTTATCTAGTAGTCTTATTAGTTACTGAGTAACCTTTTTATATTATGCAGCTATATGTCAAACAGCAGACACAACATTCTCTCATGCTTTCGACCTGAGATTACCCACAACTCCACTCGAATTACCTGGCTGTCTATCTTCTGCCTGACCCCTGAAGCGACGCCTGCGGCTACGATTGCGTCGCTGGGGTTTTTTGTCACTATCATCTGCAATTGCAAAGTTTACCATGAACTATTTCTGATGATAAAATAAATAAGTAAGTTCTTCAGCAGTTTCAGCATGGGGCATTTAAAATTGCTTCTGTTAAAGAGACAGGCTAAATAAGACAGGCTGAAAGAAAAACATAATTTTATACTGAAAGCATACACAATAATGCAAAAGCTAGATTTTACTTTTTTGCTCTTGGCTCATTAAAACATTTAGGCATATGCTTAATGACCTCAAATTTCATTTATTAAATAAGTAACCATATGTCAAATTTTAGCCACATAACCCATGAAAGAAGAGGTTTTTTCCCCATGTTATTAAGCAACAGATTATATTCTTGTCCCAGTGAGCATCAAGAGAATTTACTGAGGGGAAGTACTTAAGCAGAAGCTGGGCAGAGACAAATTAACAGCTCCTTAAGTAGCTTCCCTACACTGAGACTGAGGTTACTAAGGAGAAAATGGAATGCTGATCCAACAGTACTGTTTCTATGAAAACAGCAGCACTAATGGGAAACAACAAGTTAGTCTTTGGTGTCTTCATCAGACAGTTTTTACAAAAGAGGCATATGAAAATACTAGTGGAGCTCAGTAAACAGGAGATTTCATGGCAGAGCCATGAGGAAGTCTTTCTTTAATCAGACAGCAACCTTTAACAGAACAACAATTCGTCACTAACAAAAATGAACAAGTGTTTCACTACACTTACATGGACAACACATTTTTTTCTTAGCTTGTTCTGGGACTATCGTCCAACTGTTTACATACCTAAACCATTCTCATTAACAGAAGCTGTATCAGACTCTGTCATTCCATCCATAAGAACAGCATCTTCATCAGTCCTTCGCCGGCGTGACCTCCTACGACGGTTACTACTGTGGTGAGATTCGCTAGCATCGGTATCCACAGTCTGGTCTGATTCTGTGTTATCAAGCAAGCTGTAAGGGTTGCTGTCCGGATCTTTAAGCACTAAACAAACAAAAAATTTCCATCTAAGATACTGTAGTTACATATAATTTCCAGGCTGACTTACATCTGTGTGTGAAAGTTTTAAAATATAAAACAACCTTACGAAAGGGTATAATACACAGAACTACAGTAGTTATGATTTCATACTGGTTCCTCTCTGACTCTACTCCAGCAGTAAGTATTCTGAGGCACCACAACGGGCACTTGTATTATTTCATCACAAAGATCTCCAAGGTGACACTTAGAGAACTTTTACTCAAACCCGCTGAATGTGTAAAATACACTTTTCACTTCATAGCAGCATGGTACTTTTGACACTATTGAAGTGTTATGAAGTAGCACAGTCAAATTCTGATAAAACATAAGATAACTTCCAATCTATGATTTCTTCTCTCATTCTGTATCTAAACACAAGCTTAACTCAGAAGGCAGCCATAAGTAACACGCCAAAGATTTACAAACTCTGATAATATCATTATTATGCATGTGTAGTAGAGGAAGGAAATGAAGATCAGCAGCAGCAGAAGATAAACAAATAAAAATGTAACAACATAGCGTATGACAAGAAACTATCACACAACTCTGCTGAAATCCCAATGTGTTAAGATGTAAATGTAAAATGGAATATTTTAAAATAGTAAGAGGTTATACTGAAAATTGCCAGGAACAAAAACTAAATTCAAAATACATTTGCAACACAGTACCAGAGCTAATGGATGACTTGCCACCACGAGGTCCACCACGCCCACGACCTCCAGATACACTACGCCCTCGTCCTCCAGGACGCCGTCTATTGTCACGTTGATGTCTGCTTTCTCTGTCATCTTCTCCTGCCAAGGACCAGTCACTAAGTTCATCTTTTCTCTCAGATTCTGTTTCAGAGGGATTAGAGAGCTCAGAGTTTGTACCTTGTACAAGAAGGAAAAGAAAATTGGAAATTAGTGTGAAATTTAGGATTATATTCTGGTTTCAGATTCTCACAGAAGTCTTCCAACCAGCATGGCTGGTTATATATACATATATATTTTAATATATCTTATACATATGTAAAAATACACAAATTAATTAATATATATGTATAAAAGTATATAAATGTATATATAATTTTACATTATATATATACACTCATATATAAAAACATATGCACATATAAAACACAGAGCATAAATTAGCTAAGTTTCTGAGATTCTCAACCTAAGTTTGTTTGTAATAACATGAGAAATAAGGGCTCAAAGATTACCAAAACTGTAATTTATGTACACGGATAAATCAAGGATTAAAGAGCATTTCCTCTCTTTGTGTATACACTGCAGGCATTTGGCGCAGTTTCTAGGCAACTTCTCTGAAATTCCCAAGGACAACTTTATAGCTGATGGCTGTTGCTAAGCAACAACCTCTTCTGGCTGTTGTAATGCTGCTTGAACAATTTAACTGTTTATATTAAATAGTGTCCATAATATCCCACCGTCTCTGAGCTAACCAAACCCACACAGCCTTTTACTACTTAAAAATTCAACACCTACTATTTATGTAAAACATCCAGGAATTCTCCCTAGTAACCATTCTGGAATAAAGAAATTTAGACCCATATGGTTCCAACATGCAATTTTTGCCACTGGGGGGGGAGGGGGAGGAGTTTTCCAAATGAAAGTCTGTGGGTATCTAAACAAACTGAACAACTTTCATTACAGCTTAGTCAAACAATTAATTGGAAAATAGTAAAAAAAGAAGTTACAAACATTAGCATTATCATCAGAATCAACCTGACCAACATGGCATGATCCTGGAAGCTACAGTCAGCAACAGACTATAAAATCCAAACGAATAACTTGTCTGATTTTGTAACAGAAGTGAGCTACGTGTAGATGATCAAGAGTAATTTAGTGTATTGAACCAACAGATTTTTTTTTTTTTTCTGTTTACAGGAGCACCTATGTTTCTTTGTGAAATATGTCTATATTCAAATGCAGACTGTCTCCATTTGGGGAGCTGCTGCTGAATGAAAAGGGGATGTGCACACCTCTAGGGAACTGAATACCAGTTCCTTGTTAATTTAAAAATACATCAGAGTATCTCACTACATCTTAAACAAATCCAGTTAGTTCCTGACCAAAGTAAAAGAAACAGGATTTTGTGCTGTCTCCATTTCAAATTATTTTGCTTTACTTTTCAAAAATACATTCATAAGATGGCCATGATTACAGAGAAGCGTTTTGTCTCCTCCTCAATCAAAACAGATAACGCCAATTCCAGTTTTTAACTTGTGTCTCCCGAAGGGTACCTGTGGTTCTTTCTCTTTCCCAGCTTTGTATGATATAAACTACCACTGTTGAAGGACAAGATCTTACCGGAGTTGGGTTTCCTCATTTTTTCAATTTAAAAATTCACCTCAACAAGAATGTAAATCTAATTAGGTGTCTTGAGCTATGTAAAAAAATAAAATGGCAATTCTAAATTTTCAACCCTACCTTCACTCAACTATGCTGAACACAAAGAAATCTAGAGACAGTTATGGATTCAAAAGTATACTGAGGACTTGCTGAATAGATGTTCAAGAAAACTCACCATAACCAGATGTGTAATTGGGGCCTCTGCGGCCTCTCCCTCTTCCACTGTAGGATCTGGAACCTTGCACTGAGGAGAGGGTGCTCTCATCAGTTGTATAACCCTTTTCTTTTTCAGGAACTCTAGCAGAAGAAGGTCTGAAACCCATACCAATCTGACGCAATTGTTCATCAATCTGGAGCCTTTCCAGTCTTAGTTGTTCTACCTCCTACATAAAAGGAAACAAAAAAAATTGCTGGTAAAGAAATACCAATCTGACGCAATTGTTCATCAATCTGGAGCCTTTCCAGTCTTAGTTGTTCTACCTCCTACATAAAAGGAAACAAAAAAAATTGCTGGTAAAGAAATATTCTTTCCCCTCACACAAAATACCATCGTCCATCCTGTCATCTTAAAAACTAGCATTCCTGTAGGTGAGTTAACACCACCTTGAAGGTGACTGCAAATAACAGAATTCAACTGAGTTTTGCAATCTCTGAGTTTCGGAAGAAATCTAAACCCTTTCTCTTAGATCACCATGCTGAAAGACTGTTTTTAAGACTATTACCACCTTTCTTAACTACATTTCACCACACACCTTCTAGTCAAATTTTAAAAAAGCAAACTGACAAAGTAACATGATTCAAATTCATTCATTATTTCTGTTAAGTCAACATCACAACTCCATACAAAGCTAACTAATCTAAATGGGTAATTGTGCTAATACTACATAGTATTAGTATGTTGCTACTAGAAATGCCATCCTACCCCAACAGAGCATTAACCTCAGAACAACAACACTAACACAGACAAAAAAAACCTGTGTATTACTTCTCAAATGCCACTTAAAACAGTGCTCTTTACAGTCCAATCCCTTCAACACCAACAGCACTAAGTAACCATGATAATGTATTTAAAGGCCTCCATAACACCTATGGGCAAGGGGTGGGTTCAAGGCACCAAACCTTAAATCCTGATGTACAGAGGAACAGTTTATCAACTGCAAATCCCATCAAAGTTGTTGCTCAAAAATTCTGTTACTTCAACCAAAGTTTCCTCTACAGATTCTTTTTTCTGAAATACACTTACCTTTAGATACGCGATGTGGTATTCTAAAAGAACTTGGACATTTCCAATGCTTTCTTTAGTACCAACAAATACAAACGGTACCATTCCCTATAGAAACAAAATGCCAAGTCTTATTTTCAGGAAGAATGTTATCATCAAAACAATGCTTTCTGTTTAAATTATTAAAAAATCTGTTTAAATTACAAAAGTGAGCTAAACAAGCAAAGATAGTAAATGAATCTTGGGCTGCAAAGATGCACTAGACATAGCTCAGACTGAGGTGAGGGTAGGGGCTTGTGTGTCAAGGACTTAAGACTATGCAGCTTTCCCAACAAACTATTGTGGCAGTCGAGGTAACTGGACATAGTGTTTATATTAGCCCCCAAACAACAAAATTGCTGTGTGTGTTTATCACAGTAGGTGTGCAGAAGTATCCATAATTTACCAAGAAGTGTCCAGTGGTTAATTAATCCAACTTTACAAGATGAAGCACCTTTATAAAACTTTATCTTAAGTTCTCATATATTTAAAATATGTGAACACAATTAACACTATCAATCCCAAATTAATTATGCAGCTAAAGCACATCTAGGAGAAAGATTAAAAAAAGTCTTGCTTCAGCAGCAAAAAAACCACCTTTCTCAAATTGTTTAATATAAAATTTACTGCAAGATGCCCAGCTGAAAAAAGCGCTCTCTCTATACCCGCAGTAAAGTTATAAAACTAGATTTGTTAAATATCCACAAGCATCTATCCTAGAAAACTACCCAAATCACAGGCAACCTGTTTTTGTAACATGGACATCATTACAGGTTGGCCATGAAAAAAGGATGTATAGGCCACAAAAGCTGTATTTATAAACTACGTAATGATGCAGAGATGAAAGTGATCCCATTCTGATGCTGTAAGGTAGCACTTCAACTCATTTGAGTCATGCCCCAGAAATTCTCACTTTCTGCATGTATTTTCCTACACATTCTTTGTTAAAAGATTCAACATGACTGGTTTGGAAAATAAAAACCTAATCATAGGAAGAAACAATAAAGTACTTACATCTTCACGGGGCAGTTTATTTTCATTATCTCCTTCAATTCTCACCCTGACGACTCCAGACTTGTCTACAATCTCCTGAATCACTTTTCCATTTTTTCCAATAACTTTTCCTTCAGAGGGCAAGAATGGTTAATTTTGCACCCATGTGCAAAATATTTTAATGGATTTCTTAATCTTAAGTTACATATAACATAGTTGCAACAACCACCTCACTCTCCTTTACCGTTCACGTTGTTTCAAAGTTTTCTCTTACTTCACACAGGTAAAAAAAGAAACAACAAAGAAAACCCCACACTGTGCCAGAAGCAAGCAGTGAAAACTTCCAAAATTAAACTATATATAGATATATGCATAGAATGACAAGTATTGAAGAAGATCACCACTACACCTAAGTTTCAAATAGAACCAGACTAAGAACAGAGTGGCACAAAAGTTTTGCAAATGCGTATTTTAAATTTATTCAATCTTATTCATCTTTCCTGACATTTTGACAGGCATATTCAATATATGTTTGTTGTGAGCCTCTTAAAAGAAAAAGAGTAAAAAACTACATAATTGTTTTCTGAAAATTAATTTTGCCTTTACAACAGACATGAGTACTGCCCATACTTCCCATATTACCTTTAAAATACTTATTTTGAGATCATGTGTGGGATCTAAACCAAAAGGTTCTTCAGAACTTATATGTTTAAATCTCAAAAAAAGTGACTCCTTTGCACCCTTTACTAAAAGTTTTTATCTCTTCCTTAAACTAAAGTTATGCAGGAACACTTCGTCATCCCAGCTACAGATATCTGACACTTAAAAACATTTACGTTTTAATTATGAGTAAAGGTAGAACCTCTGAAAAAAGGGTGTAACAGCCAAAAGTGTGTGACGGAACACTCCATAAGAAATATTCTTTACAGCAGGTATCGACATGATACAAAGTAAAGTGCAAAAAGCATTAAAAATAGTTTCCTTTCCTCAACAGTTCAAATAGCTCAGCAGGGTTTTTTGTATGGTTTTGTCTTAAAAAAAACATGCTACAGCTAATCATTCTGTATGCCTACAATTTCATTTTGCACAATGATCCTGTTACTACTACTAAGATAAACCATGCTCATTATAGCGTTAAACATTTTTCTATGAGTAATGGTTAGCCAGGATTTGGGAAACAGTCCTCAGTCCCAAGGAGCTTCAGTAGCTGAAACTGGCAATTCAGTAGATGGCACTCTTTTCTCTTGATACAGAAAGAAATGCATTGGGCACAGTGCGATAACTTCAATTTGAGTCATTAAAGACCACTACGCTTCTTTTAACTTGGGTGTCTTCATAAAGCGTAGCTAAATGTATGTCTGCTTACATACATGACCACAGGTGATCTGGGCAAGATGTCTGCCTTTGTCATAAATTGTTACTGTAATTGTTAAAAAGTAGCATTTTCAGTTAAATGCATTACTATGACTAGTGCCATGAGTCCTGTATGGGTCTATTCACATTTGGTGGAATGCCATCCAACCCCCCCAAAAACCTCAATTTGTAAAACATTAGATTTAGCGAAGTTCCTTGGTTCAACTAGGTTTGCTGAATGAGACTGCAGAAAAAAAATGTGTTCACGTACAAACTAACAATTAATTTGCTGAATGTTAGAACAAGCTTTAACATTTGGTAGATGAGAGAATCATCAAGTTGCATCAGATACATAATTTGCAGAGATCCTATTTAAAGAAACCCAACAAAACGCTACACCTTAACTTGCTCAAGTTACAAAACCTTGAACACCTAATTTTTAGGAGTTTGCACATGAATTATTTAAGTTACATAGTCTATAATATGCAAGCTCTAAATCCAAAACTACAGGGGGTTAAAGCACAGCTTCTAATTTCTGCTTTGGATAATCCAAACTGCTGTTGAATCAGGCACAACACCTGCATTCTTAATGCTCCCTTCACATCTGCATTGCCTGTGAGCTGGTAATGTAGAGTAGGAAGCTGCCAGACTCAGAAAGCACATCAAGCAGGCTAAGACGAGTAGAACAAGGGAAATGGAAAAAGTACCCTATGAAGACTGGACTAGGGAAAGACATGTATTTTTCTTGAAGGGCAACAGAGATTAACCCCACCTTTAGGTAATTTACGAGACAGAAGCTACCATAATATGCATTTACAAGTTTTGGGAAGCAACACCTTCATGAAACTGAAACATGGAAAAATGCCCATTTCTAGACTGAGGATGAGACTGACAAGCACTGCTGATTTACAGAGCAGCTCAACACCATCCAGCCACCACCTCCAACAAATCTGAACCCAGGAGGGAGCAATAACATGAGAATTGTCTTGTGTCATTCTTGCAACTCAACTATAGTACTTCCATATTAAATTCTGGAATTTAGTTTCAGCACTTCTAAGTAGTCAATTTAGCAAATAATTTTTTTTTCTAGAACCTGAACTTCAAATATTACCATTAAATTAGGTAGTACAAGTCTGTAATGAGACCATTTTAAGTACTGAAATCCTGACAAAGTATTATTCAACAATAATATATGTAATTTTTTAATTCCCTGATACATCCAGTTTTAAAAGATTAATCACTTTCTACTTAAATGGAGACATCAAATATCATATTGGCATCTAAATTTTCTCTGCAGAGTCATGCTGATTGGGCTCCCTTTCCCCAAGTTTTCAAGTTTTAGCAGTATTACATACCAACGAGATTTCTGGGAACTTGAATAAAGTCCTCCACAAATTCCAAGTAACTTCTAGCCTTTTTTACTGCATCAGCAGTCTGGAAATGAATTTAAAAAACATGGAGTTTATTTGTGAATATAACATGTTAAAAATAAAACCTTCTAGCAACAGCTGCAAATCTTCCAAACTTCAAACTTATTTTCAAAAAGAGAGGAACAGAGACAAGATTAATCTAGTTTTGAACTAAATGTTAAAGAAATAATTGAGTAAAATGCCCAGAAACAAAATTCAGTGGCAGAGCAAAGCATCAGTAATGAACAAAACTTTTTCTATGCTGTTTTAAGACATTTTAAAATATTATCTGCAACTTATCATGAGTAAACCCCAGCCATAAAATATCTTACAAATATATCTTGAAGCAGTTGCTGGCAGACATTAATTGGGAAAAAACAGCTAATTATATTTACTCTCTTGAAAATCAAGACATGATTTTCAAATCTAGAACCAATTTTAAAAAAAAGTCAATACAACAATTATCACAAAGATTCTGTACTTAAATAAATTTCTAAGAGGTCCTACCAGCATTCATAGAAACTTCAGCCTACAAGAATACTATGCTAAAAGAAACTTTGGATCATGTATCTCATTTCACCTGACTTCGCAGTGAATGATAATCATATGGCTATGATTAGATGGGCAAGCCATAAAACTATAGTTTAACCTCTGCATTTTCCTCTAAACTGCTTTGGAAGCATCCAGTTTTTCTCCACAGAAACTGTGCTACCATCGATACTGTCAGCAATATGAATTTATTTTGCAACTTTTAATGTCGTTTTTAACATGTAATACACTATTACATTTTCCAGAGGACCATATATAGAAAAATGGGAAGAAGAAAATGAATTTTAGATTTGTTTGTCTCTTGACAGTATCTAAAGATTATGTCACCTGATAAAGATAAGGCATTTCCAAGGTTGAAGAGCAATCTCTCCACAGAACTTTACAGGCTCACTGTAAACAATGACTGGCTTTACAGCCTTTTCCATAAGAAAGGTGTACTGATTTTTCAGAACAGCCTAAATAAAACAGCTGTTAGAAGTTCTCTATGAAGTTTCTGTTCTCTTACTTAGTATTAATGAGAATGGAAAGAAAACGACAAAAATCAATCACAGAGCCTTTGCTGTAACAGACAGATCCATTTTGCATGCAAGTATGAATACCAAAGGCTGTCTGCAAATACCCATTAATCCTCAGTGAATAAACGCTGCCAAAGCAACAGAAGTAGCTACTCCTCTTAGGTGTGCGCAGACTCACAAGGCTTGCCCACCACACAACCCACTTGTATCTTCAGGAAAGCAACTTGCTGCAGAAAGGCTGGAAGGCTACGTTCAGAGCACAGTGCTCTGCTGGAGAATTTGGCAGCAGTCAGGCAAAGTGGGGATTCAAAGGAGCAACAGCACTGCAGGAAGGTATAGGAGCATACAGACACAGCACACCAAGCCTGTTTAGAACTGGCTACAGGTAGGAAGTTTTCTGTTTCCTCTACAAAAATTCTTCTGCTTCTCTCCTGTCTTATGCCTGACAGGAAACTAAGCCTGAATAACAAGCACCTTCAGACAAACTCTCTCCTGTAACTACAGGCAAATTACACCAGGGCAACCTGAACTCTACGCAGATCGCTAAAATGGTATACTGAACTAAGGAATCATAGAACTGTTTAGGTTGGAAAAGACCTTTAAGATCATCAAGTCCAACCGTTAACCTAGCCCTGCCAATTCCACCACTAAACCACATGCCTAAGCACCATGTCTACGCATCTTTTAAATACGTCCAGGGACGGCAACTCAATCACTTCCCTGGGCAGCCTGTTCCAATGCTTGACAGCCCTTTCCGTGAAGAAATTTTTCCTAATATCCAATCTAAACCTCCCCTGGTGCAACTCGAGGCCATTTCCTCTTGTCCTATAACTTGTTACCTGGGAGAAGAGACCGACCCCCACCTCTCTACAACCTCCTTTCAGGTAGTTGTAGAGAGCGATAAGGTCTCCCCTCAGCCTCCTTTTCTCCAGGCTAAACAGCCCCAGTTCCCTCAGCCGCTCCTCACAAGACTTGTGCTCCAGACCCTTCACCAGCTTCGTTGCCCTTCTCTGGACATGCTCCAGCCCCTCAATGTCTCTCTTGTAGTGAGGGGCCCAAAACTGAACACAGTATTCGAGGTGTGGCCTCACCAGTGCCGAGTACAGGGAGACAATCACTTCCCTAGTCCTGCTGGCCACACTATTCCTGATACAAGCCAGGATGCCATTGGCCTTCTTGGCCACCTGGGCACACTGCTGGCTCATATTCAGCCAGCTATCGACCAACACTCCCAGGTCCTTTTCCATCAGGCAGCTTTCCAGCCACTCTTCCCCAAGCCTGTAGCGTTGCACAGGGTTGTTGTGACCCAGGTGCAGGACCCAGCACTTGGCCTTGAACCTCATACAGTTGACCTCGGCCCATCAATCCAGCCTGTCCAGATCCCTCTGTAGAGCCTTCCTACCCTCAAGCAGATCACTCCTGCACAACTTGGTGTCCTCTGAAAACTTCCTGAGGATGAACTCGATCCCTTCGTCCAGACCATTGATAAAGGTATAAGCAGAACTAGCTGGGGAACACCACTTGTGACTGGCCATCAACTGGATTTAACTCCGTTAACTCCACACCACAACTCTTTGGGCTCAGCCATCCAGCCAGATTTTTACCCAGCGAAGCGTACACCCATCCAAGCCATGAGCAGCCAGTTTCTCCAGGAGAATGCTGTGGGAAACAGTGTCAAAGTCTTTACTAAAGTCTAGGTAGACAACATCCACAGCCTTTCCCTCATCCACTAAGCAGGTCACCTTGTCATAAAAGATCAGGTTAGTCAAGCAGGAGTGCCTTTTATAAATCCATGCTGACTGGGTCTGATCACCTGGTTGTCCTGTACATGCTGCGTAGTGGCACTCAAGATGATCTGCTCCATAACCTTCCCTGGCACCAAGGTCAGGCTGACAGGCCTGCAGTTCCCTGGATCCTCCTTCCAGCCCTTCGTGTAGGTGGGCGTCACATTTGCTAACCTCCAGCCAACTGGGACCTCCCCGGTTAGCCAGGACTGCTGATGAAGGATTGAAAGTGGCTTGGTGAGCACTTCCGCCAGCTCCCTCGGTACTCCTGGGAGGATCCCATCCGGCCCCATAGACTTGTGTGTGTCTAAGTGGTGTAGCAGGTCGCTAACCATCTCCCCTTGGATTATGGCGGCTTCATTCTGCTCCCCATCCCTGTCTTACAGCTCAGGGGGCTGGGTACCCCGAGAACAACTGGTCTTGCTATTAAAGACTGAGGCAAAGAAGGCATTAAGTACCTCAGCTTTTTCCTCACCCTTTGTCACTATGTTTCCCCCCGCGTCCAAAAAATAATGGAGATTCTCCTTAGCCCTCCTTTTGTTGCTAATGTATTTATAGAAACATTTTTAATTGTCTTTTACAGCAGTAGCCAGATTAAGCTCCAGTCGGGCTTTGGCCCTTCTAATTTTCTCCCTGCATCACCTCACGGCATCCTTGTAGTCCTCCTGAGTTGCCTGCCCCTTCTTCCAAAGGTCATAAATTCTCCTTTTTTTCCTGAGTTCCACCCAAAGCTCTCTGTTCAGACAGGCTGCTCTTCTTCCCCACTGGCTCGTCTTTTGGCACCTGGGGACGGCCTGCTCCTGTGCCTTTAAGATTTCCTTCTTGAAGAATGTGCAGCCTTCCTGGACTTCTTTGCCCTTCAGGACTGCATCCAAAGGGACTCTGTCAACCAGTCTCCTAAACAGGCTAAAGTCTGCCCTCTGGAAATCTAAGGTGGCAGTTCTGCTGACCTCCCTCCTTACTTCTCCAAGAATCAAAAAGTCTATCATTTTGTGATCGCTATGCCCAAGATGACCTCCAACCATCACATCACCCACAAGTCCTTCTCTGTTCGCAAACAACAGGTCCAGCAGGGCACCTTCTTCCCTAGTTGGCTCACTCACCAGCTGTGTCATGAAGTTCTCTTCCATGTACTCCAGGAACCTCCTGGACTGTTTCCCCTCTGCTGTATTGTATTTCCAGCAGACATCTGGGAAGTTGAAGTCCCTCATGAGAACAAGAGCTAGTGATTGTAAGACTTCTCCCAGCTGCTTATAGAATATTTTGTCTGCCTCTTCATCCCAGCTGGGTGGTCTACAGCAGACTCCCACCATATCTGCCTTGTTGGCCTTCCCCCTGATTCTTAAACACCCAACCCTATTGTCACCATCATTAAGCTCTAGACAATCAAAACACTCCCTAACATACAGGGCTACCCCACTGCCTCTCCTTCCCTGCCTATCCCTTCTGAAGAGTTTATAGCCATCCATTGCAGCACTCCAGTTGTGTGAGTCATCCCACCATGTTTCCGTGATGGCAACTATACCATAGTTTTCCTGCTGCACAATGAATTCCAGGCCCTCCTTTTTGTTGCCCATGCTGTGTGCATTGGTGTAGATGCACTTCAGTTGGGCTATTTATCCTGTCACCTTTTTTGGGGGAGAAGCCCTAATTCCTACATGACCATTCTCAGGTGCCTCCGTGATTTCTAACACATCAATAACCCTTGCATCTTTGCTGCTGCATGGATTTCCATCCCGTACCTCCACTGACACGGCAGACCGAAGGACCTCGCTAGGACACCGTCCCTTGAACACTGGTGTGCCGCCCCCAGGCTGATCTCTAGCAAGCCTGGTTTTATCCCTTTCCCTCTTCAAATCTAGCTTAAAGCTCTTTCAATGAGCCCTGCTAACTCCTGTGCAAAGTTCCTTTTCCCTCTTTGAGACAGGTGTCCCTGTCTGTCGCCAGCAGGCCTGGTGTCGTGTAGACAGACCCCACGATCAAAAACCCCAAAATTCTGCCAGTGACACCAGACTCGGAGCCAGGTATTGATCTGCTGGCTCTTCCTGTTTCTTCCCTCATCATTCCCTGCAACTGGAAGGATAGAGGTGAACACTACTTGTGCTCCTGATCCCTTTACCCGTCGTCCCAAGGCCCTGAAGTCTCTCTTGATTGCCCTCGGACTTCTTGTTGCAACTTCATCACTGCCTATCTGAAAAATCAATAATGGATAATAATCCGAGGGCCATACCAGGGTAGGAAGTTTCCTCTTCACATCTTTTACCCAGGCCCCAGGGAGGCAGCAGACTTCCCTGAGAAGTGGGTCTGGTCTGTATATTGGGCTTTCTGTTCTCTTCAGAAGCGAGTCTCCTATGACAGTGACCTGGGTTTTGTTTGTTTGTTGTTTGTTTTTTGTTTGTTTGTTTTTAGGAATCTGTCCTAACCATATCACCGCTACACTGCGAGTAAAATTACAAATAAGGCACTCTCCTTCCAGAATGCTGGTTTCTGGCCACAGTTCATCTACAATGTTTTCCAAGATAAGACAGTGTCATTGGTTAGTGGCGAGAACTCCTACAAATACTCTCTTATAGCTTTATTATTAAATGACAGAAATTAACTGACAGTTAATTGAGGTTATACAGATGCTGAAACAAGAAACAAAGCTTCAAATTAGCAACAGCAAAAGTGTAGAATTAAGGGACCAATATCAGCATCTAGTCAGTAATGACTGCTTTTGAACACAGTTTCCATTTTACACTAATGCCTCAGCCCTTTCATCTGTCACTTTTTAGGCAACACATGAAATAAAAGTAGCACCAGCTCCTGCATCTTTCAATCAAATTAGGGAAGTCCTAGAAGAACAAAAAAATTTATAAGCCTCTCCTTCTGGCAGAGGTCAAAACAACAGCAAGAGAAACACGGGTGAATTGGATTTCATGATAATGAAACAAGCAATAAAGCATGGAAAACAGATGAACAGGAAGTCATTGCAGGGAGCAGAGGCTACGCTACATACTCAAAGCAACTGCTAAAATGATACAAACTTCAACACACATTAGCAATTTTTCACCTTCAATGAACTCTACAAATAGGACACAATTAACTAAAGAGTTCACAGTGTCCTGCCTCAGAAGTACGTTTATCAATTCTTTCCCAAATAAAGATGAAGGAACAGTGACTGCTTTCACAGAAGCAGAGTCAGGATGAGAAAAATACACCACTGCCACTAACTGCAGTTCTCCAGTGCACTCATATGCATACTTACACTTTGCCACAAGAATTGTTACGCAAGCACAACCTGTATGACTCATTCACACCTCAACATGAGATAGCATACAAAACCGATCTGGGCAATGTATTCTCAGTTCCTTGCAGTCAGTAATTCAGAACAGGAAAAGAAAAGTAACTTCTCTCTCTCTCTAAAAATCAGTGTGTGCAGGGATTAAAGACCTCAAAGAATTCCAGTTACTAGTAACTATCTTTCTAACTTTTGAATTACAGTCTATACATCCATTCATGCTCTGGTTACTTCACATAGTAGCTCATACAATCAAGACATGTCCATGTTACTTGAAGAGTCTAATAGAAAGATTAATGCAGGGTATTTTTTGAAACAGCATTATACCTACCATTTTTGCAGCAGGAGAGTTCTACATGAGTGTGAAACAAGAACTGTATGGCTGCAGATTTGAGGGAAAGTGTTTTGTAACATAGTCACTAATGTAGAGCTAGTGGCTACACGCTGGTGAAGTGCACTCCTATTACAAATGGTGGATCTGTCTCAGGAGCCTCACAGCAGTTTCTGAGACAAGGTTTCAAAAGTCTCTCCAAAGTCCTGGTAGCTCTTTTAGATCTTCCCGAATGGAAAAAACAAAACTACCTCTGGGAATAATTTGAAAAGCCTTATCCCCATGCAGATAAAGACAAAGCCCTCCCAAGTCATGGAAGGGAACAGTGCTTTTTCCATTGTGACAGAAGTCTTTTTTCAAGAAAATAAAATGCGTATTAGTCTCCTAGTTCAAATAGAACTGAGCTAATGAAAGCTCCAAAGGGAAAATGAGTGTTCTTGTTTTCTCCAAAGGGAAAACAAGAAGTAACAGCCTCCTGAAAAAGCCGGGATAGATAGGATCTTGCTACTCTTCTATCCAAAGGAAGTTATCATACAGTTAAGTATCTTAAAGAAATGGTGTAAGAGGGAAGAAGCTCAAGTGTTAAGAATTGCACAAGAATTGAATGCAATTAAATTTTGCCAGTAATTAAGGTCTAAGAGAAGCTTTTCTGTTTCTGATAAGGCTCTCCCTCCTGAGGAAGCACAAGATTTCAAAAGTAGGGATAGCCACTCACTGTCCAAACTCTAAAGTTCACAGTACTGTAGTCTCCGTAACAGGTATCACAAGCAGCAGTTCAGGCAGAAGGGGAAGGGTCTTGGAATCAAAGTGGTCTTGACCAGAGAAGGAAAAAGCATCAACAGCATCCCATACAGTTTAGCTTCCTTCTAATCATATAGCTTTCCAATATACTTCAAAATTTATCTCCTTGTTCCTTCCCTCAAAGATTCTGGCCCTGAGCAACACTGAACTCTTATTCGTATGCAAAACATTAGCTATGAGACACCCTCAGACCCTGACTACAACGTCAAGGACACTGGATCACTACTTCCACACACCTCACAGCCTAAAATTGTCTGCCCATGCATTCAGCCATTAGGGCCTGGCTGCTTGCCAACTCCAGATGAAAAGAGGCAAAAAGAGTAGACAAGTATACCCAGATGCTGAAGCCCTCGTCATGGAATATTTAGGTTGTCTGGCTTTTTTAGAAGCAGCTATCACTTCTAGGAAGGACAAGGCTGGCTGTGTCTAAAGGCATTTTTATTTAGGGGGCATCTGGTATTTATAATCATTGCTGTGCACTACTGTAAGAGGCTGGTGACAGTCATAACCTTTCCACAAGTTTCAGCACCACATCATTCATGTTAAAGACATCGAAACTGGAATACACTGGACATTCTACTGCATTTAAACTTGTCCGATTCTTCTTCATGAACTGTGAGATGTGATTTAGTGGTAGTACTAGGTCAAAGAAGGATCCGTTGCCACCCTGATACCCTGGAAGTGTTTAAGGTTTCCAAAGAAAGGACAGAGAACTTCAGAGATACTGAAGAGTACAGAAGTTCATCCTCCTCTCAGCACTATCAACTTCATCTGACCCTTGGATCACAACCAGGTTCTACTCCTGACATATATGGAGCATAATTCAACACCACAGGTTGCTGAAACAGTAGACAACCAAGGACTTCTAGAAGTGTTAACACCAGGGACTCAGGTGTTAGTGGCACCTGTAGAGTTGGTAACATGGGATAGAAACCCTCAAGAAATGTTCCGACAGGGCCCTGGTGACAGTGGCATCTTTGTCACTACTCTTCTGCCTCCTGAATTGATCATTGTTTTAGTCCAAAGACCAGCTACATTTCAAGGCACTTGAGATTTAAAGCACATCAGGGTAAGAGTCACACAAATGGAATTAACTTGGAGCAAACGAGTATTATTTTGCCAAAGCCAGCATTGAATTGCCAAAATAAAAGGGTTAGAAGCAGCAGATACAGGCTTTAACACATTTGCCTAGGTCACAGGAACAGACATAACACAGCAAAACACACATGAACTAGAAAGGGGGGAGGGGGAGAACCAACAAGAACAGCATATACAGTCTGAAGGAAAAAACAACAACCAAACAACAGAAAACTGTGATCAAGTAAAACAGCGGCAAATGATACTTCTCTCAGGTTGACCGAGATGTACAGTGCAGTTATAGAATTTGTGCATCAGGACATGGACTGATTAGGACGGAACACATCTTACGCAGGTCACCACTGCAATGAAGTCTCGTATTTCAAATACATGTGGTACAAGCTGCCATAGTGTGAACATGCATATAGACAGACAACTACTCAACTATTTCCAGTTCTTAGTTCTGGGTACAGCTCTCACCACTCTAAAAGCAAATATAGAGCTAAATGCTCATGAGTTTCATATAAAGTTTCCCCCTTACCTCTCCATAGATTCTGAAAGTACCAGTATCCTCCTCAAGTTCAATGGCAGTAACTCCTGGAACCTTTCTGGCTTGTTGTATGTTACTGCCATGTGTTCCTATAGCAAGTCCCATTAAATCTTCTCTGACTACAAATTCCTCATGAAATGCTGCAGCAAGCTGCTTTGTGCACTGAAGGGAAAATAAAGTAAGACTCATCCACATGCACTCAATGTAATGTACAGTTACATAGTCAGTTTCAAGCAACAAGAATTACAAGCTATGGCTTACTTCTAAGTGTTTTGTAGCTTCTTCGTTTCTTGACATAAGCATAAGTTTGGTACGAATGCTGCGCAAATGCATGTCACTGAGTATATTCACTCTCTTCACTGTTGCTTCACTGGCAGACTACAAAAGAGAAGGAACATGAAGTTTCATTTTTTAAGCAAATCCACATTTAAAGGATAAATCAGGAACCTATTTAAACTAAGTCATAAAACATGATCTAAATTTCTAGAACGTACATGGACATTATTGTTCCTCAAAACAAAGCATGAGAAATTCAGCACCACCTCTGCAAACCCACCAATTTTCTGTTCTCACTCACAGCATATTTACACTACAGATTTTGCTGCTGGATATACAAAGTAAGTCTTTCACCTTGATGTTCCCCAGACAAACAAATTGTACTTAATTCTACCATATACATACTTGTCACTTACTGTCTGAATGGCAGAGCTAAGGAAATAAGCAAGGAAAACACAATTCTGGAGAGTGAGGTTCTAGTAGATAATATTAAGTAAACAGAACTGTGAAGAACAGAACTAATGCTGGGAAAAGTCTACGTAGTAAGAGAAAACCATCACAGAAGAATTTAAGTGAACAATTCCTTAATGGATACGCTGAACTGGCGCAGTTCTTCGTGTGGAAATCCAGCTGTAGTTCAAAGTGCACAGTGTAATACAGCATGGGGGGAAATCTACTGCTCCACAGCAGAGTAAGCTATAGTTAGCTTTGAGCCATCTGCACGAATCAGTGAAATGGCACTCAGTTGTGGATGACAAAAGTCATAAAAACAATGAGACTAAAAGCTGCTCCTAAAATTAGGCTGCATGCAGTGCAGTACTTGTAGCTTCTCTAAAAGGCCTACCCCAAAGATTAAATTTAAACACATCTACTTACATTAAATATCTCACAATTTACATAGCTTGACAAATTAAACCATTTTCCATATAAATATACAGCTGGCTATATACTCCCCATAAATAATATACTGAAAATTCATGCAACATTTACACAGAAATAATTACTTACCAGTATTATTAGTTGAGCAGTTTCAGCATGATAAAAAATTCGACATGCTCCCACAGCTTTCTTGAAATCTTTATGTGCATTTTCATTAGCACACCTAAGGAGACAAAATGATTGTTATTTCAACAAGCTGCATCAAAACAGAACATGTAATATCATGGCCAGAACTAAGAATGTTTCAGAGTAGTTTATGGCAAAGACTACTCAAACTGGAAAATTCCCATTCACCTTAACATGGTTCCAGAGCTTATTTCTCTATGAACTGTATGCCATCACCGCTATTTGGCAAGTCTCAGTACCAGAGGCCCACTGTGAGTGCATCACCTGTACAAGCCTAAAACAAGACTTGAACACCTCCCATCTCAGAACTCACTTTTCGTCCCCACCCCAAAAGCTCAGCAGGGATCCCAGTCAGTGGTTTCTAAACCAGCTACTGCAGCCATAGCCACCCTTAAGATTCTTCATAGACTTGTAAATTGGCCTCTAAAATATAAGCCAAGTGGGTTTCCCTCCCCCCCCAAATACAGTAAATGCCTTATTAAAGTGTGCAGAGCTACTCACGCATCTCTCAGATCTTCAGGAACATCCACTGTGCACTTGAAAAAGGTGTTCTTTTTGACAGTTTTATTTTGATTCACAGGTCGGAGTCGTTCGTAAGTGACAATTTCATTGTAAGTGGCATCACAAGCAGCATATTCAATGACATAAAACTATGGAAGAATTTTTTTTTTTTAATGGTAACTTCAGTAAGGAACAACAAAGACTTAGTAACGTTACCTGCATCGCCAAGAAAGTATAAAATATGAATATATAGACTAAAACATAAATCTGAGTTGATATAATGCTACAATTCTACACAAATGAACCTGGACATATTTCAACACCCATTTGATACCTCAGTGAAGACAGGGCACCATATCAGCATAGTTTCAGTCTGCCACAAAAGCGTCTTTGATTGATTTTTCTCATGCCCATCCCTCTTCAAATACCTACTTTAGTCCAGTTCAAGTTCCAAAATTCAATGTTTACTGGAGCTCTAATACTAAAAAATACCTAGTAGAGAAGCAAATATAACTCATTCTTCACAGAAATATCTGCTCTGCAACGGGGGGGGGAGGGTAAATCCACTGATTCAGTGGGCAAACTACCTGTGAATCATGTAAGATCAAAAGGAAAATAGAAATTCAATCTTTTTGATACACACTACCCAAATTTAGGAAAGCAAGAGAACTAAGAAGATTTAACAGCTACCAATAATCTACTCCCACACTTCCACCTAACACATGCAAGTATAAAGAAGCTTGTATGCACAGTATCCCCGAAGCCTGGCTTTGTGTTAGGGATGCAGTTGCCTCCTATCTTCCCTTCCACCTGTATGCAATTTAGGAGTGCAGCAGTACCTTCTCCTCTTCCTCCCTCAAAACTGGTTGTTGTTTTTGTCAACACAAAATTTACTGAAGTATCAGGAAAAAGTAAATCGCTACGGTTGTGACATACTTTTCCACATGCTATTTTCCAATTTCAAGTTTAGCTCAGGTATCATCCTAATCATATAAAACTGCTTTGAAACATACCACAAAACAAGTTAAGTAATAATAATGAAAAATAAACAATAAACAGACAACTAAATTTAAGGGAACTACCACTATATGCTTTAAAAAATTAACTCCTACAGTTAAAGATAATTCTCATTATCAGAACAATCACAAAGCTAACTATCATTAGATACATGGGTTGTTTGTGAATTTCACATTTACTTTGAGGAAAAAAATTGAATGAGGAACTATGTTAACAACTGTACAAAAAGCCAAAATTGAGGGTTTTTGGGGGGGGGCAATTCCATAAAATACCTAATTTGACAATGCTGTATAAAGACACCAGCCATCTGAGGATGAAAAATCATTTTTTTTCCCCTGTCAAAAATACTAGAAGATTAAGAATTGGATAAAATGGAATTTAAATTCAGAATTAAGAATTCTTCTTTTGCAACTTTTTAAAATAAGCAGCATAGCAAGGTAACGGATAGTAAAATTCCAAATTTGTGACATATAAGAGAAGCAGATTAGCCCCAAATGACAAAATCTATCATTTAAATCAGTTTGTCTCCTTTTCTCTTGTTTTAACAAGCTGTTCATCCACAAGGATCAAGACACAGAATCTTCCTTCAATAACTGTTTACTACCACTTTGCCCTTACAGAGCTGAACAGCAGTTACTATTTGTTGAGTTTTTAAACAGTATCAGAAACTGGACAATTTTTTTTTTCCTCAGCCCTGTTCCCTTTTAGTTTAGGAATCTAACACAGTAGAAGCATCAAAACACAGGACTCTTCCTACTACGAAGTTAAATTATCTTGTTGTTTCACAAAATGAAGTTTTAATGAGACTATCAGACACTGCCATAGCTCTATACACTTAAGTGTCTGAACCCTCAAGTTACTTTGCAGCTGCAACTAACAGTCTACAGTAAAATACAAATTTGACATATGTAAAAGCAAACCAACCAGTGTCTTTCCACTACACTCAGCAGAAATACGTACACAAAAAAGAACCCACAGCAACACACATTGATAGCTACAGGATGCTTAATTTATGGAGTTTAAACAGACTTTAACCACAGGTGAAGCATACTGCTTCACTTAATTTTTAGCACCAAGTTCAATGCACAAAGTAGGTTTGTTAGAAGTCCTGATCTTATGCATGCATAGAGTCCTCCAAGCAATTAAATTACTTATAATGGAAGTGACTTGCTCAGCTATAAAACCACAACCCTCAGCTGTGTAACGCAGCATGGGTCATTCCGAAGTGATCTCAACTTATAATTCTGTTTTGTCATGTTCTTCTATTTGTAGTACTTTATTCATAGTTTCTTCCATCACAAAGACCTTTCACATTTACTGTATTTAACGTAACAGCATGAAACCAGTAGCTTTTAAAATAATTTACCTCTCCTTTCATCATTCGAACTTTTGCCAGCCACCAGCCACAAGGTTCTTGGTCGTTTGCTCTAGAATAAACCTGAAAATGAAAGTAGTAAGGAACACTGAAACCACATACAGAAATAATTCACTTGCCTGCGTGTATAATGAAGAAAGAACATCACAACTTTTCTAATTTTCATTAAAATGGAACAGTATTCTACACAAAAGTAATTTTTGTATAAACTATCCAGTCATGTGCTTCTTCCACAAATTTTTATTATTTTGCACTATAAGTATTGTATGCAAACGAAATCTGCTCGCATTACTGACAATTCAACAGACATTTCTAAAGCAAGATAAAACCTTGGCTCAACGCTTATTCAGGGGCAGTTCCTCACTAAATTCAAACATTGTCTTCACACTGAAAGCTCACACATAGAAGTAACTCCACAATTAAGATTTTTGTTTTGTCCTTGGCTTACCTGATATACCTAGGACTACTGAAGTGAACCAAGTCATCCTATGAATACATATTTCATATTTAACAAATGCTACCAAGTTAATGCAAGATCACATATAGAACAGATGACTTCTGAAACTTTCATTTTCCTCATCTTCTGTAAGTTTCATTTACTCCTTATACACTTCTGACAGGCCAAAGTCATTTGCATGCAGACTAAACAAGAAATTCTGCAACAGCAAGGAGGCAGAAAACAATCCTTTACATTTAACCTCTAACAAAGCCAACAAATAGCATGTAGTTCAAATAAAATAACAGAAAAAAACAGCACCTATACTATATTATTAGATTACTAGCCCAAAACTATAAAAGTATCCTAAAGAAACTCACTACTTTGATTTTAAGGATGAGTAAAGGAAAAAGCAGAAGTTAAACTCATTACTAAATTACTAAAGATACTACAATTAGCTAGGAACAGAACATGCACCTTTTAATTTCCCGGTTTCATACATCATTTCTAATTAACACTGTTTCTCTGTAAAACAGTATAATTCACACAATTTCCTACCAAATTGTACCAGATATTTCATCTGGGTTAAAACTCTTGTTATCAGAAGAGCTTTATTACATCTTCACATCAAAACATTTCCAAGTTACATTACAGATCAAAAATGAAAATTACCTAGTTTTGTTTTTAATTCTGAAACACTCAGCTATTTTTAGAGAAAGTTTTAAAAAGTTTAAAAAGTTTAGTTTTAAGTAATCTAAGTTTTAGATTTTGAGAAAGTTCCATTAGTAGTTCTGTGAAAAAACTGAAACGTCACAGTTTCACTGAAAGCCTAATAAATCCATTACTAGAGTGTTGTGGTTTAGCTTCAGTATGCAATTAAGCACCACACAGCTGCTCACTCACCTTCCCCCCACCCCGGTGGGATGGGGGAGAGAATTAGAGGAGCAAAAGTAAGAGAACTCATGGGTTGAGATAAGAACAGTTTAATAATTGGAAAAAATATAGTACTACTACTACTAAATTGTAATGAAAAGGGAAACAAAAGAGAGTGAGAGAGGAACAAAACCCGGGGGTGGGGGGGGGGACGACGGGACGACACACACCAAACACAAGTGATACAACCACTCACCACCTGCCAACCGATTCCCAGCCAGTCCCTGAGCAGCCATCTCTACCCCCCAGCCAACTCCCCCCAGTTTATATACTAAGCATGATGTTACATGATATGGAATAGCCCTTTGGCCAGTTTGGGCCAACTGTCTTGGCTGTGCACCCGGCAGAGCATGGGAAGCTGAAAAGTCCTTGACTAGTGTAAACATTACTTAGCAACAACTGAAACATCAGTGTGTTATCAATATTATTCTCATACTAAATCCAAAACACAGCACTATACCAGCTACTAGGAAGAAAACTAACTCTATCCCAGATGAAACCAGGACAAAGAGACATGCTCCATTTCAAATTTTCACTTTGGTAATGTACTTACTATCACCATCACTGCCTTGAACAGACAATCAGTTATGTATCAGGGCATTCGTTAGGATAAACTCACCTCCACTTCATCTCCTTCACTAATTTCTTTCTTGATATCAGGGGGTGGTGGTAATCTCACTTCATTAAAGGGTACCTGGCGCTCTGGTTGCCAACTGAAAGTTGAAGAGACATTACACGTTATTTCCACAATTTTCCTGTTTTTTCTTAGTTTTATTTTTAGAACTCGGAGTTTAGTTAAAACTCACTCTTTCCATATAATCAGGTCTGTTTCTTCATTGTTAGAAAGCAAACCTTATAAGTAAAGGAACAAAATAATCCTGTCAAGATAAAAGTAATATCTGGGAAGATATTTAATGACAGAACAATTTTTAAATTAACTGAAAAATTTAACTTCACTGGCTTCACTAAATGGTGTTCATAAAAGCCCAGTGAAAAGATTATTAGATGATGTACTTACATTTCCACTGTTCAAGCCATAAAGCCTTCATACAGATGTAAGCTTATCTTTGCAGTCCACCATGGGGTTCATCCATTTCTTCACCTCATACTTAACATTTCAACTGCTTACCATCAATGTTTTAAGTATTCCAGGAAAATACTCTGCTCGTTAACAAAACTTTACATTTCTACCTACAAACTTGTTAACACTTCCCAATAAACGTCTGGCAAGCAGATTCAATTCAAAACGGACCTTTATATCTGTTTATCAATACCAATTATTACTAGGCATATAAAATTAAAATTTTACCTTCTTGTACAGAAAGGCTATTTGTTTTACTGTAGCTGGTTCTACAAAACATTTTACTTTAGAAGTGTATATTTTAGGTGCATTTTAGGAAGACTACTGGAGCAATTCACATCCTCTGCGTTCTCCTGAAATTCCTTTTCCTTCTACTCTGTCATAGAATACCATCAGCTGTTCCTCACTTTTTTCAGAAACTCAACTGAAGATTCTACACAGGTTGAAATAAAAACAGGGGAGAAAACACCCCCCAAAAACCTTATTAACTTAGAATATCTGAGAGACTTTGACAGTATCTGTCAAAGCATTCCAATGTCCACCATTTATGCCCATCTTAATCAAAGTTCACATCAGGTACAGACAGGATCCAGAACCAACTTGTAACAGTAAGGATTACTGCAAGTAATTTGTTTTGCTTATTTCTAATACATGCAGACAGAGCAGCCTAAGTTAGTGGAACAAGTCTCAGCATTAAGAGCAAAGAGCACTTCTGCAACTTTCTACAAGATAGATACATTTATGTTTTCTCTGAAAAGACAGCTTACGTTCAAGTACCTCACTTAGTAAAGATGTGAGGTATCCATATAGTTTTGCTCTAGCCATTATTATACACTTTATTTTTCTTTTAACTATAGTGGAACTTTGAAACACAAGAAAAACTCATGAAGATTACAGATAGCTTTTGTTTAAGTTGGAAGGTATTTTGGCCATAAAATGTTATTTAAATCTCATTCTATTTCTGAGAAATGGTGAAGGGGACTGGCAAAAATCACTTGCAATTCAATTGCCTTTATTGCAACTATAATGGTCACTAAACTCAGGGTGTGGGTTTTTCCTTCTCCTCCCCACCTTTGTGAAGTTATCGCTCTCAGAAATGCAAAGGCAAATACTAAGACTTGAAGACAAAACGCATTCCCTAAATTACAGGGTATATAAAATTTCAGTTTAGAAACAGTGTGAGCATAATAATCATAACTGAACAACAGGATCAAAAATGTTGCAAACTCAAATGAGGTGCTTAAAGTTCTCTTGAGAATTTCAACTGTGCATTGTAGTTAAAGAATCTAGCAATTGGGAGCTTACAGAAAGTTATAAACTGCTGATAATGAGATGCTATGATTGAAGAGACCTTGTATGTTCAATAAAATCCGCTTGAAGTTGCAGTAGGCGAGTTTTGGTTCCATCTCTAATCATCCAAAGGAACCCTATCCACTAGAAGCGGATGGGCCAATGACAACTTACCCTATTGGCTGCAAGATGTTTTGTTATTTTTTAATAAAACAGTGGAGAATTGCACAGAAGGCTCAGTTCTCAGAATATGAGGAGGCAAAGTTTTGATGGCAAAAAGTCCAAAATTGGAGCATCTCACTGGTGAAATGCAAAACCAGACGTTTTAAGAAATTATTTGTGACTGGCTAACAAATTACCTACTAAGAGGATCTGACAGAACTGACACCTAATAGTCAGAAAGATTATCCCAAATATCTGGCAGAAATTACAAAGAAGGGAGGTGCTTACTTCTTATGGCAGAGAAGTCTTTCTTTCAATATGGTTGCTTCAAACTCCAATGAGCCTATATGAAATTGCACCTCAAGATCCAATTTTCTGTCATACAGTAATAAAAGTTCCCAGTTCCTGAAGCTTCTACATTCATTCTCTGCCTCCTTACCTCCAAAAAATGTCTCTTAAAAGAATCAAGGATATCTGCCCAGAGATTAATTAGTGCTATGGCCACAAAATCATGATTAGCAGTCTGTGCTAGTACACCAACTTTGGGAACCTTACAATAGCTGTAGATAAAGACTGGTTAACAATAGCAGAAAATGCAAACTGACAATTTAGACTGCCTTCAGCGGAGTAGACGTGTTTACTTCGTTAGTGCTGATCACTATCACAACAGAATGATGCATTCAGGACAGGACACTCTAGCCAACTTTGGTTCTACTAAAGCCCTTATGAACTTACCTCAGTAAAAAGGGTAATAATTTATCAGATGTACATCACAGAATAATTTGACTAAAACTGTATGCACACCTCCTGATTAGACCTATTTTTAGTCAAGAAAACTCTTGACATATGTTGTAGCCCATCCTTTTTGGGACATGGCTGCTGCCACCAGACTTTCTGTAAAACACATGGATACTGAACACTAGAAATGTGTTTGCCAACAATGAGACCCCTGCTGTGAACCACAGGCACTTCCTTTAGCTTGGTTTCTGACATTAAAGTAAATGCTTTGAAGGCAAAGAGCCTCCTACCTTAAAGAAAAGTAATATGGATGTTGAATATGAAACTGAAGATTTGTCACATCTCCTCAGACCATGGATAGGATGAAGGATCCAATTTGATTTTTCTTTTTGTGGGTTATTGGGGGGGTGAGGGGGGTGTGCGTGTATGAAAACCTAGGAGACAGTAACAACTTCCATAACCACCTCACTAAGTGTTAGTACAAACTATGGTTGCCACCTCATCTTCTAACTATTTTTCATAAAAGAAGGCCTAGAAAACACAGGTTAGAAAGAAACAAAGACTGGACTTTGCAGGGTAAACTTCAGGACTAATCCCCCCCCCCCGATGTGTTTTTATACACAGGTATATACGTATACACACATACATGTGCACACATACATATACACATGCACACCCTAGGATTATATACTCAGGATTATAAAATACTGTTTATAATCACACACTTGCACGCTCCCTAGTACTGCCTTTACTACCCAGCAATCTTTCTTGAAGAAATGCTCAAAGACTAATCTACAGGTTGGTCTGGCAGAGTTTAATAACAATTTTCACATCAAAAGCTGACACATTTTTAGGATCTCCACCTAGCAACTGGAAGGGAAAAAGGATGTAGCTCCCAGAATATCTTAAATTGGCCCTGGAATCTCCCAGGTAATCCATGGTGTTATCAGTCTGAACGCTGAACAACAGGTATTCATTTGTACTTTACCATCCCATGGATTATCTTCAACTTGCCACTACAAGTCCCTAGTAGCACTGCCATGGTTATACATTAAATGAAGAGGGCCTCATGGGTAATTCTTTCTCCACATTTGCTTACAGATTTGCACTCTCTTCCACTAAAAAAAAATTGGGTCTTCAGACTGGATGTGTACATATATTTATTTTCTTAATAGTTAAAAAGAAAAATCAATCACCATCAGGATACTTCTATCTATTTTTCTCTGGTCGAGAACACTGATCAGCATTCCTCAGATTAGACATATAGAGAATTGTTTAATAGAAGTACTTCAGTATTTTCCATCTTTTTCTGCTTTAGTATAAGAGCATCAGCCCTCTGCCACTGATTATACTTTAATTAAGTTTGGCTATCACATCTGTGGGCATCACTAAAGATCCAAAAAAAGTAAAGGACTGTGTAACTGATGAGCCAAATTCTGATACAGGGATTCAAGAAAGTAATTCATGGAGACTGAACAGAATAGTGAGCCTGTACTTCTAGAATTATACCTTTCTAATGAAATCTACTTCCTCTTAATGTCAAAGCAACCAAACAAAAAAACACCACCAAAACCACAAAACCAAAACAACCTAATACTCAAATTATTTTTTTAATAAAATACTTACTTGTTTTCAAATACAACCGTGAGTGAGTCCTCGTGAACATCTTTGATAAATCCCTAAAACAAAAACATTTTTGTTGTAAGAATGCACATGAAATCAAAACAAGGCAGCAATTTCAATATAGCCTGAAACTAAGCCAAAGAGCAGATCACCACTAATACCATGGTTCCAATTCAGAAAAGTTCTAAGACACAATCCCACTGTTCGCATGAGGTTGCTGATATTCTCAGTTGTCTATTCTAAGAAATACATTGCACATGGATTGTTTCAAATGACTGCTCAAATCAGACCAGCACGTTTACAACTGAAAACTTACTATCAGAGTTTATTATTTTATCTACAGGTGTGCACAACCGTTTTATAGACCCAGGGCAATTAGTGCAACTCACAATACAATGACAAATAGCTGTGCATAGCACTATTTGCTTTATAGGTGTTCTTCTCAACACAAAACAGAATACCAAACAACTGTCCTTCAGAATGGTATGACAGCAAGTTTGGATAAAACTTGGCAATACAGGCTGCCATAGAGCTAGTTATGGTATCTCTTTCAAGGACCAAATTGAGGACTGCATAAGGTCAAATACCTGTAGGACCCTCACAGGAAACCAAAGAAAGAATACAATATTCCACATTTTTTCTGTCACATTACTATGATCTCAGGAACAATTGAGGGGAAACCCCACTTCGCCCTCTTTTTTTTTTTTGAAGAGCAACGGGCTTCTTTAGGGGGCACGGATTATGTCAAAAACCTAAAGACAAAGAACAACCTGAAAGATACAGTTGTACTCAAGTATCCACACAGAAATGAACTTCCTACATCTCTTGGTTAAGGAAGGCAGGCATGTTGCAAAAAAAGCAGATAAGGAGCAAGAAAGATCTTTCAAACTACTGCTTTTGCTATAGCCTGATATTTGCCCAAGCACAGGACATCAAGGGGGAACCTGCAGTTTTAAAGGAGTAAGAGTTGCATAGCTATGTTAAGAGAAGTTCCAGGAAATCTGCTGAATGGATTATATCCACTTAAGAAACCGCCAACTGAGGACGAAGGACATTTCAACTGTGCAAGGAGCAACTAGCCCACAGAGGTATTATGTGTCAGCTCAAGGAAAGACAAATGTTGACACAGGAGATCCCTCAATATAACGACAGACAGTAAAGGAGCCCATACTGACAGCTGGTTGCAAAGGGCCTACATAAAAAAAATCTCCTTTTACCTGAACTCGTACTTGGGCAATGCTGTGAAGGCATTTGCTCAAAACCTGCTTTTCTGCTCTCTGAGCTTCACTCAAAACCATCTGCCAGCAACACAGAAGACTGGTTCTAGCAGAAAGCATACTGATAATCCTGAACAAAGCAGGTCACCAGAAATCACCTCATTGAACCACCTAGTGTGCTCCTAATAAAATAAACCCTTTCAAAGGCCGTCCTGCCACTGCAAGGGAAGGAAGGCAAGTCTCTTTCTTTGAAAGGTAAGCAACTGAAACAGTTGGCAATAAAATACACCTGTAACCAGGGACTTTCAGTTTCAAGCAAGTTTCTGGACAGGTAAACTGGACAGGAATACTGAAGTTATGTCTGATGCAAAGAGCATACAAAATTTTACTGCCTGAAGCATGTGTTGGCTAACAACAGAGGTAAAGCAGAACTTTGACTAAATTTATGCTACCAGTGTCCCCTTTAAACACGCCCCAACATGGGGATGAATTAACATGGCATAGGGCACAGAAAATAAGAGTTGTTCTACTACAATTCCTTCAAACTCTATCTGGGGACGAAACACCCAAGTCACAGCACTGCACACTGAGTTCATGCAGTCCAACATTCTGCCGAATGACAACTTATCAACAGAAAGCAGTATTTACAGGAAGAGATTTAACTCCCTACTATGGACAGCCATTTATCTGCATTCCAAGAGTCTGTGATTCAGTATTAGTCTTTGCCTCATTATGCTGCTTTATTTCATAGCTGAACCTTATATCTTAATTTATGTTATTACATGCTCTCACAGTGCTCAACATGGGGGGGGGGGGGGGAGGGAATATGTATTTCATTTCTAAGGTCAGCCTATAGTAGCTAAAAATTTATTCTGCAGATCTGAATTAAGTTATCTTTCCTTTGTTAAAAACCAGAACTTCAGAATCAAGACAGATTCAAAACCAGGTACCATAAAACACCTGAAAAACTTTCAGAACATAATGCTCTCCAGAGTTTAGAAAATCCTGAATCCACTGACTAGCTGTAGTTTTCATTAATAAGACAAAATAACTGGAAAAAGGGAATGCCAACTGCATTGAACTTCCAGGATTTCCAACAATTAGTCCTTTACTAGGTAAAGTCTGGCCTTCTGTGTAATGGTACAAACAGGTTTAATATTCACAACTGATTTTCAAGCTAACATCCTGCTGAAGAATGGGAAAGCTGAAGTGGAACAGTAATGCAGAGATACAACTAGCAGCAGACTAACAGCTGACACTGCACAAACATCAGCTGCATAAACAGAAACACTGAACACCTTTTAATAAAACCTGAAGTACAAATTCCAATAAAGAATCTGTACATTTTACAACACCATGTGGGTTTCAGGAACTCCTTTGCACAAGGAAGTCTTTCAGTTCAAAGCATGCACACTGTTCTTCCCATACAAGAATATATTGCAGACTCATGGCTAGCAGACATGTATGCAGTAACTTGCTTGAAATTATCTGAATGGCATTCTCAAACTCTTTCACTCCACAGTATTTACATGAGAAACACTCAAAATCAAATACAATATTTATCACGTATGCACTTCAGGTCACAAACGGATGTATGTAAAACATTAAATAAAATTACATAATTATTTAATTATATTGTTGTGAGGCCTGAAAAAAGTCTGATCAGAGTCTAATTGTACAAACACAAGACTAATAGTGAAGGAGTAACATAAAAGTAAAAAATGCCAAGTACAATTCTTCCTACTATTATCAATTTCTCTATAGCTGTGGGGAAGAAACCACCTTTACAGTAACTGAAGCACAGCAGGCGATGAGATATCATAGATTGTATGATTCATTTGTAATACAACTAGAAATAATCAGAATTCAATATAGGTTTCAAATAAGTCTTATAAGAAATTGTTCCATTATTACCAAGAAACATGCCAAAAGTATAATCTAAACATTTGTTGAAAGTATAAATTCCTGCATACTACTTCCCTACCTACAACCCTGACCTTTACTATAAGCATTATCAGCTGTCACTTACAACTCCAAGATAAAAACAGAGAAATAGATTTCATGCATATCAGGATGCGATTCAGTGTAATTTTTCAAGAAGTATTCCAAGAGGCTAGAGATTTTTTTTTAAAAAAAGGTTTTAAAAAAACCTCTGACATTAATGTATTTGCAATACAAAGCAGATTTTTTTTTTACATTAAAAGTTATAATATTAAGTCCTATAAATTCACAAGGATTTCTTCAGAAAGGGCATGATGAACATAAAAGTAAATACCCTGGTTTTCAACTAGGAATTTTGAAGGAGTTCTTTATCAGTGAGGTAACCTACATAAATAGATTTGTACTCTAAGCTTGCACTAGTCATGTCTGATACTGTACCAAAAACATTTTCTACTAAATTAAGTAATGATGCATCATCTTAACTTTTGCTCAAATGAACAAGGTACTCCATTACTGATATTTAATTTAGCAGTGTTGCCTAAGATACATAATGCCAATATCCAAGTTTGAAGTGTTCTATGCTCCTTACACATCATTCCACGTATCCTCATTCCAAGCAGAGGTGATGAGGCAGAGCTAACAAGAGACCACCAAACACATCATCAATAGATATACTGGCATCAAAACCACAGAGTGATGAATTGTATTATCAGCAAGTAAGCTTACACATAACATTTGTGCGTTTTACACCACATACAAAACTGTGGAGGGCAGGAAGGGAAGAAAAATTGATGTGACTTCATCTTGCCAGACCTCTGATTCAGCCTGTCCAGATACGAGTGTCAGTCATTCAGTTTATGCTGTGAGCTGGATCTCTGGAAGCCCATGTATGCCCTGCTTGCTGCAGCGCAGCTCACGAGGCAGACAGGAGACTATACTGTACTACAGGCTATTAATGTCGTGCTGGCTCCCCAGGCACTTTGGTACAGACCTGTCTCTGCCACTCACTTGGCACAAGCCAGGCTCCCAACATTAGCACCTGTAAAATGAGTTGGTAATATCGCTAGGAGTCTTGCCTAGGTTTGGGATCAGAGATCCAGCAAATCTAACACAGGGCCACACCATGTTAAGTATGAACAAAAGGACAGGAAACGATGAACAGATCATTTGCCACCAAAATCACTACAGTTGAGACTTCTTCATCTCATAACACACACACTCTTTCCCTTTTACCTGGGTTTTGCCCATGGATTTAGGATTAAGATCTGCTGATAACATAAACGGATCAGGACTTACTGAAGTGCCCTTACAGTGAACTGTATGTGTCTGTATATATACACACACCTTTTTTTTTTTTTTAAAAATCCTATTCCAGACAAAGTCACAAAATCTGTGTAACAGGCAGATGTAATCCAAGTTCCCTCTTCACCCTTCTTTAAGTTCATCTGACCCCCAAGAAGGATAGTCCAATCTAAAAATGAGGTGCTGTTAGTTTAGCTGCAAACATTCTTTCCAGGGATAACCACTGTGTTGGCTTTTGAGTCACACATACCTGCAGACTAAAAACTATAATAAGATCACCTTACCCGCTGCTGAGCAAATTTCAAACAGTAAACGCTTTGGCATCTGGTACCATGGACTGTTTCTGAATCAGTGACATAAAGGTCAAGAAGCCTATATCCAATTACCAATCCTTTCACTCCTTTCAGAAGCAAGAACCATTAGTATTTTTAACTAACATTCATACACAACTGTTTCATGGAACAAATACATGAAATAATTATTACTAAGGGAAGTATCCCATGCTGGCGCCCCAGGAAATACAAAAGAAAAATCAAAGCAAACACAGGAAACTTGTAAATAATCAAATCACTGGACAAAAAAGACTGAACTTCATAAAGTATTATTTTCATTAGAAGTTATTAGCTGCACCTGCTTATACAAGGAATTAATAAACAAAAGCAGATCTAGCTTGCCACAAAACACAAGCATTACAAGCAGGTATCAGGCAAGAAAGACCCTGAACAATTACATAAATTTTAGCAACCACAGTTTAATCTATGACATTACTGCTTAGTTCCATTCACAATCATAATCATCAGATGTAAATTCAAGGGTCCTTACGACAGTTATGCAAGAACTTCAGCACTGAATCCCCTGGTTTAGGCTTATTCATGAAAGTCCAAGTGACTTCTTTCTTCATATGCATATTCCCAAAGGGCAAAACTTCTGAAAGACACCCTTCACTGATTACGTACATCAGCAATCAATAATCACTGCCTGTGGCACCTCCCTTTTATCAGCCCAAAAGGGCCAAGCAAATGGCTCGTCAACAGCAATAATGACTACAGATACTTCTTGCACCAGTCTACACAACTTTCCAGAGATTGGTAACAACTTTAGAATGTCTGAAATTTCCCACCCATTGAGGCTAGATATAATAAATAAATGCTGACCGTTATAAGACAGTTGAGATCTTTAAAGAAAAAAAAAAGTCACTCCAGTTACCATGTTTCCTGGTGTAGTAACTGGGTACAAACAGCTGTGTAAGCTATACTCTTAATGACAGTTTCCTATTTTAATAACCATGAAGCTAAAAACCATTCAGAAGAACTCTGAGTTGTTTTCAAAGCCACTAATTAAAAACTGTAAGAAAAATTAGAAAGCCATTATATTTTTTTATTGATGCATAAACTTTTTCTCACACAGAATTGCTCATCATGCTTTGACATTGTACATGTGGAGAAATGCTGTGTACTACTCTTTCATCATTTTTTCCCTTAACAATATTTTGGCTAGTCTCTACCTTGAGGTGCATGCCAACTCCTGCTACTAGCGCTTCTGGTCCTGTTACCAGAACAAATGCACCTCTTGAAGGAGGAACACACCAAGAAGGAAGCACTTTAGAACCTGTAAGTTAAAGGTTGAGTTTCATTCTAATTCACATTCTTATCTATTTCATGCCCTTGCATAATCTAACAGCTACTACTCTAGAACAGAAAGAGTGCAAGGGCATGTAACGCACCAGAGTCGGTTTTTCAGCACATATAAGTCCTTACAATGAAGAACGCAATGGATCTTTTAGAGTTATTCAGATGCCACTGCAGGATTCATGTAGAGGAAGTTATCTGGTGTTCAATTTACATACCTTGGTCTCATTTTATTGTAAGGACCAACCTATTTCATGTAAGTTGACATCTGAACTCATGAATAACGTGCAGAACCAGGGCTCTAGTTTGCATACAAGTGAGCATACACAGGCCAAGGGAGATACTGGATAAAACAGAAGCTTTTGTCCTGTTCTTGCCAAAAGCTGTGCAGACATCCTTCACAACTGGCAGGACCAGAGGCAATGGGCACGAACTGAAACATGGGAGTTTCTATATGAACATCAGGAAACACTTTTTTTTTTTTTACTGTGAGGGTGACTGAGCACAGGCACAGGTTGCCCAGGGAGGTTGTAGAGTCTCCATCCACAGAGAAATTCAAAAGCCATCTGGACATGGTCCTGTGCAACTGGCTTAGTTGGCCCTGCTTGAGCAGGGGTGTGTACCAGATGACCTCCCACAGTCTCTGCCAGCCTCAACCATCTGTAATTCTGTGAATTACTTAACGATCTTAATAACAGAGAATCATCATCCTGAAAACACTGCAGTCAGGCCAAGATGAGGCTGGGAGTATTCAACTTTCATTCTCTCAAACCCACTTAGAGCCCAAAGAAATCCAGATATTTTTGGCCATTTCACATAAAGTCTACTCTAATGTCCCAAAGATAAAAACTAACCTGCAATCTAGCACTCGCCTAGAAAGCATCAACTGTTCTCTCAGGAAGTCCTCACCACATCTCTAATATATGCAAACCCTTAACTAGTAGGGTTCATCAACCCTGTCCATTCTCCTCCCTGTTCCACAACACAAACCTAATCTTTTTTCAGAAGACCATGACCACTTTGAGCCCCATCAGTGCCATCTGTTCCCTAAAGACAATGGGTGCTCAGTATTATGATATATGCAAAGTCTTCTGAGCCGCAGGGAGTGGCTAAACATTGGCTCTGCTGTATACTGGTTGAGAACCTGGCATAAAATACAAAATAAATGCTGTCCTGTTCTCCAGATTCTATTACTTATTTACAGCAAAAGGGAAAAAAAGCATAAATTAGTTTGGAGATTTAGAAATAAAAGGTTACATTTAGATAATAATATTTTTGTACAGGACAGAGCATAAATAAAGTTTTATCTTGGGGTGTCTACCATAATCACAGTTACTGTCCATTGATTTATGCATCACAAAAAACATACTGACTTTTAATGTAGTTTAATAAAGAACATAATTTCCCGTACTAATTCATAGCAACCATAGTTTATACATATAAATACACATACAAATAATTCCCTGTTAAAACTGAATTTTACTAAAATGAAGAACAGTTATTAGAGGAACAAAAGAACCTGTAAAGAATATAATTTACCATGGCCATATCTCTAATAACTACTGAAAACCCCACTATAATGCTCCAACAGATTTAATCACTACATTTGTTCTACTACATCTAAGTGGCAGATATTAACAACTCATTAAAAAAATCTGTCATGTAATTGTTTACATAATAATTTTGGGTTTTATCTCTGTTGGCATAGCAGGATCCTTCTCATCTCATTTACCAGGAGGTACGCTGTGCTAATGAATCTGAATTCAGACTGTTCTGAGGGCAAATCTCAAATTTCATCCCAACTTACAAATTCTGGTTTTCTCTTCAGAAAATTTTTGCCACCTCCTATACAGTGACTCAGGGCTTAGACAAGATGAGCCTATTCCCATTATCTTACAAATGCTATTGTCAATACCATCAGTGTCCAAAATAGGATAATTTCTAAATGAGACTGACACACCTCCCTCCTTTGCTTCAGAAACTTTAAACAGAAAGTTACTAGTAGTGTTACTTAGCTCCAAAATGCATGCATAACCTCTGCTTACCTTAACAGTAAGACTCACAAAATGGAGTCACTGACACACACATTTCACTGCGTTTAGCTCACGAGAATAATCTTTTGAAATTGTGTTTCAGTTTGGTTTACGCGGTTTTGTTTTTTTGGGGGGCTCTGTGGTTTTTGTCCCCTCCACATTAACAGTGGATTATTCCGAGTTGGGCTTTTGGTTGCTATGGGTCCAATCACTCCAACCTGACTTCATCCAGCATGAAGATGCCATCACCGGACTTAATCCCCATTTCACTGATGTGAAAGCCATTAACACCATTTTTAAGTAAAACTTCTGCTTTTGTTAGTCACTGTTCACAGGGCTAAAACACATGATGGTGCTAATCCAAGCCTGACAATTCTCACTGACTTAGGAGGAGACGACATTGCTGAAGATTTTAAATCAGGCTTATTGTAATAAATTCTGTGTACACAGATCCCTTCAGTCCAAGAATTCAGCACACCTCCTAATACTCCCATTAGTCTCACATTCCTCTTAAGCAGAAGAAACAACTAATCCATGGTTTATACATTTGTCCAAAATCACAAGGTAGAAAATAGGAAGCCAAGAAGAATGCCTCCAAGTTCTGGGCTTCCTAATGGACAGGGGAAAATTAAAAAAAAAAAAAATCAATTCTATTTAGGAGTATCCTGTTCTAAATGCAAATGATTCTGATGTGGGTTTCTGTGTGGTATTTCAAGTCCAACTAAAATGTATCTGATTTACAAAATTCATTATCTACTGATTTTGGTAAAAATTTAAGACGCTTACCTAGCAAGGGGATATAGTTTACCCCATTACATTCTTTCCTCATAAGAGTATCTCCTATTTGTCTCTTTTAATAGACAGCCAGTTGAAAAAACTAACTCCTGAAGTCAGCTGGTTACAATCCTTTAAACACCAACTGCCTTTACATACTGTACAATTACCACATGACTTCCAAGCCAAATCCGCAGCTGCACACAGGAAATTCAGAAAAAAAAAAAAAAGGACACCCCCACACCTCCCAGTGTAATACTGCATGTGCAATACCGCACAGTTTATGTGGTTAGGCACAACAGCTAAAGAGAGTCCTGAGATTAAATACTCCCAGAACGCAGCTACACTGCGTGCTCACAATACTGGCTGGAATCAGCCCTCCTGGAAAGGAAGACAGAAAGCTCTTGCCATAAAAAGCGCTGGGATTCTCAAACATCTGAAGCCAGGCTTAGGGGAAAATGACTGACGGGCAACAGCTGAGGGTATTTTGCATTGATCCTGTAACATCCTGACATTCCAGGGAGGGTGATGGTGAAGGAAGCTTTCTGATGTCATAAATAAACTCGAAATCTCTAAAGAATCATTTAAAATATTTTAACATTATTATTATTTGCGGCTCAGTTCACCCCATCCCACCCGAAGCCCCTACTTCTTCCAAAAATACCCCCCACCACGCCCACCCACCCTTTCCAAAATGAAGACTAAGCAAATCCCCGCGCTGCGCATCTGCTCCCCCCGGCCCTCCCAGCGCTCTCCCTTTCCGACACACCAACCTCCCTTGAGAGCAGCCCTTATCAGCCCGCCTCGTCACCACCTTCCCAAGCCACCGCCGCCCCGCTCCATCCCCACCGCCCCCCGGCCCCCCTCCCCTCACGCCAGCCCCCAACACCCCCTCCCCGCCGCAGCCCCTCCACCACCGCCCCCACCACACCCAGACACCTTCCCCCAACGCCCTTCCCCTCACCTTCCCCTCCTCCGCGGCCCGGCGCAGGGGCTCCCCCCACGGCCGCCAGCGGCCACCCGCCTCCGGCCGGGCGCGGAAACCGCCGGGCTGCCGCCCCCGCGCTGCCCCCGCCGCGCCAGCCCCGCCGCCACACCCTCCCCGCGCCGGTACCTTGTAGAAGGCCCCGTTAGAGCCGCGCACTTCCACCGTCAGCTCCTCCATGTTGCGAGCGCAAAGGACGCCGGGACGTGCTTCTAGAAACTGTCACCACGGGGGGGAGCGCTGGCGGGCTCCCCCTCCCCCTCCGCCCGCCCCCCGCGGGGTGGGGGCCGCTCCGGCACCGCCCCGCCCCTCCTCCCCCCGCGGCGCGCGGTGGGTCTGCCCACGCCGCGGCCTGGGGGGGGGGGTGTCACAGCCGGCCGAGCGGGGCGTTCCCTCCGGGAAGAGCAGCCGGCCGCCGCCTTCCCCCCCCGCCGCGGCCAGCGGGAGTGGGAGCGGCCGGCTGCTGCGCGCGCCCCGCTGCTGGCCGGGGCGGTGGCTGAGGGGAGTCTGCGGCGCCCGGCGCCCGCCCTCCCTGCGTCCCGCCCGCCCTGAGGCGCAGGTGGCCCGGCAGCCTTGCGCTGGCCCCGCAGGAGCGGCCGCCGTGTGGTAATGGAGGAAGGAGCGGCGCTGGCGCTGCAGGCCGCAGGCAGTGCTGCAGGGAAAATGCGGTGTTTTGTTTTTTTTTTAAATGAATAACGATTCAAAAGGCCGGGCCTTAGGGGACGCCTTCCGTTCCCGAGCCGCCTCAGGCGGCCTGGCTCGCCGCCCTGTGCAGTCAAGATGGTGCCCGTCATCCGCCCGTGCACCCTGCTTTATGTTGGCATTGCTCGGCTGTCTTTGTCCTTCCCAGTGCCCCGGCCTGGCTTGGGGGGCGGGGAGCACCCCCGCCATGGGCACTCGGTCACACACCGAGCGGATCCCTCGCGGGCCGGGCCCCCTGGGGAGGCTGCCCGGCACCCTGACATAGGGTGGAGAATGCCCGGTTGCAGACAGACGTTTCTTCCTCCGTGTACTGCTGCAGAGAAAAAAAAAATATAAAATGACTGTGCTATTTGATGACCCTCACAACGCAATCGGACCTGAGTTTTGCTATGAGCTCAGTGCTGATATAAGCTTAGTCATGCAGAGCTTGATGAAAGGCCTGTATCTTTGCCAAATGCATATATTTTTTGCAATAGCTTTAAATATCAATAACAGTACTTTCAAATGCCCTTCCTGCTGATCTTTCCTGTTAGATGTCAGCCCCAAATGAACAGGAGTACATGATGGTATTTTACCCATCAAATGTTTTCATTTTTAGTTCCTCCATGTTAATCTCCAACTAGCTTTTCTGCCAGTTTTAACCATGTCTGTCAAAGGGGTGAGGATTTCAGATAATACAGGCCTAAAAGTTTTGAGAAAGCTGACTGCTGGGTAAGGAGGCTCCAGTGTGCCACAACTGAAGGAAAGATACAGGTTCAACATCATCCGCTTAGCTTATGGGCTGCCGGCTAACCCCCCCGCAGGTGCCAGGTGGTTAGCGTGCAACCCTTTGACCATTTATAGTCTGTGCTTGTGTTGTTTAGTGAGTAATTTGAGCGTATGGGGATGAGCTGGGAGGGTTCTGTTGGGGAAGAACTGAAGATCATAGGTGGAGCCGAAGTTACAGGCTCTGTGGACAGTAGAGCCTTGAGTCATTGTGGTGAAGCATGAAGGGAAATGAGACACAAATTAATTGGAAAAAAACCCCAATAGGCTCTGTTTGTTCCAGAGAACACTGTGTTTTTTCCACTCAATAACTCATATCTTTGGCTATGAGGTAGTGTTTAGAAAAAAAGCAATTATCTACTCTTTTCCCATGCTGTGTGCATGAAAATTCTCATTCTTACATAATATTTATTCCACAGGAATGTTGGAGGGTAACTTTAAATACTGTTTAAATCTTCAGAAATGACCCACAATTTATTCTGGCAATGGTGCCTAGGCCATGCATAGGTAAGAGAGCCCTTCATGCAAAATGGTAGGTGCCCCCTTTCCTATTGGCAGAGGGCACTCAGGTCTTTCCAGGATAAAATACGAAACCTGGTAATATGAAGCAAACAGTTGTGCTACAAAAATTCTGTGCCAAAAGTTTTCATTGCCCCAAGACTGAATAGCCTGAGGTTCATCTATTCAGCTTCCAAGACACAGACTCTCAATGTCAACTGCTAAAAAAAGGTTTTTGGAGTTTAAAAAAAAAAAGCAAAGCCAAACTATGCATTCGCTGCTGTCCTTAGGAGTGAAAACAGGACACAGATTAAAAAAAAATACTTCAGAACTATGTGAGGTGCCTGGGTGTCCACATTTGCAAAACGGGGGACAGTTCTGGTCAATAATGATAAGGAGAACCAGCTTGAGCTAATGCAATCTGCATCTGAATTTGCCTGATAAAATTTGTTTTTCTGGAAGTGTGCACATGATAGTAGCTAAAGTGACAGGGTTGTTTACAGATTAATATTGAGGCAGATTGTTATACCTAGGTGAAAATGGGGGTAGAAGAGGGTTATTATTAGGTTGTGGGCCATAATAGTTTGCAGCACGTCAGCCAGATCGGTGAGGATGAATCTATTCTAAGTTTAGTTTCCACTTAATGTAAATTACAAGTAACTACTAAATTAAATTAAGTATTTAATTAAATAAGAAAAGGGAGGATCTTTTATCTAGTCAGCTTCAGGAACTCAAGAGTCGTCTTCTGATAGTAGCTACTTACAACTTTTTTCACAAGACTGTGTAAGGTGATTATTTTTTTGTTTTCATTTTTGCAACATCCACAGTGAAACTGCCACCTACATTTCATAGAGCAGTTCTGGTCAGGGAGATGCTGTGGGTAAGTCTAGTTGAACCACTGTCTGTCCTCTGTTGAAACTGGTCGGCAGGGCAGGAGGGAGAGCAAGCTTCATAATGCAAAAAGGACAGTAAGCAAAAAATAGCAGGATTCTCTATCCTTGGGGCCATTGGTTGGAAAGAGCAGAAAAAGGGTTTGCTTATTTAAGTGAGCAAAATAGACGGTGAAGGATTAAACACTGAAGGATTAGGATTGTTGTCTTCAAATACATCAAGGCACACAGAGGGGATAATGATCAATGAGAGACTAAGGCTATTAAAGACAGAAAACAAGACTAACAAAAAGACTTCCAAATAGATATAGGCTGACCATTAATAAATTTAGTCTGGAAATTAGAGTTTAAAATGGGAAGTTGAGGAAGTTTCTGGAAGAGCCTTTCAGAATGAAATAATGAAAATTAATAAAGCCTGCCTACTTCTAGGATGGAAAAAGCATTTATGATGGTGATATATCATGAGCAATGTAAACCATATTTTCAAGATAGGAGACCTTGAAAGTATTGATTCCAACAAATAAACAACCAGCCCCCACCCCCATCCTTCCAAATGCCGTTGTCTAACGTTCAGGAAGTATGTGGACAAACTGGAGCGGGTTCAGGAAAAAGCCACAAAAACAAGGATTGAAAATGTAACTCACAGTGAAATAGTATCATAGCAGAATTTTAATATTTTGAAAGAATGATTTTTGGTCACAATCTGCAAGTACCCAGGTAAGGGAAAAAATTACAAAGGCTTCTCTAGATTCCTATCACTAGCAATTTTAAAATCAAGATTGGATATGCTCTAGTTCATACAAAAATGAATTAATGGAAATCTTATCATCTGTGTAACTGAAGACTCTGTTAAATGTTCATCTTACCCAAAAGCAGACAAATTTTAGCCATTTTCAGCCATGCAGGCAAGAGTGAGACAACTATGAAATCAACAACATAACTCCTCAGAATAGCGATCTTTTTAACTAAGGTTATATTTAGTTACAAAAACATGCACAAATCGATAGCGCTCTTAAACTACCAGTAGGCTGATAGTTTATTTTTGAAAAATTTTTGTAGTTTTAAACTAATCAGTTACTTCTCTGCCAATTCACTTTAGTGCCTTTGCTGATACCAAAACAAGGGGTATTGCTGTGTTTTACAGAACATATTCCCTACCCTTCAGTAAAATAAAAACCCAGAAGCATACTTTCTTGGCACATTTTATAAAAAATAATTAGGCAAAAATCAAGGTCAACTAAATTCAGACTTGTGCCTTTACTTACAAACGCAAAGTGTAATAACCTGGGTCTTACATTCCATTCAGTGAAGGGAAATGCTGACACTTAGCAAAATAATGATAAAATATTAATCTAGCTTTGCCATTAAGTGTGTAAAAACCTCTTTGGTTCAGTTGCGCGTTCTGAAATTTTGGCAGGAGGCTGATACCTATGAGAGATATCCATCCAGAGATTTCCAGCCTTAGCAGAAGCTGAGGCAAGTGGCCGCACTTAGACTCTCTGTAAATTACTGTGCATCCCTAATCTCAGTGGACACAATAACACAGATTAATATTTGAAGGGTATTATGAAACAAGGTCATATTGGCCTCATGTCTTACCAAATGACAAAACTACATTGCAACTCAGACAAAGTCTTGGAGACGTTCTTTTGAAAAATTGCATGCTTCCAAGTGTGGAGGGTTTACTCATTTACGTGTACGTTTTCTTTATTCCACATATTGTACTTGGGTAGCAGAAGGAAGTGTGTGAGACACGTAAAATCAGCTCCAATAGACTTGTGCAAGTAGAGTGGGGAATCTAATATTCTGTGGCACAAAACTGGTATTAAGGTCTCTATACAGGTCGCCGTGTTGGGCTGCCACTGTATAAAGGGCCAGTGGTTTGCTGTAAAAAAGGAAAGAAAACTCCTAAAGAAAATCTTGTGTTTTGTTTTATTTTGTCCTTCACTGTGATTTTTGCACTATTTGAATATTGAGATGAAGAAGAATCTCTACCAATTTTCAGCAGCCTTTTACAAATGCATTCCTGACCTTTACAAATGAATGAATATTTGTCTGGAGGTTAGCTGAACTGAGTGTGCTATACCCAGATACATCTGCAAGTACTGTAAACAGACACCGCTTCTGAAAATAGGATCCACAAAAGGTGTTGCTAAGTGAGTGTATGTAAAAACATTTTTGTGCAGTGCAGTTTAAAACCCTCTGTCTGGCATGGAAATCAGAGAAAGAAGAAATGATAAGCATTCCTATAATTGCAAATAAACATTCATAGTTATTTACACCTATCTTGAAAGGGAAAAATCTTTAGAACTGATTTATTTTGTGTGTATTACAGCTGATAGCACTCACATTTATCTGTCTTTGTCTAGACACAATGAACTTAAAATGTTTCACAGTTATAGGGTTAAACATCCCCCTATATTTAGTAGGATAAAAAGTGTTAATCACAGAATGCAGTAGGTGTTTACTATTATATTCTACCTCGCTGTTACTGCAGTCTAAAAAAGAAAAAGTCACTGAGCTAATTAAATTATATAAAGAAGATGTCAAGAACCAATATTAAAAGAAAATTGGTTTTGACTACAGTCTGTATTTATGCTGAAGTAATGATGAGTAATATGATTCAGGTTTCATTTGTTCAAAGTCCACAAGATAATGTGCGTGCTCAGCAAAGAAAAATATACATCTAGGCAACAGCCTACTATGTGAAAGTAATTTCACATTGAATGACAACATATGAAGCTTGTTTTTTCACACTGGATGAACTTCTGGCTTACCATTGCTTGGCTGGTCTTCCTGTTTTTGTCAGTAGCAGCACAGGAAAGCAAGCAAAATAAAACTAAAAGTTTGATGTCATTCTAAAAGCAAAGAGAAGCAGTAGACCATGCCTGCTGTAAGCTGGCACAATGCAAAGAAACTGCAAAATCATTTCCCTGAAATTTTAATGAACTTAAATGAGAACACTGCTGTTTAATGGACTTTATGCAATGGTCTGAAGCTCATCCATTCACAACGCAACTTTTCATGGGGTTGGCTTGGTTTGGTAATTGTCATTATCACTTTACATCTGCCTCTTTGGAATGCTAGTGTGGATGCAGCTGATCAAAAATAACCTGGCTTGTGCTTGACTTTGTTCCAAACCAGGAAGTGAAATGCACTGAGCACCAGAGAGGGACCTCAGTGGCAGTGTGAAGTCATGGTGAAGTAATGATGTGGAAAGGCCTGTCACAGTATTAGCTATAGATATCCAAGTCTAGAAGTTCTCATCTCCAAGTGTTAAGAGTTATACCCTTCCTATCACTGTTGTTACCCACACAAATCCAAATGAATAATTTCTGTCTTCTGAATACTTTCAATGCAAACCAGGAAAGGAAAGTGTTATTTTTTCTCTATTGCTGATCCAGTTTTGGTCCTTGTTTGATCCTCAGACAAGCCTAGACTACCTTTGTTGTGACTTGACACCTGGGCCAACTCTTAGTGTCAGTGTCATGTAAAGAGATATCTGCATTTCTAGTGTTGGACTGGACCAGAGCAGGGTTTCAGGTAATGTAGATTTATGGGATATGAATTACTAGCTACTTCTTGCAGACATCAAAATGTGCATGTTTAATCCCTGGTTCTGCGTATTAGTATTTAATTTCTTAAAGTCAGGACCTACTCTAAGAAAAAGGCAATGAAGTCCTGAGCAAGATTTGCAAGAGACAGTGGGCAGTGGGCATGTTGCTATCATAAATACATGATCTGAGGTACAGGAATTTAGTGCCACAGGACATCAAAAACCAAAACAGTAGCACTTAAACAAAGGTGTATCTGGAGTAGCAGAGGGATGCACATCAATCCAAATGAAGAAATGCAGTATGGAACAGCGAGGAGGGAACTCACAGGTAGGAAGAAGTTAGCAATGCATCTCTGTGAAACTGTAAGCAAACAAACTGAAAAGCTATTTCTGTTCCTATAGGATTACCTGATGTAATCTAAAGCACAAAGCAGTCCATTTCAAGAAGAGATTGGTTGTCAGCTCAAGGTACTCTGCTCTCGAGAGTTCCAAAAGCAGGTTTCTGTCTTGCCACACTTTACTTTTTGAAGGCCCCAATACAGCAAAGTACTTAGGTAGGTACTTTATTTAGTATCTGAATGGAAGGGATATAAGAATGACTTTAAATAGTTGGCTTAATCTGTGCTCTTCCAGAAAAGAAAAAGAGATGAGAAGAAAGTTTTCTGTTAATTTGTTGGCAGAACAATAATGTAAAACATTCTGAGTATAGATATTTTCAGATTCCTCTGAAAAGTCCCACCTGTAGAACAACAGTTATATTATATATAAATACATATCTATATATTTGTTGTAGGTATTGTTATTATATATATGTGTGTGTATATATATATATAAAGAAACGGCAGATAAATACTGAGTCCCAGTGCCCTAGGAGCAAAGATAAGCGTTTCACAGGCAAAGTACTAAGAATGTTGATATGTCAATGTCAGGATCTCAACATCAATTGTTCTCTCAAAATGGATTGTATTCAACTCCCTCAAAAAATCAGGGGAACTTTTTCTATTACTTTAGTCATAGGTGCTGACTTTAAGAAGTTAAATAATAATACTCAGAATAAGGGATTAAACATGCACATTTTGATGTTTGCAGGACATAGCTAGTAATTGATACTACATAAATATACATTACCGGAAACCCTGCTCTACTGTTAGATACAATGAGGCAGTATGGGACAGATAGTATTTTGGTGAAATGAGTTATTAAGAAGTTAAAATATGTTTTCTGTGGCTTTTGTGATTGCTCTTTTAACTGAGATGACCTTCCTCTGCTACATGTGCTCCAGTTGTATCACAAATGCCATTGAAGAGGGTGGGATAAAATCTGGACTCTTGCCTTTTTCTTTTTTCCATCTTTCTAAAAATACCGTTCCATTAATAGCACAGTATTTTCCCAGACTGCCTATCTGTTGAGACAAAAAAGGGAACTCAGGAAGCTACTTTGGTGATAAAGTAGACAGTTCTGATAAATACAACAAAACTGACCATCCTTGTGATCTAATCAATAATATTATTGCATGAGTGCTCAGGACGTCATGTCTTTGGCATACTTCCACTTCCTTTTTCTCAGTTGTTTGACACCCTGATACCAAATGCTGTAGGTTGTCTGGCATATTAGACACTGCAGTTCCTGATTTCACCAGTGATTTGTTGCCACAAGACTCATCATCTGAGCCCTGAAAACTGAGGGTGCTTTAACCTGCTCTTTCCACAACTGTACATGCCTGCTTGTTCTGGCCTGGCTCCATGGAGTTATACCTCCAGCCCTGGACTTTTCCTGCTGGGCTGAATTGGTACTTCAGAAAGGAGGTCCTCTGCTCAACATTTAAAATGCTGCTTTAGACGGTGGGGAAGAAGTGGCTAATTGTCAGAAACCAAATACATTAAAGAGCCATCAAAAGGAGGGGCTGAGGAGGATTAATGCGAACAGATGAAATATGCAAGAAAAGAAATAGGAACAAGGAGGAGACAAAAGATAAAAAGAGAAGTCAAGAACAGCAAGAAAAGAACAGCAGAGGAAATAAAGGTTCAAACAACAGAGAAAGAAAGCTTCAAAATTTAGGTTTTGATGAAGAAAGAAAGAAAAGTTTGATGAATGAAAAAGATGAGGTAAGAGAGGAAGACAGATAAAATGGGTGGTAAATGAGGAAAGGCAAGAGAGATAAAATGGGTGGTAAATGAGGAAAGGCAAGAGAGAAAGAACAGTTCTAGGGAATACATGAAAATACATGATTGTCACCTCTGACATTCACATGCTTTTTCTCACTAAAAAAAAGGGAAGAAGAGATGGTAGAAGACGTCAACAATGTAAACCCAAAAGACTAATTCATATCTATCATAATGTTTACTGGTATTTGGGAAATCTACGTTCAAATCTATTGCTTGCCGACTTGGAGCAGGAATTTGATTACAGCTGTTTTACTGTCTGAGCTGTGTGAGCATGTCTGTACCACACAGTCAACGTTGCATCATGTCAAGATTCTGGACTAAGCTCTGAATGAAGTAGTATTTGCATGGGAAGCAATATAGCCACGTAACATAGCGTTGCACCCAAGCTAAGATGATACCCTGCCTTTCAGTAGGGTACTTAGCCTCCGTGGAATGCCAAACAAGCATGGGCAAAGTGTTTCCAGTGCCCCAGGTAGCTTGTTCTGACATCCTTGTATGTTAGGACATTGTGAAGTATAGATATAATTCCCGCTTTTTCTCTTGAAGCTGTTTCACTTCCCAGAAATACTTTAGTGCTCACAAAGCTGCAGTGTGTCTGAGAACGACAGTTTAGATTTCGAGCCAGTGAATCCTTGCAAACTGATAACAATCACAAATATAACAGCTTTTTCTGTATAAAATAAAAGTATGCTTATCCAAATCAGTTTGCAGGACTGGAAACTTTGAAAAGATTCACAAGTTCCACTTTACGGAACCATTTCAAACAACTTTTAATTCACATGACAAATGTTTTAAGAATAGAACATTTTCATAATTAAATGACAGTTTATTTTAAATTAAAATAAAGTATGTTTTCTAAATGCATGACAATAAAGCCTGAGATCTTAGCTACCCATACTTGTTTCTCTGAGAAAATAAAGTCTCAAATACCCTAAATTCCACACTCTGGAGCAATTTAGGTCTCCTTAGAGATCACAGTTTGAACTACAAATGCAATAAGGGCTGCATCCTGCTGTAACTGAAATCCTTCCTAAGTCTACTTCTGCTTTTCAATCTCTCTAATTTTTCATTAGATCAAGAGTCACACATTTTTGTTGGCAGTAAAGCAATTCCAATTTGAACTGCCTTCTGTCTTCAATAGGAATTTTCCCAAAGTACAGAAATAAAAATGTAAAACTTTGCTGTGTTTCATTACTTTCATTCTTTTGAACATTGCTTCTCTGAAAGCTCTGTGTGAAATTATTAGAAGACAGGTTTTGAAATGCTTGTGAAAGTAGATGCATATATGGGACTCAAAGGGCCTTATTTAAAAAAGAAATTTGCCAGTTACCCAGATCTCTGGTTGGTTATGCCCATTCAAGGATACAGAATCCATCATTCGTATGATTATTTTTACATCTGAACTTTTTTTTATACTAGATAGACTTGAAACTTTCAGGGTCATTTGCCCAGCATGTAGTTGAATGTCCTGTGCTATAGATTCCAATTAGCAAGACCATGTTCAATGGTCCTACACCACCAATGCTGTCTAACTGCTTTCCACTTGGCTTTATATGTTTCTTCTTTGTTGCAGCTGCAACCAGGTCTATCTACCCTTTGATAGAAAAATTTCAATTACCCCAGGGAGAAGCTTTTAGCTTTATTAAGCATTGAAGTCTACACATTTGTTCTTCTGTTGAAGAGCAGTTCAAAAGGAGAGTTTCTGAGGAAGTAATCTGATAAATTAGGATAAATCTTGTGGACTTTCACTGCTAATGTTTTTCCTGTAACCTGAGCCTAAGAATCTGCCAACTCAATGTACGGTTAAGTATTTCTTTAACACTTTTAGCCCCTGACAGATGTTTCTTATACTTTACAAGTAAATGGCTTTTCAGTGTTTTTTGAGACTGCTGTGCTCTCAGCATAAAATTGATGTCACAGAAGGCTGGATAGCTGTGCTCCAGCCTTGATAGATAGTGACAGAAAACTGTTCCCATCTGGTAGCTTTGTACTGGCCTCTGAGTAAACGAATGGTTTCCTTTCTTAGATGAGGGGCGTCAACGCGTCACCTCCTTGTTGCCAAGAGTAACCCAAGTTATCTAAGAAAAAGCAAGGACTGCATACACACGATCTCTAATCTGCCCTCACTTTGTTGTGACTGGCCCCATAGGGGAGTGGGTGGCCAAGTGACGTGGAAGAAAGCTAGCAATAACACTGTTGTAAGTCACATCTCTTTGTAGATAAAAAAAGGGAGCTTCTCTTCCTTATGCTGTCAATCTTGTATTTTACTTCATTGGTGGGTTCATTTACGCAAGTAAATAAGGCTGTCATTTATGCTTTTTAATGTTTGAAAATTCCACAAAAGTTTCATGTCAGTGGTTTGAAATCAAATCTTTCATTATTGTCTCTATCTTGCAAATTAATTTATTACTGTATTTGAAGTCTAAATGCCTCTTGAGAGAGCTGAACATACAGTCTAACAATCTATCCATAAAGAGCAAACGAGTTACACATTTAAAGAAGATAATCTTTCAGCTGTATGGAAATCCTGTCACTTTTGCTTTTCTGTTTAAGCTTCGTATAATAAAGCATTTCTTTCTGTTTTCAGAAAAGTTGTGGTTCTTCCTCGCTCATCCCTGTTCTGTGTGACAGAGGAAAATGGCGCATTAAATTGAGTCTGTGAAAAGGGTGCAGAACTAAATGAAATTAGTATCACCAAATTAGAAGAACGCTAGAGTTCTTGGATGGAATCTGTTTTTCTAGGAATCCTCACTAAAGAGTGAGGAGGAAACAAATAACCATGCATAGAGTCCTCCAAACCCACAATCCCACGTAAGTCTGAAGCTACAGCATGTCTTTTTTTGAGCACTATTAAGTAACAGCTACTATCAGTTTCAAACACAGGTAGTAGAATTTACATAAGCAAATCTCATCTGGCTAAATACTGCCCTATAAATATACATATTATAATCTGTTATTAACACACAAGATTATATTGTCATAATACATCAAAATATTACAACCAGGGATTTTGAATGAATTATCACTCTTCATTCCTGTGCATCCATCATAAGGCCAATATGCCACCTACATCTCTCTTACAAGACACTTACATCCTCTACTGGCCCTCTGGACAGAGGCATTTCACTTTTTTCTCAGCAGCTCAACTAACAACAAATACTTCCACTAAACCCAAAACCAAATTAAAAAAAAAAAGAAAAAAATCCCCAAATTGTTTGCTCTCTCTTAGGAAAACACTATTTCATGGTGCAATAAAAAATATTAAGATGGAGGAAAAATAATTAAGATTACAGAAATTAATTCTATATCAAAGTCCACAGAAGGACTCCTGTTGACATCAAAGCTTTGGCTTCTCTTTGATAATGAGATTACATATCATACTTGATTTTCTACATATTCTTCTTTGCAGAGTAGATGTATTACCACTGTCTGTTAATGTTTCTGCACAAAATTCAATCAGTTTAAAAGCAAAAGATATATTTTTTGTACCACTGGGTTTGGAAAACCTGCAGCCCAAGACCTGACACCATAACCCTGGAGTTGAAACTGTAGTTAGAGCTTGTGTTTCCAGTGTTTCATCATGTTGTACATACATAATATTTTAGGCTTTCATTTCCAGTCAGTCAAGACCTCTGCCTTTCAAATTTCAACTTACCTATCCAGCTTCATTCAATACATTTGTACACACGTAATTACATGAAACTTAGTAAACAATACTGTTAACAGGACAAAAAAGTAGAAAAATTGCTGTCTCACTCTCTCACCTGCTTGGGTCTGGAAAAATTAGCTGGAGTAAAATGCAGTTAGAGGGCAGTAGATAAGACTGAACATAAAGAAAGGGTTAACTTGTTTATGAAAAACCCATATCTCTGCCTATCCCCTTATCAGAATAGAAATAATATCATAAAACAAATACCGAATCTTACTTTGATACTCTCCATTTTCTGAGTAGTCTGGTAATACAGTCTGGTGACATTCTGACGTGTTACCTTTTAAGAGAAGACTTGGTAAGCTGTAAGGGAGTATTGGGCTCAGGTGCCAAGTCACTATTCCAAAGTTCAAGGTGTATGTTGCTGAATCAGTCATTGCTAATACTGATGTTTACCGCATCAAGAGAGAGAAAGTACTGGAGGAAGGTCTTGCAGGTGCCAGACAGAGAGGCGTCTATATTAAGACTTATGCTGAATTGTTAATTTTTAGTTATCAGCAAAACCAAACTAAGAATCTGCGTGCTCAGCTGAGAACGTTATTGGTGCAGCTTGTTCGTGCCTCAGAGATAACAGTTGCTTTCAGTATGAAATGCTGAGATTTTTTTCTTCTAGGTTTGAGCTCTTCGGTTCAAAATATACTGCTCAAGCTTGGTTACTAAACAAGCAATGAAATTTTTTATGTTTACATCAGTGTAAGATCTCCTGAATTTTCTGAGATTTGGAGTGACTCAGTGCTGTCTGTGTGCATTGAGAGGAGAGGGGTTTTTTTAAAAAGGCATTTAAAAATCTGCTAAGTGGAAACCATGATGTTCATTAATGCTGAACCCAAGCTGTGAAGCTTAGCAGAACATGGACTGAAGAAGATCATCATCTCAGTCAGGGTACATCTGACCTGTAGCTGGAGAAGGTCAACTTCATTCTTAATATGTGAAAACACTAGTCCATTGTGGTATAGCAGACAGCTCTGATGCTAGAATTGGCCCATAACGTATTTCCATCCTAGCTCCAGCCTTTCCTCTTCCCTGCCCAGACCTTTTGGACCTTCCTCCTCCCTTCTGCAGCAGCCTTCTATGGATACAGTAAATGAGATCTAGTAGCAGGGACTTCCAGTGGAATTGAAAGCTGACTGATGAGTGAAGAGGAGAAGAGTATTGTTGCTGACACAGTGGAGGTGATGGTAAACTGTTGAGGAGATGAGCAAGGTGCTGCTGTCTGTGCCAGTGTGCAGAGGTTGAAGCCTGCCTGAGCAGGTTAGAGAGGGCAGGAGAGCTCCTGCCTGATGAGGCAGTGAAGGTGGCTTTGACTGCTGTATGAAAGAGGATGACAGCTGCTTGCTGGGAGAGGGGACACAGACTGCAGCTGTAGACGGGAGGAGGGGGTAAGGTTACAGGGCTTTGTAAAGCAGAGATCCAACTCACAGCTACCAAGGCTGCACATCTCGGCTTTGCATTATCACACAACAGCAAAAAGCAGGTGAAGGAGACTTCAAATGGGCAGAACAGCTCTATCAGAAACTTTATGCTGATTATTTTTTTCAGCACAGTGCTTTCACCCAAATGGTACTTTCTCTTTCTGATACAATGATTTATAATTTTATTTGAGTAGCTTTTATTTCATGGACTTCTAATGAAAGATCCTGTCATAATCATCTATACCAGGGACCAGTTTAGATTACCTGCACAAAAGTCCTCCTCACTACATAACCTTCACATGCTATTAAGCAAACATCTCTTTATTAATCACATATTAGTTGAAGAATTCCCCTGCTCTTAGTGGTATTTCCAAGACACTAACATTAGAGAATGTCCACCAGAGGAGATTGAGGTGCTGGTGAATCCGTTTCTTTAGGATTTATGGTTACACAGTGTGAGACTGTGAATGGGGGTGCCTGTGTGTTAAAAATCACAGGAACTATCAACAAAGCATAAGAAAAAAAAGAATTTAAAAAGTGCTGGAGAACACTTCAAAGAAGCCAGGTTCTGCTGTAAGGATTCTGTGACAACCTCAGCTGGTGCTTTTCAGCATCTTCAGTCATTGCCTCATTTCAGTAAATTAAGACACCTCTATGCTTGATCATTATAGTAATTCACAAAGCAAGGAGTAATTTATGTCTCTCTGGCTAATGATGGTACCTCACAGGCTGAGAGGACCACTTCAATGAAGTGGCATTGTATCAGTGAGCCGGGTAGTCATGCACATGCAGAAAATGTTTGTCTTAATGCATTTTTTTCCTCTCCAAAGAAAACAGACATTCTATAGCCTTCTTGTATCATTCCTCTTCCTGCATTACTCCACTTCAAGATATTCTTTCTAGAACATGTCTTCATACAACTTTCTCCATACAACTAAACAGTAGGTTAGTCTATTACAGTCTCAGGCACAGGAACTCCCCTGTAAAGAAATATTCAAAGTCATTGCTATAAAGAGGAAATAAACAAAACGATGAACCCTGCTGATTAGTCTCGTGCAGTATATAGCTGCTATTCAGCTGACAAATTAAATGGCGGGCAGAAAATAACACTGCTACTATTACTATATATATTAATATTACTATGGAGAAGGCAGCAGCAGTCCTTGCCCTCATCCCATCAGCAACATTAGCTGGCACCAGCTAATGGGATCTCTACTATCAAGAGTTGTCCAAGCCTTAAAATAATCTATTCAAAGCAGAGAAGGAACAGAGAGATGTTACCCAGGTGAAGGATACAACGCCCTTACTTTCACTGTGCTTTTTCATCCCACCAGTAAAGCAGCTTTGTGAATCTGGCTACAGCATGGAGGGAGTAAAAAAGCGAATGCGGACATACACATCTTGCAAAATTAATGCCACAGTGTTAAGTTCAACGGGAATCTCATTTTAATGGGAAAAAATACTATTTCCATGGAATCACTATCTCCTTGGAACACCCCCCTCGGCAGGTACTTGTACCTAATGTCTAATCCTCAGAAAACTCTGATCTCATACACATCACTGGCTTGCAACCATGAAGTTACATAGGACCGCCGAAGACATAAAGCTTGTAGCATGCTTCACAGTCCAAGTGGCACCTGGTATTCACCAGAAAATAGAAACTTCAGCACATCTAATTGCAAAGCTTCAGAGCAGTCTGTGCAGCCCATTGCATGGGCTTCTTTCCGGGTTGTGAAGAAAGCCTGTAGTGAGAAGCACAGTACCAGCACCACCACTGGGTTCTGGGATTACTTCACCTCTTCTTCTAAAAGACTATAAGAACAGAGGACAGAAAAGTTGCAAATTTTTTGTAATCGTCAATATTTGCTTTTTCCTTTACCTACTTTAATCCTTGTTTTTCCTTGGTGAGAGACATCCAAAATATTTTTAATTTAGTTTTAGGATTTGAAAATGCAGTTAGGCCCGTTCATTATAAGCAACTGTAGTTGATCTGGGAAAAGTGCCAGAAAATTTTATAACAGTTTTAAGTAGTCTGAAACAATAGTTGGATAAGTGTACTTTTGAGGAAAAGAAGATATTGGCCACCACAGAGGAACTGAAATGAAAGAAGACCTTCATATCTTTGTCAGAAAGTTTTGTTCAGGTGCTAAAGGTTTTTTTTTTCATTTCCCTATCAAAATAACCACTTCTGAGTTACAGATTCAGCAGATGAAATTGTTTAGGGTTTATAATCAAAGAGCTCATAATGAATTATTTAGAGCTTACAGTCAGTCTGTGGAACTGATGATCTGATGATTTAATTAATTTCATGATTTAATTCCAATCCGATATATCAATAGCTAACAAACATCTATTTATAACAAAATACTTCCATGAGTATTCATTCAGTAAGTGGACTTGCCTTAACTTTCACTTTAGCTTAATACTGGTGATACCAGCTCAATTTTAGTTTTCTGTTGTTATCTTTTTTTTCCTAGAGAGATGCAATAATTTTTAAAACAAAATAATAATTTAATTAAAAATCCATTTTTTTTTCAATAAGCAGCACAGCCCAAGAACCTTTTCCATATTGAGGGAATATTAAGTGGTCAAGGAAAAACCTGATGGGCCCCCAGTTAGTGTTTGGGTCTCTCACATAGTCCTACTCATAGATCATACTAAGAGAGATCCCAGTCAGTCGTCTCACTCAGCATGCAGATTTGTACCTTTGAACAAGGCACACTCCCAAAATATGTCAAAGGAGTCACCTCCATAGTGTGACCCTAACATGGCACTGCGTCATAATCTGTGTCTGACAAAACGTGCTCCTAACACAATTAAAACTGGACCAGGCGATAACCTTCTTAACCCTCAAGAAACCTCCAAGACTGAGGATAATACACCAGCCAGCTGGAGAAAGTGAGTACTGCATTTTCCTTAAGTGCATCCTCTATGTCAGCAGTAAACTCCATTCTTTTTTCTCCCCATATTGAAGAGAATCTCTTCAGATACTGGATTTCCCTTAATATTCAGCGTTTACACTTGGTGATGCATTACACTGCCTATCACGCAGTTTCTGGTGGATACTTGCTCTTTTGACCACAACAGTAAAATTACACAGGGTAGACACCTGCAATGGTCTGAACAATCTGCTATACTTAAATAATTCTCTGTAGAATTTTATGTAACCTTACCTGGCAGGTAGTGATTTGAATATGAAGGTATTCCTGGACTGCTTGAGCTTTTCATCTAGTTGGGACCTTGTCTCCATCAGGAGAGGAAAAAGCAGGGGAGCTGAGGTTTTGTGGTTCCACCTCCAGTCCCTCCTACTTCTACCTCCAGATCAGCCTTCTGCTGAGCTGGCACCTATGGTGCTTTCTATTCACACAATATTCAAAATGAGTTTTACCAAAACTTTGTATAATCTAAAGCAAATGCCTTCTTTTCCCCTCAAAGTCTTTTGACCAGACTTATGCATATGAAGTCCTTCTGAACTGACATATGCAAAAACTTATAATTTAAAGACTGAATACACGATATGGTTACTGTTACTGCCTTCTCTTGCAAAAGCTGTAGTTCTCCTAACACACAAAAGCAAGATCCATGGCAGGTATGCACAGGCACAGATTTTTAAGGATCAGTATACTACACCCAGCTGGAGAGGTGCTGTCATTTATGTTTTCTGCACTTCAGTTCCCCATTAGTAAAACCCAGAATGTTCTAAGACTGGTAAAATGTAGCCTTACTTCAGAAGTGATCTACCTCTAATTATACATGATATTTAACAATCACTGTTAGGTTTTTTTCTTCTTTTGTGGTGGAAAAGTGCCTACAGGAAGTTGCATTTCGACCTCTCCAACTTTAACATCCAAAAACTTGAAGGGGCTGCCTATTTGGACACAGCGTGAATACAATGAATCTTATTTTTCTGTATTTTGTGATGCTGCTGCCATCTAGAGTATAAAAGTAACATTGTGTCAAGAAACACCATCAGCAGTATTTAATTAATGGATTTTGTATTAACAGTGAGCAAGTATAATCATAATCATTTATTTTTCTCTATTTTGTTCCACTGCTGCCACCTAGAGTTATAAAACAAGTATATGATTTTTCTAACTACAGCTATTTAATTACTGGCTATTTATATTCGTGGGTGATATCTTACTTTTCCACAATTTTCTCATTGCTTTGGCTTGTCTCTTTGTCCTGAATGTCATTATAACCCAAGTATTACATCTAATGTTATCTTTTCAAAAAATTAACAAAGTGGTTAAGCCAAATAATGAATTTATTGTGATTTTAGGTTTTTAAAAGTAATTGTTAAATAAGATTACATATAGAGAAAGTATCTTAGGTCAACCTGACATTTTTTTCCCTGGTTGCAGGACATAATTAATCATAAAAATTAGACTTAATATTCATATGAGACCCCCTAATCAGAATTAATAGGGGACAAATAGGCTCCCATTGTCATTAACAACAACAGACAGCTGCTGTTACTCCTGTAAAAAGCCCCAAGATTTTACAGAACCTTTTTTTTTTTGTGTCACAGAAAGCAACACACATGCCTCAGGGAGGGTAAAACAATCAATAAAAGAAAATAATGAAGAATAGGTTACCAAATCTGCAGTCACTAGTGCATGTGACCTCCTTGTATATTTGAAGGTTCAAAAGAAGTCTCCTTTGATGCCTAGTAGGTAACTACAGAAATTCCTGGAAGAAATCCTAGGCATTCTTGTTCTTTTAGCCTATTTAATTTTTAGACAGCTTTGGATGACTGCACTGGAGGTAACAGCAACCCTCCAAGATCAAACATCCACCAACTCTTTACCTGGATTGTTCCTTCCTCTTTGCTGATGTAATCACTTTCATTATCCCTCTTCAGGTGGCCTCGACAGCTTACTTTGTTGGGAATCCTTAGCTTGTCATGTCTAGTGGAAACAGTAGCACTTTCTATATCTTTGTTTGACAGCTCTATTACAGTGCCTCAAAACTCAGGAATTTAATACATAGGCCTCCTCAATATCTCTAATGGCAAATTTCATGAAAAAAATCCTTTTCTTGGACTTTGATCACAGAACTTTCTCTAACTGGCTGTTCTTGGTTCCTAGTTCCTCTAGCTGTGCCCCTTGCCTTCTTTCACCTACCTATGAAGTAAAGCCGATGTCCTGGTTTTGTCTTTTCAAACTATCTTTATGAAAACTAGTCACAGTGCTTGTCACAATGGCTTCACCCTTAATAGCAACATGAAAGTGACACATGCTTCTGTATATCCTCCAAATAGCTCACCCCAGGAAAACTGCTGCAGATAACACAGGTAGCCAAATGAAGCAAGGTTTTATTCGCAGGTTGGTGTCATTTGTCTTTTTGGTTGTAACATGGAAACTTTTTGAATAACATATCCAATCAGTTCCACAATTTCTCAAAGAATGTCCTAGGCATAAATGCGTAAGTATTTACCGATTTAAGCAGAATCAAATGAGAAAGCAAGCTAAACAGGGACTATAGGAAGCTCAGATATAGAGCTGGCAGAACTAGAAGCCTCAATATGATCTGTAATTGTCTACAGAACAAAGCTATTAACAGCATGCAGTATAACAACAAAATATCTCTTCTCTGCGTGTCTTCTCACTGTAGAAATAAGACAATTAATAATGGCGTGAAAGATAGGTCTGGAGGAAAGAGCCACAAGAGTCCAATATGTATAAAGGATGAAGTGCAAATGGTTTGGGAATGGAAAGAGCCCCTGTGAGGCTGGAAGGAACGACTCACAACTGGTGATGTCCGGGCATTGGGAGGGCACAATGAAGGAGAGGGGTGCTTCAGGGTGTTCCTGAAAATTTAACAGAGTGGGAAAGTGGTGGATAGGACCTTTGCAAGCTCAATAGACAAATATAAAAATTGCTTAGTGCAAGGAAAGGCCTAAAAAGCAGTCTCCTGAAGTATTCATCACCCTGAATAGTGATTGCTGTATGAGATTATACAAGAAAAATAATCCCATGCAAGCTTAGAAATAGCCTGTGTGTTAAAGGTATAACAAAAGCATTGGCAATAGGCTGTTGTTATCTCCTAACCTTAGCTATATCTGAGTAACGCAAAAAAAAAAAAAAAAAAAAGTGTAAACTACATAATCACTGCTTCCAGTAGCTATTATAACCTCTCACTCATACTGTCCATATCCTCGTAGACTATCCTGAGTTTTGTTGAAGGAGCTTTGATTCTTCCTGTAAAATTGACCCAGGGTAAATGACAATACATGACTTTTATGAGAATGGACTATCTGTTATCTTCCTGGGTTAGCAACCACTGTCTGAAATTTATCTTATTTTTTCAGTTTGAAATAGGCATAAACTCTTATCTGGTAAACCATAATGGTAAACAATTCTCTATGAACTTGCATGGAATCCCATCTTGGCCAAATTACGATAAGCCTTTGTTATTCAGCTTATTCTATTATAAATCAATATTTAAAATGAGAATTGATCAGAAGATTGCCCCACTGGCTGATCATCTAGCAGAAAGATTCATCCTATATAAACTTCTTGATGGGTTTTTGTGCTTTGTTAGACTTAAAAAATAATTAATAATTTGTTTCTGTAACTTCCATAAGGTTTTTTCCTGTGCTAGTCCTCCTTGTAGCGTATCAGTCATACTGTCCTCAAGCTCCAGCCTAAGTGGAACATGCAACTGGTCGTTGCCCAGGTACCTCAGCATGTAATGGTCCTTTTTAAAGGCTCACCTGGTTGTGTGCAACTGTCCCTTCCTTTTGGTGCTCTGATGAATTTGTCAGTGAATACAACTTATATGTGGTAAGTATAGTTAATCCTTTTCTGACATTTAGTCCCTCTTATGTGTAGTAACAGTCTGTGTCTCAAAGTATGGGACTAATTAGTTTTACTTCAGATAAGCAGTCCAGAGATAATTACTTATTCTTCTTCTAGAACCCTAAAGATTCAGGTCATGGCATTTTGATGGCTTTTAATTGCTGGGCTGGGTTAAGGCTAAAGAGAGAATTTGGAAAGAGGTATCTACTAAGAACGGATGTAACACTTCTGAACCTCCTTTACTAAGTTCATTCTACTCAAACTAATGGCTTTTTTTTTTTTAGTAAAATAATGATACTTCTGCATTTCAAAATGCACGCATGGTATCTGCCACTATCTTTGGATCTTCATCTTGTTTTTTCAACAGTGAGCTTATTATTACCTTAGTAGATGTCTGAATTTATTCAGTAACTATTATTTTAACCACTTAGCTTTCTCTTGGTGTTAACAGTTCAGCACAATGGAATTTATATCAATGTGTTACCTTTTGCTAAAAGCACACAAAGAACTTATCAAAGTGCTTAAGAGATTTAAGAAAAGCATTTGAATCCTGATCAGCAGACAAAGTCTACCCAATACACATAGTTGATAGTTTGATTCTGCAGCCTGCTCTTCAGTCCAAATTCACATGGGATCCCTGTCACATTGTTTCAAGTGCTATTTTCATCTTCTTGTAATGTGATTCAAAATGGTTCAGACACAAGAGTTCCCATTCTGTTTGTATTATTAAACAAGCATAGCTTTTGCTTTTGACAGTAAGTGGTCAGGCTCATAATGCCTCTAGTAATTATCTTTCACTGAATACCAATATTTATTTTGAAATTTACATCCAGGAACTAATCAGGTACAAAATCCTGCTTTGAAAATGTATTTAGAGCCTCAGAGAGAACTGCTCCCATGTGATCACAGCTTTGTCCTCAAGCTGTTTGTTCATGTATGTGTGTTTGCTCTTATACCGTTACAATTTTTCGCCAAGTGGTGCATGTTTGCATTATATAAGCAAGTCATACAAAGCAGAGAAAGGTAGTACAATTTATTAGACCAAATGCTATACATGGGAAGAAGACAAGTTTTTCAGTGCATATCCCTGTCTTTGGGTTTGAAGTAGACACAGCAAAATTCAAGCTGAGGTTTAATACAATTATGCCAGCTTAGCTAAACACACTATTGCATCCCTGTTCATGGAGGAGTTTTGGAATATTTTACAGTTGTCCTACATTTATGAAACCCAATTTGTCCTTCTTTTTAACCTTTTGCTAACTCTATTTTCTGTAGTGGTGACAAGGTATATATTTCTAATGAATGCAGTTCAAGTCTGTAACTGTTTGCTAACACTATCCTTTGGAAAGAAGACTTTTTCAGTAGCTCTCAAAATATTCAGTCAATTTACTGCAATAATTGCTTTGGCCTCTTTATTCTTTCTACCATAAGCATTTGGTCTGATCAGCCTTGCATTACATAGATTCTTTAGCTAGGTCTGAACCATAATGATCAATTATCTTATCCAACAGTTTATTACAAAGAAAAAGTATTTTTGCCAAGTAATGTTGTTGATCAAAGGAGTCTTGAAATACATTCCCTTTAAAAACCACTGTACAGCAAAAAAAAAAGTTCCAACTCCCATCCCTGGGATTACTTCAGTACTTTATCCCATGACTGATTGTTGAAAAAGACATTATTGGCTGCAATGGGTTGAAATGTAACCACTGAACTAAAGAATCACAATCATCCATCCTTTCCCTGTCTCCATAAATGTCTAAACTGCAACAGCCTCCGCAGAAGGAACCAGCCCATGTGCTCCATTTGTCTTCCCTGTGAGGCAGCATAATGCACAGGCTGAACTTTAGGCAGAACTTTAGGCATTTGGAGAACTTTAAAGCATGTACAGCTATGTGATACACACATCTCTGTTAGACAGCAACTATGTGGAGCATCTGAGGACATATGAAGAAATTTTGGTAATTAAGTCCCACTTTAAAAACAAAGCCCTCTGTAGATCTAATTCTACAATAAATTCCACCTAAGATTTTTCATCAAAGTAAATAGTCACAGCTTGTCCTCCAGATTTTATCAGAATTGCACATCTTTGTTTTTTACTGTTGGGGTTGTCTCACAGAGAAGAGCAAAGTTTAACAGCAGGTAGTGTGTGTGTGTGTGTAGGGTTCAGTATCCACATTAGCTTCGAATAAACTGCCAGTCTCCAAAAGAAGGCCTTTCCTGGTTTATTGCAGTATTCAAAACTTTGGATTTTGAACTAAATGTCTCAATTTTATTATACAGGGTCTTAGTGTAAGTCTAGGTTTGTCCACTTTATCAGTGGGTATTCTGTGAACTCTATCTATGGTTACCTACAGCTGTGGGGGACTGACTCAGTAAACTAGGGGACACCTTCCGATTCTATGTTCCAGCTATCTTGAGGTTTAAAAAAGAAGTAAAAAAAAAATAATCTAGGGTCAAAAAGGCCTAGAGTTCCAGTAGTTTATCAAAATTATTTCAAAGGCAAGACTATAAGGCTTACAGAATTTAGTTTTGTCTATCCAGCAAAAAATAATCAGTCAACTCCATCTCCAAGCAAAGGTAAACTCTTTAATTTAAACACAAGTCCAGTCTAAAACATTAGGTGCAGGACTGTACCATCATGTTGGTCTCCCTAAATGGTTCTGCCAAGATGAAAACAGAATTTTGTACAACACACCCAGCAAGCCCATAATTTACCCTCATATTTCAGAACCAAACTACAGAGACCATGAAATGTATATATTTATCAATAGCATCAATGCTAACTTTTTATTGATTGGCAACTGCATTACTTCTAAAGCAGGCCACTAACAGGGTCATGCTTTTCCAAGCAGTGTTATGTATTCCAGGAATAGCCAGGAATTCAAAATAACAGTCTGGAAAGCCAACTGGCATCTAAAAAACAATGGTTGGTAGATGTAGGGCAATCCACAAATTTCTTCCTCTATTAAATTAAATGAAGAGACAGTGCTACTTCAGGAGAAAAATGCTTGACACACTTATTTAAAAAGTCCAGATCCTGAAGTTTTGTCTAAACAGGGGATCTACCAGATACCTATCATTTAGGTATTCCAATATATTTTCTGTTGTGGGGAATTTTATTCTAAAATAATAATAATTTTATTTCAGAAAAATTATTGTTGTCCAAACCAGAGGTGTTATTTCAGAATAAAGTCACTTGTAATTGGAAAGAAATTACTTACATGGGGGAATTACTCCAGGATAGCAAAAGTGAAATATTCTTCTGGGGTGGTTATGCAAGCCAATTTCAAAATGTAGCCAAAACGTGAATCAACAGAATATTCCCCAAATGCCGGCTCTTACATGCTTGAGGTGGTAGATAAATTACAGCAGTGAAAACGCAGAAAATTCATTGAAGTCCTGTGTTTGGATGGCTATTTCCCATGCTATTAGCTATGTTTACAATATCATTATCATAATTTAATCATTATTTCATTGTACTGTAACAAGTCCAGAGACTTGAATCAGGCCACTCTGCTAGGGAGTGTTCAAGCAAACTTGATGTGGCCATCCCTTCCCAAAGCAAGCAGGGAAGCCAGGTAAGTAACAACAGAAAAGTGATAACTTCAAAAGGTGCTTGTATGGGGAGTTATCCCACTGAAGTAAAAGGTTTCAGGCCTGAATTTAGAATCAAATTGCTTTTGTCCTTAAACAAGGGCTTTTTCCTTATTGCCCTTTTTTTTTTTCCTGTCTGATTTCATTGTGAAGACACAAAGCTGAATTTGCAAAATCACAGCCATTTCCATGGCAACAGATTGTGATGTTACGATGTCCACTGTTGGAGCAAACAAAACAAGTGACCAAGCTGTCGGGATAAGGAGGGAGCAGGAGGACTTTATAACCTTAAAGGTGCATTGCTAAAATCATTGCTGGTTGATATCATATCTGTTTCATAGACATCCACTACCACTTTTTCCCCCAGGCCATGATTCTGTACAGAAGTTAAGATGATGAGTTAAAGGGCTGATCTAATAAACAGTAAAGTCAATGCAAAGTCTGCCGCTGCTTTTGTGGGAACTGGATTGGACAAGAGACCATGCCACTATCAATGTGATGTAGGTAAGTATTATTATTCTTGTTTAAAGGGGATATAAAATAACTTGATGCCATGTGATTTATCCAGCATCATTTACTAGATCTCTGAAAGGTCTATCATGGGACTGATAAATTACAGAATTCTTGTCCTATTTTTTAATAAGTTACAATCTAGCTTTAACATTCCACCGAGGCTTCAGGTTTGCATTTGCCCAATAGGATGAATTCTACTTAGAAGCAGTGAGTTTCTATTTTCTTTAGGAGAGACAATAATTTTCAGTATTATGGGGTTAAATTTAAAATTTGATTTAAAGTTCAAGGTTAAACTCACATTGAAGTTCCAAAAAATTAGGATAGAGAAGAAAAAAAAAACGAGGGAAAAATGAATTCTGATTCCATATATTAGCAACTTACTTGAATGTAACATTATTTGTAGAAATATAAATGTTATCTTTAAAACTATGGAACTCAGTTCTGCTGCCATTGAAGCCAATGGAGTTTTTGTTTCAATCATCCCCACTGTCAGGTTTATATTTAAAAAAACATTTTATTATGAAGAGATAACTGTCAGGTTTAAATTTAAAAAAACATTTTATTATAAAGAGATATGTATTTTAAAAGTGCCCCTTTGATAAATGGCAGCAGCAGAATGGAATCTTTGAATAAGCTCTTTGAAGCCTGCAGTTTTATGAGCTCAGTGCCTTCAGAAGCTTCTAAAGTAGTTATAGACAAATGGAGACAGCTAAGGCTTTGCACACTTACTTCAAACATAAGTGAGTGACTAACATAAAATTGTAGTGGCCATTAAAACATCAAAGGAGAAGTGTGACCTGAATATTACTTGTCATAGTACAGAATTTGTTACTGGAAGATCTGATCAACTTTAAATTATAGTATCTCCACCAAATGCCAAGATCATGACTTAGATAAATTATTCTGTCTCAAATAAAATTTTATTCCTGAGATTTCACTTATGATACCAGTGAAAGCAAGCAATAGCTGGATAGTCATATGATGCTGGCTCCCCCTCCTTGCATCCAGCTAAATCTTGACTCTATCTTGCTAAAGCTGCTGTTCTCATAATCTATTCTACCTTCTTCCTACCTCTCATGATATCTTTGCCAAGAAAGCCTTTCCTTCTGCTGCAGGCCATAAAACTGTCCTCTTCTTACAAATTCCTCTTCACAACTCACTTTCCCTCCAGTTTTTCTCGAGCTATGACCAAACTTTCTAGCCATCCTACAGACACAATCGTACAAATACTTATGATATAGTTCAAGAAGATTAAGAAGTCACTGTTACCAACTCATCTGTTGGTTATCTTCCCCCATGAGAAGTGTGGTAACTGGTTGTGTGAATTGTTAATCCTTTGAAAAATCTAGTGATCTAGTAGTCTGGCATATATTTATCTTCCCATTCTTTGTCTGCTAGATGTCATCTGTTTCTTTGCCAAGTCCTGTTGTATCTCACTTAGACTATAAGGTCCTCAAATGTAATGACTTCTTTAATTATATTAAAGAAAAAAATAAAAATATGTGTATATATACAGTAATATGTAATGGTATTAACATCTTAACAGTTATGCTTCATTCTCTGGAAAACAATCAGAAACAACTAGACAATTTGAATGATTGACCTTCATGTATGGAAGATAATCCTTTATGAAGGAAGATAATCTGGTCTTTCACTATTTCTTTAGGTCTCAGAACTAATTGTAACTTTTTATAGATCCTCTGTTTATGGATAAAAAAATTATGACCTGTATTTAATCCTATCTTGGGCTTTCGAGCTCACTGTAGTGAAGTTATTTGGACAACTTCTTTGCATGCATAGAGTTGGATGATTGAGCCCAAAAGTTATTGCTTACTACTCATCCAGAAAGATGAAAAAAAAAAGTGGGAATGCTTGTTACTCATCTGGAAGGCTACCATTTTGATAGGCCAGTCACAGGGAGTCTGGAAATATCAAACAAAATGTACATCAATTGCTTTTGAGGGTGATATTCAGTAGAAAACACTCTGGGAACCACTGCCACAGCCAAAACTAACTTCTCCAGAATCTGTGAATCTTTCATTTTTAAGTATATTGTTTAGAAAACTACCTGACCCATGGCTGCATGTACTGTTGTAACGAAATATGTTAGGAAGCCAAAAATACAGGATATATAAGTGATCTTGAAGCAGAATTTAAGGCTTGTTATTGCAGACTTCAGTTCCATTATTGCAGGAAGCTTTCAAGGTCAGCAGAAGGCTCAAAAAAGTTTTCAAATCTGCAATCCCCAGTTTAGAAAATAGAAACTGTCTTTAGAACAAAACAGGACCCTTCTGTCTTCGAATGAATTCTTAGCCACTCCCATTAGCTGTAAGAAGCCTTCTACCTTGCCAGAATATCTGCAGGATTGTCAGTCATAGTTCTTCTAGCTACAAGCAATGATAAATGGACGCATTTCTCTTATTGTTTTAGCAAGCAAGGTTCCCTATAATTAGGAGAATTCAAGTGCAGGTGCAATGGCATGAGTCCCTAAAACTGATAAAGAGAAAAGTAGTTTAGACAAAACACTCAAAATACCAAGCTTTTCAACTATTTTATTAATATAATATGTGGATCACAGCAGAAAGATGACTATGAGTTTGATAAGATGTAATGTAGAGTGAGCATTAATTATGTTATACCTGTAATAAAATAGTACTATAACTTTGAAATATTGTTTAAAATTGTCCCATGTGCAACTCCTGATTATTACATTCACATTAAATAATCCTTAAAACCAAGCTGCAAGTTTCATGTCCATTAGTCAGAAACCGATCTCCAGAGATAACACAAATAATACATAGTAGAGACTTGAGTCACTAAAATCACATTCTTATCAGATTTAAAAAAAAAGAAGAAAAATTTTAAAAAATGAAATTCATTATGGAAATTCCATGAGACAAAAGCAACAACTAGCAGCTCAGAGAAGCAACTGCAAGTAATCTCTGAAAAGCACTTTCATGGGGCAAAATACAATGAAGTCAGCCCCTGTGGCTAAGTTGTCTGAAAGTTCCTAAGTGAGAAGTAGGAAAGGACTCCATGATCAACGGGGTTTCTCTTCTTTGTAACTGTATTTTCAATTTTGCAGTCAAGAAGCTTACCTTTTCCTTTGCTAGAACTTCTGCATTATTTTCACAATTTGATTTACATAATGTCAAGAGTAAATTCAGATGAAACTAGCAATCATGGAATACAGTGTTGCTTCTCTAGAAGAAACCCTGAATCTCTAAAAATTAATCAGAAGTGAGCTTAATTGCCCCTATGATATTCTGCCAGGAGGCAGTTTCATGGCTCTTATTTACAAATATCATCTTCAAGGGAAATCTGCTATAGTGAATATAAACCAATGATCTAGTAAAAAGAATGCAGCTAACAAATGGACCACAATGTTGACTGTCCTAGGTTTCACAGAAGACAGTAAGGCATCGAAAGAAAAGTCAGCGAAAAATGCCCTAATAATTTACTGAGGATGAAGAGAATTTTGCAGGTAGTGGGAACTCTTTGATATTGCTCAAATGAGAATTTGTTTTATGAAACTACAGCTCTACATACACATGTGCATTATAAATTAGTTTATAGCATTTTCACAAGTCCTCCATGATGGAAGGAGTCCTCCATATTTGGAGCAACCTGCAGTGACTAGTCCAGCAGAAAGTGCTGAGAACATAAGAATTGCCATCCTGGACTGAATCAAAGGTCTTTTCTGTAGTTCTGTCTCCTGACAGTGACCAACAGCAAATGTTTAGGGAATAGTAAGGATAGGGCAAATACAGACAAAGGCAAATTCCTCTTAGAATGGCGGTGATCTCTAAAAAAACACTTGGGGAATTGGAAGAGAAAGGAAATATACACTCCACTTATTCATCAAATATATGCTCAAAAGAAGGTACTAAGTCCATGCAATTGCCTGATTATACACTTATGTTAAAGGTATTAAAATGCCAATAGCAAGCTCATAAAAATAAATCAACAGCCAGTAATGGTAAACTTTTGCAGAACAGGCCTTTAAATTATAAATTCTTCAAGGTGTTTGTCTTCCTGACTGCAAGATTTCTGTCGTGCTCTTTTGTTTGTTTGTTCTATACATATCTCTCAGGGCCTGATCTCCTCAAAGCTTTTTCCTGAATGCCCTACTGAGTATAGATCTGGGAGCACAGAAGTGAGAAGCATTGCAATCTTCAAGAATTAGTTGCAGGCTTACTCCCCAATTCCAGTAATCTCTCTGGAAATTGGAGGATCAGAGGCATTGCTATAGAGTAGTGTCTGCACTTCTCTTTCCCCTCTGGCCCACTCCAGCTACCACTCTACACTACCCAGTAGCATGTTTCATCGGAGGTCTGTGAACAGACCCTTGGCCGTGTCTACGTCTGTCTCAGGGAGTAACTGCAATGAAATTTTACAGAACAGGTGACATACCTCCATACTATCGTTTTCCAGAGGACGCCCATGGAGTAGAAGCAAGGGACACCTGTTCTCTGGGCCTCATAATCATCCAATCTGTGGCCCTTTACACTTCCTTCTCAATATAGGAGCCTAAGAAGAGGAGAAATAGCAGCACATTTCATTGGCAGCATCTCTTTATGAGAAACAAGAATTTTTGATTTTAGGAATATAGTATATCCTGAAGTTAATTAATTACTAGCTCATTTGGAGTCAGCTATCAGTTTCAAGCGTCTATTGAGAGTTATTGCTTTAATAACAACTAGCAGAACCTCATTTTTTTAAATCTAGGACATAACTGTGTTATTTCAGCCATTCACCACTTGATGCACCTATTTACCTCCTTCTTCTCATGCCTGAAGAACAACTACCTCCACAAATCTCCATAATTAAAGGAATTTTCCATGGAGATTTGTACTTTCCAGATACGCAAAGACCTATCTTCCTTCCCTTCAATACTCTTTCAAACATTCCTGTATTCATTTAACAAAAATATATACACATATCATGGGCGTTATATTTATATATGTGTGTGCATATACAGGCACACAAATTCATAGTTATGTAAATATACATACATACAAATGTACAGAGATTGCTTGAGATGCTTGCTTGGGCCATGCACAGTAGCTTGTGTTGATGTATAATGAAGCACCACTAGACAGAACAGTCACTTGTGGCAGGTAGCTAAGAAATTTCAATAAAGTAAACTCTCAGTATTATCAAAATTATACATTTGGGGCTGTTAGCATGGCCTAGAAAAAGATGAGGACAGGCTCATCTCATTAAATGAGAAGAAATAGTGGAATTAGCTTGAATCTAATTACAAGCCACACTATCTAATGTAAAAACATGACTGTTTTTTCACTCCCATTCATTTTGGCTAGTAATTAGTTTTGGCCTCTAAAATGCCACCCTTTAATCATCCAAACACAGATGTGATTTGCCGTGCAATTTAATCTTGCTTTAATGAAGAACTAATGGACGCATCGCAAATTACTTTCCCTGTTGGAGAAAAATTCTATTTCCTGCTTTTCAAAAGATCAAGAGTATCTTGTGATAATAGCCCAAGCGGCCCTGGCAGCCTCGTCACACAGAGCAAACAAGCTCTTTTACTCAACTCCCAATTCAATGGAGAAAAAGAGGCTACAATTAGCAACAAAGCAGGGGAAACGCGGCATTACAGCCGAATCACTTTCTGCAGCTCAACCCCCAGCAACCACTGCCTTGTTAGAGCCAGGTCTAAAGTGTCAGGAGCGAACAATGTGCTGTGATAAATTACTCTCTTCAAACAGCTGCACTGCTAATTTTCAATTATACACACAAATGGCTCTCAGATTGGAAGAAAATGGAGTGCATGGGGAGAACAGTAGTAGATTTCTATGTTTGTTTGGTGGTGAGTGTGGAGGCGGGAGAGTGACATCCTTGAAAAGAAAGCTGTAGCATGTGGAGTCGGTATTTCAACACTGGATGATGAACCCTCCCAAATCTTAAAGAACCTGGTGGCTTCCTTTTCACATCTCTGCTAGGCTGATGGAGAAAAAGAAACAGAACAAGTTAGATCCATTTTTAGAGTAAAAAGCTTTGACCACTGGCCACATCAGTAGCCTTGGCAGCAGATGCAAAACAGCTGACCAACTTGGAGACACAGGTTGAGATCCCAGAAGAGCTGATTCCCTTTCTCAGCTTTTCAACAGAAAGGCAGTGGATTCCATGTGCTTCTTTAAATGGGAGAAGTGCTGAAGTATGTGAACCCATGATTCTGTGTGGACACTGATCATATGATGTGTTTGGTGGCAGCACAAATTTCCTCACGATGAAGGTAAAACTCATTGCCATACAATCAACTACAGTACCACATCCTGATGCTGTTGGATTCAGATGACAAATTGTACAGAACTCACTTGGGAAAAGGTGCTAGTGAAAATGATTAGGAATTTTGTTTAAGTAACGATTCCTATTTTTAAGCATTTGGGATGAAAAAGGCAATATGGAGGTTCAATTAGGATTATCGTAAACAAGATGTAGCTCAGCTTCAATAAAGAAGTGATAGTGATTTTTTTCTTGCCTTAAAAAACTTCATAGTCCCATTGATGTCAACAGTATACCTGAATTTGGCCCAATATAATAAAATTTTCATTGATGCTTCATGATGATTTGTTTTCTAATAGATGGGAAACAAGTAACAGAACTCTACACAATCAAACAGCTTGCACCAAGGTAGAACAAACAGTTCAGTACAAGTTTCGCAAAAAAAGGAAAAATGTAGCTGTTTTTCCTTGCATTGTTTTGCTTGACCTTAATTTTGATAAATGACAGCACTGAGGGCGGGAGGGGAGGCAGGGGTGGCTTACAATTTTTTACCCGCCCAAACTGAGATAACTTTTAAAAACAGCTTTCTTTAAGATTTGATACTCAGATATCACGATTTGAGTGTTGCTATCAAATTCGATGCCCAGAAAGCAAACATTTCAAATCCTTTCAAAATCTTGGGTAATTTTTACATTTTCATTAAGGGTAAAGAGAGAAAAAGCAATTTTAGCTGATGGGAGTAAGGAATCTACAGTTTGAAAATGGCAATATGGTGCCAAAACCAATGACAAGGTTCCTGAAGTTCTTTATTTGCGGTATAGTGCCAGCCATTTGCCAAAAATGGCTACTGAGCACAGCTCTCATAAAGACACAGGAGAGAGAGGGACCCAGTGTATAAAGAGAACCATGCAAAGGTAGATTCCCAACAACTGTAAGTTACTGTAGTTCCTTCGATTTCATTATGAAGCAACAGCACTGCGATTTACATCCTTTAAAGTTCTGGTTCACAATGTTTGCTCTTTCCACACCTTCATTAGCTTCATACTAACCCTAAGTTCAGAGTGAGTTTTGAAACAGATTTTGTGGTAATTGGGGTCCATAGTATCCCTGAGACAGTCAAATATGACATATGTTATTACAATGTTTATGGAAAGGGCTGGCAAAGTCATTAGATTTGTTTTATAAATAGCTATCATTTCAAATGAGATGGGCAAAAAAAATCTAGTTGATTTTAATACTTTCAGCCTAGCTTTTTTTCTACTTCCAATAAATGCTAACATTGTGTCTCCTAATTATAAAGCGCATTACCATACAAAAAGGATTATTTTTAAATTTAAAAATGCCAGTCACAATTTAAAATTACTTTTCTCAAATATGGCTCCTCAGAGAAGCTAAAGAGAGACGAGAAAGTAAGGGGGGTTGGAATGAGAGGGGGAGAGAGAGAGGATGCAATATTGAATTGTAACAAGACACTTTTATTTTTTTGCTGAAGTGGGATTTCACTCCCTCTAGTTTATAATCGTTACAGAAATTTAAACCTCAAACCATTTCAGTCCAAGCTTATACTAAGCTTGTTAGTGGTTTCTGATGCTGCATATGATAGTGCTACAGCATTACCATAAATCAGCAGAATTAACTATGATCTTCAGAAGCATGCCTGAAAGTGGGTGACAGAAGTCTGCAATTTGGTGCTCTGAATATTATGATAACATTCTATATTAAATGTTTATAATCTACTTAGAGCTGAGCTTCAAGTATATTTTATATTTGTGCTTTACCCAATATTAGAAATCATGAGCTATTATGGCTTTCCATGCCTATGTTGTTTGTAATAACCAAAATTAAAGAAAATATAAAGACACAAGGCGAGCAAGTTTGTTTTCCTACCAATGCAATGTTATTAATATTAAGAAGTTAAAGTTTACCTACAGGTTTGAAAATTTAAATGCACCTTGCAATAAATATACTTTACTCCTTTCCATTCATATATAAAATAATCTACAGCACTGACCGGATTTCAGAAACTCCATCCTAATACAATTTACAAACTCTCTGCTGGTGTTGGAGATACAGACTCAATTTTCCTTCCAGTCTTCATAAAAGTAACATATCTAAATTATTCATCTAAGAGTAAAAAATGATGATGATTTGCAGAGAATAAAATCACAAACTCAACAGTTTTGATAACCAGTACAAAAATCAAGGTTGCCACATTACACAAAGAAATGTTCTGATCCTAAGCAAGCATGATCCAAAATTTTTAAAAAATAGCACTGCCTGTACTAGGTGGGGGATCCCATTTCTTCCCTATTCCAATTGCTATCCTTCCAACTTAAAAAAAAAAAAAAAATTGGAGTAGCTAGTATTTTCCTACATACATATATAATTACAACTGGCTGCAGGATGCACTTTTATCAGAATGCCTACTGATGAATACAATAGTCCTGCTGCATAAACAGTCTTGAGAGACAACGAACTATATCCTCACTAACATAAATCAATATATCTCTGTGCATCCTAACAAAAGTAGGTCGAATTTGCACCAGCCGATAATCTAACTTCATGACTTTTCAAGTAATTCTGAGCATGAGCTACTAAACAATGCTGGTTTTATTGTTGAAAATTATGGTTAAGAGCAGCCTACTTCAGATTTAGACTACCAGAAATATGAACTAAGTAGGTGAACCTGCATTTTTTTTTTTCTGAAAGGACCACATCCATACAAACATCAGCAGGCTGAACTTGCTGTGCTAGTTATGAGACATGGAAGGTGAGACCAGGATACCTGACAAATTTTATTGTGTAACAAGATTATTTAATCCTGATTTTAGAAAAGTTTTACAGTTAACAGACAAGAAAAGCAGAAGCTACCAAGTCCTTCGCTGTTTCTGCACTGTCTTTAGGCACCAAATTACCTACCATCTACAGAGACAAATGGCAAACAGAACCAAAATGCAACCTCCATAGCATATGAGTCCTATGTTCTCATGTACGCCCAGACTATTAGCACCCTGCCAGCACGATCGTACACACAGCTCACGAGGCAGGTGACTAGACCAACGGAGACATAAGGAGTGTGTCACGTTGGGGGCTGCTCTAAAGGTTGCTCTTTCAGAGCACCGTAGGGCAGCAGCCAGGAGTCTCAGCAACTCAGTCCTTCTGTAAGTAAGCACATTCACTTAGCTTGCACTGAGCTGCTCAATATGCACAGGGCCTTCTATGATCTCAGAAATGACCTCACGTTGCTACTGGAAAGATACAAAGAACACCAAACAACACAACGTATTTGTTAAAATATGGAAAGAAGGGAATTAAAGGCAAATATGTCAGAAAATTGAAAAACAGTATTCAGTGTCTCGGGTTGATAACTGCTGAAAAGAAAATTATCTTCTGCAAAGATCGCTTCATAAATTCTAACAAAGCACTAAGACGTATTGATCTGCCATGTAACTGCTGGTCGTGCAAGCTAGAGCTGCCTAGAGACAGCCTAGCCAGCTTTTCAGTCTGTCTCAATCCTCTCGTTCTTTCACATAGGCACACCCCACACTTGCCTCTAACAGTTGTGAAATTTTGTCTAAACTTTTTCTGCTGCTTATGGTGTTAAATATAAGGCAAAATAAATCTATGTATCTGCCTAGTCCATGAATCCTCAAGATGAATTGTACTTCAAAATAGGGACAAATCGAGATAACAACATCTGTGGATGAAGTTTTCACACATAGGTGTCATGAAGTGAAAAAGCACTGTGTACCTGGTCCATCCTTAAACAGGAGTGGGGTTTGTAAACAGTGTATTTCATATTTTGTCTACTCAATATACTCTCTTCTCTCCCAGCCCAGATTTCCTGTCTGTGCCATACACTCCCCGCTTGAAACTGCACACAGACACCTACGGGTTCTGCCCAAATGAACTGGCTTTTCTCTTTCTAGAGCCATACACGGTTAAATTGTGTTGATTTTTCTGTGGTTCAGTACCATTACAATTAGCAAATTACCTTGAAGGTGCAGCTTTGCCACTGTTTAAGATGAACTACACTAATGGGAAGACAACTGCACGCCATAATATATGGCAGGTAAAAGAGAAGAAAATGCAACCTGTTTTTTCATTACTTTAGTTCCCATCCTAGACTATTTTGAAGGCTCTTTGCATTTTCTTTTTTACTCAGAATACACTGAAGTGTAGATGAACACTCCAGCAAGTTGGTTTGCTGTAAGTTTTATTAGAGCATTTAAGTTTCTTTAAGCTGCAGCATTTTCCAAGTGAAGGACGAGAGCAGGGATTTACCCTCACGACATCCACTGAAATATATTTTTTGTGCTAGTATGAAGACTACGAATTAGCATTTTGTGATGTTCTTGAAATTAGAAGCCCCATGAACTAACCATTTTATGATATTTATGCTTTGCTTCATAATGCATTCTCCACAGATGAATCAAAGGGCCAAACGCAATTGCTGTTGTGAGATAATAAAGCATGAAGTGGTGTGTTTGGAATTAAATTTACATAAGACGAAAGATGGTGGGAAAGTTTATGATGACAGTAACAATCAGTGAGCATACCGTGGTGCTGGCTTCTCAGAAACTGCCGAACAAAATACCGCATCATGAGCATGAATAATTAAAGCAGTATCTGGGGATTCAATCAATTTAAAAAGGAAGAAGAAAAGTTGTTTAATATTTTCCCGAGTTTTATCATCAGAGCTATGTCTAGGACCTATATCAGAGTTATTTCCCCAAAATAGTCTCGTAATATTGTGTAGCTTGCTGGTTTTGTGTTTGCCTCTCTCTGAGAGATGTGTTTCATAGTTAGCAGAAGGTCTGCTGGATTAACCTAGGCAGAATCCTGCTCAGAGCTCCTGGATTCAGGTGAACCTACAGTTTCAGCCTTTCATTTTCCACCTTTCTACTCCATGAGTGAAACAGCCTTGTGTCCCTGACCCCTCTCTGCTGCTCCAGAAAGTCACTGGAAGGAGGCAGCCCCTACCTTGCAGAATATAGTCATTGCAATTGTGTCATAGTGTGGTACAGGGACTTCTGCCTGTCCCATTGCCCAACGCTTTGTGAGCCCTCAGAATGGAAAAGCACATGGTAATAATTAGCATCATTCACATATTCAAAGTACCTCACAGATATTAATAAATTAGTATCCCTGTTGCCCTCACATCATAGGCTCCATCTCATCCTGCTAGCATCTGGGGTAAACTGAGGCATGGAGAATGTAAAATGTTTCAAAACTAGCTTTTGCTTTCCGGAACACGTGAGGCATCTGGTTTCAAAGACTTTGCACGTCTGCAGTTTTAAACTGAAATTATTTTCAAGACGTGTGAATACTCAGGCCTTTTAAAGGCATGGCTGGTTAGGTACAAAAAATTAGACACTCCTTCAAAAAGCAGGTGACACCACTTCTCCCAGCGACACTTCCCACTTGGGGTCACGTGCCACTTTGGTGGGAGAGGCAGGATTGGAATTCAGGATTTCTCAACTCTTAAATCTATTCAGCCATAACACCTACTTAAAATAGTAATTATTATCTAGGAATGATACTTCTCCGTTCCATTCCTGATCGTGCTGTAGCCATCTGCCAAAGCAGAGGAAACCATAAAGACCACAGTAAGACATTTCCACAAAGAGGACGGCATCTCTACATAGTGGCCAGTGCGAGGTCTTATCAGCCCGAGTTGAGTGGCTGGTGAGTTGAGTGGCTGGTGACAGCTGTAGGAATCATGACAAAATTCAGAAATTAAAGTTCTGAACAGTTCAAATAGTATAAGTTGCCACACACTCAGTTTTTCTTAAGCGAGCACACTAAATGTCTCTAGAGCATGAAAGGAAGTGTACATAATTGCAGGCAGTAAGTGAATATTGCTCCCCTCCCCTGCGTGCGCTGAACCACTGCTGACTGGGGACGGCATGCAAATACCGATGAGAGAAGGGAAGGAGAGGAGCTCACACTTCCAAGGAGTTTGAAAAAACATTGCTATGTTCAAGTCACATGTAAGCTCAATGGTGAGGGTTTTTTGGCCTGAATGTTACCGATTATTATCCTGTGGATAGTCTCACTGGAGAATGGGCACCATGACAGCTCATCATGGCACAGTTTGTAACCTCTAAGTATTAAATTAAAAAAGAGAAGGGTTTCCTTTGGCTGATGAGAACAAAGGCAGACTGTGCCCAGGTTATACAACCTTTAAGACAATGACAAAACCTCACATCTTATTCATTAAGGTCTCACTGAGTTTCAGAACACTCTGAAGTTGGAAAGTATCTTCAAATGTATGTTTCTTAAAGAGATTAGAAAGCAGAACTCTAGTTAGCTTTTGTCTGTCTGTTTTGCTGAGGGTATTATTCTAAGAGCATGCAGGAGATGAATGATCAACACTGAAAACCTTGACGCTTCTTTAAATTCCTTATTTTCATTTTTTAAGAAATATGACAGCAAGAATTAGTACTGGCTCTTCTATTTCAATAATGGTAGTCATGTTGAAATGACAACAAACATCATTACATTTACATGCACATTTATGTAGACAAAAATTGTCATTACTTATTTTGGTGGAACATTTTATAATTTGCCCTATAAACAAATAAAATCTGTATAAGCTGTTTTTAGCCTTCAGCAGTATGTCAACACAAGCAACTTAGAGCTAGACTTACTGACACTTACTGGAAAGTACCTCCTTCCATTTTTAAAATGCTTAAGATTAAAAATATAGTATTTATTTTTCAGTTTTTAATAATACAGTGAAAATACTTTTTGATTGCTGGCTGCAAATAAAAAGCAGATGGTTGAATGCCCTCAAATGTTGTATATTTAAATGAAAATGGGGAAAAATAAAGACATATCCATGTGCCTGTTTTGACTTTAATGTTCTGAGTAGGAAATAAAATATGACAAAAAATAAGAAGCAAGCTGAGAAAAAAGTACACCTTATTTTAGTCCATTTGCAATGAAAAATTATTCTAATGTTCTTCCACCATATTATCTACTTTCTCTGTTCTCACTTCTGTCTTTTGTCTATGCTCTAATTGCTGTTATAATCAACTTAAACACTTCGTACTACCCTACAGAAGTCTTATAGTTAAGGCCAGAATTGCTAGAGCACTTCATATACACATCTGTTAAGCATCAAAGGTAAATGGGACTATTGCATAGGAAAAACCATTTCCTAGCACTGAAGGAGCTGAACTGGCTTTTCTAAGAGTTACTTGTTTGAATGTACAATTGGATAATGCCAGAAGACTCAGGAAGTATCTGGGCAGACTATGGAACAGCAGGACAGAGTTCCGGGTCTACTGTGCAGGTCTTCCATAATTAATATTGGATTTAAAACAAAGATAACAAAAGAAGGAGATCAGCTAATTAAGCTATAGAAGACAGCACAGGAACAAACTTGCTGTTACATTTGGTTTGTCATGAAAATTTTTCATGGAAGGAGGTCTTGGATCAGCTTTCCAATAGAGAATGTGGGGGCAGAGAACCTAACTTGCTTTAAGATGGAATTTCCAACATTTATGATCAGAATTATGTGACACATCTGTGATGGCAAGAAACAGATTTCGTGGACTAAGATGCTCCAGATAGTTTTGTCCTAAGTTTCTATGCTAGGTGTTAGCATCATATAAAAATTAGCACTGGCCAGATCATTCGGTAGAGAGGGAGGTACAAGGTTACACAGAATGGAGAAGGGCTGATCTGCAAGGAGAACATATGTCTGTCCTTGTATTTCAGCTCTCCCATACTAGCAGGAGCCAGATTTCAGCAGATGGTGGCAAAATGTCTGTGCACCTTGGTATGGAAGTTTCAGATTTTTTATATTTCTTCAGTTATTTCTTCTTTCTCATGTTACACATTTGCTAACAGTGGCAAGTGATTGCAACAGGGAAGGACTTTATGAACCAGAGCGTGTAAAGAGCCTTGCAAGCTATCTGCTTGAATGTTACCATTTGAATTCTAATCATTATCATTTCATACACTAGCTGAGTCCATGTCACAACAGAGTGTCTGTCTGTCACAACACAAAATCTGTCCCTATTTATGCTGAACAAAGTCTGAAGGAAATCTATTGACTTCAGCAGAACTATTTTGCATTTGCTTCAGTACGGCTGAGACCAGCATTTTCACCTGAGAGGAGAACTTACGATTCTCTTTAATGTCAAGTCTGTTTTCAATATTGGTTACATTGGGCCAAACTCTGCTTTTTAAGTAGAGCATTATATACCCGGATTAGCTTCGCTGAAGTAAACATAGTCATTCGACATTTATACCCATGCAGTTTACCTGAGGATTTTCTTTTCTATTTCGTAGGGCCTTTACTAGTCAAGATAGCTCTGTAAAAGTACTGAATATGGAGGACAATATAAACTTTGCTATCAGAGTAAACCACGAAAAAAAGTCAAGTAATATAAAAAAGTCATGTAAGTGTGACATACATGAGTGCTGATATAAGAAACTGAATAAGCAGCTGAAGAACAGCTGGACACAGTCACCTCACATGGGTGAGGGTTACAAAGGACTACTATCTCTGTCATATGACTTGGGTCACTGTTATTGGTTCCAACAACACAGTCATATCTTCCCTCTTTTTTGAAATTCAAATGTGAACAAAATATATAGCCAACTACAAAGAATCAGTACAAACTAATACAACCCATTAAAGAAGCAGTTACTGCTAACTCCTGGTAGCTGTTACTATTGCTTCTTGAATGAAAAAATAAAATAAAATGGAAAGTTTTGTTTTGAGACAAACTACCTGGCCGTTCCTTCATCCTCATTGTAAAACACTACATAATATTATATGGAATATGGATTTAGCATTGTCTTTTATTCCTTCTCCTTGCCTCAGAGAAAAATACTGTGTGGCAAATGCCATTTATTGTTAAGCAAGATGTAAGAATAGAAGGCGGCCTTATGCTGGAGGTACTTTTGGGTATCATAATTAAAAGAAAAAACTCTTAACAGAGTTTTATGAGGTAAGAAAAGGAAAGCTCCATTTGGTTAATTCAAATGATTGTAGCATATTTGTTTCTGTTTTAAAATATATTGAACAATATGTGCATAGATCAGAAATATAATTCTTTTAATGAATACTGAAAATACAGCAAGTAGGGAAATACGTGGTTTGCTTCTCTCTCCTCATTTAGATTAGAATAACATTGACAATACATTTATTTAGTTTTAGTGTTGTTTTCTTCATAAAGATCTAGCCTCTCTCAAGGTGATACAGGTGATAAGGCAGGCATATACAATAGATTTAGTATCAGTGGGTGAAATAACATAAGGAATAATTTAGGCAGAAGCTTTTTTTTTTTTTAATCTTGGCGAAGGGTGAGGGAAACCTAGAACTAAAACATATTCTCATCAGGAGGAAAAAAAATATAATTTAAAAGCTTGTCATAAATGAAAACAATTTACTTGTGCAAGTGTCATTAAGTGCCACAAACTCTTCTGCTTCTGCTGCTACATTCTCTAATGATATTACTGCATATAGCACATCTCATCTAATCTGTTAGTAAAATCCTAAAGTCACTTATGTCAGTCTCTAATGCAAGCCAAATGAGTCTTCCCAGTAATAAGAAGCTTCGCAGAATTAGTTTTCGTTTTGCAGAAAATTGCCATTGGGGCTGGCACTTTTATCTAAAAATTTCACTCGTGCATAAGCAAAAAACTCATATATTATTTGGTTACATTCCATCAGTAAGAGAAATAACATTGTGAGAATTCTATGCATGCTAATGATATATAGAAATCCACCTGCTTTCAGATAAAATGAGTTTAATTTTCTGTTGCCCACTGCCTGGTTGGCCTTTCATAAATTACTTATGCACAGCTATTATTAAAATAGAGGGAAAGCAAATTAGAAAGTCCTCATATCTCTCCACTGGATTTAACCAAGGCAGGGCTGTGACAGCTAGAGTCAGCGTTTTTGAAAAAATTCTGCTCTCTTGAAAAATTTTGCATCTCTATACAATTCTATGCCACTGTTGTAAACGTTCTGACCTGCCTTCTTACCAAATTAACCTAAATCCTTTCTATTTTTCAACATTAATGGAATCCTCTAGAGTCCTGCTGATATATATTAAAATATATTTATTGGTTAATTTGAATTCCAGCATTTTGTACCTCATTTCCCAGTACTTCTGTTATATCTGAACAGCTTGGAGCTTTAGCATTAGAAACTTACAAATTAAGATAAATACATCTGACAATTATCAGATCAAAACAACTTAACTTTCATTGGAATATATGATTGCAAATTTCCCTTCCTGATGAAAGCGAAAATGAGGACTGTCTGCTTGAAACAGTTAATTGGATTTGAAAGTACTGTACATTTCAGCAATCGGTGCAGCTTTTGGTTGGTCAATGACTACTTGACCTCCTGGTTTTCCAACAGACAAAATTGGTTTTCATTTCTTGAGGGTCTTTTAAGTCCATAGTTCATGGTGACTTTAAGTTTAATTTTCTGTTAATGATATTATTTTGCTCTTTTAAGATAAAACTTTCTTGTGATGTGCTGAGCAGCAGTGGCAATCCCATTACTGTGTGAGGAAGGACACCTTCTCAAATTGCATTCTTTGACTATTGTCTGTATTGTTATGCTATTTCTAAATGTCATTTTAACACTTTGGGTTTGTATTTCATGTACATTTGAACTGATAGCTACTCTGCTCCTTGAAAAAAATACAAATATACAAAAAATCAACATGCCGTTGTGGTCACCTGCCCAGTCAAAGCTCCCTTTTAAGTAACTGGGTCCCGATTCTAATCAGCTACTGGTTTAATGCCTTCCACTTTGGTAGACTGACTCCTGATTAGAAGTGGTGTGGGTTAGTCTGGGCCAAGGACATGCCCTACAGGTTTCAGGCTCAATCTCTCTATTTTCAAGCCCATTAAATTTGCATCCATACCATATAATAGTGCATTAAGCCTGTCCACACAGCAGGCACTTTTCTAATGCTAACAATTTTGTCCATTGCTGACATCCACAGCACTTTGCTAAACCCAGCCAGCCAATGCTGGCACTGCTAAGAAGAAGTCTCTGCAGTTCCTATACTAAAGCAGCTTTCCTAACGACTTGAAGCAATTATTTCAGAGGACTTTTTCACTAAATTTACATAAAATGCATATTTATTTGCTATCTGCCATAGGTATTATTTTATTTCATATTGCATTCTCAGAGGAGGACTAGAGACATACAATACTGGCCAGCTCTCAAGCTGTTGTTTCACATTAGAGCCCTGCAAATCTACCAGATACCTGCCACCAAGGGGGGCCGTCCTGCTCTTCCTCTACCTCCATTGCACCAGCTCCCACAATGAGGCAGTTCACAGAAGTAAACCAGGAGAAAACCATCCACTTTTTCTGTAAGGTTAGTTTTCTGATGGTTGAGCTTCCTAAACTGGCTTAACAGGGGACTGAATAACTGCCAGAGTGGGGTAATAGAAGCGGAGAGCGCATACGGCTGGCAAAGGGAAGGGGGAGCAGAAAGCTCTGTTAGGCAGCAGGTAGCTATTAGACTGACTTAGGTATGATGTGAAACCAGTTTCCCTGGCTCTCCTCAGCAAATTTAAATTCCAGTGAAGAACAAATGGTTTCTCAATGAGGTATTTCAAATGTCCATCCATGAAAGAAGGCTCTGGATAGATACGGTAATGACAAATTATCAGTAGGTGTAAGAACTAGACATAGATTGCAAAGAAACTGCGGAGCTCTGAAAATCTGCTGGAATCAAAGCCAGGAGTCTGGGTTCTTTATAAAGTTGAGTGAAGAAAAAGAGAATCAGTGGAATAGTTTGTTTATGTAAATTTGGTTTCTGGGTCTTAATTTCATGTGAACAGAGAGTGAGTAGGAGGTGCTTAGCGTTGGGTTCTCTCCATGGCAGGTGGCACAGAGCGTAGTGCCACGGCTTTGGTGGTTTTTGGGACTTAGCAAGCTTGCCCTCTGGTGATGTAATCCCCTGGGCCAGCACTCAAGATCTTAAATTGAGTTTTAAGCCACTTTTATGCATGGCCACCAGAAGTACTGTCTGTGGAGAATGAGAGTGGGTCTACCTTTGTGTGCAGATAAAAAAAAATGCGACCATTTAAGCTTTACTTATATCAGTAAGTTCTGCCTCACTCAGGGTAATCATGTGAGAAAAGCCAACCAGAGTGCTTGGGACTGGGGTCTCGGAGAACAACTTCTGATCACAGGAACTCATGTGTTTATCATCCCTAAAGTAATCCAGAAGTTTTTAATTCTTAAGAGTGCTTCCTGATGCTCAGTAGTGGTTGCTAATGTGGAGACTGGTTTTATTCAATAATTCACATTCCTGTGTATGTAGCTCTATAAAACTGGGATAAGTCAAACATACCTTGTGCAAGGTGTGTTAAGAATCTTAAAAAGTTTTTACTTGGATAGAATATGCAATGCAAACACAAACCATTGCACATAGTTTTCACTAGATTCCTAGCAAAAAGTATTTTTTTTAACTGCCTAAAATATTTCTAGAATTGGTTCATATATACACATCCAAATATTATTGTATACTATACAAATTTAGAAATCTCAGAATGAGTCATATAAAAGTTTAAATCCTTTCTAATATGGAACATCCTCAAATTCCTTTCCCTATTAATTTTAGAACATACACATTTTCTCTCATTTCTTACAGTTCTGTTATCAAGAGGACAGGTGGCGAACTGATTAAACACCAGTTTTTACCAATATCAAAAACATTTAAAAACCCTTTACTCAGCTTCTCCAAAATAAATCATTGTTTTAGCTATAAATATTGTTCATAGCTACAAATACTGTTAAATTTGTCTCTGATTTTGAGACTTTTAGACTGTACTTCCTTCATAATCTCCAGAGTTAAAACTTTGTGTCCATCTCCCTCCACCCTTCAATGACAATTTCAATTATCATAAATTCACATGAATACAGGAATGTTCTTTAATGGAAAGTATATGTTGCAAAATTTGTGATAAAATTGTAAAAATTAGCAGGTAGGGTGTAATACTGTGTTTCACACATAAAAACATGCTATATGGTTGTATGCTTGAATACATTGAAATGCAATGTACTAAACATTACAGAACACTGCTGTCCACAATATCTGATTATTCCCTGCAGTTTCCTATCCCTCCTGACAATTCAGTATCTGTAAATCACACCATACATTTTGACAAAACTCTTACCCTATGCAGTCAAGGCCTAAGCAGTTAATCTTGAGGCCTTAATGGAACACACATACTGCGAAAGCTTTAGACACAGTAATACAAATTACCTGTGATGGACCCCACTATGACAGATGTTAGACAAACAGAGAAAAAAGGTCCTGCCAGAAGTTTGCAATCTAAATAATATAAGTTGTAGACATATCTGTGAGCATAACGCAATGTGCTACATAAAGAGCTTGTGAGAAATCCATAGACTGAAATACATTCTCCTAAAATAATGACAGATAATTTTGAACAATAATGAGCAATTGCATTAAAAAAAATAAAAAAACTCTGTTTCCAAATTGTTCTTGAACACAACAACTAAAGTATTCACTTTATATAACTTACCCAGATGCAGCAGATGACACTGAGTAAAAAGCCTGTCATGAATTAAAAAATGTTTTGAACATAAAGAACACCAAAAACTATGACTTCTTTCTGTACCCTCTCAAGTACAGAATGACCGATGCACTAGTAGAGGACATCCTATACTATTAAGACTGTTGAAATGCTATAATTAAAGGTCTGTCAGAGTTTCCATTAAATCCCTGATTTTCAGGGCTTAATTAATAATAACAGTGAAAATTAATGTGAGTAGAATTAAAGCCACTGTCATAGCTCTACTGCATATTAATTCTTGATTTTAAGTCTCTGCAACATGTGGGACTGATCCAGCTTCCTCTCTTCAGGCAAAACTTCTATCACAGGGGAACCTCTTTGAATGTAAAATTTCTCATTGGAGACAGTGGATATTTGTCTGAACATAGACAGTGCGCTCAGGCTCTGAAACACCTATAGTGTTTATATGGTAAGTTAAATGAACATTTCAGAAAGTCAAGAATCACTGAATCGCATGAAGTTATGGAAGAAATGTGTTACACGCAGTTCAAACTTATACACCCTAAACCCCATGAACATTCAGAACTCCTCAGTCAATTCCTTCCCATCAATTGACTCAATGTAAGTTTATGCATTTATTTTTGAAATATTAGTATTCTTAACTACTATTTTTTCCTAAGTAAGAACTAAGGGATTGGCCCCGTAACGGAAGATGGAGAATATATGTAAGTATTGGGAAATGGGCCTTCTCTGGAAGCATGAGAGCAACTCAGATGTTCTGTTACTGAAACAAAGGCTACTGGCATTTTGGATTTGGGTGCAAATAATTTTGAACACAGAACTTTCCATAAGATTATTCCCTGAAAATAAGCACTGGTATCTCACCATACAACACAAGGAAATTTAATCTTTGGCATAAAAGGATCAAATAAAACTACCTCACTGTGGAAGTCTAGAGAGGGACCTGGCAGAATACGAGAGGATATTCATTTCTCTTCGAAGTAAATACTATTACAGCTGAAAAATGTGAAAGCATGAAATTTTCTCAACGCTGCTGTGAGAAACAGACCCAGAAATACCAGACGTATGCAAAATACTACCGTGAATGGTGGAGACAGTACATTCAGAAGCTGTTAAAAATGTTAAGAATATTTTGTTTCACATAAAAGCACCTATTATAAAATACACATTTTTTTTGTCCAGATTCCAAACTAATAGGTGGCATTATTTTCTCTTACATTAAAAACCTATGTTGTAATGTAAACCTATTCACACACTTCTGTGGTTAATAGAGAAAAAAGGGTTCAAAACTAATTGCTGTTAGGACTGCTAAGTAGGTCAAGGAAGTTCACAAGTAAAAAAACTTCATGTTATAAATAAAAGTGGGTATTTATATAGCTAATGAAACCTATGCGTCTCAGAAGGACTATGAAAAAGCAAAGTCCATCGAATAAAAAATTCGCATTGTATCATAAATAATAAGCTGAAATAATCAGCAGAGAATATGATCTGTTTTCAGTAAAGCTGGATATGTTTGCAGCACAACCCAAAAAGTGTGACAGAAGACAAGCAATCAAAAAAAGCATGCTGCTTCTATTGTGATCTTATATCAGCACCATCTTGATATCTAAATGTGGAGATTACTGTGGTTGTCACTGTGCAATTCACTAAAAGACGCAGTCTTTGATCTGGAGAGCTTAAAACTAAACAGATAATATGGACAAAATGTAGGAAAATAAAGTATTATCATAGCTTTATCAAACTAGAATCGAGGCTATAGTTCCACAGCAACCTAAACTAGAAATGTAACTGCCAGGCCCTGCCTCTGTCCTCCCCTCTCTGTGTGCTTCCTTGGCCATTTGCTGAGCTGTTTTAGTTCGCTATTCCAGCGTAAAACTATCCTCTCAAAACTGAGCATACTTTTGCTAGTCTAACATACTGACATAGATCAGTAAAGGACTGGACAATTACCTGAGACAGCAGGGGACACAAATTTGTGGCCAGGTGGGAGAGGATGGAGGGGAAGGACTCGTGCTTTGGGATGACAGTCAAACATAGAGATTAAGTCATTTACCCAAATTAATTTAGAAATTCAATGGCATGCATCATATAATATTTCTATTGTCAGAATAAGTAGCTATAAACAGATCCTCAGTAACTTTAGGATGGACATTTCAAGAGACTTTTTGATCCCTAGAGCACCAAAAGTTTGCGTCAGCCATCCTGTGAGGTTAATAAGAGCAAAAATCATAAGGAGATTTTAGATGGAGCTTTGCATTATATGAGATGGTTGACAGAGATGATAAAGGGTTACAACTTGAAAACTCAAAAGTGTGCTTTCAATTCTATGCATTTTGAAATGGCTCAACTAATTCATAACTAAGAAAAGCTGAAAAAAGCTCCTTCAAGTACACTGTATTGGAGGAAGTTAAATCAAATGAATGCCAATGCTAAAACCAGGAAAAAGATACGAATCCAGTTCTGCAACCCTTAGGAGCTGAGAATAGTACTCGCTATAATTTACTAACATCACTATAAACCGGGACACAAATAGGCTCTTGACAGAGACAAATTACCAATCAAAACAGAGTAATCTATACTGTTAATCTGGAGTATACCTTGCCCTGCTTACGTAGTCTTTCAGAGTTTAAAGAATTAAGAAACCAAACCAAAACTTTGCATGGGAACATAGTTTGCTGTAATCCGTGTCATGATAAAACAAGGAATCTCTCAACCAAAATGGATAAAGCCAATAACTGTTTGTGTATATCTGTTGCTGAGCTATGAGCTCTTGTGTTAGATTTAAGCTAAGCATCACACCATCCACTTCTCCTCTCTCGTATTCTCTAATGCTGAAGTCACATGACAAACATCTGGTGATCAAAGCAAAATCACGAACTGGATAATTTCTATTTGGACATTATTTTTTGGCTCCACTTATTCCTGCAGCTGGAGCATTTCCTTCCAGCAGCTGTATGCTGTTTTGTGAGCAACGCTGGCCAAATGTCACAAATTTATGAGAAACTTTGAAGGGGCTTAGTGTTAAAGACTTCTACTTTCAAATCAGTACAGCTTGAATCAATAACACTGCTACTAAATGTAAACAGGCATAATGGAAATTTTACAAAGCAAAACCATTTGTATGTAACATAAAAAACAGCACGAGGTCCTCTTTCCATAAGAGTGCAAATCACATTCAGAGTAAGGCCAGAGAGAAAAGCAAGATTACTTTGTGATGATTTGCTGCAAAGTTCACTACACTATTTGCTTGATAATCAATTTCAGTCATATTGTCATGTACTTCAGGCTTCATCAACAGAGTGCTACACTGTAAAAAAATATGATTTTAGCACATTGGAACAAAGGTGAAAAAAGGAAAAAGAGCACACATTATTATTTGATTTTCTGCAAGTAATAATTCATAGAAATATTTTTTTACTATAAACTAAATTCATGTTTCTAATGTATATTAAATATGGAATCAGAACTCCTTCACTGGAGTTCAAGTTCTTAACTTTCATGGTTTTATATTCATTGCAGCAGATTTTTGGTTTTCTTTCACTTCCATATCAGCAGACGAAATACAGTATGCATTTTCTGGGGGAATAACAACCAGGAAGAGATAAGACTTTTTTTAATGCAGTTTGAGAAAACACCTTGTTCTGTCTAACCACAAATTCCAGAAAAGGGAAGGAAGGGAGAAAAGATAAAGGGTGCTGTTGGAAGAATGAACATAGATTCAGGTATATGAAATATTGGCTAATTCTGTGGTAAGATTTTGCTTCCATGAGAAATAATAAATGGGAAGAGGTTACTAAATATGTTTCTACTGCAAAGGGAAGCAAGCAGTTTCTGGTATGTTGCACTTGGAACAATCTGAATTTTTTTGGCTTGCCGTTATTTACAGTATCTTATCTACATTAGTAATAAATAAAAGACAAACAGCATCTTCTGTTGCCTCTCAAGTCATACTTCAATGTGCTCTCAAGATCAGACATGTTATTCATATAAGCATGCCTTCAGGAACACCCAGAGAAAGCCTTATGATCAAGTACATGCAGTGCCTTAGTATGTTGGAAGGCCTTCCAAACACGACATGCACGCGTTGTCTATAGGCACTCCAGATGGCAGTTAGTGTGGATGGGAGATGAAAAGCTCAGAAAGCACATCATGCTCATGGCTGCTCCGAGTGTGCTTTTTAAGAGCTGTACACACTAACAGCAACTGGTGAATAAGTACTAGCAGTCTTCTCCTGGCTTTTGTACATGTATAAAAGCATGGCCTCGATTGTAAGCAATTAAAGGATTTATTGGTCAGGTCAGGTTGCAGAAGCTGTAGCACACAATGAGGGATAGCTAGGTTTTGTGGCTCAAATTCCCATGTGATATAACAGTTACAGTACTACACAGCTCTCAGTCCCTCTCCTGTCCTCTTACATTTAGACTCTGTCTGCTTCTGCTCATACAGCTGCTCTTCTCAAGTCCATGGCTATGCTTTTGAATTAGCACAAGAAACTGGACACAGAGGCAGAGAACAGTTGCTTTTACCACAGGTCTTGTAAAGAACTTGCTGGGAATTCTTCAGGAAAATTGTTCTTCTCAGAATTGAAACTTTTCACAGGAGTTTAGTGAAACTTTCAGAGGGAAAAGTATCTCAAGTCAAAGACTGGATTTCTGACAAAGAGAGGCCCAGCTAGCATCCCAGGATATAGGTATTAGCCTGGAATGTCAAAGACAAGCATTCAAGTTCACATTCAAATGAACCTGAGACAGCGTTTGTAAAGTTGTAAATATAACACTGTACTTATTAGAATACCTACATTTCCCAGATTTTTACCAATGTAGAAGCTGCTTGGGTGCATGATGGGTGTTGGATGTTGGATGTTGACTCAAATTACGACCTTTACAACACTGACACCATTCATAAAGAGCTATCTTTCCCGAGAAAGTCACAGGTACACTGCTGGTTGAATGCACAGCATGCCTAGAAACCTCAGCCTTAGGGAAGATGTAAATAGGAGCTTATAATGAGCACAGAGAAGCAACAACTGGAAAGTTGCCTAAGGACTGTGAAAGTGCTCTCGCAACATCCATTTGATAATGACGTTACTCCAATGAGTTCAGTGAAATTATCCTTACTTTACACAGGGGTCAGAGAAAAATGAAGCTGCTTAAACTGTAAAAGTCCACCTTGTACATCTTATCATGCAAATTAAATTAAAAAACCCCATGGAAATAGTCCAAAGAACTTTCTCTGCATGTGGCTGTAAGTCATTTAAGTCACTCAGTGAGACGGGATAATGGCCATTATTTATCACTTGGCCAGTTCATATTGTGACACTAGGAGAAAGACAGTCTGTCAAGTTTTTGTCTGCAGTGTCTAATTTTTCACCACACTGCTCCTGCCCTCCCTCCATTGTGTCAGGAGTGCATTAGGTGTTGGAAGGGCAACGAGGGACTCAACCAGTGGGTGGAGAGGCTGGAGAAGGGGGATTGAATTATAGGCAGCCTGCAGAGTCTGTCTGAAAGGCTGTGCTGTTTCTCTTTATGGTTGATATGTATACATGTCCCCATGCCATATTACATGGAAGGGATTAGAAATAGGATTTCTGATATTTCAGCTGACATGTCAGGAGAGATCATTTCATGCAACTGTCTACGTTGCAACCTAAATTCAAATATTCTACCTTTTAAAGGGATTGTATTTATTTTCATCTTTACTCCTAGGCTCAGAACCTTATTCTGCAATGACTGATACTGCAATGAAATGCACTTCAAAGAGCCTAATTCATAGGTAATGTTTTGTATCTGTAGGTGTACCTTACTCACTCCCCAGTGACATAAATAACTACATAGAATGGGAATAAGTGTTAAAATAGCTCCGAAATCTACGTGTATCACAGTTTGTAAAAGTTTGGAAGTTCTTTTGTAAATCAAAAATCAAACATCAGTGGTTTTTTTTGTTTTAACCAAGGCCAAGAAAATAAAGAAACAAAGTAACAGAAAAATATCTCAACTTAACTGTAAGTGCGAGGTATCAAGGTCAGTAACTATAAATATAAATAATGCTGCTGCACATAAAATCTTAAACAGCTTACTGCAACTACTAATATAATTTTACAGTATTTACAAGATTAATCTGTTTAAAGAAAATTACAGGTTCATAATATCAAACAAGATTATGCTATGTCCTATATAGTATTTTACTGTACATACAGCAGTAACATGACAGCAAATACGCACTTTAGAGATATCAAATAACTATTGCATGAAGATGGTAACACTGCGTACCAAATACTAAGCACAGCAACAAGTCTTAGGACCATCTGATCTCCCCACACAAAATATGTTATTAAACTCTTGATAGCCTCATTGTACTTCTAATGGGAAACGTATAATTTTTCATGCCTCCATAGAAATATGCATTGAGTATTCCAATTATAATATACAGATATAAGATCTTCTCACTGTTGGCTGTTGAGGCGGTAGAAATTCCAGAAATACTACAGCGCAGAAAGAATCCTTGGATCCTGCCCTTGTGACAGAATGAAGGTACTTTTGCTAGGTTACATGCATTTCCAGCACTCTTGCAATGGCATTTTCCATGTTGAATTCATGCAGTCCACAGTCTGCACCAGATAAAATTTAGCATAGCTCTGTTGGTTCAGATGAGCTATGCGCTTTATACTAGCTAAGGCTCTGGTTCACTGTTTTTAAAGTTTGTCCAGCATGAGAAACAAATCTCCCAGTGAAGGCAAGCAATATCACCGTAAGAATCCAGTTAGTAGTTTAGACCAATAGACACCCTTCTTCTGCAGCACTGAATAGTGATAAAAATATTAAGTAGAAAGATTTGCTTGCTTAAAGTTCTAGGTAGTAAAGAAAACCAAGCTCCATTTCCCTTCCAAAAGTCTAAAAACATTTGATTTATGCCAGTATTTTAACAAGGCCGTGTAATGACCTTGCACAACAGAACAAATACATTGAAGAGAAGCCCAGTTTGGGCCTGCAATTATGTACCTGTGTATATATTAGAATGTTTTTGTCAGAAGCATAAGCTCCATCTCATTATGTTGCACTGTGTGTAACTTCTACTTTCACTAACCCGTAAATAGATACTGTTTGCAGTAAAGGGACCATGCACATGTTTATATGACATACAACAAAAGACCTTGGTTCTCTGGAGGACGTTCCCGTCACTTTCTCTTCTGCGGCTCCCCAAGCAAAAGCTGTTGCCTTGACAACTCTGGGGCATTCTCTGGCTCCAGATATGCTGGTAGGAGGAAGGCCAATTTCCTTCCACAAAAAACAGAACTGCTAAGAAATAAACAATTAACAACTGTTCCGATTCCCTCAGTACTGCCAAAATGAGGAAGAAAATGAAGAATCTTATTACAGACACAGGATTTTATAAACCAGAAGCAGAAGGATTCAAGCACTGAGGATTCACGGACACAGGTGGGGAACAGAAGAAACGGTAGTTACTGAAGACTTCAGCAAAACACTGAGAATGGCTATGGCTAAGGTCGAGCTAAGGTTATTCTCTTTGATCAGCATCCTATAACTGTAAGGCCACTGGCCTTCCATGGCATTGCCCTTGCTTTACCGTTACACTATTCATAAAGAAAGTGATAAAAAATAGAAATAAAACAATATAAAAGAAGATATACATAATATTAAAAGGATCCATTTGCAGTTTCCACTACTTTTGCATATAACCTTTGATAATATTAAGTAGGACTAACTTTCTTTATCTCAAATTTTGTGCCCCATTTTTCTTTTTTGAGTGCAACTCTTCTTCAAGTAAGTGTATTTCTGAAGTAAAAAAAGAGGATGTGGGAAAATTGATGGTCAGGAAAGAGATCACAGTCACTGCACTTCACTAGAAAGAACAGTAGACAGAGAGATTGTTTATTTGTAACACAGAGAAAACTATAAGCATGCTGCCTTGAAGCTCTGGTCTTTTCTGCATCCTGTAACTGAGATGGGACCTATTCAGCTATGGAATATTCAGCTGTGTGGTCGCTCTGTACCAAAAATCTCACCATGTCCGTGAGGAAAATCACATTCATTGAAAGTCAAAGCTTGTACGTAGAAACATAGATATGCTGTCGTAACCTTTAAATTCTTCATTACCTTAACCACTATCATGGCTTTTGGCATTTCTCTCTTATCAAACCTTCCTCTCTTTTAAGGGTTAGTCAAAGCACAAGCTATCTGTATTGCCAGTAGATACCTATGATAACAGGTTATGCATGTCCTTTACCAAAATGAAATTATTTTGGAAAGTATCCATTAGTAATTAGAGATGGATTTTCAGAGTCAATAGAAGCTAAAGTACAGGAGAAGCTGCTCATGATTTCATGATGCCAACAGAATCTGTAATAAAAAGCAATGTACTCTGTATTCCAAGGAGACTGCAGTATATCAATAGACAAGTCTGCCAAAACCAGCTAACACCACTGAAGCTCTAGCATGCATTTTATTTGTTTATTGTATTCTATTCAAGGAAAGGATAGACAAAGGCTACTGTAGTAACACTTCTGCTGGCACTTAAATTTAACATGCAACCATGTATGGCCAGGCTTCACGACACACCTACCTGCTAGTCAAACTAATAGCATTTCTATTTTAAGCTAAATGGAAGAGGATTAGGGTAAGAAAACTCCTTCTATTGACCACTGACATTGTTTATCACATAAAAGGTAATTGCTTAGAGAAGATTCCCTCCCTCTGCTTTTGCTGCAGAAAATATCTTGGTTTGCTGTTAACCCTCCTCCTGTAACAGAGTAGCCACATATGTACCACTGCTCACAGAAGCACAGAGAGCCTTCTGCATGATTGAGGGCAAGAACTCCGTAATGTACTACCTTTGTCTGCCATATTTTGGTCTACAGCAGTAAATTTTATACGCTTCTACTGACTACTTCCTGGAAATATGGTAAAGATGCGGCCTTTTATACAAAGATAAGGTACACAGAAATGATATCCAGAGAAAATATGGTAATAGAAAAGAACAGGCTCAAACAACAATGAACAGCTTACAGTCAAATCCAAAAGCGTTAGAAGATTTCAGGCTGTGTTGGTAGAGTACAAATCCATCTTGGATCAAATTATTCACCCATTTACTGTGGTCCCTCGCTTGGCCTGGCAATTAGTTCAACTGTGGAATGCTACTTACGAGTACATTCACAATCCCTGCATATTCTCCACAGCACAAATGGACTTTAGAAAGGAAGAACTGGATACAGGCTACCCCATGTAAACAAAATAGCAATTACTTTCACACAGCTGTTAAAGTTGTGTCTGAAAATAAAATGCAAGTAAAAAATTTCTTGTCTCCTACTTTGTATTCTGGGCAATCTAAGGCAAGTCGCTTAATCTCTTTGTGCCTCTGTTTTGTCATCTTTAAAACAAGGATCATACTACTGCCCTTATGGGACTCATTGCCTATTTTTTGGATCTGATAGGGTCATGAATTTTCCTGTTATGTGTAACATACATGAGGAGCTTGGTAATTCTATGCACTCTTGTAACACAATGCTTTCTCGTTAGGCCATCTTAACATGGAAAAAACTGATCTGCCAAGCAAAAAGTTATATTAGCAAAACTCCCTTAGGCAAAACAATATCCACGAATAGGGAAAAAAACAAATCTGATCTTTAACACATTCTTGAGGAACTCACCTGAGCAGACTGAAGGTAGAAATTAGTGTCACTGGATAGGCCTGATCTGCAGAAAGAGATTTTTCCATTCTGTTTAAGAAACAAAGAGAAGGAAAATGCTAGTTTTAGAATTACAATATGAAATGCCAGAGTTCGAAAAATTATGAAAAGCAAAAGTATATTTTACCCTCTTTTTTCTTACCAGTTCTGATTCACCATTGCATGACACAATTTTTACAACAACTTACAGTGAAATATTACAATTAGTTTAATCCTGTAGGGATGTAAGCTACTTTGTACATGCGTAAATAAAACTGCTTTATGCTAAGCAGTAAGTCTCAGTCTCTTCCCCAAAACTGTTTAAAGTAATTTTGGTTATAATTAGCAACCCCTCAAAATGTAATTATTCTATGACTGGCAATTTTGCAGTAAATACTCCCTTCCTGTCAGATGGGTTTTAAACAGAAAGGTAATTTTGGCTAATAATTTCTATGATTTTATCTCCCTCTCCCCCACAAAGTTAAAAGCTTGAGTTAACACATGATGTCTTAAGGGAAAAGAACATGTTTTCTTCTAGGGTTTTAGAAATGTACTATAACCTTGATGTACAAGAATAACTTCTGGAGGCAAAAGTGCAGTTTGGTTTCTCAGAGTAAGTCCTTGGCTTTACTCCCAAATTCATCAGAAGGCTGTTAGTCATAGCATCAAACAAAAGGGTGATTTTTAACAAGTTTTGTGCTTGAGTCTATAGGATTTGCTCATCTAAAGCACAGTGCTGCTTTTTCTTTTGAACTTGCCTGCTTCTGCTCAGTGTAAGCAGGTCCTTAGTTACCTTTCAGCTGACTAGTGTCAATGATAATAACAATACATTTTTATTTTTAGAACACTCAAATCTAAAGGCAAGTTAGCTCTGCACACGTATGCATGCACACACAAATGTAAGTAATATCTTAACATTTCCAAAGGGCAACAAGTCCTTTTGGAATAGTAATGAACAGAGAAATCATCTTGTGCCCTGCATGAGATAGGTGCATTTCAAGATTTTCCTGTATAGCTTCCATGAAAATTGGCCCCTAAGCAAGGGTGTGAGTCATTGATGAATACAGCTCTAAGGCTTCACGCTGTGCAGCAAGAGCTGTAAAAGGCATTAGAGGAACACAGGGGAGGAGGAGGAGAGAGAGAGGGGGTTAAGAGGTTATTAAATAAAACCTAGTAATGGTTTTACATGGACATTTTCTGAACAGTGTTTTGAAAACGTACCTCCTAACCCACTGGGCACCATTCAGGCTGCTGGCTGCAGTGCCCTCTGTTGGCTGATGCTCAAAGGGGCTGTACAGACCCTTCCCCACTGACATAAAATAAGCTTTTGTCTCCACTTAAAGGAATTTGTTGTTACAGCTACCCTAGTAGTCTCTTAGTGAAAACTCACGTTGTACAAGTAAAATAAATTACCCTATGTTGGTATGGCTTATAGTAATTTTTCAAATGAATATTGCAGCAAAAGGATGGGGTTTTTTCTCCTCTGCACCCATATCCACCACACAGAAGCCCATGCCCCCAGCACTGTACCAGCAAGTCACAGCCTTCACCAGCACAACTATGCAAAAGGTATAGAACAGGCCAAAGAGAACCTATTGGTGACGAATTTAAACTTCCTCAAACTTCAGAGGTATTTGATTTTTGGCTTATATTTGTCTTTTTTTTTTTTCCTAAGATGAATGTATTAAAATTGGCGTCAATTTATATCATTCAATGGTTAGCAATAGACTATATGTAACTGATAACATCAGACCTGGATTATGAGCAATTTTCCTTTTTATGCAACTGTGTTTCTCCTGTCTAAGTCAGGAGATCCAGGTTTCAATAAAGACATCAGATTTTTAGTCAATACATAAGTCATTATCATGCCAGATTCTCCATCCTTCAAACTTCCTGCACGTTCTGATCTCATACTCACTTGCGCGGTCCCCTCAATCTCTCTTCCCATTTTTGCTTCTTCCATTGTGTTAGCAGTCTTAGTGCACCCATCTGAAAGAAAAGATACAAATGTGCCCCATTACATCCCATTATCAAACACCCTGCGACTTACAGAGGAAAAGGTTCACATGTGAAATTTATTATAAACAGTGATTAAATATCACTAACTGGCTACGTTGGTTTAGTTACAAATAATCCAATAACCCTTTAAATGTGTCTTTTTTCAGTAGATGGCTTAGATGTACAGTCAGGAAAAAATGTTTTCCTGTATTTTAGATAACAAAAGTATCACTTGCTAGAAAGCAAATCATAATTGAAATCTTTATTTCACACAGATAACCATTTAAGGAGCTTGGGCATAAACAAACAAACAGAAAATGATTATTTTTATTTTTTTTAACAGGCACAAGAGGAGCTATAAGTCTTTTAAAGGCCAGAAAAAGCAGTTTTACATTTATGTAATTTGAATAAATGGGGACAATGGTCCCATTGAAAATTCAATCCAAAAGGTTTGTTAACAGAGGAAAATAGTTTGTCATGTTACAATTACTTTTGTTTCTCTAACAGCTTTAAAAATAACACACATTATTTAGAAAAAACCCTTCTGTATATAGATATATATTTAAGAATAGGAATTATATATTCCCTTTCAACTGAGGACTCGACAACTGTTGTTAAAAAAAAAACAAAACCAACAAAACCCCCCTGAAATGCACAGACGTGCAGCACCATCTGCTGGATTAGCATGTCCGCCAAACATTTATGCGCTTACAGAATATATTACCGCAGGCAGAAGAAGGGAAAAGCCATACAAACAAAAGCATATCATGGAGATTTGTTTAGTTAGGATCAGGCAAGAGAAATCAAGGGGTGCGGAATTTCCATGAAAATTGTGAAATAATACTCTTTACTCATATAACACTTTATACGTCTCAGACACTACGTATAAATACTGTACTCACAAAAACATATGAACAGAACACTTATGATTACAAAAATTCAAAAGTTCAGTAGGTGTTTTAAATAACTGCATCAAGATTGATTTAATTTGGTTTCTTGCATGTATGCATTATGGTACATGATTATAAATTACCATGTTTTCACTGGATGCCTGCCTTGCTTAGTGAATAGGACTGACTGGTCACCTAATAACAAACAGCTATCCAATAATTTGTTTTCGTCTTCTCGGGCACTATGTGGTCTCATGTGTTATTTAACACACAAGCTCTGCTTGGATAACACAAGATTCTCAGGTGCTAATCACCGCAATGCCACATTGCATTACAGATGTTAGTTTAAAATTCCTGCAAGGTGAGTTGCATTTATTTTTCATGTACAGTGAGTAAAAGGAGGTTCTCATTTTGGGTAGGGAAGGAAGTGGCCCCTAATATGTACACAGTGACGTGCCATTGTAGTCTCTGCTGTCTTTCTAGTAGCTTGTAGTGTCTCTGGAATTCAACCTTTTCATTCAGTCAGGTCACCTAACTGCACTCACAATACCTAGCTCTTGGCACACTACCTTCCAGCGGGTCAAAAAGCACAGTACTTAGCAGGCAGCCCTTTCACCTGACACCTTCCAAACAGCTGGAGCTTCCGCCTGGTTGTCACACCAATGCATCACCCCTGCACTGATCCCTTTTGTTCTTGTCCCCATTTCTGATACAGTGCTGAGAGCTGCTGGTCCTAAGAATTCACTTTGAAAAGCCAGCTGTCTACACATCTCAATCTTCTAGAAGTCTCCTCCACATATACTAGAATCAAGAGTACATATATCTTAAGCCTGATTTTTCCACCTATAGAAAGCCTGATTTTTCCACCTATAGAAATTTCCCTTCTTCTCAATGAGCATATATCTCAGCTATCTTTTATCCTCCTTCAGATGACCATCTTTGTCTTGTCCACACTGGTAATGTAGGTCAAATCATTCCACATTCCTCTGGAAGGCACCAACTGTATGCTGCACATCATTCTCAGCATCAGATGGACATCATCACTGAGCTGCAGACTGTAAAAGCATCTGGCAAAGAGATCAAAACAGAGTATGTTGGCCATCACAACTTCATACATCCCAGAGGGTAAACAGGAAGGTGACAGGAGTCTGCTTGCTGCCAATTACTGTCTCGAGCCACTACATCTTCCTGCTGTTTAACACGACTGCCAAGCTTGCCTCTTCAAAAATATTATTCAGCACATCTTAGAACCATCCATAGCCCCCTGTGCCACGTAAGACAACAGAGGCAAAAACGATCTTCCTCATGACCTCTGTATTTGTTTCACAGGTAGCCTGAGGCACTGAACCCTGCACCATTCCTCTATTTTTAAGAAACTAGGTTGCCTCCTCACATTGCTCTTCTTTTTTCTTTCAATACTTTTAAGAATAACTTGAGACTTTTCTCAGGGGGATGAAAAACATCATTTCTCAGGGGGAAGAAAAACCCACGTGAAGTGACCAACAATCGAAGACCAGCAATAATCTGCACAAGACTGCAAGCTGTCATTTTGGTGCATCCTGACCAGCCTGACTTTCACTGTTCTTTGGCGATCTTTTCTTCTCTGAAAATATTTTTCCATAGCATATGCAGATATCTAGAAAAATCAATGTCTTCTGCTGGGGTCAGTGTTGCTACTATGCCATAGGCCCATGTTTTATAACAAACCTCACTGCAAACTCCTCGCTCCTCCAAACCACCTCCCAACCATTTGTCAGTGCGTATTGCTGTTTTGCTCAGGCACTTTTTAGTCCTACTTTGATTAACTCCTTTAACGTCTTTTCAGATGTTTCAGCCAGACAACAAGGCAAATAGTCACCAACAGAGGGTTTCTGCAGCAAGACGCTTCCTGCCAAGGCTGGTGTGCCTTTCTCCATCTATGAATGATGGAACTCAGTAACACAGGATGATCTGCAACCCAGAAGTACAGATGGGTTCAAAAAGGTAACAGCCAAGTTTATAGAGAACATGGCATTAGTGCTTGTGGTCACCTGAATGCAATCTCTGCCTCAGGAAACCCACCTGTTTTGTCATTGGGAGATAATGCCAGAGGCTTGTTCAGAAACAGGACATGCACCATGTACCCTCCTAGAAACCTATTAGGTGTTACCAGCAACAGGCCAGCTACCCTGCCTGGTCTGACCCCAGATTTGATGCAGCTGTGATGCAGGCTGGTGCTCCGACAGGGAGGCCATTGAGCGGGGGGACTCTGAGGCACTGCCAGCAGCGTGTCAGCTGAAGGCACTGGGTCTGTTGCCTTCCACTTCAGCACGGTTACAAGCGACTGCAGGCAAGGTCATTGTCTCCAGACAGCTCTGGTTAACCCCGCTAAAAACCGCCCTACTTAGGAGCTGATGTAAGTACTTAGACCAGAAATTTCCACATTCAGTGCGCCCTGGTCACACCACGCCGAGGCTGCGGCCATTCCGGCGACGAGAAGCCGCGGGGCAGAGGCCGCCAACCGCCGGCGCGGGGCAGGGCGGGGCAGGGCGGGAGGCGGCTCCCGCCTCAGCCACTTCCCGTTTGCTCGGTCGCCGGGGGCTCGGCGTTGCTAAGGGGCCCGGCGACGCCAGGCCCGGCCGCTGTTCCCCGTCGCCTACGGCCGCCAGCGGCCATGGAGAGCGTCAACAGCCGCTCCACCGCCTCAGTGCTGGCCGAGCTCCGCTGGGACGATGGCTACGCCGTCCCCGTGGCCAACGCGGAGAACAAGGCGCTGGAGGACGAAGTGAGCGCGGGACTGCGGCCGGGGAGGGAGGGGAACCCGCCTCCCGCCAGCGGCCCTGGAGGGCTCCCGCGGAGGGCTGCCCCCGCCGCCGCCCGGGGAGCGGAGCCATCGGACCGGCCGCTCGGCTCTGAAGGGGCTGCCGGCGCCCTGCCCCTCCCCGCCCGCCTCAGGGCGCGGGGCGGCACGGAGCCTTCCCCGCCGCGGCCGGGCTGCCCTGCCCGCCGGGGCCCGGGTAGAGAGGGAGGAAAACCCCACGAGTTCCGCGGAGCTGCGGAGGGCAACGGGGAGCGAGGCCCTCGCCTTAAAGCGTGGGAACGCGTCCCTGCACGGTGTGCGCCGCGGCTCCCCGTCCCGCCGCTCCCCGTCCCCGCCTGCCGGCTGGGTGCCGCGGTGTGCCTCGCACCGCTCCTCGGTAGCCTGGCGCGGGGGTGCTTGTGGAGCGAGAGGCTGTACATCCCCTTAGCAAAGCTCGGGGTTCTTGTGGGTGTATTTGGCCGTCAGGCGAGTGCCTGCTCAGCGGTGCAATGCCTCGACGGTTTCGGTTATCTTGATGATAAGCAACAGTACTTAATGGCAAAAGTGTTTTTGCCACTACCTTTTCTTCCGAAATCTCCCACCTCGCTACTTTGGAGGAACGTAGCGCATACTTCTTACATTTTTTGATTAGTAAGTGCCATGACTATATTTTTAAGTAGTTGCAGGTAATAAGCACTCAACTAAAAGTAGTTACTTGACATTTCTAACTCTTAAATAGCTGCAGAGGATGCAAAAAGAAAAAGTAAACCTGCAAAATGAGTTGACCGACTTTGAAGAGCGTATAGAAGCAATGACATCTCATTTGAAAAACATAAGACAAGAGTTCAGCTTCACTCAGGTAAATCGCTACCTCTAGCAGATCCATTTTATCAGACAGACTTGTAATCTGAGTATCTTTCTAAGGCTGGTATCCGTATCCCTATATATTTTGCCAGCTTTGTTAGAGATTTGTCAGGACTTTCACAGGAAACAAAGTGATATTATGTGATGGTCATTAGATGACCATCCAAGATCAAACGACTGTACCTAGAAGAAAGCCAAGAAGGATGCATTTTAGAATTCTTTATTAATGGTGACTTTTGTAGATGATAAGAAAAATTTGGTCAAGGAAAAGTGTAAGGGAAAAACAGATTTATAATCTTTATAATGGTCAAGAGTTAATTGTGAAATACTAGTGAAGAGTTAATTTATGGACATGAAAAATGAAGTGAGATGGTTAAGGTGCAAGTCTTCACTTACACTCTGAGTTAATTGGCCAAAATGTGTGGTTTAGATTTCTAAAGAGTCCTGAGTCAAAGCTGCACACCTTTACAGGTAAGAGATCCTAGGTGAAAAAGTCTTAGAAAACTTCCCTGCAGCTGATCAACTTTAAAATTTTTTTTTGTGCTAGAGTCAAGTTTTAATCTGCACATAAAGAAAGGGACAGCACATACTAGTGTCTATTTAAGAGAAGCTTCTAGTAAGTAATAGATTTGTTAATATACAAGGAAGAAAACCCCTGGTAAATCACTTTGATAGATTAGACAATATAGAGATACTGCTATAGGCCAGCCTGGTGGTGTTCTGTCTCTGCACTACACAATAACATGATTTCTTTTGCTGTGCCTCCTGAATCTGACGTAAAGCCGCTGGTGATCAAGAGACTAAGATTTTGATTTTGAAAGATTAAGATTCTGAATCTTGAGTGAAATATCTTTGAATTGAGTTTTTAGAGCTATAAATGGTTGATCTGTGGATTCCTGATACAATACAATGGGTGTGTTGTATATTTATTAGAATACATATATTTGAGATACTAAAATCCGAACAATAAAGTTGCTCTGAAAATTCCTCTATTTACATGGCAAAATCATACCATCTCTGATTTGGGATTTGGTTGTATGTAGAAAAAGGTTTTTTTGTTGATATGTGCTGCTTTTTTATTGTAAAGTGCTGAACTGTATTATTCTCTAGTCTCTTTACAAAGCCAGAGAGAATGAAATTGAAACTGAACAACACTTTAAAGCCCTTGCTGAGAGAGAACGTGGACGTCTCAAAAGTGAGATTAAACGACTGGAAGATGAGATAGTTTCCTTAAGAGAAAAGAAAAACAGTCAAGAAGTAAGGTTTACAATTTTTGTAAGAGAACACCCATATTGCAATTAGATTTTATGACTTGTCCTCAGTTGCATGTACAGAAATAGTAGTATAAGTCAAGAATTGCTAATTATAATTAAATCTTATAAAGTATAATAAATGATCTGGATGTGCTTTTCCCTGTGTAGGCAAGTAGAGTGACGCTGAGGATCTCCTTGCATAGACTGGTCAAGACTTAGCAAATATTAACTAGATATTGAAAGGCTGCAGTTCTTAATGTTCTTAATGCCAGATACACAGCCACACATCCATATCACCATCTTGTTAATTCTTGCACGTATTTTCATTATGGTTTAAAAATTAAATTGTTGGTGGCAAATCTTCTTCCCCATGTAAAATAAACTTGGGGCATGATTTTGAGAAAAAAAATTGTTTTACATTTTAAAAAAATGTATTCTAATGCTATCTAATTACAGGTGTTTTTCTGTTTAATGGAACTGTCTCTTTTTCTTTCTACGAATAATTTAAATGATGTTTGCTTATTTTTATATTTGCTCTCTTTCTTCTCATTAAGTCTGTTTGTAATCTCCAGTTGCTCAGAATGGGTAGCATGATGAAGATATCCTTGCTGCTCAGCTGGATCCAGGTTCTCTCATATTTGTGTCAGGAAGTCTCTTCGCAGTCACGTGGGGCCATTTGTAAATTGATATGCAGGATAAAGATCTAGGAACTGGGCCTTAGTGTGCAAGGGAGAAACTTTACCCTATGATGCCTCAGATCAGTTTATTATGTGGAATAAATACCCCTAATATAGGTATATCTCACCAGAGGCTGACTTTTCTGTTTCAAATTATTTGCATTTTAAGTTTGTGGTAACTTACTGTCTTGTTTCTTCTTTAAGACCAGGACGTGTATTAGCATTCCTCAAGTATAATACACAATTAACAAAAAAGAAAACTAGCAATTCTGTTGACAACAAGATGTATGTAAACTTGTAACGGTAGCTTGAACTGGTTGTTTCAATTACTATTCAAATAAAGTATTAGACATTTAATATTGACCCTTTAATTTATCTCTAATTTTATTAGAATACTATAAATAAAACCACTAAGAAGTTGGAAAACTTAAAACAACAGATGAATTGTGATGAGGAAGTCCTGGAGAGCTGGATAAAGGAATCAAATCGTAAAGATAATGACACTATCACAATCCAGAAGTATGCACAACAAGATGAAGGGAAACTAGGAGTAAGTAGAAGCGACAGCAATTTTCAGAAACAAACAGAGAGCCATTTTAGCATTTGAAGACTTTGTTATGTTATCAAGTCAGGTAAGACGGAGACAAGATTTTGTACAACAGTGCTTTTAAACTGGTTTCCACTTAGCAAAACAGTGCAATTCTGTATGAGGTTCATTTTAAAGGTCAGAGAGAACAGGTTTTACAAAAGGTGAAAGGCATAATTGAAGACATTAATTTGTTTGTTCATCTGGGTAAAATTTGAGTTTTTCTGAGAAAGTGCACAAATGGCTAATAAAGTCTAGAAAACACTGCCACTGAATTAAGAGAGGAGTTTGTTCAAAAATGCATGCCAAATATGGACAAATAGTGTAGATTTTCCCATTAGAACTGAATTTGTTAATATTACTGAGAACAAAGTACGGCTATTTCAGTAACACTGCCTAGAATAACGAAAGACGTTATAAATAGACACTTCAGTCACAAGTTCAGACTTTATAAGGGTTTAGTTCTCAAGTATAATATTAATTTAGAGATATGTAGCCCTGGTTAATATTCTTTTGAGCCTTTAAATATAGGGAGGAAAAAATTGATTTTTACTCATTAAATACTTAACCCAAAAACTTTAGCTTACACAAACAGTCTCACTGATATAATTTACATTAGCAAGTCACACAGCACAGTAAGAAGAGTAAAGTGAAATAGCTGATGCTGAGGACCCCACATACACATTTATACATGGTGGAGGGATACTTTGGCCTAGCTCCAGTCTGGTCCCAAGGTCTGACAAGAGATTATGACCTCTTGTATGACCAAAAATTTGGGAGGCTAGATTCTCAGGTTTTTTGTTCTCTAAAACACAATAAAATTGATGCCTCAGTAATTTCACCCCTAATTATAGCAGAGCTTTAAGAATTTATACGGCATTATATATTTGTTTTCGTATCCTTTCATTTTAGGCATTAACCCTTCAAGTAGAAAAGTTGACCATGCAAGCAAATCAGAAGCGCAGAGCTCTTGATAATGAGCTTACAGAAACCATAACAGCTCAGGTTTGTGCTTAAGGTTCTTGAATATATCTTGTTATATATGAAATTTTTAAAATTGGAAATCATGGGGGTGCTTTCTTTTAAACAGATAGAGCTTGACAAGACAGCTGAAGATTTTCGCAGAGTTCATCAGGAAAGGCAAGAAGTCATTAGGCAGTGGGAGAATGCAATACAACAGATGCAGAAAAGAGATCAACAGATTGATCATTGTGCTTTGGTAAAACTGATCCCTATCAGCATATCGGCCTACTTTTGTATCTTTGATAGGAATTTTGCCAGTCACACATAGAATGATTGGGTCTTTTAGATGTTCAGTCTTCTCTTTGTGTTTACCTCTGTATTTTGTTACGGTGTTTCAAAGTTCAGATATTACTGAAATATATTCAGAATTTATTTTGAAAGCAGTATCTCTGAGTGTAAGTAATGATACTCTGCATGATACTATGCAAGGTTTAATTTTCAATCTCAAGGTTGTTGGAAAATGCAAAGCATGCCAGTTTCAGTATTTTCTTTTCTGTGATCTAAGAAGCAACAAGGTGGAGTGTTATTTCTTAGAGTGTACGGACAATCAACTGCAAGGAGGGGATTCTGTGTCTGGGATGCAATATTAAAAAGAAAACAGAACATTTATTATTGAAGGAATTAGCATTGCTACCTCTGTGAACAAATGCATGACTAACATTTATGTCAGAATTATGATAAATAATCACATTAAGGTTAAAAATTGGTCCTTAAGTACATTCTGCAAATGGAGAGAAGCAACAGCACTCCTCTAATCCAAAAAAGATCCTGTCGGGCATTATAAGTTAGTATTAATTTCTAAAAGATATAGTCTTCATTGGTTTTGTCAGTGTCTTATGCACAGATGGTACAATGGCAAGAGGTACAAATAAAGTATATTTTATCCTGACTTTGTCAGAAGTGTGAACTCCTTGGAAAGTTCTGCAGGGCAATAGAACAGATGCACCAGAAAAAGCCTGAAGGATCAGTGTAGAGAAAAATGTTATAAATGAGGATTCCAAAGTAACAATGGCTTTCTACCTAAATCCTTAGCTCTGCTAGTATGATACTTTTCTGCTGAAAGAATATCAGCTTTGTTATGTTGCCCATATGGGTATTAGGTGTATCCTGAGCAGAAACATGGTTTAAACAGGCTTAAGATATAACACTAAAAAAAATGTAATAATAAAAAATGACAAGCCAGAAGAAATACTACCAAACAGAAAATATAATGGTCTAATTTAGCTGAAATATTTTGGATTTCTTAGTATTTCATGTCAGAAGATTCCTGCAAAGAACAAACAACAGATATAAAACAACAACACAAAACAAACAAAACCAAAAAACAAACAAACCAAACCAAAAAAAAGCCCCCAGCTCTGGCCAACCTTCCATATATTAGTAGTCCATAGAATAGTCCTACTGATGCTTTTGTAAACGGATTTTTTTTTTTAACATTAGAACTACAGTATAATTTTCCCAGTAGCTAATCTTTTACTTAACCTTTCAAAATACACAGTTTTCACTGAATAGCTATAAATCTGTCAGCTAAAGTAAGCATCATTACTGTTGGTGATTTTCCTCTTGCATTTCATCCATTTCAAGTCTACTTGAAGTTTTGTTCACATAGCTTTTTTTTTTCCCTAGTCAATCAATCAAAAAAATTTTTATTTCATACAAGTTTATAGTGTCATGCTTTTTTGAAATTATTGGAATATTTTTGGAAGTTTCCAATCCAAAACAATTGTAGTATTTGGTGTTGTGATGTATGAGTGGAATAAAGTAATTTAAGAATGATGTGATAGCTGGGCTGTCTCATGCAAAGAGTAGTCTTAACAGCAATCTATCTTCTGGTTGTACCCTTTATTAATCTAACGCAAGCAAATCTAAAATGCTTTTATCCTGATAGCTAATAACAGAGATAAAACAGGAGATCAGAAAGAAAGAAATTGTGCTGAAAGAGAAGACTTCCTTTTTGGTAAATGAAACTCTTAATAATATGGAATATGAAAAGAAAATTTCTTCGGCTGAACGGGAAGCTACCAGCCTCCGAAACGAATATCAAACTCAGGATACTTACAGAGTTCAGCTGCAGGATGAGGTAAGGATGACCAAACAGTTCAGAAAAACAGACTGAAACTATCACTTTTAACTCAACTTTTGACTAGATGGAGGAGATAGAGGAATAGCGTTTGCTTTTCTCTGTTTTTATACTAGACTCGTAATAATTCAACAAAATGTCTACTCTTCTCAGTCTACCCATGATTATTGGGATCTGAACCCTCAACTTAATCCTTTCATTGATAGTGGTGAAGAGATTAGCTTGTATTCTCTGTTGTGTTGGTATAAAATTGATGAATTTTCTCTTAAATGGTGTAACACTATTAGCTGCTTCAGAAGGAGACATGTCTTGCCTTAGCATACATAGACTGCAGTATTGTATGAAGATGAGAGAAATCCCTTCCGGATTCCAAACAATTCCTATCCTGTGCTCTCAGAAGTGAGTGCTGATGGCCCTTGTAGTCAGGTTAAAATACTTGAAAAGAAGAAAAGCCAACTCTTTCACATGGCTTTCTAATGAAGAGGCAGTAGGACAGGGCAGCTTGATGCTGTCCATACTTACTCTGTTACTTATATTTAATCTGCACTTAAAGCTAGGAATGAGCTGCACTGCTTAATTACTTAAATGCCTGTAGAAGTATTTCTAAGAGGTAATTCAAGTCTCATGGCTCTGTCGAAAAGGGATATGCTTGCATTACCTGAGTAAGTTTTCTCTTAACAAGAAAATGGTAACACTGGGCTACTCAGCAAGCTTGGTCATTTAAAAAAATACCTGCATCTGCTGTTGCCTTAACTTTGGATAGCTTTTCTGTAGCAGGTGGTTCATAAACTGATATCCTAATTAAACTGTAGGTAGCTCAAACAAGGTGTAGGTTATTAGATTACCCTATAATTCATATAAATTTGAGGGTTCACACAACTGGTACGTTTTCATCTCTAAGCTGTGAGATTCTTGCTTGATGTTTTTCACAATTAATACTACGTAATGTGGTAATGAGAACAGTCTCCCATTATTAGGTGTTAGAACATCTGTGGCACACAAGTGAGAAACAAGGAAAGAACCAGACTTACAGTTCAACTGACAACTTGTGACCTCCCCGTTTCTCATTCTGGTACAGAGAGACACCTGCTATATATACCCTTGATCAGGTTTCTTCAGCTGTGAAAGTGACGACAATTACGCTTACACTGTTAAGTGATACTGTGAAGACTAATGAGCTACTGATTATAAAGTATTCCTATTCTGTTTAATGAGTGTATGCTGTCATGTATTTTTTACCAAATTAAATGTCTTTGCATTTTTGTCACAGTGTTCCCTTATCTTAATCAAAATAATTTTATGTACCCAACAAAGTTTGAATTAGAAATATTTAGTAGATACATAAGGGTATCCATGTTCACAAAGAACCTCATCAAAGTCAGCTGTGCTCTATAAAACCATCGTTCTACTTATACAGATGCTGTTGGACAAGAATTGCAGCCCACACCACCTTCATAATTCATTCTGTATTCTTAATTATTAAGTATTTTGTCCCAGTATTCAGATTATGTAAATTAGTCTATTGAGTTTACTAGCTGTGCTGATTTACAGCACCTCAGAATTTGCAGCACTTCTCATTTGGAAAACACTGTTAAAAAGAAATGGAATACTTTCTAATAAATAGGTCCCTTACAATTTTAAATATCCTAATACATACCAAAGTAAATAAGAGCTCGATGACTCCATTTTGTAATTTATTAGCTGGATGCTTTGAAATTCACTGTGGACAGAACTGCTTCTGATCTAGAGTCTTTGAGAACACAAGTAACCAATCTGAAGAAAGAAATTCAGAAAAAACAAGCCAGGTAAGAAACAGACCTTTAAAAATATCATTTGTAAGGATTAGTAATATAATCAAATCCTTGAGCTAGCAAAGAACCTTAAATAATGTTGATGATTAAAGCCTCCAACTTTCTGGTTACTTCATGTCCTCCATAGTTTCTGGCACTGGGCAATTTAGGAAATACTCCTGGCAATCCTTGTTTTTAAAGGGCGTGAAAAAATTAGTTAGGGCCTTGGTTATCATAGGTTAAAGTTTAGCCTGCTTTATTAGGCAACTGCTCAGTAAGATATGCTGCTTGGTTTTGGCAGTGTTTCATATGCAATGTACATTTAACAAGTTAAATAATGTAATTTTGTTTAGATTAAGCTTTCTTAAAGAAAAAAATGCAAGTCTTTCCAATAAGCTGAAGCTTGTGACTGAGGAGACACTCAGTTCAGAAGACAAAGCTCTGAGGATGGAAGAGATACTAAAGGATGAAGAAAAAATTGTCAAGGTAAAATGTTTTTCATGGTTTCTGCAAATAAGGATTCATTTGAATTTGCAAGCTCTATCTAGAAAAAACATTTATATATTAAAATAGAATGTAAGTATTAATATGACATGTAGCTATTTCATCAAACGATGAAGTAACGTGCATGTCGATACGTCAGTATCTGTGCTGGGAAAACTGGAGGAAAATACGCGGTCCCAGCAATTCAGAAGATGGTGTCCCCATATATTACCATAGGATGCTGGAACTGTCATTGTACAGATCAGATATAAAACCAGTATTCTGACTGCATCAGTGTACTGAACAGGGCATTTACCTCTGACATCAGCTAAAAGCTACTTACAACTTCTTGGCTAGATTCAAATAAAAGTTCTTTACTGGAACGTGGCAAATTTCATTATATAGAAATGTTTTGCTTCTGCTTTGTAACAATACTGAAAAATTTCAACATCTTGTATTTTGCTTGGGAATTTATGTCTCTAAACATTCTGTTTTACGGGCTGCTGAGGAGCAAGGGTCCTTGAACTTCTCTCAGTTTCCCATCAATAAGGTTGTTAAAGAGTGAGAATCTTGTCAGGATGAATTTTCAGTAACATTACCACTGAAAACTTCTTGGCTTTAGTAAAACACCACCAAAACTTATAAACCTGCAAAGAGCTATGATTCTGACAAACTGGGATGAAAAAAGATTTTGAAATCTTTTAATCAGATTTGGCTGGCCTAGTCTCCTCTTCATTATTTTAATTCTACTGCATGATACTCTGATACATCTAACTTGTTGTAGACTATTAAATAATTACTGGCTCACTTTAGATTTCATTGTCATGATGAATAACGATTTTGACCTGGGAAGCAGCAGGTACAAGCTGTCATATGGTGACTATTTTTTAACATGTCTAATACTACCTTTTTTTAATTCTAACCCCACTTCTTATGTTGCAAATTAAGTATAGGAGTAAAAACATCCTAATTCATTATCATCTGATGAACTGTAAAGGGCTTTGAATAAATGCAATGTTGTAATGCAATCATCTGAACTTTCCCGCATTTCAGAAAATGTTTCTACTGTTTTGTCATTTTGCTACTAATTCTCTTAAAGTATTTTACTACTTAGCTTCTGACTGAACTTGAAACAAATGGTTTTTTACATTTTGCTGGACAATTGAGTATTGGATATGCTGAAGCTTTCTTTACTGTAAAATGACCAGGTTAAATTAATGTGACAGCAGGTGTTCCCACACAAGTACTTGTGCATACCACTGTATACTCTTTTTTTTTTACTGTTTTGTGTTTCCTGTAGGACATATGTGAAATAATTCCTTGCAGTAGATTGAGTGTTATTCTGCAAACTTTTTAACTCCGCAGGCATTAACCGCACATTTTAAATACACATACAGAAACTAGAGAGTTTCTTAAATTACAGGCCTTACTTACTATTTTGGTTTTTCAGATAATTTGAAAACAAGTTGTAATGATATAACATTTCATTAAAATGAAAACCTTATTTGCTTCCCCTTAAGACTGTTACCAGGGTGGCTAAACCATTAGCAGGGTTTCTTTACTTGCATCTGCGGCGGATAACCTAAGATGACATTGAGCTCAGCAGCTCCACAGCTTCAGGGTAGTATTTTAACTAGATGAACTGTTCTTGAACAATGTCTGTAATGTATTCGTCAGAAGCATGCTTTCCATCACCATTAGACACACATGGCTATTTGCTGCATCTATTAATTTACTGTGAAGACATATTTACAGGAACAATGTGGATGAAATGTCACCATTTTGTGCTTTAGTTCTGTGATGCTTCTTACATTTGCACTTACAGCAAGTTCAACTACAAAAAAAATCTGTTTGGTAGAATGTGATTATGAACTCTTAGAGAAGGACTTAAGTTATCTTTCACCGTTATTAAAGCCAGCAAGATGGTTCACAAGCAAATTTCACAAGGTATACATATAAAATCAAGAATAAGCACATTTTTAATCAATGTAGAAAAGTGAATTCTAAGGTGTTTTGCTATATTAATTTAAATATGCATCTTCAAACTCTGTACCAGACTTGAACTAAACGTAAATGAGACTTCTGGAACAGGATTGTGATGCCACATCACTTGTTTTAGAGATGTACCTTACAGGAAACTAGCATGCTGAATGGCCTGAGCTTTGCAAAGTCTTTGGTTATTTGGGTGGGGGGGTGGAAGGAGGGAGGGAAAGAATAAAGTTGTCTTCCTTGTTAGGGTTATAAAAAGAAAATAATCTCAATTTTGTTTGTTTTCAGTACATTTCAGGTTACCTGAAACGTTTAGCATTGTCTTACTGTAACAGACCCTACTAAAACCTAATTTCCTGCACTGATTTAGGTGTTAATGGCAACTTACCTCTGAGAATTAGGAAGTGATTTTAAAATGGGTAATTAATTTTTCAAACAAAATTATTCCAACTTATATAAACACACATATGTACATATACATGCATACACACAGAGTTACCAGTATTAATAAACCACTGAAAAGCTTTGAATTATATTTCTCCAAATATTCAAATATACTGGAAGCAATAAGGAGGGGTTTTTTGGAAGGATGACAGGAATTTAGTTTTCTGAAAGGCTGAAAAGAGTAGCATTCCCATAATGGAAAAAAAAGGTCACGTAACAGTAGGGTAGGATCCAAGTTAAAAAACAAAAATTAAAAAAAGACTACTTTCTCTTTACATCAAAGACTTTTCTTGCCAACCATTTTGAAGACCTATGAAATTCCGTGTTCATATTAATGGATATAGTATTGAAAATTTTTAATCTTTCTATATATGATTAATAAAGGCAAGTAATTCCTCAGAAATTACTTCTGATGTGATTAATTACTTCTTACTGCTTAATGATTAATTTGTCACCAGGAAAAAGAAACAGAAATGAACCACTTAAAAGAAATACTTTTCAAGAAGACTCAAGAGTTAAAGGTGCAGAAGGATAAGGAGAAGTGTGTTCTAGCGGAAATTGAGGGAAGTCGAACATCACTTAAAAATCTTAAGAGTCAACTGCACAGACTTGATGCGGATGCATTAAAACAACAAGAATTAATATATAACCAGGTAAAATGTTAATGTACTTTCAAACTATGATTGTTTCTTGGGTCTAATGAGAGTAAATTGCTTGAGTTCTGTAATCTTTGTCAACATCTTACCATTTTGGAAATGCCATGCAGTATAATTTGAAGTCTGCATTTATTTCTGTCTCTAGATGGAAATGGCCTCAAGTTGCGCCAGGGGAGGTTTAGATTGGATATTAGGAAATTTTACTTCACTGAAAGGGTTATCAAGCATTGGAACAGGCTGCCCAGGGAAGTGGTTGAGTCACCATCCCTGGAAGTATTTAAAAGACGTTTGGATGAGGTGCTTAGGGACATGGTGTAGTGGTGGACTTCGTAGTGTTAGGTTTACGGTGGGACTTGATGATCTTAAAGGTCTTTTCCAACCTATACGGTTCTGTGATTCTATGTATGGATAAAATAGAAATAACTGAAACTTGCTATAGTATCACCTACATTATGCACTTGTGTATTTCATTATTTTTTGGATCTGCTGCTTTTCCCACTAATTTCTCAAATCAGTTCTTTACTTTGATCCCTCTGAACCACAGACACCTCAGGGTAAATTTTTAAAGCAATACAAGAGGTACATGCCAAAATCCTGTTATTTACTAATTGGATTTTGTGCGTATTTCCTATGCACCACTTTGAAAATTTGCTCTTTTATATCAGCATCCACTGGTAACAGCAAGATGGCAACTCCTCTGTAAGCCTCCCTACAGCAGGCTGTGCTGAGTATGCTTTGTTACTTTTCTAGAAGATTACTCCTAAACCATCACTGCACATCAGTCATCTAAGAATATGTTGCTAATGAGGTCTATAAGCCATAAATTATTATAAAAACAATAGCTTAATTGGGTGACTGTCCTAAAGCCAATATTTAGATCCAAGTTTATATCCAGTGTTTTAGCTTTATAGGAAGGCTATAATTGCTTATCTCAGACTATAAATTTTCTTAAAAATTATTTTAACAGGATTTTTATATTCAGCAAGTACAGAGACGGCTGTCACGGTTAGAAGGGGAGGTTAATGCAGATGAAAAACAAGTTTTGGAAGCAAAAGTTGCTGAACTCAAGAAAACCTTAGAAGAAAAGAAAAATGCATATGATGTTTTACATGCGCAGCACAAGAAACTTCAGGTAACTTCCTTAGAACATCAGGTTGACTGTGTAACATCTAGAAACCTCAGTTAATTAAGTAGATTGGGTCTTATTAATTAATAACTTGGTATTAGATTAAAAGATATCTGAAGTTTGTGTAACCCATGTAGAAAACTTCATATGTTCCCTATACCTTCCAGAAAAATAGGAAGACAAGCATTTGAAATGTTGGAAAGGTAAGCTTAGCTTTCATTTCAAGATGTGACTGACTGCTTGCAGATGTCTGAATTTATCATTAGGACCATGTAGAAATAGGAGAATGTTATTCTGTGATGCTACTACTTCTATATTTTTCACAAAATGATAAGTACAGTTGCATTTAAAATTGTACTAAGTAACATTACTGAATCAAAGGGACTTTGAGTTAGTTGACCCCATCCTGATATGTAATTCAGAAATACTATTTTTCTGTCTTTATTCCCATGTGAGAATTTTGCATATACATGGTCGTTATCTGTTTTTCCACTATCCAGTGACCATCATTAATTCTCTAAAAATGCACTTACCTTTCTTGTAGGTATGAAACAGTCAGTTATTCTGTAGCCAATTTATAAAAAGAAATCATAAGAAACATATTTGTTTATTAATCATCTACATTTTAGCACATTTAGAAACCTCTTTTCAAAGAGAAACCTTACAAAGAGAAAAGTCAGGTTTTTAATAAAACATCACAACTGGTTTCTCAGTGATAGTTAAGCAAAAATTTGATCAATTTAGTGAGGGGAAGAAACTGCTTATAGGAGAGCCCTTTAACTGGAGATCCATGCAATAACAAGATTTAATGTTGGGCAACTGGTGCCCACACTTCAGTTTTGAGGAGATGCAAAATTTGAGTAGCGATTATAATCAAACATTGAAATACACCTCCAGGAATTTATTCATACTCTGGAGTATTATCAAAGACAGATGGTTTTATGAAGATGAACTACAAATATCAAAGTCATGGTCAGACATGCCAAGAGATTTTTTTTTATCTAGACCAAAATACATGATTATATTAGAATTGCCCCTTATTGGCTGAAAGATCTAAATTGTATAACTAACAGTTACTACACTCCAAATAAAACAAGCAACGACATTAATATTGCAACAGCACTCTGCATGAGGACTGCAATGCTCTAGGCACTGTTTGCAGAGCAGCATGTGGGCACAAGAAGATGATGGTTCCTGGTTCCAGGACTTAAAATATCTCATTTAAAATTAACTGGTAGCTTTTGTTGCAACCTACATTCACTGAAATAAATTAAATATAACTTATTTGGAAACAGAGTGATATCCATTTCATCAAGAGAGCAATGGATAAGACAGGAGAAGAAACAAGTGGTATGATGATCAAGATAAATGAACTAAATCTTTTCAATGAGAGATCAGATCAGGAGTTAAAAAAAGCTAAAGCCCTTAAGCAGGTACAGTATTATTTTGCAACTTTACTAATACAGGACACACTTGTTTGTTTTTTAAAACACATTAACTCATTACTTGATCTGAAGGCTGTTGTCTGCCTCCCACAGTGCTACATCATTATATCCCTAAGAACCCTCTTTGTAGTTTCTTGATTACATCTTCCTTCCCAAACTTTTGAAGTAATTTTCATCACTATTATCTTAGTAGGCAAAGTGTTGCTTCTCCTCTGTATACAGCATAAAGTTTGTTTGGGTTATCAATTTAATCAAACATTACTTATACCACAATATTCACCTGGTCAGTGTTTTTTTTTTCTGAGAAACAATTGCCTTTAAAATAGAAAATGTATTTACTGTTCAAGAATGTCTTTACCTAGCACTGAATTTTTATTCTCAGTCTGTGATGCCAACTAGTAAGTTTGGCTCAGTTTTGTTATTAAACAGTGAGATTTCTTCCAGCAGATGGTTTGGGTCTATCTATATTCCAATTTAAGGAATTAGAAATAAAATGGATGTCCTTCTCCCCATATTTTGATAAACAGAGGAAAACAGTTCCCAATCCCTTAATTACTGCACATTTCTTCCTGCAATAAGCTCTAGCCTTCCTAAAGAAAGCACTAAGGTAGTAGAACAACACAGGGTCTAAGTAGCAGGGGAAAGAGTTTTACTATTGACTTAACTGGTGCACTTGCTCCTCAATGAAAACTCTCTTTCCCTAACCTGTGACTTTTGTTTGGGGATGAAATTCAGGGGAACAAAAGCAGGAAACTGATGGCATAAAAGAACTCAGAGAAAAAAATGGTACAGAGTTTAGGATCCACAAGAGGTTGGTTGTTTTTTTTTTTTTAAATGACTCAAAGTGTTTGCATGGTAATGAAGTTCACCACTTGCTGCTTTTCATAAGCTTTGGTGTATATATAAATTTGCTCATGTAACAACATGACGTGTAGACCTACAGAATCTAGAACATATTCCAGACATTTATAAAGGTTCAAGTGAGATATTAACTGCTTCAGAAAGTTCCTTGTAAGGTCTGCTTAATTTCTTTGAAACCACCTAAACTGAAAGTAAGTTGTAGATGGAGAACATTAGAAAGGCTGATGAATTTGTATAAAACCGTTTAGGAAACAATCTACCCCATCGCACTCACCATGTAAACTGTTAGCAAATGAGAACATTTTTAAATGCAGAGCAAAATGAGTCTTACAGTTGTATATATATTAAAGATAAAATAATGGATGCTTTATAAAAAATTAACTGCTATAAATAATCTTAATTAAAAATGATGCTTTCTTATTTTGAGACCTTTTTGGCATTTATTAGGACATGATGGTTGAAGAGAATCTCTTAAAACTAGAATTGAACCGTCTTCAAGATACTCTGTGTAATAAGTCAGAGAAAGTTCTAACACTGGAAAAACAAAAATTGGAGTTAAAGAAAGCCATAGCAGAAAGAACGGAGGAAATAAAGATTCATAAGGGAATGCTGGATTCCCAGATAAGACTCGTGGATCAGGAACGGCAACGCATAAGGTAACTATTCTTATATAAATTAAACTTGTAACTTTTATTGAGTACATTTTATATGAGGACTTACTGAAAAAGAGAAGCATTTTACCCAGTTTCACCAATTAGAGAAACTGAGGATAAAATAAATCTTGTTCAAAGTTATATACTGAGACAGCTGAGGCTAGTAAGAGATCCCTTCTCTGAAATCCAGCCTGCAGCTTTAACCCCTTCGTGAACAAGAGGGTACTGTTTACTCTGTTAGTGAAGATCTTCTGTAGTACTGAGAAGAAACCTCAGTTGCAGACATCTTTTTAAAGTCAATGTCATGTGTGTGACCCTGCCTTTTTCAAAATAATCAGGAAATGTGACATTAGTGTGTCTGGAGGTATGACAAAGTATTTAAAACAGGAAAGTTGCTTTTAAAGAGGGTTTACTACCAACTGCTTGATAAAACTGTAATTTCTTTGACTTACAGAGTAGGTCTGTTTTGGTTTGGTTTTTTTACCTTTTTAACAAATGAGCTCTCCGTTATGTGTCCTAGATAACAAAATTAAATCTTCTGAATTATGTATGTACCCTCTTACAAAGCAACCACATGTGAAATAACTTTTCCCTTCTGTATTAATCAGTGCAAAGTATCTGGGACAGTTTTAGCTCTGAAATCCCAGTATCTATATCCAGCCAAAAATCAATGCTTCAGCAGCTGAACTGCTGAAATCTGGCAGGCTTTTTATTCACTCCTCTGCTAACCACACCCCACACAATAGGAAATTAGAGTGATTTAGTGTGATTAAAGCTTAACTGCTCACCGAGAGCACAGACTGTGTGGCTTTTTTCCTTTGATAATTACACAGCTAATTGATACTTCCATGTAATTTGATTTGGGGTTGTTGCCTACAGTTGCTTACGCTCGTATAGTAGTGGCAATATGAAGATACTATCAGCAGGGGGCAGCTTGTGCAGCTGTAGTATTTAAATGCCAAACCTTTAAAAATTTTGGGGAAGGACTGTGGCACAGCCTCCCAGGATGCAGTGATCTGGAATACGCAAATAACTTTGACTCAGTTTAGAACTGAAAGAAAAGTGTAGGTAACCAGAAGAACAGATTACTGTGGCTGGGAGAACACAGAAAGCAATAAAAAACAGTAGCAGCACAACTGCTGCTCTGTCTCCTAGTACACAGACAGACTGCCGGAATAACACCAGTAGTTTAAACTGCTGTAACAAGAACTGCCCACAAAACACTACCAGACAAACACTTTCTCAACCCTTTTTTTTTTTTTCTCAAAATAAATCAGTGCTGAATTTCAAGATCGCCTAAATAAAATTGATAAACTGAGATGCAGATATGAAATTCTTACTGTTGTCATGATGCCACCTGAAGGAGAAGAGGAGAAAACTCATACCTACTATGTAATTAAGGTATTTTATTATCAGAATTCATTATCATTGAAGTATTTAAGCTATAGATTTCCCTGGGTTCTAGTCAAGTAACTGAGACAACCTCCTTGCCTACTGCTTACTTTCAGTCTTTGTTTTACATTATCTGACACTGTTGGGTTATTTAAATGACACAGCAATTTCACATGCATCTCTGTCATCAGTCCTAGTGTCAGCGGAGCCTTAATTTTAAGCAGTTTGAAAAATTTCACTTCAGTGCTCATTAATTTACAAAGACCCACAAAGTACTGGTCATGTGGTAATCTGCTATAAACTGAAAACAAGTTTATCACAGTCTCACATGATCTTAAATTCTTCTATCCTTCAGAGTTATTTTTAGGTATTTATTTCACCATATGGCATTTAAACCTTGAAGAATGTCAACTTTCCCATTTTACTTATCAATCACCAATGCATACTTCAGCTTTTTATTGGGGGGGGAAATCACTCTTTATCCATAATGCAATATGCTGATTCTGGAACAAAAATCTATTATTTTTGATCTCCACAAACTCTGATTTCCTCTTAAAGCTAAATGCTTCAGCTGCAATCTTGGCTCTGAAGTCCATCTCTTTCTCATTCTTAATGATGGTATTTCTGCTGCTATGAGATCCAGCACAGCAGAAGACCCTCAGTAAAACCCTTGTAGTCACTGTGGGTGTATAGCCTCTAAACTATGGAGATTTTTCACTGTATCAGATCTTCTGAGGGGCTATAGAAAATAGGCCCCTTCACCAGCTCGCTGTGTTTCTTAAATATCACTAATCAGATGAATGAAGACTTTCAAGTAATTCCTAGCCAAACTGGATGACTATTAACACTCTCTCGGTAGTTTTATATAATGTACAATCTCAACTCTTACTTGGATTTTGTGGGTAAAGGAAACAGATGTGAAACGTGCTGCAGTTCACATCAGCAGTGCAAAGCATGGAAACTGCTTTGTACACAGTGTGGATACTGCTAATCAGGACTTTGTGAGCTTAGATGGAAAGGCAGATACCTATAATGAAATGCACATGGATGAAACACCTCAAAGAACTTCTAATACTGTAAGTAACTACTCCTTCCAGTTACCTAGTAACTCAAATCTCAGTTCAAGCCTGACAACACAGGTAAGACCCATATATCTACCTAGGATTTTAACCCCTAAATATTGCAGGTATTTTTTTCTGTATCATTGTCCTAATGTTTTCAGTATGCATGCAGTCACCTAAAATAGCAGTTTTATTTTCAGGCTGCACAGGAAAAGGAAGCACTTCAACGTGAAGGTGATGATTTAGATGCAAAGATCTGCAAAGCTGAAAAAGAAATTGTAGCTCTGGAAAACACTTTGTGTGTACTTAATAACTGCAACAGCAATTACCGAAACTCTTTCAAGGAAGTCACTGAGACAAGTATGATAAATAGAAATTGAAATAGAAATTGAATATAGAAATTGCTATTTGTTGTGTGAGTTACAGATGACTGTATAACTTGGGTATATAGTGGGGAAATTCAGTGGCACAAAAGAATGAATCATTGAGAGAGACTAAACTGGTAGCAAAAGGGAGCGTAATTCACATGCTCCTGTGAATAGTTCAGCCAGATAAGCACAGAAGTGCAGTAAGGTGTGCCATGAGAAATTACATAAGCTTAATTCTAGAAAAGATTTGATTATTTAACTTTTGTGCCCTCTGCTGGCTCTGGGAACAGTAGCTCTTAAATCATTCTCTCTCGTGAAGGCAGTTACTTTTTTTGCAGTGATTTGGATTAGTAGCAGAGTATTTTTAAAAAACCTTGAGGTCTCTGTAATACTCCCAACACTAATATAGTAATACTCTGTCATGCAGTTACTTTAAAGTGCAACTTAAAGTGAAAATTGAGTTGCATACACTGCTTGTCCAGCATTAATGCTGCCTCATTGTTTGGGATCACAGGTGAGGAATATGAGGAAAAATTGAAACTAGAGGAGGAGAAAAGGGCTGCTCATGAAAAATACAGATACAAACAAAGACAGATCAAGGAACTTCAGGAAAATCTCCAGGTAAAATACAAGCAAAAGTTCCGGTCAAACAGACAAGGCTGCAGCATGTAGCTAAATCCATGCAAGCCATCCTATTGAAAGAATAGGAAATTGTGGGACAAATTTTTCCCAGTTTTTATATCCTATGCTTTGTATGAATGGATACAATTTTTTTAGAAGGCTCTACGTCTCCTTTCAGAAGTTGAGTGCTTATTTGAGTTTTCTTGAATCACAATGAAACTTCAGACCTTTTAGTCACATACAGATAGAAGTTTCAAAATCCCAGAGGCACAGTGACAGGTGCTCTGTTCTGGCATCCAAGAAAGCAGTTGTATTGTTGTGTAGCATACACCACTATATTGTAACATCCTGTCCTGTACTGCAGAGATTAAAATCCACATATCTTGTGTCCTCTGGCATTTAGGTCCCAGGATTTTTTTAGGAGAACATATTCTGTTTTATTAGCATTCAGGATGCTTCAGTTTAAACAGTATTAGTTTAGCTCAAGAAAGCTAGCTGACTCCTAACTTAGCAGGCTGAGCACTAAATGCAGGTAAAGGATAGCTTGTGTTCAGGCTCCACATCAAGGACTTACTCATGGTTCCCCTTGTGATCAAAAAGCCCACTTGGCCCTTTAAGAAACAACAACACTTAACTCTGATGTGTGACATTTTAGTTAAAATTTTCTTAGGCAGAAGAAATCAAAGGCACCCATGATTAAGCCGTAAGTCATTGGCTATAGGTCAACAAACATTCCTATTGCTTATTCTACCACCATAGGGCATATACCTTACTTAAGAAATAATATCTCTGAAAATAAAGAAGAGGGACACATCTTCATCAGGGCACAAGTCCTAGGATATAATGAGGTGTTAAGGCATACCCTTTCCTGCCTTTTTAAATAAATTTTTTTTTTTTTTAAAAAACAGAGCTGCCCTTACAGAGATGATTTTATTAATTCCAGTCAAAGATACCCATCTCTTCCCAAGGGAAACAATGTTATTTTTCTTAGGATAGCTTGCACTGGTCAGTTGCTACTGTGCCAGGTAAATCCTCTGTAGACACTGCTCAGAGCCACATCTGAAAATACATACTTATAACTTAATAGTACCTTTAAAGTAATTTTTTTAAAGATATGTCAATTACCTGGTAGTCTCTTTATCCAGGTATTTATCCACTAAACAGTCTGACAGGCAGAAAGGTTTGAGTTGTGTTATCATTAGTACTAATTGCTTGAGCTACATTTAGAAACAAGTAGTAGCGATAGCAGACCCTCCCACAAAGTAATACAAAAAGTGAAATGATATCAGAACAGCTTTATAAACTAACACTACTGTTCAAATGAATTTGCAGAGCATGGAAAAAAATTTTGATACAGTACTGAAGCAGGAGGCCCTCTTCCAAGAGCAAAAGAAGGAAAAACAAGCTCTTATTTTGCAGCTGAACAAAGACATAGAAGAACAGAAGCCAAAACTAGAAAGGGTTATAAACCAGGTCTGTATATTCATTAATGACAACTTCTAACTTTATAGTGACAGACAGTAGTATGGTTAAAGCCACAGAATTTAAACTTAGCAGGTTTCTGAAAAAGTGTTGCATTTTCATAATAGCAATGCTTTAAAAATATTTGTGTTACAAGTGTTCCAGGCTATCCAGAGAAATCCAGTCTCTGAAGAAAACCAAAACAGAAACCCAGGAAGAGAGAGACATTGATCTTCGCGAATTGAAAAGCTTCAACAGAAACATCAACAAATTGTTAGCTGATGTTCTAGAAGCAAATCCTGATTTAACCACACCCTTTCAAACGTACTTTCACCAGGTGAGCTTTCCAGTTAACTGCCATCAAAACCTTGATTGATGGCTCTAAGTCCACTGAGGAGTGTCTTTCAAGGGCAACTCCTAAATTCAACAATAAGCTATACTTATGGTAAAACAGAAAAAAGTGTTCATCTGCTTTCAACATCTTAAAATACAAAGAATTGTAAACCCTCCTGATATACCCAGTCCTATCATACAACCATTAGGTCAACTTCTTTTTTCTTTCCAAATTTTCTAGTCCAATTTAGAGCTTCCTACACTTGCTTCGGCTGGTGGTAGTCAAAGTTCTCGATCACCATCCACACAAAGCTCACTAGCTTCTACCAGGTAAGTGCTAGCAATGGTTTTTTGGCTTTAGTTGTTTGGGTTTTTTTTTTTTAAAGTTAAATCTTAGAGCAGCAAAATTAGTCCCTAAAAATGACAGAATTCCTCACTCCTGAAGGTCTTCTCAATCTTGTCTCTACTTCCTGAATACTCTATAAAAACTTCCTCCTTCTACTCTCCCATCTTTAAGTTTACTGGATTTTTCTAGCCCACCATTAAGTTTACTTCCACATCCATTACAGTTTAAAACTGTAATTAAAGAATAATTACACTTACTTTTGCTAACTGTGCTCTAATTAAACAGTGGTTTCACATTATAAAAGCACAAGTTTGAGCTGCAGCCACATTTTGTACTTGGTAGTGTGAGCTCCCTTTCCTAATTAAATAGGGAAGACAGACATGTATGCTTTTACTGATACCTTTTTCCCCAGTTGAATATGTTTGACATATATTCAACTGTAATATGCCTGTAATATGCTCAATCAGTTACAGCCTGACAACATTCCCACAAGTTACTTAAGCTATTAGTGGTAATGTCTACAGAGATCGTTGTAGGGGATCTTACCTAGAATAAACACTGCTGCTGGGTGGCTTTATTGTAAGCCACCTTTAGAAGCTCTATTTTCTGTATACTGATGAGTAAACTTTTGTCTTTCAGATCCTCCAGAAGCACAAGTTTAAGCTCTAGTCAGCCTCCATCACTGAAAGTTATAGAGCAGAGCTTGCCTATCACCACTCCTGCAGAAGCAGCTGCTGTGGGTTCACAGCCATCCAGCAGAGCCAGCACCTCTGATATATGTAAACGCAAAAATAAGTCTTAAGTAATCTTTTGAAGGCCATAGTAAAGGCTTCATACTAGTTAAGTTACAGGTTAATCAATTAAGAAGCCTTAACTTATTTATCAAGGTCTATTGGCAATCTTATCATTAATTTCTATCAGAAATGTATGTTTCAACTTTCTTCTACAGTATGCAATAAATTATCTAGGAGAAATGTTAAGCATATGTTTTATATAATAAAATAAATTAAGCTTTAAATGACTCTCATTTTGCTGTTCGAGAACTAAAGATCTGCAAAACCCTTCAGAAGCCATCAATTAATTTTTCATATAATGAAAAGGAAAGTTATGTTAAAGCCATTAATTTTAGTAAACTGATATCTTCACTTCACAAAATAATTTTAGATTACACTGCAACAACCCTGGAAAGAAAATGTATGTTTCATTTCAAGATCAACCTTGACTATTAATCAAATAGCCATCTTGGATAATATCTTAATTGAAAGATGACAGTATATGATTAAAGTCAGTAAAACTGTACTTTTTCTATTCAAAATTACACTGTACCTTTTTTGCAACTGACCTATATCTACAGAATTACTTGGAACACTTGCAGCTGAAGTACAGTTGGTATTGCGTGTCCTGCCAACCATCTTTGGAGAACTCACTGTAAATAGAGCATATCTGTTCCCACTGCAATGCAACAGCTGCCTTCAAGCTACTTGTAAAGCAAATACCTAACAACAAAAAACCCCAAACAAAAATCAAAGGCCCACACTTGAACTTACGTAGATAATAAACACTGTTTTAAAATTCTCTCTTCTACTTCTGTTGGGGTTTTTTTCACATTAGAGAACGTGTTTGATGCATTTAAAGAATGTAATACGCTTGCCTTCACAGACACTGGAGGGTTCCATTCACTTAACCAGTGCACCGGTATGAAACATTCCAGCACCATTAACAAAAATCAAAACACAAACTTAAGAAAAATTAAGAAAATTTAATGATCAAATGAGCTATATACATTGATGGCACATGCCTTTCTTTCAGTTATTCCCTTTCTATGGCTGAAAATTAAGTTTGATACAAAAATAACAGTCAATAGTACCCCAGGGGATAGGGGGGAAAAAAAACCCCAAACAAAAAACATCTGTTGTTAAAGTGCATGTTTGATGTGAGCTCCACAACTAACTACAGTCCAGGGGTATCAGGATTTCAACCCATCAGACAGAGAATACTGTACAGGAAGATCCTAAGTTAAGAGCACAGGAAACTTAGATTTTTAAATAATAACTGATATTTTATGTAGGATAATCCTTGCATCTCTTTCCAGCATACAATCTGTACTCTTTGACATTCTGCAAGACAGAACAAATTCTGCCCTTCTATCGCTCTTCATATGCATTTCCTCAAGAGATACTCAGATAAAAGTTCATTTAACTACACTCATGAGAATAGCATTTTCTTAGGTAGTTTACTGTTTCTTCTGCTTACTTCCTTTTTCCTTCTCAAACTCAGCTATTTGATTGAATATGTTAACTAAGTTCTGGGGCAGGTTTCTTTTAATGCCACTTTCTGTTTGTGCTGTACCATTTAAAGATGTTTCCTCATCTGGTTCCTTTGTTTTATTAGTCTCCTCGTAACTTCTTTTCCTACCCTTATACTCACTTTCATTTTTATGCTGACTGAACACATGCCTATCACTATCGTAACTTTTATCGCCTTCACGTAAGCAGGTGCTAGAATACGATCTGTACTTTCCCAGTGACTTGCCAGAGTAGTCAGACCCTGCTGGAGACATGTAATACCTGTCTTGACCTGAGCCATGTTTTTTAAACTGCTCTTTTCTCCCCTCTACATTCCTTTCTAATTTCCTAAAATAATGCATCCTGGGTTTATCATCTGACTTATGATACGAACCCAAAGAACCCCTCCGACTGGAGAAAAATCTATCCGTTTTACCATATTTTTCAGTTTTGCTACTACTTGGCAGAGTTCTGGAGCTACTGTAAGAATCTCTTGAATCTTCAGACCTACCTCCAAAAGTGTCTTCATCATCACCTGAAGTCCTCAAAAAAGAACAGTGTCTGTCTTTCTCTCTTACTTCTGTTTTTGGACACACTAAGCTGTCCTGCCTTTCCAGCAGATTTTCCACTTCAAAATTTTGGTTAAGAAAGGAAGCAGAGGTATCAGCCGGAGGCGAATACCACTCCTCTTTCCTAATCTGATCTTTATAATGGGAAGAAGCTCTAGATGAGCATTTTTTGGAGCTGCGAGCAGACTCTGATCTATTTCGACGCTTTTTCCTACGTTTCTTGTGATCAGAGGAAGAGGAGGAAGAAGAAATTGATACATCTGATGAAGAATCACTTGATGAGGAGGAGGAAGAGGACGAAGTCGATACTTTCCTTTTCTTCTTCAACCTAAAAAATGTAATTAACCTGTGAGAGAATCTTCAGTATCAGGCAAAAATTGCGTATAGAAAGCAAATCTCTACTCCCCAGAGTTTGGCTGATTGGACTGCAAGGCATGAATGGAAACTGAGCCTGACCTGGCAAGACAATTGCAATTTTTTGATAAAGAAATGACATTTAAGATTAAATCCACCAAACAGTATGTTATAAAAGGCATCTTTCCCAGTTTAATATGGCACTACACTTCGCAAATACTTCACATTGCAAAGTATTTTTTAAACAACTTCTCTTCTTCCCCATGTATCTCCATTAAAGGGTTATTTGCACTAAAGGACACTGCCCACAAAAGATTCCAGAAGAAAAGCAGCTTACCTAGGTGGAAGTTCTACCTAGCTTACTGTTGGACAATCTGTCTGGAAATGCATTGTTCATAGTCTTATCTGCACTTATTGCCACATAATCAGTATACTGAATATAACAAAGTTACCTTTTTTCTTCTTTTAAGAGCTTACGCAATTTTTCTGCACTTGTTTCTACTTTCTTTTCTTTCTGTCTCTCTTCTTTGGCAGCTTGTTTCTCCCTCATTTCCAAAGATTTCTTTTTTGAACCCAAGCATCATAAAAAAATTACATTAAAAGTAAGTGTAAACACGGGTATTTTTCCCCATGCCCCCAACCCCATTCGAATGTATAATTACACCAGGGATGTTTTACCAGGATTCCCAGATCAAGAATTAATATTGTTCAGGAGTTTGGCATTGGCCATTGTGGTAATCAGGTTTACATTAAGGACCATATTGCAGTTTTTATTCCATTAAAAAAATATATTTGACCAGCCATTGCAGTGGTACCCGTGATCCAGCACACCGTGAAGCATGGAGCCCAAAAGGTATAGATAGAACATGCAAGAAAAGCACAGTATTAGCAACATGGAGAAGGGGAGAGGGGTGAAACCAACCCAAAAAGAGAAAGGTTTCAGGGAGAGTATCATTATTGTAGTTTACAAGTAAAACATGGCAGAACCCATTGTATTCAAGTTGGCCATGTTCAAATACAAACCGTTTTGTAACAATTTCACAGACCAGTTTGATGCATAGTTTACGTAAGAAATCATGTTCCAACGGTTTGTTGGCGATGAGCAGCACCAGATGTCAGATACAGCAACAACGGTCCAATTCAGAAGAAAATGCATTGGAGAAAAACACATAATCAGTATTACAGGAAAACATGCTTCAGTGGTGTTTCAGCCATTCTAGCACAACAGTGATAGTATCAGACTTACGTATTAAAATACATGTAAATGCAGAACAGCATCTCATCAGATGAATAATCCTTAAATTACTTAAGTCTATTAGAGACCAGTCTTCTGCCATCTACAGCCCTAAAGAGTAGCTCTATTCATACTCAGAGTGAGCAGAAAGTCTGATTATTGTTTTCAAAACTTAGCAACTGTCTTAAAAGAGACAATAAAGGAAATATTTCCAATAAAGGAAATAATTGCAGTTAAGGCTATTCAAACCAACAAGCAATAGCTAGCATCATGGTTTTTATCTGCTGCATCAATGACCCATTACACCAGGAAAATGCTCAAGGAGAGTAAAATTTATCTCCTATTTGCTGAATATCCTTCATCATTTTAACTGAGACTGACACCTTTCTAAAGCAGCCAAATGTGGATAGTGCTCAAATACCATACAATGTTTTATCTATCATGTAGTTCAGTTTTATTAATAAGATTGTCATATCTCCTCTCCCCCTTCTTTTGACACAGCCTGTCAGCATTATGGCTCCACCAAGTGAAGAAGTGTTGGTTCAGGCCATCTACCCCAGTCTATGTACTTCCTCACATTGTACTTCCTTCCTCCAGAAGCACAGAACAGAACAAGCCTGTTCCTCAGTGCTCTATTTTACTTTTTGATCCTCTCTGGAAGACAACACAAGTGAAGGAGGTAAATAAAAGAAAAAAGATGACAACTCAGATTAGCACAGAGATCCACCAGGGCTCAGGAAACATGCTGCGTGCAAGAGAAGAGAGAAAAAAACCACACAGCAGAGAAGAAAGCTAAGATACTCAAAACTGCCTGCCCACCCACCCTCCACCTTCTGCTGTTTTACTTTAAATCACCTCTTAATTTCCCCTCTCATGGGATCTTCCTGTGAGTTAGCTTTGGCTGGTGTTACTCTCTCTTTCATAATTACTCTAAATGACAAGGATCTGGCCGGTACATGCTGCTGTGCAATGTTTATTTGGCTTGCCTAAGTGTTTTACATTTTTCATGTTTGTATTCACAGATTGTTTTAATTTAACATTATTAATCATGCTTGTGTGATGGAATATTTGTATCCTTGCTTTAGCTGACAGGGTTAATAGGCTTTGCTCTTTCCCCATCTCCACTGTTTGGCATTTCTTTACTATCCTGTTCAAAACAGTGGAGTCATCAAGAGGTACCTTTCTTCTGGTAGGTACAGCCATAATGCTCACTATAAAAGATTTACTGTGGAAAAGGGAAGCAGAGAATAAGACAAACCATCAACTTAAACTCTCCCTGTTCAAAAGATTTAATATTATTTTTGGTGTTCATTTATTGTCATTGAGAGCACTATATGAAGAGAAAGTAAAGAATCACCTGCATATGCTTACGGAGTTTCGTTAAGGCCTCTTCTGCTTCCTGAAAAGTCTCATCCAAACTTAAGGCTTTTTTATAGTAACTCTCAGCATTTAGTAGTTTGTCTTCCTCTTCCAACCTAAAATTCAAGTGATAATTCATATACAGTTGAGCCACAGATTTTGACTCTTTTTTTGTTATTTTTAGGACTACCTTTCTTATTTGCACTATGACACTGCCACTGCCTCTGTCCAAGACAATATCTACCATCTTAGCCCACTTCAGTAAAGAAATAAAATGGTATTTCTGACACATTATCTCCTAATCATCATCAGTAATATTATTGTTCGAAATTTCAATTTCAGTTTCAAAAATACTGTCTTCTCTCTTAACACAGGGCTTAAAATAAATCTATTCCCTGAATATTCAAAAATAAAATTTTGTGTTACAGTAGTTAACCAATATTTCAGTAGAGTAACAGAACATCATTTTGTTACAAATACTTTCTTTAAAAAAAAAAAAAAAAACCAACCACAATAAACCTCCTGGAATATGTTCAAACATTTCATGAGACTTTATGCAAGCCTCATAACCTACCGGTGAAAGGATATTAGGGATTAAACCTCAAATGTTTTGCCAAGATTTTAACTGGGACAGAGGAGGAAGTGTAAACCAACTGCACAAGCAGGTATATATCCAACAAATAATTTTTTTTTTTTTAAACACATAGCCAGGAAGGAAAGATGCCATTCTGTGTCCTAACTAGAATGGTATTAAAAAAATATTATGAGAGAACTTGTTAACAACCAAACAAAACCACAACCCCAACACTTACTGCCCGCCTCTTTCCACAAGTGTCTGGCAAAGGTATTTTCTTGCATTTCTATGGGTAGGACAGTTTTCTAAAGCAATTTCAAAATCACCTATGGCTTTGTTCAGACTGCCTTTTGTTGCATACCTAGAACAACAGAAAAGTTGGATGGATTTTAGTGGTGTTTCTCTTTCACAAAGTAGAAAAACCAACAAAACAAGCAGACTTACAGAGCTCCACGTGCTACCAAAGCTTCAACATTTTGTGGATCAATTTCCAAAGCCTTGTTGTACTCATTCATGGCTTCCACATGGCGCCCAACCTTAAAATAATCAACCCCAGCCTTCACACTGGAGAAAAATATTTAGAAAATATTATGTACAGTTAGTCTATGCAGATTTTATACTGTTAATTACTCTCAAATTCTGGTTCCAAATGAGTGATAGGTAATAACACTTTTTCATTTACAGAATGAATATTTAAGCACTTTTCAGCACAAAACTCTATGTGTGACCTACTACCATTAAACTGGAACAGGCTTAATTATATCCAAAGCTAAAAATCACCATTAGACCAATGACACGAGGCGAGACAGGTAGATAGTACACACCGAAACCAGTTCATCTCAAACTGGAATATTTTGAGGTTTTACATTTCATATTACCTGAACCTTTCTTCTACATTTACCAGGAGATTAACTTATTGGAAGAGAACTGATATGAGTTGAATTTCAGAACTTTTCATTACAGACTTTTTTAAAAAATTAAAATTTATATTTAACATTATAAGCAACTTTTCCTGTCATTAATCAAAGTTGCAAAACACTATTGTTTTAAGCAAAACACTGGTTTGTTAGCATAGCAACCAGAAATTCTGAGGCTTCACTCAGATTACTTTTTTTTCTTTTTTTGAGCTGGTACATTGAAGAGAAGTTTTTCCACAAAAAATTTAAATTTTTAGGAGAAAAGTGTCTTACTTCTGCCTCCTCCACACTGTAGCATGCCCAAATACACTGCAAAACATAAAAGCAATAGCACCTATCCAGAGTTGCTTTTCCAAATGCAGCCAGGCAAATACAAATAGCAAGTGCACTTGTTAAATCTACAGTCTGAGGCTTAAATGGCATGACAAGCAGTATTAGGTCATTCAACACCCAATTATAAAATGGAAAATTGTGTACTTGGTATTGTCACAAATCTTGCTCTCACCTCATCAATGGGGCAGCATATTATAAGTATTCTAAGAAGTTCTCTCTTAAACGTGAGATGTATTTTGGAACTGAGTCTTGAGACTTTATCTATCATGTACCCACTTGGCAGTTAGGGTTACTTTCAAGAAGATCTTCCTGGTTACATCACTACACATGCAGTGGAACAACTGGTTCAATGTGTATTTTCTTTCAAGAAATATAACCTGTAACCTAATCTAACCTAACAATAAGCTCTGACAAGAAAAAGTATTGCATACCATTTCAAGGCCCAAGATGCAGACTGCTTTTTCCTCAATGCAGGGGCAAAATCTTCTTCATTGAAGTTTTTACTTTAAGGAAAAAAACAAACAAAACCATCAAGTTGGCCTTTTGAGTCTACAAAATTAAACTTACAATAGGTAATGCAGTTGAAATAAGATGAAATATTATTTATACAATGCCTTACTGCTCTCCCTCAGTCAGGAATGTCCTTTCTTAGTTCTGAAACCAGTTTTTCCCAACCCGTTCCACAAGTGCTGAACTGAACTAGTACAGCTGCAGTACATTTAACAAAAATATACCATATTCATACCTGCTTTGGAGCTTAATATATGGAGGGCTCACAACATCAATCATTGCATATGTTTGAGCCTAGTTCACTAAAGAGGTCAAATCTATTACTAAAATAAACATTGTAAATAAAAATCTGACAGAAAACATTAAAACTTAAACATCCCACATTTCAATCCAAAGACGTGGACAAGATCTAAGCAATAAATTCCTGAAGTATTTGGTATAAAACATTTTGTGTGATAAAGCATCTTGCTTATTCAGAGCAACAGAATTTCAAATGTAAATTGCTTACTCTAGAGGAGTTTGCTTTTAAGTATTTAAGGACACAGAAGCTGCAGTCATATAAATCTAAATGAAAATGGTTTAAGTATAAGTGGTCTAGGACTTCCACTCACAAGTCTATTTCAATGGATTAGAATAATCTCCACAAAGCTATAAGATAGCAACAATGTAAAAATCACTTACATTTGAAGACTTCTCATCAAAGACGGTGGATTTGATTCACTTAGTCCTAGTTTTTCTGCTAAATATTCAACTAATGACGGATTAGCGAATCCTGGGGAACGATGCAAAACCTCTTCGAATGTCTCTGCTGTATTAGCAACTTCCATGCTTCGCCTTAAAAAAAAGCACCAATGTACACAAACACAACGTCACAGACCTTATACTCAATTTCATGTTGCTTCTGTTTAGAACAAAAATGCCTATACTGATATTTATTACTGCTCACAAGCTGTTTTCTTTTACAGGCATATATTTTCCTACTATTTAGCAACCCTTATATCCCTTAGCCTAAGCAAGCTTTTGAAACCTATTTTGGCACCCATCTAGGTAACTCCAGGACATACAAAAAAACATAAAAATTGCAGAGATGGCTGTGTCCTTCTGTCTTCTAAGAGTAATTTTAAAATTTTAAGAGTTTCATATTCCAGTCTCCCAAGGTTTTTGTTTCTTTTTTTTTGTTGCTGTTTGGTTTGGGTTTTTTTTTTGGGGGGTGGGTTGGTTTTTTTGTTGTTGTTTTTAACACAGTCCCACAGTGACATACCTCACTCTGCTTGTGCTTTCCTTACATTTTAGGAAAGATACTAAAAAACCAACCACACCTGACATATCCAGAAACAAGTACGTTAAAGAGATGAACAACAAAAAATAGGTAATCATCCAATTCAATCAGAAACACCATCAGCAAGTTTAAAGAATAGTCTGACAAAGATGCTCTTCAGACACACTGAATACACCTGGCAAGTACTGCTGAATAACATATTCTTACCTATAATGTAATGGGAAGTCGTCGGAAGTAATTACACCCAGTTTTGTACTGGAAAGATTAGGTGGCAGAGCTGAGCTGTAAAGCGACACCGTGAGCTTCTCATGGTAACGATCAACATCCTTGATTGCAGCTATAGAAACAATAAAAGTTACGATAAAATTACAGAAGTGTCTCAAAACTGAAACAAATGGCTTCCTGACAACTTTTGCAGCTACTTACCTCGAATAAGGTCTCCAGTTTGATAATAAGATAAAGGATCTCCATGGTTGCTTTGAGAAGGCACATCTCTCAAAGGACAAAGTGCCTGCAATAGAAGAAAGTAGGAGTATCATAAACAAAGCCAAAACGTTTTTTTTTTTTCTCCTCCCCAAGATTAAGCCAGAAGATTAGTTTAATCTTAATGCATATCAGAGCAGTGATTGTTAAAAGCATGGCTTGGTTCAAATAAAAGTTTATGCATCCATACATAATGAACTTTTCCACTCAGAAGTAATAAATATTGAGTATGGGTCATAAAAATAAGTGTTTGCTGACTCAGCAAAGCATCGTAAGCTGTCCACATATTCATCTACCACCCACCATCCCAAAGTTCAGTTTCACCTTTACACATGCCACTCCACTAAGAGATACAAGAAGCAACTAATAAATTAAAAAATTACTATTTATCAAGAACAAAATATTGATCAAAGCTATATCTTACAGTGATTTCTAAATCTGAAATCTCCCGTATGACACCACTTCCCAGACAAATCAACACCATGAAAAAGCCAAATTCACGAATAGAAGTAATCCTCCCAATCACGATATCACCACGTTCGATGTCTCGAAAAAATAATTCTCTCCTCTCTTCCCTGGGAACCTCCATGAACCGTTCCAGGGGAGGCATAACAGCATAACACTCTGCAACACATGAGAAATTCACAGTTACGAAAAGACTAAGCTACAGCCTGAAAACACAAAATGCTTCACAATAGCAAAACATGTTAAAATCTGATTTATTTGTGCTTCCTATAAACAGGAAGTTTATGCACAGCCTATAAAAAGCAACAATAAAACTTTTCACTTTGTGTTTAAAAATACTGCTAATTTAAGGGCAGTGTCCCTACACTACCCAGCGGACCTTACCGAGTGACAGCTTTCCAGAGAAGCCGCGGCGCACCCGTTCGCAGATTTACCTTCGTTTTCCTCAATCATGTCGGCGAGAGGCCCATTGGGCTTCCACGAGTGAGCAAAGAGGAGATCAGCTTTTTTGGCAATGAAGCGCTTTATCTCGGTGTCAATGCTCGCCGTCTCTTTCCTAGGGGAAGGAGAACCCGGTGAGAAACACCCCGCGGCCCCCTCACGGCTCGCTCACTCGCTCCCCTCGACCGCACCGCCTCGACGCCCCTCACCAGGCGGCCGGCGGGTGCGGGGCCCCGCGGGGCGGCTCGAGGGTAGCCCCCGGCGGCGGCAGCAGCCCGCGGAAGTCGGGGTTGTCGTGCTGCTCGGCGCGGAGCAGCGAGAGCAGCGCGGGGCCGTGGTAGCTCAGCGCCTGACGCAGCAGCTCCCGGTCCATCGCGCCGCCGCCTCGCCCGGAACAGGAACCAGAGCCGGAACGCCCCCAGTCCGCCCTGTCGCGGCGATACGGAGCAACGCGCATGCGCCGCGCGGAGAGGGCGGGGCCAGGAGCGGGGTGGGACCAGGCGGCCGCAGCGCCCCCTGGGGAGCAGGAGGACCGTGGGGTTCGCTCTGAGGGACAGCGGCGGCACCGGCTGCGGCGGGGCCCCCGCCCTGTTTGCGGGGCCCGTCTGCAGGGTTCTCGCTGCCTGTATTAAAAAAATACTGCTAGAATAATAAAAGACAACATCTGAAAGGTAAAAGTTATCACAGATGGCAGGCGGCTACGTAAATTCCCGCCGGCTCGGCACCGCCGAGGGAGCGGCGGCTCTGTCGGGAGAGGGCGCTCCGCCTCCGCCGTGCCTGCTCCGCGCCCCGCTGAGGCGAGTGCGGCCGGCCCGGGCCCACGGCGCGGACCGCGTCCCTGTGTACTAATAGTGGGATTCAAATACACATTTCAAAGGGAAAAGACAGCGCTTCCTCACCAGTGTGTCTCGTTCTGAGGAAGCGCGGCCTAGATACATCCAGCGAAACACATCTTTCTGGACGTCAACTGCAGCATATTTGTTTCAGAAGGTAGAGATTCTTCAGGTCTGAGGAAACACATCGCTCAAGAAGTTCTCAATTAGTTCTCAGCCAGTTCTTAAATGTTTGCACTAAATTACGGCAAAGAGAAGAAACGAGCGAGCACCGCAGGCACCATTGCTGTGTGGGGCTAGAGCTTACCCCGGAGGTGACGGGGGCTCGCGTCCGAAGTCAACAACCGCAACGTTCATCAGGCTGTTTCTTTGAATTGTCCCTCTGACAGGCTTCCCATCAGAAATTCATACAAGTGAAACAAAGAAGCGTGCGGGCGAGAGATGTTCTGGCTTTCTTTGTCAGAATAGCTCTACTGAAACAAAGGGGAAAATAGGCAATTATCTCAGGAAAAGATAATGCACCGAGATTATAGTTGAGCCGTAAAACCAGGCCTAATGCAGGATTCAGTGATTCAGTTTACCAGCACTAACTTTAGATGCTAGAAAGACACTTAGCTCAGGAGGCTCTTCATGCTAATCAGCTCTTCTAGCTAATGGAGAAAGGTGCTTAAAATCAGCTGGAATTAATCCAAGTCTATTAGAAAGATCACAGTTCTTCAGTCCCCAAGAATAATTTGTCCCTGGCATCGCATTTAATAATTAATTTTAAAAGGGGGGGGGGGGCGGGAAGAAAACCCACTGCAAACAGCATAATGTCACTTCTACCCTTAGTACAATGTTGAAGAAAAAATAGCAATCTGGCTGTCAGCAGATCAGTGACACAAACTCCTCTAGGAAGCAGCATGACTGAGAGGGCAAGGATCATATCAAAGACACTGGTCTCAGAAGCTCAGTTCAAAGCCAGCAGGGATATCACTGGTATAGCAGACTTGGGGAAGACACTAGAAGGGCAAATTTATATTTTATTTTCATTTCACATCCCCCTGTTTTAATATAACAAAAGATAAGGCAGGCATAACACTTATTATGTACCAAACAGCTGTCAGGATTTTGATTTAAAGTCTTCCTGATCTATATAAGACCAGGTGTGTACTTAGATTTCTGGTTACCATGGTGGAAAAAAACCATGAACACTAGATGGAAATTTCTAGACATTAAAACTGATTAGAGACAGACTGACACGGAAAGGTTAATGCACCTGCAAAGATCTGGTGCAGAAAGGGAGCCTTTCCTGGATGAATCACACTGCAAGTGTGGTGTCCTGAACTGTGTTGCACAAGTGCAAATAATGGCAGTTTTATTTGAGGAAATGGTATTTTGAGGAACAGTTAATTTGTTTTGCTTAGCAAATACAAAGAGCTAGCAATAAAAAAAGTTGTTTGAAGCACAAACTCTGCTTGTGTAAGCATTTTTCGAGTCTCATATGCAGATACACACACACACAATGTACAAGAAGTACGGCATTATGAAAAAATACTTTAAATGTGTTGTGGCTTCTGGACTTAACATACCAGCAAAAACTCATGGCGAAAGCTGAACCACCTGTAATTATGGACTCCTTTTACTGACATTTTCTTCTATGAGTAGAAATCAATGCATTTTAGGAAATTCAGTAATTTATATCATAGTATACACACAGAATGTAGATTAGTTGCCCCTGAACATGAGGGTTAACTGCATATTTAAATTGTTCCTTTCTTTAACTGGGCCCAACAAATTCTGAAGTTATCTTAATCAAACAAACTAAAATACTCCAAAGAATTCCATCTTCAGAAATAGCTTTGCCAGAGCAGGGTATGCGAGCATAAACTTGTAATTTTCTTTCCTATTTTTCAGGTTGTAGTAATGAACTTCGAAGCAAAGCAAGGCTACGGCATATTGTGCGTGGTTCCACCTTACTCAGGGGACACACAAGCCTTTGCCGTCCTTTTCTCTCATGGGTTACTGCCTTGATATCCACTGTGCTCTTAAAAATACCTCTGCATGTTTTCAGTGGTAGATTATTTTCTTTACAATTTTTGCTTGTTTTATTTCAGTTACCCAATAGGAAATATTTTTGGTAAAAGGATATAGCAGCCACACAGTTCAGGCAGGGATAATGCTAAATGGAACAGTATGGAATAAACCCAGGGGTATATATACAGCTTAAGAAACCCCAGGCCTGAGGAGGGGCCATGCTCCATATGCTACGATGTCATTAATCCTCTGTTCCATTGCCTTAGGAACTGCCTGGATGAATAGTGCTTCATCCCATATGCTACATAAACAAAGAGGGTGGGCAGGAAGTGTCCTGATTCTGCAGGAGAAAGTGATACAAGTCAACACATTGCCCTACTCGAAGAGGAGCATTCCAGATACTCTGAAACCAGACATGTCTGAATGAGTTTGATGTAAATTTTCTGTCAGTTTAGGTCTATGCATGATAAAGGCAGCTCCCAGAATCCATCATGCAGCCTGTAACTCCCACAATACAAAGCTTATGAATTTACACCAAGCTAGCTTTGAACCCAGGGTCAAACTCACAGTGATAGGGCCCCTGAACAACCAAAAACTGATAGGCGTGATAGAATTTCAAAGTGGATATGTGAAATACTAGGCAGATTTTCATCAAACTTGAGTAAGCACAGTTTGAATGCAACAAGGTCAAGCTGCTTTTCAAATGTTCCCAAGTATCCAGTATCGGTGGTAAAGCTTACAAGAAAATCACATGGAGGAGAGGATTTTGTGTCAAGAGCCACATTTTACCACTGACAAAAAGATTAGATCCTCCAAGATCATGCTTGTCAAAGTATTATTTTCTGCAAAGTTTGGTCAGTTTTGAGATAAATTTTAGCCTGTTGCAAATGGGAGTGCAATGTTCAACTAAATATGTTCATTGGGTAAAGAAAGATGAAAGTAATAGTACTAATGAGAATTAACATGAAGAGCTATACTTCCAGCTGTGTTGTCAGATTTTTGGCAAATTCTGCCAAAAGCAGTCCTGCTGCCAGACTTTCTGTTAATTTATGAAGCACCAAAGGGATTATTCAAAGATTACATGATATCCAAGATATTATTTTAGCTCAAGAGTGAGGAAGGGAAGTTCAGCACAAAATAATTGCTAGCCAGTTAGTAGCTCTACTTTGAGGAAAACATTATGTCTGCAGGCATAATCACCAAATATGATGGAGGAGGTGTGAAAACAACACCAAACTCAGAGTGATCAAACAACCCAAGCCATGCCCATTCAAGCATTTCCCTTTTTAACAAGTTCATCGTTAACTTTGCATGGTCTGTGAGAGAGAGTACGGTATCAGTGACATGTAGACTCACCTGGAGATATGCTGTGCGCCTGCTTATGCTGTCACGGACCTTTGCACTTCTCAGATTTCTGGAATCATGTAGACAAAGAATAGTCGGTCGCATGTAATAAATATGCAAAGATGGACTGTGGAAACTGCCCGGGCTCTGCATCAACAATTAGACCCTGTTGGAATACAACAGAAATAATAGTTAAGAAATGTCAGCTGAGAACCCCTTCTGACTTCTGGCGGTTTCTGTCAAACTGGAGGCAGTGGCACTGCTGAGCCTTTGTATGGCTGTAAGGATTACTGCTTGTGCACTTAGTACAGCATTTTGTGCCTGCAGATTAGTGACAAGTGTTTGAAGGTTTCAGGTGAGACTGAAAATGTTACTGAAGGAAACATTGGCATTGACATTTTTTTACCTAAATATGAAAAAACAGGCGGCGGCGTCAAATTGCTTATTTGACAGGAATACCAGTCAGGCAACTTAGTGGTAATCATGACACAGAAAATATGGGTACACCCACCTGTACAGCTTGCAACATATCTGGAAATACTGCCTACAGAGCAATATGATACATGAGGGACTCAGCAGAAGGTATGCTGAGCAGACAGGTTTTTGTGGGTTTTTTATGAATTTTCCAGCTTCTAACACTCCATAGACTGATAGTATCTATTGCTTTATAGGAAGGGAGAGTCATCCTGGTTTCTGAGCTTTAGAGTAAGTCATTGCAACTTACAGTCAGCATCACAACTTTCCAGTCAGCAGAGTAGATCATTACTTACAAACCCAAATTCTATTTCCAGCATATAGCAAAATACAGTAAGAATATTTGATCTCAAGTCTGCAAGCACCACAAGGAGATGTTTAACTTTAAGCATGTAATGACTCTCAATTATTGTCTCTTATCCACAGTAGACAGTATTCATGTTCTCATTGTAAAATTCTTTCTCCAGCAATTGTCGTCTTTCTAAATTGCCATGTCACATATATGAACTTTACAAAGGTGTTCAAAGAAGTCCCTAAAGTACTTTGAAGATCTAAACTGGTTGGAATTCTTTGCTTCCTGGTAAAACAACCTACTTTTGATATCTCATGGTCAGTTGCTCTAACATTCCATTTGTGCAGCATGTGTAAAGAGCAATTAACAAATATCAGAAGTTGTTTTCTTAATTGCTCACAATGAACCAGGCATGTAACCATTGTCACAAACTAATTAGCAGCCTCTTAACTTCTTTAAAATTTGTCACTATTTAAACTACACTAAAATTAAAAAGTTAAAAATTGTTTTAATTAACTCATGAAGACTTAAACAGTTGGCAACTTCACAATACAGATTAATTATCTCCATGCTTGCTCCCATTTAATGCACGAGCATACCTTTATTTAAAACAAATAAAAAGTATCAAAAAATTAGTTTTGTCCTAAGCAGGTGAAACCCCCCATTAAAGTTGGTAAGCTGAGTTGGTCTGATATGATTTCCAATTAATTTTTATCTCAATAAGAATTGTCTGGAAATAGTGATTAACAAATACTTTTGCAAATAGAAAGAGAAGTTAATTCCAGTATTATCTGGATGGTATAATTCCAGTAACTAACAGCCATAAGTAGCAACCCTCACGTGTAGACATTCATCAATCTCCCAACAGATCAGGTTTGTTTTTCTGATCAACAACCAAAAGCAGAGGTCAAAAGGAATAGTGAAATGCCAAACTAATGTGTGTATATTATATTTGTTTGTTTAAATATCTGGTGAATTCCTCACAGTGTTAAATCCAGAAAGCTGGACTGATTTGCAAGTAAATTAACAAGCCATGAAAAAAAAAAAAATCTGCTCTGAACTTCATAATTATCCTTAGGTTTAGAATGTATTATTAGAGGTTTCCCATTTGTATCATAAAACTTTTAAAATCTGTAAGTAATATCTGTTGCCTGATGTTCCAGTTTGCCTTTTGGCTCAGTGAACAAGTTACAAAGGCTGAGACAGAAACAACTGCCACTGTTTCTAATGGGAAGTTCAGTGCCTCTGATGGATTTTGGATTAAGACTTTGGGGGCTCCCATTGACTTTAGCAGGTTTCAGGTCAAGCATGAAAGTCAGAAATCAGTCATTAAACTTTCTGTGCTTGCACTGCTGTCTACAGTTAGGAAAGCATTAATCACAACACATCAGTGCAATCAAGCATCGAAGTCCAGGCGCTGTTTGGCAGGGGCTGTTGAAATGTAAGTAATATACATCTGTTGATTTTCTCTGGATTCTTGTCTTATTAAGGCAGTTGAACTCAAATACATAATCACAGGGAACAGAAGTTCTGAAACAAATGAAAATCTAAAGCAGAAAGAAGAAAAGAGGAGGCAGCTTGAAATGTGAAAAAATAATACTTCTGTGAAAGAAAGATGTGTATGCGTGCAGGCAACAATCACAGACTTGAAGTAGAAGTAAGGGACCCATGTCAAAAGTACAGCAGGAGCCAGAATTTCTCTTTGAAAAAAAATAAAATACAACCTCTAATATTGTGTCCCGAATCAAATGCAGAGACAAACTGAAATGAAAATTATGCATTCCATTAATCTCTTTTTTGTAGCATATTCTATGACACTGATACCAAATCCTGTTTTTAAAGGTATTGGCAGCTAATGTCACAGAATGGTGCCTAAGAAGGTTTCAAAAAACATAAAGTAGGTTAGGCATGTAAATACCTTTGTAAATTCTGCCCTAAGAAAGGATGATAATTAGTACCACAAACGAAGCTCTTACATATGCAAATTGAATTGTTTGCTGTCACAACTAATTACAGACGTAACTCTGTGCTGAGTTGATTGTGAGCGAGGAAGAAACATACAAATTTAAAACACTGGTGTTTAAAACTTCCCCCTAAAACTGGCACAAATATATACATGAGGGACTGTGTGTACATGTGTAGGAGAACAGTAAGTGGGAGAAAGAAATAAAAATTTTTCCATCTGTACAAAATGTCAACATACTGTCTATAAAAATCCATCAACAAAATCTTTACAAGCACAATTCAGTCTAGTCAACTTCTAATCTGTATCTTCACTGACAGTGAGAGTTAATCAAAGCTCCAATACAATGTTTCCGTAAGTTGAGAAGTTGGAAGGAAATTATGTAGCACTTGCAAAATGCTATGAGTCTTGGTTAATGCTAGATAGCATACATACAATCAAAAGTTTAAACAGAAGGTTAATAGTCCAGGAGGAGGTTGGTCCTGAAAAGTAACACTTCAAGCAGATGTGGTTGAACTGTCTTGTTGGCTCCCACTGCCAGAATGTGCCTCTGAGAAATTTAAGTGACAACTAGGGAAATAGATTATTGTCAGGCCCTTAAATGCAGTGTTCCATTATTTTTTATCTTTCACTTCTCTAACTTGGTTTTTAATCTCATAATACAAATTTAGCGCTTTGCTTCTCTAAAACTGAAAAAGTCTGCCTTGTGCTAGGAGTGATCATAAAGTACATCTAAAAAATACAAGGAACACTTTTTCTTCAAAGTCAGTGGATTCAAATAACATAGAGCATCCAAACAGCGTTTTGGGTCCTGCAATCCAGAAGAGGTTTGGAAATTTCAAAATGGGAGAAAGGGTTTTCCCTAGACTGCAAGGGTCATTTTGGCATTGAGTGCCAAGATAAAAGGAAAAGTCTTCCCTAACTAGAGCTAGCAGTGCCTTCTTGTGAGGGGTAGGCAGCAGTATCAGGTGGTCAGAAAATATCTAGAGTCTTTGACAAATCATTTGTTGCAAAGTGCTGTCAAAAAAACCCCCAACAACAAGTAAAGGGCAGATATAGGACAGGGAAATTATAGGGAAAAAGTAGATTAAGATACATAGTATCTTCAGTAGCAGCAAACGGAGGTATCAAAATATAACAAGGGCTATAATGAGAGTCTAAGATACTGTAATTGCAGACTCTGAGCAGTAGTAGGTTCCTGTTGGTACCTAAAATTGGCCATAATCCTCTGTATTCTACTTCAGAAATTGCATCTTGCACAGCTGGGAGATGAAACCATCATTTGGTCTCTTTAAGAGCTATGTTAGAAGCCAGAAAGAACAGGAGAAAGTGGCAGCTTGGCTAGTGTGATATACAAATCTTTTTTTCACAGGAAAAACATATTATTGCTTTCATGCTTTAAAACAATTATCATCGAGAAGAAAAATATATTGTAAAGTAAGATAAGAGTACAAGAGCTGTTCAGCTTCACTGATACCAGAATGGAAATGCAGACACTTTTTTGTAATTTAGCTGGAAAAAAGGAAAGCTATTACTAGCGAAAATCTGTAGATTCCTTAGGTAGAAAAATATACGGCATAAACAGTTTACGTTTTCAGTGGGGAGCATCCTTTGGTGCATCAAGCTGTCATGCAGCTTAGCAGCATGACACATCTTAGTGATTAAATGCTGGCTCCCTGGCAAAACCCAAAAAACCAAAAGAAATGAATTTTTCAGTGGAGAAAGCCACTGTTCTCTTATCTTGTATAGTGGCTCCCACCGCTGAAATGACACAACAGCAGGATGGTAGAAATTAAAGTCTATCAGCAGGTGAACTGTAGTTTGAACATACCACTTCACAGGGTATCTCTGTCTACCTTCAGTTTCACTCATCTGTTTGGGCAAAATACACCATTACTCAAAAATTTGACTTCAGTTGTTGACTATGCAACATGCTGGACTTTGGAAAGCAATTATTATGGAAGTCCACATATTTTATTTTGAACCCCCAAAATGGGCAGAGTTAACTCAGGTACATGAAATCAATAAAGTTACAAACTGTCAGAGAGCAGCAAGGGCCACCTGCGTGTGGAAGGGAAGGTGAGCTGGGTGGTGAGCACAACAAGGAGAATGGTGGGAGCAGTGACCCCACCAAGGGGCTGGGATGTCGAGCGGCAAGTCAGGGTCAGTATCAGGGCTGGGGACAGTGATCAGGGTCAGACACAGCCCAGTGATTGCCCAGTGAGTCCTCAGCGACGAGGCAGCTCCAAGCCAGGAAGCCCAGCCAGTGGGTCTGGCTCCAGGTCCAAGTTTGGAGGTCAGAGCCTGGCACAGACGCAGCTGCAACATGGCTGCAAAGTAACACAGGGAAAGCAATAGTAAACCCTCAGCTTAAAAGTAACTCCCAAGGGGAAGGAGGGGCAGGCCCTCCCTTCTAGTTTTCTTCGCAGTAGTTCTTGTCAGCGAAGGAGCTGATCTTGAGCTCAGCCCACTAAACCCCTTAACTTAGTCAACTAAACTCCAGAAGGGCATGTACTCCAGGCCCTGGCACAAACTCAGGCTTTGCACTTTGACCAATGCAAAAGCAGTTGTAGCATATGGTATGGGTCCATTTCATCATGCAGGTGCTTTGTATGTGACTCATCAGCCAGTCTGAAAGCAGAATTAGCTGTTTTTCTCGAGAAGTTTGCACTTTCTTATCCCTCAGCTTGTTCACTATTACCAGTCCTGCCAGTATGTTGTCATCCGAAAAGTCGGCTTAGGTTTACTTCAAATGGTACAAAAAAGTATTATTTTTTTGGGTGACTTAGTAGTGTTTATCCACCTTTGTTTTCTTTATGCTGTTTGCAGTTCCGAAGGGGTCACACTCAGCAGCTGACCGTAGAAAATATTCTCCTTAGATCAAAAGCTACTGGGAGTTCAGCACAGGAGCTGCAGTCACATGGGGGCCAATGAAATGCATGCACTGACACTTTGACAGGATAGCGATTATCCCATAGTTTAATAATAACACGTTAATCATCTTAGAGTCATTATTTGCTCCCAGGCACACACTGTACTCCCATATTGACATTAAAAAAAAACCCCAACAAAACGCACCAGAGGACATTTCTACAGGGCAAAACATACTTGAAAACTAAAAAGATCCTGTCAGTGAAAATGGTCTCTTCATCTGTCCTAGAACACAAAACCAACAGAAAGGTGGTGTACTTTAGTGCTACTTCATGCTAGTCACCCCAAATGATTTGGGATATAATTGCATAGACTTTTATTTACTAAATTTAATAATAATGCAAATGTAAAGGTATAAATTAATCTTGGAATCATATGAACACACTGGTAGCATCAGCAAAAACTTCCCCCACACCAGTATCCTACTGGCTTGCAAAGGTTCCTGTGGGAAATCTGTCTTTGATTCATCTTTAGGTGACACACTGTGACGGTGTGCTTCCCCTGCCCCCGACCTTTATCTCCTGTAACCCTGCTTAGGTGATAACCACCAGCGGTGATTGTAATGGATGCATCTGGTCATGATGGCTGCATCAGCTCAAAGTGAATTCAGGAGACAGATAACAACACAATAGCCTAGGGCTATTGTGCAATGCGCCCACCGAAGAAATTAAAACCTGTGGTCGGCATGCAAATATGACTATGGGTCAATCATCTTATCCCCATAAATAGTGAGCAGCCCAAGAGCCCTTTGAGCTCTCCTGCACGGCAGCGGGCTGCACGCCAGGATCTCCCCTTGAGCAGGGACGCCTCTCAAGGTTACTCCTCGAGGTTGAGAGATTCCTTGCCGCAACAGATCCTCGGTAAGTGACTAATAGCATGCTAAACTTTGAAATCTTAGCTAAGTGATATAAAGGATTGATTGCGCATATATAATCCTTTAGATATAAACCGTTGACCAAGTCTGGGACTAGGACTGGATCTAGCCGCACCTAGACTCCTCTCTGAGAAGGAGTTTAGAAAGCAAGGGGATCCTTCCGAACCTCATGACTCAACGGGAGGGTCTCCCTGACAGTTTTGTCTGACCCTGTCCTCTATGCAGTAAATAATCAAGTGTGCCTCGCCATCGAATCTTGTTAAAACACTGTCGCATTGAACTTTGTTAACTCCCTATTCTGTATCAATAAACTATATTTTTACTTCTCTCTTACGAGTGAAGTGCACGCTCACTCCATCCGCGACACACGCCTAACTGTGACTTCCAACAAAGTTGTCAGTGTCAGGTGCAGCAGTAGCTTTTAGTATTTTTTATCTGGATCATGTGTGATTTGACATCGCAATTACTTTCACGTATGCTACCAAACAGTCCAGAGGCTTTTAATTTTGCCTGAACCTGTCTGAACTGCAGGTGGGATATGAGTACCATGGGAGGTTGCAATGGACAGTAAGTGTTTGATTTGGGCATTCTCACCCTGTGAATATTCCTTAGAAGTGTGTCTGACTTTGATGGACCCATCTAGCCCATGGGGAGACTGCTCCTTCCCATGGAAGCAACTGAGCCTGTTTGGTGAAGATGGTCCCACTGGCACAATATGGCAAAAGGAGAATGAGAAAATCACAGTAAGGAGCTTTGCCTGTAGCCCAAGCAAAGACAGTGAGACACTTAGTGCTCTATGAATAAAATTCCTAAGGACCGGAACAGAAAGTCATTGAGCTGTCAAAAAGTAAATCTGGAAGGAACGACACAATCTGCAAACTCACAAACAGCAAAGACAGATATTATCTTTTAAATTTGTGTTCACTTTAGAGTTGGTTATAGATAAACAAGCTAATTGCTCTAGTTTATATTCTAATACAACCTGACTTACAAGTTTAAGTCTTTTGGGAGTACTCACTCAATGTAGATCTATATAGACTCATCTTGGAGGTCGGACTGGTCCCAGGTCCTGTCATGAGTCTGAACCACATTTGTTTGGAGTTCACTGTACTCCAGCCAAGTGCTAACAGCCAGCCCAGTCCCTGCTGCCGCTTCATAAGGCACATACAAAATGCACTGAAGTTAATGGGAGTTTGTGAGAAGGTCAGGTCCTGATGCTAATAGAAATAAATTATTCACTGAAATATATTTAGTCAAGACTTTGTGCAAGTCTTCAAGCAATGAGGTTTAAATAGTTCCCTGGGAGAATTTTACACTGTATAGTTCATTTCTGTATCAGAGTTTTTATCTTAGTATCCAGCCTAAATTTTCATTTCTTCCCTCCTTCTGCCTCAGAACATCCTAAATAATTCCTCTTCCTTCTTGCTGTGTATCCCATTTGTAGATTGTTGGCAAGTTCTTTGATTCTCAACCACTTAACCTTCCTTTCACCAACTTATAAATATTGATCCATTCCAATCTTCCCTCTTTTGTCTATTCAGAAATCCCTCAGTAGTTATTTCTGCTGTACACTGAATGACCTTCAATTTGTTTCTTGTAATGAGCTACCTAGAAATGCATGTATTCTATCAGAGTTGTATGGAGATGAACAATTACCTCCTTATTCATGTTGCACGAGCACAGGCACTGCAACAATTTTCAGTCCTTCACATTACTGCTTTCCAGATTTGTCCCCCACAGTAAGTATGTACAACTTGAATTCTTTTTCTTGAGATAGATTAGCTGGCATTTTTCCAGGTTGAATCCAATTTTTGTTGCATTTCATCAAGTTTTTAAGACGTCCAAGAAACGATTATTTCCCAGTTGCTTTCTATCTTTTTTTCATAACTCATCCAGAGCACATCCAAAGCACAGTTGGGAGGTTTCATTAGCATGTGAGTTTCTTCTTTGTCTAGCTTATTAGTGACTGTACTTTCCCAGGAGCTACCAGAGATCTCTACTGTACAATTAGGCACCTTATTCTAACCCAGCATTCACCCATTTATCTAAATGGATCTTGACGTTAGTCTTGACTCACCATTAGCTTTAGGAAACAACCAACTGTTGGGCTTATGTTAAAAGGTATCATATCAATTGAATCATATTCCAGGAATGAAGAAAACGGCAATTTTTGGTGTATATATGCACAGATATATTTATGAAAATGAGTATGATTCACTGCAAGATTATAATTTTATATTTCATACTCAAAATTATTTCAATCAGTTTCTGGTAATATAGTAGATACTGCAGCAACTGCTGCCTGCAGCAATAGCTCATGCAAGCTTACAGCCTTAGACATTATTATAATACACCATGCAGCCATAGTATAAACTGCCCTGGAGGGTGAACTGAAATCGTCAAGAACTTTCTGCAAATTCCTAATAACAAAATTTGTCTCAGTAGTTACAGAATTACTTCTGTTCAGTATCGATGTACAAAAGAAGCCTGAAAGTCTGTTTGAGAGAGTTATTCTTAGATCAGTTGTCTGTTGAGAAGAAATTTTCCTTCTGCATTCCAGCCGGAGCGAATGAGAAGCCATTGAGCTTTTGGAAGCAGAGCCCATAGCCACCTGCATCTTTCTGGCCTTAGTCTAAGTCCTTTTTTGGATTTAGACAAATAAGACATCAAGTAGCAAAATCCCACTGTTCAGGGCTTACAGCACCTGCTAAGAACATCTGGTTATTGCTATTTAGCTAGAGCTCAGAATCTTTTCTTTTCTGTCTCGTATGTTTCCTCAAGCTTGTCCTCACAAAAGGTCACAGAATAGAAGAAAGTCCTCCCTTTTTGTGACCCTTGTATAATCCTATTGATTTACCCTGTGTTCAACCCAGTTAATTTCAATTTACCCTTTTATGATTTGTTTTCCTCAAAGTTAATAAACCTATGCTAACCATTTTAGTTCCAGCTATTATTTGTTTGTGCCAAACCACAGGGGAGAAAAATGAATGGTGATCTCCTGTGCTGTGCCTCCAAGTGATGCAGCACAGAAATCCCAGCCCACGGCATGGCAAGCCCTGAGGGCTTACACAGAGCTGGAGGCACCTGCACCGATGCTGGTGGACTGTGCAGCTGCTCCCGGTGCCTGAGCACACTGGGTGATACCTGTGGTTGGTTCATGTCACCCAGTCCCCTCGGGAACACCTGCCCTTGTTTATGGCTTGACAGGGGATTCAACTTAAGTTTGATGAGCTCTCTGGGCTGTGAGATAATTCAGGATCTACACATCAATATACAGTCTGATCTACGGTGTATCTTTCAACTTTGTTATGCCTTTTACACAAATAAACCTGCAGGCAGCTTTCTATGGCAATAGGCGCACCGTGGGGAGAACCCATCACTACTGCTGCCCAGCACTAGGACATTCAAACAGTGCACACAGCACTGAGGTCTTGACAGCAACGTAGCTGCTTTGGTGTAGTGCCAAATCTCAGGTAGTAACACCAGCTTCACAGGCAGACTCATTAGTTCAGGAACGTTGAGTTAAAGAAGTTACACTGCTCTCAATTTCATTGTGTGGTGTAGGTGTGCCCTTCATGACGCTTGAGCATGGGAAGTTCTTTCCTGGCTCGCACCCTCTTCTGCTATTGTACCTCTTTCGGTTAGATGTAACAACCTACAGATTGCACCACATACAAGCAAAAGAAATCAGGAGAGATCAGGATATATGACAACGTAATCTGTAAACTCTGGACCAAGCATATGTTTAAGTGATATGTTGAACAGGGATCTATTGTTAAGGAATGGCATCCACATTCTCTTGTGACCATCCCCTGAATGTATTTTGCAGTGCTCTCGGACCTGCTCAAAACATGCTGAAATCCCCATGAATTCTGAAATCTATGTCACTCTTCACAAGTTTTCTGATAATATTGATACAGGAAGGTCAGAATTTCACGATAGCAAACACTACTGAAGTCACAACACTTAGGGCAGCCATGAATTTAGCCCAAATGCATTAGTCCACAATTATATTTTTCAAAACCTTTACAGGAAACTGTACCCATGCCTAATGACATATAATTCGGTGTTCCTTTCTGTATAACCTGAATGTTCTCTCCAAAATCCAGTTCCAGTGGATATCTGTATCATCTGTAACTTTTTCAGCCAGTAGTTATTTCAGCTCATCTCTGAATTTGAGGCCTGTGGCTTAGAGCAAAAGAAACATTTGAGAAAAGATAATCTCAGAAGTATGGTATTAGATGGCAAAGTAGGGCTGAAATTTATCACACTGTGGCCTCCATGTTACCCCGTTTTCAGCCAAGGCAAACATTTTTCCAAGAAAAACAAAAACATAACTATAGATCCTGTACCAGTATTATTTTAATTAGATTTGTAGTAAAGAGAAAGCACAATATGTAATTGCTGACTGACTCAAAAATAGCTTCAACTACAAATAATAAGAAACAGGTTAGAGCAGGGCATAGTGCCTGGAGATTCTACGAGGCAGCAGATCAAACAGCTGAACTCTTGACAGAGTCTGCAGCTTTTCTTTGCCTGCTGTTTCCTGGAACAGCAAATTCGGGAGCCATTTGTGAGTCACTGGCCAGTTCATCCTCACAAACCATTAATGTCACATCTGAGCTTTCAAATGTCACAATGGAAACAGCTACCATTAAAAAAAAAAAAAAAAAAGAAAATCCAACTCAGAACTTTCCTGTTTCTCAAATAATAGCTTCATTGTATTTTTTGGAAAGGTTTTTGGAATGTGCATTTCAGGTGATTGACAGACCTATGTCTGACATATTTTGTGTGGAAAAATTCTATGTAAAAGCCCTTAAAATGTTCTCTTACAGTTATTCTTCCACTGAATAAATATTTTTGTCATGATCAAGCATCAAATGCAAAGTGCCATTTCCTGAGTGCTTGCTGAGGGCTTTTAAATTTTCTTTTATTGAGAAAATTAGAACAGCAGTTGTAATTTCCCACAGTTCCCCAGGGAACTAATGCATTTTACTCCAGAGAGAAGCACAAAGACCTAAACCTCTATAGACATGTATTTTTTAAACAATTTTACTCATTGATTTTGTGCCTTAAGGAGTCCAGAGTTCAGAACAGCCTTTTGTGTGCCACAACATTGAGGATACCAGCCAGTGACATTTATAAATCTACTGTTAATTGCACATGCTTCTATGCCTGGGCTCTAATGCATAATGCTTTGAATCACATATCTAACAAGGTCCAAACTAAAACATGCCAACGATGAGGAGGATAAATCATCATATAGGGATAAAGAGCCAGGCACTCTCTTGGCTGCCGGCTCTCCCAGGCTTTGCTGATTGATCAGCAAAACCTAAGGCTGAGAAGGGTTACCTGCAGCACTACTGCTGCTATTCTTGTTCTGCCTAGTGTCACCAGGGCACTGTTTATCTCCAGAACAGTCTTGTTAATGCTGGTTCTCCAGCTGTGAGAAGCAGGCAAAGATGCGAACAGAAATATAATTATCCTCAATTTCTAGATGGGGAAAAATCCTCCAGTGGGTCAGAAATCTCAGTGAAAAGAGCAGATTTCAAAGCCTTTGCAACAGCTTGATGTGTCAAAGAATGCCAAAGAGAAATTACTGATATTCAGGTCCATTCATAACCTGAAAATCAAATTCAGGTTCTTGAAGTACCCAAATACTCAAAATGAGCATCTGGTATTGCCATTGAAAGTTATCCTCCTTAACTAGGTAGAGGAACCTAATGTTACATAAAATCAGTAAATATTAGTGTTTGCCTTGAAGATATAAAATTATAGTCCTTTTTGTTATTAAAAAGTCTTTCTTACATCTTAAGAGTTTCACAATATTGGCTCCCTTGCTATTGATTACATATTTATTTCTTAAAGTTTTCAAGTAACAGCTGCCTCAGAGATCAAAGCCAATCACACTAACAGACGGTGCAGGGAAGGAGTTGTATTCTCTTTAGTACATTCCTGTGGTTTTGATCAAAGTATGCAGAGAATCACATTAAGCAGAGACTGAATTTTGTGGGATGCAGCTATATTCAGCTGACAAATAGAAAAATAATCTCCTCTAGTTTATTGAATACATAAGTCTGTGTTTATCCTCTTTCTGTCTCTCATCTCCAGTTTTTCCTACAAAGTGTTCATTATATATGTGCAAACTGAATGGGTTCAGGGGTGTTCAAGACTAAAATCTAGCCCATAAACCGATTAGGGTCACAACTGCTTTCACTTTACCTTCTGCATTATGTTCTCAATTGCCAAACTCTGTAATCACCAAAGCACGGCTGTAACAGCACAATGATGAGTTGCATCAAAGGTTGTTAGCAAATATTGGAGAGTAATTGTTAATGTAGATGGCCCCAGGCTTTGCTTTTGTGAACAGAAGTATTACCTCTATGCATAAATCCACGTTTGAGGGAAGAATATAATGCTTAGACATGTCTTGTATTGCTTAGGAAAGGGTCCAGAAGGCCATTGTTGTATGTTTGAAATGGAAAAAAACAGCCTTTATGTGACTATTCAGATTCACCTAAACAGAAACCTGACTACCAAGCAGATAAAAATGCCTTTTTAAGGCTGTATTATTTTCTAATGCAAAATGTTCACAAATAGATCCTTCAACAGAAGCAAGGAAATCTATAGGCATCTTTAAATTTTTTGGTGCATATAGGATGATTATATGAGAAAGTAGCATTCATATAAGATAAACCAGATTCTCTACCAGTGTAATTACATCAACGCAAAAGATTTTGCATATCCTATTATTTAGTGAGAAGAGTAGCTTGTTGCCAACTAGATTAAAATGTTTCTAACAATTTCACATAAAATGAAAAGTTTAAAAAATAAAAAGTTTTTCTGCACTAGTTTAAAACATAGTTTTTAAAACATAAAAAGTTTTTCTGCGCTAGTTTAACCATATTAGATTAAATTCATATTTTAAATTATACCAGTGCAATTCTGTGGTAAAAATAAGGCTGTAAATAAGTATGTTCATTAAAACTGTGGAAAAATGAATGGAATACCAATGAAATGAAATGTGGTCAAGGGCAAAGTATATGCATCCATCAGGCTTCATAAAACCCATAATCTGTTCCTAAAGTTAAATAAAACACACACATGGTCAAGGTCCCTGACATTTTTCTAAAGACTAAAAGTCTGAAGACTTCATTGTTATAAAAATAGAGAGAAGCTCAATTTTGTGATATTAGACCAAAGCAATAATTCTTGCAGAAAATCTTTTTTTTCTTTTGGGGAAAAAAAATCCAGGTTTGTAATGAAAATAGAAATTTCAACATTTCCTGTGAAGACTAATTGATTTTTTAAATTATTATTATTTTAGAAAAATGGGGGAAAATTCCCTTCAACTTTTTATTAACTGAGAAGCAGCTGTCTGGCCCATCTCTATGAGACTCTCCAGGCCAGCAGTTAGAATCATAGAATCATAGAATTGTTTAGGTTGGAAAAGACCTTCAAGATCATCAAGTCCAACCGTTAACCTAGCACTGCCAGGTCTACCACTAAACCATGCCCCTAAGCACCACATCTACACGTCTTTTAAATACCTCCAGGGATGGTGACTCAACCACTTCCCTGGGCAGCCAGTTCCAATGCTTGACAACCCTTTCGGTGAAGAAATTTTTCCTAATATCCAATCTAAACCTCCCCTGGCACAACTTGAGGCCATTTCCTCTTGTCCTATGGCTTGTTACTTGGGAGAAGAGACCAACCCCCACCTCTCTACAACCTCCTTTCAGGTAGTTGTAGAGAGCGATAAGGTCTCCCCTCAGCCTCCTTTTCTCCAGGCTAAACAGCCCCAGGTCCCTCAGCCGCTCCTCACAAGACTTGTGCTCCAGACCCTTCACCAGCTTCGTTGCTCTTCTTTGGACACACTCCAGCACCTCAATGTCTTCAGTGTCAGACCAACTCAGTTTGTTCCCAAGAACACAGAAGTCCTTTGAGTACATGGGACAAGGTGGGGAATCATGTAGGATGTGCCCAGCATCACAGCATGTGGCACAGGATAAGTCCCACCTGCTTAAGGCTACACGACAGAGACATTCAACGCATTGGGATGTGGTGATGATGTGGAGATGGGGGCTAGAGTCCTGCCACAGTGCTGTGAATACCTAAATTGCTTTTTTAGCAGTGCCTTGAAAAGGAGAGGCATGGATAATTCTGTATGCTGGCATGCAGAACAGTTATTTGGTCTGTGCCTAAAATTCGGGGAAAAAACCAGCTAGGCAAAGGCTAAGTTCTGGCCTGGGCAATGCAGGATGTGGGATCCAAGAGCTGCACTTGGGCAGGGTGCCCAACACCAGGCAGATTTCCCTCCCTTGCCTGATTTCTGGGGAGGGCACTGCCATTGTACACAGTCCGGCCAAATGTTTACATTTTGACATTATCAGCATTGTCCAAAGGAAACGTATTCCTCCAGAAAATTTCCAATGAGCTCTTATTATATGCCCATATTGAAATGCCAGCACAGCCAAACTGAATTTTTCTAACTTCATTTCATCTATGCACCTAAATTCTCCCTCTTCCATTTGGGATCTCCTCCTCTTCCTCTCCTGAACTCGGCTGTGGCAGTCATTATACAACACTGCAGTGCTCTTTTGCCCTCTCAAAGTCTTTTGTTAAGTGGTAGATTATTACTCATTTATAGTTAGATAGCTACTCACTTATAAAGGGCCTAATTCTGCTTTTACAGTCCCCTTAATTGTGAGACACTGCATAGAAAATACATAAGTGGTGAACAAATGGGGAGAAAGAGAAGGTCAAGCCCAAACTGATGAGGTCCTCTAGAATAAAAAGGAGTTATATAAATAGATTATATTTTCTCATTAACAAGAAAGTTTTTTCATTTTCTTTCTGAGGCCTTGAATCTGCTATTCAAGTCACTGTGAACTTTTGTTTTCAGGGCCTAACTTTGGTGTTTCTCAAAAACTTTTAATAAACAGTTTAGCTTGCAGCTTACTTGCTGACAGATGGAGAGTGCTAGGATTAATGTTAGTGAGCAAGGGGTGAAAACATTTCTCAGGCTGAAGAGCTCTATAAAGATCAGTACTTCTGTCTTAATGCCTAGTGGACAAATTCTGCTTGCAGATTCCTCAACATAAATCAAAAGCAACATTATCACAATCAGGGGTATTAGAAAGGTAAAATCCTAATAAACGAGAGGAAAACAGAGCTCAGGGGGTTTTAAGAAAGTGGATTAGTTTAGGTAATTTTGAGCAACTATTCTCAAGAAAGCACTTGGGGACAGTTAAGTTTAATTAGGCTACAGCTCGTCCCAGCTGCAGGTGGTTTTGTGTCTGCCACAAACCTCTTTTCTTCTCCTCTCATGTGTACCAGTGAGTAACGCTGATAAACCACTGAAACTGCTCCTGTTTCACAACAAAGGAAGGGAGAGGTGAATGGGTGTTTCTAGAAAAGAGGTGTGAGTGCAATCACCTGTGTCACTTTTTAATTAACTAGAGCTAAATCTTACTGCAAGAGGGAGGGTTGTGTAGGAAGGGTACTTGTATATATGAGCTGATCTGAAGCATATACTTTGTCTGCCTTAAGTAGTATTGGCAGTGTGAGAAGAGCTGGGATCGTGACTACTTCTTTCATCTGACCATTATTTCAGATAAGACTATATTCTTCAGATTTCCCTACTTGGACCTGTATGACAATGACATAGTTACCTGCTGGAACTTTCACAGCTATTATCTGTTTGGAGTCAACACAACTACAGGAAGAAAACTGCAGCAAGTGTACAAAGCTTAGGAAGAGGTTTCAGGTTGCTGGGAGATTTTTTTCAATTATTTGTAATTTACTTGGGTTAAATTTTAATCAGGCAGAAAAATGTGAGTCTAACAGCAGTCAGAGTTAATTATATTTTGTGTTTTCTACATTCACTGACAATTTTTCTAATGTGTCCTTGATGTGTTGCATTTGTGACAACAACGTGGTGAAATGACTCTATTTCATACATAATTTATTGAATTTTTTTAAACTGTACATTCCTTGAGTCATTTTCATGTATAATTGAGCTTCACTTGCATTTGGCTTATTCTGAATTAGGAAATCTTGTATTGGATCAGGTCAGATTTATACATGCTTGGCATCTCAATAAGAAGCCAATTCTAGGTCCTTAGTAATTTTTAAAATATCCTTGAATCTTATTAAAATGAAATTGAATTGCTGTGATTTTAAAATCTAAACTTGGGGTTTGCATATATGAGGATAGGGGTTTTTTTTTGTGGTTTTTTTTTTTTTTTTACTTTCTGAGTATTTTCTTTCTCTTGTATTATGAAGTTCTCCCAAAAATCTTTCTGATTATATTGTCTGGTTTTAAAGTATTTATGCTAGTTTTAAAGAAACATCAGAAAACCAGTAAACCTCTAGTAAAACAAACAAAATATATTCCAGGCCTAATTGTAACCCTAATACTATTAGGCACTCAGCATTTGCTGAGGAAATCCATTTAGATGCATAGAGATTCTACAATACATAACACTACATACATATGGATAGCACCTTCTTTTATACCCTTGCCAGGGCAGCTGGTCTTGCACAAAATGGGACAAAGAGCTGAAAAATGGGTGCATAGAGGGTGCTAATTTGGGAAGATGTGAATTTGCCTTCCCAGTCTTACTTATCACACAAACTCTCACACTAGTCACTGAAGTATCCAAAAATAGGAGTTTGCAGCCCTAACTATAGCCTTGTAAAACAACTAGAAACTTGTAACATCTCTCCTATTAGAAAGACTTGCAGTTTAGAAAGCAGATAATTTGGCACAGTGCATTTCATCCACTTTCAATAAGTTGGCAGAATATTTCAAAGCACAGCGGAGCTCAGCAATCAGTTCTATCACTTTAATTATAACTCATCTCAGGTTTTATCACCTCAAATCCTTTTGGCCTAATTTTGATTCATATTGACATGCTAACAGGAAGCAGGGATGATGGGGAAAGAGAAAGGGGGAGAGAAGGAACTCTACAAGATGTTAATATTCATGTCAGCAAACAATTCCAAAAGTCATGCTGGTATACGGTGTGACCTTGTACCACCAAGGTGTAAATACAAGGAAAAATAAGAACATTAATAACAAAGGCAGCACTTGAGAATGTCACCATGTTTATACCAGTATCAGCATTTCTATGGGGCATCATTTGCTTTCTTTTTTTCATTATAATTGGATCTTAAACACTTACTCAGTTCTGCAACTTGGAATTTCAGTGCCAGCCCAGCAGAAGCTTCTCTTAGAAAAAAATCTGGAAAGTCAAATCTGTTCTGAATATTAAATAAAGCACAGTTATTTAAACCTTTTAAAGCAGTCTTGTTCTGATAAGCAATCATGGCACCTTCTTGTTCAACAAGGCTGCTGTCTGATATGGCTGCTCACTTAAATGCTAAAAGTAAACCTTTGCTCTCCCATACCTTCTGGAATTGATGCATCTAAGAGGATGAAAATTTGTTTATATTACTACCTTGTACAACAGCAGAATTACTACATTTTCATTACCTCCCTTTGTAGGGTCTCCCTGAAGGCACTGGTGTTGCATAGGTCTAGAAGTCTAAAGAGTCTAGCCTTCAGAAATTTTGTTCTTGGCAATAACATATGAAAACGTATTTGACTTTTTTTCCTGACCTGTCACTTCATAAAAGACTAAGCAAAAAAAGCACTAAAAATATTTATTTAGAGCAGGATTATACTTCAGAAGTTTTTTTGTTCTGCATCACTGTATAACTGTAAAAAAAAATTTAACTGTAAATATTAGTGTTAAAATGTTTATATTCTGGGATTGCAGATTTCTCTGCAATATGGCTTAATTTTTTTCAGGTTAGAAGTTCAAAATTCCTGAAAAAGTATATATCAAATAATGATAGTGAATTTGCAGAATTTGCAAGAGTTCAGGATGGTGAGAAAAGAGCATTTTTTAAATCTGGCCGTTGATGTCACATGAGATCTGAAATTTTGAAAATTAGGTCCTGAATTTTTTGTTTCAGCTTTACAAAGCATATATGTGCCTAAAGATGAAGAGAAACAGCTAGGTAGATTTATAGAAGCACCTAAACATTGGTTGTTAGTCAATGAAAATTAAGCATATAAGCCAGATGCTTCTGTAAATCATACTAGATGTCCATCTGCATGTTTAAAAATAGAAAAGATTTATAAATCAATTCCTTTTAAGCCACAACCTCTCATAAACCATATCAGCTGTCTGGCATCTCAGTATCCAGGGATGGATTGCTCTCAGCCTGGATCCTTATTTTAAAGATGTCCCTTACCTGTATGATGGACCAGTGAAACACAGATGGAGAAATCACAACCAAAGCATCCACTGTGATGTCACTGGTTACTAAATTTCTATACCTTTTTGATTGATTTCTCCCCCCAGGACAAATTATATGTTGTTTACCATCACATTCTGGAAAACATATGAAAATGTGTTTCTTCTAAGGGATAGTACCTGAGCTACAATAACCTTTCATATGTCACTGAAATATGGTGAAGTATTTTGAGATGCTTTCTCCACTGAGGTTTTATATTCATGTAAAGTCAGGCAAAAATGACAGTGATTTGCGATTAATTTCCCCATAATATAGAAAGGACTTTTTCCTGTTTCACTTTCAGCTTACTCATGTGTTGTCTAATATAGACTTGCTAGGAATATACAGGGAGATGGCACATGTTTTGCTTGGAACAGATGCAAACTTGGATCTAAAATGAGAGGTGTGTTTTGTAAGTTGTTACTGATGACATATGGGCATGACAAATTCAGGACAGATTGTCATTTAACACCACCGAGAACCTTACCCTTCAAATGAGGCTGGATATGACCCTAACTGATTACATCACTGCCTGCAACTCATGTCTTTGTGTCCAGGAGGAATTGTTTCAATTCCCTTGGCATTGTGACAAATTCACAAGATCACATATGTCATTTAAAAGAATGACTTTGATGACCTCTATACTACTGCAAGTGCCCTTGCTCTTGTGATGCTATGTGTTTCTTTATGCTCAATTGTATCTAGATGTGTACAGCACACAGCATGCACACAGAGACAGTGACGAGGAAGAAGAGAGCACAAGATCCTCAGTCCTCTGTGATACTGAGGTCTACACGAGTAATTCTAACATGGAACACCCTGATGCTGACATCTGATTCCCCAGTATTTAACTTCCAGTTATATGTGGTATAAAGCAAGTGAGAGCCACTCTGCCTTGACACTGCCAAATGATGAAAGGAAACCTCACGCAGGCAATGCTGTGATCGTTCTTATTGGCAGCTTAGAAATGCTGATTAGAGGAAAGGTATTAGGCTTTAGCTGCAAATCTGAAACTTTTTGCTTGATAGACAGTCACCTATAGGTGACTATGGATTAACGATGGGAGAGATGGCTGCTTTCCAGGTAGCTGCTTTCTGGCTTGTAATCAGCTCCTTATTACCTTACCAGTCTAAGCAAATTTCCAGAGAGAACAGTGCTGATCTTTACTCCAGAGTGACATGAGGAATAGCTATCACAAGAGAGGGGAAAAAAAGAGATCAGTAATAAGTCACTTACTATTCTGCTCCTCAGAAAAAGAAGCTTAGGGAGAGATGAGCAGGGTTGTGTGAGTTGTCCAGCTGCCAGAGAAGGAGACAGAGCAGTCATCCGAGTGTCTGAGTGTGGATAGGATACCTGGCTCCATGCAACTGCACATTTTGCTTGCACGTAAGACTAGTCCTAAGTGATGTTCTCAATTTCCATATTAATTAAAGGACTGCAGCCAAAGGTAAAAACCCAAAGTCTCCAGGGAAGGGAAACAAATCGCTTTGACTTCTGAAGGAAATCAATATTAGACGGTGCATTGATTAAAGTGTGGAAACCCATGGATCAGTTCCAGATTCTGTGTGAAGAGATCCCTTAGGAATTCTTAGAATAGATCTTCATTATATTCAGCTTAGAAACACTCCAAGCAGGAGACAAAGTTAAGCTGGACAATTCTGCAAGTAGCTTGTCTTTTGGCTTAGGAACCAAAATATATTTTAGTGTCATTTAAAACAGTCTGCTAAACCTGTGAACTCTGCCAGCAAAAACACCACTCTGCCTACACAATCTCCTACCTGGGAAAATAACGAGCAAAAGAACAAACCTCGAAAGTTAAAAAGTTCCCTTTCCCAATGAAGTTACAAGGCACTTGGATACTAGGTGATAGGAGAATTTACATAAAATGAGATACAAGAAGACCATCTTCAATTAAATTCTAACTTACAAAGCTTGATCCTAGAAGACCACTCTGTGGCCTTATGAATTAATGTGAAATTAGGAGCAAATTCACAGGTTAGTTACAGGAATACGAACTTTAAGGAGACAGAAGACATTGCATTGGTTTAACCACTCTTAGACAGTAAAATGACATTCTCTTCTGGTTCCAGCTGTGCCACTGTCATATGCTGCCACCCTCAATCTAATCCTTGCTGCAAATCATCAAATTTCCTGTGGTAGAAATTATGCTGCCTCAGATCTGCTGATGCTGAGGCTGCTCACACGACTTTTCCTTAACCCGTATCAGTCTAAACGAGGCACATTAGTTGAAATGGTTCAACAGTACATTTTTTCACTAATCCATCTAATTTTGAATAAAATGGGTTAGGGAGCACATGCACAAGCAGTCCTGCTGGCAGGGTTGAGGGGGCTGTTACCTTCAGCACAGGAACGGTAAGTAGGTGCTGGGGGCTGTTGAACTTTCAACAGCTCGACAGAGCCGTTTGCAAAGTGAACCTCACATCTCACCCTTCTTCAGTTACCTCTTGGCTCTTTTGTCTTTCAGTTTCATTGAAATCTTAATGCTCTGGGCAGTCAGGAAAGTTAAGCCTAATGGTGGAGAAACAAAACCAGAAAAGAGCAAAAAAATTAGTCCCACACTCAAGGATTGCAGCTGCTCCCATTTAATTGAAATACAACACCAAAATATCTTTTACAAAGATAATGTTGGTTTCAGAAATCAGTGAACAAACTAAATTTTCAAGAACTTCCCACATCTTTAAAGAGCCAGTAAAATCCATATAATCATCATGACACATGGTTTCATAATTAAACACTTATTAAAACCTACAAGCACACATACACACTCTCAAAGTCAAAAAGCATACAGAGATCCATGCCACACTCCATTTACACAAAAGCCTGGTTAAAAAAGGAGCAAGTCACCATCTGCTGAACCATCTGCTTCATCCAAGTCCTGTTCTTCATTTACGGTCACTGGGATAGGAGCTTCCACAGGAAAAAATGTTCAGCATCATCAGAATCCCCAAATAAATATTTAATACCTTCTAATACCACCTTCAGCTTAGTCACAATAGTGGTTTCAGGACAAAATTTTGGCTCAGGACACGGATTTGACTTAGCTGGCTATACACTTAAGGATTGACGACATCTTTTTAAACAGCACTTCAAGGGCCAGAGAGTTGATCTGAGGGGTTCTGCTATTTCTGCTTTAATGCTTGCCATGGGATGAGTAGACCACGACCTTGGCAGAGAGCCATTATGTGAAAAGACTGTATTGTTCAAGCCTGTGGGATTGTGGCCATTTGCAAAAATGGTGAGTTTTGCCTGTTGATCCTGGTGCGCTTTCAGTTTAAAAAGGAAAAGAAGTGAGACTTGCAAGCCATGTGTTTCTTTCCATATAACCTGGCAACTACATAATTTTTTTCTACATAATAACTATTTTAATCTAAGCCTACCTTAATATTTAGCCTACCAAAGCATTTGGGCACTCAGAAAGAAATTACTTTCCTGCTCTTCTCCTAAAACAAGCCTTCTGTGGAAGAACTGTCTCTCTGAATGTGACATGAGCACAGAAGGGTAGAAGTTTCCTTTGACAGTTAAATATTTCTTCATCAGTTCAGTCTTGTCTGTGTCTTAGAAGCCTGCCCAGGCAGGCAGAAAGCCAGAAAACTTTTATGCATTGAGAACACCTGCGTTTGTAGGGGATAGCTGTATGCCTGTATCATTTACTGTGCAAACAGCAGAAGATGGAACAGACAGCTATTCCAGTACCTTTGTCTGTAACCAGTTTGGTAAACATTTAATCCAAAGCGGGCCTATTTGATGCTGACCAAAATGGTGCATTCCCTAATTCCCAGATGCAGATGTTACTACAGTGGTCAGAATTTAGTGGAGATGGGAACAGGCATTATAAAGGGCAGGCGACTATGGTGGCAGAGGGATGTATTTTGTTAGTGTCTCTGAAGCAGTTGCCACTCTAAGCTCTGTGCTTCACCTTCCATTGGACTTTACTACAGCAAAGTAGCAAAATGGATCAAATGAGCATTGCTTATCTGCTCCAATGCAAAGCAGATGAGTTAGTTTAAAAATCCCGGTCCAAACCTCTCTGCTCTGACACCCCATGTTACCTGAGCTGTCCCAGGGCACCTAGGCACAGCAAAGCGGCTTCCCGCTGCTCATAGTTAGGATGTTCTGTACAGCCTTTCTTTTCCTGTCCAAATCATGTTTTCTTCACTTTACAATTTTTCCACTTAGTTTAACTAAACTTAGCTTGCCTTCAAACACTGAAGAAGAGAAAACATGTATTAAAAAACCCTAAATTAAAAAATGTCCCCTTCCCCCTCAAACTCTTATTCTTCCTTTTGACCCTTCCTTTTCTGAATCCATTTCAGTGGATTATCCCAACAGGGAATAACTGCAACAGCCTATCAGCCCAGTTACCATTTTCCCATGTAAATTAGTGTACTTGTTATGGGACTGAAAATGACACTTGGACAAAAGGGACCCTTGGGTGCTTTCACCAGGTTCCTATAGCAAGTCTGTACTCCAAACTGCACTCAAGCAGGTACAGCTTAGGGTAAAGCAGCCATAAATCTTTTGCACTCTGACTTTTGTCTTCAGCTAGAGATTGGCCTGGTTTCATGGCACAGAGCCATCTAATAGAGGTTGCTCTGGTACATCATGGGCTGGCACAGCCCCAAAGGGATATTCTTGCAGAGAAGGATGTGCTGTGGCTGACAGGCATTTCCCTGACTGTGTTTCAAGGACAGGAGCTAGAAGGCGGCCAATAATGTGCTGCCACTTTGTCACTCTCCCACCTCAAAGGCCCACTTACTAAGAAGAAATTCCCAGACACATCAGTATTTTGGCAAGTTTAGTCCCTAGAATGGCAGAATGGAGCTAGAAAGGGTCATTCTCTAACTCAGTGGGCTTTATTTTCCATCGTTTCATAAGCTGCTCCCTAGAGACGCACAAGACAAAGGTAATGTGGTTGGAAGACTTTTACAGTCATATTTCATAAACATAAATGATAATTCAATGTGTAAACCATAAACTAACAGATTTTAAGTTAATGCTAATAACCTATTCTTCAGTACAAAAGGAAATCATTTGCATAACTGCATTAGCCATTGTTTATATAAATATTGTACAAATTTATCATAAATCCCCAGTCTTGAGGAATGATGAACTATGATAGCAATTATCGCTGAGTAATTCTCAAGGTACCTATCTACTAGAAAGACAATCAAGACCTAAAATGAGCAAAACGTTGTATTTAGAGGGGGAGTGCAGAGCAGCATGCTCATTTAAAACAGGAAGGGTGAATGCTGATTGCAGCTAATAGCCAAAGCAGGCTCACGTTCCACAGCAAAATGATTTAGTGCTTCCATTAGAATTTCCACAAAGCTTGAAAGCAAGACTGAGTAAGCTGGCATGGAGCTGCGCACTGGTGTAGGAAAAATACAGCTCTGCTTTGAGCATAGGAACCTGCAGAAGTAATGGTAAGTGGATAACAGACAGGATTAGCACAAAAACTCACTGTCCCACTGATACAATTCAGAGTCATGGTTTATTCCTCTCTTGAAGGAGAGGGAAGGCATCCAGGACAATATACCTGAGTTAGAGAAGGTACATCCAAAAAGAGATTATGGGGCTTACTCTGACTGTCCTTTCCTAAGGGTGAAATTCTGCAGCAGCAAAAATGTGGTAACTTACTGTTCACTCCTGCTGTGACTGGTGCGTTTGGGATCCTTCTGTGCTGAAACATTAATTTGATGGGAAACGGGATATTTACCTTTCCATCCTGAAGCAACATTCATATATTTTTTGCTTCACAGTGCATAGGCTTGCCTGATTCGGCACCATTTTAGTGAAAAAGAGGTAGGGCTCTGTCATAATGAGGAATATTCAGGCCATAAAAATGGACCATACTCCTCTCTGGCTCTTTAAATCCCTGACAGAAAAAGCAAACATGATCCATATTTCCTGATCATTTGATAGCTGTCTCTCTCAGTCTTGGCTTCTTGTGAAAGCATATTACACTGCCCAGCCAAGAGGGCTGCACATATCCTAGTTTCTATACTTCATTTATATGGAGGATAAGGATAATAAGGATATTTGGAGACAGTAGTTTAGGGGAGCAACTCTTCTGAAAGCTATGCATTTGGCAACATTTTCAGAAGAGCATGACTCTCTGTAACTCTATTTTATCCTCCCTTGTGCATATTTCCAAAGACTCAGTAATATACAGCCCCCTGGGTAACTAGCCTTTTCACAAGTTCATCATTGCTTGCTTGATATATCACTAAGTACCCTCATATTCAAATGACACCAAAAAAATTAATGCCATTCTACTCTAAAATTAGATATTTAAGAATGTTAACTTTGCACACCAAAGATTTGTTACTGCTGGTTTTCCAGATCACAGCTCATTTCTGCTAGTCACAAAACAAAGTTTTACTGAAGAGTCGCAGCTGAAGGACGGGGAGCTGACCGCTGTTCCAATTTTTGCTTTTCTACCAGATCTGCTTCCCAAATTTAAGCCATTTGTTTTGCATTGGCAATAAAGAAGTCCCAAAGGTATCAGAAGTGGTACTGTCTGGCCTGTAGCATTGCCATTACCTACAATAATGATGAAGAAATCTGAGTCAGGTTCGCTGGCAACACCTAAACACTGCAGTGTAGCTACATTTGGCTGGGGTGAAGGGAAAAAACCCACATTTAGATGAAGTTCAAATTGTATTCCTCCTGCAAATTAAGAGGAGATTAAACCTGTATCTCTAAAGCTTCATCACTTTGTTAGGAATATAATAAATAATTTCTTATCTTTTAACCAATCCCTTTTCAGAGCCAGTTTCTCCATGAGGAGTCTTAATTTTGAAAAGTAGGGTCCCTTGTGAAGATTAACATAAACATTTTAACTAAGTCATTAGGAAATAATTTCTGCTTCCTTTTCACGCTTATTCAACTGCTACATTCATTAACTTTTGAAAATTATGGTTGTAAAGATTGTAAGTCTTGGTGGAATTAAAGGCTAAAGAACTTTATAGCACACTGCACTCCATCATAAATCATGCCAGGCTACATGGTCAACCTCATTTTCCATCATTAGCAAAAGTTATATTGCTTCCTATATGATTAAACTATTTAACAAAATTCAAAATCCTATGCCACCAATCCTGCAAATTTGTCATCATTTGAACTAGGAGGATCCTTATGTAAAAGGCCTGTTTCTTTTACTTTTCAAATATAACCTAGCAGAGGGCTTGAACTGGATGACTCAGTAAGTTCTTACTATCTCTAACTGCTGTAGTTCTATTTAGCAACTGCCTTACAACAGAAGTATAAATGCAGCCTGTAGAAAGATTTCAAACTGGCAGTGGAAAAGGGAGTAAAAACATCATTTTTAAAATTTGAAAATTAAAATTTATTGGGTTGATTTTTCCAGATTTTCTCAAGAACAAATGACTGAATAACATAGCATGTGAGGAATGGATTTTAGTTTTTGTGCTCTCTATGGAAAACACCTGAATAGCCCTAACTGACGCCTGTCTTCTGCACTGAAAAATTAGGATCAGCTCAACATTAGAGGTGGAGATGATAAAAAAAGTTTTAATAATTCTTTGTTGAAAAATACCTGTTTATCAAAACAGAGATCATATCAATAGAGACCTTCTGGAAGCTGCTGGGCTTCCCAAAAATTTTTCTGGATGGTTTCTTGCAAAGCCCCGGCTTCCCAGATGGCGCTGGTGTGAAGGCTGTCATTCCACGCTACCTTTGCATTACAGATAACCTGGGGACTAGGCACATTTCAGCGTTTCTCTGGAGTCCCTTGGTTCTGGAGTCCTATTTCAGAAGGTTAGGCTTGGTGATGCTGCTGATGTGAGATTTCCAGTTTCCATCGGAATCCACCCATTTGCAAGATGACAGCTGCTCGTTACAGATTTCCGCAGAAGGCAGCTGTACAGGACCCCGAGCTCAGGCAGGATCCACAGACACTACTGAAATAAGTGACTGTTGTTACTTCATGTATCAGTGAAATACATACAGCTGTGGGTGAGATCTTCTTGCAGCACACAACACTGCATAGCAGATAAAGGAACAGTTGATCCAAGCGAAACTGCCAAGAGAATTTATGAAACAATCCTATTGCACAAGGGATCAGCTTTGTCTATCCTTGCAAGACATTTTATGGAATCCTTATTGACTTTAAAATAAACTGTGCTTTGGTGTATACTAGGCAAACTAACTTTACTAAGATATCAGAATCCTATACCTGTATCCTTACAGAAAGTTTCTTGGTGTCTTTGCTGATGATAAACTGTCCAGATCTAGTCTGAGAAAGAAAAATTTTTCCTTCACTGACTCAGGATGTATCTTTATTAGTTAACTCCAAAGCTGCAATTGACTATGGCCCCAGAATTACTGGTCTGTAAAAGCAGTAATGTGGTTAGGAATTGAGCATGTTTACCTCCTGCTGTCTCGCCTTTTTCACATTGCAATCAACTGTATGACAGTGGTGCTTAAAGAAATCCTTGCAGGGGCCACTGATAAAATATTTCAGTCATGTCAGATGTCATGCTTGTAAAACACTCGAACTCTGTCCTTACCTTTGTTTACACAATTGCTACCAAGAGCTAAATATTATGAAGTTCGTAAGTCTCAGTGCAGGCTCTTGTAAAACTTATTCAAGTTTTCTTGGAGTTCTTAATCCAAATACTAGCCATGCATACCACTCTCAATTTGAGAAGGCTCGGAGATTTCACAAATGACAGTGGCATGATTCAGACTACTTTCTTTAAACCTTTCTGCGTATTGACATTACAGTAAATGCCAAGTGTCAGAGGAACTGCCTTTTTGAAAACTGACTTATTGCTACTGTTATCTATCACTATTACTGAACTACACCAGTGCCTACATCCCAACTTTAGATCAGGGTTTTAGAGTGCAAAGCAAAATACACAGAAAGCCAGAGGGAAAGCTGTTACCCTGAGAAACAGTTTAAGTAGACAAAACCAAAGATGGGATAAAATCGAAATATAGATACCTAGAAATTTGGAGCAACTTGCCCAGGATTATAAAGCAAGAGTAGCAAAGCAGGAAATAGAGCCAGTGCTTCTGAGCAGCTACATTATACTTCAATAATAAATGTATCACTTTCTTATTATGATATGACTGGTATTCCCAGTTTAACAGACACCCAACAGAGACTGTTTAATAGAGCTCCCAATACACTTGAGGAGTATTCCATAATACCTGTCTCTAACTGTCAAAAGTTTTTTTAGTATCCTAATCATTAAATGCACAGAGAAGTTATATATATAGGAGATAAAACAGAAAGAAATGGGAAGGGAAGGCACGAATCTGTTTTGCAGACTTACAGTATATTACAAAGACCATATATGAACTACCCGCACAGAAAAATAATAAATCACACAGCATCTGCCTTCAACTCCTGCATGCTGCTGAACTGCAGTGATGGAAATGGTCTATCTTTTATATCTTTCATTTCCAGAGATGCTAATCTCCTCTCTTTCTTCCTCCCTGGTGGTTCTTTCAATTAATAGCTTTTAAATGTTCCTTTCCTGCAGAGACTTCATCTTTCCATGAATTTTCCTGTAGTATTTACATCGTATGTGATACTATCAGAGATTACAAGCGAAGCCTGCAATTCAAAGTACCGAACTCTCCTTACGCTAATGTTTCTTAATAGTACTCTGGCAACAAAAGGGCCATAGAGAAGGGGAGATTAATTTGCTGAAGTGTCAGCACAGGGACTCCTCTTCTGCGTGCAGAGAACTGGAACAGACTGTTCACAGTGACATAGGCTATGGCCAAACTCCACTGTGCTGCATGTTTCCTCCATCTCCTGAGACCCACAAGGATCCTGAGGTAAAGAACTAAATTGCTGCCCCTCCAAATCAGACCAATACATGCCAGAGACCAAGCAGATTCCCCATTCTTTTCAGAGCAAGGGCATATAAAGGATGCCTGGAGTCCAGGCTTGCCTTGTGCCCTTCGCTTGCATAAGATCTCAGGGGTGAGATCAATTTTGTAACTGTAGTTCCACTGACTTGTATGGACTCATTTCTGCTTTCAAATTAAAATTGGGTCTAAGAACTAAGATTTGATAAAAACTGTCCTTAAATATTCTGGTAGGCCAACCCTGCAGTCCCTGCAACTGCTTTTGATGGAAATTTGCATGTGCATACAAAAGTGGATTTAGAAGTTATTAGTTAGATTTGAGCCTAAATGTAAAACATCTGATTTAACATTACACATTCCCATGAGTTTTGTTTGTTTTTATATGCATAAGCAAAATTAAATGATTGCCTGTTAACATATTATTCAAAACATAAAAATAAATTAAAACAGTTTTCTACAATTCATTCATAGACAAATGCTGACACAGTTTAAACTGGCTCGCTACCTCCCTCAAAAGCAATGCAAAAACCAAGCTAAAGATGAATATGGATTTAGCCACTTTAAGAAAAAACTTCAAGTGTTTTTCCTCACACATGACAAAGTAACTGAAGAACAATGAATAATTAAAAAGATTGGTCAGCTTTTAAATAAGCTTGCTCATACTTGCTCTAGATTAAATAAAGCTATTGTGATAATTTAAATAAAATAAATTCTATTTTTAGAGGATTTAGTCCAACTGAATGTAGCTGGTAATTAGGGAAATAGCAGTTCTAGCACTTGCTCTTTCTTGTATTTTCTTGCAGGCAAATACACAATTTCTTACAGCCCAGGCCCTGCAGACCTTCCTGGTATGAAAGAAGTATTTGTGGCTTGCAAAACCCTGTCACTACAGCTACAAAAGCACCTGCTAGCAGGATAAACCACAGGCAATATCAGAGTCCACACAGGCTTCAACTTCTCCTGGAGATAACCCTGCATTTCCCAAGGATTCTCATAATTTTTGTAGAATGTGACACTCCCTGGAGTTTGTAGCTTGTGTTTCCCCCTTCTTCATGGATTAAGAGCATCCTCTCTCATTCACCTCTTCCCTGATGGACAAAGGATCTACCTACTCCAGTCACAGCAGAATTTAGGCCTGTGAAGTACATGTGATGTGGTAAAGACTGAGCCAGCACTCAGATTTCAAGATGAAGCCTTATTTGTTATCATTCTTATAGGACATGCTTTGTTCCTCTTTTTGTTAGTGAGATATATCCTAAAAAGCACTGAACTCTCCACTGATCTTACATTCAAAAGCCTGTGAGAGCCTATTATTAAGTAGGAATTAAAATTCAGTAAGGAAATAGTTTTCCTTTTCATGACTTGACTAGTTATTTTAAGTAGCGAGTAACTTATTTTAATAATCAAGAGAAATTAAATGGTTAGAACACAACGGCTGATTTTCAAAGGCATTTTGTTAGCAACAGGAGTTGTTTATCTTTATAAATCTGCCCCACAGTGTACTTCCTACTAATAAATGAACTAAAATAATATTAATCTGTGTTGGAAACAGGGAGCAATGCTATGTTTCCATGATCAGCAGGTCCCAGGTGGGAAGTCGGGCTGCAACTGAGACAACTTGTTCCTACAGAGGAATGCTGCTTCTGCTTCCAACTTCTGCTCTGTAGATCCATCCTCATCTCAGAGCTGTTTCACTGTTTTCCCCCCTACTTTAAGCACTCATTAATTTCCATAGTTTTTCCCTCTCAGGCTTATGTTTTGGAGGTTTTTATTCAGACATCCTTTGTTCGTTGCCCTATGTGCCCTATAGTCAGTTTGCTGCAGCAAACTCTTCTCTTGTACCCCTGACATATGTCCCAGTCATTTCCATCTTTCCCGATCTTTTGAAATATGAAGTACTAAACAGTGACAGAGCTTTGTATGCCTAATAAACTCACTTAATAGCTCAGATTTTTCCAAGTCATTAACTCTTTGGTTGTTTATTTACTTAAAAATACCCAGCCAAAGAAATTCCCCAGCATGATGAAGTTCATTCTCAAAGCAGCTTCACATGAGCAGAGGCACCGTTAGAGGATCAGACATTATGTAGCTAATATTCAGCCCTGTAGAATGTCATTAAAAAGTCATAAATATTCCATGCAATTTTGTAACTCAAACTCCACTAAAATTTTACATGAGATCAACTTATACACTGAGATTGTATATTAGGTAAACTTGAATACATTTAAAATGAGTTGCTCTTTATGTTTTCTGTTGTCTGCCTAACTATGAGTCTTCCTGTCTGTCCTGGTTTTGGCTGGGATAGGGTTAATTTTCTTAGGGTCAGTTCTTAGGGTTAATTTTCTTTCTAGGGTTAATTTTCAGCTGGTATAGTGCTGTGCTTTGGATTTAGGATGAGAATAATGTTGATAACACACGGATGATTTAGTTGTTGCTGAGCAGTGCTTACACAGAGTCAAGGCCTTTTCTGGTTCTCATGCTGCCCTGCCAGTGAGGAGGCTGGAGGTGCACAAGAAGCTGGGAAGGGACAGCTGACCCCAGCTAGCCAAGGGATATTCCATACTGTAGGACGTCATGCTGAATGGAGTTGGCCGGAGGGGCATGGCCGCTGCTCAGGAACTGGCCGGGCATCGGTCAGTGGGTGGTGAGCAATTGCACTCTGCATCACTTGTATATTCTTTTATCATTATTATTATTTTCCCTTCCTTTTTCTGTCCTATTAAGTTTTCTCTATCTCAACCCACGAGTTTTACCTTTTTTCCAATTCTCTCCCCCGTCCCACTGGCAGAGAGTGAGCGACCGGCTGTGTGGTGTTTAGCTGCTTGCCGGGTTAAAGCATGACACTGTCCCTGGACTATGGTTTGCATCTATATGGCCAAGCTAGAAGGGTGTATTAGCCTCGGCTGAGGGCTTTATTGATACGTCTGTAGTACTTCTAAAGTCTGAAGCTGCCATTTCACAGTAATGAGCAGAATTGCTTAAGGCTGCTTGAGCGGGATTTACCCCATCTTTAACCCCCATCTGCACCTGCTTGTGCCAGCACAGGTATTTTTGCAGTTGTACAATAATCCACAGGGAACGTGTGCATGGGGAGGTGATTTTTCATTTCCCTGCCGTGTTTCGCCATGTAGCCAAACATGTAGAGGAACTGATGCTGGTGTGGGTACAAATTGCCAAGGGCAAATCACATCCACTAAAGACGTGCATGTGGTAGGACAGTCTCTGATATTCTGAACTTTCCTACTTGTTTTTTTTAACCTGGTTGTTATAGCTAAATGCGATTTTATAGATTGCCAGAGATCCTTGGCAGGTTTTTGTTTCCGGCTAAAAACATCGTGCTTTTCCCTATGAATTATATTTATCCAGATCCCTACTTGTTATAAATCCTTGTCACTCACTGCATATCAATGAAGCAATAACAATATGCAACAAGTTAATAAATGTCCCCCTTAATGTCAAAGGCAAGAAGAGATTTAAGCAACAGCTTATCTTTAGCTGCATGCTTATTCACGAAAGGCAATGGGGCTGAAGAACATGTGTAGGTGTTTTGCTGAAGCACGGCTCAATGGAAAGTCAGAGCTGAGCTTCCTCTGTCAAAACTATCTGAAGTTAAGTTATACAAATTAAAATGCAGTACAAGAGCTTAGGCAGACCTGTAAAAAAAAGCAAGCAGTTAAATACCATGTTATGGGTTTTCATCTTTTTTGCAGAGTAGAATTAGCTTAACCAATTTCCGTGCTTTTGGTAGAATACTCACTGAACAATCCCATTAGAGAAACAGAAATTGAATGGGCAGCCAATCGTAAAAATAATTGCTCAACCTTTATCCTTTCCAGCTGATTTTTGAGAATCTGAACTCAAGAGCCCTCCTTATGCTAAGCATGGATTGATTTGTCTAAAATTGAATTAATTTAATTTGGGAACAGTCATGTTCAAAGGCAAAATGTTGCTTGACCAAAATTTATTATTTTGATCTCTGATTTCTGTGTAAGTGCAATCAAAAAATGAAATACCTGTATTTTGAGAATGCTTATGTCTACACATGAGACTGCTACTTTTTTATATCACCAGCAGCAGGAGCAGACTGTTTGCTACAAAGACCTTTAGCATAGCAGCTTTAATATGAATGCAAGACGCAGAAGTCCCAGAGCTCCATTCTCTCCTTAGATACTGGGTAAGATGCATAACCTTTCTATATTTGATTTTGACATAATAGGAAGAAATATACTTTCAAGCCCAGCTGACAGCCATACTTTCACATACATTATTAGTTTAGAAGTCTGTAAAAAAGAATTTTACTAAGACCAAAAGCTGTAATTTGAAAGGCTCCAAAATATAAAACACATGCAGATACATGAACAGTATAAAGACTATCTGTAAGCTGACCCTACACATCAGAAAACGTCACAAGATTATCTAGGTCTTTTTTAAGGTGTTCCATTATAGAAAACAGCAGTACAAGAGTTAAAAGGAGGAAGCGTATTCCAGAAGCTGATATGAATTTATCTACAAGACCACAGATGTGTCAGTTAATGTTTTTATATTACGTAAAATTGCTAAACTCTACAAGATAACAGTGAAACGGTGTGATTCTAAAGTCACCATTCAGGCAACTTTTATAGTTAAACTAATAGACCCTAATTCGTAGAAGGGCTAAGAACTTGCTGTTTCCACCAACTTGCCCTAGAAAAGTAAGGATGCTTAGCAACTTGGAATTCATGTCTGAGTCTGGCCAGAGAAAGACTGCAGAATTACACCATATATTAACACATAGCATGTCATTTCTTTTTTAATCATAGGCAAACAGTAATATGCAAAAAACTGGATTTCTTCTACCTTTTCACTTGTTAGTCAACCATGGTCACTTCCATTGATTTGCACTACAGTAACACCCAGGATCCCAATATTGAAGCCCCACTGCCTTACAGTTTGTACCCACACACTGATTTCTGTCATGCCTGCATGTCCTGTGGCTGTTCATATGCACAATAAGTGCATGCAAATTTTTGTCTTTCTTATTTGTTAGCATTTGTGAATCCATCTTTCATGTGAAAATACAGCATAGAAAAGCATTTCTCTCACTGTAGATCACAAACTCTTTGGGTGTCCAGAAAAGGTATTGACACTGTCCAAAAAACAACTCCTTTTAATTGCTGGCAGCATGGTCTAGCTCACTCTTGGTACAGTTACTAAGTGCTAATGGTAATTAAAGCTAGTCAGCTGGTCAGTGGATAATACAGAAAAGACACTTTCCAGAGACACAGGAGGGGAGAGTTACATAAAGATTCACAAGCTAAACATTCTGCTTGCAAATCTTTGAGCCATCCTTGTGTAAGCTTTCTCAGCACCTAGACAGAATGAAGTGTCCAAAGGGAGAGCTTCTCCCAAGGGGATTCACAAAATACTTCTTGTATACATCCTGTATTGATAAATCTTTCCTCTGTAATAAACATTTAAACTCCCCGAGCCCATTCTGTCTTTTTATTTATGATTTGGACAGCATTTTGCAGAAGAGGGTTGTTCTATTAGAAACAATAACTGGCATGTCCATTCACTTTTTCTTAAGTCATTGTATGCCTGGAAGCTTTAAACAGCTTTTTTAGCTATTCTTCATTACCATGCAAAGGAAGTAGGTCTTCTTCAAGAAAGAAATGCATTGCTAAGTAGGATCATAAAATGGATGAAGATTAACAGACAGGTTCATAATTCTTACTGAAATTATCAGACACAATGAATTCTTGCAACTGTTAATAGAACCAGCAATAAATAATTATTTAAATCAATGGAAGCTAAGTACGTATTTTGAATACTTTACTGACAGGGGGTGAACTAAGAACCTGGCAAAATGCGCTGCTAATTTGGAGCCTTACTGAATGCTGAATGAAACCCCTTAGTACTTGTCTCAGTTGTTCGGAGTTAGATACAGAAGATTTTAGAATCAGCAAAATCCTTAAGATATGAGAACAGTTCTTTTTCCAAGTCTAGTTAAAATATATATGTGCACTTCAAGCTCTTTCCTATCTCTTGCTAGCTTTTAGTCTTTTTTAATGAACTCTTCACTAATTGGGAAAGGTCCTTTCCAATTTGTGACATGTTTTTGGATTGCTTAACAGATCTAATTAGCATTAAGTCACTTTATCTCTGAATCAAGCATTTTTCTGCTCCTGCTATCTTCCAGCATTTAATGAATTAGTGCTTATTAATGCCTCCAGGCCATTATTAAAGTTTGTACTTTAATCTGGAAGTGTGAATTGGTGGTCCCCTGACACTAAAAAACGCATTGTCTGTGAACTCAGGGGAGTGAATGGGAGAAAAGGAAGGATGGTGGGCCTGGAGAGATAGTAAAAATGCACAGAAAGGAAGCAAGTCACTGAACAGCAATCCCGTCACTAAGCTGAACTGAAGACTGATGTAGTGTTTGAGGGGAAGGTGACTTTCACACCTCCCATTCAAGACTGCAGTAGGTATCTCAGACTCCAGAAGTCCTGCCCTTCCCAGCATCATTGTCAGACCCTAGCCAAAACCACCAAGCCTCCAGTGCTATGTGATCCTGGAAGGAGACTCTGAATCAGCTTTTAAGAATACACGTAAGTAGCCACAGAAAGGAAATGCGCAGTGCAGAACAAGTTATATGAAACTCAGGAACTACCATCTATATGTGCAAACTGATAACTTATTTATTAGCTTTCTGGCTTACTTTTAGTTAATTGTTTACAGACAAAACAACCTGTGGTACGCACAGGAGGCAGTCTGACATGGGCAGGGAAGATAAGTAGATACCTAGATAAATAACATGTAGAACATTCAGTATCTGCAGACAGGTTCAGTGAATGCTCCTTGGTTGGCCAAGTATGAATGAACAACAAATAATTCAACCCAATGACCCTCACCAAGCAACACATGGGGTTCTCAGTTCACTGGATCTTGTGTTCCTTTTTCCCTTAGAGAGTGCAGAAAACATTATGCTTTTGTCTGAAAAGGCTATAAAGCAAATCTGGGAAAAGAAAGCAATAGTGAATGAGAAGAGGTGTTCTTTAGAGACCATTTCTTCCACCACTTTTTTGGGTTTTGCTTTTAGTCATAGTCTGTGTCCCAGTGGATAATAATGCTAAAAGCTGGATGGCACCCACACCCAGCATCCCAAGTCTGATATACTAAAGATAATTCAAGCAGAGACTCCCTTCTGAGCTCTGAACAGCCACATCTGTCTCAGTCCTTTGGGCTTTTTCCTTCTCACTCAGCATTTATTTCCTCTCTGTATCCATCAGTTTGCATGACCACAGAAATCCCTTCTCTTCCACAAAATTGCTCAGACAGCTGCCTGGCTACAGATGAAAGAAACCCGCATTACGGGAACTGAAGCAATGTCACAGCTCGCATCAAGAGAAAAATGTGCTGCCCAAGTGTAGTCATGGCCACTGGCCTGGGCCAGCCTTAGCCAAAGTACTGTGGCCTATTTGAGTCTCAAGTGTATGTGTCAAAATCAAGCTGGCCAATATCTTACCTCACCTTCATACCTAATATCTTACCTCATACCTCAGCAGCTGAATTCATCCGTTGAAACTGGGAATTTTACCGTCCACTTCAGTTCAAAGACTGTGCCCACACCACCTCAAGGGGCAAGCAGAGTACATGCCAATCTGTCCTATTTTTTCAAAGCAGATATCTTAAAAGGTAAAATCTTGATGACTGACAAATTACTTGCTATGCCTTTTACTGTACATCAGCTACTTCCTAGCTTCTTCTTTTGTTCAAATTTGGCTGAAGATCCATCCACAAAGAAAGTCTGAAAACGTACTTGGAAAAATACCTCTCTCCTCTCCCAGTGCCATGGCCACTGCTGCCAGTTTTTGTGATTTGACTGAACAACAACCCAAAGCTCACAAAAGGGAAGGCTAAACCCTCAAAGCTGTTATTTTTACATTTCATAATTCTTACGCCATTTTCGGGGTTCCCAAATGGCTGGCAGACATTTTCAACATCTGATGCTGGCAACACTGCACATTGCCATAGCTGAGCTCACATGAGCTGGATCCTTCTCAATTTAAAGGATGCTGATGTCAAAGCATATCCAGTAAAGCGTTCATCTAGAGACTGACTTTCATGACTTCCCGGATAGAAGACAGTCTTCACAATCAGGCCAAAGCCAAACACTTTATTTTAATTGGCTTTGAAAGTGAGAGCAACTTACCAAGACTTAATATTCAGAAGGAAAGGGAATTCAATGGGAGAACAGCTGGAGGAAAGTGTGCCAATGGATGAATGACTGGTTTAGTTTGACTATTTCTTCTTGTGGCAAGGGAATGTTAAGCAAGAGAATGGATCATTTAGACACATTACAAAAGATTAAAAATGGGCATGTAAAAATTAATAATCTCTTCAATAGTTCCTATCATTGATTCTAAACTTTTTTGTCTAAACAGGAAAACCTTTATGAGCTTCCAAGACCAGAAATTTGTCCAATCCTTATAGGCTGATGTCTTTCCCTATACAGCAAGATACTTGAATTTAAAACGCTGTATTACTTAGCACTTAAAATATTGGCTGTATATTCATTCTAATTACTTTCAAAACCAGCTTTTGACTGTGCAGCAAATGAGATAGCTGGCATGTTAGAATAACACTGCAATGTTCCATTACTGCCTTTTTGTGCTAAAAGAGGAGTCAGTCATGGCATGCTGCAGTATTTCCACTATTTTTAAAATGAGCAAAAATATATTTCAGCAGTTTTTATAATAGACTGAAAGACTCTTTCCAGCTCTGCTCAATATGATTTTGGAGAGTTCCTCTGGCTCTGAACAGAAGCTTTTATAAGGAAACAACAGATAATTCACAGCAAAAGACAACTTTCTTTGTCTATACTATTGCTTGGTTTGCTTGATGCATGGGGCAAAATACAAGTTTTAGACATATTGCAATGTCTTAATGTCACGCAATCAAATATTGGTTAGTCAGTGTCTAAGAGCTATAGAGCTGAAACCAGCAGAAAAAGAATGAAACTAGGCATTCTTTTATAAGTTTTCACAACTCCTTCACACAGATGGTATTTGCGGATTAAGCATACAATGCAGACTGCACATCTCCCTGGTTTTGGGTACTTTGCAACTGCTCTGGGCATGTAAAGGTGCCCTGTAGTCAGGTTAGCCATCTGCAGCAAAGTCATTTGTCAGGTGGAGTGAACCCATAGCAACTCAAAAGCCAACAAAAATTTTTGCAGCTGGTCAAAGGACCTAGCCAAAAAAAAGGGGACATGGGGGAAATTACCATTACTTTCATGTCTGTGTGTTTCATGTCTCTCCCGTTGCTGTACCAGCATCTTACAGTCCCTTACACTTTCAAAAATTACTGCAGCCATTGTACTACTTTAATTTGTCTACAAGCTCAGACCCCTGTGGATAAGCATACGAGTCACTATTTTCAACTAACTTTTGCAAATGTGCATACACATTTTCCATGAATTATAATGATTTTTCCAGAAATTGATTCATGGATAGAGTCTACAACTAAAATAGAACTGTACAAATAATTTACTGCGGTGGTTTAAAAGATGCATTATGCTTCTTTATAATTGCAAATCATTTTAGAAGAGATTGTTAGTTTCTTGAATATTCCCCAGACAACTTTCACAAATAATTCTTGATTTGCAACTGCACTTTCTTGGGATATGTTCAATATTCAAAGTCTGATGTGAATTGATTGGAAATTCCAGTCATACAAAATAGATTCTGTATTCTAATTAATGAAATTCTAAACTAGGGTTTTGGTGCCATATTTTATAAATTTAAAACTTACATTCTGCAGAGCCCCTTTCAATATTTGTTTTATTCTTGCTGCTTCTGTCAGGGAAATAATTTCTTAGAATATCTATGACAATGGAGCATAAGAAATATAAGCATTGTTAAAAAAAGTGGATTAACAATTCAAGTTCATATTTATGGTTGCAGTTTCACGATGTCCATTTAATATAGGAAAAAGTTTACTAATATGGCACAAATATGAGAGTTCTCCTAAGTTATTTCTTTATGCAGAACCTAGAATATTATCAGTGTAGTTATTAATTGTACAATCATGTTCAAAGGTTCTCAGAAAATACATACTTTAAGAAGAAAAGATACAAGAGGACATACACACAATATCAAACAGATAAAAATCAGTGTTTGCAGTGCTGGGAGGCATAGATGGATTGCCCTGCCCTTGGAGGAAGTCATCTTTTTGTATAGACACTGCCAGCCTTGACTTTTATCGTGCCTCAGAAATCATTCTAAAGCACAAAACTGGTTTGCCTGAAAGGGCATCACATGGCATTTGCAGTATTTCCCTAGGGCAGCACACAGCAAGGGCTTACCTCGCAGGACTATTTGAAGACCCAACAATTCATTGATTGCTTAGTGCTGTGAAGACAGAAGTGTTACGTTAGTGCTTAATGCTTCTCACAATTTTTTTAATGATTATTTGTGCCACCTCCACCTCTGCAGCGCCTCAGGTCTAGCAGAGGAATGCACCTTTTGGAGACGCTTCAGGGCACAGACTTATTAAGAGCTAGACACTGGATTCAGTCTTCAGGGCATGTGATGCGACTGCCGTTTGTGGCTACACTAGAACGGTTTGCTTCTCTCATTTTTTATTTATTCTTGCTGCAACTTGACTGTCTCAGTGTGTAGGCCTCTTGATTAAAAAAAAAAAAGAAATTATTTGTGCTCGTATAAACCAAACACAATAGGCATAGAGAGAATATGCATCTGGCTGTGAAGGCCTTTCACAGCAAACCCCTTTCTGAAGTCAATGAGCAAGGTTGGAGCTCTTCCTACTTTTCAGAAAAGTCCTGACATGCCTCTAGTGGATGTCTATTGAAGAACAAGGCTCAGTAAATGGGCCTGTCTTATCTCTCAAGGGAGTAGGATGTGTACAAATCAAGCCCCATGAGAAAAACCTGTCCTTCTCCTGGATTCATCTTCCCAATCCAACACACACTCCAAGAGCACAGCTGTGTCTTCTGTCCCCGTAAAAAGGTTTTACCATCTGATGATAAAAGGTAAAGCTATCCCTGCCACCCCTCCACCAAGATCTTCTGCCATGGCTCTGATAAGTAGCATCCCATGAGCCTGTCTGCCTTGGGGACATACTACCCAGAATGCCAGGGAAGAAGAGATAACCTAGAAGTGCATTCTCTTTCCAGGGTACCCTTGGCATTATTAAAACACAGCATCTCCTTACCTGCTTCTGCTCCCAAAGTTCCTCATTCGACTTCTGTCTAATCTTAAATATTCAAATATCCAAACTGAGACATATAAACTACATTAAATTTAAACCCAATGCTCTTCTATGCTGACTAGGTGTTCTGCTCCTCACAACCCTACAGGCAGACAGGGTCTGGATGTGGATCCCAGTAAAGGTTTACACGGTTTCAAGATTTTGAGTGCAGGGAACTTTCCCATATTCTGCACAGTGCAAGGGAAGCCTGATGTGGCAGGTCATCTCTGCAGCTGGAGACCTGGACACAGAAAGGCATCCAAGAAAAAAAAAAAGCCTTGGCTAAGGATTTTAGCCATTAGCTTTGAAGTAGCAACTGAATAAGCTGTACGATGGGGTTTTTTAATCATTGTGAAAAGGTTTTCAAGCATTTTGAAACCACTAATAAATGCACTTGCTGGATTTCCATACAGCTTCCATTTTTCACTGTCAATGCATCCTAAGTTGGCAAAGCTTTGTATATTTGCTAGCTTTTTTGCATTTAGTGCATTTAGCAGTCATTCGGAGTTTCAATATGATTAGCTGGTATCTGAACAAATTCCTTAGGCAATCTTACAACCAGGTTATATGATGATTAAAAAAATTTTGCAGGATAACTGCAAAGGACAATCTTCAAGATACAGCAATAATCTCCATCAGAAGTATAAATGGAGGAGGCATCGCAACAGTGAAGATGAAGTCCAGATGTAGTTCAAGACTATTGTTCTGACCAATTTCAACCTAAGCATCACAGCAGAGAGACTTGGGAGAGAGAAAATCAGATCATAGGGTGGGGGTGGGATAAATCATTCTAATTTAGGAAGCATCAGAGAGGTAAGGCTGACGGAGGGATTGTGCACACCCCTACCAGTCCTCATCACAACTCAAAGCAGACTTCACTGGGTGCTGGAATGAGAGGGCTACAGCACTCTCAGCCGTTTAGGTGTTTCTGTAACTTGGGTTGAGTAGAAAGAAATGCTGCTCTAAGGAGGCATAGATACACCATGCCTCTCTGATGGGTCATGTTTCCAAAGCAACTGACTGGTACCACCTCTAACTCATCCTCAGTCTAGGCTCTGTACCAGTAGCACGTCTTTCCATCCATCACTTTGCTCCTTCAGAGCCACTAATTCCTTTTCCTTTCCCATTTTCAGCATTTGGGTCCTTGTCCTTTTCCTCCCTTCTTCTCCCTTTCCTGTGTCCAGCCAGGATCTCTGCTTTCTCCAGTGTCCTGGTTTCAGCTGAGATTGAGTTAATTTTCTTTAGAGTGGCTGGTATGGGGCTGTGTTTTGGATTTGTGCTGAAGGCAGTGTTGATAATGCAGAGATGTTTTAGTTGTTGCTGCACTAGCCAAGGACTTTTCAGCTTCCCATGCTCTGCCAGGTGCAGAAGAAGCTGGGAGGGGACACAGCCAGGATAGTTGATCCAGGCTGCCCAGAGGGCTATTCCATACCACATGACGTCATGCTCAGTATGTAAAGCTGGGGAAGAAGAAGGAAGGGGGGGACATTTGGAGTGATGGCGTTTGTCTTCCCAAGTAACCATTACGCATGATGGAGCCCTGCTTTCCTGGAGATGGCTGAACACCTGCCTGCCCATGGGAAGTAGTGAAGGAATTCCTTGCTTTGCTTTGCTTGCGTGCGCGGCTTTTGCTTTCCCTATTAAACTGTCTTTATCTCAACCCTCGAGTTTTCTTACTTTTGCTCTTCCGATTCTCTCCCCCATCCCACCAGGGGGGAGTGAGCGAGCGGCTGCGTGGTGCTTAGTTGCTGGCTGGGGCTAAACCACGACATCCAGCTTCTTCAAAATGTTCTTAAAGTGCTTGCTTGTGCTTCAGTTATTTTAGACCACATTTTTGAACATCAAACCCTATCAATCACAGAATTTCCAGTTCCTGAATAGATATGTCCTAGGGTCTGTAAAAATATATGCAGAAATGCCCTGTCTATTTACCAAGCATACGCACCCATGGGCATGACATCACTGTTGTGAGTGTGATTTGGCAGTTCCATCAGGAGCTGTTTTGTAAAAGAAACTTTTCCATAACACAGATTCGTATGCAGCCTTCATGCAGACCACCTGCTTTTTCATGCTTGAGGTATCAGAAATATCATCCAAACCATTTAACTCCAAAACCACTGGGCTATCATAGAGGGTGAAGGACACGCTGGCATAGGCCATAGCAGGCCACAGCCTTTCTAGTGCCAATACCCGTCAATCAGATGACTAGCTGGGGGATCAGGGAGGAGGACAGAGACTGAAGCACTGGTCAGTCAATGAAGGAGCTACAGGAGATGGCGACCACAAAGTGAGCAGCAGAGGGACAAGGGACAACTCCTCTGCAGTGTGTGAGACCTGAGAAGTCCGATTTCTTCTTTACACAAATTGCAAATCATAACACCATGCCATTTTAGGCCCTTGTTTACAAGAAAAGCATACCGTTCTATGGTATAGTTGCACCATTTTAATTTAGAAATGGTTTATGGAAATGATTAGCAATGATTTTGAGACCAATTTCTGCTTCAGCCCCTCTGGCATTCATTGGCAAAAGCCTCTGGCACTCTCAGAGAGTTTTGCAAATGCAGCATTAAAGCTTTTATACCTCCTGTCACTAGTTATTGCAGCTCTGTGGGATTACTTTTTTGCAAATGGAAAGTAAGGGGCTGGATTCTGTTTACCTGTGTCCAGTGCTACAATACCACAAATTCAAAATGGCTTTAGCCTTGAGCATGGCCACAGGCAGCACATTGGAGACCTCAGTTTTACTGCTTTTCCACGAGAAAAAATTTGCCCCACCTTTCTTGAAGAATATTACGTAAAGAATAGAGAGCACTGACGAGTTTTTTTTGAAAGGGGCAAGAACTGCAGAGAGTAATGAAGCTTAAAGTAGGGAAGGTGAGGAAATGGTAACAGAGAGAAGGGAAACAGAAAGTAAAGAGGACAGAAGAGTTTGGGGAATGCAGCTACTGCTATGCTAGCCAGCACAGAACAAGTGTTTCATCTATCGTACAGAACAGATGAAGGCAATAGAGACAGTAGGGAGCAGGGAGATGAAAGAGGCAGACCTGGCAGGAAGTTGTCTGTACACGGAGGTATGGAACTGGCTGAGAAAAGCTGAGCCTGGACTCCTCTGGGCTCAGAGTCATCGCTCTCTGCTCTCCCTTGCATGCTGTTCTTCTACTGTGGCAGGATTAAGTGTATAAAGGGTTAAGAGAGGGGCTGCATCATTTTAGAGCCCCTGCACCTTAAAGGGCTCTTGTGCTCCATAGGCAGTCTTTCCTGGAAAAGAAAAGCAAGCTAAGCTTCAAATCAAAAGACTTGAAAGATGCTGAATTGTTATATTTTGAAAATAGCAGAACAAAACATTTCAATTATTCTCCAGAAAATAATCCTCTTCTGTTATCAGTAATTATATTAAATCATAACTTTAATTATACTAAAAATCTATTTTTTTGGTGAGCAAACTATTTGCTTAATGTCATCCAGCTTCATCTGGTACCTGTTACTGTAGTGCTCAGGAAATGAGATGTCAGTATATACCAGCAAATACTGAGCAGAGAAGATTCATTAGGTGGGGCTCAAAGATTTGTAACGTAGTTCCTCAGGTTTGTAGGAATAAAAACCCTATAACCTTAAAATGTTGTCGTGCATAGAAGAGAAAGCTAAAAGAGACTCTCTATTACTTTCTGCACTGGATTTCTGAGAAGAGCCTGAGAAAACACACAGACTTCCACCAAAGTGAGGGTTAAAACTCCCCCTGATTACAGAGGTTTAGTAATGGGCCCAGACAGGAGAATAACACGAGAGAAAAGGAAGATAACCTAATAGTGAATGGAGAGCCCTATTAGCAGACCCCAAGAGAGATTTTCCAAATCTGGAAGGAGGAGAAACAAAGCAAGAGCTGTCTACACATTAAGCGTGCAGTGGCTACGGCTCGTCTGAACGCCTATTTCTTGGAAAGCTAGTTTCCACCATGGGATTAAACCTAGTACAGGGCTCAGTAGCCCCCCAGATGTTTTCTCAGAGTAATACTGTTCATGACAGTCGCTGCATATCTACCAAACAGACTAGAGTGCATGTTCAGATTTAACAGCCAGCCTTCAAAGGCAGGTAACCAGACTGCTGAGAACACAACCAACAAAATTGTATGCCAAAATATGAAGATACAAAACCAATATATGTAGCAGAACAGTGCCGGATATTGAAGTAGTCACATGTGGTATATGTAGTTGTTTTAGGGTAAGTGAAAATTCATTCTATGCAGCAATGATTCATTAAAAGAATATATGTACACAATATCTCCTAGCCACTTGTTATTAATATCTATTTATGGTGATGTTATCAATATGGGTTTGAATTTGATATTTTTCTGGCTAAAACTCTGAAGGAACGTTATGTTCATGAAAAGCTTAACAGAGCTGTAATTTCAAAATAACTTTTTAGACATTCTTTTCATGGTACAAGTTGTAAAGGCTGCTGGATAAAAAAAATAAAGACAGTTTAGTAAGATACAGCAAATAAATAATAGATGCTCAGCACAGAAAATGACTGCTTTTCCTCTCTCAAACATGCTAGCCAAATGCAGGAAAGAAAACCCTAAGAGGACTTGATCATGGTTAATTTGGCTGTCAAGGGAGAATATTAAATGACAAAATCACATTTTCACCTCCATAAAAAAATGCAGGAAGGATATTTACTTTGCATGTATAAATAACACATTTTATTGTTCTATTTTAACATTTCTTTTCCTCAGACCACCTCCAAGAAGGTTTCCATAGAAACCTAAGAAGAAAAGCAGAAGAACATAATTTTGCTCAGTTTATACTGATTTCAAATATCACTGCACTTACACCAGCAATGTGTCTTCTGCACACATTTTTATCAGCTGAAAATCTAAGTGTTACAGTTGATTAAAATAGCAATTTAGATTTAGCACAGTTATCAGAAACACTGTTTGCAGTTCAGTCTATCACCTACCCAAGTTATGGCATTGTAGAACATCAAAGATGAGCAATTTTTTAAGCAACTGTAATGAGCTCTATCAAGATGAAAACTGCTTTGGAACAGCTACGGTCCTCCATTTTCTCTGTTCTTCCCTGGTGTTGATTTAAGGTACTATAGACAATTTATTAAATCTTTAAATAGGCTTCACATATGAACCTCTTCAATTTCTTAAATTGCCTTGTATTGGTGATTAACATAATGATTTCTCCAGAGAGCCTGACCTCTGTTCCTTCCAAGGGATGTGACATGGCCACTTGCTGAGGATAATGCAAAGTCTCTGATAGCACTGGGCCACATGCTTTTTGCAACTTTAATATCTTGATTTCTTTCCTTTTATTTATTGTACATTGCTTTTTTTTGCCTTTCACATTTTAAAATCTTTTCACCCAAGCCAGAAAACAAGGAAAAGTAAAAAAATCAACAGATTTTAAACAATTCCCAAAGGCTTCAAGGATGCAGCCTCTTTCCTGCATGCAGTTACTTACTACTGTTGTTCACTTCTGACTCATTCAAATATGCCTGAAACCATTTTAGGAAAACCAATCCAACAACTGAATATTGTATTCTGAGAAGAAGCCTCATGTTGAGATGCCTGGAAGATTATATGTCTGAGTTTACAGGAACACATAGGTAGCTTCACTCAGAGACCCCATTCTCTTTTCTCAAGGAAGCTGCAAATTAGCAAAGCCTTTTAGGATTCCAATTTCAATACAATTTCCTCCTGCTTACAGAGAGCTGAAACTTGATGACCTCTCACACTGTTCATCCTAAATGCCAGTTGTTGGAAGTCAAAGCTGTCTCAGTGGCATGAGTCTAGCTTTTACTTTAATGCAGTTCTACCTTTGCTATTCACAAAAACAGAATACAAACAAACCTGGTTGCAATACTAGGCTAAAAGAATAAATTACTTCAGTTTTGTTGTCTAGGACCCACTATTTCCGCTGCTTTATCAGTTCTGGATGAGAGAGTACTATTTATGCAACTACAGCTACACACACTTTTATGGACAGATCAGGTGAAGATGAAATTATATGTTCCCTTTTTATTTCAGGGTGATCAGTAAAGACGACTTGTGAATTGACACTTTTGCTCTTAATTTATTTTTTAATCATAGTCACTTTAGGGATGGCAGATTTTTTTCTGTTCTACTTTAATCAAAAGCTTTTTTTTCAGAACATCCAGAGGATGACAGAATCCTCCCTGAAAAGCAAACACAGGGGACTAAACCTTTCACATGAGAGCTCTTCTCCCCTTTCTGTACTCACAAACACCAAGATACAGGTAACAACACAGAACAAACAGCAACATAATAAGCCACAGCACCATTTCTTGGGGACTTTCAAGCTTGATTTCCAAATTATAACCCCATTCTAAGATCACATGCCACATTGCTTTCATAGTGGAGCAGTTTCAGATTTCCTGTGTATGTTTATTTTTAGGTCAGGTCTGCTAATGAGCTCAAAGTAAGTGAAAAAAAATCCCTCTGATGAAATGATGTAACAAGTACGAGCTCTGAATTTGTGCCCAACAATGGTTAACAATGTTGGCACTTGAATGACGGCCAGAACAGGCCGAATTTCTGTTCCTGCCATTTTAAAAAAAGAAACACATTGGCCTATCTTTCCTCATTCTCCGATAGTGAAATGTAAAAATAGAACTATGCACTCTGGAGGGCTCCAAAGGGCTCCTTTCATTAATGTGAAAAATCCATCATTTATAGCTCTGCAGCATGAATAGGTTTGGAAGACATTTAATCACTAGTAAAAATGCCACAACCCCAACCCCACTCCTGCAGAAGTATATATAGCTCACAGCTATTCATCTGGGCTTGTTGGGAACTGCTCGAGTGTTCCATATATTCTCCATAGTGAATGAGAGCAAAGGAACATGTAGTGAGAACTGCTAGTCCGAAATACAACTTACACTGAAAATACATAAATAATCATTTTGAAGGGTAGGTAAATGATATTGGTTGCTTTCTAAACATATTTTGCCTAAGTACTTTCCAATGAGGATCAAATCACACTTTTGATCTCTGTCACACTTCTTGGCATGATATGTGGCCAATGGGAAAGCAGCTATAAGAAAATCTACCTTGGTGTTAAGGACAGGAAGGCTTGTATCCCAAGGACTAATCTGTATTAAAGTTCAGACCCTTCCACAACCAGATTTGAAGGTTCTACGGAGTTTTCTGCTTTCCAGTTATATGCTGAGGAAGATAGAAAAGCTTTTGATGTGAAAATCGTCTGATTTGAAATGTTCCATATGTTACCAGAGGGAGCATAATTAAATTAATCTACCTTTTTGCCTGGATACACACATATAGGGATCTGCTTTTGTTATAAAACAGTTGAGAGTCCTAAAATATTTCCAAGAGTCTACTGTCTCTTTACAGTGCAATTTAAGGTGGATCTAGATGCTAGTGAGATCTGCCTGATTCTCCTGATTTTTGGCAGTGTTTTTCAGTTCAAAGCCACCACAGACTCTCAAAACTTGCTTCCTTTTAACAACTTTTTTATTCAAATCAAAGTTCTGTTTTAAAGACCTGCATCACTGAAACGCTAGGTACTGCTTTAGAAAATGATACTTCTGATATGAAAAGTGTGCTTCTTCAAATTGAAAGAGAGCACAGTAGTTGGTGCAAATATTTAAAGTAATGGACAACATCTTCTGTTCCATAACTCAACAAGTCTTCAACTGATTGCACAATGTGAAAGAATGCAGCATAGAGAACGGAAAAAAAACCCTAAAATGTGTGACAGGATTGAAAAGGGTATCTTGGATCATTAAATCCAAATCTCACATAACCACATGCTGTTTTAAAGACAGAGACTTCTTTTCCAGGCTTTCCATTTCGACAACACCAAGCAAGGATCATTGTGGTGTCTCATTCAGACCTTTTTCAGATTTGACAATATATACATCCACTTTTAGACCCCCTAGCACTAAGTCAGAAACACTGCCAGCACATGAGAACAGATGATACGGTATAACCTCTTACTGTCTTTTAAAATTAGTTGAAAAAATTTGTCTAGCTACAGTTGCATTGGCAAGCTCTGTGTTGGATCTGGTATTACCTGTCTGTGGCACTCCGACTTCATGTGGGTCAGGTACCACCTGTCTTTCAGCCGGCAGCATGAAAGCAGAAAGCCCACATTAACTCAATGCTGTGCGCTGGTATTAATTTGGTAGAAAAATGCCTGCATATGATTTCTACCCAGTTTGCCCTGTTGCACTGTTGCTTGTGTTAATAACTGCCACCTTGATTTCCGATGCAGAAAAAGGGCACAGGTACTGGCCGATATACTTTCTGTCCATCTTCTCTTCCCATGTTTATGCAATGCAGGGAACTTGAGAATGGAAGGGGGCCTTTGCTGGCAGCTCCATGCTCGCAAGGTGGAGCAACACAACAACCTCAGCTGGGTCTTCACACACATCTGCTTAAAGAAGCACAACCACATCATCTGCAATATACATAATTCAGACCATTTGCAGCTGAGTTTTCACTGACTTCATCGGGGGAGGAAGACAGCGTGTTCCACAGGGTATATTAGAAGTCTGAAAAATCTAGAGGTAAGCATAACAAAGAAAGACTCTCACTGAATCTGACAGTCATTAATTCCTTTGCTGGCCCTTTGCTATCTCCCAGATATGTCAAGGACACTCAGGAAAAGAAGCTGAATTAACCAAAAGGTGTCAATTCAAGGCAAATTATGTAGATCAGCTCTACTAAATGGATGGACTTTCACTCAGAAATAAAGGTGGCGTAACTTGGTTTCATTAATTCCTTTCAAAGTGAATCAAACTAAAGCAAATTGAGGCCATTTAAATTCTGACTGCATGTACCTAAAATGATTTAATATGGTTTCACTAATACATTGCAAATCCAGATTCATTTGGGTTAATTTTATTGAACATCCCTGAGTAGACAAGACAAGATATAATCCAGCTTTAAACACCTGTCCCGGGATTGTTGGATTTGTGCTTTCTCTTCTTTTTCATCTTTCTTTTACATATCTACCATTGCTATTTGAATTTCAAGATAAGTGTCCCACAGGGTACTGTGATTTTTTTTCCTTTCAAAAAGAACCATCTGGAGAAAACCAGCAATATTGCCAACACTAGCATTAAAATTGTGAGTCAGGCCTTAAAAAATCACAAGATTTATTTAAAAGTGTGAATCTTTCCCCCACAAATAATGTATTTACATTTTTTAGTGTGTCTCTGAGATTTTAGATGTACACCAGCCACATTTTCAAACTGCAATATAGGAAAAGTTGGCTTGCCTACATAACCACTGGACTGCAAAAGCCACAGGTTTAATACAACTACCAAATATCAGGAGAGATACAGAGTCCTGAGAATTTAAGTTCTAAAAGTCAGGAGCCATGTCAGTATTATAACTGTTTATGCTATGGATCAATTAAAATGAACCTGTTCAGTAGGAGACAGACAAGATAGAGACTGCTGAGTTTGAACCTGGCACTTTAGTTTAGATCCCAATACAGAAATGGCCCATTTTCTCCTTATTACTTGCATAAAGCTGAAGTTCTGCTTGCTAGAAGAGGATGTAAATGAAATGTAATCTTTGGGTTTTTTACTGAATTCTGATCAAGTAACCTTGACCTACTATTGGCACATATCAAACTTGTCTGTCTGTCTGGTATCTAGATTTTCTCCAAAATACCTAAAATAAAGAGGTGTTTCGATCAAGTTTTGACTTAGAAGATTTTATTTCTTAAAACCAGTTCAGAAATACATGTTCCTCTTTTAAGTTACAGCCAATATTAGTGGTGGTGAGCTTATCTTCTTGGAGTAATAAAAACTTCACAGTATCAAGCATTCTGCAGCTGGGTCAACCAGGCCAGAGATTCCCTGAAGGGACTTGTGAAAAAAGTAACAACTGCTGCTTAAAGCTGTGGGATTTTAACCAAAACAAAACTTTAAAACAATTTAATGCAAAGAGGAAATATTTCTAACTTGTAATCTGCTTCATTCAACAGATGTTAGTTCACTCTGTGCATTCACAGGTTATGTAGTTAAAGAGCAGCATGGCAGAAATGTCTATTCACAGGAGCTAAGCTCAGAGATAGAGCTGCACAACACTTGTAGGGTTTGGATAAAGAAGGGACTCTAGGCATCAGGAATCAAGCTGTGATGCTTGGTCCAAAGTGCCTGGAAGCAAAGCAGCTCCTATAGGTTTACTCATACAAATGATGAGGATTGATCCAAACCTTCAGAGGAACCTTCCCACAGGGATCTTTCCCAGCCCTCCAGCACAGGGCCTGAGCTTTTCCTCAGGCAATGCAGGGGCGGAAGGATGGAGAGAAGAGCTCCTTTCTGCTACATCTACACTTTCTGCAAGTATGACAGCTTCGAACCTCAAGCCCACTCATCAGTACAGATGGGTTGGAGAGTCAAAGGGATTTTTTTTTCCTAGCCCCACTCAAAAGAATTATTTTTTCCTAACTTGTGCTTGATGAATGTATTAGCAGCCCTTCCGTGTTTGGCACTGCATGGGAGCTTTATACTACATACAATACAAGTTATATAAGAATAATTACTGGCCTGCATGCTGGGATACTTGACGAAGGACATGTCTACTTCTATTTATTTTTTTTGCAGGCCTAAATATACCATAAACAAAGAACATTAATTATAAAGCAGCTCCCTGGAGAAACAGAAATTACTTGAGGAGTAAGAATGATTGCTCTGTCCAGGCCATGTCCCACTGAGATGCAATTTGTTTCCTTTTACATCACTCACCTCTTTTTTCCTACACCATTGCTCCTGTATTTTACTGACTTTTCATAACAACCCTCAGTACATAAGGCTCAGTGAACTCCACATCCATTCCTCACAAGATGTGTGCAAAATGCAATAAAAATTTGTGTGTTGTATTTAAAGATATTATCACAGCCAAGGGTTATAAACACGCATTTTTTGCTGTAAATCAGGTCAGAATTTTAAGCCAGACATATAATCCTTCTTTTCCCCTGAATGATCGAGTATACTGTAGACACAGTAGCATCTCTTGTGTTTCTATCAGATTCTTTTTGCAGGAAGGCTTTGATTTCAATATGAACATTTCTAATAAATTACATGAGGGCAAATGAAGGGGAAGCGTGTCAAATATGATTAAAACTACTAAACAACAGCTTTACTGAGCAGATTTCCCTATCTAGAAGATTGCTTCAAGACTGTTATAAGTTGGAGTAATAGGGCAACCATTTGTCCTCCAGGCCAGCAATCCTACATGCTCTTTATTTCTATAATCCAAATGGCCTGCCTCTAGGTAAGCAGTGGGATGTATTACAAAAATCCTGAAGTTTCTTCAAATTCGTGGTTCCCACGACCTCCATGACAAAAACACAGTGTAGGCCTCATACCAAACCAGTATTTACCCGAGGCATTTCAAAGACAAACTAGGTATTGTAAGCACAAGTGCTGGGCTCTAGCAGATAGCTGTTCACACTCCTCTTTCAGTCATTGCTGGGACACATCCCCTGAGTCCAGGGATTCTACTGAGAATCTCTATCCATATGAAAATATAGCCATATGGGAAAGCATTAAAAAAACCCAATCAAACAAAAAAGCCAGCAGTTATAATGGCCATTTACACATAGGACTATATAATCCTAAGATCTCAAAAGACAAAGTAACGATGTCCTGACCAAAGCACCATATAGAGCCTCTATAGCTTTCCCCTGTAGTTTTGGACGTACAGTTGAGTTGTTTCCTGTCCTAAGCTGCCGTGTGGTATCACAGTGCACACTTCAGCAATTGCTGTGTTCTGCTGCAGCAGGGAATGAAGTCATCCCAGATGGTATGCAAGGATATACTTGTTTATAATGTGACTCATATTTTGGAACCACATAAATATGGGTTTTTTTATAGGCCATATATTGATGTGGTACATCAAACAATTGTGGAGCAAGTTCTGCACTCTCTCTTATGTGGGTTGTAGAAGTAGCACCAGATTGAGGGCTCTGCCACTGGCACATATTGTACCTCTAAATCCTGCTTTATGGGAAGGAGCAACCTGAGCAGCCAGCTGCTCTTGGTAGCCTTGGTCCATGCTACTTACTGAAAGCAAGAGCTGAGAAGTCCGTCCCATAAACATTGTGCCAAAGCACAGAACAAATTATTCGGTTCAACCTTTGGTTTATACTCTTAGAACTCAGTCCCAAATTGGTCTAGGCTTTTAGGATCCTTGAAGAGGAAAAGTAAATTATACACAATGCAATTAAAGTGAATCTAGTCTAGTATTTAAGATCAAATATTCAGGAAGAGGTATTAACGTGTGAGGGAACTGAAGGTGAATTATTCTCCAGAGCTAATTGAAGAGCTTCCTCTAAAGGAAAGGAAACCTGTTTTGATACTTTATTTTGCTAATGAGATGCAACATAAAATGACTTCCTAGTTATTATGCTGAAATATGTCATGCATATTCAAAACCTATCTCTGAGGAACTGAAACAATTTAGACAAGATGAGTTACTGAATACATGAAAGGAATTGACTTCACGATCCAGCTAATGATTAGATAGGCTCAACTGTTAAAAATAATGACTGAACCAAAAAAATGTACATTCACATTAACTGCAACCACTAAAAGTTACTGTGAGCTTGCAGGCTGAATGGCAATTTAATTTTATTTCAACTGTTTGCTTTTCATTTGTCTTAAAAAAACAAGAGTCAATTTACATTCTTTGCACACGTGGAAACTCAGCATCAGGTTTCTTGGAGTTGTCTTATGCCTAAAGTATTGTCAATTATTCTTTAAGGTAGTGCAAAAGTGCTTTAACTGTCCAAGGGTTTTGACACTATAAGGGTGCATATCCACCCAATAAATTTAAGCCAAACATGAGAAAAAAATACTATCCAAACGGCATCTGCTTAACACAACCATACAGTACCTTCCTACCATTAGTAAGGATTTTAACTAGCTCAAAGTAGAGCTGCCCAGTACTATGTTAGGGTACACGGGAGAACAAGCTTCCAAACTAAAATTGATAAATTCTTAACAGAGTTACAATTAATTGTAAACCAGTGATGCCTGTTAATGGTATCTTCACGCCTCTTCATGTTTTTCAGCATCCTCCATGAGCAAACTATAAGTTAACGTACCCAGGAAAATTTCTAGAATCAGCATCCAGATATGAACGTTTGATCCCTTACCATTTTCTGTGAAGTAGCCAACAACTTGGTTGAGCCAAAAGAATTTACAATACATAAAACACATAATGGAAGTAACAACCAGAACTTGAAAGGCTGGAATCATTGTTCTGTAGGGGCAATGCACTGCTTGATCCAAACAAGTTATGAGATCCCACACCTAACCTCAGAGCAAGTTGTACTTTCTCCCTCCTTTTTACTCCAAATGCTTACAAGAGGCATGATAGGACCAGCGCTTGAGTATGACATCATTTCCCTTCACTGGCTCCAGGAAACCCTTTTGACAAAGGGCATAATTGCATAATCTATTTGTTCGCAGATTAACCAAAAATGCACAGTACCCACACCATCAAGAAGGTACAGCTGAGCAGAGGGGATGAGAACTGTACCTTGTCTGTGCTGCTGCACCCTGGGCCGGGCTGAACCTGCTGGTGATGGAGGAAGTCATCCATCCCCGAGCGCAGCCGATTACAGTAAATCCCACACATCCTGGAACTGGCTGAGGAAGGATCTGTCCACAATGAACCCCTGAAGTGGTGGGCAGAAGGCATGATGTACTCTGAGATGCTCAAAGACTGTCCAACACAGGATTTTTAATTTCTGCTGCTGAAAGGTTTTGACCTTCAGAGCAAGACTGCAAGACAGGGGTCAGGGAGTCTGATTCATTTTCAAGCTCTATATTAAAACTGTCTTACCCAGGATGTCTAATCCCTCTCTGTTTACAGAATTAATATCTGGTTTATTGTCTTCTAATATAATATTTAGGTAGTTGGGGTGTCTGTATATTTTTATATGATCTCAAGGCTATGACTAACTCAAGGTCCTATCATCCACCCTTCCCTTGGCACCCCATCCCTTGGAGTCACTGGGGCTGTAAATGGGCACAGGTTTTCTCCTACACAGAATCAGCTGCAGTATTAGGGCCTTAAATTCTATACAACACACCAAAAAAAAAACCCCCACCCAGCAAACAGGGAAGCACAGATCAGCAAGAAAAGCCTTCATGAGATAATTTTTGAAAATTTTTTGGCACACTCAGTACACTTCGTATGTGCTTACTGTGAGGAGGCAGAAGGGAGAAGGTAGCAGTGCTTGATCGGGACAGGGAGAAATAGGCAGGTTGGAGTGAAAGATGTTTTAAGCAGAATTTAGAAAGGATATTTAGAAGCACCTAGCCCCCAGGTAAAGAAAGGCAAAATGCCTTCACTCCAGCTTTCCTAATCAAGTTAGACAGATTTGCTGGGTGTATAGTATTTCTTGCTTGGAGAAACTGATAATTGCCCAGTTTTCAATGGCAGTAACCTGCTACTGTGCTGACTAGGGCAGTTTAAACATAGAAGTCACCCACAGTACCCTCAAGCTCCCAGAAAAGTAGAAAAATTCATTTAGACCCCAATTTGCTTTTGTAAGGAAAGCTTAAAAAAATCTCTATATTTTAAAATCAAGTTACTAAGCCGACACTCCATCTCTAAACTGGCACTTCACCTTGCTTGGGTGTCCTGTGAATTGCAATAGCTGGAGCTGATGCAGCTAAAAGGACACACAAAATGACAGAAACAGCCATTTGAGAACCTACAGAAATGTATGGCGCATCCACATCTTCTCTGGGCAGCCTAGCTACACTGGATGATTTAATGTTTCATAAATCTAATACAGGCTTGTGCTGCTCGTTACTCTGATGAATGCAAACAACAAAATGAAAATATATGAGAATCCTGCTCATTTGTGAAAGACGGTGCACTGAAAGGTGCACACAGTTAACCCCCAAACAGAAAGTCTGTGACAAGAACTCTTGTGCTAGGATGGTGCAAGCCAGAACAAGTCCGATGACAATACAGCTGCTTTAGCACAAAAACTTGGTCTTAATAACTTGGACACCTTTATGTGGCTGTGCTCCAAGTCTGAAATGTGTCACACTGAACTGCGGTGTTCAGCTTTATTACCTGAAATTCACACTAAATTCACACTGAGCAAAGATCTTTGTTATACAATAGACCATTGTCATCCTTAATGTGCAGCATATTTGTGGTATCTCAGAGGCTAAATAAATTTACTGTTAACATGCAAACAAAAACCTAACCCCCTACATTGTAAACTCAAATGATGTGTTAATAATCCAGATGGATTATTTCATGCTTGACGCTAGGGATTCAGAAGAGAGCCCAACTAATTCACCTGCACCTGCATCATCATTACCATCATACCACACACAAAAAAAGGGGGAATGTGTCATTTGGTCAATAAAGTAAATATATCTGATTTACAGCCACAAATAGCTGACCTATTGACTAAAACAGTGCCATCATCTCCCTACAGTCAGCTTGTTTTCTTTTTCTTTCCTTTTATTTCACTACTGTCCTTTACATTGAAAATATCTTTTGCTGACAGAAAGCTCCATTTTTTTTTCATGAAGAAGAGCCTTTGTAACCACAATAAAGAAGTAACCACTCAAGAAGATATGAGAATTTTAAAATATTAAACCTGTATTTCTCATGTCTATATATTTTGAAAGCTAGATGGTTCTGCATCCTGAAGATTAAATGTTTTAATTGAAAATTTCCTGAGGTTTATAAACAGCTTGTTCATTCAACCCACATATGTCTTATTACCAGCATTTATTACTATAGGATACAATAGAATATAACAAGTTCAGAAGTGATGGCCTTGCTAAAGCTGAATTGGGCAGAACACTGATATTGTATCAGCTGGTAGAGAATGTGCAATAAAAATATAAAACTAGGGGGAATTAATTTTGACAGTGGAAGGAAAGTATCTTTATTAAAATATAGTGCTATCAGGATCTGCTTTTTTCTTGAGAAGTGCTCATAACTCAGACTAGTTCATATTGCACCATTAGTGCATAAAAGCTTGTTTGCTCTTGGTAACAAAAATTGGAAATATTTTTCAAGAACAATTGCTGCAAGGCAATCTCTGTATTTCAACACAGCTGCCTGTGCAGACTCTAAACTGAAACTACTGTCCATAAAGTTACTCTGATTAGCACATCAGCCTTTTTACTAACAGGTAAATGTTATAAATAAATATTAACAGGTTAGTGTAATACAGCTTGAGTAAATAAAGAATCAAAGTATGATCTCATTAGCTCTCTCAGTTATCCCCTACTGGGGGAAAACAGTTTTGACTCTTTCCCTAGCAGCTTGCTTTCCTTTTTTTTGCTGTGACTCAGTTGAACAAATACAGAAACATCGGCAAGTAAATCTACATAGAAGGATGAAAAATAACATAAAGACTCAGTATTTTTCACATGCTTGCTTGCCCACCTCTTGCCCTCCTGCATAGCAGGAGAATAGCAATCTGGTATTGGCCCCTTTCCCATTTATGAAGATAAAGTAGCCCACATACAGGGAAGTAATGGGGCTCCCTACTGTTCCTTAGTCACTTACATGGAAGAGAAGTGTAAAGGCTCATGGCTGAGTACAGCTCTTACATGACAAAGCACTTTCTCTGTTCATTTGAGCCATTCCTTTCTACTCTGCTCATAACCCTGCTTGTTTCTCAGCTACCTCAATGAATAAAATCCATGTCAGTGAGCACTAAGCTCCAGAGTACTACCCAGGGAGTACCTTTGCTGGTGACAATCCACCTTCAGCTTCACTAGCACAGAGCTTCAAAGATGAGCAGAGATGGACTTGAATCCAAACTTTGGGCAGAAACCTTATAGTTTTCTAGTTGGGAATGTGGTCCATGCTTGTAAGAAAGGAAAAAAAAAAAAAAAAGCCCGGAGGATTATATCCCACAGACAGTTTAGATACTGCCTTTACAAAGCCAGGAGAAAAGAGGTGAACTACTTTACTCTCAGCATTCTGGAAGAAAGGTTTACTAGCACTGATGTCAAGGTTTCAGCCCTGATAGACCTGAAGGTGGTAGGAACTAGAAAGTATACAGTGAGTTTCAACGTTAAATGCTGAAAACAAAGAGGTGGATATTCAGTCCATAGTTCTATGGTTTCATGTTAAGTCAACTAAAATCAATCTATGCCATGTAGGATTATTTAAACATCACTAACAGATACAATACCTGAGAAGACCAACTATCAGCTTCAAATAATTCACAAGGAAAGTCTAATATGAAAAGCCAGTTAGAGAATTGGATTTAGGATTGTACCTTAAATGCAATGTTTCTATAAAAAGACACATACTTATCAACCTAACTATTCAGATGTCAGGAAGTTGTACTCTCCAATTTCAGAAATTCTATGTCACTTATGCAATTAACAAGCATTGTGGTCAGTACTTATGAACACCTGACATCCCAAAAGCTAGTTTAGTTGGTCTGATTCCAATTCGGAAAGAAGTCAAGGAAGAGACAACTGATCATAAATAACAGGTATGATATTAGTTATCTCCCCAGACTTGAGAAGATAGTTACATTTTAAAAAAAAACTTCTGGAAAATACATTTTGTGGAAATCATACTGGGGACTATTTTAAAGCAATTTATCAGGATGACATAAATGTGTGATACAATTTTGTTTTACGTGTTCTGGATGTCCTCTCCACTTTCATGTGGATTGAACCTTCTAAACATGAAAGGCTTAACTGACTGACCCATAGAAAATAAAATGTGACAGGTGTTGTAAGTCAAAGATTTTGCAAAATTACCAATGCAAACTTGTATATTCTTCATCAAAAAGCTTTTTAAAAAGGTGCAGGTGGAATTGGCTACCAAAATTAAGACAATTTAATGATACTTCAGAAGAATGTAAAAAAAAGGCTTTGACAACATATCAGAATATACTTGAAATATATAGCGGGTATTGGACTGAGCTCCAGTCCTTAGGAGTGTGACAATTTCTACTTCTGACAAGCGAGATCTTAAAGGAACATTGGGGGATTTGGAAGCCCTCACTGGACTGGGATGAAGGAGGCCTCCAGGCTCAGCTGTCTCACTCAATACCTGACCATAATCAGTTATTTGTCCACTCCCATCTTTATTTTTTCTTACACAGTTGTCTCTATACATTTGTATATCTTGAGGCTCCAGTCTCAGCTGTGGCTTTTAGATTTATTCTAATAAATATATTCAATAAAAATAATGCAAATGCAATAAAGCAAAGGAATCAAATGTAGCCAAAGGTGTACATAAACTAAGCAAAATACCTATCAGAAACAGACTAATAAAACCATGTAAATATATGACAGTCAACACGGAGCAGGTATTTTATATGTTCAGTTTGTTGCATTTCAAAGCAGAACGAGGTTTTGTGGCAACTCATGAAAATTTATATATAAATACCTGTCAAACCCTTCCTTCCTACTGGATCCATCTATCCTCAAACTGTTAATCCCAGTATTTTGTCTCTGCAGGTTATGAATAGCTACTACTCTCTGCTGCAATACTATGTGGAATCTTATTATAAACATACAAACATAGAAACTAAAACAGAGGGTACACAGTCAGACTGCTCATATGTATTTCAAACAGCCCTTTTAGGAAATAAGGACAGGGGATATTCTCGACTGAAATTCATTATCGCAAAAGGCTGGTTTCAAATTTTAGCTTAAAAAGGGTCATGAGTTTCTACACCACAACAGCAAGAGCCTTGGTCAGAATCCTCCACATTGTCACTCCACCAACATCAGCGTAGGGATGATAGTGCTGGATTTGGCTCTGCGCATTGTCACCGCCAGAAGGACTGAAATAATACACGTTGCCAGAAGGCTGGCACTGTCTAAGTTTTCAGGACCAACCTATCAGAATCCTGAAAAAATGATTACATCTTTAGATTAAAAAAGAAAAATAACATACATTTCCCCTGTGAAATTTCTCTACAGCCCCCTAAAATGAATTGGTTTAAAATTTAGATAAATCTATTAATGGTAAATAAGATAATTATCTCTAGTTTTAACTTTGAAAACAGAACCAGCTGAGCTGCTGAACACAGTGGATTGGCTGAGTTTTTCACAACTCAAAAATGAGATGCACAAGTTGAGAGAATGAAAGATTTTCCTTCCTCCAGATGCTAAGCTGTCTAGGCAGTAATTGATTTTAATCACAGATTCCTGACAATACTCTTTGCCTGGGAAGGGCTCAGTAGCTACTGATGTCTGAAGCTGAAAGAATATGGTGCCTATTTTCAGTCATTTTATGGTCCAGTTCTCAACATTCACAGTGAACTTTCAGTAGCATAGTTTACAACATTATTATTCCCTCTTGTTCTGTACTTTACTGCTTAGTTTCAATTGTAAGTGCACTTTAAACTGAATTTCCTAAAACACCATCTATCTTTTCCGAGCCACCGATTGAGCCATCAGTTTATAGATATATATTACCTAATCCACTTGGCGTAGCAGGTTACAGTATCGTATTTTCTATTCACTCATGTAAGATGTAACCAAAGCTCCTTGACCTCAATTTTTATAAACTGGCTTCAGTATTCTTGCCAGAAACTGTCACCAAAGTTCAACCCAGTCCATTTAATTCCACTATCACTTTAAAGTGAGCAAAGTTAAATGCATTTCTCCCTATGTTCCCATCTATCCCAACTGGCTCCTAGGAGAACCACTTTCAGTAATTTTTAATGACACCAGAACATCTAACTTTCATCTTCACTTAAGTATTCCTGGTCATCCCACAAAGTATGCGAGACAGCCACCCACCCACCATATAATGAATAAAGGATTCTTTGTATTTTCTTCTTTTCTTCTTTACATGTTTCTTTTAACTGGTTACTGCATTCCATAAAACTTGAAACCTTTGTGTATTCCTTTAATACAGTAACAGGCTGTCCCTAAATTCTCTGTCTGCTTCTCCTGTATTGCCTCTGAAAACAGTTACAGAAGTCCAAGGACTTTAGTCAATGCAAGTGGTCGTGTCCCTTGGGTTTCAGATTACTTCCCCAACCATGAAATACTGAAGAACATTCTCTAATGATACCCTTCAGAAATTACTAGATATGAGTCCTAACAATGCCCCTTTTAATAAATTGCTGTAAAGGATTAAATAATCACAATCAACCCATGATACTCTCCCCTGTTGTATTTCTTACCAGACAAAATAGGAAGAGATGAAAGTTCTCACACTACCTCAGCATCTCAAGTAAGATCATCTGTACTTCAGAAAGAAGAGATCTAAAATAGATTCACTACTGGGTCTTTGTGGAGGACTTGAACCAGCTCAAATTTAAATAATTTTATTTTTCAAATATTCCCAAGAAAGAAATGCTCAGATGTACACAGGTAACACAAACACAAGAAGCTCTCTATCCTTCACAGAATAATTTCTCTTGTTTGGGCTTTACAGATGCTACAGCAAAAAAGAAGAGTTAAGTACATCATGTACTTGAAACAATCACATACTTTCTCTTTATTATATTTAGCACTCGAAAAAAGATAACTGCACCACAGGCATCTCTCAAATTAAATACCACGTACAGTCACTTCATTTCGTTGGTACACTAATGGCATATTTTGTGTAGCCACAGACGTTCTTTACTGGGTTGTGCTGAAACCAATCTAATTTTGTGAGATAAATGAGGTGTTCTGATTTAAGGACTTGATTTCCCAGCATAACAAAAACATCAAAAGAAGTGAAGCCTCTTACCACTCAGAGTTTGGATAGATAAGCTAATTCTCTGTTGTGGCTTCTGCCTTTTAAACCTGAATTTCAGAAAGGTATGTATGAAGGCAACATCCACCAGCTATTTAGGAGATGTCTGGAAAACAGAAAGAGATGACATAGACTTAAAAGCTACGTTAACTTAATAGTAATTAAGTATGCAAAACATTGCTTTAATATCAGTAACAAGATATTAGACAGAGGATCAGCATCAAAGAATGAAAAAGGACAGTTACCCATAGGATTTTTTAAACTGAGTCTAAGTAGCTCAGGGACTTGGTACTGTGATATGGCATAGAGTGCAAGATCAGCTATGTCTTGACTTGACAAGGTGCCAAATTTCAAGGCTATCTGATGGTGTATTTGACATGAGCTAGTGGCTTCCATCCAGTTCTCAGTTAACTGATGTCCTCATCTTACCCAAAGATACTATCGAGCAGCCTCAGCTGAGGAATGAATGTTAGAGGGAACTACAACATCCTGTCCTTACATAGAAGTGGCAGAAAATTTTTCTGCTGTTGAAAAAAAAAGTTTGAAACTTTTGGAGACCATAACTGGCACCTCTACACAGCAAGAACACTATTTTGTTAAATGATATGGAAAAATTCTGTGCTGGTTTTCCAAAGATGTGCCTACACTCTGTGATGCAAGACAAGCCTGAATAAATTTGTTCTAGCGCTGGAAGCAGTATAGCTCTGTTTGCAGAGTGATCCTTTGGCTAGTTATCCCTACTTAGGAGGAGATTAGGTAAGTTCAAATGGTGTGCTGAACTTATTTCTGTTGTCAAGACTATGTCTGCAAACACTTATTGCTGAAGCATAGAGGCAACCAGTCTCACAAGCCCAATAAATGGGAGTGGAGAGCAGTTACGATATATGTAATCATGTAATGTCAGTCTCTCCTTGCTGCTTTAAGGACCACAGAATTTCTCAGATTGTCACAGCACTATGGCTGTGCCATTACAAGTCACTACTGGCATAAGCGACATCCTTGTGCACCTCAAACACCCCAAAGCATCTTTGCCATATCCTCCCTGCTACCTTTGCAATACCCATGCTGTGGAGTCTTCTCTACCTGAGCATTTAAGGCCCATATATCTCACAATTTTAACATGGAAACAAGGGTCTGGTGAAAGTATCACCCTGGATTACATTGAATAGGAGCTATTTTTCCTAATGAGTAGCACAAGCTGGCAATATTTCCTATAATGATTACAGTAAGCAATTAAGGAGGTTTAACAGTAATGTAAACTAATATTTTTATTAAAACAAATTAGTAAGACAGTGATTAAAAATCTCATGACTACAACAGCAATGCAGACTGTGACTCTAATGCAGACTAAAGGATGTTCTCCTTTATGATGAGTAATAAAGAACTGAAATGCTCACCCTGAAGAGCAGAAAAAGCAGTTCAGATTTTAACGTTCTAGAAAGCACGTGAGCTAATAGTCCTTGCAGGCAATTACATACAATTTCAAAGAACTTTCTCAGACAAAATAATGTTTTCTTATTTCAGGAAACTTTGTGGTGCAAACTATGAAAATTTGCATTTTATTACTATTACTACATTTTTTTGGTTGTAATGCCTGTAGGCACCACCCAAACCTGGGACCCTATTGTACTAGAACTGTGCAAACACACAAAGACACTTACTTCCCTGAAATGCAGAAGAAGGTGAGAAGGTCATACTATTTTTCTCATTTAATAATAAGCTAAAGTACAGGGGATATAAGTGATTTGCTTCAGTCATACACAGTTTATGGCAGAGACAGGAGCCAAGCCCAGCTCTCCCTAGAACCAACTCTAGTACCAGGACTGGGAAAAGCACCTTTTCCCTCTAAGGGGGAATTACTATTAAGTCACACACTATCTTTGGGAGGAAAAAAATACAAGTGATTCTTTGCAGGACTGGAGCTTAATGGCTTGTCACTGTAGTCAAACAATTCAGTGCCAAATGCCTATGATTTTTTAATTATTTATTGACATACCCAGATCCCATACACATTAGAGGTGCCTGCTTACTGTGCTGTCTCATTGGAAGTTGTACAAAGTAGAATTCAAACATCCTTCACCACTTCATTAATGAAATATAGATTTATAGAAGTCCTAATAGAAGTCCTTCAGTGTTCTAGATCTACATTTTACATTCATATATACTCTGTATCTTGTCTGTTTGCATTAAAAGAAAATCCTTTTGATCAATGCTCTGGCAATGAAATTGCACTCCCCTGAATACAGTTCTTCTCAGCCAGCCTGCAGTGTAAATGATACTTAATAGATAAAGAGACATGCTGTCAAGATCAGCTATGCATGTGTTAAAGCTCAATTGTCTCTAAGGCAGCAAGGAATAAAAGCCTTTCAGGTAACACATTACTGTCTAGCCTCATCTGTAATACATTTCAATATAAGAAACAGGGCTTCTTTCCTCCTCTTCACTCCCTTTGTGTAAAGACTCCATTTAGAGTAAATGCGAAAACTTTATCACTTACAAACTGGGAGATTGAGACAAAGGAAACCAAGGTATCCGACCAAGATTATGCTTTGTCTTAGTGTCAAAGGTGGCACTAGAAATCAGGAATCCACAGATTCCAACCCATTACTGGATCATCAAGCTATGTCCCCTTCCACTGTCATCCAAATGGTATCTGAGCGGTTTATTCTACATAAAAAATTACTAGACACCTTAATGGTGTTTTACTCTTCCTCAATAGGATTACCCAGTGAGGAATAAGCTCTTTAGTGTGTGGTACAGAAATGACCGCAGTCACACAGATCCTCCTCCATTTATCTGAGCAGCCTCCACTTCTGGTCCATTCCCTAACAAGAAACATAAAAGATCTACAAAATTAGTAACTGAGTCCTGGGAGTCCTTTTGCAAACACAGTTTAGCGCTGTGGGGTACAAGATACTTCCACATGCTCCTGACCCAGGTTTGTACTGAGGACTGGTTATGTTACTAGCACACAAACTTATTTGGAATTACAACATTTTGAGATTTAAAATAAAATATACAACTCCACCTTTGCTTTTTCCATATTTCCCAGTCAGCTACAAAGTTTACTGAAATTTTTGACAGTTGGTATTTGCAATTTAAATAAAAATCAATCAAAATTTGAACTTTTTTTTTCACCAAGACAAAATACTACCATGGTGCATAAAGAAAAAAATATTTTGGTTGACAAAAAGAAAATTTCAGCCCATGTAAGAACAAGGGTCTCTCTCCTTTGCACTGCAAAGGGAGTAGCTGTGGGTTACTTGTTTATAGTCATCATAAGATCAGGACTGTGAAGATCCATGCCGAAAAAAAAAGCAGTATCAATCCAAAGAGAGGAATTTGATATGATTGGTTAGAAAAGAAACTCTGGGGACAAGTGGAGGGTCTCTATCAGACTACTATGAGAACAACATAGTTTTTTTGACAACACAAGAAGCAGAAGGGAACAACACTATTAACAATTGCATCAGTATCCAGACACATTGCAAATGTTCCCAAAAGTTAATGCACAAAGCATGCCAGCCTGAGAGAAAATTGAATTTGTTTGGGAAGTTCTTATGCAGCTACTGAATTTGACCATAAAAATTATTTCAAAGCACTGTCTTCATCTCCAGCATTGTTTCCAGCTGTGTTTAAACCAATCTGATTTCCTTTGTCATCATCTGCAGCTGTATTTCCCTTCTCTTTTGCTTTCTTTTGAAAGCAGTTCACTGTGATAAATTCAAAGAAAATGCAGCTTCATTCCAAGGGTTTTTCATTTCTTCCCCACTCTGAGGGTCACTGATCACAGACACATATTCTAAAAAAGAAACTGAGACTGAAATTATACTAAAGGCAAATTAGTTTAATATACACAAGGACTCATAGGTCTGCCCTTAAAAGCACAGTATATCACTGTCAGGGCACTGATCAACCCTAGTCCTCCCTAGGAATGATGTATTGGTCTAGTGTTGCCTTCTGTAGCATCAATATACAGAATACAAGCAAATCTGTACATCAAAAGAAGAAAATTCCCCCCCACACACCCCCAAGGCTCCACTGAACAGGCAGGATGAGAGAATAAATGTACGTTATCACATGTTAATGCTGTTTCAGAAAATGTTTGGAGAAGAGAGGAGAGAGGGGAGGGGAGGGGAAAGACAGCAGTTATTTAATTATCTGTCATCTCTGTCATGACCTCTCATTCACTCACATGCATCCACATCCATACACACTAACAGCACTTAGGGAAGAAGGAGGGGTGGGGAGAAGAAAAAAAGGAGGGGCTGCATAGAAAGCTAAGCTAAAAATAAAAATTCTCTATGAATCCAGATTACAATGCCTGTTTTTCCAAGATATGTCAAAATCTTGGAAATAAAAAGAGAGGTGAGAAATTCACCCTCTGTACGTCATAACTAATAGCAGGGGGCTGTAGTGACACAGACCTCAGCTTCATTCACAGATACCTCTGAAAACCTGAATTAAGCTGTTTATTGTCCTAGGACATAATGTGACCACCTTTACAGTGATCAATGTCTTCCCTACAGCTGCCTGCTCATCAGTTGAGAAATCAATCAGCTAAGCCTCAACAACTGCCAGGGAAGCAACCAAGGGCATGCAGCCCCAATTCCAAATTTAAACAGAGGTTACAGCACCTATTTCCCCAGCAAAGTGTTTCTGCATCAGATTGTAGGAAATCCCATTCAGAGCTGCTGCCACAAATGCCAGGGAAGAGGAGAAATGATCTCACTTGGTGTGTGTGAACTGTCATATCTAAACAGTACAAGGTTTTTCCCTGCTATGTATCCCTTTCTTTTGTGAAATATCCTCATAGCACCTGACCTAGGCACAGAAGAGCTAAGTGCTCTCAGTGCACAGAATGCCTTAATCTCTTTCGTGAAAACATTTAACACTCAACTTCCTTATATGCTGGAATATGACAAAATCCATCAATGTGCACAGGCTACACAGCTACTGATGAAGTCCTTTGATAGATACCCATAACTAAAGAAAGATAATATTTTTATAATTGCTAATGGGCTTTTAGTGAAAGTCTGAAAGAAAGGGAAAATACCAAGCTACATCATGCAGAAGTCTGCTTTCCCTCTTTGGAGCTGATTTTGCATTCTGAGAGCTGAGGGAGGGGGGAAGGAAGAGAGTAAGAGAAATCCCCAAGAATTCAGCTGGGTGAAATTAATTCTTTCACAAATGCAGAAAACCTTGGTTATTGCATAAAGCAACTTTTTGCAAATGCTGTAAAGTCCAGAGCACAGCATTGAGGAGGGCTGTCGCTCAGTTCTTAGCTTGCTCTTTCAGGGCTTGGGAACAGCTGCTATACTCATGGGCTCGACCTTGGCAGCTGCCATGCACTGATTACAGTGACTGGTAAACGTGGGTCTTCCTAAGGAATTTTGGATTCTCTGACAATTGAAGATCTGAGATTTAGAGATGACCATCTGCATGCTGCACTGCAGGAAGATACATGCAGGGAGGACACCCTTTTTTGTTCTAATACTCTTCAATCTGTTGTGAGAGTTACTTCTGATTAATTGAGTTAAACAATCTGGTGTGATTTTCTGTTCTTATAAGTTAATGAAGTTTTCAGTTATCTTAATCATCAGCATGCAAATCTAACGCCAATATGATTTAGAGAAGAAAGAAAAACAGACAGTAAAGAGGGTGCCGGGCTCTCTACCTACAGCATTTTCAAGCTCAGTCAGTTACTGTCTTTGTGTCCTGTCTTTGCAAAGTGTGTTTTTGCATGCAGCGCATGTGAGAGATGCTGAGTGCCCATCTGACCTCTCTGCTGAGTCAATGAGCAGAAGGATCCTGTATCAGTGAGGTTCTCTGAATGCGGTATTTGTGAGAGCTGGGCCAAACTCCCAAAGTTCATGTTACAAGGGACTCTGAACAGTTTTTTATCCACTAATTGCCTGGGTAGAATTCAAATGAGTGATGATATGTCTATGTTTTTAAATCCAATTAGAAATTTATATTCACAGCCTTCAATTTCCCATCAAGAACCTAGAATACATTTTCAAGTTGTACATTTAAGTGCATTGTGCAAGAAAGCATACACAGGAAATAAATGATCGACAATACATCCTTATGATATACTGACCCTTATGGGTCCCTTCTAACTCGAGATATTCTATGATTCTATGATATTTATAGGTGACACTTGTAAATATCAGAGCACATGAGAAAAACAAGCTCTCTGTGTATTTCTCCATGACCAAATCCAGTAATCAGAGCTTTCTCACATGTACCAGAAAATCACAGCACGGAGAAACCAAAATGAATCGAAACAAATGGGTACACAGTAAGTGTTGTCTCCCCAAACTAAACAGATGGCTTTGCATTCAGTCCTCTATAAGTAAGGACAGCGTCTCCTGTGTCAGCAGGTTTGTGGAAAGAAATACTACAGAATGGGATGTTCTTATGTCCCAAAGAAACAAGATCAGAGGAACCTCTGAAAAGAGAAAAACAGCTACTCAAAATGATCCACTCCTTTGTCATGTAGTAATTTCAGTCCCCCCTGCATAACATCTCAGATTGCAGCAGACAGTATTTGAGGAGGCTGGGTTAGTACACAGTAATGCTAAACAGTATTCCCTGCCTTAAGCAGGGATTTTAATAAACAAACAAAATGAAGATAAGAACATCCTGGAGACCAAAAAAAACCCAACCCCTCTCCCCCCCAAAAAAAAACCATAACAGAGAGAGAGAAAATAACTAGGGATAGAAGAGGAGGAAGCTATGACTGGATTACAAATTAAAATTAAACATTTTGAGGTTTGGTTGCCTGTTTCTTACTAATTATAAGAAAAAATGTTAGAGGATAAAGAGAAGGACTATTTCACAGCTCGGATTTAGGATTTTTTCCCTAAATTTTAAACTCTACAGGAAAATAATCTATCAAAACTGATATGAGATAATCAAATCATTCTTCATATTTCATTCCTTTCATTAGCTTTTCATCAGCAATGTGTCCAAGACTTTTAGATAGTTAATGATGTTTTGGCTGACTGCAAATTCCAAGTCAACCATAAAAAGACTACTGTATTATATATGCTCTATAATCTTCCACTGAGTTTAATATTTTTATGATGTACATTGTACAGATATGTCTACAAGATAAACCTCATTTAGAAAATGGATTAAATAGCTGCACAGTCCTAGCATTCAAGGCATGCTATCAGTAAAAAAGTTTAAAGAGGAGATAATGTTTACTGTGAACTATTTCTTCCCCTTTGAAGTGGAAAGTGAAGTATTCTGTAGCTAAATGAGAAATGACTCACTTTCAGAACATAAATCAGTGTTTTAACTGAATTGAATTAATTGACATTTGGTATCTTAAGGGGTAGATTGTAATTTTTCAGAAATATCTAAGTCTGAATGCCTTGTTCGTAAAATGAAGGTTCATAAAAGGGAGAAAAATAACAAAACTCTTCCTTACTCGTTAACCTTTCTTGCAAAAGTTGCTTCCAGGAAATGTATAGCTCCCATGCTAATGAATGCAATCATTCACAGGGACGCTCAGGGGCCTAGAGTAACCTTACGTGAACCCAAATTGCAAATAGACCCATCTCATATATGGAAGTAAAACGAAGTTCTCTGTACTAAAATAGAGTCATCAATAGAATAGGAAATCAGTTTTTAGTAAGAACACATTTTCTTAGTCCTGAAATGGATGAAGTGTTTGGCTTTCAGTTCCACACTATAAAGAAGCTTGGATCATCTGGGTATTCCATACAGTTCTATAGAAGCAATATGGGACAGGATCCTGATCCAATTAAAAGTACGGGCAAAATTCTCTGTAATTTTAATGGAGCAAGGATTTTACTCAGCATATCAACATTTTTTTAAAAAATGTGTGTGTGCATACAGATTAAAAATATATTGTTGCAAATACAGGTCTAATTTACTCCTGTGATTCCAGCAGGATGAGTCTGAAACCACAGAAGCAGAATTAAGATAAGAACCTGATCTATTATACGGATAAAAATTGCCAAAGCAGGAGAATAATATCTGTTGACTGGAGACAGAGCTAAGAAGTCATACAGGAAACATTTTCTCTCACAGTCTCTCTCTCATGATCAGCTCAAACCAAAAGCTTGATTCTACTGTTCTTATAGAGCAGCCACATCCCTTACCTCCAATGAAAGATTTGCTGGAATACAAATAAAAGGCTCAGGATTAAATTTTGTAATGACAACTCAACAATATTGTCCTTTGGAATACTCCTCTTATGAAAACGTTTCACCTTCTGTTAACACAGTTAACTCCTCTAAACAACTTTTGCTCTACCAGCTGAAGTCTAAATACTTTGAAGATTATCTTACTGCCCTGTATTTCTACAAGACCTGACTCAGGAAGGTACTTAGCCGCATACCTGATTTTACATGCTGGGGTAATTCCCTTGTAATGAAGTTCCTCATGTACTTAAAATATGGTGTTGGCTCAAGAATAATTTGATTTTCATAGTTGATTTTTCAGCCTAAATGGATTTGCATTTTTATGTGGTCGTTTTCCTATTATGACCCTTTTGAATTTGACTAACTGTCTCCATAATTAACTTCCTGTTCATTTTCACAACATCATTACCAAAGTAATTAGTCCATGGGCTGCTTCAGTCTGAATCGGATATATTTTTAAAGCAGCAATGGCTCAAACCATGACATCCCTTCATCTCTTGTAAATAACATCTACATTCATAAGTAGTTTTTTAATAAATGCCTCTGGCAAGTAAAATGTTAGAGCCCTCCAGCTAGTGATTAAAGTACCCCCTACTGAAAAAATCGCCTGGCCTGGTCTTTCCTGAATCCTTTCTCAAGTTTCAGAATCTGAAACTACGCAGCCTCTCAGAGCTCAACAGGGAGGAAACGAGAGTAGTTTTAAGGCTATTCCTGGGCTGTCCCCTGGCTATTATTATTTGGACATGTCTGAGAGTCTGCCTAAAGCTACAGTAAATACTTTGTACAGCATAGCTTGAATCACTGCAACACTGTACTCTGCATTACCTAGTAGGGGTATCTTGTCTTAAATCATCACAGAATCTGGCTATTATTGACAAGAGAGTTGTTTCTCCTTTCTGTAACTCAGGACATATAAGACATCTTTCCTTTGTACCTAACTCAGGATTTCTTTCAAATCGTACTTAAATATTTTGTGTACCGTCATGGCTTCATCAAATTCAGTGTATTTATTTTCTTTCACTTATATATTCTAGCTCTCTTTCTTTGTGCCTCTAACTAGTCAATCATTTAATTTAATTTGCAAAAACACTTGGGGGCAGAATTTGCAAGAAACAAAGTTAGAGTACAAGGAATTACATTCTTGTGTTTTATTTTTAGTTTTCACTGTTTTGGAAATTAGTTTGATGTTAATTCACTGGAAATGAAGCTAGTTTAATTTATGCATTGGCAATTCTCAAGTGAAACTTTAGAATTTTTGTAGCCAGACCTATTAATCTGGAAGTACCTTCTCTATATTTAATGATCTGCTTTTGCTTTTAGCACACTGCTATCAGGCACTGAAGATGTTATTTGGACATGTTTGAAAACATGACTTTCCACAGAAAGTTTCATCTGCTCATTTATTATTTGCCTTGAAGCTCTCATCAAAGGTAGATGACAGAATGTTTTTCTAGATACCTGCCCTAAATCCTTTGAAGAGGCTTATTTATGTCATTATTACAGTATAAATAATTGTATTGATATTAATAAGGTTTTACCATTTGCATCCTTTCCACCTCTTATGACAGGAATTTAAATGCATGCAACTGTCACTTTTTCTCAGTTCTAAGAATTAAAAGAAGGTTACTTTCAAGAACCTTCATAATGGAAATTTCACTGCACTGGAAAGGCATTTAGAAGTCTGTTTTGTGAGTCTGCATTTGGTGAGGATGGCATTGAAGTACCTGAAAGCTGGTGAACAATAAAAAGGGCTTCTCAGCTCCACCTGTAGGTATATTTCTACTTGTGGCTCTGGAAGTAGCAGGCTGTAAGCAACTGCTGAAGGAACACAGACGGTGGCTCTCACACACCTCCCACAATAAGCAGCCTGAGATCCTCTTCCTCCATTTGTCTGACCACTATGCAACCTTAGATCTGCTCCAGCTGCTGCCACCTTCCTTGGTCCTTTGCACACTGGAAGAGAAAGAGTTGCTGTGGTAGCAGGCCCATGTAAAGGTACCTCTACTGTATTCATGCACACTTTTATTGGGCAGCCCCAATAACCATGTTTTTAACTCTTTTCATTTAATCTCCTACCAGTAAAATCTACTGCAAAAAAGTGACATACTTTCCATTCCATTCACGTGAAATCCAGAGAAGACAGACAGCTTTGCCCATTTCTAGCAACAGGGAGAGAGTGCACAGGCAACGCACAGTCATCTAGCTGATCACAGCATGGACTATCACAGTTGTTATCAATTACAACTGAGATCAGTTTTTCAAGTGTTCAGCAATCTTCCAATATAATATTTTTTACAAAACTACAACTACACTAAGAGCTTAGCACACTAAGTACATGAGGTGTTTTAGCCAGCTTTCTTTAACCAGAAATATCTTTTCTGGTCTTATGTTTTGCTTGTGCTTTGGTATATTAATCATATCAAGAGCTGAAGATACAATTCAGGGTTTGTTTTCACATTTATTAGCACCAGATCTATGCACTGGTGATCCACTTACCGTGACACAAGGTGCTTGAGGTAATTATTAGTGTGGAAAAGGAACCCATCGTTTCTTTGCATGACAGGGAGAAGTGGATGATTAAAAATTTAGACAGGTTTGTGGTCCGCCCAACTTGAGTGGTTTTGTTCTGTGACATGGTAAATCTTGAAAATATTATACAGCTGGGGGGAAGCTATCCACTGTGCAGTAATTGCAGTTCTATGCTTGCTTTATGTTTACACATTATTATCTGACTGCCCATTTAGGAGAAATAATTAGAACTTAGCTAACTATAAATAAGACAGATTTGTTCTTTCTGGCAACTTCCTTAATGCAACCGATTACCCTTGGCAGAAAAGCTACCATGGCGTGAACCTCTTAAATAAAACCTGCACACTGATCTTTCCATCTGTCTAACTACCATAATTAATTAAAGACATCAGCAGCAAAAAGAATGAGAGCTTTAGGTTTGGTTCTCAAGTATGGATGGCATCTATCATTAATTTGACAGACAGGCTTATTTGCCTTCATTTCACCATTTTTATCTCATTTCCTGCTAGTACAAGGAGACCCGTAGGGGACCAACAAGCCTGATGGATGTGTTCCGCTTTCAGCCACACCAGCAGAACGTTGAATGACTCCATTCAGTTGTACCAACACTCGACAAAAAGCAAAATGTTACTCATTGGGTGCAGACAAATCTAGAGGTTTTTAGTGAGATATATGCCTGTGGGAGACATAAGGGAAATAAACATTATTTTTATATGACATAAGACTATAAATGAGTTCTGTCCATTTTCAGATCATACTGGACCAATGCAGAGAAACCTCCTGGTATAGAAACTTAAGGGAAGTGGAGTTTCTAGGGCTATCACCCCAACTGGGATAACTTGTCACAGGCCTACTGAAATGAAAATTGACTTATGACAACTTGCTCCAGTTGCAGATCTACCCACTCATATATTTAATTCAACAGCTTTTGGCCTGGTCATGCTCTTGTTGAATTTTCAAATCTACTTTTTGAACTAATTGTGTTCATTAACCTTATATGTTCTCTCCTTGCCCTGCCTTCTCTCTCTTACATGTGTCTTGTAGCAGATGAAGCAAAAAGAGAGAGAAACTGTTCTGCTATTGTGATCCATCACATCAGAAAATATTTGATGCCCTGACTCAAGGGCAGCAAAAAAGATTCTTCTTCATAACAGAACCTACTGGGTCCTGGCTGAGGTTCAGATTACACAGATCAGCTAGTCTCTATTAAAAGCATAAATATAATTGTTTCAGAAAATGCCAATATATCTAAGATATAGGAATTTGAAACTAAAATTCTGCAAAAAAACCCCTTATTTAGAAATTTTGTCATTTTTATTCATACACAGTCAATATTATAAAGATTTAAGTAAACAACTTTGTCTCAAAATGTGTTTGATAACTAAGGAGACTAGAATATGAGATTAGATATTAGTTTATAAAATATCTATGAAGCACATATCCTTCTGGAAAGAGTAGTATGAGGGTAGAAGTTCTGTATTTGAGCATCCCCTAAGTAGGTTAGTAAGGAAGGGTCCTAAGGGAAGGCACTGCCTCCCGTGGTTTGGATCTGACACAGAACAGTCTTTCCCTGTTGGTACGAGTTGGCTTGGAGCAGACTGTTGCATGCCAGCTTTGCCTACCCTCCTGCAGCTGCTCTCAGCCCCTGCTGTCGCTTACCACTGCCAACGGTGTACCTCCCACAGCCATGAAGCAGACAAGCGCAGTGACTGTAAATGTTATGGGTTGCAAAAGATGGCAGTTCTGATCCTTCTCAAAAACACGCAGCTGAGAACTGGCAAACTGATCTTCAGCCTACAGAAAATCTCACACAGGGAAACATCCTTTTCTCATGGGATGTGACCTCCTGTTTACAGAGAGTTTTTAACCTAAATTACCTCATTCAATGCATAAAATGGAACAAAAGTGAACATTTAGGCATCCCATAAGTGTTTCATTTTTCTCTCCTCACTCAGGTAGATAGGTAGGTAACACTGCCTCAGAACAATCTTACAGGTAGTGGAGCAAGATATTTTTGTGTAACGATACAGAGAAAACTTATCTGTGCAGGTGTTCTCAAGTCTCAAAGTCTTTGTTCTCAATTTTCTTTCTTTGTCAGATGTATGTTATTCCAGTGAATGAAATACAGTTGATCTCAACTGGAGAGCCAATAATCAATTTGGAAACAATAACGAACAAATCCATTAAGTGCAGAATTCTCATTTATATTATGTTTCCCTTATATTTTTGTAGGGCTTCAGACTGGATAATACACAAGTCAAACTGCAATAGTTTCCTCATGTCAGAGATTAAAGACTGGTTTCCTCCTCTTCACCAAACCATTTGTTACTTATCCTTGTGCAGACCACTGAGCCCCTCATACCTGCAGCAGTTTCATAAATATAAATTATATTGTAGCATTTTCACCCTAATTTAGCACTTCAAAACAGATACACTGCAAACCTGAGGAGAATCAGGGAGAGGGGGAGTATATAGTAGAAAAAAGTTCCTAAGCAGAGAGCAGAAAGACAAAAATAGAACATGCATATAGCAGAAAACAGAAAGTCAATCTTCAGATTCCGTGGGTAAATCCAAAGGAAACTGCTGTGATCCTCCAAACATCTCCATTTGGATATGTGTCAGAGCTTTCCCACACAAGGCTTGTGCTCCTTTCTCAGTTCTGGTAAAATTGTTCCAAAACCTCCAAGATTATGTATCTCCTTCCTCCTGCAACTTCCTCTGTTCTTTTGCCCAAGCCAAGATGTGCGGCTGAGGCACATCTACCCTGCCCTTCCTGGCTTCTCCATCCAAATAAGCTACCCAGTGGGATAGAAGAGGACAGGGAAGCCAGAGAACTTGATCAGGTTCAACCCTTAGTTCCCATAGCAGCATCTAGTAGCTAGAGCTGCACCTCCTCCAAGAAGCACAGCCAGTTGCTTAGGGACTGCTCCCTGCCACTGTCCCATGCTCAAAGGGATAAAATCCAGCAACAGCAACAGAAATCCTTCCTGAAGGCTCCACCATGCATCATGTTACCAGTTTCAGTAACATGCCCACGGGAACAACCTGTCTGTAAAAGCCTAGCATGTCCTCACTGTCGCCAGCTTTTTTCTTCATGTACTCTGATCTGGGATTAAATGCACTCCCTGTGTGAAGCGTTGTTAAGCTTGATTTCCGCATGTGAAATCCAGATGGGTTGGCTTGGCCATCGCTACACTGCCTCCTCCTTCCATGTACCGACCCACGTAGAGGCAGTCCCTGCATAGCATCTATGTACACTGCAGAGCCATTTAATGCAGCAACAGTTCAGAAATCCTTAACCATGTAAACTGAGCCACATCCCAAGAATGTCAAGATAAAAAATTACAGTTATAATTTTAATCAATTAATTTGTGGGTTCTGAGCCTTCAGTGTGTTCACACTCAGTGCTTTGAATGATATCATGAAGGCTTGATCCTTATTCAACTTAATTTCTTTTTTTAATGAAAATAGACTGTCTTTGAATCACCTGACATCAGTGTTCGGGGCTTCAACTAAACAAACATTCACTAGGATGTCAAGATGCTTTTGTTGTTTTCTAATATCAGAATAAAACTGTGATCCCAGCAATGCCTAGCAGGTTTCTCTATGAATAGAAAACAAAGCACTGTGCTGTTAAATACAATATTGCAACTGAAAGTGCAGGTGGGCTAACCACGTAAGAAAAGAGGCCCACAGATGCTCAGGTAATTTATGTATACTAGAAATTATTGTAACAATGCTTATTTTACAGTTATTACAGGAAGACAACTCCTGGCCCATTCTTCTAGTTCTCTCCTAAAAACTATTTTTTCTTGTAAACAAATCTATCACAAATTCTTTTGAAATGAAATTTCATTAACTTCAAAATTAAATAAAGAGTAAAATATGGTACAACCCACACATTCTCTAGGAGCAATCAGAAAGGCCAAGACTAATCTAAGCAGCACCTTACTAGAATCTTAGTCTTCCAGTTGGCTATTATAATTAAAGCTCAATCATAAAGTCTGGCACCAATCTATTTTCATGCATACAAGTGTACAAATACCTCACACTTTAATAGCCTTCTTAAAAAATTAGTACTTGAGACAGGAATTTCTATGTATGAAACAGAAACACATTTCTAGAAATAAAAAAAGATGGGATAAAACAGTCCAGTTCATGTCTGATGGGAGAGAATAAAATTCTGCAACTTCATCTAGAAAGCAGCAATATTTCACATGTAGCTTAATGTGCTTTAGAGCCAGGTTTCAGCATGTTGGATAAATTACAGCTTTGCTACTCTTTGCTGCAGGGACCAAGCATAGGAAGGATTCTGGTTTTGCAGATAACAATTTACACATGGTATTAAATTCCCTTTTAACACCCACTGTTATAACATCACCAAGTACATGTATATGTTGGTGTCCTGGGCCTCCTCAGTTAAGCTGGCAATTTAGAACAAAGAATATTTAGGATACAGTTTCAATATCAGGAAATAGAGAAGTCAGTGTTGATGCATACATTTCCAAAGCTGAAAGGACAAGACTTCAGTCTAAAGCTATAAATTATTCATAGCATATTCTGACACATTGGGGAAGAGACCTGAATATTCATATGCCACACAACTGGTAAAGTCCCTATAAATTTGGGAAATGATGAGATTGTGGAAACTTTCCTTATTTTCATTATACAGGCCTTACGGAACAAGCTGTGCCACAGTGGATTTCACTGATACAAGACATGCAATCAGAACAGATGAATCTGTGGAAGACTTGAGCCTTGAATCAGAGTTCCTATTTTTTGAAGCAATTTTCCCCAGAACAACCGGGGATGCCAGAACTTTGAGAACTGTATTCTGAAATCACAGACGCTCATAAAAGTCTACCAATCATATTGCACTCATTTGCTAATCAGTTTGGAAGTTGTTTTCACAATGCATCCATATTCAATAATGTAAACATCTGATCTATGATTCTCTGTTGCCATAAATCTTTAGCCATTTATAACTAGACAAAAATTAGTGCAAAACATAACCATTCAAATTTTGTGGCAGGTTCCATCTATTGTGCATTAATAAAATTGACTACTTAATGCCCTTGACAATAAAGAATGTAAGTGTCCAATGATTACATCTTGATAAAACAAAATAACTATTTCTGTAACATCAGTAAAAATTTTTACAGACAAAGTATGTTACAGCACTGGCCCGGCAGTGGGAAATCAAGACTGCAGTGTTCTTTTTCCTTTTGGAAAATCATTTGATTTAACCAATTAGTGTTTTGCCACAAACATGTTCTGGACGGATGCCGTATATACACTTATGCCATCAAGCTTGAAGTCCAAGACTAGAAAAAGGTCCTCTGCCACCTTCCTTGCCTTTTCCATACCCTTTCTATACAATCAGCAAAAGCTGACTGGCAGCTTTTAATCTGCTTGATACATACTACTATGATCTGGACATAATTATTCAGGATGCATCCAAAATACAGACACATTGCGCTTTTGTGTTCTTTTTCAGGAGACAAGTTGACACCAAAACAGTTTTGACACAGCTAGAAGAATGAAAATCAAAACAGACACAGAGTTTAGAGGGCCCAGTTTGCTCTGTAGGTTCTTTAGAAATCCTGTTCTCCCAACTGTCAGTGGACAGGAAGGGCACAAAAGCCTCAGGGAAGGAAATACCTGAGTGAGGATGTGGTGTCCACATGGTACGGTGATAAGGCCCTACATATGCCGCATAGAAAAAGAATGGTCTTCTTGTTAAAGTACAGCTTGGAGCCCAAGCACACATGAACTCCATTTCTGACTCTCCTACAAAGTTCCTGTGTGTTCTTGGGCATCTACTTTAAAGTTTGTGCCTCAGTTCCCCTCTAAAATGGAGTCAATACTTCCTTTCCCCATCTTCTGTCCATCTGTCTTGAACTCCAAACAATTAAGACATAGACTGACTTACAATGCCTCATCCAAATGTGTCCTGTTCTTGTCTGGGGTATCTAGGAACAACAAAAACTCTGCTATTAATACTTAAATAGTAATTAATAGTATGAAGAGTGCCCAGACTCTGCCTCCACTTAATCTCTGTACTTCAATTTCCCCACTGCAATATTATTACTTTTTTATTTCTCATGATGTGTAATGAAGCATATATTAGCTTTGACAGCCCAGTGCCTCTTGGCATACAATGCCAGGAGAGCACTAAGGACTACTGAGCTAAACAGCTGATAGCGGGCACCCCTTTATAAATGATTTGGATAAGATTAAATGACATGAAGAATAAAACTGATGTTAACTGATGGTTTTTGCAAAGAGTTATTTTCAGGAAACTGTTCCTCACAATGGGTTTCACTAATGCAAAGCAACAAGAGAGCAAGTTAAAGTGACTAAGTGTATGGATTAGGTTTATGGTTGAGACAATCAAAGCTGCCCTAAAAGTCGAGGCACCCAATTTCTGTGAATGTTAATGGAAAACAAGTGTTTAGAGTTTCCAAGCTGCCTTTAAAGAGCTCAGCCCCATAAAAGATATTTTTTCTAATTAAAAGATTTTTCAGAGCTCCTTTTTTCACTTAAACTCCTGAAAGGAGTTGCTGTTTTTTCAGAACTGGCTGTGAGGCTGTGGTTATGCTTTGGGCAGCAGTACAACCTCAGCAAGTTGAAACAACCACTCCTGCCATGCTTCCATGCATATTCCTAGCCATCTCATCTCTGTAACTTGCCAGTAATTGCAGAACATAAAAATCTTACTCATGTAGCTGCTTATTTGCTTTACAAGTTGCTGTTCACTCTCTCATAGGAAAAAAAACCCAAAACATTATTTTTAATTATATCATAAGGTAAATACTGTTCATCACTAAGGCCATCCAGATTCTGTTGGGGTAAAACCATAAGAAACAGCTATCACACACACACATACAGCTGTTGAACTGAACTGTAGCCATGAATAACAGTATATGTGTTCAGTATGGTAATCATTTGCCCTCAGACAGCACCTTACAGTCTTTATTCATCATTCCAGCTACTTAGAGATACAGGAAAGTAAAATAATCTCCATTTAAACATGACAAACTGAGGCACAGAAATCTAAGGCCAGTCTATGAGTCTGGGTTTGATGACACAATGTCTTTGGCAGCAACAGCAGCACAAAGTCTTCCTGCCCTGAGCCAGCCAATGCTGCTTTTTCCTCCCCATTGCAGCCTACCCATCTCCTTATTTGTGCCACTTATTAACTGAAGTGCTGAGATCAGAGATAGATGTTTCCTAACAACATTTATCAGATATTCATGAATATTGTTAATAATTTGCCACATATATTACTGTCTTTGAATGCAGACAGCCAGAGCTACAAATATGTCAGATTCAAAATGTGAGAACTAACTCAGCAGATCATCACCTGTATCTGACACTGATCATACATGTTGTGTGAATGTCATATACTTTGTGTGAGCTGAGAGATATGACTCTCTCACATAGCTTTAAACAGCTCTAGACTAATACTAAACTACCCTTTCATCACTGTGAGAATTAAGTAGGATTCAGATATCTACTTTAGGGTGAAATGAATTATACCCTAAACTCCAATGCCTGTACTAGTTCAGTCTTTACTGGGAGTTAGGATCACTGTTTCAGGTGAATGCACTCACTTGAATCTCATGCTGAATGTTTTCTCCGAGATCACACAGCAGGAAATCAGTGGCTGAGCTGGGAATGGAACCTCAATTTCCTGACTCTTGGCATGATGCCTTTGGTGTTGGATATTACTTCCCTGCTTTTGAAACTCATGCAAAACAAATTTTAACTTTGTCCATGGATATGAAGTAAAAAAAAAAAAAAAAAAGCCCACACTGAAAAGTCATGTTTGTAACATTGCCTTCTCATTACTGCATACATAATTCCCACTGACATGAACAGTAATGTGGCATTTCAGTCTAGTGTACTGGGTATTACGTTGCTTAAGGAGTGGAAGCACATAGTCCCTGTGAACCAGCCTCAGGTGGATTTAAATTACTCTCTGCTCTTTCAAAGTGACAGTTTCTGATCTCTGATTTCCATTGGTTACTAAGCTACTGGAAACAAGCATATTGTACGCGGGTAAACAGTTATTGTATACATCTGGGTCACTAGCCAGATTGTAATGCAACCTGCCATCAGTGATAATGCACACTGTGTTCCTTTACATACACATCTACTGGCTGCAGCAGTTCAGCCTTATTTAGATATTCTGATATTCAGCTTCAGAAACGCACAATAGGATGCGGATGTTGCTCTGGTGAAAGAAATCAATCCTAAAAATCTGCAGGATTTCCCCATATAGAAAAGTTCTTGGAAAGCTTAGAGCTATTCAGCATTTCTTAAGATTCCCATCCTTTCTTGGACATCTCTCTCTGCTTTAGGATACACGGTTAGGTATAAGGAAATGCAGGTGGGACATTCCTCAGGAGGAAGTTACAAATGACAAAAAGCCTCTCTGAGGACAAAGGAAGATGCACAAAATCGAGTAGTTTTTGACTTGCATTTTCATGCATGCAAACTAACCAACTACATACATCCATGCCCATTTCATGGTCCTTAAGCCAAGACAGCAGGAGCAGTCTATTTGCCTAGACCCCTTAACTGCAGCATGCACTCATCCGCAGAGATCCTGTAATAGCTATAAAACAGAGTGAAAGCATGAAAAATCAGTTCATACTCCAATCAGTTCTGTACAGATCCAGTAACAGAGGAAATAGACTGACAAACAGAGCGCAAGCACTACGCAGTTTCTCCTTATGTAACAGTATCCTTCCTACAAGTCTGTATAGCAATATAACCTTTTAATTGCTGCAAAGCCTGTAATGATACTCACAACTTGTTTACAAAATAGTGATCCCTCATTAATCATTCTGTATTTCTCCTGTGTCGTACTGCATATTAAAATGTTGTAGGCTTTTTAAAATAGATCTCGCTTATGTAACACCAGGCACATGTGAAGTGAACATGAAATAGAAGCCTTGACTCTACAGCAGTTCACACAAAGAAATATCAGTATGATTCCTCCATGGCTGCAAGCAACACTGTCTTCACTGAAAAGTTTTTTTCCAATTCATTCTCAAAGTTTATTCTTAATAATAATATTTAATCTTAATAAAAGTGCATAATGCACTGCTCCAAAGGAGTCACCACATACCTCAGCCTAGCATACTGTCAGTAAATATCTCATTTCTTAAGAAGATCATAACTATACAGCTCACTTGAACTGGTTCTTCATTTTGAGATCTAAAAAATACTTACTTTATGTAAACAATTGCATACATTCATTAGGCTTATGTTACTGAACTGTGACTGGACTAGGCATAGTGAGTGCTCACTGGAAACCCTCACAAGGTGGAGGCCCGAGCTGGGGTGTGACACCTCAGTAGGCAACAGGACTGGATCCTAGGAAATGCTGGAGAGGCCATGAGGGTCATGGTCCCTATGGATATCAATTTTATAAGGAAGACTAATAGACAGGCTCCAGTGGGATAATTTAGGGTGTTAGGCAGGAAACTGAAGATAAGGAATCTCTATTGTAGGTGTCCCTGAAATGCTCCCCCTCATGTGGGGACAAACGTGGAAGCAAAATATCTATGTAGAGATGAGAAAATGGTGTGAAGAAGGGCATTTCAGATTCAATGAGGGACTCTGCACAGGATGAATTTGGCATCACCTAAACAAGATGGGAACTAGGCTACTGGTGACAGAAAACTTTTTAAACTAGGGTATTATAGAAAGCTGGAGCAAAAGAACACATGGTTTGGGTTGTGTCATCTTCTGGGATGAAGTGACAGGAACACTGCATCTTTCAAATATGGCATAGAAAACATTCGGAAAAAGTTTAACAGTAAATTACAAAGACTAGAATGCCTAGCTTTAAATGAAAATATTGATATAAAAGGCACAGGAGAAACTTGTAGAAGACAATTAGTGGGATACTGTAAACTTAGTAAACTATAAAGGAAAACCAAGTAGAAGAAAGAGTTGTACTGTACGTTAAAGAAAACTCAGTTTCAGATGAGAGTGAAAAGTTAACTATGTCAAAAAGTAAGACAGAATTCCTGTGGATTTAAATTCTAAGGTAAAATGGGAAAAGTACAACATTAAGACTGTATTACTATTCACCTGACCACAGTGGTGACAGACTGTAACACGCTGAAAGGCTATGAGAACAGGAAACACTATCTAAATGTAGAACACATTGGTGATAGACGTGATGTCAAGACTAAATATCTAGACATCACTGACAACTGCTTCCTTGATTAGGTCCTCACAATTTGCTGGAAGAAAAGCAATTCTTGGCTCAATTCTGAGCACTGTATAGCACTGGCTTGTAATGTCCTTGTAGGATCAAAGGAATTAAACAGGCAAACTACTCCACCAAGAAAGAACAGCCATGCACCAATGCCCATGCAATCAAGGAGTTCTCAGTCTGTCAAGCCTGTCTGTGTCCAAGCCAGGTGAGGTTTCCCATCAAAGAGGAATTCGAAGAGCCCCCCAAATACAAAGCGATTACTTTATTGTCATATATATACAACTACATGAAGTTAGTTCTTTGAATTTGGTAGCATTTCAGATTATTTTATCCATGCATAAGTAGAGAAGCCACAAGAACAGAGTCCAGACACGCATCCTCCTTCCATAAACTCGAGATGTATCACATCAAAAGCATGGCTTCTAAAAATGGTAATTTTGTGTAAAAAACCCCAATAAAGTGCACTGTGGCACATTTGCCTGCTAAAAATGACAAAAAGCCATGGGATGCCAACAGAGAGCTTAGCTGATTGCCTAACCAGTTCCCCTTGCTGTTGAAGATGCGTTACCTTTTTGCACTAGTACTAATTGAAAATATCATATGACTTTTTTATAGAATTGAATATTCCTTTATACATATAGCATGCACAGACACAAAGAGACAAATGCAAGAACAGATTTTTATTCCATAGTGTGATGCAGCTAATTTGAACTTGTTCTTGGTAATACTCAAAAAGCTAATACGTTTTCAAACTAGGCTCTTGAGGTTTGATCATGCTCTCATTAGAGGCATTAATGAAACTCTCAGTAATTTTACCAAGAGCCAGGATTTGGTCCTTAGGAAGATAAGAAAACTTAATATTAAGTGTTGCAATCTTCTTAAAAGATATTGTCACTATTCATTGATTTTCAGAACTAGCATCTTATAAGTAGTTGGATCATTTGTTATGATAAGAGGTTCTGCTGATGCCTCAGGCTTTTCTGAGTTTCTTTTCACTTTATTTTCTTGTCTGGTAGAATGATAAATGCTCAATGAACAAGGCAGTTTTAAAGTAATTTTCTTTCATTTTAATTTACAGGTTTTTGTAAGATTGCAGTTGCTGTGTATAATTTCTAAAACCACAATAATTTGCATACATTAAGAAGGTATGTGTGCGCAGTATGTCATTACTTCTGTCTCCTGCATAGCTTTTCTATATGAAAAGAGATTCTGATTCAGAATTATGAAAAATAACACCTATAAATACTGTAGAGAAATTAAATTAATAATACCTGGCAGTTATTTCTTCTCTTGAAACATTAATATTGGGGCTTGTTCAGAACCTGTCTGATTCTGAGTATAAGTGAAGACTCACTGGAGCCAGAAAATATGTCATAAATTTTAACTCTGTTTAACTGACAAGGAAACTAAGAATTGGAAAGTTTAAGAGACTTGCTACAGTTTTTCAGACTTTGTCTGCATTCAGAAAAATTTAGGCTTTTTAGAAGTCCTCAAACCCACATACCACGTTCTTGTCACAAAAAGGAGCTACTGAGTATTGAGCAGTTTTAAAGTTCTGCTAATGCTGAGTCTCCTGATGCATAGCTATTGCGTGTTCTGGACTTCCTGTGAACCTATTTTGTGCATATTCACCTGTGTGAAAAAAGTAATGAAGTAAACTGCATTTATTTAAGAACTGATTACATCAAATAAAGGGTTGGAGGTAAATCAGAAATTTAGAAGAGAACAGTAATTATAACCAGTGACATACATATCCATTATAAACTTGAAAAAATACTAGCAAAATGTATTTGTATGTAGCTCACATCTCCGTACATGCTGTTTTATGGATTGGCTGGCAATGCCACTGAGTTTATTAGAGGGCAGTTCTTTCACGGTGCGTTAATACTGCAACACCAAGATGAAGAGCAGTCCAGAGCAGCTTCAGTTATAACCACGGCAATAGTCAACTTTATCTTCATTTTGCAAGGTCTATTCTTTTGGTCTCTTCTTAAAAACAAAGATGTCTATTGCTTTGAAGTCATCTTTCTTAACCTGATGAGAATTAGTCACAATTTTCCAAATTAAATCTCTCTAATGCCTTATAAAATGACATTGAAACTTTCTTTCACAGTTCGACTGGAAATTTCTTGCCTGACATACATCTCGGGTTGTTATTTACTTTGTTTCATGACTGCAACACACTGATGGTTCACAGTAATCCTGGAAGTCAAAAACTGCAGTTGGCTTCTTCCTCCTCCTGTCATTTTCAAATAAGAACTCTCTGGCTTTAATCATATACTTTATATTTAAATAGTTGCAGGCTTCATGAAGGTATTATTAAATGAGGTTCTCTAGCTTGTGTTAAACATGATGTGGGATTTCTCATGCCTCCTGGCTTGAAAAGCTAATTCTATAAACGCATATAACTCAGGGCCTTAGTCAATCTCTAACAGAGTTGATTAGGAGGGGACTTGCCTTGATCAAGTTATTCCATAATTAGGCCCTGCAATGTTCCTTGGCCCCTTTGCTAAAGCATCTAGTATAGCATTTTCAGAGTCACAGTCCTGGATTAATATTGATAACAATAACATTTGCACTTGCTTGAGTGTCTTGCTCATGACACAGGATGGTTTGAATTTGTATGCTTGTGCAGGAACAAATAAACACTGAGGCAGATTAGAAAACAGACTTGCACTTAGGAACTTAATCATTTAAAGTAACATCTCTGTTATTGCATTAGTCACACCCTTCACAGAGCAAAGAACTATGAAACCTACTGGAATTTTCATACTGATGTGGTCCAGACTTAGTCTCTTTCCAGATTTTGTTTAGTTCAGAGCCATTATACTATTAGCTATATTTACTTACAATCACTTTTCTGCTGTCCTCTCTTGTGTTTCCTTACATGATCCTGTTTTTCACTCTGGTTCATCTCTAATTCTTTTTCCTGCCTTTCATGGTTGAACTCTTATTTTATCTCTCATTGTTCTATTTACTTTAAATAACAGGTCTAGCACTTAGATTTGGTTTTGTACTTACCATATCACAGAGCAGGATCTTCCCATTAATCACATTCACTCTTCTGCAATTTTAGTCTTTGTTTTGGTTTGAACAACTGTCTAACTTTTAATTACTTAACAAAACCTGTTTTACTTTACATTCACAAACATCTTTTGGTATTTGCTTTTAGAAAGCACCTCTATATCGTTGTACATCTGAGAGGAATGTATATGAAGCCTTCAAGGTTTGACATTTCAGAAACCTTGGGAACACATCTCATTCCAGTTCCCCTGCTTGCCTTCAAAAGAAACCCTCAAAAGAAAGATTTGCTGTTCTATGCAACGGAAAACTAGATCAACTAAAACTATTGGCTTTTATCTTCATTAATTTAATATTTACTTCATATCTGATTTCTGTGCCCCTGCACTGTAAGAGAGAGAGTAATATAAGAACCCTAGTAAGCTCCAACGTAATTAATTGTTGGTCTTTTGGCTAGAACTGTAACAAAGCCACTTACCATTTTGATTTAATCTGCTTTTTTCTCCCCTATTTTTTATTACTCATTTCCCTAGCAGGCCAATTATCACCCCTACCATGGCAAGCTGGGGACTGGGCCACTGAGCTATAGGTATGTGCCTACCAGGACTCACCCCTCTGCAGCACAAAATTAGAGAAACAAACAAGACAGTCCCTCATCTCATCACCAAACTCCAATGTACTTTCTGCCTGGCACAGGCAAATAGCTATTTTAGGTATCAGTTCTGGGGCTGTAAGGTATAAAGAGCAAGCTTGTCTGTGACTGAAATGGCTGTCATAGTGCTTCTTGCTAATTAAGCCTTCTACAATTCACCAGCACATCCAGACAACTCCCTGCAACTTTCTTACAGTCCAAGGCAACCTTCTGTTTAAGCTTTTAGGGTTTCTCCTGACAGCTTTCCCAATAGTGAGAAGAGCAGTACCCTGGCTCTGTGTTATATGGTTGAGATAAAACACGAAAAACAGTTGTAGGTGAGGACTGGTCTGCAAATCAATCACATCACTTTACAGGCCCATTTCACTGTATGACACTGCTCATCTCTAACAGTAGCCATCATATACTCAAGAAAACTGTACTCAAGCACCCTCCTGTCAGATGGCAGCAGCTGCCAAGCGTCTTGCACATTCCAGCAGCTGAGCGTTCCCAACTTCAGGTGGGAGACACTGAAATCTCTAAATGTCTCCCATAATAAAATATTTCAAAGGCAGTAAGGACAGAATAAAAACTTTTGCTCTGTAATACTGAAGACAATCTGATGGAAAAATACCTAATTCCTCTCTAAAATGCTGCTCTGCTAAAGGAATGTGGAATGCCATCTTCTAGTTCTCTATAGGTAGATGACCTCTTTATTACTTCTTACACATTGCTCCAGTAGTCAGCTCTGCTCTTACTGATTCTAACCCTCAGCGAAGAGTTCTGCAGACTCCTGCTAATTGCTGCAAAAAATTTTACAGTGCTGAAAATTATTTCTGGATCATTGCAATTGCCTGTCACTATGAGTAAAGCCATTACCGGGAAGTACTTTTAACAGAACAAAGCAGTTCTCTATCATTACTATGGCCTTGTATGAGGAAAGAAGTATAGTGAATTTGCTAGCAATATTCTATCTATTTAGAACAAAGCTATTGGTCTAAAACTTGCATAGGGAAATTGTACAGGAAAAAGAGCATCACTCCACTGTTACATTCTTTCAAAATCATCAGATGCTATGGGGTATCTGCAGTATGGATCACTTTGTAAGTACCAAACAATTATGGGAAATGCTGCTGACATAGCCCCCTGTCAAGATTTAATAGGGTAGATTTGTCTATAAGTAATATGCTAAAGTTTGTCACAAAAAAAAAATCATTTCCAGTGCCAATCACTCTCTTTCTCTTCTTTCTTTACCCTTTCTCTCCTCTTTTTATGTACATGTATATAGATAGCTATACACGCAGAGATTACATCCTGCTATACATGGAATACATGTCACCAGTCTTCAAAGATAAATATATGAAGTGCCACTTGGATGTAGCAGAATAATAAAATGTGCACTGCTAAAAGTTTCTTTCTGATGCAGAAAATGATAAGTAAAAGGGTGCATGTGGAGATCACTTGAGATAACTAAGACAGATAGATTAGATGTTACTACAGAGTAGGCAGCCAAATCCATACTGTTAAGAGCTGGTGTGTTATTTTTCTAAAATATAGAGAAATAAGCAGTGGAGACACAGGAGTGACACATGAAAGCCTATCAGAGCAGTGTCTCTGCAGTTCTGTGCCTCCTGTGACCACTCATAGGCTGGAACTCAGAGCTGGACTTGGAAGAACAAGCTGGATTTACGATACTGAAGAGATTATCCAAGTAATCAAACATGTTTTTCTCACGACAGTATTATAATCTGATCCTGAAAATATTTATTACCTACAGTATTATGCAGTAGCATGGGAAGAACAAAGTGGATAATGTGACTACTCAAAGAAGCAAGTAGTGCATTTGGTATACATGGGCAGGATCAGGTCCGTCCTTAGGTTATATGAAATATTTACAGGATAGGAGTCTCTGAATTTCATTTTGAACTTGCAATAAAAGATGCCAGTTCCACAGGGAACTTTGGTCTTTGTGAAGAAAAAAGAGAAAATCCTCAGAACACAAGAATGGTTTTATTTTTGAGATAAAGTTTTTTAAATTAAAATTCCTGAATTGTATGACTTCATTTTGAACACATCTTTAACATCTACAAATTTCTCATGATTCTGCTCTCACATGATTGACCTGTCAGAGAATATTTTATAAAGTTCATTTCTTAGTTTGTAAAATAATAGAAAACAAAATTACAAATAAGATTTATAAAAAACATTTGAACTAAACATATTAACTTCTCTTTCTCATGCCCATGGCACCCTTGGATCACCAAACTCTAAAATCCTGATGGGAATTTTCAATAACAACAGCTCAAAACAACATTTTACTCTCTGGAAAAATGTTTACTAAATGCACTGAATCAGTGAAATGCATTTCATCAAGGCAACAGTAAAAAGAAAAAAGTTTTATGATAGTGACGCTCAGTAGTATGCAGAAGATCATCACAGAGCATAGGTACTTTCACATCCCACAGAAATTCATTAATTTTACTGATAGACTGTAAGTAGATAGAACTCAAACTTTGTTCTTTGTCAGTTTTTGTATTTTGCTCATTCCCTTCTTTTGAACTGTTTCTAGTTTTTGCCAAATCCAACCTAAGTGTACCATATTTTTACTTTTTTTTTTTGAAACTAATTTTGTAGCAGCCCTTCCTTTAGGAGTTAAAACTCTACAGTTGAATGACTAATAATGAATTACAGCTTGTTAGGTAATCCTGGTCCTACAGTTGATATTTCTCAATGCATTTTCTGCTCCCTTTTTACAGCATGGTTATTTGTGCTTTATTTTTATCATTTATTATTTACAAAGTGACACGTGTTCCTCATTCTTCACAACACAGCAAATGTTCCAGGTCCCTGCCCAGAAAAGCTTATGATTTATGATCAAAAGGATGTGGACTTTTCTGCTTTGAAACCTTCTTGAATGTTACATCACAGGACAACGGGTAGAAATGTTAACAGATCATCCCAGTCCATTGCTGGCCAAATAAGCCCAAGACAACACTGAGACCTTATTCATTACGGTAAAGCCCTAATCCATTTCCTTTCCATGATTTCCATTGCATTATTTCAGCACAGTGGAGCTGATGTTTACATCACAATTTGGTACACATCTATAATGTGTGTTTAGATGCTGATCTGTCCTTATAGCTGTTCAGTGAAATTTGAATAGATAAAGAACTTGAAATGTGACTAGGACACAAAGCTGTATTGCAGAGCATGACGCCTAATTTCTTTTGCTCTTTTAAGGTGAAATTCACCAGCACACACTGGATATCTGGTTTAAAGGAACTATAGGTCTATAAATATAGAGATATAAATGCAACTTGTTCATTCAATCCATGTCTGAGTGCCAGAGACATCTCATTAAATTCCAGTCGATGGCCTTTTTTGCTATTCTCTGATGTGCCAATGAAATGCCTGAAAAAGTCACTAAGATACAGAATTGAACTTTGATTTTCCATAATTTTTACACCGGTTGATGAACAGTTCACCCTGTGACAACAGAAGTTAAAACCATTACCAGATTTCTAACCTGGCTTGTCCTTTGTGTAAGCATTTCAGGCTTTCAATAACCTTGAGTTTTGTAACTTCTCAGAGATGTTACACTGCTGAGAAAACACGATGCGCTTGAAGTTCTCAACATTAAAACAGACAAACAAGTGATTCTTGTTAAATACTGTTACAGCCATGATCATCTAGGACAATGAGCAGAACTAGCTTTTTTAATCAGACCAACCAGAATAGCTGTAAAAACTAGAGGGGCTTTCAGGTATGCAAACCTGTCTTTAGGTCTGAAATAGCAGTTAACTTTAAAGCTAAATAGAAGTTACGAACAAGTTAATTTGGCACAGACAATGCCTTCTGAGAGAGGGAGTTTCTAGTTTATAAAACATGCAAGTGTTACTAGCATGAGGGAAAGGAAAGTTCCCAATCTCCCTCTATAAACCATTTATTTCCAGAGTAATCTTCTTTCTAAAACAACTGGTCATGATCCTCATGATCTCTTCATATCAGTTGTTAAGTTGCACAGTACTACATGAGGCCACATCACTGAGTTACATAACCACATTATTGTATTTTCCTTATTATTCTCCAACAAAGACCATATGTATCTCAGTGTCAGCTTTGCTTTGTGACTGCAGCAGTACACTGTGGCACCTTGTAGCAGAATCACTTGAAGATGCAAATTTTTTACAGCATGCAATGAATAAAGCTGAAATACAGACAAAAAAAGAAAGAGGAGTTCAGCTATGAGAAGATATTAACTTTGTGACAGTGTTTTGGCTACAGAAGAAGTCCAAGGCCACACAGCAAGGTTGGAGGAAAAGTCCTGTTCTGGAAATACAGAAAGTACAGGATATAGTCTCTTCTCAATTCTATTCTTCCCTTTGCAGCTAAGATTTAAAATGGTGAGGGAAATACAAGCTGGTGGAGGAATAAATGCAATTGACTTGAACTTGAAGCTAAATTCAGCTCTGTTAATCCTCTGTTAGGTTCCTGGCTGAACCAAGAAAAGTAACTTTGGTTTGAGGTAAGGCGTATTTCTTCTGCCAGTCCTTTACACTTCGTATTTGTGGGCATGACAAAACCAGAAACATTTCTCTCTAGCTTAGGAGACTTGGTTATAGATCAGAAACCCATTATGCTAATCTAAGTACAAAAAACAAAGAAAAAAAAAAAAGGCCTCAGGACGTAACAGTCCAGATTCAACCTATCTCTGCTCATGTGTTTACAGTAACCAGAAAACAGCTAATCATCTTTTATTTCTAGTAACAGCTCAGTTCCTACAGGATGGCCAAGTGAGAACTGGTTGTAATTACTGATTGCAGGAAGTGATTGCTCACTTCCCTGGCCTAAAGAAATGGCTTCAGCCATACCCAAGATGTTTAGGTATTTCTGGGCTAATATAAACACTCTTCTGACTCCCTTTGGAAATTGCAAATCATATTTTGAGAACGCTGTTTTACAGAAATGACAAATGATCTTACATTTCAGAGAGAAGATGACTTCAAAGTTGGAGTTCTCAGTATTTCAAAGTTTCCTCTCCAAGTCATTTAACTTTCCTCTGAGATTCAGTTCACTCCTCTGTCAAATGAAGATGATGATAATAACCCATATCATCATGATATTTCAAGTCTAAATTCATTAAAACTTATAAAATGTTTTGCAGTGCTTAGGAGAAAAACGTTACAGAAATTGAAAGCATTTTTGCTATACTAATTAGCTGAAGAGTGAGACCTTTACAGAACTATAATTCAAGCTTTGGAGGGATTACAGGTGTTTTTAAACTGTAATTTTTTTTTAAGTCTGGACACATTTTATTTTATTTATTGCAACTGAAACACATATAAAAGCATACTGAATGCACGGTGCCAATACGGCTCCCAAAACCATTGGCTTAGCTGGCCTTACTTCTTCACATTTAGATCTGAAATTATATCGCTGTACTGGGAAGGAGTAACTCATATATTGCCTTTTGTCCTACAGAAGTGCTGTGAAAATTAACATGTAGATTATACATAGGAATCATGACTAGAGCTTCATAGCTTGACAGCTCACAATAACTGCTCAACAGGTTAGAGCAGAAAGAAAGGATAAGTAGGGGAGCCAACGGGAGTGCTGAGCGCATGGGAAGGAGCTAGAATTAAGGTGGGCAGAACATAATTGTTTAAATTGGAATTTAGACAAGACAGCAGAGCTAACACGCCAGCAATATAAGAAAACTGAGATGCAGGTACAGTAGATATTTTGATCACTATTAACTCACTTCACAGTTCTTGTAAGGTGATAGCACAATCTGTTACCATGAAAAGAATTGTGAAGTTTTAATTGAACATATTAAGGTCTCTTTATCCATTGCTGGAGCAAAGGCTTCAATGTTATACAGTCTAAGTGCATTTTCTGAATCCTTAACGGAAACAGCACTCAGTTTTTGAACCAAAGCTTGCATAAACAGTGCTTGAGCAGCAATTTGCTTGCTTTATGAAGAGGCACCCAGACTGGAACATCAGCATCCCAGAATCAGCTGTTGGAAGGATTTACAGCACATCAGAAAGAGACACCCTGTGTGTCACAAGGAGCAAATACACACTAAGCAAGGTTTCCCTAGCAAATGGAAACAGCAGACAAGCAATAATGCAGATTCAGTTGGAAATCACTCCATACTTCAGAGTTTTGAGAGCTTCCAAGGCAGAGAGTGAAAGACAAAACCCAAACTTTTCTCCAAAGTGTCTCCGTCTGTGCATTTGGTTACAGGGCAAAGCAGGATGATAGGCAGTAATCCAAATAAAGTGAGTAAAGGGGAGTGCATTAAAAAAATTAAGCTGTTGACTCCTCCTTGGACCTATCAAGTAGGTTTTTTGCCAAAGTACAAATTCTCTATATGCCCTCCAGCTTTCAAACGTCAGCAACGATTTTGCTCTTCATCAGCCTGACACCTCCCAAGTTAATTATTTTGCCATGAACTTGTCTAACCAAATCTCCCAGCATGCACTGCATCTTCCTCCTTGTCTCATGAAACAGGGACCTCACATGCTACCTATATTCTCCCTCATATCTAAGCAAATGCATATGTCTACTACACATGATATCTTAATCGCTGGTGCTTTCTGGAGAAAAGTTTCAACACCTGCTGTATCTTAATTATACCATCTCAAGGGACACTAGCTGACTTTTGCATTAGTTAGCAAAGCTTTTCGTATTAGGAATTCTTTAGAGACCAAATCGTTCATCTTAACGTTGCCACAACACAGCAGGTGAAATATTCCGATACAGCAAAGCCGCACAAGACCTATTTGCCTTCCAAGCCCTTCATGTAGGATTTACTTACTAAGCCTACAACAGAGGAGGTAAATGCCCCTCTCCAAAAAGATGAATTCTACCTCAAAAGAGGTGGAGTTGTTCAGTAAAGAGCAGGCCTTTGCCAGGTATAAATTATCACAACTCTGTTGTCATGGAGCTATGAGAATTTATCCCTGCTGAGGATCTGCTCCAGGATTTTGCAGCTTTTATTGCTGTGTAGGTATTGTAGTAGTGAATCTATGTAGAGTAGTCTATCATGATGAAAGCAAGTGTAACACAATGATTTGTTTGTATTTATAACTCCGTGTTTTTATATCTGACTGTTACTCATTGCTTTTTTTTCTAATCACATCTGCTCTTGCTACTTTCTGAATCTGAAAGAGCCCATTAAGATGAATCCTCAGGAACAGCCCTTATGACTCTCTACTGGCCCTGGGACACGTGCAGCTAATGACACGCACAGACCTCTGCCCCGGTTTACAACTGAGAAAACAGAAGTAGGGAGGCTGTGTTAGTGAAATTTCAAAAAGAAACAGTGCTAGGACAAGATTAGATGATATAAGTTCCTGGTCTAAGTCCTGTGTTTACATGACCAGATAACATTCCCTGACAAAGTGAGGAAGTGTTTCTTTTTGAAAATGAAGCAAAGACATCATTACAGAGAATCAAGAATTCACCTTAAAAGTGAACAAAAAGTGAATAATGAAAACTTGTAATGTAACAACAGTTGGGAATAAGACTTTTCAGAAGTGTTCTCCTTTAAAGGTTTATTTTTATGCTTTATTCAGTTGCACAACTCCACAGAATCACTTTTATATAGTTGTTTGTAATGAGCAGGCTCATTTTTTGGGATGAGATTTGCAAAAGCACCAAGAGATCCTGAGCGCAAATCCCATGTCTTTCTGTGAGACTTGTGTTATTGTATCACTCATGCTTGCTTTGAAAATCACCTCTTCTGAATCCAGTGGTGTTTTTATTCTGTTTTTGGCAATAGGGACAGAGTTAGTTAAACTGGCCCAAAGCCAAAGTAAAAATATTTTTCCTTCCCCCCCCCCCCCCGAGTCTTGTATTATCATATGGAAATGAAAGAAACGCTAAAATAAACTTGGTTTACCTGACACTAACAAACTAGAAGCCAGCTTTCAAAGAATCAGTTTATCCAAAGACAGACTTCAGAGCCCAGCCATGCACTTTAATCACTTCTTTCACAGGTGTGAAAACAGAGACATTTCTCACATAGGCATAAGATGTAATTGATTATTCTTGTCCTATCTCAGCCTGCTAAACTGATGATTGCTGCTGATATTCTAGATCATAGTATGTGGATTCTTTAAAGAACTTTAAAATATACAGTGAACTTTTCATTCTGTCTATGTCAAAGGACCTCAATCACTTTTGTTTGCTACCACCAACACATCCCAAAATTTCAAGATCGCTATTTTGTTACTAACTGAAGAAAAGATAAAATGCATTTTTCCCTGCTGTGCAGTCAAAATGAATACCTCTGTTATTAATATGCTTAGAACCATTAAATCATGAGCCTGAAACACAGGTTATTTGTGAAAGACAGAAAAGCCAAAAGGAAAGATTCAGCAGAATTCGTTTGTGGCAGACTAGTCTTACATGCTGAGCCTCACATTTTAAAAGTCTCACTATTTAAAAGTTACTTCCTTGCTATTAATCATGTCTAGCCATTTAAATGAGAGCAGGAGAAAAGAGGAACTGAAGCTGGTATATTCACATAACTTGTGACCCTGCAGCTTTTCCCTTGGCAGGTGTCCATCACAGCTCCCCCCACCAGCCTGTGCTGGAATCAAATGGGGATTCGTTCTCTTATCAACTAGGTGATGTACATGCTTCTCTGCATGGTTGCCTTTCTTGCTGTGAAATGCTGTAAAATACAGAGATCGTTGTGCTGGATCTCCACATGACACTACATCAAGCATAAAGAATACCAAATGACTTAAGCAGTGACATTGAATCACTCAGGGACTGGCCCAGTTGGACTGAAAAATTTAAGAGCACCTCTCGTATTCAAGCATCTGAGCAAGGACATAAGGATTTGGCCTACTGAGCTGGTGGGACAGACACGTGTTCAGGATCCCACAAAGTCAGGTCTCAGAACAGTCTTTCCTTAAATGGTACGCTTCCCTTAAAGGGAATGGCTCCCTTTTCAATGTTATGCATTTTCTGTGTATCGGCAGCCAATTCGTGATCTGTGTGACAGGAACTTTTCAACCCCCACAGATGCTTCAGACAAAAAAAAACCTAGAAGGAATCATTATTAATAAAAAATATTCTTACAGGTTGAAACTGAGCACACCTTATGAAAAATCAACATCTGAAACATGAACTTCCAGCTCAGCAGAAAAAAGTAATGACTTTGGGAGCCAGTGCAGCATAGGAAGGCCAAAAGCTGTAATGAAAAAAGGTTTGATGGCTCCAAGGGCACTGAGGAAAGCACATTCTCCATCTGATATGGGGTGTATGTGGGAGATTGGCCCTGGCTTCCCCGAAGAGCCCTCCCAGAGTGGCACCAACTATCTAGAGGAAAGGGACTGAGGTTCAGGTTGGCCACATGTAGGATTTCAATGCTGCTGCACTCGCACAACAAAAAGTACAGCTTTATAACTGTTTCTGGGCAAGGTGCACAGATGGGAAAAAAGCTTCCTTTAATCTCCCACACTGAGCATGAAAGCAGGATTCACACACATGCGCCCATGTAAAGAAACATATATTTAAGAAATCCCAGCCTGTCTCTTACTTGGTAGAAAGTTGTATGGTATAAAGGATAAAACTGTAGCTTGCGAATCAGTAAGAGCAGGCACTATCCTAACTTCTGCCAGTGTCCTACTAAGGAGTCTTGAGTAAACCAGTTTAGAGATTACAAAACCAGTAATTACAATGATCAATTGTTTGTTCCTATAACACAACTATAGGTCCACTCTAAATCAATTCCTACTTGAAGCAGAATATATTTTTCAGAAAAAAACAAGGAATCTTGATTTTAAAAACTCCAGAGAATGCACAATGATCCTTTAAAAAACAATTTCAGCAGTTTATTACCTTTATTAAAAAATGTGCACCTAGAGTCTACTGTTGCCTAACTTCCAACTTTCCACCTTTTTTTTTTTATAATTGCTATATTCAAAAGTTTTCCAGTATCTTCTTCTGTGCCTTATACAGATACAGGCTGGGACAAATCAGCTTTGCTTAAACTAAATAGGTTCAAAGCCCTTGAGTATCTTGCTGCATAGAATGTCCAACCCATTAATCATTCTCTAAAACTTCACCAACTCTTTATTCCTTTTTGAAACATGAATTTGAATCTTCAGATACGTACTCAGATATTTAGGAAGTTATCACATCACTACTGACACAGAAGTAGCATAACTTCATGATTCCTGTTTGAAGTTTCTCTTTAGGCCATCTTTAGGCCATTGGCCTCTGCGTGACAGTGAAATCCTACATTCAACCCATTATCTATCATGATCTCCCCAAACCTTTTCAGTCATTATTTCTCAGGATAGAGTCATTCATCCTGCAAATATAAGCTAAGTTATTTGTTCATATATATGAAAAAATACATATATAAAACAAATATATATATATATGTATAGGGTATTACCTTCAGTTTTACTGAAGCATACGTGATTTATGGATCACTTCATGAGCTAACTTTATTTCCAAAGTCCCAAACTTTATTCCATCTACATAAATTACTACTATTAATGATTTTTTAGTATTTTTTTGGTCATTAAAAGAAATGGGAAACAGAGCATGGCCCAACAATTCCTAAGGGATCCTATTAGATAATGATTCCCACTTTGCATATTAAGACTAACAGATAAGCAGTTTTAGGTCCTTTTAATGTGTTGCCCAGTTGAATTTGCATTATTCTCACTCCTTAATCAAACATTGTGTGGTACCATGACAAATGCCTTAAGAAAGTCCATTACATCAGCACTACAAGATTCATCGACCAAACCTCATCTATCATAAGAAAGCTATTGAGTTAGTCTGACAAGACATACTTTCCATAAACCAATGAGAACTGCCATAAATTACATTATTCCTGATTATTACTTTATTAATAACGTCCCATATCAGTCTTCCATTATTTTGCCAGGGACTGGCACCACGCTGAAAGGCCTGTAATTACTAAGCCATCCCATTTAAAATTCTGGCACAGTATTTGCCTTCCCAGTGCTGTATCAATTAATAAAAAACAATATGAACAATCCAGAGACATTCTTAAGCGGTTCCTTGAATACTCCCTGATGAACGTTATTGGAACTGCTGATCATAAAATGTCTTAACTTCAACAGTAGCTGTTTAACAACCTCCACAGTTAGCGATGAAACGAAAATAATTTCTCAATCCCTATCTCTACCTGTACAAAATGCAGATAACAGCACTTACTCCCAAAATGCTTGAGATCAGTAGTTTAAAAACAATTCATAAGAGCTAGGTATTTGAGTTTTTTAACTCCTCTGTATTGCAGTACCTCTCCAGTGGTTAAGAATATTCATATTTCAACAAAAATCCTTCTTTCTTTTGTATTGAGTGGGATCTGAGGTACAAAGTACTCTTGTATCTCTTTCATGCTAGCCACCCAGAGTTTATACAGCAACATTAAACCATTTGCTCCCAGAAAATCCCTTATGTAACTGTGTGGAGTCACTCTAAATGGATGCTTCACTGAATCCAGTAAATTCTCAGGGTTTGTCAAGTACAACAAATAGTGAAGCAGTTAATATGGTAAGAGGAATATGTGTCATCTATTTTATCAGTAATCACAAGTGGATAAAATCTGATTAAAGAGCAAAAATTTTCACTTTGAGATCTGTAAAGCATTTTTGTACTCAAGAAAAAATGATCAGAAGAAAATCCTTACAAATCACCCTTTCATTTGAGGTTTATTTAGCATGTTTCAGGTACTGGCACTATGTAAACATTTTTAGCAATATTAAACAATTTAAACCAGATTTTCATTAACTCTTGAGTAAGTATTCTATATAAGTAATTTTTCCTGACTTCAAGGTAAATTGATGTGTTCACATTGCATTCACTGGTGTAATAGCAATGTAGTGCAGACATACCAAAGCTAGCCTTAAACCAAAGCCAGCCTAGATACTGGCACCCATCTGGCCACAGACATCATGAGCTTGGAGTAGGTAAATGCTTGCGTATTTACGCAGCTTCTAAAACATGTTTTGGAACCCCCAGTGAGCTACATGCTGTTAAAATATTACTGGTATCTGAAAAAAACTAGATTTAAATTACCTAAGATGGTCAGCTGTGATCAGAAGTCTAACAGACCTAACACCAGTGATGGGAAAACACAGGCTTGAAAGTATTTAGGCAAGTTAGTTGTTTTCAGAATAACTACACCTGATCAAATTCACCCTCAGATACTTTGAGCATAGATTGAAGCAATCTCAGAAGCATTAAATAGAACTTGTAAACAGGTACAAACATAGTGCTTAGCATTAAAAATAGGGGAAAGAAAGGCCAGAAAGCTTACTTCTAATTACAGCAGAAATACTATAACAATTAATCAAACAAACAATTTAAGTATCAAGAAGACGGTAAGGGGATGAGTAACCAGCAATGCAGACTGTTTTCTCTGTACATTAGGGTAACAGGCACTACAGACAGGCAAAAAAGACTAGATATTTTTAATAAGAGCTTTATGATACTGCCATAAATAGCTGGGGGAAACACGGTCTAGAAAAATCACTGTTAGATGGCTGCTTAACTCTACTCAGAAAACAGTTATTGATGATTCACTGTCAAACTAGAGGGGTTTCCCAAGTAGCATTCCACAGAACAGCATATAATTCAGTATTTTGATTAATGATTTGGCTAAAGGACCAGAAAGCATATTTGTTAAATTTGCAGGCAACATGAAGCTGGAAAAGCTTGTGAGAATAAGACAAAGATGTGATCAGAATTTAAAAACATCTAGATAAAGTGGAGAAATAGTTTTGAATAAGTAGCATACAAATCAGTAATACAGTGGCAAAATTCTACAGTTAGGTAGGACTAATCAACCACAAAAAAACACAGTGGGTAAGTAAATGATTCAGGAATATCACCAAAGGTAACTAGATCACAAGCTGAACATGACTCAACAGCATCGGTGTTGCAACACCATATGGGTGGATGGATAAACAGAAATACTGCATGTAATGAACATGAAGACATTTTTCTGGCCTACTGAACAAGAGTAGGCTAGACTACTTGTCCAGTTTCCGACATTACTGAAGTAAACCAGTCTAAGCAAAATAATAAGATGATCAAGATCTAGAAAACCCAACCTCTGTGACAAGGTTTAAGGAACTGGGATTGCTTAGTCTAGAAAAGAGCAAATTGAGGGAGATTAAATAATTTTCTTAAAATGTGTACAAAGTATCTACAAAGGGAAAGGGAATACATCCTCCTCCACATCAATTTTGGCTAAAGCAAAAAGAAAAAAGGGCATAAAGTTCTGCAATGCACATTTAATTAAGGTCAATAGTAAAAACTTTCAAATAGGAGGACAGTTAAGCACTGGAGCTGATTATCCTGGGGGTTGTGGACTTTCCATATTTTGAGACTTTCAATAAGGGGTTGCAGAATCAACCCGAATGCATTTATGCTACACTGCAATCATACTAACTGCAGTATAGGTGTATGCTTGGAGATTCTACATCTTCCATGAAACTTTTTTCTACTTGATAAATGAGAAGTGGTCAGTTTACAAGTCTGCAACACTTATGCAGATGAGTCAATGCAGTCAGTGAAAAGCTTGTGTTTACTTCAGCAGAAGCATGCCAGGGTCCAAATTCAGGAAAACTTAAGAGCATTGGCCATTTGGCCATTGAAATGTAGTTTTCTTGGAATCTGCAATCAGGTGCATGGGGAAAGTGAAGAGACATACTTTCTCCTCCTTTCTTTGTCTAAGTAGGCAGAAGATCCTTTTTGTGTAAGGCATTTCTGTGTGGAGAACAGCATTACTACACAGCAAAAAAAGCCTCTCTGCAAACAAAGAAAATCTCCTCTGCTAGGAAACTGAATATACGGCTGGACAAACAACAGTAACTATGGTGCTAACAAATACAACCACACAGGATAAAGGCAGGACAGATCTACTATAAGGCCATTTCCTGTTCTTACGATTTGATGTGGTTGATATGTAAAGGGATAACCATGACTTGTATCCTCCCTCAAACAGACCACATTTTGCAGCACTAGCTGCTGCTGAACTCAATACAAGTGTATGTGAAAAGCCCACTCAGAGCCCACCTTTCCCAAGGAGGTTACAATCCCTCCACAGCACTTGTTTCAGATACAGGCATGAGTGGCACAGGCTATGTAGTAGCAGTAAGCTTGCCCCATCACATACCACCACCTGTACAACATGTAAGACAGTGCTAACAGGGACGCAGTTGGACTGCTCCCTCCTCTGCCCACTCACGGCACTTACCCTATACATAAAAGGGGTAACAACAACGGGCATGCTAAACATAAATTATGGTAACAACAACGGAAGCTTCAACTGAAATAGGACTGTGGAGTTTGTAATTATGCTGGTCATCATCTGGAATAATGTGGTATTTTTCTTCATTCTGTTGACAAGTTTCTAGGCTGGTATTTACTGACGGGCGCAGAGTTACAGGTGAAAAAAACTGGTGCAACTCCAACATAACGAAGAATTATCCTGTTAGTATTCTACTCAGGCTATTTACAATCTAATTGCTATTTGTTACTGTGACTTGTGGTTTCTACATTGAGTTTGTTAATTAAATGTTTTGTATGCATCATTAGCAAAACTTTTAGCTTTTTAAAATTAATTTAGGATTGCGTGTTGCTCAAATTTATGATTAATTACAGTATGTAAAGCACCTTAAACACCTCCTTTACATGCATTCCTTAAATATATACAAATCATGTAAGCGTATAAAAGCAATGTGTAAATACACATAATATAATTAGCGCTTTCATAGATGTGTGGTTGTACTGTTCGTACCCTACAACTGCAACAAGAAAACAAAGTATAAAGTGTAATTAGAATCTGTCAGAACTAACAATATTATAAATCCTTAATTCTATGTTATTAATAAGATTTAAGACTATTAATACATTAACAACTGAATTTAATTTTCACAGTTTTTGCACTTCACTTGAGTCTAAGAATAAGCTAGGTTATTTTCAGTAGTTAATTTTTAATCAGCTCCGTGTTTTCACAAATTAGGCCAATTATTTTCAGTTAGCAGAAAATACTGTTCATGAAAATATTTATTAGTATTAATGTTTGTAAAGATCTATTTTTTAATAAAATGCAGGCGTTAGGCCTAAACAAACCCAGAGTTTCCATGTATGCCAATTACTTATTATCCCCATGGTTACATGAGCTAATAGACTGATGTTTTATATAAGGTATATGCATCAGAACATTAACCTACTATTGAACAAAGCAGCAAATCTGTATCTTTATGACCAAACATATGCTATCGTTACATGCTGGCAACACAATCTGTTGTCATACGTGAGAAACACCAAAAGATTCAGAGAGATCTGAGAAGCACAGTAGAGCGATGGAGACAGCAACCTGCTGTGCACGCAGAAGTCCGAGTTCCCCAGAGTGCTCTCTCCAAGTCTTGCTTCTGAAGCTGCAGGAATACAGCACATCACAGGCAACGGATGCCACTAATCATCACCCTCAATTTGTATTTAAAACTCTTCCACTGAACACTTTGTTGCACACAACTTACAGCTATGGAAACTCATTTTCCTTCAAGTTACCTATTGCCCACCTTCAGAAAAGCATCCCTATTAAGGAAGAGCACTTAACTACATGTTTCACGCTGAGTACGTATTTGCTTTTCTGACTTAGAATGTGCAGGTCTGTTTATCATTGCATGATTTCACTAATAAAAATTATGACTTGCCCTTACCATGTGGTTTCTTGGCATGGAAACCACAGACTTTGCCATTCTACTCACTTTGGTAATGAAGAATACTGTGATAAGTGTTACTAACTTGGAATCTATACATGTTGTCTTGTGCAGTTTCAGAGTCAGGGATTTAAAACTAGATTTGCAGGATGACATAAATATCAGTAAGGCCTAAAGGAATGAAATATCTACTGCTATTGAAAATCAATAGGCCTCCCAGTGGGAGTTAAATGTCAGGTTTTTGACAGTAACTAGGTAGCTGCCAGATTCTGCAAAAACACCTTGTGCACTTCCGTATTTCTGAAAATACCCCTGCACTCCCATTACTATCTCTAGGCTTCCTAACAGTCCTAATTGCCCCAGAAATATATTTGAAAACAAATTCTGAGCATTTATTTGTAAAATAAAGGATTTTTATTTGACTTTTTGCAAAATTTCCCCTGGCAATTTAATATTAATTAAAATCTGTTGAGCCATATGGTGACTCTTCTTTTTCTTAACAAACATTATGACTTTCATATTTTCTACCATGATTTTTCCCCTTTTTGCCATAACAAACAACAAAGCTTAGAGAGCTCATAGCACACAGACATCACTGGTTCAAATACTAATGCAGCCACACAGACAGACCAAAAGGGACCACAACTGAAAAATGTTTTTAAAGCATTTTAGGCAAGTGAACCTTGTGCAATTAAATATGCCCTGTAACAAAACAGACTTTCACATTCACAAATAGAGCAGAGTCACAAATAGAGCAGAGTCACAAACAGCATGGGTCTTGGCACTCACCTTTTTCTAAGCTGTAAAGAACTAACTTGCCTTTATATTTCTATTTACGTTACAGAATTACACATTACTGCTTTCTACCCCACCCACCATCACATTTTTGAAATTGTACTATAACTGAGCAATAAACATCATGCATTGATTCCAGATTAGAACTAGATAGAGAAACAATCTTGCCAAAGCTGCTTCTAGCGAAGAGCTAGAGCTAAGGCAGAGTTTACACTTGTGGAAGCACAGCACTGTGTGCACGCGTGAGTGTGGCTTGCACTGAAAGATATTTAAAGAACCACTCCTTAAGAAGAAACCACTACCACCATCTATCTATGCGTACATCTCCCTCCCTCTCCACTGCACTGCTGCTTTGCCAGCCTTCTTACTGACCTGTGCCAAGTGATTTAGCCTCCTGCTAAGGAAAAAGGTAAAAGCTGGATGTACCCGGCTTTACTGGATCTGCCAGATCCTGCCAAATTGTGGCATCAGTATGCCATTGCATCAACAAATTGTGAAATGAAGGCACCTGCTTCTGATGCATTAAGAAAAATGCCTATTCCAACACACACTATACTATAAAATCTCATATCTAGCATTTAGATCTTGCCAAATTCCACCAATGTTTGTCCCTCACCCACAAATAACATGGCATGAATAATCACTCCTGAATTAACAATTCTTCTACTATAAGTGTACTTTTTCCCACCCTGTAGGAAAAATTTAAATAATGATGTGTATATTTACATTTAGAAAAAATAGATATTGCTACACAGTGGCATTGACAAATTTATCCCAGCTTCCCCCCTGAGAAAAACAAAAGAGCCTTGTGCTTAAAACAACAACAAAAAAAGAAATTTTCTTTTATTTTTAAGGCATTCAAAAAAAGAATGCCTTAAAAGCATTCAGCTACTATAGAAAACTTGCATACTAACCCAGGAAAGGATAATCTGGATATACTGTAGTCAGAGTGAAAAAGGGCACCTTCAAGATTACTAAAAGTTTAAAGTCTAATACATCTCTGTTCAACAAATAGCAAAGACACCAGGGCTCCAAATTTAAACAGGACTTGCTTTTTTTCATCTAGACCTAAACTTTCTTCTAAATTGAGCACAAAAGCAGCCAGATATCTATATCTGAAAAATCTGTACTCCATATATTTTAAGTGAAACCATAATAATTCAAATCTGGTATTTTCATCTATGTAAGTGCAGTCACCTTTTGTATTACACAGTGAAGTTTTACAGTAAGATATGTCTAACATGTATGGACAATCCCAAAGAAGTATTTTAAACTCATCAACTCTTAATTGAGGTTTTCAAAGTGGCTTAAGGGATTTAGGCAAAAAATATTCATTTCTTACTTCCTTTCATCACCAATACACGGCTAAACTCCTAGGCTGTTCTGAAAATCTCAGTGAGCCGGATACATATTCATTGGATGTGAGAACTGCCACTTTTGCTATCTATCTAAAAGATAAAACACTCAAGCTTAAGTGAAAAAAATATTTGGCTAGATTTTGCTTGTGCCATCACTGATGACTTTACGAACTCGTGTTCTGCAAAACCCCATTTTTTTAGCTGAATAGGAACACTTCAAAAAGGCATATTTAGTCAGCTGAAATAAGAGCTGTGATGATACAAATTTGCTGGTTTCAGGAATAAGAAATCTATTTTGCATTGCTCTAGCCCTGGAACGTGCTTAAGGTTGGATTGCTCTGGTCAATCAAAAGCATCATAAAGTTTTGTGTAGTTTAATAGTAAGATTTTAGAGCTCAGAGCCAAGGAATTCTAAAGCTAGCAAATTCTAGGCACTGGATGTTTTCTGTGCTACTGAATATAGATACACTAGGTGGGACAGAAATGTGCGATGAAATTGAAGCAGCTGCTCTTTCTAGCAGATTAGAAGTTTAAGGTTTGAGGTAGAGGAGAGGAGAAAAAAGCTGGATCCAAGATGATGCAGGTGTCGCTTGCAGGATTTAGCTGGCCTGTTGTGCCTGTTTACAAGGTCAGAATTTTGCATGTACAGGCTACTGCCAGATTTTTTTCTATATGACAGTATCTTTGGTAAGTGTTCAAAAACATTACCAAACAACACTACCAAGCTGGAACAAGAGTCTCCTGATGTTTTCTGTGAATCACGACAAATCACGTTTGCTCTTCCTACACAGAGCACAAGGTAGGGCCTGGCCCAAGCATATTACTAAAATTCAGCTTAACTACGACCACAGCCTGTACATCCCTCTCTCTCTGATGCTAAACTTTTTTGGTGCTGCAGGCAGCAGCAAGCAGCCCTCTTCCAGCTGCAGCAGCGGTGGGGAAGGGCTGTGAGCGGGGCGCAGCCGACCCCAGGGCCGGAGGCAACCACTCCCCGGGATGCGCCCGCACTCGGGTCCCTTTCCCCGTGCGCCCCCTCTCCTTCCACGCGAGGAGGCAAAACTCGCGGCCAGCCGGCAGGCTCCGTGTGCCAGATCCAGGTTTTGCCGTGCTCTGGCTCCGGGACGCTCCGATTTTTTTGTTGTTACGCTTACTATCTTTTTTTTATTTGTTTCTTTTTTTTTTTAGTTACTGCAGCGGAAGCCGCCAGCCCCAGGCGGGGCGGTGGGGCCGGGGGACCGCGGTACCCCCGGGAGCCCAGCAGGCCTCCCCCCGCTGGCCGCGGCGCTCCGCGGGGCTCCGCGCGTTCCCTGGATGCCGCGCGCTCCCTCTGCGGACCGAGGGAGGGAGGGAAGGAGGGAGGCAGGCACGGAGGGAGGGAGGGAGGAGAGAAGGAAGGAGGGAGGAGGGAAGGGGGGAGGGAGGCCGGGGCTGCCTCCGGGAGGCGGGGGAGGGCCGCCGGGGCCAGGGCCGCCAGGCGGGCAGGCCGGGGCGGCTGGCAGCGGGACGAGGCGAGGTGCGGCGCGGCGGGCGAGGCCCGGCAGCGGGCGGCCCCGCTCCGCCCCGCGGCGCTCCCCGCCCGGCGGCCCCGCAGCCGCCGCCGCCTGGGTCCGGCCCGCCTCCCCCCAGCACCCCGCGAGGAACAGCTCCTTTGCAGTTTGCAGCACCGCATTAAAAAGGGAGAGAGAGGGAGAGAGAGGCAGAAGGGAAAAGAGAGGAGGGAAGGAAGCAGCCCGGATCACTGGGTTACGGAAAGCAGTAAAGGAGCTTCCAGGACAAACTGAATCTTTTGCAAAAAAATAGCTCTTTCAGGGTTAGGCTTTTTTTTTTTTTTTTCCTTTCTTTTAGTCGAGTGCACAGGAGAAGTGCCCCCACCCCAGCGTACACCCAACCTGTCGGCCTGAGGGGCACCCGAACCAGACAAACCAGAATGTACCAGGGACACATGCAGGTAAGAGGCTGCAAGCAGGCTGGAGAGGAGAAGCCCTTTGAATGGGCTCCGCTGAAACGTGATTCTGTGAAGTTTCTGTGGGTTGAGCGGAGGGGAGATGCCACCTTGGCACCGTGCAACAAGTGAACGGGTGCAATATGATCGTGGCACTCCAACTCAGGGCTGAAGGGAATAGCTTGCCTGGGGCTAGCTCTGCTCAAGGGGGAGGATGGAAAAGGGGTTCTATCAACTTTATAACTAGGTGAAGTTTTGTGTATATTTATTCATTTATTATGCCTGCTTAGTCAAACAGATTCAAGGGAGCATTCCAGGGCAGACATTGTTATGGCATGCTTTAAGTGACACATGTCTCCTGCCATCCTCTTGATGCATCTCTTCCTGTATGTCAAGTGAAGGGCAAACAATAAGGGAAAAGACAGAGCCCTTGCTTTGCAAAATCTGCAAAGATTTTATGCCACACTAAAGCCGTCGATTTGCACAGTGTGTCGTGTTTAAAGGTGATGGATTTCTATTCTTCCCTCCCAACATGGGATGAGGATTGATTTTGCTAAGCCCCGGGATGACTTTGTAGAATGAATTCAAACACATGTCTAAGTGACTTCAACATTTTAGGCAGAAACCTTGCCTCCTGATCCTATTGATCCACGTCGCCATAGCAGAAAATGCTTCTCCCCGATAAAAACATACTAGTGCCTTGGACGTGATGACTTTAACCTTGACTCCCGCTCTCCTTCACATGGCTCTTCCTTGGAAAGCCAAGTCTATTTTGAAGGAGGAGGAAATACCAAAGCGGCATAAAGGTTTACCCTGATCTCCCAAATTCATTTCTTTTACTTTTGGACCCAATCTGGCTTTGTGTTCATTGCCAGGAATGATCAAATGCTTTTATCATGTACAGTGGCACCAGCCTTGCATGTAGTGTTTATAGTACTAAAGCTGTTTACAGAGAAACTGCAGTCTTAGTAAGTGTGAGCTGACCACTTCTGTTTGGTGTGATTCTGCACAGCATTTTAAAATCTGCTGAACGGTCATCAGGAACATTAAACTTAAGTCAATGTCAAACACAGGGTTGTGTACAATATATGTGAGTTACGTGAGGACTCTGATTCAGCACTCTCTGCTTTCCAGAACTGAATGATAGCAGTTACTCTTTCATGTTTGTGTTAGCTGATCGCAACAATGATAAATAATGTGTCATAACAGTGCTTGCGATAGGAGAGCAAACAGGTTTCAACAAGAAATGTAATCAATGGAAGGAGTATTCGTATTACTATTTATTTCTGGTAATAAGGTTAAAGTATGCATTCTTTTATGGTAACACAAAAACAATCCTATACCTAATGCTACTGAATTGGACATTGGCAAATAGGTATTTATACCCTTAAGAAAGCAGGAGTTCTTTGCTGTGAGTAATATATTGCAAGGTTTCAACAAACGTACAACACTTTTTAAAATGAAATGTAATGGAATATTGAGGTGTCTGGCAGCATTGTAAATCTTCTGAGTCATTAAAAGGTTGCAATCAAATTTGCAATAGAAAAATCAGGTCAAAACATACAAATATGCTGTGACTGATGTAGTTTTAAATTTTTTTCTTTCAAAGTATTTTTATTTTTCTAGCCCAAATGTAATCAAATTCTAACCAAATTCTCTTAAAAAGTTTGCTGAATTAAAAATACTATTCATATTGAGTACACTTGTCATAGTTAAAAATAAAAACCCACCTGAGTTCATCAACCAAACTTTTTAATATATTTCTGTCCTAATAGGAAGCATTAATGTTCTTCAGATAACACCTAAAAAAGCCTAAAGCATTGGGAGAGATTTTCATGTTTACTATATCCTCAATTAGAGCCTTCAAGTGAGTCAGACGAATACAATAAAGAGCTAATTTCTTTGCAATGAAATGATCTACTGTAATGTTTATTAAACCATGCTGGAACACAAACTATCGAAGCTACCATACAAGCACAGTATCAAACCACATGCTAACAAAACTGTAGGCACATCCTAAGCATTACAGGTCCTTTCTTAATATCTCCAAGACTTCCGGTAAGACTTCTACTAACTTAAGGAAAACTATTTGCAATTACCCGCCAATCTAAAATAAGGTGAACCATAAAACCATCCAAACTTGGGTGGATTAAGTCAGGCACCTATGTCAGTACCTGGACTCCTAAACAAAAATGATCTTGTTTTTAAAGATGCTGAGCACTCACAGAGCTTCCACTTCTTGATGTGAAACTGGAGTGTTTATCTGGACCCTACTTGGATACTTAAGCATCTAACTTTATACATCCAAATGCAAAATGATGTGCCAATATATAATGCCTGATCCTACACTCTTTAAGGCAAAAGCTCTTCTGAAGTTACTGTGATCAAATGTAGGACCTGATTTAGAACGCCAGTCGTCATTTCTCTTTTTCATAGTGTTTTGTTCTCAGATGTAAAAGTAAAATCTGTAGAAATAATTTTGTAGTCCAGTTAATTTAAAAGATGTTTAGAGAGCCAATGTTTTACTAATAACCTGCTGCAATTCAGCTAATTCTTGGAAGTCTTCTGAAAGGTGAGAACATTAACAACCGTAACAATGTAATAAGCATCATTACAGAGATGGAGGATTTACCTATCTTGAATAGGCATCAAGCATTATCAGCTTCAGTGGGGAATATCTGACTAAGCTCAGTAAATTCTGCAAGTGTAGAGGAAATATACTTTGTATTTAAGCACTGCTGAAGTTCATCAGGAACCTACAGTACTTTACTACATCAGGCCATAATATGTGTATCTCTTCGTAACTTTTAGTTTATAGTACAGATTGTTTTTTTTTTTTCTGAATCCCAGAAAATCACTTAGTTTATTCCAAAGACCTAGGTTTAGATTTCCCTCTTACTGTTTTATAAATGAATCCTCACAACACAGAAATACTAGAGAGGTCCTAAGCTAAAATTCCAAAGACAGTAAAAAAAACAAAAACAAAAACAAAACCAAACAAAACCCTAAAAAGAAGGTATGTTACTGGTTCAATCACTGTCTTTACATTTCCAGGTACCTTTCTATAGGGCTAGCTTGTGTGTTACTTGTGCACTGCACGCTTTCACATAAAATACTAGGAGAAAGGGAAAGTGGCCTTCCACAGAGCCAGCACCACAAACAGAAACAGGATGCAGAGAAGTACAGTGCCACGGGAGCGCTTTCAAAGCTATTTCACTATCATAATAAGCATAAGCATTTGATTTAGCCGTATTTACCAACCTGTTCGGTTTACACAATAACTGTCTAAAACATAACAGGGACTGGCATAGGTTCTAAGGCACGTAGCTACCTCCTGAAGCCTGAGCCTTTAAGGTGGGGCTTTTGCATGAGAAAGAGAACTTCAGATGTGATGCGCAGACTATTTGCCTACAAACATACAACTTCAGTTATGTAAGAAATCCTGTTTAATTCAGTAAATTTAGGCTCCGACAGGATAAAACCTGATGGTTACAGGAGCACACCCTAGGATTATACAGATATGGCAAAAGAACTGAGTCTAAATGCTAAACTGTACAGGTGAAAGAGAGAGTATTTCTCTCTTAGGACAATGTGTGCAGCCCAATGTGTGCTGTTTTCCATCTTCTTCAAGGAAACAGTAGCAGGCCAGATGGAAGCAGAACATAAGCTGAGTTCATCCCACAGTCACTGTTCTAAAATGTCTATCATTTTAACAACCAACAATAAGATGTTTTAAAGTTTTTACAGTATATTATATACCTGGTACCAGTCCCTCCCATTGATTTTATGAGAATTCTATAAAAGGATGGAGGGTAAATTACAATCATAGAATGGGATTTTCAGCAGCATTTGGCTTCCTAGGAAATTCAAAAAAATGCTTTCAAAATTGTTTGCCTTGATGCTGTATATAGTCAGCTTTCTCCAGCACAAATGCTTGAACAGAAGAAGTGCTTTGCCAAATGTTGGCATGGGATTTTATGTATGGCAGTGTTATGTTTTGAGATGGCTTAATTTAAACAAAGCAGAAATCTTGACCACACATGGCTATCAGAGTTCCTCTGGCATTTTTTCACAAGAACAGGCTTGTTAGTCATGATGCCTTGGCCAAGTTCCAGATCAGATAGTTAGTCTCCTAAACTTTTAATTGCATAGGCAATCAACTTCATGCCCTTAATTGTTGTGTTGTGTTCTGTATTATTAAAGATATTTAACATTCTACCATTAGCATTTCATATTTACATGAAAAGATCCATATTAATCATTTACATTTCAGTAAGATTTCAGTTGTCAAACATATACCTATATGATCGTAGTGGGTCTACAGAAAAATAACTATGTACACACGAAGATTCTTGCAAGATGAAACCTCAAGGGCTTCACATGTTTTACTGGGCCTGGAAAGTGTTGCTAAATATTTCAGAAGTTATAAAAAACATTTTTGCACTGATTTCCCAACACTTCAGACACAGCTAATTCACTGGGAGAAGTGAAGCAGAACTGTCTCAAGATTAGCTGCAGATCCAAGTCCCATCTTTGCTTATTTGGCAACCTATTAAAAATACTATAATAGTGTTGGTTACACTGCCACCTAAAATAAATAAAACCCAAGCTATTAATCAATTCTGAATTTAAAAAAAGTAATCCCTCAGCTATGCATTTTGTACATGAATAAAACAGCCCACAAAGAATATGCACAACATAAAATTGAATTCAATGCTAAACTGAATCTTTGTTCAGCTGTTAAGATCAACATAAACTTAATAACTTTAATCTACAAAATTCTAAAAATCTGGGCACACAGCTGGAATGCTAACTGATCCCTAGCGATGTTGATGAATCACAACTCCTAGCCTAGCTGAAATTCCATTATAATAAACTGATAATTTTTCATTATTACAAGCCTTTTCTAGAAGTACTCACGATACTAGGGCAGTGCTTATGGTGATGTTTATGTTTGGTATGATGGTATATTTTTTCCATTTTGTCTTGATATTTTCCAGTTATTCACTAGCAGCTTTTCAAGTTTTGAACAGCAGATTATGAACTGCTTATAAATGAAACAAGCTAAAAATAATGAGCTCGCTTTCATTGAAGGAAGTTCATTCAAAGAAAGTAGGTGATATACTGCTTTTGGCTAAGACGCATACTGAAACTGTACAAATTGTGAATATTTGTAATGCTGGTATAGAGAAGCGTTCCTTGAAGCTGTTAGGCAGTTTTACAAGAACCTAGCAGAAAATCTTGCAAAGGCTCAGAAACTCTTGGCACACAGCATATTTTTGCTGGATGCAAATTAAGAGGAAATCTTACTAACTAAATAAGGATCCATCCCTCTATTCTGGAATTAAATTAATTAAAAACATAGAAAAACAATAGTCCCTAGCACTGTCATTTATTTATATAAATGTTATCTAAATCCAGTATACAGCTTTCACAAAAGAGGCACTGTTTACTCAAGAAATCATGCTGTATTTTTAAAAAAATCAACCACTACTGTCACAATTTTAAGACAGCATGATGCAGTTGCTAGTCTTTAAACTACATATCTAGAAATCTGGATTTTTATCTCTAGCTTCATCATAGAGCTTGAGCAAGCCCAGTCACCTTTCCACGCATCCACTTTGCCCCACCTAGAGAGAGAGAGAGTCTATTTTGATTACTTAGCTTATACTTGTTTGAAAGTTTAGGCTTACACGTTTGAAAACTAATTAGTTTAATGGGACCCACTGCTCATATATCAGAGAGAGAAAAAGGCAGGCCAGCAGTCTCAGAATGGAAGAATGTAGATGAAACTCCTATGCAAAGGAGGAACCAAAAAGTTGGAAAAAAGTCCACAAGCTAGACTAGGATAAAATATCCAAGTAGGGCAAGGTGCATGAAAGGATGGGAAAGATAAGATAACCACATAGCAAAATTTAGAGTTCCCTTTAGGTAATGCAGTCTCATAAACATTCATCTGTAGAAAATAATTCCTAATTTATAATAAACTTGTTTCTACGTAAGCTGATTCTCCAGAAACTTTAAAAAAAGGGGGCTGATGTCTAATCAGGTCTGTTTAAAACCATCTATCTAGTTTAATTTGCTACCCTTTTTGCAATAGTTACAAATGAAAATGGTAAAAACATCGGAATATTACTTAGAATGAATCTGACCAGCTTGTTTTCCTTACACACCCAGCACAGGAAGTATCTCCTAGTTGTTTGTATCACAGAATGTAAGTTTCCACAGTCTATTTCAGAAATAGCTGACGCTGCAAAACTGAGAGAAATAGTTGTCTTACAAATCAGGTGTCATGACATGTAAACTAGGAGGTGACTTTCTGTAGTTATGCATTTTCATCATTGTCCAATAATATTACTAACAAAATGCCTAAGGATCATAAAGACCATATTCAGCAAATTCTTCTACCAGGTTACAATTATTATGAACAGTGTGATATTTCATTGCTTTCTTCTCAGGCTTTTGAAATGCTGAGTCATCAGTACATGAGTTTCACTTCCAGTGGTTTATTTGCATATAAATAAATTAAGTAAAAGTCTAAAATATAAAGTAATTGAAACTTATTATACTAAAAGGAAAAAAAAAAAAGTCTCATCAGATTACCTATCCCCACGAATAGACAACACAACCCAAAGTTTACCATTAGCCCCTGAATGTGATTTTTCCAAAGTCTGCATGATTAGTCACATCTCAGCATTACTGCAGTTCCTCCCAAACATTTTTGATTAAACTTCTACCAGGTTGGCATAATAGATGTAAGCTCCAAGTTTCCTTCCTCCACTTCTCCATGGCCTATCGACACACTTAGGCAGATTTGCCAGTGTTTCTTCTCTCACTCTATTTGTTAATTTTCTCCTCCTTATCCGGGTTCAAAGGCTTTCTTGAAATGTTTTGCCTCCTACTACATTTGCCATTTCATTTCTGCTGCCTACAGTAGGGCAGCCAAGCTCACCCATGTCATGACTACATGCTACGTGCAACGGGGTCTGGGTCACCTTTCAGCAGCACTTGGTCACAAGGCAAAAATGTTCCACAGTGAAGTTCACTGCCACGAGTAGAAAGAAGCAAACTGATGGCTGAGGACTTTTCTGCCAGCAGAGTTCACTGCTCACAAACTAAGTCCAGATTAGGAGACAGTAGAGGACCACCAAGAAAAGGAAAGCAGATGGCTTTAAAAGAGCAACCTGACTTTTTACCTACAGCCACTACAACATGTTTGTAGGGTAGACCAATGTCCATGAACTCTCTTTTCTCACATGCTTATGCTTAACCACACTACAGTCTTTGTGACTTTCTCTGTAAAATATTGGAACACTCTACTACCTCATGTTCACTTGTCTTAGAGCAGTCTACTGTCTTCTGGTAACTTGCCACTGTTAATTTCATATCAACCCCTTAAAACGTCTCTTGTCCTAATATGGATGTTGAACATAATACAAGTTACATGAATACAAATGTCTTTGGACAGCATTTTTTAATTAACATACAAAAAACCAGCTATGCATTTAGAATCTGTCAGTATAATAACAAAAGCATATTTGATAAGGAAAGTACTGTGCAATGAATTCAGACAAACAATCTTTCTTGATTACATTAAGACTTTGTTTTCTGTTACGAGATACATAAAAGAAATTCAAATACTCTTATCCACTGTCATTTAGAAATGACAACTTCAGAATGTTTTTTATATGGTTTTATATTTTTACATATTTTAGGACCAGTGAAATTTTTCTTCGTATTTTTTTTTTTCCGTAGATCACTCATTTGGCTTTATAGACTAGTTTTCAAAAGCTGAAGAAACAAACTTTAAAATTTGCCTTGACGACATTAGAGCCAGCTGTATCTATCTTTATGTGAGTGAATGTAAGTGGAAATTATACTGATGTAAATAAGAGAATAATTGGCTTCCAAGCCTTTTTCACATTAATTCCTGTCTTCCTAATATCACCAGTCAGGTTCCAAAGTTACAGTGTCAAGTAGAGACTACAGCATGTCCTGAATAGGGGCAGAAAAGCTGTTACAGATTACACTTTCTAATTCAACATTTTCTAACTGGTACTTGTATCAAGAAAAAGATTCAGTAACTCTTACTCACTGTTCACTAAAAGTCAATTGAGAGATAATACTTGCCTGTTTAAGCCTACCCTGGAATAGAGAGATCTGTTTCTCAATAAGTAACACTGAATATTAGAGTTTAAGTTCACAGAATTTACTAAGGTCAAGTTTTCTAAAATTAATGTAGGAATAAGTAAAGACTATAACAAATAGCAGCTTTTTGAGAATTTTTTAGTATGATGTAAAATCGAGACAAAACATCACATTTTGATGTGATGGTAATCTGTCAGAGCTTTTTAAAATCCAAGGGAGTATCCCTTAATAGGAAGATCCTATTAGGACTAGGAAAAAAGTCTATATCTGGTATTTTACACAGAACAACAGATTAATATTATTTATGTAAAGTCTTCACTAAGGCCTTGGACACTATTGTCAAAGAAATAATGATAGAAACGTCATAGAAGTGATTAATGACATAATAACAAGTGTAGCTCGACATGTGTCTCATCAAAGTGACAAGTTATTTCTGCTGTCATTCACTGAAGTTTAACAGGGATGATAATTTTCCAGTTACAGGCTTCAGATGTAGATGAGATCTTTCATCTTTTGCTATTTGTCATCTAACACTCCTTCCAAGAACCAGGACAATTTTAATAAGGCTTTGAAAAAGGAATACAAGGAAGAATGACCAGAAGTAGTAAGTAAAACAAACAAACAAACAAGAAAAAACCCACAACATTAAAAAGTTCTCAAAATAGGAATGATAACAGAAGGTTAGATGACAATCATATTATGTCTAGTTTGCTAGATAAAAGAAAGAAGGAAAATGATGATGCACAACTGAGAAAAATAAGGCAAAGGAACAGAAACTAGGAAGGAAGGAAGTGCTGTTATTGTTCTGAACAGTAGAAAACATTGTTAATATTACCACTGTACTTAATCCACGTAACATACATGATGTGGCAAGGTATATGAACCTGGAAAGGATGCATAGGCTTGCCTGAACCTGTGCAACAAAACAAAGGAATATGAGTTATTAGAAAACAGCTGGACACTACATGGAAACAGTGAAAGAACACTTATCCCTGGAGCACTCACGATAAAAGATTATGTGCTGTTCAGGAAAGACAGAAAACCAAAGGTGTTGGTCACATTAGGAACCTGGATCCCAAGAAAGTGGGGGAAAATTTTGTAAGAAGCTTCAGAACTAATATTTTCAATTGTTAAAATGTTAAGACTAAGCCAAGAACACACAAGGAATGGAGATAAAGTACTCCTCAAAGGCAGAAGGAAAAAGTACAGGTTGCCTATTTAGTAGTAAAGCTTATTTAGATCTTGAAAGTATATTAAAACAACTGTTGAAAGTTTTCAGTTACATGATTAAGAAGGGGGGTGGGAGCAAAACATATTCAAAGTGACATTCATATTATGGATAACCTGATTTATGGTGCAAACCCAAAATGGTTACGAGGGTATGAATCCTGCAATTATTACAGATGTTACAATTTATTACAAATTATTACAAATGAAGCAAAAGCTCACGCAGAGGTACACTACATAATCTCTATCCCAAACTGCTGCTGGAACTGGTATACGAAATTGAAGACTTGGTAGCAAATATTTAATAGTCTAGTTATTAATCCGGCCATGGTGTCATATGACAGGAAAACAGAATGTATGTCAAGATTTAAGATAAGGTGAGAAAAATGGTAAGACAACTAACAGCCCAGATACCCACATGGCTATCCATAATCTGCAAGTTTTTAGGGGACAGACTTTAAGGAAAATTAAACAAATACACATACACAGAAAAATGGAAAAAATGCTATTTGAATTTATCAAGAGAAGATAACATCAGGCTAACTTGACAGCATTTTCTGTTATCATAACTGGGTTTTTAGGAAAGGGAGATGTAACTGACTTGATCTGTATGGTCTTTGGTAAGCGTTTGTTATGGTGCCACAAAAGAAATTATTCGTGAAGCTGGAGAAAGTAAGGAATAGTAGAAAATCTGTAAAGAGGGCAAGAAACTCATTCATGGGGAAATGAAAAATAGAACATTAAAGGAAGGACTGTCAGATTGAGGAAAGCTTAATAGGGAAGGTCTTTCTGGATGAGTGTTGGAACTGGTGTCTGATGTTTCATCCTTAAGCCTACTAGAAACAGGAAGATGTTGACTACATTTGTTGATTACTCAGTGCTGGGAAACATCATCAGGATTGGGAAACATCATCACTACTGATGAGTTTCAGGTCACTATACAGAGGGAACTGTGTGAACTTCAACAATACAAATACAATTAAATTTAGCAGCATAATATGCTGTTGAACATCAATAACAAAAAATGACTACCCTAAGCTGTAAACTACTGTTTAGAAATGATTAAGGAGAAAGACTTGCACATACAAGATTACTATAAGCCATTAATATGATAGATCCATAAAAAAAGACAGATACAGTTCTAGTCTTAGAAGAGGTTTTTCCAGAATAGTCAGGAAAATATCAATGCCAGTTTACAATGCCACTAGCAAATTTTCAGTTGAGAATCTTGTACAGATCTGGTCAAGAAGAGAGGCATGGAAACAGGTCCAAAGAAGGATGATCAAGGAGAAGGGAAGGTCTGTCTTACGAGAAGAGACCAAAAGATTTTGGCTTATTTCGTTGAGCAAAATGACAGCTCAGCAGGAGCATAATCACAGCATGTAAATGCATCAGGGAGAGAAACACCAGATACAGAAAAACCTAAATTAGCTAAGGACAAAACTGGGACAGGATCAAATGGATATTAACCGGCTGTGAATAAATTCAGGTTGGAAATTAGAAGAAGGTTTCTGATCATTAGAGCAATCAAGATTTCCAATAGCCTTCCAACTGGAGTAGTGGAGACAAAAACCCTAATTACTTTAAAGATGAAACGCAATCAATTTATGAGACTTTGTATGACATGCTGCCTGTGAGAGCAGAATACTGAACCTCAATAACCCAGCAACACCCTCGTCTTCTGAAATTTCTCTGACTTCAGCAGAAACAAACCCCGACTCTTGTTCAGCAAGACTAAAATCCTCAACGTCAAGAAGTCAAAAGTCTTCCTATTATGGCTGTGGAGGGCTTGATTGTCTTCATAGCTTCAGTAACCTCCTGCTAATAGAGCTGTACAGGAACTGAAAAATTAGTCTCACTTCTCCTCCCATTACCTAGTCCAAAACATTGTTTTGACTACTCGTAGAGCTGAGCTCTACAGTTTGAATACTCTGCCAGCTTCCTCATGCAGTCTCCCACTTAGCTGAACTGATAGTTTTGCTACATATAAAACCTTATTAATCAGAGGAAATGTATTTCCCCCTTAGAGCTAAACTCAATGGTTCACGCTGGGATGACTGAAGCTTTTCCCCATGTATTCATGTTCCCGCAAGCAGGCACTGAGGGTTTGAAATCACCAGCTGTGTTAACATTGTGTAACAGTAAGCTTAAATTTATTTTCATAACAGCCAAAGTGTGCATGCATGAGGATCTAAACTAGAACCCATCAGAACAAGTAGGGATATTTTCCCAGACCTCAGCAGAGCTAGGATATAGCTTTTTCTCCATACTTACCACCACTTTTCTCTCCTGAGCTCCAAAACTAAATGCGATGGTCATTATTTAGAGCATATGCTCTTAAGTAAGAGAACTCAGTGCTCTGTTTTGCAGTCCTCGTCAGAAAAAACTACTGAACTCACTTTGGACTGTTCTCTTTGAAGGGATCATAAAGCCACATCTTATAGTCAGTTCCATGTCCCTTCTAGTCGACTGAGTCAGAAAATTATTTCTGGCTTAATTCAGGCTCATAAAACTGCTTCAGGATCTGATTGCTGGGGTTCCTGTCCCATTTCAGATCATAATGGCTGTGATTTACATCCCTCAATGTATCAGGCAGACAGATGTCCATGAACACTCCATCACAACTTGATAACGTCATTACAGCCTTGCAGCTCCTGGTTGCTAGCAGCTGCTGCGCTGCAGTTTACTGAGCAGAACTCTGCTACTCATATTTCAGAATTTCAGGAGTCATGCCAGCGAAGAGTTTCCAAATAGGTGAGATCACTGGATAATGGCTAGTCAAAGATATGCAAAAGCATACTGCTGAATTTACTGAGCAAGGAAATAGGATGGTCATTTGATGAGTTAAGTAATTTTTCCTGCCAGTACACAAAAAATGAACACTTATTTCCAAAGTGTTTTATAGTTGTCAGAGTAACAAAATTTCGCTGCCCTTTTCTCAAGTAGTCACTGACAAATATCAGAAACAAAGTTTCAAATAAAATTCCAAGTAATTAATTCAGACTCATTAATCATCACAGAAAAACCTGTACAGTCAGGTTGTTGCATATACATTTTGTGTATTTTCTAAGCACCAAGCAAAGTAATTTTATGTGAATTTACAAATGAGAGTATTTACTATTCCTTCTTGCACACAAACTTGTTCAAGTTCCATCCTGTATAAGCGTCATTCGCAGAATTAGGGAGCAGAAGGATTACGTTACTGAAGTGGCTAACCAGACAAGACAGACACAGACTAGAAAGTCTATGTATATCAAGACAAAGTTTGTCAAATGGCTAACATGTATGTACATAGCGTGCCCACTGAACAAGTGCCACTGGCTGAAGAATTGCAAATAGAAAATATGGGAATAATAAGTTTTTTACTGACTTTTGCACAGCTCTTCACAAGGAAGTAGAGTGCTTGGCTTACACTAATCCACAATAAACAATCAACATTTTTTTTCAACTATGATGAGTTGAATGCCTGCATAGTGCTTTCAATATAACACTGCTGCCAGGTGTTCTTTAATTTCTAGTCTTTCTTGCTAAATCATCAGTTCTAAAAATCCTACCTAGCATTTCAACAGACAAGAAAGTAGTTGCTTCAACTGCATAATCCTTTGGACAGGGGTCAGCAGACAGTGCAAAAGGAACACATTTACACTCATCCACAAACGGAAACTTAGCATTGTTAGTTTTTTCACTATGACATTTATATAACAGATTCTGGTTTATGTTTTATTTTGAAACCACTGAGATGATGCCTGGACTATCATTCCCACTTCAACTGACAATTAAATACATATCTATCAAAGACCTGCTAATACTTTACAGAATAAGTTTACTAGTCAGGAAACAATTATGTGTCTATATTTTTTCATGGGTTCTTTTGATTCTTTATAACTGACACTTCTTGAAAAGCAACAGAATCACTGCTTAAGAGTTCTTCTACACTTGTCATTTGTTTCTCCTCAAATAATTAAATCGTTTTCATAAAGAACAAAATAGATATATTACAGACATTAAATAAATTCTGCTCTGACTTATATTTACAGGTTCTCACTAAATAACAGGAGAAACAGTTATTTAGTGTATGTGGTTACCATTTCTTTTCCTCCAGTTTTAGTTTTGGGTAGTCCATCAGAATTTGTGTTTACAAGCAGTAAAATAATTTCTAAAATTTCTGAAATATGAGAAGCATAATTTCAAAACAGAAAATTCATCACAGAATTCCATCTTATGTCACCTTATTAATACTTATTACTGGCAGAGGATCATGGCACCATGTACTCATGTACTGCAAGATTCATTTTAAAAGATGCTACTCTCTGTTCATCTACTCCCCATCCAGTGAAATCCTGGTTCCAGTAAATTCAGTTACAAAGTTACCATTAATTTCAGTGCAATCAGGACTTTGTTCAGAATCTTTAACAGTAGGAAGCATTGTTCCTTGCCTCAAAGTAGTCTTAAAAGAGATATCTTCATTCTGTGAACACAGAGAAATAACTAATATAGAAGTAGGCTAAATTCTGCTTTGGGGATTTGTACCTATTCACACTCCATTTGTATGTGGTACATTATCTACTTTCTGCAGAAACAGCTGAAGGATTGAAGTACCTATTGTAAAAATTGAAGGGTTTTAAATATGATCTACTCTGTCTATAAGAAAGGCAGGTTCCATTATTTTTAGGTAATTTCTTCCAATAGGTTAGATCAGAAAAGCATTCAATCAACTACGCAATTTTTGTGAAACTGTTGTTTACTGATTGGATTTGAAAAAGGCAACACTTGGCTCAGATCTGAGGAGAAAGAGAGAAGTTTGAAGACCCAGTATAACCAGCCGTGTGTGGGAGCAAAGGCCCATGTGGGAAAGGTACTGGTAGAACAGTTACAGCAACTGAAGTCCATTTCCCCAGCAAAGATGAAATTCTCCCAAGTGTGCACTTGCCAGGTCTTAAGTCCTTCACTAGAAATGTACAGGATCTTATCTGCTGGTTACAAATCATTTACACTGGGACCAACCCCAAATGGATTGCATTTTTATTTAAATGCAAGTTCTGTCCAATAACTTTCTGGATCCACATGCATAATGAAGTAACCTCCAACGGTTATGGCAGTACTACAGAGGGATCTGAGGTTAAGCTCCTGCCTTGCCATTGCCACAGATTTTCTATATGAACCTGGACAACGCATTTACTGTCTACATGCCTCTCTTCTCCATCAGCACTTCCATCCTCACAGGGTGTTATCCAGATGTATTAAAACATATAGAAGCACACGTTCATGCAGTTATGGAGACCACTTTTGTTTCTAATTCCTAAGCTGATTTTTTATTCTGATAAAAATGAAAATTCATCTTAAAAATAACCTTTAGATTTGAATCCAAGCTTTTTGCCAAATTTCACACAGAAATTATAGTGTAACAGCATGCTACAGGATTCAGTGCCCTTCACATAACTGAATTGGTAGGGGAGTTGGAAGATATATAGGGATAATGGAATTCCAAATACAAGAGGGGTCTCTCCAAAACAGGGAAACCTGGCCAAGTAAATTTAACTCTTCCTTCTGGGATATTGCTGATAAGACACAGATAGAACAATGATTCATGTAAGAGAAGAGAAGCAGATGAGTACTACAATAACAGAGAACCATAAATGGATAAGGAAAACTAAAAATAACAAAGGAACTGTGAAGCAAAGTCCAGTCAGGAGTGTCCTGCCCAGTAACAGCACAGAGCACGGGGCATGCAAGTCACACCATGGAAGTGGAGGCAGGATGGCCAGGCTGAAGCCCCAGCCACAGGGGGCGAGGAGGAGGAAAACCACATTCTGAACCAGGCTCAGTACCTGAGTGAGGGGTCAGTTTTAAGAGTGGAGCTGGTTGAACACGTGCTGTAGCAGATAGCTCAGGAAATCCCTGTGATTTTATCCATTGGTTCTATGAAACTAGAACAATTTTTTTGCACCACAGTGCCCCAGTCTAATCCTAGCTATGTCTGGCTAATAAGTTGTAATGCAAGTAATTCAATGCATTGCTTTATAACTGTGGTATACTCAAAATCTGTAATAAAAGGTAATAAAAGAAATACAATAAATGGAATAACTCTGTGAGCCCAGTCTTGATTTCCACAAATCAGTTTGCTGCACTGGGACATACTAGCAAATGATATGGTCTTCAGGAACAAACAAACATTGCTTTCTTTCATTAGAAAGTCTTGTTTAACTGTTGCTTACAGTGAAAGATTATTCTGGTTTCTCCGTTTTTCACATATAATGCAGGAAAATAACAATGTAGTGCAATAGATAAACATAGTATTTTTCTAAAACAAGATGATTTGGTTTCAGGGTGGCTTTCTAAGGCTAACAACATATAATATGATAATTGTAACAGACTGGTGTTGAGCAATGGGATACAAAAAACTAACTACTGTACATTTTCAAAGTGGCTTTTCAAGATACAGAGTTGTGAAAAGGTATGAAGTGAAAGAGCTTATCCAAAGCAGTAGAACCAGTTTGAATAATTCTGAGAAAAGGGCCAGAAAATGGGTGTACTGTTAGAAACAACAGAGCACACCACTTGGAGCAGGAAAGGGTTCCTAACACAGTAATTAGCAGGCGTATCAACCTGAAATTTTGAAGAACATCATGAGATAACATCTCAAAGACTGTCTAATACCTGATGAAAGAGTTAAAGGCCTCAGAAAGAGGCACTTCCTAGACAATTAAGATATTTCAGTCTCCATCACTAAATTCAGATGAAACACTTTAGTGAACACTGGAATTTAAGATTAACACCTTTATATCACCTGGAGCACATCCTTGGCCATGTGATTCTTAGTTTGTTACTGTCAAAAAGCAGCCATAAGAGTGGGCCAGCCAGTTAAGATAGCTATGACACACACAGCCCCAGCTATTAGAGCACTTCTACAGGAGAAGGAATATGCCAAAGGTGTCCTAATTATCACCATGGTCACCAGCTGCTTCAACAGCCTTTCTCTACAGAAAGAGCCTGCAACTTCATAACTGGTATAAATCTCAGTCTGCCCCGTGGGTAGAGGAAGATATATACATTCACTTCCACCCTCATTTCTTAAGCTATGCTAGGAAAGTCAAAGTTGCTAGTTTTAACAAAACCTGCTGTTAAGGGCCATAGCTTTTGCTTTAAGTAGTTCTCAATTTTGAATGCAATTCTTTGTCATTAAACTGCAAGAGCTAAGCTACTGCTTGCAGAATCCCAGACTAGCTCTCCAAGGAAGATCGCCAACCTCTTGAAAAAGTTAATACGGAAAAATAAGATACTTGGATCTCAGTTCCCTAGGGATTCTTGTTTAGGAGGAGGGAGGAGTCCTGAGTCCTATTCTCTCTATATGCTGCACTGCCTTTAGAGCTATTACTACTAATGATCGTACCAAAAATTATCTGTAGAGGATCTTAGAGATGGAAAATAGAATAAAATCAAATAGATCTTGAGTTGAATGGAACAGATCACTGCAAGTTGCTAAGCTATACCCCCCTCTGACATCTGCAGAGACCCTTTTAATTTAAGGGATGACACAGATGTAATTAGAAGAGAACCTGACGCAAGATATTAGAAATAACAGCTAAATAACATAATGCCATGGATTAATATTGAGACGCTATTTAGCAATAAAAGAAAAATTTCCTTTTAACCAAATGCTTAAATACAGAACATGCTGAAAACATCCAGAAACCATTAAACCCAATCATTTTAAGGGAAAGCTACGTACTTTTTTTAGAAAAAAAGAAAGAACAGAGGGCACTGCTGCTGGCTAGGTATTTGTTAATTTTTCATGTGAATTTATTGCATATGTAAGTGATTGAATTAGTAGCACTGACAGGAACCCAGGCACAGTAAAAGCTTCCTGATACTGACACAGCACTGCTCAAGCTGTACAGTCCTGACCATTAGCAATACCGCTATTGAAGCCCTGAGCCTTTTCTCTCAAGCAGAGTCTGCAGAGCACACTGGAACTGGACTGAGCGAGGTATTGTTTCTGCAATGTGAATTTGCAGACGTCCGTAACAAAGACTAGGATGAGACCACTACACTTTTTTAGATTAATGACCTCATTTGGACTCTGATGCCAGGCTCCAAGGAAGAAAGCCCAGTGCAAGCTAATATGCTACCAAAATACTGCAAGGTAAGTTTGGGGGAAAAAATGTTAAGAGGATTTTGTATTTCGTGGTAAAGAGAGTGAATGCAAAAGGGAGTCAGAAACAGTCAGCTTGCAGAAGAGACTGTAAGGTACAGAAATCAGAATTATTTCCCACCTTTGAGAAAAGAGGGTCACTTCCAGACACTCAGAGGCTGAGCATTGAAATCTGGATCTTCTGTCACAGAGCGATAGATTGCTTCAGAACAGTGAGGCTTTGAGAGCAAACCAGGGAAACGTAAATTGCATATCTACTAATTTAAGCATGCAAGTCTATTGCCAAATATTACTATTACCATCTAAAAGGAATATAGGTATCATGGCTGCTATGAAGTCCTTAGGGAGACTCATAACCTTTTGGGAACCCTTTCCTCTTCCCCTGCAATGTATTAACCTTTTGCCCACGTCAGTGCTTGGATCTATGTAAAGAAATCGTACACACAGACAGTAATAGTTGGGGAATGGTAGAAACAAAACCGTGCAAAACATCAGGGATGCAGGATGTTGTGTGAATTCTGTATGAAAACCTCATATCCAAGAATAGATGCAGATAAAAAAAAAAAAAAAGGGGTATTTCAGATGCATTATGAATGTGCAGATGAGCAGCCATGGGGAAACATTTCATTGCTGTCTTATAAACTATATTCCTGTAGTGTCAGATTGTGACAACTTACAAGAACATAATATGAGCTTTTTCTAAGAGCTGGATTTAATGGTGCTGCTAATGGAGTAAGATTTTTCTTGGAGTAAGGGTGCCATAAAGCAGCCCTCAGTTACCACTTCCTGTTTACTTCTTGTGGTTTATTCTCTAGAGCAAACACTTATTTCTCTCACTTGAAGCTTCTGCTTGTTACAAAAAAATCATTGCTTAGTATTTTCCTTTTCACACCATTCATCCTCATGGAAGGCATTTCTTTTTAAGTGAATCATTTTACATGTAGAAGAGTGAAAGAATTACTGTTCTCTGATAGAGTGGTAGAGCTTCACTTAATGCGTTCCTTTTTGGTAGGTCTAGACAGTCTCTTTAAAATTTCATTTAGATATCATTTGTAATTCATTTGAAAAATTTTAGTCACTTAGCAAAGTTACTTCAATATTTTAGTTTTTATTGAAAGTTATTGCACTGCTGCAAGCAAGGTATTTTGTTTGATGAATTTACACATGGGTTGATCCCAAAGGGGAGAGGACAAAACACAAAAGACCCCCAAATTAAATTCTAATCCAATTTAACAATAGCTGTAAGGGAAATGAGGAAATATTAGTTACTCTAGAACCTCAGTCTCATGGTAACATGAAAAATGAAGCTGATCATCCAGAAATTTTAACTAGTTTAAGTTTTCACCTATATACAAACGTTCCGTGAGCAACATACAGACAAAACCAGGCAGAAGCTCCCATTGAATGATGACATTGTACCAATGACAAGATTTGTGAGCTAGGATTGAGATATACATTACAAATAAACATACACTGAGGTGCACAACTAACAGTAAAACTAGAAAATGTTTTTGACATTTGGACTACACTTGAAATTACAAAAAAAAAAGTGTTCTAATACATTGACAGATTTTTGAGGCTACAAAGGATCCATTTATTGTCATCTCATATGAACTGTAACATAATACAGGCTGATGTACTTCACCACTTATTTGATCTTCAAGATCATAGTTTGAATGAGAACAGCATATACTCCGGAAGAGCATCTAGTTTAAGTTTAAAGACTTAAAGTGATGGGAAATCTACTATCACTTGCTTAAGATATTCCAGTAGTGATTCTCCAGATTGTTCAAAGTATTCCTAGTGAGTATTAGCAACATGTTATAACATTTTTTTCATACCCATACAGAATACGTTAGAAACTATCTTACAAGAATATAAACAAACCAGGTAACAGTTTTAGACTTCTCAGTAAGCTAAATTACAATGAGAAGGTTTGAAATTAGATTTATAGGCATGGAGAGTGCACCTAACCCAGTCAAGACCTGTGTAAATAAAGACACGAAAGAATCAGTTAAAAGTCTCTGTCTTCTTGTTCTCAAAACAGTATTTCAGTTCACTCACAGTGGACAAAAGTGGCAGTTGGAGGAGTTAAGAGGAATAACCCTCAAGGCAGCAGCAGCCTCTTGCTATATATGGCACAAAATGATCTTACAGTGTAAAAGTTTCCATTGCCTTTGGAGGAACCAGGATTTCACCTCTAGTCTTGTGGGAGGGAATTGTGATCAACTTTTAGAAAACAGCTGGGTCAAGAAACAGACAGGCTGCTTTGTAGAGTGAACTTAAAATCTATTTGCATGTATATGTCAGGAGTGTGTATACCTGTATATTATAGTAAGCAAAATGTAGTCTACCTACTCTGAGGTAGTTTAATCATACATCTATTTCAGAATTTTCTCAGAAAGTTCCTGGCAATGAGAGTTTTTACAGTCCAATTAACAGAATAGGGAGTGACAGTCTCTAAGGCTGAAAACAATTCCCGCTAACAATAATCTGGACAAGGCCACAGATAAAGAATTCCGCTCTTCCTTATACATGGAAAGGAAACAAGGTTATTCAACCAGTTGCAAAAAATGGAAGAACCATTTTTACCCACACTCAGAATGAAAGCAAAAGACAAAGGAGTCTGAACTTGTCAGTAAAAGAAATAGGTTAGCATATGTCCTGATTTGGGAAGAAGAATAATCAATATTTAAAGGCACTAAACAGACTATAGTTGGAGACAATCCTCTCATCAAGAGAATGCTAGAAGCCAATAAAAGACCAGAAGAAAGCTGAAAGGGGAAATTACATTGTGCTGGTAAATCAAAGTAACAATAAACACAGGTCAGAATAGAAAATGCATTGACTCTACTACTAACATCTTAATTCCCTATTCAGTAGAAAGGAGAAACATTACATGCAATACCACCCACCCCCACTGCTTATCATTTGTGATAACAAAGCCAATACTACCAGCACTTACAACACTAACTCTATTCCATGCTTTCCAGTTACATTCACAGCATTCATTTCTGTCCTGTTAGGTCCATGAAGACACTAATTTCTTGTATTGATTCCTTCCTCCCCATCTATTAACGTAAACAGTAATTTCTGGGCAACTAATACCAAAATGAAGTGCACTGATTTGAAAATGCACTGTGTACAAGCGGAACAGAAATGGAGTGACCTTGCCTGCAAAATACATTACTAACTGTTTGAACATTTACTTGAGCTAGTCAGGAAATATTAAATTATAGAAGCTTACATATTTTTGGACAGTATAATATTTAATTTTTTTCACAGCAATTATTCAATATCATTAATTCAAACCAAAATACATCCACTATATATTTTTTTAATGCTGGATTAGGATTGAAGGGATGTTTTCACATTCCTTCATGACAATACAAAGGCAAAAAATCCCTCTACAGGGACTCAGTAGTTGAATCAACTTTTATACAAAGCAAAGCCTACTTGTTTTATTTAGAACAGTCTCAGCAGACCTAAGGTAGTGCAATGAATCTCTACCTGGATGCTGTCAGCCTTACTTAGACAAAGCAGCTCCTTACCTTGAGTTTCTAATATTTTGACCAATTATTTTTTTCCTCTCCCAAGTACTTTAATTGTATTTATCCAGCAGCAAAAGTTGATAATTAATAATTCACTGACAAGATTATGTGCCTGTACCTTTCCCTTGCAGCTGTATTTACTCAAAACAAAGCTATTCAAATAAGCCTTAATCAAGACACATCATTCTACCACACTGTGTTTGCACAAATCTACTTGGATCCCTTCAGCTGGGAACCATCATTGAAGCCCCAAACTAGCAGGGCAACTGGCAGGGCAAACCAGGTTTATTGCGATGGGGCATCAGTGTCACACTTAGCTGATTTAAAAGTCATGTGGGTTCCCTAAGTACTCAGCAAAAGACATGCTGTTTCTTCTGTGCTTGTCGAGTCATTGTTTGGAAGCTAACGGAGGAACTCCTGACAGCCCTGGCCTCCACGTTCCTTCTCACACAACGTTTGCCACCCTTTCTTCAAGATGGTTCCACAGAGGTGCCACAAACACCTCTGATTGGTTCAGAGGGGCCAGAGACTCCCCTGATTGGTTCAGCTGTTGGCAGGGCCGTTGGGGAGCCAGCTAGGACGGGCTGTGACCAGCACCGGGCAGCCCCGGCCTCCTCTCACAGCAGCCACCCCTGCACTACCCAGAGCCTGGCCAGTTATACCCCTCCTGTGGAGATGGACGCTTAACTATTTGTTTTGTCAGTACAGCTCTTCCTAGTCTAACATTCTACTGCACAAACAATGCAGGTGTAAGTCTTTGTCCTGCACTGTAATTGTTTAGAGTTGGGGACTGTAACTGTAGGTCATGGTGAGCGGTTCCCTGGCAGCGGTGCCATGTAGAGAACAGTGTCAGCTGTTAGCTGGAAATGTCAGGGAAAAGACACCTCTTTCTTTTTTAAAGCTTACTTTATTACAATTAGGGGTTAAATTACAGTTAAAACTATTGGAAATGGAATTACTGAAAGATAAAATAATTAAAAGCTTTATCAATAACTACAGAGTATTAAGAGTCTTGCTTAACTGAGGCCTATTTTCTGAATACCATCCATCAGTATCATTTAAATAACATTTTGACAATCCACCATATCAAGTTATACTGAAAAGTTTTCACAGAAACTGAATGTGATGCATTAATAACGCAGACAGCATTTGAGGTACTTGCGATTCCCCCGTCTGTCAGACTTGCGGGATCCTGCCGCACTACTCCATACAACTCAATGCTAACTTCATATGGGTGCGTACAAGTTAGCAAGCTGCAGCTGTACTTTGGAAAAAGGAGGAAATCGCTTTACTGAAAAATGGTACATGTTCTTTTAATTACTTTTACTCCCCTTTCACTCCATCACCTCCCACAAAAAATAGCATTTACAGTGCTTTCTGCATGAAGAGTGACTATGAGCTGAAGTTAATTCTGTGCCTAAGACTTACCAATACATCAGTGACAATACAGTGGAAAGAAACAATGAACTTGCAATGGCCCCAGGAAAATAGCTTGAACATCCTACCATGAGACAGAATCTTTTGTCTTTTGACTTGAAATTGCAGATCCTGTATATTTTATGCTGTAAGCACTAAAAAAAAAAAAATACAATGGGCAGATGCCAAAAGTAAGATAACAATTATTTAAAAACATGTAAACACTTAACAGTAAAGTCTCTTTGCTGCTATGTGGTTGTGGGAACTTTCTGGTAGTCAGCATCAATCTGCACATCCGAGCCCATGACAACGAGCGGGCAAGGCCACAACTGCTGCAGTTCATGCTGCAGAGGCTGTACCGTTCTGTAACTTCTTAAAATAAAGCCCTATATATTTAACAGTACAGCAATCTGAATTTCAAGCATCTTGAACAATTTCTCGCTTTATCTAAAATGTGAAATGTATTTAAAGTTTTCCTGTAAAACTACCATTTATGGCCCAATAACTGCAGAAGATAATGGGAGCCTTGTCAGAAATAAAGCTATTTGCATAAGATTATGAGGGACCTTTTCCAAACAGTATACTTTTGAACATATCCAGCTCTATAGGATATTTCCTTGAAAAAGCTGGTTTTAACTATGTAACTACTACTCTCAAATGGTAGATTTAAGAATGAACTATACAAATCAATCAAAATCTGATTGCACATGAGTTTTAAATCATTTGTATATACAAAAAATAAAGAATTGAACTTTTCTAAATAGGCAACTTGTATAACTAGTACTTCAGAGAAATGCAGGATTAGATAGAATCATTTGGAAGGTCACAGAAAAGGACTGCAAAAAAAATTTCCATTCTGACTTCCTACCAGCCTTATAATGAAAATATACTTTGTATTATTGTGAAAATTGGTAGAACTGTAACCTCTACATAAGAGCACTTTTGTCCCCAAAAAAATCAATAGCTGCACCTTCATTAGATCTAATCACTAAGGCTAAAATTCTAAATGTATTTGGCAAAACAAGATTTTATTTACATATGAATTTTTATATACATAACCAGAGAAATAAAATTAAAGGAGACATATGACATTAACACAAAACTGCCAGTAAACACCAGAATATCAGCTCCAAAGGAATTCTAGAAATTCTTGCTCCGTGTATATGGACTTTAATATTTTCTTATTAACACTTCTGCCTTGAATATGAACCTTAGTGCCATGCTGGAAATCATTCCATACAGACCATAAAGGTAGCAAATCAACAATAAATGTTTCACACCAATATTTATTGGTATGTTGTCAGCCCTGCACATACCAAAGATCTTTTCTTAGGATTCCCAGGTATTTGAAAAGTGCCAGCACTCTGGAGGATATTACTGGACACATGGTTCACTGTGCCTATGAATACAATCCTCTGTTTTCTGAGGTTCTCTGTGCCTCAGTTTCTCTCATTATAGAAATACTTTAAGGACAGTACCAACCTACCTTACAGAGATCTATCATGTGGTTAAATTCATTGATGCCTGTCAAGTGCTTCTAAATCCTTGGATTAAAAAAAAAAAAGTGAAACAGTGAAGTGGTACTGGAATAAGTATTGGCAAATACAGCATTCTAAACCTAGGTAGGAAACACACTGGCTTCCTAAAATGCATGCAGGGGAAAAAAGGGGTTATCCTCTTCTTATATGCAAAGCACAGATGTATTTTTTTCATATGTTGGTAATTAAAGTTAAAACTCCACATAGCTGCAAATGAAATTTTTATCACCTTTTCCCATTTTCCTCCTTTTTATGTCATCATTTACATGAAGCCTTTCATCTGAGACTTAACTTTCTCAACTCCATTCCCTGCCTTCCAAACCTATACAAAATGCAGAAATTACCTGCCTCATTCACTGTTCTAACCATGTTTTTTTTCTTTTTAGGAGTCTTTCTATCATGACAAGTTTAACCCCTTAATGTGTACATATGAAAATGAGATCAAGACAAAGCCCTAAATTACCTGGTCAGTGTGGAATCATGCTCGCAAAACCATTCAGATCTGCCATCACACATTTTGTCCATCACTGTCCTATTGTAACTATATAATCACTTTAGCATTGCATTTTGATACCACGGCATTTTAATGTACGGTGAAGTTTCAGACTGCTTCATTCCAGGTTTTTGTTTTATATAATCTGGATCTTGAAATAGTGGGAAATGTTAACTATTATAATATAGCAAGTTATTTATTTTTGAAGCCTAGGACAGGAAATACTAAATCCTGCACCATTAAAAATTATTCTGTGCATACATAGCATAAGTCCAAGAAGAACATATATACATATACTAAGAAAAATCTATTGTTTCAGCACACCCACAGGGTTGTGTGGGAAAACAGCTCAACCTGTTAAGAAACAGCTCACATCAGCACTTTCTGCAGTATGACCTAGCTACTTCATCTTATTGAGTTCCAGCAGGTTTTGCTGGCTGGCAGTAGTGAGCAAAGAGATACTGAGAGAGAAAAACAAGATGAAAGTTGGGGCGAGACATTAGCTTGAGAAAGCTGCAAAGGGAATCTCTTTATCTAACTCTCTATTTCTCCCAGACTTCTAGGCAGTCACCAGTGAACTGCAAAAACCTGCTTGTTTTCCACACATACATGCAAGAAACATTAAGTTGCATAAGATTTAGTGTCTTTAAAAAAAAACACATGGGGAGTCCCAATCTAGATTCTAACTAATAAGAAAATTATTGTAAAACTTCACCATAGCTGATAGATTTATAGACAGAAGACCTAGATACAATAATATGTGATCTCTCCCAAGTTTTCTGGGGACTTGAGCCCTTAGGTAATGAGAAGAAAGTCCTCACTGGTTCTGCTGTTCTGTGGTTATGTTATAAATATGAGTTTTCAGTGCCTTTAATTCTTGCATTTTTACCAGTAGCCCCATAATGACTTAGAAAAAAATAATGACAAACACGAGCACTAAATGCAGGTACCATCTCATTCATATGCAGGCAGAGAAGTGCAAGTGTAACAGTGGTCAAAGAGCTCTGCCCTAAAATACTCGTTGGAGTAAGGGGTGAATGGCAGAAATGGGAACCCAGCTCTGGTTAGAGGCTGGTATGCGATCATCCACACTGAGGTTGCGGCAGAGACAAGTGTTGTACCTACTTTCTTTCTTACATACGTAGTGGCTTTATCAGTATAGTATCTTAAACAATTCTGACTTATTTCCGGAATGTAATTGGAAACTGGGGCAGTAGTTTTATCTCCATGTTGTAAACAGTAAAATGTAAAGAAAGAAGTCCCTTTTCAATTGTCTGTGGCAGACTGGAAGTTAAAACAAAGCAGAATTGCATACCTAAATTTCAGTATCTAAATTAGCTCCCTAGGTGCCTTTGAAATCAGCTGGCTTCCTTGGAGAGAAAATGCAGGCTGTCCCCCTTACTTAGGCAGTTAAGACGAGTGCCTAGTGCTGGGTTATATGAATAGCTGTCCACTGACTTCAGAATCCCACTCAGTAATGCCACCTTTTTTCTTCATTCAGTTCCTTCCCTCTTCCAAGAGTCAGTGCCTGAAGGAAACACGGCGTTTGCAATTCCAGTAAGCCCATGCCATATGTGTATGAGGCTGATCAACAGAAAAAACTCCTCCTCCTGCAGTCCCCCATGAAGCAACAACAATTTGTCTGACACAAATTAATGCTTTTAGAGCACAACTAGAACACAAACCAATTTGCAGTCAGCAATTTTAACAAAATGAACAAGTTATGTTTTCTATTGCAGATTTTAACATTGATGCCTCTCCATTCTGATGCTCCAGTATAACTTAATTGTACCAGAAATCTTCATGAAACACGATGTCTGTCTGCTTTAAAATTGGTTCATACACAAAAAAAAACATCAAGGAGAATAATACTGAACTGTGAGCAGAGGAAGTAGCATAACATGCAGCTTTTTTCCACCCCTCATATCTAGGTAGCAGTAATATTACAGTAGCCTCAAAGAGCTTTCAAGTTTCATTTTTCAAAGTATAGCTTCTTTTTAAAATAACAACTTATACATTGCTAACAACCTACAGGCAGCTATCCTGAGCACAAAGCCTGAGAAATTAAGCTAAATGCTGTTACCCTACAGGTTACGTTTATGCTAGTAAAAGGTCAGGGGAAGTTCCTGGGCACTGGACTCTAATCATCTCTACTGTGAGACTGCCGTAACAGTCCCCGACATGCTTTTGGCCCATGTTAACTTGCAATCTTCCAAACAATTCCCGTGTGTGATTCAGGAGGTGGCAGAGGACAGTGACCATTTCTAGCAGCAGTCTGGCTGCAGAGTACCTTCACAGGAGGGTAAGAGTTTGGTAGTATGCATGTCAGTTGTTCTATGCCAGTTAGGTTGAACAACGAGGAATGGACCCAGGTACATTTAACTTCTTAGTACAGATGTAACCAGAGGAACTAAGGAACCCTCAATTTCTTCCACTGCAGAGTAAGTCCAAACAACATGTACTCCACGGGAGGAATCACTTTTGGCTCCAAATACTCACAGCTCCCTCCTCCTACTTCAAACCATTCTGCTCTCAGCAGAAACACAGACTTCACATGCTGGTTTTGTATGGACCTATTCCAGCAATGTGGCACATATAGCTTTTAACAGTGAAAGAGACCGCTATGATCATCTAGTCTGATGTCCAGTAATGCAAACCCAAGAATATGACTCTGATTCCCCAGTTGAGTCCAAGAGACTGTGTTCAAAATACATCTTTTAGAAAGCCAAGCAATCTTGACAGAAAGACAAGAGAGAGACAGGCTACTGCATTCCTCAGGGCATTCACAGTTAAACAGTATGCAGCAGTTCACTTCAAATGCACACCATTGGTGTATTTTCAGCACTGTTACCTGCTTCGTCTAATTAGTTTTTCCTAATTGTATAACCCAGCAGTAACTGCATGGTAATAATGACTTAGGAAGAAGCTTGTCATAGCCAAGAGAGAGAACGTATTTTGCTTTAAAATCTCCAAGTTGAAAACACATCAGTAGAAATTATAGCATGCCCATTATGCAAAAATATGCAGAATTATCTGAAAATTAGCAGTCGGCAAAGGGCAGGTAGACTGTGCTGATGTCTCTGGGTGATATGTACATTTTGCTGTCTTAGCCATTCTCAGCAGTTTCTTTTGTCAAAAAAATAAATGATGCTTTCTGAAAAAAATCATAGGCAATCTGATGCTTGTTGCAGACTTGCAACTAAGAATTTGTTTGACGTACCTTTTCTTCAGACCAGGATACAGTGAGGGTTTATTCCCTACATAATTCTCATCTGGAAAGCACTGATATTATGTGAACATTGGAGATTTAAGACAATGAATGTTTACAAAAAGTGTATCTGTAATAGACTATGTTTATAAAGAGTGATTGAGTGTCTCTAAATACCTGAATAAATTATACCAGGCAACTAAAGACACTTCTTATTCTTACTAGTCAGCATTAGCTTATCCTTTCTGTGCCCAAGTCCTGTTCTAAAGGCTTGCAATGGACAAACACTTTGAGATTACTTCCTTGCAAGACTGAATCTCACTCTCAATGAATAGATAATCCTAACATCAACCCAGTCTTCTTCTAAAAACAAACAAACAAACAACAAAACAAACAAACAGCTGTCCAAGGGGTCCAATCTAATTTAACATTGTAGGGAACATCACTACTCTCAAAGCTATTCCTGCCAAACTCTCTCCCCTACTGATGGAAGTGATTGGGTTCTTTCAGTGCCAGCAGCATGAAATAATATAACTACTCTAGCATGGAGCATGACATCCGATCTGTCATTGCAAGCCAGAAAATCCATCAAATTGAGACTTTGTTCCCTCAAACAGTCATTTAGTACAGATCATTGAGCTGCTTATTTAATATTTATGCAAACTCTTCGTGATGTTGTACTGGACCATGTATAAGAGACAATCTGTGCAAAGACAACTTATCTCCTAAGAGTCTAAAAAAACTCCTAAACATAAAGGAACACATGTATCCACTTTGGTCATAAGACCAACCTCAGCATACAGCTGCTTTTGAGAGCCACATGAGTGATACTTTTTGAAAGCCTACATGAACCCAAGGGGCTACCACTTTTGTTACTGTCCAGACTGACATATAGTGCTCCAGATCTTAGGATTCAGAACCAGCGATCTGCTTGAGGTCCTGAGGAGTGAGAGTCCACTGTTAGGACAGAAGCAGTTGTGTAGTCCTAAAACTAGAGCAATCTTTGCACACCAAAAAGGAATTTGGACGTTCAGTACAGGGAGCACTGCTGTGCAGCAACTCAGTATGGGCACGAGTAGCTGGATACAGAGTTTGAAACAGGTGGGTGCTACAAGCTAAGCTCAAAATTTTTCCATTGATCAAAAGTATGTAGACCAGTTCAGATGTACTGTTTTACAGAGGACAAGAAAAAACAAAGGGAAGTCCTTTCCCTTTGTGTTCTCCCCAGTTCCCTTAGGAAGGTTGTCTAGATACATACAAACACAATCACCTAACTGTGGTTTCTCAATTACAGTTTCCTCTCCAGCATAATTCACTGGCAGATTGCTAAATTGGAAGCACAGTACAAACCCAATTGCCTCCCAAATTGGTCTGCTTGGCACAGCAGTAACAAAATCTCAGATGCCACATTGTTAATCAACCTAGCCCTTACACACCTACTTCCACTGTGAGCTCCACTCTTATATAAACGTCACAAATGCCATAAGTAGTATCAGCTCATGCCATAGGAGTGAATCAAAATCTATGTTATTTGATCATTTGGTTTTGATCAGAACTCTACTTTTGGGAAAGAAAAAAAAAAAAAGATAAAAGAAAGAAAATTCACTTTGATCAGAACTTATTTTGCATAATCTTGATTACAGGACTTCATCGGTGTTTGCAAACTGTAGCAGTGGTGTCTGACTTACACCTTACCGTCCTAAGTAATTCATAAAATAAAATAAGCATAAAATTAAAATCCCCTTAACTCTTGAAATTTTAAAAGTATTTGGGATATAGATAATGTTTAACTAACACTTTCTCCCTTGGAGTTATTAGGTTGATTTTATTATTCCTGTCATGTTCTGTCTGTTTAATTTGATAGCAACTGCAGTCATATTATTGCCTTGTAAGTATGTACAAGCACCTAACAGTGTTTATGCAAAGAACTCCATATGCCTTGCTGGTTAAATGGGAACATTATATTTTGAATGTGCAGCAAAGGGTGGCGAGTTGCTTCATGAGTGCTAACCACAGAGGAATGAGTAGAACAGAAGGTGAATTAATGAGAACTCTCATATCTGACCATTGAATCATTGCTGCTAATAACATGAGGACTATTGCTTTAGTAGCACAAGGTCTCCGCCTGACTTCCCCTACAGCCGCTACCGATGCTCCATCTTTTTCTTTCTTTCCTTGTGCTTGCTGGATTAAAATAATAGGGAAAAGAGAGAAATGAGTTATTTGAGTAAAGGCATTATAGTTCAAGCTTTCCCCTCCACACGCTGTGCCTATATGTATTTCACAACACAAGAGGTTTCCAGGTCACGTGCCAGGGAAGAAAAGGCAAGTGCAGCTTTTTGCTTCCTAATCTGGCAGAACTCACACAAAACAGGGAGGTAAAGTACAGTGACCTCAGACTTCAGTCCAGCTGCTTATTATAGGTCAGATTCAAATCTGAAATCAGTCAAAATTCTCTGCAACTCCATTGACTTATGTAGCTTATCATAAACATCAAGATTAGATTATAAACATTTATTTTATTGTCATGTCCTAGACTCTGAAGACACTGGGTGCAACCCAGGACAGCACTTTACTTACCATCATTTATAATGAAGTTAAGTACAATCTGAGAGCAATATCACTGAAAGCTCTCACAGAGGAGTTACCAGATGCTTACGTTGTATAACTCGGTATAAGCTTGATTCACATCAATTTAATATTTGATATGTAGAGGAACGCTTTCCAGAGGGTTCCAAATTGTCTCTCCCAGAGAAACGGGGAGAGAGCTAGAATTTTAATTACAATATCCATGTAAATATTCTTTTTCTCTTTTATATATATATATATAAAAAACTTTTTTTAGGGAAAAGTTTCTCCTCCTACTGTACACCTAGGTAGATTTAAAAGAAGAAAAGGTGCAGTTGACACCATCTCAACTTATGTTTTCCCCACTGAGCTCATTCTACTTCACAAAAGTCTGAATCCTGCCAGAGAAAACAGAAAATGTAGATCAGTCTTCAAGCACTAATGTAAATGATTGGTTCTGACACTAGTAAAGGCATGTTGTTTTCCCTCCAGGTTGCCTGCTTTTCACATAGGCAAGCAAGATTAAAGACATAAAACTACTCTTCATGTGGGGAAGCGATAACCTGCCTTCTCAGAGCGGTTTGATTATTGCAGAACATGTGCAAAGAAAAAAATGCACAAGCAACTTCCTGAAGCAGGTTGTTTTGTAAGAGGTTTTTGTCTTTTAGTCGGAATATTGTTCAGGGAAACAATGTTTCAGTATCTTTTTTTAAGGATAAAAGAAGGTATATCTTTACATTTTATACCAATCAAGTGACTTCAATGGTCAATGCAAAATGAAAATCAGAGAAAGTCCTCATTTGTCGATTTAAATCCTTACTACCTACACTCAAGTCGTTAACTCCTATAGATACAAGTTCTTAAGTACCAACTAGTGAAGAAAAAGTAAGAATTTCAGAATCTGGAACACAACATCTAAGGATGGTACTCGGTCTGTATCTCACAATCTACACAAAATATCTGGATAACAGGACAACCTGTATTAATAATATACTAGGGAGGTTCAAAAAAATCTTCCAACAGATATTTTGCCAAATATCTGACAGTGTCATTAGATAGGCATCTCTCTTGCTTCACAAGGCAATGTATGACCCCAAAGAAATTTCATGTCTCAGTTCTATGAAGTACTTCACAGTTCCTGGTGATTAAGAACATCCCCAGTACCATACTGGTCTCATGTTTACTATAGTATCATAGAATTACTTTGATTTCAAATAATAGAAACTAAATCAACAGTGGGAGACAAACCATTTCAATGACTGGTATAACTTCTGACATTCCCTTAGAAGGTTCCACTTAAGAAGCTGATTAGGTGAAGGGGAAAAAAAAAAAAAAAGAGGGGAAAAAAAAAGTGTGAAAGCGTGAACTCATAATTTCTTTTCCATACAAACAATTTGAATCAGTAGTAATAGGTTACTTTCCTGAAGGAAGTCTTGCTTTTGTAAGATTATAAGCACATCTCAGAATCCACAATCTTCAGATGAGGAGCAAAAGGTTAGATAAATATGAATAGTTTCTTTACGTTTTATTAACGGATTCAAAGGAATGGTGCCTTACTAACTGCAGGACTGTGAGTTAGTCAACGCATCATTAAGAGATATTTGCTTTAAACCCTCCAGCACGCACTAAAGAAATGTGCTTCTAATCTCTTTACCTGCCACATATTTCATTTATTTACCACAATACCAAAAAGTGTCCAGTTCAAATCAAGCATATAAGGAGGAAATACATCCGCACTATCAAGTGGTGTATGAAATTGTGCTGTTCTAAGCAGTCATGCTCTTTGGAAAGGAACCATTGAGAAGTAAACAATTTACCATACCACTCTGCACGGCTCTAGGATTCAACGTCTGTACATAAGTCTTTCATGCAAAATGAGAAAAGTTACATTCTAAAAAAAAATTTCAGGTCCTCATCTCTCATTTAATTTTCTTCCTAGAAATTGTCTCCCAGGAGAAATATTGCTGAGCAGATACATAGCCAGATTCTTAAGGTGTTTTGCATGGTATGTTTGGGAACCTTCCACAAAAACAGCCCAGTTTATTTTTAGATTCCCTTAACTTTATTTATTGATTTAGGAGGATATGAGGAATGGGCGTAAGTGAAGAGAGTTTTGTAAAAATGGTATCTTTTATTAGATTAGCTGATACAGCTTGAAAAAGCAAGCATGCTTTTGGGCACAGGGTGCCTTCTTCAGCAAAATCTAACTCAATACAGGCAATTTCAGTTTAATCTTATTATATTGATGACAATGCTATTATGAAATAACTGTGGAGCTGAGTAAGAAGAGAGGTATGTTGAAGGTTTCTTTATTTAATTTGAAATTTCAAACTTCCACATGAAGCCAAATGAAATGTCTTGATCAAAATTATGGGGAAAAAAGCTCAGGATTTCTTCTAACCTCCTCTTCCTTCCCCTCCCACGCTCATCACTGCTCAGAAACCTGTCTCTGGCTGTTGCTGCTAATCTTAACTCTTACAAAAGCAATAGTTATTCCAAAGTCTCTTTAAAACAGTAAAGATACTATTGCCAGTAATGTTCCACACTTACTAGACACACAAAAGAAATGGTGAAATATTATCATTTTTACACAGTCTTGTTCCTCTGCCAGTTCCTGTTAGAAAAAGACTATGAAAACAGAATGTGGGAGATATCCAAGTATGGATTGGTAGTGCGACTGCGACAGACTGAAAAACAAAGTGCAGTGAATAAAAGGCCATCACGTAGCTTCACTATTTAAAGATCTAACAAGAACAGAGAACCTGCACTAAAAATGAAGAGAAGGAAAAGGAGCCAAACAAGACTAGGGAGGAACCGCTGCGGCCAGTAGGGAAATGGTCAGAAGAGAAATAAAGACAGACTGCCTGAATGCTAAAATGTATAAGACTTCTAAATTGATGAGAGCAGAGAAAATACCAGACAGAAATCCCATTAATAAGTGGAGACCAGCCTCCATGGTGATTCCTGGCAATGCCACTGAGAGCTTACAATTAGATTTTTCCACAGCAAAACATAACTGCACAACTAAGCAAAAATACACGATTTTTTTATAAGCAGCAAAAAAAACAAGTCAGCAGTGTCAGTCAAAATTATCCTAATTAATTTACAGCTAATTGAATGTGAAAGTCCTGAAGAACCAGGCATTTATTAGAGGAACTGCAGCAAACAAGTCAAGTGCAGCACTGATTATTGCACCAGCACAATGTTTTTACTCATCTGCATCAAATACAAAACTTAGCCTTCTTTTAATTCTTTCTGACTCTGCTGCTAGAAGTCTCCTTCCTAAGAGCAGGACCATGGAAGCAGCATTTAGACAGAGAAAGGCTAGAGGCTTTGCAACCTATCTCAGATCATCCTAAGTACACAAAGCTGCAGAAAAGAAAATGATGCAGTTGGAAGAAGAAGTGGTCCAATGAGGCATCAACGCTGACAGCGGTAGGACTGCATGGGAGGAATGTGGAGAGTGTTACTGTGTACAGAGGACGACACTGTTCTCTATTTTTCTTTCCATCCTGTCCAGGCTTCAGCTTCCATCAATGTTCATTAATAGAAAATATTTTTATTCGATATTCATTAAGCAGAAAATGAATAGGGAGAAAAGTTCTGGCTGGTTTTATTCCTATCTCTGGTATTAGCAAGCTGCAGAAACCACAGGCAAGTTATTTATCACCTTGTAATAAGACACTGCCTAAAACACTGAGGGAGAAGGCAGTGTATTTCAAGTTCCTCTAGAGACTACTAAGGAAAAAAGAACAACATTGCCTCTAGATTGGAATAGAGAGAGAGGTTGCCTCAGCTCAGATAGGTCTGGTTCTATAAAATTACTATAGGGATTACTATAAAATATACTATACTATATAATCCATATAGTATATTCTATAATATATTATACGGTTTACTATAAAACGGTATCAGGAATGACTATGGCCACACTTCCCAGCTATTCTCTGCCCTCATTGTCATACACGTACTGGGATTAATGGTATGGGGATTAAAGTTTGCCTGTGAGCTAAAAGAAACAAAGGATATTTCTATATCTCCTCTGCTTTTGTACTTTTACTTCTCTTTCCTTTGAATTATCCCATCTGTAAAATAGGACCAAAATAGTTCTTTACTCTACCTGCAAGTGTTACTGTGGCTCTGCAGCTCAAGTACTGGAGAAGGTCATGTAAAGTGCTACTTAATAGGGAAGACAGAAGTCATAGCTCTTTATTCACTGCCTTTCATCCTACAGCACTGTGCTTTGCTAACCTAGCTGGCATGATCTTCTTTAGTAAGCTGTTTCATTGGTGTTTTCACATATGCTTTTCAAATTGCATCATTAAAAACGCAACTTGTCTTTTCCAGGTACTATTGGCAGTAAATTTTCTCATTTGAGCAACCATTTTGTTTTGTTATTGTGAACATTCTGAAAATCCTTGTGGATTAAAAAAAAAAAAGCTTTAATCTGAAATACAGAGAGAAGAGATGAAATCTTTGCAAAACACTTGCTCATTAGGATTCTTATCTTTCCATCAAGCAGCTGGTTAGGGCAGCAGAAGGACAGAGGCACCGCAGTACTGAACAGGGCATCATCTAACTCAGAAGTATTGCACTGTCTCCTGAAATCTATAGCTCAAGCTAGGCCTCAGGCACCTGGGGTGAGCACATCCCTGAACTTGGCATTCATGGTCATTAGTAGCTGGAGCAGGAGCTGCTTAAGAAATCCAGTGCTCAGAAAAGGCTGATTTGGCTTATTTATGGGCTACAGAAACCACTTCATTAGACCTCTTACCAGGAATCTGATACCCAACACTTTGCTGTAAAGAAACTGAGATGGCCTAAGCCCCTTCTCCCAAAATACAGAAAATGAAGGAGCAGCAGTACCCTCTCCAGCATGCAGCACTTAGGCTCCACAAGAGACGTATCCCATTCTAGAATAAGTCTAAGGAATTCAGAACAACATATGCTGTCTTCAAGGTGTCCCCAAACCAACAATCTGCTATATTAATGGCATTTTCATCCCTTCCTGCTGAATTTGCTGCACTGTGCATGGAATTGATTAAATATTCATAGCAACAGTCAGAAAAGGGATAAAAGCAAACTTGGATATAGCCCAGCAGCCAAAGTAGTCACGCTGGAAAGAAAAAACACCTGAGTTTCAGGCTTTCTTTTGCTGATCACTTGGAAAGAAATAATGAAATGTTCACTAGAGCAAGGGTCTGAAACTCAGGGTATTCCCCCCTCGGTTTCTCCCACCACTGGGATTTCTCTATATTGATAAACAGGCTTTCTCCAGCCCGCTGAAAAATATTTATTCCACACAAATTAGAGTTGCTTTGACAAAAAAGTAGCAAGAATGGCTTCCAGCTACCCCACGATATCCTACAGTTTGGCATGCAAGTACTCTGATGGGGTGAGGAAGCTTAAATAATTTTGGGAAACAAAAAGAATGGGACACAAGATTATTATTCTAACCGTGGCATTACCGGGTGAAAGAGAAGGATGCTATGGTTGTGTGGACTTGACAAGTGCTGAGAAGGCCTGCCAGATTAAACCGAGCAGGCAAAATAGACATGAGAACACTTATTTTATGAATCTTATAGATGCGGTAAGAGACAGTTCAGTACTATCAAGATGGAGATGTCCAGAAGCAAAACTTTAGGTAGTTGAGAGAGTACAAGATAATTAATTTTGATGTAAGAGCCTCCTTCCACCACCAAAAAAGTCTCCAAAACACACAAAGAACTTCTACTTCATTTGGAAGCTCTTTGGGCAAGACAGCATTTGATGAGGCAAATTAAATTTAGAACTTATGTGCCTAGAGTAGAAATTTTGTATCTAAAATCTGCCTACCTAAAAGAAATCATCACAACAAAAGAAAGGGAATGCATAGAAGAGGACATGTATACTATATCTATATAAAATTAATATTTAACAAATTTGAAAAATAACCTATCCATTGACTCAATTTTGAAGACTAAGTAAAGTGGTAAGGGATATGGAGCATCTTGCTGTAAAGCCATGTAACAGGAGAGGAGATCTCACAAGCACTCAGAGTCCTCCTGGGCCTATTCGTCACTTCTGCTCAAGGATGGGATTTTTTACCCTCAATTAACAATAAAATAATTCTGGACCTTTCTAGCACAAACAGCATATGTCACATGACATATGACACATACAATACATATAGGCAAGTACAGAAACAATAAATACATGAGAACATATATTATTGGGGTCTAGCCTGAAATGGTAAGAGGTGGGTGCTAATGCCTGAGACTAATTATGAAATACAGCTGTACCAGGGAGAAGGAAATAACCACCCTCAGCACTATATGCTATACGTTGTACACTCTGAACTTTACTACAGTATTAATTGCCCTCATTTGTCAGTGTTTAACATGCAAAGTTGCAGAATAATATCACTTAGGCAATTCAGTCCAAGTAATTAGCTATTTTACATCCTTTCTATTGTAAAATAATCTGGTCTCTCATTTTATGACTTGGAAAACCATTTGCTATCAATTTAGTGATAATATATTAGTAACTGTGCAATGTTCCAAACAGTTTCAATAGATGATGTCATGTCCGCAGAACACCTCTGTCAAGAGCACAGATCTGAGATGCAAATCAGTGAGAATTTAATTATGTTAAAATAGACAGACGCTCTGCCATTCACCGAGCTGTCTGTTGACAACATTCAATAAAACATAAATTGAAGGCAAGTTGTTACACACAACTGTTGCTTCCTTGGTCATATAATCTGCATAAGTTGCCCCTTCCCTGTACACACTCTCCTCACTTAATAAACAAAATAACCACATACAATGAATTCCAGCTGACTTCAATCCAAGCAACTGTGTACCACAAAAAGGAGCTTTCTTCCCTACATTTCTTTCTTATTGCATCATTTTCCATTTTCACCAATTTGCTTTTCAGTCTCATTCTGTTCTTTTTTCAAAACGGCTAGCCCCTAAAGTTACATGATTATATCTAAAGCTCTCTATTTTGGAAAAATGTTTCTAGATTTTATGGTTGTTGAGAGAAACTTTAAAATGTAAAGATTTAACAAGCCAGAAAGCAAGTAAAGTAATCGCCAATTTTATTTTTACTCTCTCATTATTTTTAATGGATTGGCTCATATTTCCTAAAGGATTCAGAAATTCTTGACTTTCAGAGCCTCATTAGGACAACACTGAATCTAAGACATGAAATTTTCTCCTTAGAGAGCAAATTTTCAAAAGGCATAGACCTGCAAGTAGGACAAGTTCAAGAATTTGAGAGTATGAAACTCCTCGGGTTCAAAATACTTGTGTGTGCAAAGTGAACAGTGCACATACTCCTAGAATGCTAGTGTATATATAAAAAAAGACTTTTTTATTGAAAAAAAAAATCAGTCACGTTTTAAGCTGATTTGACTTGACTGCACTTGGAACTGTAGATAACACACTGAAAAAACAGAACTTATTTTCTTTTAAAAACAAAGGTGCAAATATCTTTAAATTTAGTGACTGAAAAGAGAGTTGCTAAAGCAGCAAAATATTTTGGTTATGAGAATATTCATTAAAACCTGACTGGTGCCACGTAAATCTAAGTAACAGCGAGCTGAAAAAAATCTCTTCCGATTTTTTTCACTGTAAGATGGGCTTTTCCACATCACATCTCAGTTGAAAATTGCCTCCATATAGGTGAATACAGCTACAGCACCCTATTTCATTCTTGCCATGACACCACAGGGAAGATTAATCAGGTTGCTTCTTCCTTCCCCAGAATTGTCTGGGTTCATTTTTTTCCTCTGATCTCTCCTAACCCCCAATTCCAACACTGACAAGCATCTTACAGTAAGCAGCCCTTCTGTACTTAACTCAAAAGGAGTCAGATGTGAATCACTATTCTAGGCTTCTCTGCAGCTTCTCTCAGCTGTTCCAACAGTATTTGGCTTTGAAAGATGTCTCAATATACATTAAGCTAGGGAAATGTCTAGGGATTGATTATTATTAGTGTGCTGTAGGTGTTTTTTCCTATTCCTCCTGTTTAGTTTATCTTTATAACCTGAAAGAATGTGTAAAAACTTAGCTACATAAACTAATCAGCTGTTACCGAATCTGCATTGAAAGCTGCAAGAAGCAGGTGACTTCTGGTTTCTTTGAGCATGCTAATTTATACTGGGCTTTAATCTAGAAAATTCTTTTAAGTTCTCATCTCTTTCTTGTGATAGGTATATAAAGCAAGGCACCCCTTGTTGAAGGGGACAGGAATGCTGATAAGCACAAATTACCATGCTGTGGAAAGTTGTATCAGATTTATGTAATATAGGAAGCATGAATGTTCAGATTTGTTTTAATATGCAGAACAACTTTGTCTCCATAACTTTGCACGCAGAGTTTCTGAGCACAGATAAGTTGGTATGGCTTTTGGATATTTCTTTTTAAATATTTTTCAGCCTTTAAAGTGTCTTCTCATAATCACTTACTAACTTTCAGCTTCAGCCTATGCTTTCCTGACCCTGCTCTTGGAACCAAGATTCAAAGCTTCCAGCCTCTACCTTGCTTGAAGTGCTAACCAGCTGCAAACATATGCATGTGTACAGCAGACATCTCTTTTAGGACTGCTGGTTTTGTTCTTCCCTAGTATTTGGCTGAAATCAATAGCCAGTCTTAATGTGAATGGAAAAGACAACATCTGAGTCAAGCTCTTCTACACCAATTTGAGATCAATAGACAGCTTTAGTTAAGATTTGACAGATGCACATTGTCTTTTGTAGCCAAACTATTCTCTCAGTTTCAGTGGAATAACTCCACCAACCTAAGTCCTCACGGACAATCCAGTATGACCGAAGTTTGCACTATATGCATTAAGAGAATTCACGTAACAACCATTTAGCTGAAAATTAATGTAAATTAGAAAGATTGGTATATTGTTTATATTAATTTTTTTTAGCAGAATGGATATATTTCAGTATGTAGACTTCAGCTGGCTTAGGAGAATAGACTCCGCAACTGTGGAAAATATGTATTCCTGCTGTGCTTTCTCCAACATAATAATGTGTAGTCTCAGCAATTTCTTGTCCTCTTTGGGAAAAGCTGCAAAGACTCAGTGTATTGTAATCTGCTGTGAATTCAGCATCTGTTTATGATATTCTCAACAGGAAAAGTTGTTTCTTTTCATCATCTGCAGATGCAATTATAACAGCAAGGCCTGCAAAATATTCAGATATCAGATGTTTAAGACTAGCAAAAAAACCTAGAATGAAATGCTACTTTTGTCATTAAAAAAGATCCCCTGGGTCCTTCTGTTCAGAACGCTTTAGCTTGAGCATAAGTATCATGTAACTATAATACTTTGCACCTTTGTTTCACCTTCCATCTGAGCCTCTCAATTCACTTTGCAAACATAACTGGATTAAGATTCCAACAGAGAGAAGCATTCTGCAAAATGCAAAAGCAGAAGACCCCAGAGGTCACACTTACACACTGAGCTCTTTATGTCTACCAGTGTTTACACACAAATATGCTAGCGCTGTACATACAAAATAGAAATTTAAACTTTTGAATGCTGACATGCACATTTTCAAAATAAGCATGAGACTATATTAAGATTTTGACCTGCTAATCACAATAACATCTGAGAGTTTGAGGGGAAGTTTCAATGCACAGTTCAGGGAGGGTTCAGAGCCATATTCCCCACAGATAAAGAAAAAGAAAAAGCAGTCCCACGCTCAAAGACTTTAGGTAAATTTGTCAAAAATACTTATATTATTAAGGACACTGCGGGCTTAGATACATGAAATTGTCACGAGTTAGTTAACCCACCAGATGATAAAGATTCACTCTCCTAGCCTGCACCAAATGCAAAACAACTCAAGTTACTTTAGCCATTCTTCATCCATTTCACAGAATCACATAATTGTTGATGTTGGCAGGAACCTCTAGAGATCATCTAGATCTTCTCTGCTCAGACCAGAGTTAACTAAAGCAAGTTGCCAAGGACCATTGCCAATGCCAATCCATTGGGATTTTGAATATCTCCAAGGATGGAGAGCCCACAACCTCTCTAGGCAACCTGTTCCAGTGTTCAGTCACCCTTTTAGTAAAAATGTTCTTTCTCATGTTTAAATGGAATTTCCTGTATTTCAATTTGTTCCTACTACCTCTTGTCCTTTCACCAAGAACAACCAAGAAGAGTCTGGCTCAGTCATCTTTACCTTCCCTATCAGGGATTTATACACATTGACAAAATCCCAGGCTAAATAATCCCAGGTCTCTCAGACCTCCCCTCATATTTAAGATGCTCCAGTCTCTTCATCATCTATCATTGCCCTTCACTGGTCTCCAGTGCGTTCATGTCTCTCTCGTACTGGGGAGCCCAGGACTGGACGCAGCACTCCAGATATGGTGTCACCAGGGCTGAGTAGAGGGAAAGAAACACCTTCCTCAGTCTGCTGGATATGATTTTCCTAACGCAGCACAGGAAGCTGTAGCACTTCTTTGCCGCAAGGGTGCATTGCTGGCTTATGTTCAATTTGATGTCCACCAGGAACCTCCAGGTCCTTTTCTGCCAAGCTGCTTTATAGGTGGTCGGCCCCTAGCCTGTACTGGTGCGAGGGGTTATTCCTCCCCTGGTGCAGGACGTTGCAGTTTCCTTTGTTGAACTCATGAGATTCATGTCAGCCCATTTTTCCAGCCTCTTTAAGTCTCTCTGAATGGCAGCACAACCATCTGGTGAACCAGCCACTCCTTCCAGTTTTGTGTCTGCAGTCTTGCTGGGTGTACTGTGGCCCATCAACCAGGTCATAAATGAAGGTGTTTTACAGTATTGGGTCCAGTATTGATCCCTGGGGTAGACAAGCAGATACACGGTATTTTCCTACAGCTGAAGTAATTTATTTCTGTCTGATCCTTAGTCCCACTTCACTAAGTACCTAAAGATGACACTTTGCAGCATTTACAGAATCACCAAACAGACTACGTCCCCAACTTCCATCAGGATCAGCAACCTAATCTTTGTAGATACCTTGAAAATACCACTGGACCCCTATCTACATCTTTTGACAACCAAAAACTTGGCAAAAATCTAACAGGAATCACATTTTAAATGAAACTCCAGCTCCTAAAAAATTTGTCTCATTTGAAATTTTTATTCTTACTTTGTAAATGGGCAATTAGTCATCACTGGCCTCTTAGAGGTGACAAATTGAAACAATAAGAATCTGGGCAAAGTTTCACAAAAAAATTGTAGCTGAGCCAGGAACTGAACTGATCACGTTGATTTAAGCATCATTCCTTGCAGAATTAAGTTGTGGTAGAATGGCTGAAGATATATGAAAGTTATGCAAAAGGAGCATATATATCCATTCTCATTACAAATAAAGGACAATTTGGTTTTGATTGAAATAATGTTTGTATTTTATTTTAGGACTCCTCCTTGCTGCTAATTTTCTCCAAGTCTGCCCTTCTGCCTCATGTTTCTCATACCAAGATTTATGTTTGGTTCACAAGTCTACTACAAGCCACAGTAGGAGGCTGACAGAAGGAGCAATCCGAAGAAGGTGGGCAGCAAAGCAGGAGACATTTGCTTTGTTTTTCACTTGCTTGGTGCTGAGCTGATATGGTTCCAGCTAGGAAGTCCAGACCAAACAAGACATCTGAGACAGTACAGAGGGCAAGTAACCGAGGGACAGACTTTAAAGCAGTGAATTGGTGGAAATTCATGTGTGCAAGACAGGCGACTGTTGCATACATCCAGCTTATGCAATCTAAGTAGATCCTAAGATAGTTTTTCTATCACTAATTAAAACTACCCAAAATTCTACTGTCAGTTTTCAGTGGGATGATTCTGCAAAGATGAATAAGTGTGAAGTTACAGGAAGCAGTGTGGCTTCTGATCAGCTGGCAGTTAGTTACTCTCAAAGACAGACGATTTACTGGAGAAGACCTCATCTCATTTCTTGCCATACAGTAGTGGTCAAATTTAGATAACAAACCATATAAAGGGATTAAATTTTACTGTAAGGGTACTAAAGGCTAGGCTTTAAGTAACCATTTATTGCAAAGGAAGAAATGAGTTGGCGCCAAAATCTGATCCCAAACATCCAAGTGACTATAGAGCCATCCAGATAGCAGTAGTAAAATACAAGACAGACAAAAATACCACCATTACTTATTTTTTTTTTTTTTTTGGTCTGCTGCATATTGTTGTTTTATCCAATAAATCTTAGCCCACAGCAATGGTTTTCCACCTGTGGCCCACAGACAGGGAAAATTCACAATTAAGGAAAATTCATGGATAATATCTAGGGAGACTAGAAATGCAATTAACAAAAGCAGTGTCACAGTTGCTAGGTCTAAATTCCCTCTGCAGAGGTTCGTACATCCACTGGAAACGTACAAGGGTCTACAAGTGAAAAAGATACAAAAATAGTACCCACACTTCCCACTCAGGAGAGAAAGAACAATTAATTGATTAGAAAGCAAGCTTATGAACTGCGGAAAAATATTCAAACCTCTGCTCTGCCATGCACTTACATGATCCTCAGGAAATTAGTCACTCTGTTCCTGAGTCTCTACCTGCAAAACAGGGCACGCACAACCTTATCTCTTCAGATCCTTGTGAGAATAGCATTAAAGATGTGAACTTCAAATGGATTATTGTCAATAGGTGTCACTAGATGGAGGAACAGCTGCCAATTGAATTATTTCAGAAACATTCATAAAAGAAGCTACCTGTAATTATCAGTGGATTAACTGGCTTTACCACACTGTGGAAGAAGGAATATTAGAAACAGCACCAAGTCAACTGCGTAGTCATTTATGAGACAGCTATGAATAGATGGAAGATTTTTGTGAAAAAATATGAAAAACAAAAGCCAAAAGTATCCCTCAACTGTCATATATGAGATTAATCACAGGATAAAATCAGTCACTCTGCATTCCACTGCTCAAACTATTCTATTAAACCAGAGAACCTACAGGAAGCAAGAGAAAAATCAATCAGTAGCTTAAAATGATTTGGGATATTCTCAGTCACAGCATAAAAGAGATTTAATTTTATACTTGCAAGGAAGAAAGTACTTTTATAGGAATTTGTTGTTTCATGGTTTCTAGATACTAAAGAATTACATTAAAATGCCTCCCTTAACTATTTATAAGTTCAAAGACAGTCAAACCTTCCAGTATTTTAAATAGTACTCCACCGCCATTTCTGGGATACTACATATTTCTTCCTCCAGCAGAAATGCTGATGCACAAAGTATGAAAAGGTCTACCACCTTGTGAATTTACCTGTCAGTATAGAAATACAGGCTCAAAAGGGGTATAAATTGCAAGCTGATGCCAGTGGAGTTATTACTAATCCTTAGTAACAACCAAGGATTTTGTCCCTGATGTCCAAGATGAAACATACATCTACCAAGTGCACAATAATAAAAAATAAAATAACATTTTAAAAAAATTAAATTGAGCTTGTAGAAGTAACATAAGGTACAAACATTTTGTAAAGCATTATAAGTAACACTGAGTATTCTGAGGGCTTTGGTCAATACAGATGCTTCAAAAATGCAACTAGTCATTGAGTCATTCCAGGCTACTAAAGACTTTTAAATATTTTTCTTAATCTTTTTGTGCAAGATGTCCTTGCCTCTTGGCTATACTGTGAAGTCAGAAATTCATGTCTGAACAGGCCACTCTTGATTCCAGAGAAGGTGTTATGTAGTGCAGCCTAGACCATTAAAAAAATGCAAGTTGTGTGATTCACACTGCACAGGTAGGATGACTTCCAATACCAGCACCCATATGCTGAAACAGGCAGGGTTAATGCTGTCTTTGTCAGCAGACAGATCTGGTAAGGGTATGCAAAGATAAGTATTTGTGAAACATTCAGATACTGCAGTGATAACCACAAATAATGGAAAGATTATGATAAAAATAACCCCATTCCTAAACATCTTTAGAAGCCATGAAAATCTCACTAGGGATTATCTTGATTTTCTCAAATAAAAATGTGAGTGATATTACATAAAACACGCAAACAAAATTAAAAACATCATTCAACCTGTAAAATAAAGTGCTGCAGTGTATCATATTTAGTCAGCACCTTTTATCTAAAGCCTTCTGTAACAATCTCATTTGCTTGGCAGCTACATTTCTGAAGTGGAATCATACAGGCCTTCTGTAGTGAATGTTTCCTGAGGTTTATCTTTGAAAATAGTATGCCTTATCACTGATAAATTTCTCAGAAAATGGTCTCTGCATCTTGGGCAACACTATTAGTTTCCAGTTATATTTCAAATTACATAATATATGCTGTCTTCAGTGAGATGACAAGTCTTGGAATAACATTATTTTCTCAGTAGAAAAACAGGAAGAATATAAAAAGTCTATAAAAGCAGAAGGTAATAAAGAACTTCAAATGAAGCATCTGCAAACTCCCAAGGCTTTTATAGACAATGTTGTCATTTTGAAGGGGATGGTGCAAAATTTTATCATTTAGGTTAGATAGCTCTCATTTTGCCTGCCAAAGCATGACTGCTTTTAACATTACATATGTAAATGAACGCACACACCTAAAAGCTGTATATGTGGTCAATCAACACTCATATTCAAACCAATAGAAACATTTGCCCATACATTTTCTCAAAATTCTTAAAATTTTAATGCATCTGGAACTCAAAAACTTCTCTGACTAAAAGATTTCAAGGAATAAGATTGAAAAGTTTGCTAATAAATTGCTACAAATTGCTTGAATGCTGATCCACTTAGTAACATTTGTATTGTAATGCAATTCGTAACCCAAATTGCATTTCAGTCTGCTACATTTCAGTAACGAAAACAGCAATTCCTTCAAAATAGGTTTATAAGAGTAAAGTTCAGCAACTTCGCTAGGAAAAAACGTATAAAGAATTCAATTTAAAGAACATTTATTAGTTGCTTATAAGTTTCTTGAAAAAGTGTCTATACCTGATTTCCAACACAAGTGTCTTTAGAAGAACTCTGCACAACCTGGCTGTGGGTACAATAGTCATAGAATCATTTAGGTTGGAGAAGACCTTTAAGATCATCAAGCCCAACTGTTAACCTAGCACTGCCAAGTCCACCACCAAACCATGTTCCTAAGCACCACGTCTACTCATCTTTTAAATACCTCCAGGGATGATGACTCCACTGCTTCCCTGGGCAGCCTGTTCCAATGCTTGACAACCCTTTCGGTGAAGAAATTTTTCCTCATATCCAATCTAAACCTCCCCTGGTGCAACTTGAGGCCATTTCCTCTTGTCCTATGGCTTGTTACTTGGGAGAAGAGACCGACAGCCACTTTGCTACAACCTCCTTTCAGGTAGTTGTAGAGAGCAATAAGGTCTCCCCTCAGCCTCCTCTTCTCCAGGCTAAACAGCCCCAGTTCCCTCAGCCGCTCCTCACAAGACTTGTGCTCTAGACCCTTCACCAGCTTCGTTGCCCTTCTCTGGACACACTCCAGCCCCTCAATGTCTCTCTTGTAGTGAGGGGCCCAAAACTGAACACAGTATTTGAGGTGCGGCCTCACCAGTGTCGAGTCTGAAAAGCCCTGAAAGTCTTCAAGGAAATAGCTGATCATATGCTTAAAATATATAACTCTGCCAAAATTTCAGTCTACTACAGCTTGAACAACGACAAATACTCAAGAATGTTACAAGCAGGTGAAAAAAAGACCCTTAGAAATGGAAAAAGGCATTATCTTTTTTTAATTAAAAGAGCCCATGTGTTCATATGCAAACAGTTGTACCTAGTCTGGGACCTACTTACCTTTTAAGTGCAGCTATCCTCTGCACCAATTTAGGAAAGAAAAAAATTGAAAGCTCAGTAGAAATTTGCATTAAGCAAATTAGTAAGCAAATTGTTTCAAAAAGTGACTAAGATAAATTGAAGGAGAGATTAATAGTATACAAAACTGAGGAGAATTAGTTTCTGGCAATAAATTATAGATTTCATCAAGTACATGCTAGCACATCTCTTTGGCAAAATTATCAACCATATCTTATTCTGCTAACTATCTTTTCCCTATTCCCTGTATTTTGTCCCAAGACAAAATAAGGTAACATCCATATCCAAAGTTTCTGGGCATAGATAGCACCAGAACAATAGCAATATCTCTGACACGATATATGAGTTATATCCATGGAATTAAATGTATTTGCTTGACAAACTCTCCTCATTCATGTATTATCACCTTAGCTTACAAAATTTGGTGATGATTAACACAGCTCTGCAGAGACTAATGTGGAATGGATTTAACAGAAGGGCTTGAAGAAATGTCCACAATGCCTGAGGCTTAAGTCCTGACACCGAAATGCATATGCATACATATGCTTTAAGTTTCACCACATCAAATGTTATACAGGATATTTTCTCCTTGTAACAATGCCCCTAGCAGAGTTCAGCTCAAGAAACCCAGAATAGAATACATAAAGATCCCTTACTCAGCCAGTCTTCCTCTATCAGCTTTTAAAAAATGTTTTTAGCTCTGATTATATTTCTCAACTCTTTGCTAGAGCTACATTCATCCAACCAAGAAACAGAGAGAGCCAATACCACATCCTGAAAGTAACAAATCACACAGAAGCTGAGTATTGAAAACACATCTTTAATCCTTCAGTAGACTGAAATATGTTTACATGAGAATCCATTCAGTAATTCTGAATAAAAAGCCTGCAACTGAGAATCATAGACTGTTCACATCCGATTTCTCAACAGGAAGAAAGGACTGAATACTCAACCCATCTCTAGTGCCATTTATAAAGTAGTATATGATTCATTATTTACATCAAATACTCACTGGAGAAGAAGGTTTACACTCCAAGTCGTTAACCTTTTAGACATGCTTCCTTTCTTTTGAAGATTTTAGTTGAATGGTTATGCGAGTGACACACTACTAAGTAATAAGATTATTCAAAATTTGCAGCCTAACACTGAAAACTGGTTAGTTTTAGATTATATTTAATAATGGATTTCAAGCAAGGATGCAAATAGGGCCCAGTGCCTATATCACGGTTAACATGATTGGAAAGAACATGATGTTCGGTGGAAGAGACAGAGCCTGTCTGCTTCAGGTACATAGAAACTGATTAGTTTCATATAGTAGCGAGAAAGTTTAGTGTGGATCTGTCAGAGTATTCGTGTGATGACTTACACTGAATGATGTGCCCCAACACAAAGAATTTACAGTCTAAATCAACTACAACACAGGAAGAGATGAAAATAAAGAAGTGGAAGCATGTGGGCATTTTTCTTGTTAGAATTATACATGTGAAAAATCAAGTTGATGTAGACATCAGTACTCAAAGGGCTGCTTGAAAACAGCAAGTCTGGAGACATTTTTGTTCTCATACAGGTAATAGAAATTAATTTCTTAGTTCAATGATTCTGTAACGTACCAAGAATTTTTTAGAAGGGTGAAAATGAAGATGATTGTTATCTCCTAGGAGACAATAATCTTCAGTAGGATCATCCTCCTGAACATATTTGGCAACTCTGGAGGGTTCAGTTGTTTTACAGGAAGAATTCAGAGTTTACCTGTGCTTTTAAATGTTTCTGAAGGAAGGATAACAACTAAAGCTTTTCTACAGCTTTTGAAAGGCCAGTAAAGTGAAATTATTGGAGAGGGACCAATACAATTTACAGTTATTCCTTGTTTATTGTCTCCTGACATAACATAGTAGCAATATGTATTTCTTCAGAAGTCGTCTTATTTCCATGGCCAGATTTCATGCTTTAGTCTTTAGAGCCATCCTCTCTGTCAACTCCATCACCAATCATGTAAGAATTTCTCTTTTCAAAGCAAAGGTACACATTCAAAACTCCCAACAGAAATCTAAAGGTCAGGCATTTACATTTTCACCAGCTGGTACCTCTCCAGCAAAAAAGTCCCACGTATCTATTCAGTGCATTCCTCATTATTCTGATATTTTCTACCCTTTAGAGAACAGAGGGTAATATACCCTCTTTTAATGGGAACATTGGTGGAAACCAGTTATTAAACAGTCTTTTTTTCTTAATACTGAAACAGGTAGTTTATAATTTTAAAATGATTGCCTTGTATAACAAACACAGAATGTAACATTTCCTTCCACTGGAAATGCCCTAATGAGCCACTGTCTTCTCTGCACAAGAGGATTGCTCGTATGTATCAATCTTGAAATGTGTCAAAGACTTTTGTTTCTTTGACCCAGGCTAATCTTATATCATCAGCCTTGACTCTGGAGAACATCCTTACAAAAATTAATCAAAGTGACAGACACGGAAAGAGGAGCAGATCAAACAGCAAAGTTACCATCAGCAATTAGAGAGAGCATTCTCTGAGGCTGCTGCCTGTTACTGGGGGACCCTCTTCCCACTGCAGACCAAAAGGCCCCTGACTGGAGCAGGAGGGTGAGCAAGAAGAGGTGCAAGCGTGACAGTCTGCCAGGGCTTGCACCTCCCTGTGCTGAACGGACTCAGCTCTTGCATTCGAGTTCAGTAAGAGGGATGGGTTTTCATACTCTTCCCTTTCATATACCTAATTACTCACTCTATCAATTTGAGTGTTTTCATATTTCCAGCTCATTCACATTCCTTCACAGCTGCTTTTCCCTGAGTCAGGACCCAGTTTGCTGCAGTTCAGTTTTTCAGGATGATCACACAGTACATACTTTATATGACATACTGGAGATGAAATACTCCCACCATTTGTAAGAAAGTCATTTGCCAGATGGCATCTACAAGAACAAGAACCTTGGACAACTTCATAAACACTATCCCTCAGTTCTTACCTAGGTACTGAATGATTCACAGGCAGAAATGCACCTCGGGTGGCTCTGCTCCCTCAACTCAGGTCTGCTATTAAAAATTTTCAACATTTTTTTTTAAAAGGAAGTAAAGATTAAATTCAGATAAGATAATAGAATCATAGAATAATTTAGTTTGGAATAGGCCTCTGGAGATCATCTGATGCAAACCCCTTTGCCCCACCAAAGTAGGGCTATTTATATAATACAAAAAGAAATATATAAATCTGAAGAAGATAATCTTATACAGAGTCCCATACTATAATATCCTTCCAAGGACATAGAAATTAATTGAATTTATAACAAGTGCAAACAGAATTGACCACCTTTATTCTTTTAATTCCCAGTGGCTGACCTAATCATAGGCTTTAACTTGGAAATGCATTCAGGCTCCCTGTTGTTAATGATAAGCATTAACAAGAGTTTTCCAAAATACAAATGATTTCCTGCCTCACACATGGCCTAAGTCCCACGTATCCCACAGACAGAAGGAATGAACAATAAAAGAACAAGTGCAAATAAAAGAACCCTCGCAAAATGCAAAGAGGAAGCTTCGCTCAGTGACACCATAGCACAGCTAAAGTAACCAAGAAGCTGTGTCATCCCACTCTTCCACACACAGACAGCAGCAGCCAAATGCAAAAGACATTTAATTAAAACTCTCAAGTTAGTTCTTTAAGTTTGGAGTGCTTCCACTGAAACACATTCTCTCACATAAAAAGAAAATTATAATCAGCCAGTATTGTGGGACCCACTGACAACAGGATCAACAGGCTTTCTGATGCTGCCTGCAGATTTTATTAGTACTCTATAAAAAAATACTATTTTAAAATTATTTTAATGACAGCAATACAGCAAAGTCAAAATACAAAGAGACGGACAAACTGGTTTTGAAAAACCAATAACTCCATCATTTACCAAGAGAATTTTAGTATAGCTAAGAATATACCCTGCCACATTTTTAATTAAATGCTATGAACCCAATAAGCATAATATAAATATCAAATACCAGGTACAGATCATCCATTCCTTCTAGTGCAAATAAATTAAACCAGATTAAAAATAGAGATTAGGATCAGATTATAGCACTTGAGTTAACTGCAAATAGTTTTTGTCATTTGTGCCTACAAACCATAGCTACTACACCATCAGCAATATTCATAAAATTGGTTATAAACAATTTCAGAGGGAACCCTGTGGAAAGCTGCACCCTGACAGAGCTGTCTGGGCCACCTCTTCAGCTGCATTTTCTGCGGATACACGCCAAGTACATTTTGAAAAAGATGAAACTCTTTAGATGCATCCAGAGACCAAAGCTCTCTCTATGGCAAAGCAGATTTAGTAACTCCTTTGAAGAAAGCTCTTGAGGAAGTTAGAGTAGCCACTAGTGTCTTACAAGTAGCACTTCCAATTATCCAATTCCAGCACCATGCTGTGGTGCCCTTTACTTCCTCCATTTAACACAAAGCCTGAATCACAGTATTAGCAGGCAGGCAATAGTTATATAAAGTGGGCTTAGACAGGAGGACAGTAAAAAGAAACAGATTATTTGTGTTCTGCTTGCTTGCATCAGTACCTGGAGCGTCCTAACTCAGCTCCTCTGGGAAGGATATACAGAAGACAAGGCTACATCTGTACCCAAAATCCTTACCAGGCAGCTGGTAACAGAGTGATGAGATTGCCTAGTGGCAGCGCAGAACTGTCTTTCAGCATGACTCATGAACACAGGGGCTGCACGCAGCTATGCGCAACTCTGACTTCAACCTATCGACAATTAGGCCCCAGTCCTGCTTCTATATGAATGTAGAAGTCCACCTGCATTTGCCAAAAGGAGGATGTAGGATCATACGTACTTCGAACTGGTTTAAAAGATGCTGCAACAAAAATACAACTACAATTTCCTGGCAAAGATATATCAGACACATGGGAGCTACTAGCTCAAAGAAGGGCATATTAAAAATTACCAAGACAGAATTAGGAGGAACGAGGCACCTGGCCTTCCAGGTGTAGCAGATACCCAGGAGACATCCTTTCACACCTGAGACTTTTAGAAAGAGCATGCTGAATTTATAACATACATAAGGCTGAACAGCCACACAATATGATGTGCCAAGGTACCCAATTAGTTTCAGAAGGTGCACAGACGTAGATGGCGGGGGGGGGGGGGGGGCGGCGGGGAAGGCAGACACAAAACCAAAAAAAAAAACCCAAATCAACCCTCTTTACATTTTAATATTTTTTTCCCTCCAAAATTAACTTTAATCTTTGTCAATAAATTGTCCTCTAGGGGAAGGGGGGGAAAAGTTCCTAGAGCAGATTTTAAAGCGTCAGGTTTTTGGCATTCTCCTTCAGGGTTTTTTCAGCTGGTGGATACCATCATAAACAGCTGCTCCCAGTCACACTGCACTTACCACTGCCATACTGCACACTGAGAGCTGGACATCTACTGTAAGAAGAGGATTGTACAGAGTAAAAATTTTAAGGCTTTTAGTACTCTAGAGGTTAATAATTTAATTCCAGTTTTTACTGGAATTTTACAATTTTACTGGAAGTTTTACTTCTATGTTTGATTATGTGATAGACCTTTAGTCTCACAGAGAAAGGTCGCGTGCTCTGTGCAACTTATCACTATTTGGTATTTTACATACTCAATGGGTAAAATAACATGGCAGCACGAATCCTGCACAATTTTGCAAGTAGTGTGACTTTTCATTGAAATCTTCATACATATTTACATTCTTCTGTACATTTAGGAAAACATGATGGATAGCATGATTATTGCAAATGAGTGCATGTTGTTGAAATATGACCATCCAATAGTTAGAAGCTTTAAAATTCCCATATTAGTGTTTCTGCAGTTGCTGAATCTTCTTCCTAACTGGACTTTTTAAAAAAGATTTCACTCTAGAAAAATCAAATGTCTCACTTCACTGAGTCTTTCACTAATTTAAGCAGTAAAAGAAGTTCATTATACAAGGTAGATCACACATATTTAAAAGCTTAGTTCTCTAGGTTATGACTTTTAACAGGAGTTATATATATATATATAAGTTGAGCTACTGTATCCCTGCAGAAAAATGTTATGGCTTTTGCAGGCAGCAGCTGGAGACAGTATTTTCTAATCACATGCAGTGCATGCAGATGCAGGGCTATAGGATTACTGCAGGTCATATTTGTACAATATATTTCTGGAGTTTAAGACAATCAGCTTTCACTGTTGACTACCAATTTGAACTTTATATCTCAATAGGAAGTCCAGGTTCACTTATAGTCCAGAAACTGCCAAAGACTGGGCACAAGATGGTTTTGAGCTTTAGCAAATCACAGCAAAGCTTCTATTGAAAATGAGCTGATAGGAGAATGTGCAAAGACACCTTTAAGCATTACAATTCTTGGATGGTCTTGAACAGACACCATCCTTCCTCCCTTGTGAAAAGGTCTAGGGAACTTGGTCCTGATGTAGCACGACTTCATATAGTTGCATACGTCTCATAAGACTGTCAAAATACAAGATCTACCTCTCTGAAGACCCAACAACACAATTAGAAAAAATATAAGAATGACTACAAAAGATAACACAAAGACTGGGAGATAAAATATAAATTGCACAAGCATATGTCAATTACCTGCCCACTTTAATGGAATTATTACTTGTTAAAAATACATTATTAAAAAACATACCAGGGAAACGGAGGCGGTGATGCCAGCTACACACATAATTACTCCGAAGCGAGCCAGCTGTATTTCACCTTCCCTCAGAATAAGTACCTAGGACAAGTTGCAAGTGTAAAATGGTACAGTTAGACCAACGTGCTGTGCTGGTATTCAGATTTCACAACTGCTGTGAGACTGCTCTAACTTGAGTGGAGGTCTTCTGAAATCTACAGATGTTAATCATTACCTGTAAATGCAAATAATAGTGAAAGTGCACTGCCATGATAAATTACTTATAACACAGATAGTTCCTGAGCTTCACTTGCTGTATCTCTTGATTGCTGCCATGCATTTCAAGCTCTCTCTGCTACAAGTTCTGTGGAAGACTCTTTGGAAAGATTAGGCTGTCAAAGTCCATGGGAGAACTAGTTTTTTCCCCTCTGAGCCTTTAATAACAAACATGCTCTAAAAAAATTGAGTGCTACAGATGTGTGAGTGTATAAACAGAGAAACTTCCCATGTATGGTATATGCTTATAATCTCACTTCATCATGTCTAACACCTTTGCCTCTTATAAACCTTTGGCTTAACTCATCCCATGGCATACTTCATGAGGGCTGATGATCTCATCAGTCTTTTCCTTCTCTTTACTTCTGGCATTTTCATTATCTATTTTCTCTCTTCTGTCTGACCTCAGCACTTTCACCTCAACAGATGTCTCTATTCTCCTGAAACCAGTATTTCTCTATAAGTATACTTAATCCCTGATGGTATTTGGAACAGGGAGATGCGGTGAAACTGATAATAGGATTGTGAATTTTGTCAACAGCTTTTTTTTTTTGTTTTTTCCTTCCTCAAATCTGTGTGAAGAATAACTGATAAGGAGTATTTACCATCCAGGAGTTCTGTGGCTTGCCTGTGGCTGTGCACACTGACTGGGGCTACCTCCAGGCTCTCCCATTTCTAAGTATTCAAGACGTTTCATGACCATAATTCCCTGTCATTCATACAATACAATTATGAGCTTCATTTGCCGCCTGGAACCAAGCTTAGTCTAAAGTTAGACATTTCAAATTAGACATGGTTTTGTGCTGACTGAATATAAACTTTAGGCTGATTTTCAAAGTTTATTTTTAATGGATTCTGAATGCTTCCACTAATTCAGGAACTCAACTGATTACAACAAGAGGAGGAGGACTTATTTTGCTAAATGTAATTCCTGCTTATGGGATTTACTGAGTATCCCTTATAGCTGGAGAAGGCAATGGGATTGTGAGCATTTAACATTTTACAGGGTCAGGCCATAACCACTGTCTAAATTCCACCAGGCTAATGCTCTAAGGGCAGATAACAAATGCTAGCCTGTGTCACATCCCTAACTACAGATAGGGCATTATATTTAGTACTTAAACGTGTGAGATTTAGTCTTTATACATGTTAAAATAGATGGTTATATTTAGATCTTAGACAAGCTTTTATCTTAATACAAGTGTCACATGTAGCTACAACTAGAATCCAGGATATAGTTTCTGGTTTTGTAATTGCATTACTCGGACCTTAATAGAAGCGGAGGGGATATGCAAAACTACCTATTCCTGCTGTGAGTTACCAACAGTTTGGCTTTAGGAAATACTTACAGAACACACTGTACTCATGTTCTCATGGGCTGATAATATAGCAATACTAACATGGATGGGCAGCAGTATAAAACCTGACAATAGGGGTATTTGTCATACTGTCAATTCACCATATTTTAAACTGGCTTCTAGCCATTTTGATAATCGCTAGTTTTACAGTACAAAAGCTAATAACTGTTCTGGATTTCTCTGAGCAAAAACAGTATTCTTTTTCAATAGCTTATTTTACAGCATAAATTCCCAACAACCTAGACGGGACAAAGCACCTGTATGATCTTTTGTTGCTCTTCACTCTTATTTCAATAGTTTTATATATGAAAGAAGTAAAAGACTACAGACATTAGTACTGCAAGAAGTTTAAGTACAGTCTCATCTTTGATTTCACATTACTAGCCAAAACTAGTTTAGAAAACTGGACTATGGAAAAATATTTTCTCTTTAAAGCGGTGAGGGACAGCCGTGCTTATTCATTACCCTTCATGCCACATTCCCTTATTGCTTTCTATTTGCCTTTCGCAATGGTATCCTCTTAGCCAGTATGCTGCTATATGGCCTGTAAGCCTTGGTTCACAATTCTGAACAATTTTTAAGTTAATACTCCTTTATAGAAGTGTTTCCTCACATCCATCCACTCACCAGAACCCCAGGGAGAAAAATATCAAACTCTCAGAAGCTGTTCTGTTCTACTATAGAGATGACAACCGCATTGCAAAGATTTCCTGTCAAGCACTGAGCCTTGCCATAAAATTCAGAAATTCCTTTACATCCCCCTAGTCCTGCTGGTTTTATTCCACTTGCTGCTAACATTAGGTAGTTCTTACAAAATGAACAATTGAGAAAGGAGATATGATTTTTTTTTTTCCTTTGGAATTCAACCATGGAAATAGCAAGACCAACAAAGAAAAAAAGCTTGCTGTCTAATGCAACAAGCTCTGAAGTAGCATTGTAAAAAAAACCCCAACCAAACAAAATAATCCTTTTGTTTGAACATATATAAGTTGGTTTTAAATGTCCACATTTCTTTTCCCTGAGAGGGATTGACCAAAATGACCGAGAGTTGCACGCAATTTTTATAAACATTCAATGAACATAGATTTTTCAGGAAAAATATAGGAGATACTGACTGGCTGGCTGGTGATGTCTGCAGTACACATCAAATTAATGTGCAATAAAGGTAAATGTTTGGATAGGGTCAAGCCTGTCTAGCCATCTTGTTTTCAGAGACCTGTATTCATTAACACTATGAACTGTGTTCAGGTTTCATAAAAAGGAGAGAGAGTATTAGAAATGTCAGCACTGCATTCAGGGAATAGGTAATCTCTCAGGGTGCACTTACCTGCTCTGGTCAGCTTCACTGAGACACAAATACAAGCACCCCATGACAGCTTTTATATTAGTTTGTCAAAAAAAGTTTTGTCACATGATTCATATGTGCTATAAAGCACATTTCCTTATTTGTTTTAACATCAAGATTATGTCATAGAAACATTTAGAAGATGAATCAGTAAGAGAATCTTTTTATAGATTCATGAATGTAGGAAGCCTGCTGGTTTTACAACATGCAAGTATCCTGCTGAGAGAGAACAAAAATGCAGAACTAAAGTTGGGACAGTATTTCTTAGTCAATACGTCATTCACTGAAAAAAGAAAAGTCAGCATGGTATATTTACCCAATAGGTAAGAAGTAAGCTTCTTAGTTTGAAAATTTGTTGAGAATTTTGGATCTGCATTTTGAAACGGCATTCTGTTCAAAACTTACATGCACTTATGTTAAAAATAAAGCTAGAAACCCAGGAACATGCATTCCCTTGAATGTCCAGTCCCCTACAGTAATAGGTCACTGTCCTTTCTGTATGCAGAGATCCATCTTAAAAATAAGTTTTTCTTTAGACAACTTCAGAAACTTTTAATTCCCAACCTAAGTCTACTCATTATCCAACTTTTATTCTGCTAAAAATACAACCTTTCAATTTTATTTTTTTTTAAATAAAAGCTTTCATCTCCCCAATTGGCCCCGTTGTGCATCTTTTAGTGTCAATCAGCCCTTCTCAAATGTGACTACTATGGTATTTAGATGAGGACCTAGAAATGTTTGTACAATAGAAACATTTCCTGTCTTGAACCGAAATACATATGATCAATTCACAGCTGCATGATATCACTAGCTTGCAGTAGTCCTGTGACTGACTGGTGTTTTTTCCTACTGGTTATTTCCAAATTATAGACTCCCAGATGACAGCAGAAGTTCTTTGTTATTAGAAGGACCTTTCATCTTGGTTCTATTATTCTGATAAACCTCTGTATTAATGATGCCTTCAAGTCTTGTATCATCCATAGGTTTATTAGGATCCCCAGCTTTTGGTGCCAGTCTTCCATGAAAAATATTTGGAGATATCAGTTCCAGATGTTCAGCTACTGATTTCCTTCTGACCTATATTTTTTCTGTCACCTCAGTAACTGTAGAGAAGACCTGGACTTAATAAAACATCCCATTTGATTCCAAGTTAAATATTTTCATAATTTTGCATCGCATTGATAGTCACTTTAGTTGTGGGTCAAACAACAAAAATTTTTTTCATTGTGATTTTTCCAGTCAGCCAATGAACTGAGGATAACTACTCACGCACCAGAAGAGGCAGATGCAATCTGGATATGAACAGAATATCTACAAGGGTATTCCCATAGCATGTACACTGCTGCTGGTGCTAACTGAGCAGGGGTCCCAGCAGTTCTCCTGCTAAATCTATGCTTGGACATTGCTTTATTCAGATTGTCTTGTAAGGTGCTCAGTATTCCAGACCATTCACATATCTTTTTTAAAATAATGATATTAAATCAATATATAAACAAGTTAGGAGAAACGTCAACATTGTACAATAGCTACTGCAATCTAATCTGTGTTCCTAAGAAGCCACAGCTGTGCTTTTACTGGTCCACAGTGTAATTCTAGCTTGGCAGTTTCATTAGAGAATGTTTCACATCCTGCTTTACAAACACTTCCTATTATTTCTAGGTATGATATTCAGTATAACAAACAGAATAGTGGGCAACATACACCAGGACAAACCTCCTGTTAGTCAAAAAGTGAAACAGAAATACCTAATTTTTGTTCTGTAACAGCATTTCTGATTCACTGAACATGTAATTCACAGAGGATTAATTTCAAGTGTTGATATATTTATTGTAAACTAAAATTAAGGGTCAAAAACTAGCCTTCATTACTATTTTAGAGATATTTACTAGGAGGGTTTATAGAAATTGTAACTTGAAACAGATAGCAAGTGATTATCTGAAATTCAGCCATTACATACAATAGAGCACTACTGCAATAGCAGGCTCTCTGCTACCTTTTGGGCTGTACTATAGAGAGTAAAGTAGCAGCAAAAAGAGAGGAAGACCAGCAGAGAATCCTAAGGCCACTGAAGGGAGATGTAGAACAGAACTGAAAATTCATGAAATCCTCTCTGCACAACATCACATCTGACCCTGAAGCATGGACTCAGGAGAAGAAAGGTAGCAGCTTTCCAAAATAAAACATTCCCCTCCAGATCAAGTAATGCCACTTGAACAGGCTGCTGAAATCACTGCCCGTGGGAGTATTCTGCACCATCTACTCCTGATGGAGAAGTGAGGCACAAACATGATGAAGCAAATAGCAGAATGGTTTTTGTGGATGCATCTCATGAGGCAGGAGTAGGGAGCAAATCACTGTCTCCATCTGAGCTTGCTTTTTCTCTGAGCTGAGAGGTCAGGTAGTGAACAAACATGCTCTTCTCACTTAAGAGCAGCGCTAGAGAGCTTCATGAGCAGAATATTACAAATTCCATAAATTGATTTTTTTCATTATAAAAACACATACCTATTTGAGGATATTCCCTGTGAGATACAAGTGATGTAGAAAACAAAGACATTTTTTTGTATCGGTTATATATGAGATCAACTAAGGTGAGCTCATGGAATATTATAACCTTAAAAACTATTAATTACTAGGAATTACTACATCACATGGTATCACACAGACCAGAAATTTAAAGCTACTTTCTTAATGGTACAAAAAAACCTACTGCAAAACCTTGCAAAGAAACTCCTCCTTTTCTTAGCCCTACAGTATTTGTAACAATTGAAAGTCATTTATAATTTGCTGATCTGGTGGTATCTGTAATACTTCTCATTAGACTTAAATAGCTAACTTGAAATACTCATAAACAAGTCCCGCTTGGTAATAGAAGTTCTAAATTAGGCAGCTACAAGACAAACAAAAGCCTGCATTTTGTCTCGATCCTTCTCTTGTGCACAGGAAGGCGATTGTGCACATAGCCTTTGATTCACAAATAAACAAGGAAACTTCAGACTGAAATTTCAAAATACAGCCCAAAATACAAGCACTTGCTTGTATTCACTGCATGTGTGTCTGATCTACATTTACTCTCAAAAAGCTCACTTCTGCACAGAAGACAATGTCTCATTTTTATTAACAATTGATTTCCAGCTATCTACATGTATGAAAACTAACATGCATATTTTTACATTTGCAAGCAGATCTTGAAGAGAGTTTCTAAAAACTCACTCACAGCCTCTGGTATTGTCAGGATGTTTACAGAGTGCAAAAATAAATTAAAAAGCCTGAATGCAGAAATAATACACAGTTAATAATACTATTGAGTTCCCACTCTTGAAAAGTAAAATTTAAACTATATTGTCACAGGCAATAAAGAAATAAAAGGTCAGCATTTGACAAAAAAGCCAACACCAAAAAAAAAACCCCAACCCCTTTGGAGAAAATAGCAACAGCCTCAGCAGGCATACAAGGAGTTATTCCTCTACTTGTGAGAGAACAGGGGAATGAAAGAAATAGGGGTTTTTTCAACACTTTCAGGATAACACCGTAACATTTGAAAGGAGATGGTCTTTCATGTACTAGGAAATAAGAACAAGTTCTTGGTCTACCTTAGCCAAGCTGTCAGCCAATCATTGGCACTGTTACTGGTCAAAGAAACTTATTCTATTAATGAAATGAGACAAAATGTGTGAAAATACTCAAGTGTAGCTGATGAGAGGACAGTGCAATTCAGAAAGGAGTATGTAAAAATAGCTCTAAGCTATCCTTTCCACTTCACTGACCCTGAATCAGCTGCTTTAATTTTTTTATTGGCTGCTAATGACTCCAAGGGCTCTTTATGTTAAGGTGTGAATAGGAGGGGGACAAACAAAAATCCTGGCTATGCTGTGTACACTCTTAATTCAGCCTTTATAGATCAACCACAGCTTGGATTTCAAACAAGGCAGCTCCAGCTTGTATGTGGCCCAGGTAACACCCTCCCTTACAGGAAAGCACAGGTATTTTCTGATTCTACCAGGCATTTTACATAATTATAGGTAATTCTTCCTCACCCTGACCATGCAGTAGCTGCACCATGCCAATACTACAGGCTGCCTCACTCCTGGAAATCCTCATTCCCTAATCTCTGCCGGGTGCTCCCTGGCACTGATCCCTTGGGACAAAGACACACATTTCTTAAGTCCCTTTTCTACTCATGAACATCTCTCCATAGGAAGGAATGATTCGATTCACTCTCTTTACAAATATGCAAGTTTAATTAGTTAATAAGCATGTTTCTTAGAGCCTGAGATTTTGGCGGTTGCTCTGCTATGTTATCCTACCTCAGTAACTCCCCTGTAGCAAACTCTGGGTTGAAGTACATGTCACTGGGCCTCTCACTGCTATCACCATCTGCGACAGCTTCCTTTTTCCTCAATTATGCTCATGCTATCTGAGCTGAAAAAAAATCTTCCAATCCTTGCCAGTCTAAGCATATGCCTACATATTTATTCAAGTAATTTTTATTGATCTGAGTTGACAATGCCATCTTTCACATCATTTCACTGGGGTTTCATTAACATGAAGTGTCTGAAGCTTAATGGGAAAGAGTCAAGTTTGGATCAAGACTTCCTTATTTACAAGTTTTTCAGAGTGAAAGGGAGCAGCAGCATGTTTCAGCAAATAGGAAATTCAGAGTGCTGCCTGACAGACCGATTTCAGACAGTCAGAGCATTGTCACTAGAAAAGCTATCTAAGGAGACTGTACTCTTTTCCTAAACCCACCAGGAGACAACACAGTGAATTACTGCTGGACTACACCAACAGCAAACTAGTATTTCTTTTCCTGTGCTGGCTCAGTTACTCTTCTCAGTGAGTAGAAAGCAAAGTAAAGATATATACAGATACATACATTTGAAACTGCACTGCTTATCCTCTACACCCGGGCCTAACACCCAGCTCACCCATGGTGGGGTGCCAGAAATACCTGTACTCCCCTCCACGTGTTTGTCAGCTACATCCCAGTCTATTACTCAGTACAAACGGCTGACACAAGCAAGCTGCTGCACCCCCTTCCCTCAGATACCAGCTTGTTAATTCTCTGATAATAAGCACATTTATTGAGGCTGTCTGCAAGCAATTCAGAAAGTCATTAACTCATCCCTACTCTTTCACTTGATCAAGATTTATTTTCATGTTCAAGAACAGTCCGTGCTAAATGGATGTGTTCTTGTGGAAAGGGACACAAGCAGTGTACAGCACCGGACTACAAGATTAATACAGATTTATTTTTTTTTATAGAACCTCTGAGGAGAAATATTTCTGACAATAGCTGTAATGCTATTGTCAGGCAACTTAACCTCGACAGCGTTAGGTTACTATGCCCTGAACTACGGCAAAGATTTAGTTTAGCTTTAACTACATAGGACAGACCGGCGCTAGATTTGACATCCCAGCTGAACAGGCAGAATCCACTAATTAGTGCGACAGTACATCCAAGGGATTTTCTATGTACCAGAAGCCAATTTGAAATACAAGCAGTATCATTTACATCCCAAGAAAGTAGGTGCTAAAGAAGTTTCACAGCAAGCATAATTGATGATTTAACAATTCTTTGCATACAAAATCTTAATTAAGATGTTTTGAGAATCAGTAACCTCTCTGAGAGAGGCATTTACCATTACCAGCTTCTTTTTGCTACCTAGTCGCAGATATCATGCTGTAGGTTGATATCACAAAAACTCACAGAATTTTTAAGCAAAATTACTACCCCACCAGCCAAACTAAGCTGGTTTAAATAGTTGCTATAAAAAGTGTCGACTCACCACCTTTTTAGTTATACTGCAGACTTGCAGACATCCCCAAACTGATAGTAAATAACTGAACTTTGAAATATTGTTGAATTACAGAAAAAAAAGAGACCTTACTTCTCTAATGAGGAACCTGACAACCTAAGCACGTGGACTGCAAAACATAGTGTACTTTATAAACATCATTATTATATAATGTTAAAGCATACATTTTAAAAGTGTGTGTAAACTGAGTGAATAAGTACATCTTTTTATTTTTTTCTTTAATTGATGCTTGTTACTTTATAAGTATGCAAAAATAAGTAAAGGAGGTTAAAAAATAAATTTATGAAAAAGAGTGCTTTGGATTGCGTTACGGTAACTTGATATAGGAGAGGGTGAATGCCTGTTTAAACAGAACAATACAGAGCCTATCTGGTATCAGTGATGTGCTGGCTATTAGAAATAGACACACTGCTTTCAGCTCCTTGTAGAACAGGCCAAATGCTAATCACTGTCATTGATATAAAATGAAATTAAATCCACTGAAGCCAAAAAGAATACAGAATACTTGCAAATATATACAAAAGAGCAGATTCATACGAGTGTAACTGAAGTGGCCCATTATGCTAAAAAATTATCTTAAACAGTAAAGATAGAAGAATGAGCTTTTAATTGTCCAAGACAGCTGAACTTCTGATTAGGTCTAGAAGTAATTATCTACTAGTGCACCTATATTTTTTCATTTTTGTAATTACAACATTTTTGCAGTATTAGAGTAGAAGAGTCCATTCTCCACACTAATAGTACACATCAAAGAATTAGGAATATCTTTTAAGAGCACACATAATACCTCAATTTTAAGAACTTTCTTCCTGAAGGTTTCCAAACAGTGTGATAAATGAGGGGCTAAATGAAGGGACAGTAGCATAATCCTCTCTAAATGGGCTTATACGATGCTGTTAATGCTGCTTTTGTGGCATTAACGTACTTCAGATGAGATCATTCCCAAGCTGAAACTGTGTGCAGAGGCCATCTCCAGGTCAGGGACGTGAAGTTATTTTGCAGTCACGCTGTTACTCCACTGCCTGATGTACTATTGCTACTGTCTGATAAATGGCAACCTGCTATTTTTAGGGAATAAAACTAAGGGGGTAAACATATTCTACTATATTGTGTTAAAAATAGAGGTTTATTCTAGCAAGTAAGCACACTGAGACTCAGAAACCTTTGTTACCAAGAACACGCAGCACAAGAGACACAGAATGAAGAATTTTGGGTCAAGGATACAGCATAAAGCCCCTTTATTACCAAAGTGCTGTAACAGCTCTACTTTAGTCTCCATTCATTGTAGAAAGGACTCAAATCTTAATGTTGTGGCAGAAAAATGACATAATAAATTCAAGGGTATCAAATGTTTATACTATGGTGGGAATCAAATGTTTGTATTACAGGAATTGCTAAATCTATCCTGGCGGCATTCAGAATGGTGGCTGGAGAGAACTCAAATAGGTCAAGAAAATAAGTCCTAAAATTATCTTTTAATCATAAACTATCCTGATCTGTTGTTTTCAAACCTGCCATCTAGTATATGTTTTTATTATTTAATATGTACAGGTGTAATCACAGGCCTGATGAGAAAGTAACAACAATCTGCTTCAAAACAAATCCAGATCATGACCCTCCATCTAACCCTTTTTACTTTTTTTGTTCCATTCATTCTCTGCCTCACCATCTTTCTACCCTTTTATGTAGTAGAATCACATATATTGTTATGTCAGGATTAAATACATTTTAGCATTTCAGGTTAAGAAGATTTTCCATTCTTTTATATAGCATTTGAGCAAAGCATTTAACAAAAGAGCCAAAGAAAAACAAAAATCCTAAACAGAATTAAATCTTTTCCTATAATTATTATACACAAATCATGAAAGAATCTATATGAAAGAATTAAACTGAAGGCATAGATTTTGATCACATAATGTTTACCCCAGATTTATAGAACTCAAATCCTGAGATTTTCATCCTAATCTTCAATAAGAGTTAATACTGATGAGAACACGTTACAGACTGTCTTCTCTGTCCAAGCTGTCTTCCTTCGTAAACAAAATCAGAACAATCAAAATAACAATCATTTTAAAAGCAATACAACTTTAAACTGGTTCTGAAATTAGGCACCTAGCAAGACACATATACCAATTCATTCATTTGAATACATATCTTATTATTCAAAATGTTATGCAGAATTTTATCTGACTCTGAAGTAACAGGGCATCTGAACAGTTGCCCTTATTCAACAGTTTCACCTTTCCTAAATAATACCACCTTCCTTAAGGGCTTTCAAAACAAGAGTAAAACCATCCCTACAGCGACAATAAGCAACACAGACTCTTTTAATCTGGCAATGTAAAAGCCAGAGGAAACAACAGACAACCGCTATGTTCATCCACCAGTTTTGATTAAAAATTGTTATATTCTCTACAGGTGTGCCAGTTCTTTTCTGTGCAGAAAACCAGTTTCAGGACTTAAATGATCTTAAGACTCTCATAATTGTAACTACAGGATATGATCATATTAGTATGCATGCAAAGCCTTCTTTTAGCTCTACAAGAGATTTCTTTTTCCTTTAAATTATGTTTATTTCTTTGCCTCTCTTTTTCTCATTCTAAATGTCTGAGGAGTGTCTGCCCAATCTAGAGAAAGTATTCACAAACAAGAATATTGGGCTAATAGGACCTAATTCCTTTTTTGGCTACACAGGCGTACAGCTGTGAAATGAATGGGTTTATAATGATATCTGGAACAAGAAGAACAAAGTACTTAAGCTTGCAAACACTGGAAAAAATACACATTTCTTCTATGTTCCAGGCAGGGAGAGCACAGATTAAACCATTTTAACATCAGAACCTGCATCACTTTCTTTTTTAGAAGAATTTGTATCATATTCCAGGCACAGTTATACTTCTAGTTGTCTTTTATGCATACTTAAAAGTATTGTCATACAGTTTTCAGAGTCTCATTGGTCCCAAGTGAAGAAGTAGTAAAAGAGAGAACCAACCCACAGACTGATCTCTCCCCAGAGATCATCCACTTTTTTCTCTGCAAAAGCTGGAGTCTGAGACTAAAGACAGACTGCTACAAGGTACTTGGAGATTGCCTTTTACGTGAGGCCAAAATAATTCCGTGTTGCCACATCTGAGTGCATTTTTTAATTGAGAAACATTAGCAATATCAAGATACAACAGTTAAGGCACAACAGTTTCAGGGAACAGCTGGATCTGTCTTTTTTTTTTTTTAAATAAACAGGAAAATTTAAGTTATGTCATGACTCACTCCACATTTTGCTCTGGTCAACAATGCCTTTGCTATATTAATATCAATAAATTAATGTTTTGACTCTCAGGACACCAAACCTGAGACTACAGGAACCTCTCTCTAACAGCAATAGAGTTAAAGGCAGAGATAATGCAAAAGCAGATCCAAGCAAAACTGTCAAAATCAAGATTCCCAACATCTACAAACATTTGTGACAAGCATGCAAAAAGTTAAATGCTCGTCTCAAGCTTTGTAGCTCAAGCCATTCTCTGAGGTTAAATAAGAACAGCTATTAATTTCACCGAGGGTTACCCTATCACTACACCTATAAAACATTTTATATAAGACAGGCTCAGAAACAGTTGTCTTGTAATCATCAATTAGCTCAGAACAATGTTCTATATTCTGAATTTCCTATGAAGACTATTCTATATTCCTGCTCTTTGAAAAGCCTCTGATTTTTCCACATAAAAAAATACCACCTCTCAGTTTATTTTCATTGTTTTTCCTAAACAATTATTTTTTTAAAAAGCACAAGCTCTGTATATATTTTTCTAACTGTCCTGTTTACTCAATTTAGCATCAATTCTGTGTTTAGTCTAGCTGTGGCATTACATCTTGAACAGCATTAGCACTAATACAAAAGTTCCACATGTCCGCAGATTACTTATAATCCAAATTTATTTCATCAGTATTAAATGGTTTACTTATCATTCTGGATTAACATCCTCTGTGTCTGGGGCAGGGTGTAAAAAAATTGAAATATAATTTCACCTTCTACCCCCAAAAATAATAAATTATAGATTTTTAAAGAGAAAACATTTAATAACTAAATAATTCTTAGATACAGTTTTAAAATCAAATGCTGAAATCTTTACTGTCTGTTTTAAGTCAAAATTCTCAATAATTCTTACTGATGATCAAACTTCTAGCCCTCAAATTACTTAGGAAATGAACTAAACTTACCTAAAAAGGGAGGGTGAGGGGGGGGCAGTCCAAATGACAGGCTAACACTTCATGTTCACATACATCTCTAAGTAATTCTTAAAGCATATTAAGAAGACTACGTGGACGAGGGCATACTTCTGTCTGCTAAGAAATCTTCTGGACTTATCAAAAATTCTTCCATTTGGTATTTATGGTCCACTGATCAACCTGTGTCAGCTGAAACATCTGGGTTTGTGAACTAGCAGAAGAATACAAGGAAAATTTGCTAGACCGTGTTCCCATCTCCCATCTGAAGACAAGCACATTGAAGATTATTCGAAATTATCTCCTGCCCAGTTTCTTATATGCTGAAACATTGCTAATTATTAAACAGAACATATGTGCACCAAATGTTTTAAGGCACAGATTTCACTGCTTTCTCACTGATGTGAATTTTTGACAAACTACCACAGTTCCAGCATACGCACATAACTCAGGCGGCATTGTTTCTTTATTAGGAAGTGGAATTTAAATTATCATTGGAAAACAACAGATAAAATGTAATGCCCAACTATTCATATATGTGAATAAATGTCATTGGAATGAAATTATCTTCACTCCTGTGGCATGAAAGCAAGATCTACATTACACACACACAAATCTTGGCAGATCCTGTCTGCCAGACATCTGTTCCAGGAGCTCTCTGTGCTCCTAAGTTTATCCTTAGTGTCTGCCACTGCTGTAGGCCTTTGTTCAACACGAACTGCATCCTGGGAAACTCCACTAAAGATAACGTGAAGAAGCACATGAAACTGGAAGTCCTATCAGGAGAACTTGTTTCATCAGTAATATTATGCGTATCAAAGTAGCAAGTCAGACTTACTGTATAGCTTTAATCCCACTACGTTTGCTGCAGACTGTTAGTCTGAGTTCTCTGAACACTTCATGAAACAAAACCATTAAAAATTGTGTAGCAGCTTTCAGAGGTGAGGAACCCCTACCACTTTAGAGAACAATACATTATGTGCTGGGAGGAAGTGAGTGAGCCAAATACATAGTTTACACATCATGTGTGCAGTAAACACACATTTAAATAATAAGACAGTACCTTAGTCACCAATCTGTTTATTTTGAAAGTGATCTGAGCTCCTTGGATTTCACTTGAACTAGCACTAGAGGAATGTGTTATTCTAATTCAGTACATAGATTATCATAATAATAAACTAACTCTGTTGTTATTATGTGTATGTTATGATTGGGGCTCAAGACACTGAAGTCAACATAAAATAAACCCCAATTGAGAAAGAGAAAATACTTTAGTATTCATTCTCTGCTGAAGACTACCAAACAAATTTGAAATTGCCAGTTTCTAAATCAAATGATTTCACAATGTTCCTTGACACAGACTAAGCAGAGATGAAAGAAATTCTACAGCTATTCCCTGAAATTTTTGAAGTCAAATACCATTGTGCAGTCAAAAGACTCGCCCCTTTGATAATGCAGTTCCAAATTATCAAGAAGTCAATCAAATAAGTGCTAAAAAAATAGTTTCTACATATTCACAAGAGCCTTATTAAAAGATGACGCTTACATAGAAAGAAAGGACTGCAAAACCTCTCATCCAAGCCTGCTATCACAAGCAGCTATATTACATAACTCGTTCATAAAAGGACCAGAACCTTAAACAACCTTTAAGTAGTTAGTTTCATCCCAGACATCGCTCTTGTTACCAACCTTGCTCTATATTCCAGGCTGGATTTACTATTTACGGTTAGGTCAACATTATTGTTCCAACAGTAGAAAGTGCTACCTTGGTCAGAAGATATACTCCCTACGTATATTCCAAATAAAACTTTTTCACTTAAGGAAAAAAAACCAACAACCAAGTTTCAGTGCATCTTCCTCCTATTAGCCTGCAGGAATCATACTAGTTTATAGAGAATGAGTTAGGTTTGACAGAATTGTTTATTAATTTCCAGTCATAATATGTGTTCAGATGCATTAAGTACAATAACTTTGCATAAATTCTTGAGAGCAAAATGGGTCCTGCAGAGCTTTCACTGGAGATGCTTTGGAAGCAGTCCCACCTGGCTTTCAGAATGAATCTATAGGCATCAGAATGAGACAACTTCTAAAGGGAGCACACGTAATGCAACAGTTACTGATGGTCAATAAACAGAAAACCTAACAATGCAATTTCAATACAAATGCTTCTCAAACTGGAATGCAATTTAACCACAGTATTGACATTTAAATGGACATAAGACACAACCCAACAAAGAAGGTAAATGTGAACATTTGTGCTGATTACCTTTTATCAGCTATTATCTCTTTCTTTGCCAATTTTCTTGTATGCAGTAAAGGAAAAGTCTTCCCATGTTAATACTGAAATCTGTTATTCCATCAAGATAAGAATGAAAAAAGAAAGAAATGAAAGATGAGTAGTACACTTTGAACTCAGCCAATATGGCTTTAGCTGCTTCTTAGGCAATCCTTCCTATACCCGATTCCTTCTCTGCAGCCAACGCTATCTGTATTTCATCATAATCTCATAAGAATGAACTACTAAAGGTCATGAGTCAAGAGAGGTTGGACCATTACTAACAGAAGGCTTGCTAAGAGGTTCCAAAGGATGCAAGTACAATATGGAAACAGTAGTTCAGGTCCTGAAACCTGGTCTACCTTGACAACAATGCTTCCAGTTCAGGACATATAGCTTGTTCACGTATTTCCACACCACAGCCAACTGAGCACTTCCTAAAGGAATTATGTTCCCATTTACCTTCAATATACACTCCACTTTGTTAAGCTCACAATAAAAAACTACCAAGAGCTTTGATGAAACAGAATTTTCCATTTAAATATCCATCTTGTACTGGTTCATAAAACTGCCTCGCCATATGGTTTCTCATTATTTTTAATGATATGTAAGTTGCAAGATATAACACCACTAGAAAACAGCAGAAAAGCATAGATGATGAAAAGACAGACATATGGAGAAAACATGAACAAAAAAGCCTGGGAAAGGAAAAATACAAAGTAATAAACACAGATCCTATGTGAAATCAAGAGCTCACAGTCGTACTGTGGATACTAGAACTCTCATAGTACCATTGCATAGCTGTGTATGCTCAAACGTTAGCACTGCATAATTTTAAACAGTAAAGCCAAGTTTGTCCCTTCACTTTTATTTTTAAATTGCACATAACACAAAGATTTGTGGTGCATAAAACCATTCTGAATAGGCTGCTTAATTGGTACTGTAAGTCTAATATATCAGCTGCCTGGGGATCTGGACAGCAGCCAAGCACCCGAAGTTCAATACATACAGTAGCTCTATCTGTTCTTTCTCCTAACATAGGACTACAGCTACTGTAACTTAAAGTTACCACTAATGCATCTTTTGTAAAGTTTGCTTTATAAAACCCCTCCCCAAACTATTACAGCTATTAAAAGAGCAGATTCAGTACTTCAAGATATTCTGGACTGAAAAGTACTTGGTGGGTTTTTGTTGTTTTGTTTTTAAACACACTTCAATTCAATAGCCCGATGTGAAAAGTTCAGGATAGCTGGTCACTTTTTTGGCATTATATTCATAAATACAGCAAGTTGTTATTCTGTTTGTCCTGAACTAGAAAGGAGAGATGCCACATGAAATCAGTAATCATATCATACATGTACTAGCACTGTCTGCATATCACTTTTTTCTATCAAATTTCTTTACACGGGAAGCTGTGTTAAAACTTCTATTTTACAAAAGCTTAAATTTAAACATGCCCATGCTGAGATTATTTCCAATAGCTCAGTGAATAACGATGTATTGTAATGTGTCAAGTAAAGCTGAAACAGCTTGGTAGGATCTTTGGAAAATAAATGGGACAGCACAGGCTTATATAAATGCAGAATTTCTTTCTCTATGTATACAAATTAAAAAAAAACAAAAAAATCCTATCACTCAATTCCTTTCTGTTCACTTTATCACAAGGATAATTGGTATAAATATTCCTGAAAGGTAAATTTGGGACTCAAGTACCTTAAATATTTGTGAAAAGCAAACTTGTAATTATGTTATGGATGTAGATAAAATCCTTTTATTGCATAGAAGATAAAAAAGAATTTATGTAATTAATCATTATAGTTTAAACACTGTTGTCAAAATGTTAAATATTTACAAGGCACTAGCTATTGGCTTTTCATATACAAGAACAAATTTGCAAACAACTGTAATGAAGAAAAGAATTACAGAATTATATAGTATTTCACCAAACAGTAATGTTTCAGATATGACCATGTATTAATTCTAACTGATCTGCCCATCGTAACTTGAAGGTGCTCTATTGGTCCCATGTATTTAAAGAAGAAAAGCTTTATCGTACATGAGCACACTTACAAAGCTATATGCATCACTGATTTAAAAAAAACCAAACTGTATGCTGTCCTAGAAATTTACATTAATGTGCTCTTATAGTAGCTTAATTAAACACTCACTACCGAGTACCGCTTCTAAATAGTGTGACTTGTACAAAATTTCATTTGGAACTATTCAGAAACACCAGCTGCAAAAAAAATAGAGTATTTCCTTACAAAATCCTGCCAAATCAGCATACTCCTTTGGAAATGTCTATTACTATCCATTATCTGATCCCAAAGGATAAACCTAGAGAAACCATTATTAAGTTTTGAACCCAATTCTATTATAAATATTTAGCATCATGGGAATACTCTGAACTGTACTCCTTATTTTGCCCTGGAGACATCACGTAAAGGAACCATTCCATTTTAAGTGTATCAAACAATGAAATACTGGCATGTTTCTCAGTTTTTCTTAAGCAGTAGGTTCCATGAAAACAAATACATTTTTCCTTCATCAATTCATGTTTGTCTTGATTTGTGCATAGGTTGTCATGCTCTGCATCACAATTGTTTCCATCTATATATTGCAGGCAAATAGGGAACGATAAAATTTACTTACTAAATTATTAAACTGTTGTTTACATGAGGAAATAACTTATCCGGCAAATCTGTACTATCACCAAACTGTTCATTTTAAAGACTTTGCAAGTGTAAAATTAGCTGTTGCAGAATTACAGGGTTTGAGCAATAAGCTCCTGTAACAGATAAATACATACAGCAAGCCAAAATGCTAAGAAACAACACTTATGCCAAATAAATAGCACCTTTTTTAAAAAAAAAGAATAATCCTTCAATGGTTATTGTAATAAATGTGCTAGAGATTATAATTTCAGCTGCAGTTTACAACAGTAACAAGGCTGTCCTGGTCATAGAAAAACTGTTTTTATTCCTCTCCAATTCTTCTGCCTAATCACTTCATAGGCAAGGACTGAATATATAGTATTCACTATAGCAAACAGAGACCAAAATTTTCAAGCTTACATACCTAACATTGGACAATAAAATCCATTTCTAGTCACCAGAATAAAAAACTGGATTTTCCAATGAATGTGTCACCTGTGTATCTCTCCAGCAGTCTGAGAATTTAAGTTATTTCACTGCAGTGCCTTTCTCTTTGGTATCCAGGAAATTTCCTACTAACTTCTAGTTTCAGAATAATGTCTTTCATACCATAGGCCGAGTGGCCAGAAATAAATCAACCTGACTTACACATAGTCTCTTAGGAAAGCTAAAAGAAAGACCTAACAAAAAAAGTAGTATCTAACCACTTGCTTTGACTAGCAAATATACAAAGTCTGCTCATAAAAAATAGGCCAGAGTTATTCATCAGGTTCTACATTGTACTATAGAGGTATTCTACATTGTACTATAGCCACTTTAAACTGATGAGACAGATTTTATATGTGATATCAACCACTCCCAGGGTTTTGCAGAGTTATGTTTATGGAAGGTTAACAGCAGGCACTAATATGAGTATCATGACTCTTTTCAGGCAGTAGGTGAAACCTTGAAGAAAAAGTGGCTCTGTCTTCAAAAAAGTGACCTGACCTTTGCTTTGGTGGGTTTTTACTCTGCAAGAAATAAAAAGCACTGCATGCTTTCCAATGCATCCTTTCTAGCTGATAAACTATTTTGTTCTAGTACTCAGCACAAAAGGACTACATTTTATAAAGATCAAATAGCATGTTATTAGTGCTAGCTAATGATAGCTCCACGCGTCATACTAGAAACAAGCTTCATAGACCTGGAATATGTCATATGAATCATGAACAGCGTAAATATGTAATTGGCCAAGAACCTTTGATATGCTTACTAAATTAGAAGTAATTCTCATTGAATTAAATATATTTAATTTTACAATGACTTTGCAGTTCTTTGGATATCAAAGGCATCACAAATCCAGCATGCTTATCATTTATGACACTTCTGCTCTGAGAATTTCTTGCAGCATGCAAAGAACTCTCTGTAGGGTAACTGTGATATGTTGCACAAGCAAGCTAACCTAACATTGACCTGACAATTAATAAAATCTGTTCAAAAACCGCAATAGAATGTAATGTTTTTACCTGCAATTGATGAAATGTTTCTGCAACAACCTGTAGTTCAGTATAAGCAAGAGCGTTGGGTTTTTTACTGGACACAGAACACAGTGCTAGTGAAAATAATCCTAGTATATGATGTGGTAGTAAAGAACCCTTTCTGTTAATAGACTTTTAAGTATATTAATATATTTCAGTCTAGTGTAAAATGCTGCTTTTATGGAGCCAGATCCTGCAGTCTTTGCACAGCTAAAACTTCCACGGAAATCAATGGGAGCTTTATAAGTAGAACAGTAAGGACATGCCCAGGGTCACTAGCATAATACAGTTCTGCTGCTATGCTTTATATGTATGCTCAGACTTTCTCTGTCACTTGCAAGAGTATAAGAGATCAAAATACAGAAATCCATATGAAATCAAGAAGATAAATACCCTTTTTAAATAAAGAGTATGGCTTCAAAGAGAGCATGGCACAAAATATTAGTGCATATTTTGTTTGGCTAAAATATTAAAATTAAATATTGTTAAAACATTTTGTCTTGAATATTTACAATATATTAAGTGAATTGTAAGAAAAGGGAAGTTTAAAAAAATCCTTAGAATAAGTTCAGCAACCTAAGTTCAATGCCCTTTTTTGGGAGAACTGTAGCAATACCTGTGATGGCAGAATTTGGCTCCATATATTCTGTTAGCGAAAACCAGACTGTTTATATGATGTAAATTGCTTTTTAAAATGTTATTAGAGCTATAAACACTGCAAGCCCAGCCCTACAGGTTATACTTTCAAATTTCGGGGAGAGTTTGCCTCAGCGAACTACAAGGATCTGTGCTTTATTTGCAAAATCAGCTTGATGTGATTTTTAAGCAAAACCCAGGTATTTCAGATATAAACTTTTGCATAACTAAAATTAAATCAAGGGGCTGATCCTGCAGACCTTACTCCTATGGAGATCCTATCCTACAAAAGGTCCAAATCCTTTCATTCACACTGGAATATTTCCAGCCAGTCTTGCCCCAGCAAGGCAGTGCCGTATTCCCATTGACTTCAATGGGGCAACTCTGATGAGTCTCCAAGGAGACTATGGCTAGACCCCAACCGCGTTGATAAGGAATGGGTTCACAGATAATTTATTATTACTATTTTTAAACAGTGTTTGTGTATTCTGCTTTCACCCAAGCTTTGCTTCCAGCCGTAAACACCGTCAGTTTGACGACTGGATGGTTCTGGGGTGTGTTGGGAAGCCGTTGTTGCCAGGCTCGCTGCTGACTCGCGCCATTGTTGATTTCGCTGTTGTAGGGGAAAGGCTCTAGGGCGGCAGATAAGGCTGTTGCCATGGTGATGAAGGAGATTCCGAGGGAGGAGTCTGCAGAAGAAAAGCCCCTCCTTACTATGACATCACAGGTGGGCGGAGCGCGGGGCTCTGAGGAGGCCGCGGACACAGCGCGAGTCACCAGCCGCACGGGAGATGCCAAAGCCCCACACGAACGGCACACGCAGCCCGAGGGGAACATCACCCGCTCCTTAGCTTCCCCTCGGTGCCATTCCAGCTTCAGTGGGGCTGGTTGAACCATATCCTAGAGGATCCCACACCCATGTAATCATGTTTCCTCACTGACGTGGGGGAAAAAATAGCGTGGGGTAAATAATGTAATCGCGTGGGGTTTTACGTGTTTTGACATGAAAATTTAAACAAAAATGCATCTCTTCCCCAAATAAAGGGATCTGTAGAAAGGACAGTACATGTCAGTTACCAGAAAGTTATCTAAAACTTATTTAAAACGGCAATTATAATTCATGCCATCAGTATTCATGCCATCAATATTCATTTGCGATGCATATATAAAATACTCATATTCAATGCATATATAAAATAAGAAACAACCACTTCACAGTAGTATTGTTTTCAATATCTCAGGTCCCATCCCTAAGCTCTCACTGGGATTCTACTCCTGGTCCAAGTCAGAATATGTTATTTTGCACACCCCGTTGCTTTCATTCCTACAGCTTCAGTCGAAGGAAGGACGCAACATCATCCCAGTAAACCTTACACCTTGGAGCACCCATCGAGCCTTAGGTGGTTTCATTAGTTTATTGAAGATAGTGACTGAACACTACTGTAACACACAACACTTCCATCTCACTACAAGAATGGATTTTATTCCCTCCTGTTGCTCACATACACAAATTTGTTCCCCAAGCAAGGACATTTACTTTACTGTTAATATTTAGTGCACACAAGTTATTCCTACCCAACAGGAGGTTTAATGGAAGTAATCTCACCACATAGTCGTTCTTTTGAGAGCCTTCAACAAAACCCACAGCCCTGTTTTATTCCTTTCATGTTTTAGGGTAACAGCTACTGTACTTTTTGAAAGTATTTAGGATGCACACAAGGCCAGCACATACTTCTCTTGGAGTGCATCACAGATGCGCTGCACTAATACACACTATAGAAATATCATCTACTACTTTGGAAACCAGGTCTGGCAACCTCCTCCTCAGCCCCTGTTGAACACCATATTTTGCTGCTTGTGAACTCTAATGTCTATGAAGTAATTGCACAAAGGAAAAGGACTGCTCTCTTTAAGGCATCATTTCTAATTTTATACTAAGTGATTAACAAACAATTAGAAACCAGCACAAAACGCTGCCCCCTTTACCCACCCCCAAAAAATAAAAGTGCAAAACTTCCATTGGCTTCAACAGGGCCAGGGGTTCAGCCTGGGTTCATTAAATGTTTAATGCACCATTTGTAGTGGTTGTCTGTCAGTCTACGATAAATTTACGAGTAAAATGCTTGTGTCTGTTAGTCAGTGTAATTTCTTCCACTAAACACAAATACCTACTTCCCTGCTATGCACCAAAGGGGTGCAGAAGCCAAAAGGAAGCAGAATCAAGTGAAAAAGTGAGTATTTTCCATAGCCATCTCTGCATCATGTATGTGTGATGTGCAGTTGTACGACCATATTGCATACATCATTTGTATCCTAATCATCTGGCTGTAGTGTTGTTTTGAGATGCTTCCTCTTTAGTGTGTCCATGTAAACCTCTCGTTCAGACCATTCATTCAGAATAACGCACTGCTATATTGCGATACACATTTAGCCATCACCATCAAAGTGTTTGTCTCTGCTCTTTACATGATGAAACAGATGGATGTGGTTGCTGCTCACAGGGTGAAACAGGCAAGTTCCAAATTGGCTGCAAACAAGTTTCCCAAGGCAGATCAAACTGGGTCATGAGAATAAGGCCTGGTCTTTCCAAAGTTACCACCACCAAACCCAGTACAGGCACGTGCATATCTCAGGAAGTAATTATTTACATTAGGTATCTATGTTGCTCTGTCCCTACAACTAACTAAGCAAGAAACCTGCAAATAAAATGCAAGGATCAAGCCCAGATAGAGGAGTATTGGCTTTTCTAAAAGTGCATGAGTGTGGGGCAGTGAAATCTCCCATTTCCAAAATCTTTGATGGATGGAGGATTAATCATGTCTGACTGTGGAAGCAGATTCCACAGGAAGCATAAGTTAAATCTGATACACAAAGAAGAGACTCTAAATCCTCATTTTGAGCAAAATAGTGATAATGTATGGAGGCCCCTGAATTTATATTTTAAGAGATGCCTCTTTGCTCTCTTCCCCTGGAAAATGTTAAAAACATATCCAACACAGAAAAAGCCAGATAAATATTCACATTGTATTGTTATGCTCCTAGCAAAGCCCTGCTTGTAAAATGACATTTACTTGTTGACATAAATACTGTGAATTAAATTATAATGAAGTTTCCAATTCACAGATTATTTTATATCATCAGGTATTATTTCATATCATCAGATCTAGAGGCAAATCTTCAAATAACATGAACCAAAAAAAGTACTGCAGACTCCAGTGGGGCTATGCCAATATTTGGCAACTGGGAATCTTGACCATCATTCCACCAGTTATGAGTATGCTACAGTAAGAAGAGGGGTATTGTTGGTAATTGAATAGGCCTTTCAGTAACAATTTTTTGTGATTCTATCGCAATTACTCTCAATGAAAGTCACTTTATTAGTGTGAGAAAGCATTCAGTAGTTGCCAAATGTAATACTTCATGCATCATAGTAAGCTTTCACTACTAATGGGATTTTGTAGAACGTAACTCTGTACTACATTGCTGTCTCCCTTTATCTTTTTAAAGATAATTCAGAGGAGACTGGAACAAATGAAAAAAGTTATTTTTGTATATGAATAGAACCTAGAAAAAGTGAAAGAAAGTTTGCTGAAGGTTCAAAGATTAACTAGAAGTTAAGCTATGAGCAAACATACTGCTAACAGAAGCAGAGAAATAAATGAGAAAAATCGTACATAAAAGTTTGATTTGAATTCCAAAATAAAATTTTTGTTTAACCTCTTCACAGCTTCTTTGCATTTTACAGGAGAAAAAAGCTCACTTCAGAATTACTTTCTAATGAGAAATTTAAACCTAAATATCCCCTGGAGTTAAAGTTTAATTGTACAGTCAGCTATGAAATTCCCAATTTACTACAGGTCAGTGAACTTCAAAGGATCTGATTCAATAGAGTACTTCAATCCACATTTATACTTTAAAATATGATTAACTGCTTTATTGAGCAGTAAAGAAAAAAAGCATGCTTAAATGCCTTGCCAGCCTGATTTTAAACAAACACATCTCACAGTGTCACAAGAATTATTTGTCCCAGATTCATCACACCTAATTTAGATTCTTCATTACAGTACATAAATTGGAAAGCTACCGATGGCAGGATCCCTATCAAGGTAACAGAAAGAAATAAGATCTGCAGGAAGTGATTCATGTCCAAGATGATCCTGTGGCAATGTACTCTGGTATTATATGGAACAAAAATGGGAGTCCATGAAAAATTCACCAATAAGAAATGCAAAGTATATACTGAAAGCTATCCCCACTTCTGTTTATAACTGAAAAACATGGGAGCTGCCTACTTAGAATTTGCATGAACTACACAGATCTTGCTCAGAGTACAATTTTGATATTGACTACTTACAATTTAAAAAGTTAATCTACCGAACACCTAGTTTTAGAATTTGAACTGGAAAGAAGAAATTTAAAAAGTTGAAATTACATTATAAGAAACATACTGAAATTCATCCTATCCCATGAAAAATGCAGGCTACCACACACAAGTTGTCAAAAAGAAAGATGTTTCATGACTACACCCCATTTAACTCCACCAGATGCTTGAGACTTTTTATAGTCTCTTTATGGGGTATTAGTAGTTAGCATTCAGAGTAGGAACATTTTTTTTATTTTTTAAAGTGAACTTCATTTGCATGCCATTTGTTGATCCAAGCACATTTATATTTGCTCAAGGGCTTATAAGTAAATTACTCAAACACTTCCACTACCTAAATTCCACTGATTTGGGTTTTTTTTTCCTCGTGGTTAGTTGGGCTTTTTGTTTTGTTCTGGGGTTTTGGAGTCTTGTTTTGGGTTGTTGTTTTTTAAACTCTGATAGGACATCCTTTGAATGCTTCCTTTCAACTTTATAAAGGAATCAGAGTAAAGATAGCTAATATTCAGCTCCCAATGTTAGTACATTTTCTGATGTGTGTATCAAGGACTCACTACATGAATTTGATTGCATAATCGGTTTTCCATATAAAAGTTAACAGTCCCATTTGAATCAAGTCATGTTCATTCTAAGCTTCTTAGCATTAGACTTACAGCCCACTCCATAAATGTTTACTAAATAACTTTATAAGAGAATGGCAGGAAGTTATAGTGAATGTAATTAGCTTCTGTTCTCTTTTATACTAATCTAAACCAAAATTAACTCAATTTTAAATAATTGATATACATTAATGTAAAAAAACTGGCATGATTTTTGCCTTTTTAGATAATGACAATAATTAAGTTTGGACTACAATAATTCACTGTACATTCCAATCTGCTTTGAGAACAGTGGCAATTTCCTGACTGATCTTAGGAAGACTAGACCTGAGATCATATTTTCATATTCTTTTTAAAGGATTAATGAATTCATTAGCAGTATTTTCCATACATCCCAAATCTGTCTCATTTGATTTATTATAAAATTTTTGAGTAGTTTAGCAGGGGACACTTAAGTCCTACTGACAACTTTTTCATCTATTATTAAAACAGGGTAAATACAAGAAGAGTAAAAGAGAAAATGCAAAATTCATAAATGCATGCCTAGCAGTACAAATATTGGTCGATTCTTTACCTCTAAGTTAAATACTGCTCAACGCTATTATTGCTTTTAGGGCAGTATGCATAATTTCAGCAGAAATATTCTCATGAGTGTAATAAAGTTGCCTTGACAATATAAGTCATAAATTGGCTGCTTGCCTAAAGTTATACAGATTTCCCTGTCACATAAATTAAATACATTTTTCCATGAAATAACAGTTGTAATTTGAAATTACCATGGGAATTGATGGTGTAATTTTTCCATAAAATAAAAAATTAACTATAGTGTTTCATACATTTTAAAATGCTTTACCATTCCATAAGCACAGAAAGATTTGGACAAACATTTTTTGTAAAAAATAATATATTATGCCAGTTTAACGCTGTTTTTTTAATATGAATTATTTCTGACTAGGAATTAATTTTCAGAAATTTGTTGGTTCTTCATTCATGAATACTCTAAGTAAAAATATACTATCCTGTTAAATAGTTGCAAGCCAGGTACTACAGTTGTTCTATATTCAATGAACTCGCTGTTTGTACAGTGAAACCGTTCTACTGAATTGCAAGTACAGAAAAATTCACAAACAGCTTTTAAGTTTCAAGCTTTTCAATCTGCAAAAAAAACATTTCAAAGCAAACACACACACCATGACAGATCCCTTCGGAGAAAGACTGCATAACTTAACAAGAAATTATGACTTGCTTCCTATGACTGCCCACAGTAATGCATCCAAAACCACAGCCTTATTCTAGATCTGCGACAGAACTCTGTTTTAAAAGAAAAATCCACAGAAAGGACAAGAAAAATCTGTGTGATTTCAAAGCAATTACAGCCTATATGCAAAGATACAGCAAGGGTACAGTAAAAGATGAATTTTGTTGCATGGGAAATGAACAAAGGGCATTTTCAACACAGTTGAAGATCAGGAGGAATGGCATAAACTTTACAAAAGTTAAATTCTGTGATAAGCCATGATCTATTTGATATTGTTAATTCTCTCATCTTCATCTTTACAGTCTTCATGCTGCTATAGCATGAAGATTTGGTCTTAAAAAAGCAGTTGTGCATCTTTCATCTAAATTGACATTTGATTATGTACCATACTCAGAATAGTGCATGAGGCTGTGTACAATCCACTACTGCTGAAATGCTTGAACTTATCTATGGATCACTGGTGGTTCACAAAGAATTTGTACATGCAGCTCAGTTCATATGCTGGCAGCCTTCTTTACTTTCAGCTAATGAAAAACATTAAATAATTTTCTAATATTTTGTAAGCAATCGTCCGAGTTGCCCCCAGAGATGCTGCAAGAGTACAAATGTATTACCTGCAACGTGAGTGAAACACAACTCCCCTAGTTGGTCCTCTGCACCTTATTTAAAAGCATTTGAGAACAGTGGTTATCAAAGTCTGATTTCCTCTTCAGCAGGAGTTGCCACACAAAAGTAATTTCAATGAATGATACAGAAACCAGAATCTAGCATCATGAGTTACTGTTTGTTCCCAATCATGACACTTGTGCCTCTCCAGGTCTCCCACAGAATAAGCTTCTGCAGGGCTTTCTCAAGAGATAACTTTGGATTCTGTAGCCTTCCTGTTCTACAGGACTTTCCCAAACTGTGTTTAACATGTCAGATTTGTTAATCCCTCAGTTAACTAGCAGGCCGTTTCAGGAGTACAGACTAAGTACTTCCATAAAGTAACATTACAGAAATCATTTATTTAAAGGAACATTCTGTAACTTCTTAGTGACTATATTACTTTAGGGATCCCTAAGCCTCTATGATGATCAGTTAATTTTGTCTTTGATCACCATTGTAGAGCAGTTCTCCAGTTCAGATAGTGATATGGGGAAGGGGAAAGGCTAAAACACAAATTGCAGGGTAACACCACAGAGACAACGCATAACCAAGTGAGGGAAAATAAATAAATCATCTAACATGCAGGAAAGGGAGGCACTCTGTTTTAGTAAACAGCTTCCTTTACTTAAAAAGTGCACAGAGCATGCAGATATTAATGCAGACAGATTTATGGTAAATCACATTTTTGTGTGATTTACTGTAAAGACCAAATTGTCAGTCACAGTGGAAATATGACAACAAGAATAACTTTTCTTCCCTTCCCCCATGGCTCTGATCCACCAAGACAGTTAAGCACATGCTTAACCTTGAGTTTTGCAGGACATGCTTAAGTGGTTTGCTGGAGCAAGGCCAAAATGCAAGAGCCAGATACAACTACAGTTCCCATGTTTAGTTTCCTTTAGCCAGATCAAGAGGAATGGAGGGAAGAAGATGGTGAACTGTGAGATATTTAGTTCTACCTTGCTGCAATACACCATAACTTGTATAGGTCATCTCTTATGAAGACAGATAGGATGCTACTGTGACACAGCGATCACAGCAAGAGTTATCACCAAGCAATTCAACTGTTGTTTATGAAGACACAACAGAAGCATGTTATCATTTACCAATTTAGACATCAAGCATAGGTTTTAAACAACACAGCTGGCATGTGAATTTAAATATCCAATACAGTGTCTATAGTAATCCTTCCACAGCTTCTCTGACTTCACACAAGCCCTCTGTCAGTTTTTTGCATTAAGCCCCAGGGGTTCACTTGGCTTGTGTGATTTCAGGTAAAATATTGTCACCTCTGATTCACAGGCCACTCCACACACTTCCTACTACTTGGCAACAGAGCACCGGTTATCACCTGCTGAGCAAGGCTTGTCTTCAGAGAGGCAGCAACACCAAACTGCTCTTTGCAGGAGGGTGAAATGAGTTTGTCTCAGTCTTAGAGCTTCCCGCAATTCACACTAGGTGGAAGTCAGTTATACTGCATGCCCTGTGAATTGATTCTCTGTTCCTGTGAAAACCAAATATTCGGCTGGCATGTCAGGTTTTTTGGGACATAAATTCACACTGGAGCAACAGAGGAAAAGATTAGCATGACCCTGGCACAAAGATGATGCAAAAACTCAAGTAGTGATCACACTTACTATACAATAGTAAATAAAGTGAGGTGGTAATTTGGATTGTGAAATATTTATAAACATGCTAGAAAAGTGAATGAAGAAAAACATAATTCATCCAATTTGAACTTTTAGCATGAGACTAGTGATTTTGTCAGGAGTTCCCTTTCCAAATCTCCCTCAGTGAGCAGAAAAGGAGGTCTTCCAGTTCTTATCCTGCCATGATAATGATCCATAGACACAACTGTCAGGCCAGTACTTCCAGTTATGCTCTAGAGAACAATAACCTCAATTTCTAGTTGTGGTTCCCATTTATCAGGTTTTAGAATAACTAGTTAGTGGAAATGAATTCCCTTGTTCCCTCTTACCCTAGTGAATGCCACCAAAGATCACAATGTGCCAGATAGGTGCAGAGAACCTATCTATCAAGAAACCATTGCTGTGTATCATACAAATTAATTAGCGATTGATGTTCATGCTTTAGTAGATGCCTCTGGTTAAGAGAACAGTATAGCACTTACAAACTACACAAATTAATCTAATCCATTCACCTATTTGTCCAGTCTCACCCAAGCAACAGACAAGTTTCTCAGAGTAAATTTCAAAAATACAATTTCTCCAGTAGAAAACCTGAGTTAAAAGGTTACTGCTTTCTCCCATGCTCATTACCACACCCTGAGTTTTCTAGGTCACTGATGCAGTCAACAGCCCAACCACACTCTCACCAGCACACTGAGTGGGCAGTACAGCATAAGGTATAAGTGCCCAGGAGCAGCTTTTCTGCTGAACTGTACAGGGGATTAGTAGTTTGGGGCTTCCTAAATTAGTGCCTTGAGTAATTCAATCAGCCTCAGGTGACAAAATGGGTAGAATCCAATCCAACTAACTTGGGTAAGCTAATTACATCTAAATTTTAGGTTCCTCTTGAACCAGTCCTTCTAAAATAAGTTCCATATATAGCCAGTGGGAAAGCTAGGTGCCTTTGAGAGCCTCCTGAGGGAAAGCCTAAATTAGGCAGGCAGGATCTCCCTCTGGAGTTGCTTTTCTAGGCATTTATCTCTCCCTATTGAACATGGAGGGAATTTAGGCACTTAATTTAAGAGAACTAGTTCACTATGTGCTCAAAACATAGGTGCTAATTAGCTGCCTATGCCTGACTGGAACCCCCCAATTTAGATTCCAAATAATTTATCTTAAAGACTAGTATTATGTTATGCCCTGCTAACATTAAAAAAGAAAGAAAACGGCACGCATTGTGCACTGCAAACAGAGCAAGATCAGGGATGCAGTATATAAATAATAAAATATATTTAAAATATAAAAAATAAATAATAAAATGGGATATAAGGACCATACCTTACTGATGGCCTCAGCGCGGTCCAGCACTCTCATGGCGTAAGCCCAGCACTGTAGGAAGAGAAAGCAGACAAAGCACTTTTAGCTACGAGCAGGGCAGGTTGTGTAACTGAACATTATCAACTGCAAATGTGACACTAGGTAAGAAGTTGGTCCTCTCAGCTGTTCCCCTGAGCACCAGGTGTGCTCCAGCTCCCTCTGCCTTAAGGCCAAACTAAGCTGCTCCATGGAAACTTTTCACAACAGAGCCCTGTCAACTGCCCACCCCTTTTTTCTTTTTTCCTTTTTTTATTTTAAATTAGGTTACTCCCTAGGTATTTCATAACTCTCTTACTACAATGTAAGATGTAGACTAGGAGCAAAGCAAAACCAAAGCCGTAGCAGTTGCTGCGTACATACATAATCTCACATTGTCTCTGGCACAGTAAAACACACCACCACCGACACCAGCATCGCAAGAGGCACCTGCATTAAAACCATAAGCCAAAGGCCCTGAAGATGAGCAGAAAATAAGTTCTTACAGGACAGCAGAGCTGCCACCACGGTAGCAACTGGGCACTTGCTGTGCCCCATGCAGGCTCCCTGTGGCAGCACCAGGCCTGAGGAGAGGCCCTGGGGCCGAGGCTTCAGGAAGGTGTTGTACCAGGCAGGGCACTCCTGTGGGGGCAAGGGGAGAAAATAAGGCCTGGGAGGATTTAAGGGTGACCACAGGGCAGAGAAAAAGGTGCTGGATGGGTGACTGAGGGAAGCTGAGACCAGCCTGGATATTAGCTAGAGGGAAGAAATCCCTCTCATGGCCACTGCTCTCTTTTAGGGGGCCAGTGCTATGACTCTTCCACAGCAGTGTCTCCCCTCCCACCCCATCACACCCATGCCCAGACCCACCTAGGGTTTGATATTTTTGACCCCAAACCAGCACCATTCATTGGGTTCCCGCTTACCTTTCAGGCCTGAGGATCACCCAGAGAGGGAACCGCCATGAGCTGCCACCTCCTCATCTCACAGCAGCTCTGGGTGCAGCATACAAACAACTAGCCAAACCAGAGCGGTGGGGAAAGGAAAATTCATCAGCAAAGGCAGCTGCAAGTAATAAACTACATCAGCTGAATAAATGCAGATAGGTGGGGATGGGGCAGGTGACAGGGCATAGAAAATGGAGACCAGGTGATTTCCCTCAGTATAGGCTGGGCAGTCCTGCAGCCCGGGGCACTGAGGGGAAGTATGGCTGACATGGCCTCCAGCACAGCAGGTGCCACTGCCTGACCCAGCCTCTGTGCCTTGTCTCGGATCTCTGCTAAATAATCCCCGCTTTCAGTATATTTAAGCAGTGCTGCTGATATCAGCCATCAGATGACACTTTTGACTCTCCCAGTATCTCTCCCAAAGCACCAAAAAACCCCACAGATATGCTTTTTGGAACAAAAAAGTACAAGAGGAGTACTGAGGTGAAAAAAAGCACCTTTTTCTGTGGTGCTGTCTAACAGCAGAAGTCAGTCACAGAAAATTCATTTGAATTTAGGAGTATCTAATACTATGGATGAGTCACTTCAGATGTATTAGTACATAGTATCACCCTCCACGGATTTTAGATATCTTTCAGTTAAAGGAGTGTGTGGGGTTTTTTCTTTAACTAAAATAGATTTATCAAGAAAAATTAAGTTATTGGAGACATTAGGAGAATTTATGGCACTCACTGGCTAAATTCGTAGTCAGAAATCAACAGTTTCACAGGCTGAGTCTGTACAGCTTGGCACGTGTACAAATATTGCACGCATAAATACTGTGCGGCCGTGCAGCGCCAGCCGCCCGGCTCCTGCTCCCAGTGCCGCTCCCTCCAGCGCTGGGTGACGTTGGGCGGCTTTCTTAATTTCGCTTTGCTTCTCTCGTCTGCAACGTAGAGATAATACTTCTCAGCTCTGCAGTGGTGCCGGGCTTGATTCATGAATGTTTTAAAGCATTCTGTGATATTCACCCTGAAAGGTGCTTGAGAACCATAAATTATTACTTTAATATAGATAATAGTTTTCATCTCATGAATGCTTTATAGCACTACTCCAAATTCATGCCTGATATAACTCTAATAACTTGAGCAGAGTTAAACTAGGGATAAATTTGGTACGATATATGAGGCAGCAAAATGAAATTCAAAGTGTGAGACCAGGAGCTTACCAAGTGGCATTGCATACACAGTAATGTCAGAAGCTTACCCCACTGCCCGCTTACCTACAGCAAAAATATCAGCTCATGGCACTCTAACCTGTTAAGGTTTGATTCATCATGACATGCCTGCTTCACAACAAAAACATATTCTTCTAATATGTTCTATTGCTATACATATGTAGTTTGTATTTATTGAGAATTAGTAGACTTGATCATGTGTTTACTGTCTGGTTTGACCCAGATATTTCAGTTGAGAACAGATTATTTTTCACAGGAACAATCCTTTTAATAAGACACTCCTACAGCTTCCAGTCCTTAGCCATGGGAGCATAGGACACAGGACTGGGAGGGATCCTCTGGGCCACAGTCCACTTCTCAAAAGCAATCACATCGTAAACAGCCATGTAGAAAGCTTGTCAAAAGCCATTTTAAATAGTGAGGCTTTTTGTCCCCCTACCCTAAAAAAATACTGTCCGTACACTTCACTACTGTGATAGTTAGAAAGATTATTTTAATTCCCAGACCAGGTCTATTCATGGCTGGTTTAGATCTCTTTGTTATCATGCCAGCCTTTCTCTATATCTGAAATAAATTTCCTCCTCCAATGTCATCTAACCACTCTCCCTTTATGTATACATGAAGAATAATTATATTCCTACTCAATCTTAATTTTGTTAGCCTAAGCAAGTCAAACTTTTTTAGTTTCCCTGTAAAATGTGTTCTTTATTCCTCTGATCATTTGGGTGGCCCATCGCTGATGAATTTAGTGTATATGTTCACAAAGTAAGAGTCAGAGAAGATGAACCTATTTGTTTTCTAATTAAACAAAAATGCTGCAAATGCAGCAGAAAGAAGACACGACTTAGTAAAAATTAAATCTTGGTGTTTGCTGGGAAAATTGATGAAGTGGGTATTACCACCAATCTTCTTTTGGTTTGATGGTAGAATTTTATCAAGGGACTTTGAACAATACACTGCTGGTATCAAACTCATGAAGGCCTGTTGCTGAGCAGGCCTTCCTTATATAAACAACATAATAAAGGAATTTCTAGGGATGTGATAACCAGCTTTGAAAAGAAAAAATATTTGCCAGACATCTGCTACTTCACACTTCACTTGAACCCTGGAGAAATTCAGATCTTTGTTGAATCTAGTCTCCTTCCCCTCCATGATTCTGATTCTCAGCATTACTGCTGCTCTTCCCAGAGTTTATCCTCTTACCCTGCAAAAGGCTTGGGCAATAAATTGCCTTTCCCGTTGGTCTTCAGATTTTCTATTCTTCACTGTCTCCAGTGAGTGACCTTGGCTGTCTTGGTTCTCATAATCCTTCTTCATTCCCTCCTTCTCCCATTCTTCCCTATTAAAGAAAATTTCCATGGAATGTAATGGGAAACTTGATAAGCATCCAAGTCTTGTGCGATAATGTACCCTATTGAGACACTCTTACAGATACAGAAACACAGTATTTCCTATGAAGTTTTTACATTTACAGTGATTCTTATAGAACCTCTTCTTTCTTCCCTCCTGTCCCCCTCCAAATGGTGTAGGACTTTTCTCTATGCTGTTAGTATATCACAGAATAGATCATTGAAGATCCGGCTGATCCAGAGGCTTTGGCAATCTTTATGCTGGATGCTGTGTTCACCCAAATATGCAACTTGTTGCAAAAGTGCAGCAGCTGATACTGATGCTAGTTCCTAGAATGGGATGTGTAAATGCAAAAAGAAAAATGTGTTCAAGCAATTTCTGCTGATGTCTGGATTTGATCATAAAGAAACTTTTCAAATAATAAATGTAATTTGAACAAGAATTAACTAGGCATCCACTTTCATTTTTTCACCAATACAAATAAGTAAGGACTGTCACCTAATCATAAACAGAAAAATAAGGTCCTCTTAAGTCTTAAATATCAGTATTAGGTAAAAGTATGCACCTGGAGATAATGTGGGTACTGTAGAGCCACTTTTAATGGAAATCAAAGGTGGGCAGCTGGTATAAATGCAATTTCCAATCAAGTGTTGAGATTTACCAAATTAAGCAAGTAACTCCTGTGCATTGAATGAGACAGCAACCTGGGCAGTCAATTCGGAGAATTAAAAAACCACACGATTAAGTCACCTGTGAGGTGGATCTGCTGTCTGGGTTTAGCATACGCAGAATTAGAGTTTGGGACAATATAATTGCCAGATTTCTAAATTAAGTGCCTGCATTTGCACGTTCTGCTACACACAGTTGGGCAGGCAATCACTCATCTGTCTTCCATGTTATCTTCTTACGAGTGTTCCATCTTACAATGCTCATGTAAATTGGTATTTCAGTGCAAAACTGTAAGGTCCTGGGCAAATGAATGAGTTCACATTTTATACAGTCAGTCAGCATTAGGTACCAGCTTAAATGTGTGACCCATCAAAATAATGGACTTTTTATTTCAATATCTCTGGTATTTTCTAGCAACTTTGTAATACAAAAATCACGTACCAAACAACAGTGAATCTAAGCTGTTTTGCTGTAATAACTTTAGAGGCAATCCTGCTACTGGAGTAGCTAAATGCCAGTAATTAACAAATATCAAATGAGGATGAGTAAATACCTTTTTTGCCAGTTTTAGTCCATGTTAGCATCCTAAATTTAAAAGTTCAAATATAACTGAGAGAAAATACTGAAAATTCAGCCATGGAAAAAGAGTGAGAACAGAACAGAGAGAAGGAGAGCAGAGAGGATAAAAGTAAAGCTGAAATAGCTCCAGATGAAAGTAACAGAGGGAAGACATGTTTTCACATTATTAAAGATAAAGTAAATGCAGGCCACACCATCAGACACCCATCCAGCTCAACTTAGGTCTTGATCCTCCAATCAGAGATAGATTGCAGAGAGGAGACTTTTATTTATGAGACTGTTTTACTGGTTTGTCTTTTTAATCCCTAATACATGAAATAGCCTGTAATATAGAGATTTCTTTTAGGTAGCAGAAAACCAATGCATTCTTGCAATTACAATAAAAAGGGAAAACTGCTTATAAATAAAAACTGTATTACGAGTCTTCACACAGTCAAAACTCATGCAGGAAGTTCATACATTCACCAGGCTCCATCCACTGTCATTCATATGTCTTTGTATTGCAGAGAAGTGTTTTCTGTCTCAGCAGGTTATTGTTTAATGGGCTAATGCACATCTGCTAGATGAAATGGTATTGTGCAAGTTCTGTGGGGAGGCATGTTACTGGTGAGAAAAACAACCACTTCCAAATACTAAAAGAGCCCTGCTTAGTCTCCTGGTGATAGAGAAGGCCAACTTCACCCATTGATTTGAAGGGAGATACATCAGGCCTTCTATACTTTAGCCCTATAAGCAATAGTATGCAATAATTGCTATGGAAAAATCACCTTGCTGCTTTATTTTTGTGCAATTTGCAAAACTGGAATATAATTTTGCCCCAAAAGAGTGATTAAAGTTTTTTATTTTAAGCCCCTATTTGTACATCTTTGAATTGCAGTCTCTTACTCTCACAATCAAAAATAAAGCGCATGTTATTGTGAGAATATGTTTTATTTCTTTAAATTCTGCATCCCAACCACACTCTGTGACCCTGGGTTTTTTTGTTGCTAGCTGGTGAATGAGCAACAAGAAAGCAGACCCCTTCTGAGCCCCTCCATTGATGACTTTCTCTGTGAAACTAAACCAGAAGCTGTTGCAAGGCCTGTAACATCAAATACTGCAGGTAAACAAAATTCTTTACTATCCCTCACTAGAGAGAAATAATTTTAGTTTTATCTTAATTATGGTACATTTTTGTCAAGTGATTTCTTGATCTGTTACTATTTGCACAAAATTACAAGCTGGTATTAAATTATAATTGCCTGATCTGTTAGTAGAAAAAACTTTGTTCGTTACATTTGAGGGCAAATCTGATGTGATCCAAATCACATGTATTCTAGCAGATCTCTGAGGCTGAATTAAAGGGACCGTATTTAAGTTCAATAGGAAGTACCTATCAGTTTGACCGATTCTCAATCTTTGTTTTTGCAAAATTTTAACCTATGGGTAAGCCACCTTTAGTCTGGTTTTAACCAAACTCTTGAAAGTTAACCAAACTCCTTACTCTAGAAAGATTTTCTTTAATAAAAACTTGGATGGTATGTCAGAGAAAAGGGAAGAGATATCAAAACAGTTTATCCAGGCTAAGTTCAGACACTTTATTAGTGAAAAGATCTAACACATTTCTTAGTTCCTTTGTGTTGCGGTGAGATAGTAGAGTATATAATAAAAAGTAAGAGTGAATCCTGAAAGCGTTTTGAATTATATTGAATTATATTTAAAGTATCTTTGGAAGTGTTTTTAGAAATTGGCTTCCTCCTATTCAGTATTTGTGCAAAAGTAATCAAAGTGGTTGAGCAGATCAACTGAGATACAAAAAAATCAGCATAGCACTACTATGTTCTATTGCTATCTCAAAATTACTTGCCTTGTTAGAAGCCATTTAATTAAAATCTATATACACACAAATTATTAAAATGACTAATTGACAGCTAGGTGATTATCTTCACATCTAATTAATATGTGTCTAAAGCGATATGCAAGTTCTAACAACAAAAACTGGAACACTGAATTAAATAACAGTTGTAAATAATATTTTTTTCCTTTTATATATAGCTAAAGATATTAGAGGGATGAATAGAAATATTTCAGGTTGTTTAAGAGTGGTGTTTGTTGTAAAAAAGTAAGTATCTGTAGATCCTATATCTGCCTTGAATATCTATCAGATTTGGGGGGGTTAATTAGATTTCTTTAATAACAAAATAAAAAATCCTATGGAGATTGATGAAATTCAGTGATTTACCAAGAACACAGATAAAGCACTGCAAGAGATAATACAAATTGATCTGTCAAAAACACCTGCCCTATAAAACAATGATAAAGAGGGAATTTTTCTATCTTTTATGTGCTAAAGAATTTTAAATGTTACTCTTTAAGCAACTTTTAAATTAAGAACTCAGACTGAACATGCCTTTTATACTGATATAGTCCTTAATAGAAATAGCAGTGGAATTTATAATCACATTCAATATTTATCCCCCAAAAGACAAACAGCAACAACAGTAGAAACCATTACTAAATATACCATTTTTCCTTTATGACCCGAGAAGTCCACCCAAGCTGTCTACTCTTCAGCTTTTTCCATAATGGCATGTGGCACAACAGTAGTGCCCTAAGCAGCTGTTACCAGTACTTCATAAATCATAAGGTTACACCAAATCTTATCTAAAAGCTCAATTTAAGAAACACATAAGAAACAAGAAACTCTGTGGAGCAAGGCCACAGCCTTAAGACCTAAGGTGTCTTTAAGATTTTCAGAGGAAAAGCCTTTTATGCAAATCAAGCTTTTTAAACTGCATCCAGTTAAGCACCTGAAATCCCTAGTCATATCTGAATACGCTAGTCATCATCTTTAGGCAGGAAACATACACCTACTCTAGTCAAATGCAAACACATTAGTAATTTTTTTCCAATTAAAACAAATTTTACAATGTGAGCTATTTGAATTAAAACAACACTGAATTCTAACATTTTGTCTCTAAGTACTATCAGCAGGTCTGGATCTCTTGGATCTTAGTGAACCTGTCGTACAAACCCAAAACAAAGCAAAGAAATCAGAGAATCCATCAAGAAGTGAAGGCTTAAAAGCTTCAACCCACAGAAAGAAGACAGACAATTCTGACCTTATCAGTGTGGATACTGAGCAGAAAGTCCAGACTGTCAGAGTTTCAGACAAGTCTTCACTAGATTTAGGTAAGAGTGTAGCTATTATATCAGTGCTACATAGCCTTGCTGAGCACAAGTTTCTCCTTGCTGCTATCACAAAATAAGGAGCAACACCAGGATTTTTGTTGCACCGCATTTTAGCAGGGAGTGTAACCTTTGTTCCACATTATAAACTACTTGAAGCACTAAACTTGAAGCACTGTAAACACATTTTGCCTTTGCCTTTGCCAATATACCTATTAAGTTGTCACTAAATGTGCAAATAAAGTTTTGAAAGGATTCTTTCAAAAAATAATTTAGTCAGGGAGAGTAAAACCGTAGAAAAATCTATAGAGGTATCATGAGAAATTGGTAAAGGACATAAATCAGAGGCAGCCCATACTGGATGTCCTTTCCAGAACTGCAGATGTCAGAAATACACCTTATATTTGTAAATACTGTTTTATCTATGCATACAAGAGAAAAAAAATCAATTATTGACAAAAGAGTTATATCTATATAGATTGAACAAAAATCTCAAACACAACTCAATATCCTGCCAAGCATGATCTATAGATGACCTTTGGAAAAGGTGAATTTCATTTAGTTCCATCCAAACTAAATTACATGCACCACAACTGAGAAATTTGCAAGGTAAATGTAATTTATACCAAGGTAGCAAATTTTCCATTCATCAGCACAGAAATTCTTTTAGAGAACTTTATCTTCAAACAGGAGCTGAACATCTCATTTTTGCAAAGCAAGTCCAACGTATGACTGAATAATATCAGTTGCCTACATAGTCATTTTTAAATAGTAGTCAGTAAAAGCAGTTTTATGTTTACAATTTGACTACAATTAGGAAATTAAAAATATCCAAAACTATCAAATAGTTAGTATAATTTTATAATAGATCTAAATTACATACAAATCACTAATTTTAAGTCAGGAGTTCCACTGACATTCTGGCCATGAATACTAACAGATTTAGAAAAATATTGTGAATTCCCAAATATTTTCACAGAATATCTGCTAAAAAGGTGCACAACATTTCTGTATATTGGACCTTAAATAAAATATAGTCTTTGGTGGCACCATTTTCTCTATAACTTTCATTTAACAGAGAAGATAAAATTTTCTGCAGTAGTTTCTTTAAAAGATTCATATTTTCTTTTCTTATTTTTCAGTTGATATTCAGACACAGCTAGAGAAATGGGATGATGTCAATTTTCATGGGGACAGGAGTAGCAAGGTCCACCCTTCTACAGAGCGAACATCATCATCATCTAGAGCTCCATCAAAAGAGCTTTTATGGTACAACTTCTTGCTTTCCTTACAAAAGTATTCCCAGTCCAGCTTTCTGAATTCACAGAAATGCTTGCTTGATGACAAGTCAGATTATTAAATCTGTTATGATTACATTAAATGTGTTCAAGCAGACATTTTGGACAATGTATCATAAGCAAGGACACTATAAAGTGACATTTTGCCAGCAATTTTTAATGTTGTGAAAAGTAGCAGGTGCAATTACTAAATAAATGGTGGTGAGAATTCTACAGAGGCATGCAGTGATCCAAAACCAGCTACAAACATGTGAGTACAATAAGAAAGAAGGACACTTGGCAGTGATTTGAGTCACTGGATATCCAGTGTATTTTGGTTTTGCTACCAAGAGGGCAGAATTTCTGTCTATAACTGGAAGAGGCAAGATAAAATATCCAAGCCAAGTACTACCTCTTTCATGCAATTCAACTAAAATTGCAGGTGATGTACATGAGAGAAGAATTGGACTTTGCCTTTAGGAACAGTTCATGTAGATTAATTCTGCTGCCTTTCTGATATGTAATCAACACTCTTTCACTACATTACGCATGACCATAATTAGCATTGGCATACACTGGAAGCAGTTTTCTGACCAAATGACGCTTGTCCTGTATCTTAACCTGCCCTTTATCTGGGTGTTTCATTAGCTTAGAGCTTTACACAAGTTTTGCTCAGTTAACTTGATTTTGGTCTCCAGGGTTTCATTTTCTAGGAAGAAAGAATATTAGGATATTGTGGCACAAAAATGCACATATGCCAAGGTGAGGTCTTGTAATGTGGTGGTTGATTCTTAGACACTGACTGCAGGTACAGTCTTGTGTCATTGCCTAACCTCGTTTTGCCTAGCTATGAAATAGAAGCATAGCGGTAGAGGCAAAGGCTCCATTCCATTATACTGGTTTCATGCCAATATATGCCCAGGGCTCTACGGGTGAATCAGGACTGACACTGTTCTGTTCTATTACCAATGGTCTGCATGTGACTGAAAAGCGTACACTGAGAACACTGAGAAGGGTCCAGGCACTTTTGATAACTGCAAGTTAAACAATTCAGTTAAAAGAAATAATCTAATTAATCAGTATGTGCTTATGAACCTGAAAGACATAAAGGCGGCATGTCTTAGTGTGCAGTGATGAGTATGTAAATGCATTATTTCTAGGTCCACAGAAAACAGATCACAGTCTGAGCTGACTAATGTCAAGAGTGCCTTGGACTCTGATTCAACATCAGAATTAGAACTTGCACCTGCAACACAGGTAAGAGGATTTGGTAGATTTAGTAACAATAAAAAGGCAAGTAGGAATTGTCCCACTGGCTAACCATTCACATTCTGGAAGAAGTATTTAAGGGACATTTTCAGGATCATCAGTTAAAAGATTCATATAGCCGAATCTTCACACAGCTTCCAAATTAATATGATATGAAAATACCTATGTCAGCATCTCAAACATTCAGAGTTTAATACTGCAGTGAACTGTGACCTTCCTGTACAGAGGGAAAGACTTCAAACTATAATTTACAGCATCATCATTTTTCCCTTCCTCCAGTTCTGAAATTCAAACTTCTAATGGTTCTCCCTCCCTGTAATATATCTGTTCTCAAGGTCTCTTGGTCAACCAGGAATCCCCAGAATTGGGAAATGCCTAAGGAATACAGGAAGGAATCACTAGACCAACGTTCAGTAGAAGTTTATCTTCACAGGTGGGAGAGCAGTGTGGCCAAAGGACTTTTTCCTGCTGGAAAAGGAACTCTGATACGGAGGGCTCTGGGCTAAATGTTTGTAGATTTTCCCAATTACCCTGTCATATTGTATATTGGACAAGACCTTGTGGAAATGATTACTTAGAGTTGTATGGTTTTAGATATGTCTGTATGCATATGTATGTACAAACATTTATATACGCATTCACATACATCAGGTTGCTTATACACCTTCTTTCCTGCTTCTTATTTTTTAACTGAAAGATTTCAAGTTCAGCCAATGCCACTGGCAGGGGGGAGAGAGAGTTGTTTGGTGGATTAACTTTTAGTTGAAAATAATTTTCTCCACTTCCACAGCTATTTTAGGCCTGGGCTTCAAAACCTTTCTGTCAGATGGAAAATCTGGAAATTAATGGAAAATAATAGCCTCATTTGAAAATGGAAAAATGAGACATCAAAATGCCAAATGTCTTTCCTGAGATTATGCACCAGTTTTTGCAGAAAATACAAATAGAACCCAGTTATCAGGATCCATTCCTGTGTTTTGGTTAGGAAGAAAGTCTCCTTTACTTCCCTGCCATCTCTACATTACAAACAGGATTTTTTTTCCCTTTGGAAAGCCTAACACTAGTTGTAATGCATGATATCTTTCCTTTCTGTGCAATAGATTTATACATCTTAGTAATAGAAAAGATCTATTGCATGATATCATCCACTTGAGATGGACAGTGTGTTTTCACATGCTTTGTCCAGCTTATCTTTAAGTAACTCTAACCCCTTTTTAGGAAGCTGTTCCTCAGCCTAATAGATCTAAATGTCAGGAAGTTTGTGCTCAACTGAGATGTGTGTAAATCAAGTAGACAGTCACAGAGTTTAAGTGCTGTGGTTTTCTGTAAAAGCAGTTACAAATTTAGTATATCATGTTTCTACTTTATATGGTCTATTTCCTGTTTATCTTCCAGTAGAATAACTGCAGAAGCAAAAATCCACATTTTTAATTCAGTATAAGTTCAGTCAGTTGAGGCCCCATACTATTTTGTAAAGTGACTGGTATTTCAAAATAAAAAAATATGAAGTTGAATCAGCCAACTTGAAAGAGAAGCAGAGTATAAAGTTCTTATCTGTTGTTTTGGTATATTTCATTTTTTCTTTTGTTTTATCATAAACTGCTTTTTTTCAAACTTGTGATCCATTCAAGTCATGAAATGTTGTTGAACTGGTAATTAGTAGTGGAGAGAAATGACCTGAAGTGAAATTGCGTTCTTATTCTAGGTAGTTTACTTGGAAATTTAGTATTTTCATTCACTGCCAGCTTCATCCTGCTTATACTTGGACTGTCAAAGTTGACAGTTCCCAACAAACAGGCTCATCTGTCTTGATTGAGTTCTTAATCTGCTTGTAAAAGAAATCACGTTAGAGCTTTTATAAAAGCATATATTTTCCATACTTTGTCCTCTATAGATCTTGTCTGTCTCGTTTAAGGGTAACCTTTGCATATGCAACAGATTCTGCCATACCCTAAAGATTTCATCTTGTCAAACTTGCTGCAGTTTTCCATCAGCAATTTCTCAATCACCTTCATCACTCATCTTTGACATGTTAGATTTAGTTCCTCAAAGTGAAATACTAAGTAACTAGGTCATATTTTCATTAAAATTATGCAATCTTCTTAACAAAATCCTGTGTTTACTAGCACTTATGCCAATACAGAATCACAAAGGCAAGCTTTCAATTAATAAGGAAGAAATGTGTTTGAAGGCTGGAACGGGCAATAGCATAGTGGGTGTCATTGGATGTGGCCATCTTGCTTCTCAATATTCTACTCACATCATACGTTACTTATTATTAACTCTTAAACTGCATTGGCCCAAAGTATCTTTGTTCTTTCTTTTATCTGCCATGCTGGAAAGTTCCTCGTTACACTTTTATTAGTACTGAGATATCCTACAGTGTTTGGGAGTTTTTGAAGGTTCGTTTTTTCTCTTATAATTACAAACTGCAGAGGGAGATAATACGTTCAATTGTATAAGCAAAAAGTCTGCTCATGTTTTAACTCTCTAAATGCAGTTTCAAACTTGGGCCTCCCTGGGCATTTTAGATATTTTATGAATCACTCAGAATGCATACACAAAAACCCTGACATGCTAAAAACTGTACATAATTCTAACATGTCAGCACTCTTGGACAAAGATATAGCGCAAATCCTGTAAACCTTAGAAATCTGCAGTTTGGGGCAACAACATTTAGAATGCAAAATTTATTCCCCACTTCATCCAAATAGCTACAGTAAGACTAAAGGCCCTAGCTCTCCTTGAATGTGCCAGTAACTCTAATGAAATGAAGAGTTACAAGCGACAGATTTAGCTCATTATTTGAAGACCTGCTCAAAAGTTAAGACTATAATTTAAGCCTCTCACCAACAGTTAAGGTCCAACAGCACATAAACAGACTACAAGCGCAGGAAAGTGTGTGCAAATGCATTGGAGTGGAAGATTTTGTCCCTGAAGACAGCAGCCAGTGATCAGCTACAGCACCTCTGTTGTAGAGTCGTGAGCATATCGAACCACAGTGTATGCAGAGTGTCCATGCCTCAGACATACCCATTCCACCCTGACCCATACCCCACCTTGGGCTCCCCTTCAGGGAGGCAGCTGCAGAGTCCCACCCCATCACCAGCTGGGGATGAGACGTTCTCCAGTGCTGGCAATCCATTTCCATCCCCTCTCTTCCTGCACTAGCGAAAGGCAGCATGTTTGTTATATGTGAGGTCTTTCATTTCTGGGTATCACAACTCAGAATATGACTCTGCATTGTCTATATGTAAATGCAGCTTATGTGGGTTTTGTTAAATACTTCTTTTTTCCCTCTGGTTGAGGGCAGGTGTGCATTTAATGGAGGAGAAGACATATTTCTGTGGGGATTATGCAGGGACGATGTGTATACTCTGACATGTGGCAGAGGAGGGGACTTCTGTGCTTCTTGTCCTCTTCCCCCTCGCCTCTCTACTGCCCCAATATACTCACTCTCCCCTTCTGCAGTACAACTCAGTCTGAACATCATGATTTACAATATTGTCCTTGACCTAAGGAAATTGCAGTCACTGGAAACAAAAGATTAAAAAGCAGAAGTAATCAAGCAGTTTGCAAGAGCCAACTCGTAAATAATGAAAAGGCTAGGAACATAATTAATGTCTATCAACAGAGTTGTGTGTCAAGAAAACCAGATTTAATTCTTTGATCAGATTACAGGTCGGGTTGATAGATGTTGCTGTGTGACATTCTGCAAGGTGTTTGAATTAACATACCATATTCTGATTTTAAAATTAGCACCATACAAAATGAATAAAACAGCTGTTAAACAGATTAAAACTGGCTAACTTAAGTTCTCAAGAACAGTAGTTACTTACTAGGAATTGTAATCATATGGGGGTTCTTCTGTGATTCCAAAGACAAACCATGATCTTCAATATTATTGATCTGAAAATAAATATGCAAGCCATTCCTGATAAAATTTGCATATCATACAACAGTGGAATGAAAAAATGTAAATAAGAGTCATAAAAATGAGCTGATGACCAAGACATCTGTATAAATACATATTTCAATACAGTCGCTTGAAAAATCATACATTCCAGAACAAGAATGCTGGCTCTACTTACAACAGTACGCTGGAAGGCAATTTGAAAAGAATCTATGGCTCAGAGTGTACGAGGATGTCAACATAAGTGCTCCCTGTGCAGTACTGTGGCAAGAAGAGTGTATAGAAGCAGACATAATTAGTGGGAGATAGGAGATCACCTGATTTCTGTATAGAGAAACAGCAAGACAGGTACTGGAATATAGGGTTCACTTTGGTTGTCTGTATGGCTATAAAAAAAATAAAGCTGTAAAATATAAAGAGGGAGAGTAAAAGAGACACAAAAAAGGTTGAAATCTGAATAAAATGCCTCATAATGAGATAATTTAAGATCTCAATCTCTTTATATCATTTAAAAGACAATTAAAACCTGATTAAAGTCATCAGATTCTTTCCACAGAGAAAATAAGGGGTACTAAAAAGTGCTTTAAACTACTGGAAAAAGGATAGGAAGTGCTAATTGGAAACTGAAATTAAAATTAATAAGAGAAACAAGGAGGGCAATTAAACAAATTTGCAAACAAAGTGATAAGATTAAGGTCTCTTGATAACTTTAAATTAAATCCAAGCACCTTCCTCAAAGACATATATTCCAGACAACCTCAATTTATTCTCTGTGGAATGTCAGCTTTATCCTGCGGATGTTGAGTGACAAATACCGTCATGTGATATACAGACAAACAGACAATTTGAACCAGTTATCTCTTCTGCCCTAAATTCTATTAATCAGTAAAATAACTGTTTTGTGTATAGGATTGGGTTTTGGTATGTTGTCAAGGACAACCTGAAATCTCTTCCTGGCTTCACCAAAAAAAAATATTTTCCAAACAACATGGACCAGAGGTAGTAGATGTGAAAACAAAAACAATAGGTCCTCAGTGCAGACCTTCCCTCACGCTCTGTGCTTCCTGACACTTGCAGCAAAGTCCAGAAGCCAACAGAGAGGAATGCACAGAGTGCCCCCACCCACCACGTGCTTCTCACAGAAAGGGTGCTGTATCGTTCTTTTCTAACCATATGTGTATCATCAACCCCATATACATTTCACTCATCAGTCTCTACCTGAGAGACCAAAGACTCAGGAACAAACCAGAAACTTTAAACAGAAGCTTTAGGGCTAGACTGACAAACAATTGTCATCTTTCTAGGTAAAAAACCATGTGCGTACAGACACAGACATACGTGTTTGACCACGCATTGCACGTTACTTACATTAACGCCCAGAAATGTATTGGGTGTTTCATCCTAGCAGTGCCCATTCCAACACTTGGAGATACAGCCCAATGAGTCTGAAGCTAGCAAAATTAGTCTTTTAGCGACGTGGCTCACTGAGATTGAATATTACAAGTACAGTCATCAGAAATATAATCACGTAAATTAATGCAATTGGGACCATGGTCAGGCAAATGGCTAATGAGTTTAACCTCTGACAAACACGAGGGAAGGGATTAGCAGTCAGAGCTCTCTTTAGCAAGATTAGGCCACTTTGTGCTTTTCTATGCCATCATTGAATACTGTTTGGTTTTGTACTGTGCCTTTTGTGCAAAAAAAAAAAAAAAAAAAGTTTTTACTAAAAGAACATGGAGAAACTTGTTATGTACTTCCAATGGGATCGACTGATAGTAAGGCACAGAAGAGAGAGCTGCTGATTGTAAAAAGGATTTGTCCCTCCAGTGAAATCCACAGCAAACCTGGCTCTCCAATGTGATCCCAAAGCAGAACCTGAAAGAAAAACACAAAATGTACAGGGAAAATGAGATTCTTTCTGCCTGGAGCATAGCGAGTGGAATGCATTGCCACAGTCATAATACAGGAGTAGGAGCAATTAAGGTAAAAGTCTTATACAAAATAGTTAGCTCTTCCCTTTGTAGCCCAACTCTTGCATTGTCTTTTCTTGGATGTCTCTCTATCTTTCACACACCTTGAGTGAAAAGTCTGGAAAAGATAAATTACTCTGCTTCCCATGAGTAATGATCTCTGCTACAGTGCAAGAGAATTCAGAGGAATTCATGCAGGGGCACAACTAGTTTTGCCCAACAAAAAGGCCATTTGGGCCTCTAGGCAATTAAGGAAATAACTCAGAAATGCAGCAGAGAGTATATCATCCCTTTCTGATTTATTATTTTACTTTTTAGGCACGATCAACTAAGGAGCAGCGTTGGGGAGGGCCTCTTCTCTCCAGAAATCACTCCTTGGAGGAGGAATTTGAAAGAGCAAAGGCAGCTGTTGAGGTATTACTTCATGTATTGTTTTCATTTTCAGATAATGTTCTACGGCTTGCTTATTCACCTTGCAGCACAAGCATAGGAGAAAGTTGGAACTGGATTATTTAAAGCAGGGAAAAGATACATTTCCTGGAGTTACTCATTTAAAATAGCAGTTTCTCTCTTAAAAAAATAATAATAATAATAACCTTAGCTATAAATGAAGATCAGACAGAACCAACTTTTCAAGCTCCATTTTGTATTGCTATAGCCAGTGGGTCAAGAAAAATTCCCCGTTAATGTAAGTACTCCAAAACTGAAAATATAAGTGAAGCATATTTTTCCCCAGCAACTGAAAGTGTGCAATCAGTTATTTAAGCTCAGATATAAACCAGTCTCCACAGTGAAACTGGAATTCAGAATCATTGATAAACAGAATGATCACCTGCTGTAATGGGTAACCACACATATAGCAGTAACCATGCACCTATGCATTTTTATAATTAGTGGCAGAATGTTAAACACAGAAGTACTCTCATTTCCTAGTAAATCAATTTAGTTTGAAAAGGTGCAGGTATTTGGATAGTTCTATTGCACTTGTGGTTTTTTCACCAACTACTACTTTTCCAACATGAAAAACGCCTCTTGAGTGTTGCCTATACCACTAGTCCCAACTGAAATCCTGACCCTCTCTAGAGACAAGGTGGCATACAGGTTTTTTAACAGAATCCAATAAAAAATTAGATACAAGCATTGATCATGAGCATCATATCTTCTCAGGGTTTCAGACGGTAACCCTTCAAAATCCCATCACCATAAAGAGCCAAGATAGCTGCATCCCACTGAGGACAGAAGTTCAGGCCGAATTATGTAACAGCCACTGAAATGAGTTTTTAGGGTGGAAAGGATGAGGCTATGAAACTGGTTATTTTTAGCATGAACTGCAGTCTCATTAGTCTCCAAACATCTAGAACACTTTAGGGATATTTGGGTTTAGATTTAAATTTTAGTGTCTGTATTTTAATACTCCTCTAACTCAAGTTTTATACCATTGTAATTCCAGTGCTGGCAGTTGAACTATTCTAGATTAATATTGGTTGATTACAAACAAAGCTAGACCTAAATCATATGCTGGCTTCTAGTTAGAAACAGAATTTCTTATTTAAGAAGTTAATTTGATTTGTAGGTTTTTTTCATGGTATGCTAAGGTAAGACCGCATGGTTTCTACTATGGCTTCTTAGGATCTTATTGCACACAAATTCTTGTATCAGTGTACAAGGCTAAAATGGACACAATCAGTAAGTTAGCTGTTTTATAAACTATACGCTGAATGCATTTTTCTTGTATTTTCTGAGTGCATTGTTCTTTCCTGATCAGATAGATTCATTATAAATGACTGCTAGTGACGCACAATAAGTTTTTTGATGTCACACATCATACACATTGGCTCCAGGCAGGAAAGGAGAGACTCGCTTTCAAACTGCCACTGCTTAAAATGCTCTAAATGTTCCTAATTGCACTGCAGACTGATCCTTAAGGTGGGATATGTTGTGCTGTAATCTGTGATTGTGACACAGGGAATCTGACGATGAACATCTCTGCGTTACGGTTAGTGGTTAAGCAAATGATGTCACTACTCTTGCAATTGCCAGAAACCATGTGTGATGGGGAGTTTCCAGACATTCATCAGAAAGAAAAATGAGTTGAGGCCAACAACAGATTACAAGACATTACTGAATTACTTTACAAAGTAAAGTAAGGAGGATAACATATTGTAAAAAAAAAATTGCACATTGAAAGGTAATTTTGAAGCAATGTCCTGGTTTTGGCTGGGGTAGAGTTAATTTTCTTCCTAGTAGCTGGTCTGGTGCTGTGTTTTGGGTTTAGGACGAGAATAATGTTGATAACACACTGATGTTTTAGTTGTTGCTAAGTAGTGCTTACACTAAATCAAAGACTTTTCAGCTTCTCATGCTCTACCAACTGAGAAGGCTGGAGGTACACAAGAAGCTGGGAGGGGGCACAGCCAGGACAGCTGGCCCCAACTGGCCAAAGGGCTATTCCATACCATATGGTGTCATGCTCAGTATAGAAACTGGGGGAAAGCTGGCTGGGGGGCCGCTGCTTGGGGACAGGCTGGGCATCGGTTGCCGGGTGGTCAGCAATTGCATCGTGCATCACTTGCTTTGTATATACTATTATTACTATTATTATTATTACTACTATTTCATTTTATTTTATTTCAATTATTAAACTGTTCTTATCTCAACCCACAAGTTTTCTCACTTTTACTCTCCCAATTCTCTCCCCCATCCCACTGGGGGGGAGTGAGCAAGCAGCTGTGTGGGGCTCAGTCACTGGCTGGGGTTAAACCGTGACAGGCAACAAAGACAGGTTGTTAAAATGCTTTAATGTAGTCTCAAAAACAGCTATTAAAAAGAATCCAATTAAATGTTTCCTTAACTGTGTAGCTGGCAGTCTTAAGTTATTCTTTCTGCTTAAAATAGAAACTTGGGCCAGGTAGTTAAAATGTAAAGGAAAGGATTCTTCAAGACCCTATAGAGCAGTTATTCTCATTTGCATACGAAAAGAGCCGGATTTTCATCCTAGCTAAAATGAAGTGGTAAGAAAGCTAGAGTGATTGAAATAAATTGCAGCCCATCTCAGAAAGATTAGTGCTTTCTTAAGCGGAGAATAGATACAACTCAAAAATTCATCTTTTAGGCTTTGGATGTTTCTGTAATATTCTTCAACTGGGAAAGCTCCAAGTGGTAAGATTAGCCAGAAAACTGATCAAGAAAAGGAAACAAATCTCAGGTTCTTTGTGGCCTAGTTCGAAAGGAATTAATTAACAATTCAGTAAATGAAGACACCAAACTTTATCCTCCACCCAGTATTCAGTTTAGAGCTTTGGGAATGGTTTTAAGATGTCAAACTTTGAGATTAATGAAGATCTGTGAGGTAATTCTTTCTTAAGAAGGTTTAAAGATGTCTATGCCATTGGGGAATCTTTTAAGAATAAAGAGGTAAGTAAATCAGATTTCTTACTAGAGAGGGTCCAGATTCACTTACAGTGATTCGGTGCATGCAGACTTGGCTACCTTTTCTGTCACTCTGGAAACTGGATTTGATTTTTGCCTCATCCTTTTGCTATACATGGGAGGGAAGCACAAATAGCTTAAAGTCTTCATGATTTCCAAGTGCCATACCAAATATGTTTTAACGGAATCTTTCAAATAATTAGCTGTGTTTTACCAAAAATCGGTACTTTTGAATTTTTAAAAAATGCCAGCATGGGGATTCAGATTCATCCGGTACCTATATTCCGTTAAAATGATTGTTTTATCATCCACCATCCCATTGGTAATGAGTTAGAATAAATAAAAATGAAACTAAGAAAGTGCAAAAACTTCCAACTAAGAAATGTCTCAGAGATAGAAAAAAAGCAATTTTGATATTTTCTTATTCCACGTTTCCCTGATGTAGAGATTAAACTGCAGATGCCACACTGTTTTGTCAGCTTACACAAAAGAAATTTTGAGCTGTCCTTCTCAGTATCATTTTATTTACAACACCATGTCACATGAGCCATCTGCTGTATAATATACTGTTATGAAGCATCAGAACATAATTCAGCTGTAATATGTGACAATAGTAGGAAGAAGATGGGATTAATTTATTCCAGCCTAGGAAAACAGTCCAGAATCATCAGCTTTGTGGTTCCCATGAATACCGGTTAGAATCCTTTCTGTACCTGTGATATTCCTGTCTCACTGTTTCAGCATCCCTTTTGGATGTGCCTAAGACTGCCTAAACCACATTTTAAATTGGGATCTAGGAGCTTGAGTCATTCAGATGCATTTTATTTGGTACTCTCTCAAATCACAATGGGAATCTTTGCCTTGATACAGATTTTTTAATCTCTAAACTTTACTAAAAAGGCTTACTTCAGATTTTGTTTTGAGAAGATATCAGCTAAGATATCTTATGTAGTTAGCACATAAGTTTAACTTACTGTGTCTTTCGTATTGAAGAGTATGGTGATGCAGTAATTCAAAGAACAACCACAGAACCTTTATTTCTTACACATTGATCAAGAAGGAACATTGCAAATTAATTTTTGGCAGTACAGGACAGGCAAAATTCTATTCTTAAAGTTATGAAAATAGGTAAGTTTAGAAATTAGCCAGCAATATTCAGAAAGTACACCCCACCCCCCACCCTCCTTCACTGTATCGTAGGAAGTAAAGAGCCTGGAAATATTTTGCCTCCCATTTGTTTAACTGCTTCAGCATATTTTTAAATACTAAGAGTAAAAATAGCCTCTGACAAAATGCAGAATATTCTGCTTGGAAGTAGTCAGATGGTACGAACATTTTTCCTGGTTGTCATTCCACTTAAGTGCTGCAGATGATCTGAGAACGTGTTAAATGTGTTCAACCGGTCTGAAAACTTTTGGTACATCCAAAGTAATTCACCAGCATTAAGGTAGCAAAAACATAGAAATGAAGTAATTGGCACCAGTCACATAGCAAATAGGGTTAAAATTAGATCTAGGAGTCTTGATCCAAAGCCAGATTTTCAGAAACACTCAATATTAATTTAACCCTCCTGCCACTGAAGTCAATGAAAAAATTGCTACTAACGACAGCTGAAGTAGACTTAGGCCTTTAACAAAGACTGTGTGATATTTATGGTCCTCTTCCTCAAGGACATTAAGCTGCTCTGCTATTGACATTGTTATTTGTCATGGCAATATTATAGCATTTTATCAGGTGCCATAATTGTGCATGATCCAGTTGCTCAGTGGAGTTTTGCCATACCAGTTTCAGAAATCCCACATGCTGGATGTACTTGGAAAGCTGTAGCTGGGACTTAAACCCATTTGGCCCAAACAAGCAAATCCTCACTTATAGTTGCAAAATAACAGTTGGGTCCTGGCCCATGTCCAAGTAGCATATGATGAGTTGAGAGATGTTATAGCAAAGCAGGTCTTCTCCCCATTACATTTTTCCTCTGCCTTTGACTCACTATCGATAGACATTAAGCATGGCTACTTGAATGCATAGTAATTCACTAGCTTTTTAAGTGGAGTACACACACAGTGAACTTGTGTGAATTATAAATATGTAATTAAGCAGCAGAATTTGAGCTTAAGACCTAAAGCCACTTATATGCTTACTTACGATCCGCAGAAATGTGATTTGATACGTTTCCAAACCATTGATTCATAAAGGCTTTTTGTAGGAAAAATACAAGCAAAAATTCTAATATAAACATCATATATATATGTATCTATATATAATTAGTTCTATAAGTTAATCTGTTTAAAAAGGCATTACTAATTACTTTTCAGTAGTTTTATTAATATTAATCTGTAGGAAAGGGGAATTTCCACTCCTTTACCTCATCCTGAGTCTCAAAATTACTGCTAGTAAAAACATGGTCAAGTAATTTTTTCTTCAATGCAGTGCAGATTTGCACTGAATGCAAAATAGTTGATAGAGGCATCTGTTGAACAGGATAGTTTAAGGGATTCAAGTGCCTCTGGTCACGGCTGATAAGAGTAAAAGAGGGAGCGATCTGATTCATTATCCTAGCCTCTTCAAACCCTAAATGAACATTTCAGCACAATCTCACTATTTAAGGGACTGTATTTCCTTCAAATTTGGAATGAAAGCAAATTTTGAAACCTCGGAATTTGTTGTGTAACAGAGTTGTCATGTTCTGTTTGCTTCTATTACAAAGAGTGAAATCTCCTCTCCAGGAGTGAATGATTCATGTTTGCTTCCCAGTCCACAGAGGAACGTAGCAGGTACCTTCACAGATCCAATAATTGCATGATTTGGACAATTCTGAGTCTCCTGGAAGAAAGTGGTGTTTATCAGGAAGCACATGCTACAGTAAGAGCCAAAGGGAAGTGCCTGTTAGATTTCTAGAGAGGGAACGCACCTTGCCATTTGTAAAGAGCCTTATGACTTCCAACAACCACACCTAACGTTAGCCAGTGCAAGTCCTCTTAATCCTTCACACCTAATCTCAAATGTTCTCATGGCTGATCTCATTCTAGATCTGTTAATAGCCTGTGCTTTCCTTTTTCCAAGTGCCTAAGAAGGAAGGTTGTAGCAAGTCATTGCAATCACAGACTAAGCTCTATTTTTGCAAATCATGCGTGGCTGTGGAGCAGTAGCAATGAGGTCAGTCTTGTAATGAAGACTCAGACAAAACTATCTGGACTAGTTTATAATACCTTCAATTAATTTTGATTAGCCACTCACTCTCAAATAGTTCTGTCTAAACCTCAGTATAATTATTTGTGCTGTTGTCTTTGACATAAATCAGCTGGGAAACTGTGTCCCCAGTAGTGTCAGTTCACTGGAGTTCTGGCCATGACCTTGTAGGAACTGGAGAACTTTGCAAAGACTCGTAGTGCTGAGCATATATTCTGCTATGGAACTGCTTTTCAGGGCTTATGACTAATGCGTGGAGGCTGAAAAAATAGCACCTTAACTTGGATTCTCCCCTCTTTTTTTTTTTTTAATCCTATTTCTGTTTTTTGGCATCATTTTCTAGTAGCCACAGTGGTTCCCTCATTCTGGTCATTACACATCCTAAATCTCATTCTTTTTTCATCATTTCTGTTTCTCTTGTATATGCATTTTTCCCTCTTGTCTTTGAGCTGAATGTTAATCTTACTGTACAATTTTATAATCTCTTATAGATTCCTCTTACCACCACAGTATATGATGCAATATTAGGATTTCTCCACTATGTCTAAAAGCCCCATTTGTATTAATTCTCTTGTGCAAACCCCCTCTGTCTAAGCTTTGCCATTACTCTTCTACACAGCTGAAAATTATGCTGAATTTACCAAAGTGGGATGCTTGTCCCCTTTTAAACTGTTTTATCTATTGTTATTCTTTAGCATGTATGCTTAGTTGATTTTTTCTTTTTTTCTTTCTTTTTTTTTGGCCAGGGACTAGCAGCATTCATTTCCTTCAAATTTTATGTAACAATTTGCTGTTAGCATCAATAAGATGCAGTGTAAGCTGCTGTAAATCCTGCTTCAAATAGAACATACGCTGCCTCTGAGATAAAGAGTTTTCTGTTGACGAAATGCATTCCAATATAAGAGATGAAATTTAATTATATGGAATTCCAAATTTGTGCTGTAGTATTTCAGTCAGTATGATTATTAATAGAATTAATACTGCTCAGAAAAACTGCCAGACTCAGACCACCGGTAGAAATAAATTAAAAGCTTGCCATTTTATTTTAAAGTTTTGTTGTTAATTTCCTTCCCTTTTTTCCTCTTTTTCTTCTAGTCAGACACAGAGTTTTGGGATAAAATGCAAGCAGAATGGGAAGAAATGGCTCGCAGAAACTGGATTTCAGAGAACCAGGAAGCACCAGGGCAAGTCACCATCTCAACCATTGAGAAGGTAACACAAAGTTTTTTAATACAGTACATCCTTCCTGTGAAACTTTGAGATGAGCCTCAGCTATTCAAGGGAACCCAAGAAAACTCTTTGGACATGGAAGCTAATTTTACCCAAAAGAGCTCATCCTCTTTAAGTGTCTGTGAGCAGGGTAGATTTAAAAGACCTTACTGTAGTAAGAATACATTTAGACTTGCACACTGCCTGAATTCAGCTGGAAGGATCATGAAGCAAACTGCTGGATTATGGGCACTTTTGAAGACGGGCACTTAAGGAAGAGCACGAAATAAAAAAATCTGGGCTGGCACATTCAAACACTGTTGAGGATAGAAATGATAGAGATTCTGTCTCTCTTCTTCATTGCCTCCATTGTATGTTTTAACTTGATTTATATTATGTAGCTGATATTAGCATACACCCTTTACACTGCAGTGGCAAGAAGAGAAAAAGGCGAAATTTAAAGAAATCCTAAAATAAACTCAGGTGCTTGAAACACTGTTCTGTATCTTGAAGGTTAATTGAAGATTTCAGGGTATTAACTGAACAGACATCAGGTTACAAGCACTGCAGGGAGTCAACTGCTTGATGTGTGCTCTTTACCGTCGCATTGGATGTACTGGGCTCATGCTAGGTTCAGTTCTGCTTTTATTGCAGTCAGTGTGAGTTGTTGCCGTTATCTTTGATGGGAGCAGGAGAGCCCAACATGAGTACCAGTAAGTATAACTTTAGAGCTAAAGTAAAAATAAAGACAGCAGAAACATAAACGTCCAGTGATGCTGACTTTTTACCCTTTTTGTTATTGAAATTTCATGGGGGAGCTCACACTGTTTTCATAGAACAAAGGATGTTTACATCCAGTTGGAAAATAGCGAGTCATTTAATTTATAGAGTTGCCATTCCTTGCTACAGTGCTTCATCATGGGTCCGTTATCTGTCTTCTCCAGGGTTATTATTTCCATACTGAGAATCCCTTCAAAGACTGGCCTGGTGCTTTTGAGGAAGGACTGAAAAAAATGAAGGAAGGTGACCTGCCAGTTACAATCTTATACCTGGAGGCTGCTATTCTACAAGAACCCAATGATGCAGAGGTATTCACTCATGTGCCCTTTACTGATAAAGGAAAAGGGGACTCCCTTTAGCATGCAATGATGGAATGATTTCGGGGCCCAAACCTTTGCTAGTCATCACTGACTGAAACAGATTGAAGGCTAATGGTGGTTTTGGAATAGTGTATACCTTGAAATAGATAAAGGTGAGCTGTTCCTAAGATGAGAATCTATTTTTGAAATTATAGAATTTACAAGCTGTCATTTAAAAGCATTCAAAAAAGACAATATTTCAAACCTTTCCTTCTTTTCCTGATTTTTTCAAACTATGTTTTAAACATTGCTATTGAAAAGGTGAACATTTTTAACAAGAATGTTGACAAATTTTTAAGTTATATCAATTTCTGCAATACTGATGCTTTCAATTAGTATATATTTAAAGTCTGTTTTCTGTGAAACATGAAAAATATTTACAGTGTAAGTATCTAGGTCTCTTTGAATCTGTTGCTACATTAAATTAAGCAGCAGTATTTTGAAAAGCAGAGAGAATTCCCAGACTCCCTAGAATCTCTTAAACCTATACAACTTAATTGTTCTTCACCATTTTCCATAAAATTCTAGCAACATTTAAAATGTACAGTTACTCAAATTTAAGAAATCAGCATGTGATCATACACTGACAGAATACCTTTGCATTCATTGATTATAAATATTATCAGGCCCAAAGATATTCAAAACTGCGTTGATTTGTACTGTTGGTATGCATGCCGTAGAAAAATATGTAGTTAGTGCTGGACAGATCTGCTATTTTTATTCACCCCACTGCTTAACAGTGATATTAGTTGTAACTCTGCTTGCAGGTGGGTATATATAACAAAATAACACAATGATGATTATTTTTGCAGGCCTGGCAGTTCCTGGGCATAACACAGGCAGAGAATGAAAATGAGCAGGCAGCCATTGTCGCCCTCCAAAGGTAGATTAAGATAATTGCTAAATAAGGGGTCTGATGAGTATTAAGTAATGGAGGCCTAGGTATATTTAACGTCATACTTACCTTGTAACATGAAGAATTTATTTAACTAAGTAAAGCATTGACATAGATATAGAAATCTTCCCAATGACTTCAGAGGAATGACTAGTGATTAATATTTCTGTTTTATTAAATAAGTGCAATATTTAATCTAGTAATTTAAGTAGTTGCACAAAAGAAAACTTACATGGCCTGATAAACATGAATTAGGCATAATGCAAATAAAGTGTCTTTTTGATATTCTAGCCACTTGGCATATTTTCTGTAGTCTGTCCTTTAATGAAGAGGTTTTCTTAATTGGAACAAGCCCCCTTCAGCTGCTGAATACTAAACTGACAACATTTTTAAGTTGATAGAGATGTGAAGATCACAGTATGCTTGTATGTAAAATGTCAGTTCCAAAATATCAGCATTAGTATTACCTTCCTCTAGTGGGTGTTCATATCTCCATTTGAAGCAAGTACCCTCTCCATATTCAATTGCATTAGCAATGTTAGCCATCAAGTCATTTCACCTAAGGATACTCTGACTTATCTATATGTAACTTATTAGCTTACCTGGGTAGAAATCCAAGGGGCTGCTTGATTTAGGGCTTGCTCATCCCCACAGTTTTGAAACAAGCAACAGTGATGTTCACAAAATAGACCAGATTCTGTTTTCAGTTAAACTTATATAGCTGTAGAAAGACTATTTGAGTTGGTTGGCTTTATCAAAGAAAACTGAGAATTCAGGATGACTGAGAAGATTCATAGGGATGGAAGAAATTTTGTCTTCAAAATACTTTTTTGTATAGCTGTAAACCATATTAAACTGTTCATTTGAATTTACGTAAAGCTTCTCTTTGTTTACTAGACAGATACTACAAAAATGAATCTACCTACGTTTACTCATAACCAGAAGGATGAAAACAAAACTTGTATGCATATGTTTATGTACATATGTGTGTATGCAATGTGCATGCATATGTCTGTGTATACATATGCATAATGCACTTACCACAGAAAAGTAAGACAAAGTCCCTTCTTTAAAAGTATTATTGGGTAGATCTTACTTGTGTGAGTGATTTTTTTACAGATTATTTTGGAAGAATTCAAGAATTGTGTCTGGCTAAAAAAAACCCTCAACATATTTTTATTTTCTGCCTAGGTGCTTGGAACTACAGCCAAACAACCTAAAAGCTTTGATGGCCCTGGCTGTAAGTTATACTAACACTGGCCATCAACAAGAAGCCTATCAAGCTCTAAGAAACTGGATAAAGCAAAACCCAAAATACAAGTATATAGTGAAAAGCAAAAAAGGGTCCCCAGCACTTACCAGGAGAATGTCTAAGACATCAGATGAAAGGTAAATGCACTGTAAATCCTGATGGTGGAAATTTTAATATCACTAGAAATGATGGTGCATGCTGTGCCACCTTACTCTGTAGAAGTCCAGTCTGTTCCCTATGATGGATGACTCAATGTCTCTAGTGGCAGGAGTGGGAAGCCAACACAAGACATTTGGTTTAGCAACTGAAGGCTGTATCTTATGCCATCCCTGGAAGTTAAAAAAATAAACCAAAAACCAGCTAAGAGATGCTTCCCCTCTACTCCCATCACTTTCCTCTGACCTTGTCTGCTGTCTCTGTATTCCCACATCCTGCACCCTCATTCTTCAGCTGCTTCCAAATCCATACCAGGCCTGTGTCCTGCTCTACATGTGTGTGTTCTTCCTACTGTTCATCATATTTCCTATATCCCAACCAAGCCACTAGAATCCAGGAATGATAGCCATTTTGCAGTGGGACATGGCTTCAGTTCACTGAAAATATTGGGAAGTAGCATCTGCTTGTTTAAAAGGTATTCTGGTTCTAACCAAAGAGACAGTGTAGTCATTTTATCTGACTTCAGCCTTGCATACTGTAATGGGAGCTGGCAGCCATTTTAAATAACAAAAAAATTCATGAGTTGGCAGCCCTTCGTAATGATTTCATGAGGTCGATAAATAAGTATCTCTGAATTGTGAGATGCATGATAAAGTCATTAAAGGCATAAACATGATTTATAGAACTAAAACACTAGGGCTATCTCACTGCTTGTCATTTTGAAGGCAAGCCTTATGTTTTACCCTTATCTCTAACAAGCCCTGGGTTGACAAGATAATTTAGCATGAGCAAAAATAAAATATGCAAGTTCTGCTTAATTGCTAAGTGTGCTATTCTACTTTGGCCTCATCCCGCTGACATCTGATGTTGTCAGTGCAAAGGTTTTAGGAAGCCTACAGTGGGTACAAAAGTCTTAAATTTTGGCATCTTTCTTCAGGGGTCTTGGCTTCTCACTTGATCTATTCCTCTTAAGAATAACTACTATTTTTGCCAGTAAAGAACTCTTTTACGTCTGAGAAATTAATCCAATTGTAAGAGTTTTAAGAAGCTTTCATGTTATCTCACTTGGGTTCATAGCTGCACTTTGACTTCATAGAATTGTTTAGGTTGGAAAAGACCTTTAAGATCATCAAGTCCAACTGTTAACCTAACACTGCCAAGTCCACAACTAAACCATGTCCCTAAGCACCACATCTACAGGTCTTTCAAATACCTCCAGGGATGGTGACTCAACCACTTCCCTGGCAGCCAGTTCCAATGCTTGACAACCCTTTCGGTGAAGAAATTTTTCCTAATATCCAATCTAGACCTCCCTTGGTGCAACTTGAGGCCATTTCCTCGTCCTATGGCTTGTTACTTGGGAGAAGAGACCAACACCCACCTCGCTACAACCTCCTCTGTAGTAGTAGCATTGTAGGTAGTTGTAGAGAGCGATAAGGTCTCTCCTGAGCCTCCTTTTCTCCAGGCTAAACAACCCCAGTTCCCTCAGCTACTCCTCATAAGACTTGTTCTCTTCATTATAAAGGTGAACTTTGTTATAAAGGTGAACTTTTTTATTCCAGACATGAGTTTACAACAGCACCTAGAAGTAAATCTTTGCCATGAGGAAGTTGAAGAAGATTATTTTCAAATTTTAGGAGTATATCACTTCTGATACATCCACTACAAGGATTTTAATTTCTGGGTATGCAATCAATATTGCAGTATTTCTGAAGAACTGTAAGATGGTACTTTAAGTTATTTTTCACCCTTGTCTAGCTCATTACTTGAAGAAGTAAAGGATTTGTACCTGGAGGCTGCTCACCAGAATGGTGATATGATAGACCCTGACTTGCAGACTGGACTTGGAGTTCTTTTCCACCTGAATGGAGAATTTAACAGAGCAATAGATGCATTTAGTGCTGCTTTAACTGTTCGGCCAGAGGTACATTTTATGCTTTTACATTTTTAAGAATTTAGCTTTACAGGCCATTTTCTTTCTCCTCTCTTGATCAGGCTAATATTAATGAGATGTCACTTCAGCCATTAAAATTTTAATACCTGAAATCGAAATGTTAATTACAAGACAGTCCCATTTAGAAGCAGATTTATACATGTCCAATTTCTAGTTGTGTGGTGATTAATTGTACTAGTTATATAAAGTTGCCTGTAATCAGGAGTCAGAACCTCACATTCCATGTCAATTAAGAGAAGATACGATACTGTTATTCTCTGCAGTCCTCCTTACTTTGCAAGCAAAAATGAGCTATTATGTCCCTTTTTGACACCTACAGTAGAAAACTCATTTTCTCACCAGGACTATACATTATGGAACCGTCTTGGAGCAACCTTGGCAAATGGGGATCGAAGCGAAGAAGCTGTTGAGGCCTACACACGTGCTTTAGAAATACAACCTGGCTTCATTAGGTCCAGATACAATTTAGGGATAAGCTGCATAAACCTAGGGGCATACAGGTAAGTTACAAAAATGTGTAAACAAAAAAAGTCAGGGATCATAACTACCAAGTGAAAATTCATTTTCTAACTGGAGCTATCTAAGAAAAAAAAAAATCAGAATATAGCTACATAATCTCAGCTATTGTAAAATTTTGTAATTATTTTTTACAAAGTACTAGCAAAGCAATGATACTTTTCTTATATCCACAAATTCTACATAACAGAACTACTCAATTTCCATCAAAAGAAAATAAATTCTTCATTCAGCAAGCTGCTTAAGCATTTTTTTAGCTCTAAGTGCAAGTACTCTTATTATAATCAGTGGGATTGTTCTCACACTTAAACTCAGTCCTGTGCTTAAGAGCTTTTCTAAAAGAAAATATAAGAGCCTGTCTTTAGAAGGGAAACTTCAGTTAAACTGCTTCAAGTAGCTAATGCCGTCAAAAACACTTTGAGTACGTCCTTCAGGAATCAAGGGTGATATTCCAGGGTCCCAACTGTCAGCTTAAGACAGCTAAGATGAAGGGGAGCTACACAGCAATGAAGACGATATCCCCAGATATATGAATAGACTGAGCTCTGCATTACTACAAGCCACATCAACTTGTTTAAAGAAAATCAAGCAAGAATAACACAAAGAGACTGATGAACTGCATTGTAAAATAATATACTTGAGTCTAGCATAGAGCTTTAGAAAGTTTTACTCTAGTTGTTAAGCAAATTATATTGCTTGTTTCTTTCTTCTTGTCCCCTACAGAGAGGCTGTCAGCAATTTTCTCACTGCTCTCAGTTTGCAAAGAAAGAGCAGGAATCAACAACAGGTTCCCCATCCTGCTCTATCAGGCAATATTTGGGCAGCACTTCGAATTGCTCTGTCTATGATGGACCAGCCAGAACTATTTCAAGCTGCCAATGTGGGTGACCTAGACATTCTGTTAAGAGCTTTTAATCTAGAGCCATAATAAAAAGTATCCATAAATTGATTAAATTGTATTAGAAAATAGAGAACTCTTTTATTACTCATCTCAGAATGATCACATTTTCCAAAAGATCATGGCTATAGATCCGTAGGGGAATTCTCTCGGACATTATTCAAAAAGGAAAAGTTCAAAAGCACAAAATATTGTAAATAAATTAAAACTCAAAGGATTGAAATGAGCTGCCGCTAATCTGACAAAGCCCTGAACTAGATGAAGTAGCCATTTCTGAAGAATCTTCATCCCATGCAAGCTGTATCTCTCTATATATACACAGCTATACAAAGAAAAATATATTAAGAACAAACCTAGATAATCGTTATTGCACATTAGAAAGGCAAGCAATGCATCCAAGGAACCTGCTTAGTAGCTCATCGCACTATGCTGACATCACTTTGCCCTACAACGTGGATTCCCTATCCTTTGGTTTCTTTGTTGAAAAGTCTTCTCAAGGTTTATTTTTAACATATCTCTGAAAATAGATGCATGTAAAATGGATGTGTTTTGTTTTGAATATATTTATTAGTTGGCAGTCAAGAAAAGTTTTGCTTCCAAAGGTACCTTGATTAATTTGGGCCCAATTCTGCAGGCTCATAGAGTTGTAAACCATGTGCAATGCTAAGTGGAACATTGTACATGGAGGTCTATGGGATTAGGCCATGTACCTCTGGGAAGGCCAAGTGTTGCCAGCAGAAGTGGTAATTTGCACTAGAATTGTTGCTGTTTAAACCAGCTATCCCTGATCTTGGACAGAGTATGTCTGCTTCAAAGGAGCGCATAGCAGGATCTGCACCTATCTATGTACTTATGCACTTTAATCTTTCTTTTTGTAAAATAGCGCTATGCTTTTATTTTAGTTACTAACAACAGAATGTACAGGATAGCCTTGTTGGCATAAAGGACCAAATACCATTTCCTGAAATGTGATGAGAGGGCTTTCAATATTCTTATGTTTAAAAAATGCAAATACAGTATAAGCTGCAATATCTATTAGAAAGATTATTCTATTATGCATCCATCAGGTACTACACACATACATGCATGTGCATGCACATACATGTTGTATGTGAATTCTGTCATTTCAGAACATAATAAGCCACAGATCTTTATTGCAAATAAAGACAAGTCTTCACAGGAGTTAATGCCTGCAGACCATGCTCAAGGGAAAATTTTCCCTGAAAAAATTGGTCTATATAATGCTTGTAGGATTGAGACTAAGGTTTGATCCTGCTGTTACAGCAAGCAGTAGCAAAAGTCTCAGTGACCTCCACAACAGCAGATTAAATCCTTAGATATCAGTATTTGTAGCTGCTTAAAAATGTATATATACACCATCTTAATTTTCCCTGATTGGATGAATGGGGAACAGTATTGGGGGCAGTACACTGCCACATGATGAATGGATTGATTCGGCTATAGTCAAACACATTTAGCTCAAGGTGAATGTGTCAATCAATCAAAGACAGGAATAGAAATTTTTAAGGAGGTGATCTTCACTCACTGATATTTTTAATATTTTTCCTAAATAGTGAAAGATAAAAAGTGTAATTAGATGGCTATTGTGTTGATCTGTGGTCAGGAATGCAATGTGCAGGGTAGCTATTGGAATGTGTTAAAGTGGGACAAATAGCATATTTCCTATAAACAGCATTGAAAGAAAAATCCAGCTCCATCAGCTGGATTTAAAAAAAAAAAAATCCAACTGCACAGAGCACAGAGAAAGAAGCTCTGTGGGAACTGGACAGTTTCACCAGTACAAACCTAAAGTTTCTTGCAGCTGTCTGTTATTTTGAGCAACCACTTAAAGGAAAATTCCATGTAAGACAGTGTAATCACTGCATCTAATCACCACCTATAGTTTATTAAATCAAAATAATCAATTCTCATTAAAAAATAAAAGGCTTACCCCTCACTCTCTCCCACAGAACAGAGATGCTGAAACACCTACAGGATTTTTTTTTTTAATAGTGCTTTATTAATTTGTTGTTTGCATATATATTCCTATTTATCAGTTTCATAACTGATTCCTGCAACTTCCTCTAAGGATTGGTTATCAAGGACTGACTGGGAATGTCATTTTAGCTAAGTGGGCTGCTGTATGCATATCAGCTGACAACAGTTTGCTCTTTTGCTTTGACAGCGATGTGTGATGACAGCTCTTTATTGATAAGGCAGAGCAGAAGGTGCAGTGCAATTGAATCTGGAAAGTGATAAAAGAGAACGGAGGCAGCTTTGAGAAGAGGCTGTAAAGCAAAGGCATATGTGCTTAGATTTTGCTTGATGCCCTGCCATCACACAAGTTCTTCTAGAATATCCTCTGTGCTGTGGTGTAGGATAATCAGTGCTTATCCAGAGCTTTAGCTGTTCAGGAGCTTTATTTTTATACCTTTCAAATATAAAAAACCACTTAAGTGCTTGACTTCTCAGAATCAGAATAACAAAGGGCATTTGATACTGATGGCAGTTCACTAAACCTCTTCACCTCCAGCATGTGGACAAGTAATACAGCAATTGTTAGGAAAACCTAATGCAACCCCTAGGCTCCCCAAAGAGAACAGACAAAGTAGGTAACTTTTGATTTATCCTGGGATGCACTGCTCAAAAACTGCATTCATCTGCTGATACATGTCCACACCCATGCGATTGGTACAAGGGAAGTTGTCTGTGTAAACCTAGAGACAAATCACCGGGGCTGAACTCTGCCTCCCCAGGGGATGCTCAGGCCCTCAGTTTATCACAAGCACTGCAGTTCTGCTGTATGGGACACAGGCTACAAAGCCCGTCCAAAGAGATTGTGCACACTCCCCCAACTCTTCTCTACTGTTTTAGATAGCCTATGGCCAGTTAACCACATACCACGGACAGAGACACTGCGTGAGGGAAAGACTAAAGCAGACAGACTTATAGGGGACGGTGGCACATCTCCTCATACTAGACACCAATTCTGGCCTGGTCTGTGTGGGAGAGTGGCCGGTGACTGAGCTCACCTCACTGTTAACAGGTCAGGCTCAGCAGCTCTTGGTACTTCTGGGGACTTCTTCAATATCCCGGACTTTACCATCCTCCTTTAGCCCCCAGTGCCAAGCAGTGTCAGTGCAGAAGACAGGATTAGATACAGCTTTGATCTGACCTCCTCATGGTGTTTCTTAAATATTCAGTGGCAAACATGTATATTTGCCTGAAACAGCAAAAGCAAACATGGGAGGAGGCTGCAGCATATTAACACCCTGAAGAGGAAATTCATCTACTCATACTTCTAACAAAGCATGAGGTAGGATAAATAAGGCGGCTGCTGAACAGTAGCAGATTGAGCCTGAGAGTGAGAGACAGGAAATCTGGGTCCTGTTCTCAGTGCTCCCTGTGAACTCGACCAAGTCAAAACCTCCTGTCACCCCTGACTTGCCCAGGTGTGCAAGGAAGGAAGACAGGCAAGTAACAGCCATTGCATGTGATGGCACTGCATGAGAGCAGGGGAGTGCTGCTATCTCACAGACTGCATGTGAGGTCACCACTTGCATAAATTGAAAGGTAACACACAAACACAAGGGTGCTCAGGTCTAAGTAAGGAAGCAGTTTTACATAGACACTAGCAAGTTCAGCAGAGGAGAGACTCAGAGACATTTCAGGATTACAACTGCACAGCATCTATGGGGTGATGCCAAATTAGTGTGCTGCAATGGTTTATCATTATCTCCCACCCGTTTCCCCTTCTTGTTACTCTCCTCTTTCTTCTCCAGAGGTGATTTATCACTGCCAGGTAATTGATTCCAAGTTTCTATTTTGTATTTCATGCACTTAAAAAATGCTTTCCTAACCCAGCTTGTGACTGTCCCTCTCCTCTGCAAAGCTTTATGAATATGTATGACCTATAAGTCTGATCCATCAAGCTGCTGAACACTGAAAGACTGTAGTCTTCACAGGAGCGCTCAGCACTTTGCATGATCGACTTGTGAGCAAGTATTCAGTTACCGGACAAGGGCTGGCCTTTGATACCACTGCACATGCTGAACAGGCACTGAAATCAAAGGGATTATTTATGGAGTGAGGCTTTGCGATGAAAGCAATAGGCTCATTTCTTGCTGATCTCTTTAAACTGCAATGACTCTAGAAACCTGATTGCAATAGGCTGGTTTATGTCAGTTTGAAGAATCGATTTGATCTTTAGGTAAACACATATACATATCTGTATCTCATGGTATTTTCTTATGATCTGATAAATCACAGTACTTGTAAAAATATTGAGGGGGAGTTTCAAATGACACAAAACCTCACATGACAATATTGCATGCAACTACATTAACAAATAACCACACTGAAATATTAACACAAAGCATGCAGCAATGCTACTTGAGTGTATGTTTACAGAATGCATGCAGAAGGCCCACCCATAGGGTATTTTTAAACTATTGACTGGTACCTTCTATGGGATATTTTAAAAGTACTTTGCATCTGCCAAACTCAAAACTGAGTTGTTCATGTTATTTGGAACAGGTTAGACCAAACACAGAGCCCTTTTTAAATCCCATCCTTAGAAACCACTTTGTGTTGTGTATTTCGTGTTTGCTTCAAGTGTTTAATTAATGACAGACATCTGTAGTAACAGCTTTTGCAGACGTGTTTTAGTATCCTCTTAAGAATTAAAAAGCTAAATGTGCGCAGCTTTCACAGTGAAGCTGGGTGTTTAGATTTTCACATTTTCTTCTCTAGCCTAAACCAGATAGCACCAAACCAGAGAAAAAGATTCCCAGAACCAGTGAAAAAACTATTGTCTCCATCTACACTTACCATAGGCCAGGCTTTTCAAACTTGCCCACTAGCTCTGAAGGCAGCTCAGTGTCTGACTGTCCTGTTTGAAATGTGTAGATGTAAAACTTCACAGGATCTGAGTATCTGCTGAAATCCACTGATTTCAGCTGCAGACACTTAACTCACCTGAAAGCTCAGAACATCAAGTTAAGCATGAAGAGCTAATGAGCCAATTTAGTAAACTTGGGCCTGTCTGTCAGAGGAAGAGGACCCTAACACCACCAACAGATCAGCCAGGTGATCCTATGAACATCCATAGAGCATGGGCCTCCGTAACACAAAAGCCACCATGACAGAAATAATAACTGATAACATTACTGGCAGCCACAGAGGCAAAGCCTGAGGCCTAAATCATTGCCTGTTGGAGCCAGTGAGAATTGGAGTGAAACATAAATTGGTTGTAGATCTCTTTTGCCTAAACATGCATCTGCAAAATGAGACATACTAATTACTTCACATGAATAACCTGCACAGTTGAAAAACTGAGATTTCTGGTCACCAGTGTCGTCAGTTTAGCAGTCTGTACAGTGAATTTATGTAATAAATGTTTATAAAATACCGAGTATTGACGGATAAAAGCGATAGACAAAATGCACTGCACGTTGTGAAAAAAGTGGTGGGTATGCAATACAGTATTATCTACTATTCAAACCTCATCTAGACTAGAAATCAGATTCCTTCATTATAGTTCTATTTTTGGACTGGTGAAATAAATCAGAGAAAAGGAATGCCATGCATGAAGAGATCACTGACACTTTGAACAAACCTAGGCAAAATGAAAAACGAGCATGTCACAGAATGCACAGAAAGTTTCAGAGCCTCAGCCCACAAAGTAATAGGTATTAGGCATGGGAAAGAGACAGAAGAATTTAAAGTTTCCTAAAATAAGCTGTAACTTTACAAACGCTTGCACATGTGATAGCCCATTGAGCAAGCTTGCATGGTCAAGACTTAATGTGCTTTGATCTTTGTTCCCCTTCCACATTTACAGAATGCCATCGACATTGGCTAAAACTTTAATTTAAATAGCCTTTTTAATACCAGTAATCTATTGTAAATTCAGAAAAATCAAAACATTTATAAATATATTTTATATATCAGAGTATAACGTATCTAGAGTAAAATAAAACTATATAGTTTTGAGAGGCATTCTGTGCGGCTTCTTCTATATGCTGTAAACTGTTTGAAAACCTTTGCAATCTTGCATCAGTTTTTTTGGCTTTATTTTTAAGCCAACATACAAGAAAGAAGAGATTATAGGGTTGGCAGATACTTTCGCCTGGGCCATCTGAAGAGCCCTGCTGCTGCAAAGACTTCCATTGCTCACTTAACTTTTTGGGTTGATAGTTAAGTGTAGGTGCAAGGCTTAGCAGTGAGGTGGGCAGTGGATGCGGAGGTGGGAGTTCAGCCCTACACCTGAATGTTTACATTCCGTTACAAAGGTTCATATTGACCCAGATAGAGAATCTGAGTCTGTAAGTACATACGGAGTAAAAGATGAGTTTCTTACTACAGGTAACTTTGCCTCTGTATACTTAGTGCATTATCAGCTGTGTATAATTCTAAACACAGACCCGTAGTTTACTGATGCTTTAATTTGATGTTTCCTTGCACTGCTCTTTAAAACAATCTATTTCCTCAAAAATGAATGATGTGCATATTGGATGTGTTAAATTTATTAAGGTCATAGGCTACTATTTGCAGAGCACCACATTTAATGTAGTATTTTTGTACTGTAATGGAAGCATGCCTTCCTTGGGTTCTTTTCCACATATTAAATTGTATTTATTTACCTGTATTTATAACTGTGCAATTTTTAAATATGTTTTAAAAATAAACTTTGTCTGTGGCTTCAAATATTTCAAAATCTCTTTTCAATTTGAAAATGGTCTTGACTATAATTACTTGAACTGAAAGGAGGGACCTACTTCTCCAAGTAAAATAAAGGATTTTTTTTAATGAGGTCTTCTATCCTATTGTTTATGATGTGAACAGGGTTCTCTGCTTAAAAATTAAGCCCAGAAGAGGCTTTTTTCATTACCAAACATTTTTCATAAATTCATCGTTACTCTGAGGTAGAGTTATTTTTATAATTTATTTTTGTTTCAACATGTTAATCAATTATACTTACAACTGGAATTTATACTAGCTGAGGTCTGGCCCAAAGGAGTTTTTCACATACACTCAGTATGAAGAGAAAGAGAAAAAAGTAGATCAGAATTTTTCCTGAAGACCATGCAACTGCACACCTCAAAATTAAAACAGAATTAATAATACTAGAACACAATGTTTCTGAAAAAACAAAGCCAACTTTCAGTGACTGAAATCATTATTCAAGCAACTTCCCATAAGCCATAGTGGGAGCTGGCTAGCAGTGTTTTTCAGTTTTGGCTTTCATGGGATGAGGTGAAAGAGCTGACAGAGTAGAAATGACATCATCTTTATACTTTTGCTATGGGACACTGACGTAAGCACAGACATGAGGGGGACATAAAATACCTGTGCACCACTGTGGACAGAAAAGATGACAGCCAGCAAGGGGGCTGTGACAGCTACAGCTATTGAGGGCTATTGACAAAGCAGGACAACATTGGCACGGACCTGAAGGCTGACCCTCTCAATGGACATGTGGGTTGCTCCAGAAAAAAACCGAGAAGATACAGCCACAGTTTGCCTCTAGAAGGAAAGCTCTGTCAGAAAAGCCAACTGGCTGCCTATGGCTTTAACCAGAACCTTCTACTAAAGAAGAAAGGGAAACAGATGCTAAACACCACACTAACCCTTGGGATGCAAGTAATGTGTGCTCTTGACACTGGCATGTTTTGCCAGGAGATGTAAAGGTTAGTTTAGTTCTTGCTGCTCAAATGTACCAACAAAGCAGCAGCAGGAATGCCCATTAGTTATGAGCTCTGTAGCGAACAGAGCCGCAGTCCTAAAGCCAAACAAAGAGAGTGGTTGGGAGAAAAGCATTAGTGCCAAATCATGCGTACAAAACGGCTCGAAAAAAAATCACTGGGAAGGATACTGGTGAAGTCTGAAAATATAATCACCTACTTCACACCAGCTGTCAGCCATGCACTATCTGTCTTCAGTATTTTTATGGCATTCATCTTTCACCACAGCTGTCAGTGCCTCCCTTATTCATGTTATCCTCATAGCACACCTGAAGGACAGAGAGGTGTTACTTCCCATTTTAGCAAGGGGGAACAGAGACCGGGGTGGTGTTAGCTTGTCAGTTATCTAATACTGCCTTCCACAAGCAGGCCACAAAAGTTAGCGGGCACAAATCCTACACAGGAAACTCTCGCATGAAGCCTGAACAGGGCCCTTTAGCTTGCACAAGGAGCCACGTTCTTGCACTTCCTCCAGTTGCTACAAGTGGTGTGAACACAGCGCGGTGTGACTTGCCGTGGTCACAAAGGATATCTATGATAGAAAAGAAACCAAAAGAGATCATTAAATTTGGACTTCAGGAGCTGAACCATCTTTACCTTTCTCATCATTCAACACTTCACATGGCCTCTACTTCCACATCAGGAAATTTCACTTATAGCCCGGTACGTTTACCTCTTACCTCTCCTCCAGTTCCCGGTCCCATGATCCTATAGAAAGATGAAATGGTTGCCATCCCTCAGTCTTCTGTTTTGGCCTATTCTTGCATCTACCAAAGAGTTCCAGTGGTCACACTGCTATGTAAAGCCCTTACATGAGGAAAAAAGACCTCTCCTTTACTGAACAGCAGGTCAAATTTCTAAATGAGTATGAGGAGTTATAGACCAAGATAAAACTACGATTGAACAGCAGGAATTTGGGGGTGAAATGACAACACTCTTCCACATGAACATTGCAAACTCTCGTGTTCAAAGAACATCAACTGGCTTAAAAGTTAAAAAGAAAAAATTAATCTTAGTTTAAATCTTATTTTCTATTTTTGCGATGTTTTATATCCACTCAGGGCTTGTGGATTTTTATTTTTTTTCCATCCACAGAAGTGCCACAAGTCACAAGAAATCAAGACTCTCACAAACCTCTTTGTTGCCTATGCAGGTTTTGTTTGGTTGTTTTTTTCTTTGTGTGTTTTTTTGGTTTGTTTTTTTTTTTAAGTAAAACACCAAATATGACCAAAGAGTAAGAAAAGAGAGAGCATCAAAACATACTCAGTCTATTCCTCTTCAGTTCAGACAGGAAAGAAAGAAGCAAGAATCCACACGGTCACAAGATGTGAGAATATTTCTTTTTAATTTAAAACAGTTGCAACAATGTCATTCACAACCTTTCTCATCTCAGACAAATACTCTCCAAAACGTTAACAGTGCTTCAAGCAAACAACTCTGGATGGTGCAAAGTAAACCAGTACAGATGCTTCCAGGATACAACAGTAAAATCACTGAAGAGTAAATAGAAATCAGAAACTGATCTCAGCCATTAAGGTAGGAAGGGCGATGGGAAAAGAATAAAAAGTTATGTCCAGTTACATATTTTGCATAGTCTTTCAATGCATGAAAACAGCAAAGATGATAAAAATGGCTGCTGCCAGGATGGAAAACAAAAGGAATGAATTGGAGATGCTTCTAAAACAATCTAACAAGCTCTGGTCGCATCTGTATTCAGAACGTGCGCTACAACCCAGTGGAGGCTCTGCCTGAACCAAAGAAAATGGACTGATTCTGGTTTCAGTTATACCAAAGTCAGTCAGAAGTAATGCCACTGAACCCAGCAGAATTGCAAGCGATAGTAGTCCAGAAACATCTAGGCTTGTTTTTAAACCATAGCTTTGAATACATTAATTTTTTATCCGAATTATATTTTAGCTAGGAAGATTAAATAGGAGTTCATGTCTACATGTGTTTTGGAGACTGGAGATTGTGACTCAGAATGAGGGGTCTACTGGATCCAGCATGCTGCTAGGAATGAGAGGGGAAAAGGAAAACAAGGAAAAGTTGTTGAGTTTTTCTTCCTTCCACTCTCCTAACCTAAATGTATCATACAAAAAAGTAAAAATCAGTCTGAGAAATAAGAGCGTTATTTGCTGCCAAGTCCTGGCTTGCCATAATTCTCAGGTTAGATTGTCTCAAACAGCTCACAGTGATTTTTCTTCCTCCATCCTTTTTTGTCAAGAAGCTCTCGGCACACCTCATCACCCAACAGCTATTACAGTACCCAGACACATGGAGTTTCCCCATCAGCCACTGCCCAGGTTGTGCACTGAGGCCTGGCCCAGCACAATTAAGTGCACACAAATTTTAGCAGGCAAAGCCTGATAATTTAGTCATCTATTCAGTAGTCTGTTTGATTGTGGCTTCTGCATGCTGAAGTTTAAAAAACAAACAAACCAACCAAACTCCTCTCCCCCACATTAGGCTGAAGAGTCAGGAGTTTACATCCTGCTCCTCCAGATTCATGATGTTCTTCTCACATACCTCATCGCAAAAGTGAGATGATTTAACTGGCCATTTGAAAAAGGAGGGAAGCCTCTGCTTTGGGAGATAATAATTCCTCAAACAGCTGAAGAACTTTAACATTATTTTCAAGTGCTAAATTTTAGAAGATCCATAAGCCTTTCCCCTAAACTGCTCCCTGTACTTCTGACCCACTTGGTAGTTTAGGCAGGCAGTACACAAGAGTGATGAACTGAAAATAATTTCAGAAGCCGAGCTGCTAGGGTTCATCTATCACAGCCAGCGAATGGCTCTCCCCTTTCATTTACCATTTCCAGTTTATCACCTGTCAGCTTTCTAAGTGTGCCTCCTATTAAGTGAGAGCAATCAGTCCCACAGCCATTCCAGTTTTAGGATGTACCAGACAAATGGTTTGCAAGAGTCCAAGCTCCATCCTTAATCCTACGAGACCAGCCATGTTTCCAGTTTAATAATGAACATGGGAACAACTCTGGCCTTTATTTACCCAAGATTTCTAAATAAAAAGGTAGTGGTGACCAGATCTTGTTAGTTTATAAATAGCCCTTTAAGTTCATGAGGCAAGAGGGAAGCTATTGTGTTGAACTTCCCTGGAATATAACTGGGCATTCAAAAAAATTAAAAAAAAAAAAAAAGAGGGACCTTTTGTCCTTTTTCTACTGCCAGAATGAAAAAGTGCAAACATAGATATAGGGAAGGTTTGTTCTTCACTTCAAACACAAGATGTATCGCTGCATAATTTGCTGATCCTATTTTCAAATCTGGCATTTTCTGGTGAAATACACAAATACTCAAAACCTGGAAGAAGGAAAAAAAAAATTACTGGCAGCTTTTATTTTGTCCAGAACTGGTGGCTCTATAATTACAATGCAGCTGAATCTCACAGGAGCCACTTACTAATGTGCTAGGACACCGTTCCTTTGTGTCAATAAGAGCACTAAGTGCAGGAAGCCTTCCCAGCAATTAGGCACCATTTACGTGCTACAGAATTATTGCACTAGAATTTCTCTCATAATCTTCTAAGATTAAAAACTGATTTTAAAAAAAAATAATCAACAGTGTTTTTTGGCTCTGCACGAGGCTATATGACCAGAGGAAGAACTATTTTTCCCCAAACGCTGCAAAAAAATAAAATGCCCTGCTCATAACCATTTTTTTAATTTGGGTTCTCTTTTGTAGTGTGTAGCTGCCTGCATTTTGCTATTAAACTTGCAGGCACTGACTGCAGAGAAAATGTAATTACACCTCCCTGCTTCTCTTGCACTCTGTAAGGAGGATTTTTTTTTTTTTGACTGTTCCTATTTATTTTGAGGGCTCAGTAAGATTATATGAGGCACCTCCAGCAACAGTCTCTAAGCAGTGGCCAACACTGTGAAGCTTTGGGGATTTTTTGGAACCATAAAAGGTTCTGCACTCACCATTGTATTTTTTCTAAAATTAGTGTTTTCAAATACAAGTTAAAAACCCACATATATATTCTTGCTTCTGACACAAACTGAAATAACACTCCCCCAAAAAAAGACAGGAAAGGCCAGCCCCTACCTACCCACCCCTTCATCCCTGCCAGAGATATAAAACCTCTTTTAGAGGTGTCTGTTGAAGAGATCAGATTATTGGTGTGTTTGCAAGTTTTAAGAAAGCTGAAACATCATTTCAAGGTGTGGCGTTTTTATTGTTGAGTTGTGGTTGTTGTTTGGGGTTTTTTTGTGGGTTTTTTTGGTGGTGTTGTTTTTGTTTGGGTTTTTTTTTTTTAAAGGGTGGGAGGAGAGAGGGGCAAATCAATAAATCAGCAATTTTACTAATCAATTTTCCCCACTCATGGATGGAACTAAATATTTAAGCAATCTTTGGCAGAGAGCAGAATTGCACTGTGAGTACTTTGTCAGGGAGTCGATTTCAGCTGGAATCTGAGTGGTCTAGATGCAAATTTCCCTGAAATAAATATAATGGGACATTATCCCCTTCTTTACCTCCTTCATAAGAAAAAATTGAAATAATAGCCTTGCCTTTCCTGAGGGTATGCATTTAATTTTATAGTCAGAAAGTCTGCTTTTTTTAGCCATCTGTAATCTTGAATCTGTTGGAAAAACTTGCAAAACAAACATTCAAGAGAAGATGAAGAAACCTATGTCTGCAAAAATAAAATCTACTATTTCTCTTTGGCAGAAAATGTACAGGGCACTGACAGAAGACTGCTTCCATCTCCATTATTTTCTTAGGTTTATGCATCAAAAAGGCAAACCAAAATACTACAAAACTGAATTCCAACAGATATAACTTTAGTTGACTTTTCTCACTGTACTGAAAATAATCTCTCAACTAAGGCATTCTGCTTTGAAGAACACTCACACACCCCCTCTCTCCAACTTTATATGTGATATGATTTCTCTAAGTGGTCTGGACTCTGGTTGAAAACACTGGGTCCCAGTTACCAAAGATGCAAATATTTCTTCGTTGTCTTCAACAGATGCATGGACAGAACAGGCAGGAGCTAGGCTGAACTGGGCTATTTTTCTTCAACTCAAACTTCTGTTTTTTCCATATACTAGCTGCAAACTCCACCAGTAATCTGCACAGTCTTAAGGTATCCTTTAAGGTGTATAAATTTAAAACAATGTACTATACATCACCTAATAGAAATTTTCCCCTCTAATAGTTAAGGCGGCATCAAACGACTGTTTTTAAATAAACTATAAATATCCCATGTTTTCCTTTGCTTTTTGGCAGTCCAAGGGTTAGGGGTCTTTGTTGGCTTTAGATTTTATTTTTTATTGTACACTTGTTTGGGCAGGTTAAAAAGGCTTATGGCTTCTTAAGGCCAGATAACAGATTTGAGGCCTAACTTGGTATCCTGTGGTAAAAATAAATGTAGCCCAGGTCTTTGGGAGGTCGTTCTGAGGCACAGACTCTAAGGTCATTGTAGATCACCCATCTGAAATGAAAACAAGATGGATTACATTCCATGTGTATAAAAATCATCACAAATTTACCGGGGGCTTCTCAGACCCAAACTTCAAAGAGCTTAAAATCTAAAATTAGGCATTGCAACAAGAACAAAAGATCACAGAAACAGCTGAAGCAGGTTTACTGGCAGAGTCAGGAACTGAAAAGGAAGAGGGACAGGCAGAGGAATGTGTAGTTACAGTTCAAATGAAGGAAAATCAGGGATTCCCAATGCCAAATAATAGGAGCATATCAAAATCACAGCCAAGATCAGCACTGCAGTACTAGCAATACTAGTATCAGCCCATAGTTTGATGGGTTTCTTCTGATGGGGAATGAAAGGAAGTTGGAGGAAGCTCAGATAAACAAAGCCAGATACAGAACTGATGCCCCAAAATGAACACAGATTTGGAACAGCAAGCACAGGAGAGCCAATGGTACGTTTCAGCATAGACCTCAGTGGAATCAGAACTGACTCATCACATCTACAATCTGTAACAATCTTCATTTCTTTGGTGGGAAATGTATACATGGTAATGACATGCATGTTTTGTCTGCCATGAATACACACCCTGCTCTGTGCAGATGCACGCTTCAAAGAAAACATTTGTTCATCCTTGTATGTCTCCCAGTTCTACTCACCTTCCTTCTTTTTTGAGATGACAAACATAGTGGCCACTCATTGTGGATGTTCCCATGTGGCTGATGAACCCAAACAGCTCATATCCTGTTTAAGAAATACAAATGGGACCATAAGTCTTCTAGCGTTAACATTGCAATATGACTCCAGGGGAAACTTTATTTCTAATACTGGAGAAGCAGCTAAGCACTCCTAACTCAGGACTCTGCATCCCCAAACAGTTTCTGTTAAGACTGCAGCATATTCTCGCTTTAACTAGTGGTCAGATTCACTGTCAAACATCAAACCAATCCAAATCAAACCCACATAGATCTGTGCACATACAGCAGAGCTGTCATCACAGCCCCTGCTAGGAAAAAGAAAACAGCAGATTCATTCCCAGTTCACAGAGAGCACCACAGAAAGGGCCAGATATGGAGTTCATTCTGTACACAAATTAGCTATAAATGTGATCACAGATCCCCTATAAATCAAATAAAAAACAGAAGTTTAAATTTCAGCAGCCCATAAAAGACAGGACAGGAAAGAAACCTCTTCCTTTAATACGAGGACAATTTTTGTGCTTAGAGTCTCTGGAGAACTCAGCATTGGTTCTTTCTCCCCACCCATACATGCCATTCACCCAAATTACCACCAAAAGTAAAAGGGTACCTTCTTTCAGGATATTGCATAAGGACAGGGGCCTGGATTTTGGTGGAGAGGGCTTTCTGGAGCCATTTTACAGTATCATGTTGGTTATCAGGATTTCAGGCACTCAGTAAATGGTCTCAGTCTATAAAGGCTAAGTACCACAAAAAATAATTACTCCAAATCTTTTTTTTTTTAACCTAACGATAATCAATGTTTCCCATGTCTCCAAGAGACTTAAGATTGGTCTTTATAATGTTAGAAACCAAGAAATGAATGTTCTTATATAATAACAGCAACCACAGAAACAAAAATCAAATTGGCTGTTAATTTTTTTTAAGACCATCACAGTCAAGATCAGATGTACAAGTTTAGAACATACTACAGTTATTAGAATTGATCACTAAAGACCCTTCAAAAACCATTATGTGATATCCTTATGTTAGAACCACCGCTGAGCTTTTGTACTCTAATGCTTTTACACTTACAATAGGTTCTTTGCCTACTTCACAAGTTTGACTGCTGTACATTAGCTCCATCTTGTGGTTTATTTAGCAGTAGTATGACTGAGAATCCCAAAGGAAAAACCAAAAGAAAATAGCAAAGCCATGCAGGATACCAACTATACCTGCCATATTTAGAGCAAGGAACTTGGTTGAAGGGATTATCCTATCTCCTATCAGACCACAGGAGGACAGAAACTCAGTTGGTCTGTAACAGCAGCATTATCTTTAGGATGCTCAGCCTCTGAAGATTTAAACATTCTAGCTTTTCTTTGTCTTTTATCTTATAGCAACAAAACAAAAAGTAAAGCTAGGCCAAGAGAGACTTCTGTGCTGTGGCAACAAGAAACTTGGACTCAGGTTATTCAGTGAGTCCAGGGAGAAGAGTTTTCTGAGCAAACACAGTCCACAGAACTTAGTGGCCCCACAGAGCTGGACTCCGCCCCAGAAGCAAGACTGGAAGTAAATTGTCTAGATCATGTCCAAAAACCCATGATAACTACTTTCAAAACAGAAAAGAGCTCTATGAATGGTGTAGGTGTGATGCAACAAGATAGCCAGTTCTAAGCTGAAGGAGAACTTACTTCCAGACCCATCTTTGATCCTGGGTCCCTCTGACCCTGTCTCTGCAAGGGTATTGGCATTAGCATTGTTCTCCATATTCATCATGTCCAAAGCAGGCTCACTTTCTTCCTCGAGTTCAGGGTGGCTGAAGATCCATTCCAGCGCACGCTCCAAATTATTGTTCTGTGAGTCAAACAAGCAAAAGAGCAGCCTTTAATACATTCTCTAGCATCATGCTACCACTCACTGGTCTTTGAACAGAGTAAGGATCACATTCGACAGCACTTAAAACTTGTAAGATACGTATTCTACCTCCATGGAAAATAGCATTCAACAAGCACTCTGCAGAAGCTTGACAGATGGAAAATAAATCCTCCCACAGTTAATCCCCATGGCCCCAGGTTCTCATCTTGAAGATGCATAGTCTTTAGGCATCCAGGTTGTTTCTCAACAGATGGTAAAAAAAGCTAAGTTTTCCTCACTTTCCTCCACATTTTAACATTCAAGTGAAGCACACAAACCACCTTCCCCACTCTAATCCAGACAAGTCAGGCATCCCACACTTTGCCAGAATAGTTCTATATGCGCATCGTCCACTAACTGGATTTTTATATATGTTTCAAAGGCATCTGAGCATGCACATGTACAAAGCACATAATATGAAATGAAACCCAAGTGCTACTGATAACTCATGGAACTCACTGTTGCCTTCAGCGCTTGAATTGCTAGATTCCTTTGGAAGCCCATAGAAATGATAATTGCAACCATCTCTTCGGGAGGTTGGTTATCTAGCCCAACAGCTCCAAACACAGCTGCTCCACTGGAAGAAACTTCTCCAAATGCAGGTATGACCAATGGCTCAGCAAAGTCTGGAACAAACAAACATTCATCAGTTCCTTCTTTTGCCCCACTGAACTGGAAAGTCAACAACAAACACAAAAACCCAACAAACAGGACCTCAAAAGCAGTCCTGAAATCAATGTAAGTTCATTTCACTGGCCCAGTTGGGACTTAGATGTGCAGAAAGCCTTAAAAACAACAAGTTGAACATGCACATTACAAAATATCTAGGTGGACAAACTCATACTGAGCAGGCTGGAACAATCTGGCACATCACAGAAGTGAAACAACTGCAGGAAAGTAGCAAAGATTGGTATGGAAGCAATGATGACACCAGCATAGTAGACAACCCAGTTGATATATGTATAGATGTAAAATGAACTGATTCCATAGCTGAAATATGTCAGTTAAGCCCAACTGAAACTCATTCCCCATTTACACAAGCAACACAAAAGCCCACAGCGAAGTGTGAACTCAACCAAATCTGGAGTTTCCTGGCAAGGGAGTGCTCAGGTATACTCAGTGCTGAATCATGGGTCCAAACTTTGCATGGATGAAACACAGGAGGTGGAGAACATCTAGCAGCCCTGTCCCTCAGTAGGTAGCCCAAGTTCTAAGTACAGCATGAATGCTCTAGCCTGAGCTAGAGAAGGCTGATATGGAAGAAAAGCATCCGGACCACAGGATTCTTTGTACTTACACTTTATCACAAGTCAGCTTCCCCCTTAGCAGCACGGACCTAGCCAAAAGGTGGAAAACAGAGAGCTGGCCCACACCATCAGTGAGGACAGGAGAGTGTACTTCTGGTGTAGCTTACGTTTGTTGCCGTCTTCTAGGCAGAGGATGCCACATAATGGTCAAGATCTGCATATCCCAGGAGCAGCTTATGAAAATTCACTCACACCTCCAGGTTTCCTGGGGTGGGGGAGGGGGCCATTGTTTCTCTGTCATACATTATAAAATTTCTGCTGACTGCCAAAATACACAACCAGGAGTTGAGTTTAACTTACACGTTCCAATCACTGACCTGGTTCTTCCATGTGTGCAATGATCCAGTTGAAAGCAACTTCAGCACCCAGGTTGCCTGTATAATACACAGCTTTCCGACATGCTTCCAAAGGAAAACCCATCTCTGCCAGTTGCATAACTGAAGGCTCATCAATATCTAGAGCTACAAGAAAGGACCTTCTAAAATATAAAAGTCTAATTTCATCCATTGCATAGTATTTATTATTATTATTCATGGTGCCACATATTACAATACATATCTCTTGGATTTGTTTTAGTACTGCAGTAAACCCACACCCATTAGAAACAGCCTTGTACAAAGCATTATAGCATTTGTTATTGACTTACTGGTAATGTTTTGTCTCTGTAATCTACATAGATCCTTAAACCTTGATGAATTCCTACAGGACTTTATTTATTAAAGAAATTCGCCACTGCATTTCAAGGGGTGAAGAAGTTAGGTGCTGAGCTTAGTTAGAGGTGGCAGCCAAAAGCAATCACCTCTCAAAGGCAGGATTGTGCAGGTGAGAGAGACAACAGCTGCTGGATCTAGCAGTCTCCAGTTGAACTTCCTCTCTAAATGACAGGGCCCAACAGCTTCAGCTGAAATCAGAATCCAGAGGGAGCCAGGATCAAGCAGCCGTGACCCCCAGAACTGCAAGATCCTGCTGATGAACAGATAGAGGAGCAGCTCACATTCTGGCTATGCTGATGCTACTACAGACTCCTGCACACATGCAAGTAAATGCTGAACAAGTACAAAAATCAGCTGTTACGTAGAAGCATGCAGGGCAATACTCCATGCATCTCTATGAGGACAGACAAGCCATTAGCTGAGCAAAAGCATGACAATTTAAGCAGCTGAAATACCAGTTTCAGAAAAATGAGATACGTACACTCCATGAAATGGTTCGTCATACGATCTGAAAATTGAGACAGGAAAAAAACAGGGAAAAGGACTTACATGAAGGCTGAGTAGATTCATATGGGAAAAACAATTCCATGTTTTTAAAGTCATAGAAACATTTGACCTCATACAGGTAAGGCATGTTCATTCTTACATCCCTGATGTTTTTGCCATGAATTAGACCAGGGATGCTTCTGCCCAGTAATTTCTCTAACTCAACTCAGAGCAAAGTGTCACTGTTACTATAAACCAGTAAGAAATATAGCTGATGGCTGACCTAAACCAACTTAAGCAAGAATCTATTTTGTTATAAATAAGGTACCATCACCCATGTACTTACACTAAAACTAGGTCAGTTCATTGAGCAAGAGGATGAAAAAAAAAGAATAGGCCTTGGTAAGGAACCTACAGATAAGGGACAAAATTAACACCTTTAGAGAACTTGAATTTTGCCATAGCCTTTGCTCTGACACACATCTCCTTGAGACAGAGCCTTTTTTTAATGGGCTGTACAGGCCACATACGTCCAGAGAAATGGACTACGCGTGCATGCACAGCTGCTAGGGCCTATTGCAACCTAACAATTCTTGTAATTTAAAAATTAATAAGATTTTGAATCTTAATTTATGCCTAGAAAGTTCTTCTTCTTAAATTGTCGTCCTTTGTGTATTAAGCATCATTGTACTGTGAATGAATCAATTCTGCAGACACGATGTGTTTGTTGTTCCACCTTGAACCAGAGTGTTTCAAGTTATCCAAGTAAATTCTGTGACTGAACAGAAGACCATCTGCTCAGAACTGTAGCACTAAAATCCTGCAGCAAATAATCATAGTAACTGACAGATTTTAAAATTCCTTTTGACCAGAATGGGCCAAATACTGTACACAAGGGAATACACAAGAACTGAGAGACTGATGATTGATTTAGCTACAGTATCACCCAGAGTACTTTATCACCACGTTTTAGACAAGAGTTAGTACAAAAGTGCTCAAAGATAACAGCAGTTTAGTAACACCTCTTATGCAAATGTAAGAAGTGAGGGGATTAATGCTCCACTCCACTTCTGACACTGTGTATGATGACACTCAGTGTAGGGGTCTGAGACCAAGTCCTTTGCACCAGGCACCAGGCCCTGGCAAGTGCACAGTGACTTTACTGAAAGGGAGTCATGAACATGCACTGAAGGTCAATGAATGGACAGAAGATGGTCTCTGCATGTAGCTGATTTTCATAGATGTAGAGGTCTTCACACACTTCTCTATCCACTTAAGTCCTAGATACCAATTAACATTCAATAAGGATGAGCACAAGGACTTCATCCTTACATAAGGATAATCATCCATGCAAATGGAAGATATGGAGCAACTCTGCTGGTAAAGATGAAGAAGAGATCATATTGCAGCACAAGCTGCTCCACCGAGCAGCACTATACTATTGCAAAAAGAGGCAACCACCACGCGGCAGGGTAAGTACGAGACTATAGCCAGTAAAGCAAGTGGAATAATCTATTTCACAAAATATGATGTCTATCTTTGGGTGCACCAATTTCATAAAAATATTAATTATTTGGAGACACTCCAGAGCAACAGCATCAATCACAAATCCTGAAAACAAAGCAGAAAAGCTGGAGGAACTAGGGTTGTCTAGCAGGGAGGAAAAAAGAGGCTGTGGGGTGTTGTAACAGTATTCAATTACAGAAGCACAGAGCTGCTTTTTTGTTCATAGCTCCAAAAGGTGAAGATTAAGGAGAAGCAGTATGTGCTAGAAGGAAAGGAGAATACAGGAGAGAATCAGGAGAAAAGAAGTCAGTAAATACCTTTTGGATCATCGGGAATGATAATGGGAGGAGCAATGTCTGGAAGTTCCTCTTCTCCTGGCTGGAGACCCCTGGCCCGAAGGTGGCTGATATCTAGGAAATCTGGCATGTCTATAGAAACATCTGCAGAAGCAGAGAAACAGGCTAAGCTTATGAATCCAGCAAAATGATCTCATGGTGCAACCTACCCCTTCAGAGAGGGGACTCTGGTACTCAAGCTACAAACACAGCCAGGATTCTCCTCCTGAAAACAGTTATTTGAGAAATTAGGAACACTAAAGCACAATTTAACTAGGAGGTCAGACTACATGAAACTGTATTTTAACTCCACAGACCTGATGGACTGGTTTAATTTGTCATAAAAGAAAAGCAGATTCAATTAGGATCTTCACAGTATAAACTTGATACTCAAGCCAGGTCCTCATTATAGACTAAGGCATGTACACCTTATAGATTATCTTGGATAGAATGAGAAAAAGGTAAATATAAAAGGCACATACCAAGCTTTTTGGGTATCCAGTCAAGGCCAAAGGTGAATTTCTTTATCTGCACCACTAAGTACTCAGGAAACGAAGCAAAACGAGAAGTCCTGGGAAGCACAAGAAATACAATTCAGTGAAACTAGGCAACAAAATCACAAGCAGCACAGATTCCAGTACCTCATGCACACTGAGATGAGTAACTTTAGTCCTGAGTAAGATGAACAGTGATGGCTTTTATACACATAAATTTCACAAAAAAGTTTTCAAGGACAATGGAGAAGCGTGGCAGTAGCTTTCTATGCATTCATATCCTTAATGTCAGCCCAAGCCCTTGCAGACAATTCAGCTTGTAGGAAGATTATAAAAAACAACTACAAGTAATATCAAACTTGCTTACTCAAGTTGTTCTGAAGTTGAATGTCAGGAAATAAGTTTTGAATGACATATTGGCTAGAACTTGAGGGCATGGGCTTAAAACACAGCTTTGGACAGAAGGGAATAACAATTTAATCTGCTTTTTTTTTTTTTCACACCCTTTCTAGTAACAGTAGCATTGTCCATGACGTATCAGTCCATCTATAAAGCATTTCATTAAGCAAAGATATAAAAAAGCTGTCATTTGTAGTTTTCCACACGAAAGTGCTATATAAAAAAACCTACATGATATTCTTATTGAGCTACTATGATATCTATCAAAATAGAGGATGACTCTTGAGTTTAAGGGGATCCCTGATATTTGCCCACTTAGTGAAAAGAAAAAGTTTAACCTTGAACACAGTGCAACATTATATGTACCGCCATTCTTCTTTATGCTCCCATTTTTCCCCCATTTAATCTACTGCACCCTTCCCTTTATCTTCCATTCACACATACCATCCTGTCTTCTACTCCACCTAACTCTGGGTAAAATACAGTAAATGCATCATAAATATAAGGCCTTCCTACCATACTATAAGTAACTACTTTCTAAATTCTTGTTAGCACCACCTTGCAATTTTAGTAACTTTATCATCTGCAGCACAAAACTTTTGAATTTGAAGTAATAGCAAATTATTCTTCATCTTTCAATGCTTTTGAAGATGTAGGGGATGAAGAACAGCTAAATTACAAATTAATTAACACAACACCAAAGCCCACTATGCCTTTGTCTATTTCTCTCTACATCATGTCCAGGTAGCAAGATAAGCACAGAGCACTACCATATAGGTTTTTAATAGGCAGCCAGATACACACTTACTTAACTCCTGCAGATTTTGCTTGAAGGGCACTGCTCCAGAAATCCTCCACATTATTAGGTTCAGAAAAGGCCTGCAGACACGCACTAAACGGGATCTTGGCACGGACAAGCTCTGGCAGAGGCCTCCTTGCAGCTTCTGCTTCTCGCCTCTTCAATTCATAAGCAATTAATTCATCTGAGAAATATATGTGACATTACAAGCTAAATGAACATTTCATGGTTATGATGTCCCTCACCAGTCTTATTTTTGCAAGTTTTAGAAATACAAAAACCTACTTATCAATAAAACTTTTACATGGCTCTAACTAGACATCAAATCTTTTTGTCTGCATTGGGGTCAGGAGCTACACTTACAACTACATGTCTTTTTTGAAGGTTCATGGTGAAAACACAGAACTGGAAATACTGGGCAACAGGCAATTAAAACCTGCCGTGACAGCCAGAATCCTGTGTTAATAGTAACACCAACTACCCACTTTATCAGCTCAATCTGACTTGGAAAATTATTGCTGTCTATCTGTGTCAACTGACTTTCTAGGCAGGACAGGATTATGTATGATCTAGAAAGAGTCCTGACACTGGCAAGTTGAGCAGCGCTATATGGTAAATTCATGAACTAATATACCTCCCAAGTCATTACCTGGAAATAACATGCTCTTTTATAAGCAATAGAATCATCACTGAAACTGATGAATAAAGAATGCAAAGTTCTCAAAAAATTAAATTTTCAAGTCAAAATGGTCTTTTTAAAATATATTGTCCAGTTCAAGGAGTTGTGGGCTAGGTGAAAAGCAGTAGGTGCAATTCTCTGTCTTGTGCTATTTCAAAGTATCTGATCAAATAATCAGAATAGTTCCTTCTGGTTTTAAAATATTTTAAATTTTTAGATTATGTAGGAAACCAGAGGCACATCCCCCTTCAAGTGTTCCTGTGATGTTCCCTTCACTTCCACCTCAAGCATACATTTATTATCTCAGTCTGCAAGACTCTTCACCACTGACTGCAAGGGCAACCAAGATTTGTCAGTACCTCCCTCCTGCTTCCAAGTCTTCTAGCCTCCTCAGCCATTTTCTCCTTCAAAAACAAGTATCCTTTCTCAGGCAGCTCACAGGCATGAAAAAACCACTCCTGTATATTAAATCAACATCCACCACTTCATCCTCCTTCCCTCCTCTCCTAAAGCCCAGGATATCCAAATCGCGAATTTTGGCTTTATAGACGACAAACTGTCTTATACCCCTATTCTCTATTATCATGTTAGATTTTATAATCTGCTGCTAACAAACACAAAGGCGATTTGGTTTTTTGGTTGGGTTTGGGCTTTTTTTGTGAGTGTGTGTTTGTTTTTACACGATGTTCATTAGCTAGTATGTTCAGTTCCTTTTTTAGAATTAAGAAGTTTTTATATACTAGTTCACTGTCCAGGACAAAGGAAATCCAATGCTAATGGGGATTTTTGGGCACACACATGCACAAAAAACAAGGGCAAATAAACTGTACTACAGTGGTGTGGCACATCCCTGGGTCAAATCCAGGTTAAGGTTTTAAATCACAAATCTCTAACATTTTTATCATACAAACTGCTACCATTCTTGGTGATATATTGCTGACTGGTGACACTTAACGGTGGTCCCACAGTCTGAGAAGAAATCTGTCTGAAAACTTGCCAAGAGTATCCAGGTAGAATCCTTCTTCCCTAAAAATACAAGCAGGGACAGTAAAGCCACAAACTGATGTGTGTTTAAAATCTCCTTTAAAGAAAACCAAACCAAGTAACTTTCCCCTGATCAGTTCATTGGTTTGATTCGCCACATGGCCTTGAACCATTCTATCCATACAAAGAGACCACATGGGGGTGAGAACTTCATTCCCTCATGGTTGAGAGAGTCACCAGAAGGTCAGTCAACAGACCAGTTTCTTTACCTTTGTTTGTTGCTGCCTCCATGGCAACAGGTAACTGCATGATATAGTCCACCCTCTCTGTGTAGCGGACCTTTCTGGACTGGCAGCATTGTGTACGTTCTTCCACCAGGAACCGGAAAACATCACTAGGGTTTTCTGAACCTATAGGGTTCCTCTGAAAGGAATATTAGATGCAATCATTTAAGTGACGATCATGAAAATGACCAGAGAGCCCAAAGGCTGCTGGTTGTTTTATGGCAAGCACAAAGACACCAATCATTCACCCAGATCTGACAGCTCAGCTTGCATTTTATTGCATGCAGAACTCTTGCACCCACAGAGAATCCCACTGAAGTCCATAATGTCTGCATACACAGTGGTATCTTTCTACACATAGTAACCCACAGAGTAGGTACCTAATGAATCTGACTGAGTCAAGGTGAACAGAAGAAGGTAGGAAGGTGGCAGGTTACAATAAAGATAAGGTAAATAACATGGAGCATCCTTTCAGCAAATAGAATTGCTCCTACCACTCCAAGTCTGCACTGAAACAGAACAAGCAACTTGTAGTTCATTATCTGGATGGGAATGTCATACAAATAATGTACCTCCTCTTTATTGTTCATGTTAATGTCTGTTATCAGGCAAAAAACAGAGAAATGTCTTCTACCACCCTATAATCAATACATGCATTTTGGGATGTGGAACATTATGCATGCAAATGCCAATAACTTCACCTAGACTGTAACACATGAATAAACACCCTCCATTCTTCAGGAAAATGGGAAAAAGAGGGAGGAAGGATGGACAATAAAGAAATGCTTTAAATCAAAACTGCATGTATTTGTAAGTTTCCTTTTCAGAAAGACAGCATTAAAATTCACAGTACTGATTCTTTTACACACAGCACTGAGCTGGAGCTCAGTGGAACTACCATTTTATACAGAAATATTCAACTGACAAATATTCACTTTGCTTTCAGCAGGGGAGTCCTTCCTCCCATAATGATTCCATGATGTACAGCTGGGATTTGTAAAAGAACTGGACATGGTAATTAGTTTGCTCCCAAGGATGATATAAATTAATAATAATAATAATAATAATAATAATAATAATAATAATAATAATATCCTATTCATTAATATTCCAAGACAGACTTCAATATGGTAAACAAATGGATAGCATGTAATCATAAAACAAACAGCAATTTAAAAGGACAGTCACATATGTTTATAAATCTTATAGCCTGTACAGTCATGCTTGACCTCTCTGTATCTCTTGCAGTTGTTATCAGCTGCATTGGCCCTGTGTGTGTCATGCAAGAGTTTGAAGCAAAGAGAAGGGAGAATTAAAGAAACAAATGTTTCTAAACCAAAATACATTTAAATTAGTGCCGTTTTCTACAAATCCAAGGTTAAAAAGAGTATAACAAAAAAGTGAGCCACACATATAATAGCTCTGCCGTCATTGTCTAATATAACCAGGGAAAAGAAGCAGTAATTCAGATTTTCTCACCTCTACTAGATTTATAAGATGTAGGAAAAATTCCTGTGCGTCTTGCTGTCTATTAGAGGAAAATTCTGGGTGGCCTTTACTTATAAAAGCCTTAAACATTCGGGGAGATATTCCATTGTGTTGAGGCTAAATAAAAGAAAGAGAAACCTTTTAAAGAAGGATTTTTATTCATTCCTGGAGCAAATATCCCAAAGCCACTCCACTAGATCTATCTATGGCCCATTTCTGCCACTGGAGAAATGATAGTTTCAGTTTCATCTGGTTTTACATTTTAATAAAAATGGAAAGGGTCCTGATACATGATTTGGGGGTTTTAGAATATGTTTTATGACATAGTTCCTACAGCGTTCACACTATCTGATTTTTCTATGACACTTGCAAGTTAAAAGAGATTACTGAAGGTTTGTTAAACATTAGTAGTTTTCAGAAAGGCTAAAAGCCTACACTGTTTTTTCCAACATTTGACATTCCTTTCAGACCCCTATTGTATCTAAAAGTATGTGGGCATTGAAGCACTTTGGTGTATCAGCTAGCAGCATTACTCAGGACAAAACCTTTCCAGAGATCTCTACAGAATCAAGCAGAGAACAACTAATGTGTGCAGCATGCATTCCCAGACAGGTTGTTAAGAACAGACATGAATCTGCAATTTGCAGGTGTTGGTCATGTTGAAGGACCATAACATACTGCTTTTAGCCATTCAGTTACATCAGCAGGAAACTATGCCAAATCAGAAAATCTCTAGCTTCCAAGAGAGTCCTAGTTTTGACTTTCTCACCCTCTATACCACTTTAAGAAGCCTCCCCGACCACCCCAAATTGCATCCTCAAGACAACAGTAGCTATTATCCCTTTTAAATAACACTTTTGAAAGGGTCAGAATCTTTTATTCAGATTTGCCCTCATCCTTCATGAGAACAAATAATTTTCAAGACAATCCAAGCAAAAGTGTAGCCTTTAGGATATGTCAGAAGCTGTTAAAAATTCAGCCAATCTCAGTCTTTACTACAGTTGCACTATCATACCAATACAAAAATAGAAAAAGCAGCATAAAATAGAAGGCACATAAAACACACACTAAAAGAGCAAATCTTGGTTTCACCAGGGTAAGGTATTCCTAGACCCACTGAAATCAGAAGCAGATTCTCAATTTTAATGCTTTTTCAATTTCTGGCAGTACACCAGCAACCACATTAGGCTAAGATGCTCTTTAAAGGCTCTCATAAAGAGACAGAGTCTCAGTATTGCTTGAACAAAGAGATGTTCTAGGGATTTCTGAATCTTGGGTTATATATCACTTCAGTGTCCTCAGCTGCCTTTCATCAAAGCTAGGACTGTGAGCGAAATGCATAAAACAGTTCAAATTACTATATACCAGGCTTCTTTCTATGTCAGAAGCAATAATACAGCAAGGTGGCACATTTGCCCTGAGTTTGGAATTTGCAATGAGTTTGGAATTAAGCCTTGTTTCCACCTATACACTTTTTATTCACCCATTTGAGCAGGTTGAAGAGAAACATGCTATGTGTGACAGTCTATAGAAGAGGATCAGATCTTGCCTTCTAAACCTGTTCCACATCAAGGACAAGAAAAACAACAGAAGAAATGGCAAAGCTCTAAACAGAAAATCAAGTCCTAGCTGATGACCCTTTAGGCTTCCAGCCTGTTTTTAATGTTACAGTGGGTCCAAGAAAACTGCTGCCTTTTCCAGACTAAACTCCTGTGGTGAAAAATTTTAGCTCCACAGTACTATGAATATTTATAGAATACCTAGCATACTTTCCCCATCAACAGTTGCAAAACAGTTTAGCTAAATATAGACTGTGCTGGACCACTGCAGATCTCATATGAATGCTCTTACAGGCAACACCACCCAAAAACTTTGGATGAATTCCAAAGACCCAGAAAGCTAGAGAACTTCTTTGCGTGTAGGAGGGGGAAAAAAAAGTAAAAGAATAAAAATAAAATGAATAATTGATTTTATAGACACAAAGCAGAAGCACTTGCAAACACTGAAGGCCTAAAATCCTATGCAATTACATTTATTATAAATGTCAGTACAACTCCCTGGATGACAAAATACTATCTGTATGTATACCAGTATTATCGGGGGGGGGGGGAGACACCAAACAAAAAAAGCACCCCAAACTGACAAAACAGATTTGTATGCCCAGAGTGAGGGAATGGAGAAAATATCTATACATGATTTTTTTTTCTAAATAAATCTTCAGTACAACAAAGAACAAAAGCAGTAAAAGCTGTTTCAAATCCTAATACATGCTATGAATTGCTTGATAAGGAAGTCATCTGATGCATGTAACTACAACTTTATTAAATTGAACTTATGAACAACACAAGTATTGTTAAATGCCAGTAGATGGCTACTACTACCTGACAGAGTTTTACACCATCTGTCATTAAAAAGTTCTCAATAGCTCATTGCTAGTAGTGGCTGCTGGGCTAAACATGGAGGTGTAGCTTTATTCGAAGGGTTCAAGTCCCTGAACTTCCAGCACACTATTCTTCATTCATATCCTGTATGCGTTTAGGAAAGCAGGTCAGTCAGTATACATAATTTAATGTGAGGAGTCTGTTGAAATCTATTCCACTATTCCTTAGTCACAGTGATGCGTTGATAAGTTTTAAACTTTATTTAAAGGAAACAAGCAAGATTCACTCGTTGTTCCAAAACAATGAATAGCTACTGTACAAAGCAATTACTCAGGAGACATAGGACTTTCAGATCATACAAACTAGTCTGTACCAGATGCTCTATCTTTGTTCAAAATCTCCTTGGCATTCTGATTTCAGAAGGAGAAATTCCTATATCAATAACTGATAGATGAAGGTAGAGGAAAATATCCATTTCCATGGAAACTAGCACCATGATTCTGTGACAGAAGCATGCATGACTTCTACTGTCTATAAAACTAAAACTTGGCATCAGAGATTCTTTCTCCATGAAGACAGCTCTTTTCTACAGGTATTATTTCAGTATTGGTTATTAGTTGACCTTTCATTTCTAAATATCCCATCTGTGGAGTCTGTGGCTTGACTCCACATGCCGCCTGGGGTCACAATTACAGAGGTTGGCAGGGACACAAATATATTCTAGGTCCAATTTTCCCAGCATCACTCTGAACAAGATGTTTCAAGGTAGATGGTTTGAATAGTAAACCAGACCTAAAATAACAGATTCGCTTGGGTAGATAACATCATCCCAATAACTAATATTTTGCTTAAGACAACTGTTAATTGGATGACTCTAGGGAAAACAAAGGCAATTCCAAAAGCAGCAGACATTGAGCAGAGAGGCAAAATCTGAACTAATCTCATTCTCCAAAGGCTGATGGAAACTTAAACCAACTTACAAAAAGAGAAGAAACTTTTCCATCTCACCACTAAGCTACAGACAGCTTTTCTTCTTCACAAAAGCAAGCAAGAACAGGTAAAAAGATAAACTGGTGAATCAAGCAGTGCCCATAAACCTTGTTAATACAAATAGATCAGTCAGGCCTTCATCAAAAATTATCCTTACTGCTAAAGCCAAAAGACTGTCAGACAAAGAATATGAAGAGGCTTTCTGATGACTGTGAGAGTGAATGTATTCATTGCTGGGTAAGGAAAAAGCACAGACAGATGAAGGCAGAGGTCTATGGATGTTACAATGCCAACACATGCCTTAATGATTTTTGCAGTGTAAGAGAAACAAGAAACTTTCATGTTGCAGAAGAACAACACAAAGGCAATATGGAGATTACAGAACCAACAATACTGGAGTTCTTGAAGCTAGAGAGTAGCTAGATATTGTGAGCTAAGTATCCGGTTTACTACAAAATTACTGCAAATTACAGTAAAAATAAGTCTCCCACTGATAACACTCACTATGACAGAGAAATAAAATTCTGTATTACATAAACATTGGAATAAAGGTTATTTCATCCTCCAATTCCTCTCTCCTTTGTGTCTAGCATGTTAGCTATACAATACTTGCCCCTCAGTATACCTTTGTTCTGAAATTGCCTATTCTGAGAAAGCTGATTCCAAGGTTTTTTCTACTGTGAATTATTATAAAACAGGATATATACATTGTTCTCCCCAGGTTGTCCAGCAATTAGAGTTTCAATTTATATCCAAGACCACATACACTCCTGTGTTTCCAGGATAGATCCCACTGGCACAGACATGCTTCTACGTGATTTCTGTACCATGAAATACTTGAATAAAGCTCCAGTGGCCATGGCTCTGCATGGCCCCTCCTTCATCTACATGAAAGCCTCCAGCACCACTTAATCTTGCATTACCTAGACAGCTTCTCCTGAAATCAGGTGGAATATTGTCAGACACTTCCTGGAAACAACTCTTTAGCTCTTTATACTTCTTTCTGAAATTTGAAGAGGGTTTAGAAGTTTGCTTCCAAACAGCCAGAACTCTCTAGATAACATTTTTTTTTTGTTCCTCAGAGAAGATAAATATAAGCTGCAAGTTCTATGAACTTTTGCACTCATCACTGGAGCAGCAGGATATTTTATTAGCAGAACCAATGGCTGCTTTAATGCTTTGCACAAATAGCCCCTGACTAATATATTCCTGACTAGAATCCTGCACATTCCACCTTGATAAGCATCCCATGCTGGGTCCACACGTGTTCTTCAATGCCCAGCACCTGTTCCCTTTCCTCAGGATATCACTTTTACCTAGTTACCAGGCTGCACAAACTCAGTCAAATACCTTGTGTTCTTCTTTCATCACCTGCTCAATAAGCTCAGATTTCATGGGTGGCTTAGAGTACTGGCCTGAAAGGAGGCCGTGTCCCAGTTTAGCCCTGTAGGGAAGAAAGTGGCAGGGTGGAAACAAATATGTGAGAAAAACAGAAAAAAAAGAGATTTTTATTCCAAGCAAAAAAGAAGTTTACTGTCTTTGACCCCCTGATGCAACATCATTACTTGCAACTAAGCAGGCAAATCTTCCCATTCTACCTTGTGCCATATTTCACTTTGAAGCCCATGCAGAGATGTTGTTCTGCCCTGCCATTAAATTATTTAGATTCTATTTAACTTGACCAAGTAAACCACTGAGAAGTGTCACTTACATCTGAGTGTTGAAATCTTGTGTTGGATCAAGAGGAGAGTAGTCAAATATTCGTGGAAGGTTTCCCACATACCTGGGCAGCAAGAACAAAGCAGAAACATTCAAATATTGCAGCTAGATTTACTCAAGGATACCCTAACAGATCCTCAGCCCTCAGCAGTGATACATCAACAGGCTTCCTCTGTGCTAACAAGTCAAATTTTGCATCATAGCAATGACTTAATCTATCCCTGGTGAGTACTTCTATCATGGAAAAATCATAGTAAAGAAATTAGGAAATGGACATTTAAGTTTTGCTTAGAAGCTTCTAGCTATAAAGGATACGGCACTGTGGTTCATCTGGAATTTAAATTCTATTCCTTGATCTTGAAATAGCTGCAGGATAGTGTTGCTCAAAGCCATAGAGCTGGGTTGAGAACCAATGTACTTTCTACTCCTAACCAACATCACCAGATAAATTCCAAATTTGTATCAGGACCAAAACATGTAAAAAGAATATTTCTACTGAGTTTCTTCAGAGAAACAAAGGCTAACTCCTGACAATGAACACTGAGGTATATATTGTTCTAGCCATTGTGTGCCTTACTTCCAGCACATACAATACTACTGCTGTAGAATGAAAGAGCACTCTGAATTGTACTGCAAACCATAGACTGTCCTTTATAAAAAAGGTTCTCTCCTTGGAGTGATGTGTTCAGTTTTGATCAGTCAGGAGTATTTCATATTCTTCTGTTGTGCTTATGATGGATGACAGGCAGACTTAAAAATGCTTTTGTCCTTTTACTCTCTTAATTATTCAGTGGAAGAATATGCTCACTACCCTTTTCATGAAATGAGATTTTTAAAATTAGAATTCCAATTAAAAAATGCCTCTCATAATTTCTCTCTTCTTAGCGAGACCTGCATGCAGAAGGTGCACTGCTTTTCACTAGCATGGATCAACATTAACATGTTTGTGCCAGTACAGTTTTTTTTCACAAACAACACTGGAGCAATAGAATTATTCCTGCAGCTATACAAAAGCATGGGCCAGTACAAAAAAACCTTAATGTGATACTGATGATACTGAGATAAATAGAGATATGTACATATGTATATAAAAAGCGGAGACAGAGCAATCAAGTTGACAAGGTGGCATATGATTTCCCACCACTGAAGCTAAGTAAGTTCTGATTTCAAAGGCAGATTAGGTTTTGTGGTCCAACCTTTTCCAGAACAGAACAATACAATCACTAAATCCTCTAAGAGGCCACTGAACTGACAGAGAGACTTGTTTGCAGGTGAGACAAAAATTAAAATACCATTTTGCTTAGAAAACAAGAGCTTGAGGAATGCAGCAGCTAGTGACAAGAACTAGTTTGAAGCAACTTACGCTCGCTGGAACTCTGGGATGCTGAAAATGGCTTGCATGACAGCATTGAGGTAGCAGCTATTTCCCAGGTTCTTCATGCCGGTGTATCCTGGGCCATACATGGGCTTGAGTTTCACACCAGCTTCCTGAATCACTTCCCATTCAGAGACTCTTGGTTTTATATCATTATCTCTTAGCCCATTCTCTGTCTGAAAGCAACAAGATTTTTTTTTAATCTGTTTAACTTCTGCAACAATTATGCTGCTGCTGTCATCATCACCAACTTTGTGATCTATAGTCTAGAAAAGAGCCAAACCAATAGGCAAAGGGAGGTAAATCCTGCATGTAGGGGAGACGATCAGGGTCAGAAGGCTAGCAGCTTGTTCTTCCAATATACTTCTTAGCTCTTTCCCACAGACCACTGACTCTTTGAGTGTTCCTAGTTGTGACCTCAATCCCAGCTGGGAACTTCACGTCTCTCAGGGCTGTGACCTCAAGCCTCAGCATCAAAACACCACATTTTTTTCAGGTTTCGTATTCCATTTGTAATGGCCAGGAATAGCTGCTGCTGTAGAAGCTGGTCCTAGCAAACAAACCAGATGAAAAGCTGCAGATCCAAGAACTCTTCCCTTCTTTCAAGTGGGAAAAGACAAGATTTGTGATGCTGAAGTTTCTCCCTTTTACAGCTGAGCTTTCAAGCTTGTAGGTACATAGTTTGTTCACAGCTTGTAGATACAGTCACTACAGTGTCATTTACTGCTAGCACTACACCACTTCACTAAGAATTTTTCAGACTGGTCTGAAGACCGGGGGCAAAACCTTTGCAACAGCTGAGACTAAGTTTTCAAGGTTACCGAGTAAAACAGGTTTTCCAGAAAGACCACTGGATTAAAAGAGACTTTTTATTCATGATATTGGCAAGGAAATTAGTGTACCAAAAGTATTATTAGTATCATGAAGGCTTTTGAAAATGCAGTTTAACTCTTCTCTATCATTTTAGTTATTAGTTTTCCCTCCACTTGGACAATGAAATACACTAAACCAGTATCAGGTTTGTTCATTTTTAACAGTTTTCTTGTTCAGGTTCTCAGGTAGTGATACTTGGCTATGTGCTTCAGTGAAAAAATAAAAATAAAAACACTGCCTTTATAACCATATCCCATTCAGACTTCTTGGATCATTTAAACAGAACTGGAATCAACATCCACTAAAATACAAATTACTAAAAGGACTTCTGTACTAATACAGAGCAGCAACAAGTTCAGGAACAGGACCCTTTTTGCCCCAGTCCCTTTCTAGTGTACCACACATGCTGTTTTCTAGACTTGATAGAATGTATTTTGTCATTTTATAATGTATTTATTAACAAAACCTAAACTGAAGTTTATAACTTTGCATAAAGAATCTTTCAACCACTTTTTTACTTATCCATTCCTTAGCTTATTTTTGCTTAAGATTTGTATCTGTTTACACATGCAATAGGCTTTCCTTCACTCACTGTAATTAAATATTCTAGATATTCTTCTCTAATTGAATGAGGTTTTTCCATCCTGAAGAAAATAGTACATAACACATGAGAAGTGAAACACGTAAACTAAAGACTACAAAGGAACTCTTTCGGAAGGCAGTTTTCAGATTTGATAGTAATGATTCACTCATCTCAGACCTCAGAAAATAAAACACAAACTGGTTGACTGAACTTTACAAAACTAAATACTATCATAACAGTCTGAAGGAATAACACAAATATAAGCTACATGTGCCATTCTTCTCCTGTTTCTCTCCCATCTCCAACTAAACAAACAACAAGTAAACAACAAACTAAATAAAAGACGGATTTCCTACCACTTGCATCTGCAGCATATCAATTCCAAAGTGTGCCAAATGTTTTGCTATATGCGGATCTAGAACTGGCTCCTCTTCATCAAAGGAATAAACATCTACAAAAGCAGAGAGAAACAGATGAGCTGTAGTATCAAATATTATCCCTTCTCATTGTTTACCAACATTGCATTCTCAGTACAGGACTGCCTATACAAGATGCCTTATTCATATTCTCTAAGTGTAGTTATGACCAGCAGAAAAAACGCTTAGACATCTATATAGCTCAGTAAATATCTTAAATGTTCTCAACACACTCACCTCAACTACTTTCCTCAAATGAAATCACATGCCCTTACAGTATTAAAACCTAAGAATATTTGTAGTGATCATAGTATTTCCCCCCCAAAATAAGAAATTTGTAGGGAAAACAAAGAACAGGGCATGCAAAATTCTCAGATATGTGGCCAGTCCACATTTTGAACATGGCAACAAGAGATTCTGAATTTTTGTGGAGCTACTAGATACAGGCAGACACATTAAAACTGCGAGTATATGGGGCCAACTGACTACTGCCATGGTATTCTAATTTCTAGTACAGTTTAAGGAATCCACTTATGCCCTTTTCCCACAGAAATGCAGGGAGAACTGAGAAATTCTTTATTAGAAGTAAAGAGGTGTTTATTGGATTGGACACCATTGGATTGGACTTGGAAGATTAATCTTGTGGTTAGGGAGGAAGACCAATTTCGTGACTAAGGTGTCTTGCTTCCTTCATGCCCAGAAGAGTTTCTCACAGTGACCTTGCCCCGTATGACCAGATCTAGGCTGACAGAGTAATCTTAGCCAGGAGAAGATTAAACAAACTCAGGAGAATAGAGCAGGAACCCAGATAAAGGCTGTTCACAGCACAAAATACCACTTCTGAAGGGTCCTTACCCTGCCCTCTCCTGGCAACTACAGACTCTGGCTCTGACTCAGCCCATCACCTACGTAAGGCCTTAACAAAAAGGCAGCCTCCTTGAGGTCTACTAGTACCAAACCCACACTGAAATGATAGGTTGAAGGTTAGCCAAGACCTCAGACATAATGCAACTTTTAAAATTTACCAGCTCTATGAAAAACAGTAACTCTCTCAAACCAGGGAATTGTGCTTTTGAGTCATGCTGCCAGCTGCTTGATTAGCCATCAGACCCTCTATTAACACTGGTTCTGATGACCTCTCTGGCATGCATGTGGCTGTAGCTGCCCATCTGCTGGGTTTCCACTGTGTGGTAGCAAGCGTGCCCAGAAGACACGACTATTCATCCACACACAAGAGATCACAACATTCCCATAGTCTTCTGGTGAGGTCACAGCGCAGCCAAAAGATTCTGTAAAGTTCAAACAGTTAATGGAGTGAGATTACACATCAACTGATCTTGGGTGACTACTTTCAATGTGGAATCTTTGATTTTGTTTTTCCTCAGCTCTGGCAACTGAAGAGAGCGCAGCCATCTGGGACTACTGACCCAGAGCAGCAGAAATGGAACACACGACACGTTAATCTTTGCTCAAGCCCAGCTCTTGTGTCATATACTTTAGTACTTTCTGCTGTGTAGCCAACCTGAATTTGTGGGAGAGAGACAGAATTCACTTATTTCAAAAAAACCAAAGAGGAGCAAATTAAAGAAAGAAAATGAGAGCCCCCAAACACAGGTCTGTAGTGCTGTCACACAGACTCTGGTAGATAAGGAATGTAGACAAGTCAGCAAACGTGACACACAAAAAAGCTAGTATCATTAGAGTGAGAAAGGGGAAGAAGGGAGGAATATAAGGGGGAAAAACCCAAAAACCCCAAGAAAAATCTGAGACAGACAACACAAAATATTATTAAACAGAGAATAATCATTATTACTCATATTATGGTAAGAAAAGAAAAACGACAATGCTACCTGTACTTCCTTTTCTTCCACAGCTCAAGATTTACACCTGTTCTGGCTGTGTAGACATCACTCCTTCCTACTTAAAGGATAACAGGCAATGGCAACACTGTCCCTGAAGAAACAAGTTGCACAGGATCCCCCAAAGAAGTATCTAACAATTGCTGAGATTGGCATCCACAAAGCAACTCATTCAAGTGCCTGTCAGATAGGGCTTCCCACTGCCAAACCCTCATTCGATTCCTCAAACCAGTTTCAAACACGCAACTTCACAATGACTTGAAATGACATCTAATGGCACTGTTGAGAGAGGCAGCAGGTAGCACAGTCTGCCAAGTAGTACTCAACCTGTCGAAGCAAGCAACTTTTCTGACTCTCTTGTGCATCCTGTCCAAGGTCCAAGAGTGGAAGACAGAAGTTTGGTTCAATTTCTGCCCTGATCCTAGATCTGTTTGTTGACAGAACACTACAAAATGGGGATAATGCCCCAGGAATCTTTCATAATGTATATAACACATATTCCTCAAGGAAAGACAAGGAGCTCTCCTCTGCTCCCTCTGTGTACACGTAGGGTAAGTATAAATGGAATACTGGCACCACCTCTTTCTCCTTCTTACTGGTGTGAAAAAGGAGTAAGTTAGGTCAGCAGAGGGACTAATGCTTATTACTCCTCTACCATCACCTCTTCACCTCCAGCCCAGGGAAGCAGAAACCAGACAGACTTTGCATCACAATCAGTCACAGAACCTCTTTCCTGAAGTTCATCTGTCATCCAGCCCTATTGAGAGGTTATGATTACCACTGCAATATAGATCAGAGAGAGAATAATTACTGAAGAGGAAACAAGGAGGGTTGGGGGAGGGAAGTCTTTTCTATAGGGAAACCGAGTAAACATCATCCAGCACAACAAAGGTCTGTGGAGAACAGCTGGTGCCCCTCATTCAGAGGGAAGCATGACAGCCTGTTCTTTGTTATCCCAAAGGCCACTTAAGAGGGGAAGCAGCTGATCAGTGGGAGGCAGGACAGCAGCCATAAGGAAACAAGTACTGCTGCTAAAGATGAGAAAGAAAAGAAAAGAAGAAAAAAACCACTAAAGAATATTCTGTTTATTTTGTAGATGCAGTTGAAACCTACAGCTGGGCAAATCCTAAACACCTTCCCTAATTGAGAAATTCAGACAGAAATCATCCAAGACCAGGCTCATGCAAGGAAACAATATTCCATCTGGGAGAGAAAAGAATGAATTTTGCTCAGTGTTTCTGTGGCACAGCTGGTTGAATCTGACTACAGCCTCCTTTCCCTGACACTGAATAGGACTTAAAGATGAAAAACTCTCAATTGATGTGTGTTAAAAAAAAGGGCTACTCTAAACAGCTATTTTTCATCCATATGGTCATAAGCACTAAAAGCAAAATATAATCATGCTATGTGTTCTTCTGGTTTTTATTTCTCTGTACAGCTGCAGCAAAGGATCTCTTTTGCTGCAGCAAAGGATCTCAAATCCTCACACACCATAATCATCTCCACAGCAACACTGCAGAACATCAGTCAGAGAATATGCAAACAAGGATACATCTATAGCTTTCTTCCCCTCTCAAGATCATCAGGCTTTTTACAAATTAGCATCTCTGAAAAAAATGTTACCGAAACAATAAGGAACAATAGCAGAGCTTCTAGTAAGATTAAAAAAAAACATACATGCTGATAAGAACGGACTTTTTCTAAATTTTAAAAAATCATTACCCTGTTACTGTTTCTATGTTACATAAGATTGAACCATTTGCCCTAGCAAATGTAGCAGAACTGAAAAATACTGCTTCTCCAGATTCTGCTGTTTCAAAATAATACCATTCTTCTATTATAAGCCTACTATTATACAAACTCAAAAAACTATTTACACCAAATATAAAACAGAAGAGCAGATAAAAAAAGGTAAGGGCTTTCTCCAAATGGAGTGTGTCATTCCCCCCAGCCCTGATCAAGATTCACAGACTCACAGGGTTTTCTTTCCATATCAGTGTCTCAAACATTTGCACTGAAAGCACAAACCCAATTGATAATAGATATACACTGTTAGTCTCATGCACAAGAGATACCCCCTCTCAGAACCTGCCAGGTGGCTGACCTGCTCCATCAGGAGTGATGGTTCCCAGCTTCACAGCCAGGGGATAGCCCGTCTCCTTGTAGTGCTCCATTGCATGCCCGTTCCCCCCACTGCCATCAAAGAACCACTTGCCACACAGCACCGAACCATCTGTCAGGTTTAGCCACAGATTCTCCCGCAGGTCACATTTTGAGCATTTCCAACCGCTGCAAGAGAAAACAGGAAGAAACAACAGAAATAAGTAAGGCAGGAACCAGTTCTGTATTTCCAATTATGGTAGGTCAAACCAAACACATACACTCAGCATGGAGTCATGCAAGAGAATTGTTGGCTGAGTTGCTGGCTTTAGTTCTGTTATTCTGGACTGTATTAAAGGGCCTACAATGAACAAACCTTATTACCCTCACCTGGGGGGAATTCTAACACCATTGTCTAACTGTACAAGTGTTTTGGCATGTTTAGATGCCTGCAGCTCTTCTTCCCAGGAGTCAGGGTCCTGCTTCCTGTAGGGTGATTTTGCACTGAGGAGTGCATCGCAAGCTATCGTCACCTGGAAGACAAATATATGTCAATCAAAACCTAACACAATTCAGTGACTGGACAGAACTTGGCATTCAGGCCATTGCTAACCACATACAGAATTGGATACCAGTAAGAATATTTATATACTTAAGCATGCACGTATTCTTCTAGATTGCAGTTGTTATTATTTTAGCAGGAAAGTAAGCACATGTACTATGTGAGCTTCCCTGGGACAAGCTGGCATCACAATAAGGGAAGGAATATAGGAGGCAAAAGGAAATCCAAGAAACAAAGACAAAGCAGACTCTTAAAAATTACTGACTCTCTATTATAGCTGCTTAACAAAGATATTTATGTAAAAACAAGCACCACACATAAGAAAACAAAGCACCATCTTGATAAAAACTGAAGCAGGAGACAATTCTTATCACCACCTGCACACACTCACTCACCAGCGCTGGTAACTCCTCTATATTGGGTAATGAGATTTCATAGTGATCAGGAAATATAACAAGTTTTGCTTCATCTTCATATTCAAAGTCATCACTGTTGAGATCACCATTTGTCTCTAGATCTGGAAAACAAGATGGGGAATGTTAGGAGATTGTCCCAAGATCAAGGTTCCTAAATTGTGGCAGGGGTACCACTATGAAGCATTGCTTGCCTGGCATCAGCCTGCAAGTTGACACTGTCAGTAGCTTCTTCTGGCTAGAAATCCTGATCTAAACTGAAATCTGACCATCCTACAAGAGGATGTTCTGAGGAGCAAAATTTCTATCTTAATCTGATCCCCAGTCACAGTCGATTTGGCGCCTTTCCAAGCAGTGCACTGTTACAGACATCACATTCTAGGAAGCAGCTAACAAAATTCTGCTAATTTTGGACAAAATCAGGATGTAATACTGCTGTGCCTTTTACCCAGGATCTTGAAACACTATAGAATGTGGAGGCCAGGTCACACTACCCATGCCCAAATTGCAGAGCGGGAACAATGCACCTCTGTTTCAGACCCCCATATTTTCCAGATCACAGACCTGGCTGAAACATGCTACAGCTCTCATCCATCTTGAACCTATGGCCTTCTCCCACGAAGATGCCCATGGCTGGAAGTATTCCCGCATCTCATCCATAGTCTCAAATAGCTACAGCAAGTACAGTTATACCAGCATTATCCCTCTCTTGCTAACCTCACTCTGTAACCAGTGTAACTATCTCTTTAAAAAGCACTTATTAACTAATAAAGCTTTCCTTTGAAGATCGAGCCTTCCATAGTGTGTGTGTACACTCTTATTCCAGTGTAAGGATTACTTTTTTTGCTTAAATATGAGCCTTGATCAAGCAACATCAGCTAAAATGCTTGTCCAGAAATAAGTGGACTCAGAGAGAAGCCAGGAGGGTATATAAGTAACTAAATGGCTACTGTTTATATCTCTGGCTTCATCAAAAACATAATTATCCCATAGTGACAAGACTGAGTTAAAATCTTGCTCAGTTCTTTCCAGGACAACTCGGAAAGTTAAGACCAAACATGTGCATGTTGTGTCAGACATTTCACAAGATTCAACTGCAAGAATAGCCTGGGCAAGGATGGGATCTTCTGGATCCTTCTCCCATCTGGAAATGCTGGATCTACTGTATTCTGAGATACCAGACAGCTACTGACAGAATAAGGTTCAACCAAGAAGATGCATTAACAGTAGCTAAAGCTGGCTCTTATTTTCACTCCAAGTACATACATACGCTTAATGAGTCACTGAATACTAAACGAGCATTGGCAGCAACCCCTGCACCCTGGGAATGCCTGAAATCTCAAATGTATATCTGGGAGAGAGGTAAGGATGACAGAGGCCAGATTCAGAAAACTAAGCTCTCTATTTACCCAGTGGGCAGTAACAGCCTGAACATCCTAAGTGATAAAACAAGTATCAAAAGATATTTTAAACTGAGCTGGAAAGACCACCTCTTGAGTGGAACATCATCCAGTTTCCATTCAATTCTTGTCTCACCTGCTGCACCAGCCAGTCCTGAGGGGTGACAACACCCACTGTCAGTGACTTCCAGCAGCATGACCTCTTTCTCAGAAGCAACCAACAAAAGCCCCTTCTCATCAGCTGAATATAGACACAAAAGCAAGAACTTTTTCTTATACTGAAAGCATGACATTTATAAAGAAAATATTAATTCATTACTAATTCCCCAAATCACACTATTTTCATAACGATCCCTTCCCTTACTGCAGCATAATAGAGATAACCAGCAATCTCACTTTACTCTGGGCTTTTTTCCCAGCGTGTATTACAATCCTGTGTTTTGATAAAGGACTGAATCTCAACAGATGCAATCTGCAACAGTAAGCTCTTTTGCTCTATGAAGCAAAGAAACTGAGTATCTCTAGGCTGATGATACATATGGCAACGCATCACAGAGAATTTTCACTTAATGCTCAGAAATTTGATGGTGGCCAGCATAGCAAAACCAAAAGTACTGACCATCTCCTAAATATGACAGGTTCCTCAGAGGATAAAAACTCAGTGTATGTTCAGACAGGTTTAAAGGCAGCAAACGCCTCTTTCAGGGCCTGCAGTCACACACTTCGGTCAGCCACCAGAGGGAACCTGAGAACAGCTCACATCAGCCGCTGTTATCTGTAGACATGTGTGTATACCTGCTGGTATTTTCATTTCCTTATGATACCAACATTAAGTTCATAGTATTTACAATCTGCTATATAAAACCAGCAATGATACGGTTGCCTGAGTTCAAAATTCAGACATACGCTTCAGCTCATCTCACAAGCCAGATAGCAACAGCCAGATAGTAGCGACTTTACTGCTACTGACCTGACCTGCATTTGAACTAGTGATCCAGGGATGAAAGACTGAGTATCCTATTAGCAATCATCCGCTGACATCTAAGGACTTCACACACTTCGGAGCATCAGCCTTTTGTGTGCAATGGGTAAGAAAGGAAAGTTCCTTTTTACCTTCTCAGGCTTCATACCATTCATGTTACCAGAAAAGCAGAAAATGATGTCCTGTCAGCATGGCATTCTAGATGTCTGACACGCTGATATGGCAGCATCACACTTCTTATTTTAAAGAAAGATACACACAGCTTCATAACAGTTCCAGGAAAAAAACATGAGGATTTAACTGGCAATTCCACTTTTGAAGGCGACCATGTAAAGCTGGTACACTTCCACTCCACACACCTACTCGCTCTGAATAGGAACTAAAAGGACCGCCAGTGCTTTTTGGCAACTATCACTCTGAAGACAGTTTGTCAGGGTTCAGATCCAGTATGTAAGAGTGGGAAGGACTTCTTAAGGTCACTGACTGTAATCCTTTGATACAGCAGATGACCATATAAACTAATCCCTTTTGTTGACTGTCAGACAGGCCCCTTAACGATGTCCAGTTGAAAACCCCCAAATCACTACTCATATTTTTAAATCTTGGCTTGTATGCGCTGAGAGCCATAGTGGCTAAGTTCGGTAAGAAGTTCTACCTGCATTATATTTTCTGTGCCTGTGCAAGGGCCAATACGGCTAAGAAAGCATGAGCATAGATATAATAAAAACAGATGACTATTACTTTACAAGGCAATGGAGCCCACACTAAATGAGGGCAGAGGCTGACCCCATAGCCACTGGGCATCATGTACAGTCTGCAGGCAGTTTTGAACTTGGATTTTAAAATTAGTGCAGAATTTGAGAGAGGAACAAGAGTAACTACAGGAAAGAGGAGCAAGGGGAAATCTACTTGCAAATAGAGCATATTTGATTAAAAATTACTGTAACAATAAAGGCACTGAAAAATACGAACTTTCAAGCGCTATACTTCATCCAAAGCTGTTTCTTGGACAAGGATGTTCTTCCAAGATGCACTGTGAGTAGAAGAATCTGAGCAAAAAAGGGTTTACTCAGTTCTAAGACTGAGCCACAAGACAACTAACCAGTGTGTAATCTTTTTAAAGACCTGACGGCTTGGTGGTGAATGTCCACATGACAATGTTCCCCTTCTAGTGGACTAACAGCTTTATGGTGCCTCCTCAGAGCCCCAGTTAAACACTGTGGTCACTAAAACAAAGCGTCCGTAGGTCTTAAGTGTTGTGTTGGGAGGTCAGGACAACAGGCAAACCAAAAAAACAGACACGTTAAAACAGAGGCTCGACTGATGCTGTCATTTTGGGCAAGCGGTCAGTAGAGTAAATTTACTCCAGCTCACAGGCATCACTTTAGTGACGGTGAGAAATGCATTGCTGCTGAACTGACTGAAAACAGCAGCTGGAAATGGAAGACAGAGTACTGTAAACCAAGCCACCAGAGGGGAAGAAAAGGAGTGGACGTGCCCAGATCAGATTTAGACAAGTTACCAACTGACTGCACTAATAATAGTGGCATAAGGAGACTCCAGGCAGGACCCCCAAACAGGATTTCCTGTGCATATGGATGCATCTGTGTGTGTATGAAAGGGAATACAAATGTGAAAATTGAATAAGGATGTTGACTAGTGAGCCTACAACTAATTTTGAAACCCTGGAAAGACATCTTAGGAATCTGGGCTCTCATGGAAAGCAATGGACAAATTTGTATTGACTTGGAAGTGGAGGACTGAGTCTTCAAATCAAATAATTTCTTCCTGAAGCCTCTAAATAACAATGAATTGCAGCAGCAGCACTTTGCAAACTATAAGCTATTCAGTTCATTTGTCTTCAGGCACATCTCAAACACTGACCTCATCAGATGAACTATAAAAAAGAAATCTAAAAACAAAAAACAAACAAACAAAAGATTCACTTTGCAGTCATAACGGTCTCCTTGTGGCAAAAGGAAAAGCAAAACTTTCTACTAGGATCATTTGGATCATTCATACCTGTAAAATAACATTCAAATTGCTTGGTACATGTCCAAAGCATTCATATGCTGTTCTTATTGCTAGATCTAGACCTCACCCCTTGGACTTCTGGCATAGTCATGTGTTAAACAAGCAAAGCTAAATCACCAAAATTCAAATTCTTAACTATTTTGCTAGCAGCATTAGCCTTTGTTAATCAAGCCTAATTTCCACAGTTCTAACTAAACCAGCAAACTATTAAGGGTATCTGCTCACCGTTCTAGACTCAGCTCATGCTTAGATGGCAAAGCCAGAAAGCAACAGGTTCACTCATGGTCTACTCAGTTCCACTGCTACTGCTGGGAAGCATGCACAACTTTACTGGGCTAAAATTTAAAAATATTGTCAGGAAACATTCAAATCCTCCTAAATCACACCTCCTTTTCCATTCATAGATATATAGTCTATATGTGCTTACTTACATAAATATAAGCTTAAACCACTCAAACCACTCGTGGTGAAAGTCCTCTTCAGAAGCTTACCAAACAAAAACATCCTTACTGAAAACAGGGTTCTGCTACTGGTTGCTAGGAGAGCTTAGTGGAGCTGTTGTCAAATCCAGTACGGCCACACTTATGAATGGTCTTTATACTTGGAAACAGTAGCCATAAGTGCATTCACTGCCATAGGCAGGCATGTGCCATCCAGGAAAAGCTCAGCAAGTTTACTTGTTCTCTCAGACTCTAAGTGGAAGTTTTCTCTTCTTTTCCGAGGCCTTCTCTGAGATCAGCTGTGTGTCATGGATGCTGCTCCTCACTGACACTCCTCACCAGCAATTACCATCCTCACAGATCTGCTGACAGAGCTGTTCATTTGAGTACTTCAAAACACTTTTAATTGATGGTCTAAGTTAGCCCTGACTTTGCTCAAAACAGAGCTCACACAACTTGCTGCACTGGCAGATACTGCTATGGTAACTGATCTGGAAGCGGACATCTGTCTATGGACAAGTTTTATGACAGCCACTCTGCCAGTTCTGTTTAGCCTACAGTGCAGGCTCTGGCATGGACCAACAGATGCCCAGGAAGAAGGTACTAGAACAAGGCAAAAATGCGGTGATTCCCCTGTCAGTGTATGCCTCCTAGCTTCCATGTATCTGTCTGGGGTTTTTTGTTTGTTGGGGGGTGGGGGTGTTTGTCTGTTTGGTTTTGGAGAGACACAGAGGGAGATACTGCATGCAGCTATGGTTTCGCTATTCGAAAGAGAGGTTCACTTCTAAACCAAAATAGAGAACAAAATATAAAATGTTGCTCTACTCCTGATGTTCCACTTATTCTTTCAATGCTGCTGACAACTGAGCTGACATTTTCAAAGAACCACTCACACCATCCCTCTCGGAACTACCTTTCTGAACAGTAACAGCTAATTTAGACCACATCACTGTGCACACGCTGTTAAAGCACTTCTCTTGTCGTCTTTGCATTTTTCAACATTTACTTCATCTATTGTGTAGTTACTCAGTAACATATTAAAAATCACTTTTAGAGTTAATCTCTTAGATAATGTTAAATCAACCAGCAAACTCTATTTCCTCATTTTTCAATCGTTTCCAGACCATTTACAATCACATTAATTCTTCATAATTAGAACATTATGAAGGACTCTGCTGATAACTCCTGGGAGTAACAGGTCCAGGGGGACTCTGCTGGTAACTTTCTACTGTAAGAACTGGGCCTCCAATCCCTTCAATACAAGGATATTCCCTCTTATTCTACTACCCCTTTTGACCAGGATCTTGTAAGGAAGATCACAGTACATCCTGTTAATTCAATTGCTCTTATTCACATAGTCACTGAATATGTAGGGGGACTACTACACATAGTCCCAGAATATTCTGGCAGACCCAGAGCCATTACTTCACTTTGGAAAATCCACAGTGGTTCTTTTTTGTTCTGTCATATTTATACAACTTTCTATCAATTCTGCTCCATTATTTTCCTTCCAGATGGGCTCATATGAAAATTAAATTTAGTGATGATACTTTTCCTGGTCCCATCATGTCTTTTTTTCCCCAAAACTGGTTTCACATTTACCATCCTGTTGCTGATTTAAAAAACAGGTTGCATAGCAAAGACAACAGTGCAGCTGTTTCTTATCTGAGAGCCTTTTGAAGTCACGGGGAGCTATCATCTTGTCCCATCAATTAATTTATTTCCATTTTACAGGCTGGATCTAAAACTTCTTTGTGCGATAACCACACATATTGACAAGCACAAAGTATCTTCAAACTTGCTAGCCTAGATAACAATGCAGTGAGGATACTACTCCATGCATTGTGATCCAGTCTGCTTTAAATATCACCCCAAATATCCCCTGGAAGCTTCCACACTCTGAGCTGAAGTTACCATATCCACACTGCCTAGCAACATCTCAACAATCCAGATTAAAGGCAGTTCATACATTTCAATGCACAATGTTATTATGCTTCCTGATTACATAGAACACTCACAGCCAACACCGTCCAGCCTTCTCCAAAAGAAAACCAAAACAAAACAAGCCCAAAACCCAATGCACGTGCATGCACGCACACACACCTTGCTATGGATCCTTCAATGTTTAGGGAAAGATAAAGCTTCCAGTTGACTGACCCAACCAGTCTGTGTTTCTGTTGCATTTGCTGGATAGCAGCAGCACCAGAAAGTAATCAGTGAGCATCCAAAAGATGTTTTCCTAATACTAAGGAGATTGAAAAGGGTTTAGTATCTTTAATAGCTGTACATCAAAGAGGATTATAAGAAGCAATGTAACAAATGCCCAAGCTGGATTGACTTTGCACACAAAGCTTAAATCTCTGGGCCTTCAGGGAATTATTCAAAGACACCTAGAAACACAGTGATGTTAAAGTTACCCATTGATCATTGTCTATTCTTGTCTGACAGGGTAAGCCCTAAATGGCAGGCTACATATATATGGCTGATAATAGCCAGTTTGGTGCAAACCTCTACCATAGGTGCCCAAGGTCACAATGAGAAAGACAGAACTAAAACAACCTGGGTAAGATGACAAGTCCAGCAGCTCCAAACAAATGAGGAAGATGTTGGATTAACAGATAAGACGCCAAATTTTGCTAACCACCTCTGCTGCTGTCACATGCAAAATTATCAGGTCAGCTGAACTCTGTGCTTTCCTTTCCTCAGCTATGAACAAGGACAGGAATAACTCTTTGTTCTTTTCTTTAGGCAGGGCCAAAAACCAATAAAATCTGCTGAGCCAAAGAAGTGGATACAAAGCATTTGGATGCAGGGAAGTACCATCTCAAGGATGAGAGCAGCAAGTTGATACCGTTTTACTCCCAGTCAGCAAAGGCTGCAAAGAAGACTGCAGTAAAACAACAGACCAGATGAGATACATTTTCAAAAGTGCATTAGATTCCAGAAGCGCTGGATTAAATGGTGATAGTTCTGTTATCCACCCCAGTGAAAGCGCACCACCTTCAGAAGTTCACTAGTACCAGAACATTTGGAACTCGTGCACCAGATCTGCTCAGTGGGAACAAAACGCTCATGTGCAAGGATGGAATTTGAGGACTCCAACATGGCACATCAGAGATACTATACCATGTACACTGTGTGCTGACATACCACAATGACAGGAGCCTCAAAAGGTATGCTGTAAATCAGCAAGAATAAAATTTGACTGTGCTTTTGTACTTCTTGTACTCACATTGCTAACACTGTACAACCATTGCTGCATTGCAGACAACTTGGTTTCTAAACCAATTATTTTACAAGCATCCAGTGACAAACATTATTTTCAATGTAAACTGACAGTTAATGGCATTTAGACCAGCATCTGTGACTTAACAGTTTCTTCCTACAAAAGAAGTTTAATTTCTTTATGACTCATCTTAAGACTTTTTTTTCTCTCTAAGCCCTCCTTGCAAAACTTACTCCAGACATTAACAGCAACAATTTAATCGATCACAATCTGCAAAGGCCTCTTAGGGACACATTCCACAGATCAAAGCAATTCCAAAGGGAGGCCATGCTATTGTTTCCCCTTTGCCATAAGAGATGGCAATTGTAAAGAAAACATTTAACCTCTTCATTACCAGAAGAAAAATTCACTATTCACACAGAGAGAATAAGTAATAGATGAATAAGAGAAACACCACAAGTGGTGCGAGGAGGAAGAATATAGGCATTGCATCAAGTTCCCCTCATCCATATTTATGAGGCCCTCAGGTTTTCTGGGTAATCTGAATCAATGGATATTGGATGAAATGGACATGGTAAGAAAACTGTTTTCCATGAAGCAAGGGCATATAATTGTGGACATAACAGAATAAGAATTGGTAAGAGATGCTCATGATACACGTACTGTTGCATTCATTACAGGAGAGACCACAACATCACTTAAGAACATTTACCTGTGTAACAATGTTGAAATAACAACCCTTCCTATGACCAGCGGCTGAGCAGAACAGTGCCACAGTGAGGCCCTGTTATATCTGAACATTAAGTACAGACAAACATTTTAATAAAAGGGTGCTTTGTGGATAACACAAAGAGAGAGAAGAGACAGAATTAGTCAAAAAATACCTCTCAAAGCCTAGGCTGCTTGAGAATAGTTGAGGGCCTACTTTAGATGAAAACGTTCCATGTATACATACACATACCTCTGAATATGCACCAAAATTGCTAAGAATTACTTATTTGTCTGGACCAACTTTAAAAACTAGAACCAAAAGTTTAAAAAAATAACCCAACAGTAAAAAAAAAACCCCACAAGGAGCCCCAAAGCCAGACACAATGGTGGACAGAACCCAAGTACACATGCAGACAGGGTCAGAAAAGGACTGTGTGAAAGCAGCTGTTCACAATACCTAAAAATAGCTTAGCATTCCTCCGTTTTGGTAAAGCTCCACCAGATGCCCCTGGTACCTTCTGGAAAGAGAGAAAGAAACAATTACAAATCCATCAAGCGAGACAACAGTAAATCAGCAATAACCCCATACCATCACCACTTCTGACACACATCTATCTGTTCATGGTCTTTTTATTAAATCACAGTCCTTGCTGAGCAAGAATGTAAATCCTCTTCATTCACCTCTGACAACGGGATTTAACTCATCATTGCTTACTACCCTCATGGAGTGAGAAAGCCAGCATCTGAATCCTTCATACTTTGCTCTGTTAGCAACCAAGCAGAACATGTCTCACGGTCACCATGGGTGATTACTGTTTATCAACAGGACAGGGACATCTAGCATCACTGAGACCACTCACCACTAGACCCCCTACAGTATTTCTTAATGACTAAAGCTGAATTAGAGAGGGGAAGAAAAAGCTATTATCTGCATAAAAGATTAAAACCTTCATAACTAATTCCAGTATGACCACTTTGCTGTGATCTATTAGTTCAGGTAATTTTCTTCTATCCAGAAAAAAAATGCCCTTTCCATCAGGATCCACGCCTGCTTCCATTAAGGTCAATCCAAGTTACCACTATGCTTTCTTAATATTAGAGATTATGGAGGAAACCTGACAACACCCAAGCAATTGTTTAGGGGGGATTTTATTTTATTTTTTAATTTAAACTCCACAGCAGAGAACAGTAACTTCAAAGTGACATTCAGTTTCAAGTACTACTTTCCCAGTTCAAAATACCTCAAACTACTAGGAAAAATGCTAGTAGCTGGGGAAATGTAAAAGTCAATGCACTTGCTTCCTAAGCTGTTTATTAACAGGCACCATTAAATCAAATCAGATTAAATCAAATAAGCCTCTGTGGCTATAATGCCAACGTGATGCATTATGTGGCGTATAATGTCAGTGTAACTGTCGAGGTTGTTAGGTTGGGGCTTTTTTTAATAATAATATTGGGATACAACAGGTGGAGAGAAACCAGCCAAGAACCTGTCAGCCTAGGGCAAGTTCATGTTTGCCTCTGCTCCTTGGTAGGTGAAAGGGTCACATATTTTGGGTGGTTCCCTTCACCATGTAAATAAACCTCTGGCCAAAGCAGACTGCTTGAATCATCAGTGAGGTCTTATACATCACAGCAAAGTTTTCCATTCTTAGAAAGAGCAGATGCCAACTAACACTCCTTGGCTGCACTTAAGAACAGAACCTATTATCCATATGTACAAGCCCTAGGGAAAGGGAGTCAGGGTTGCAACTCCAGCATTAAAAAAAAAAAAAAAAAAATCCTCAATGAAGTGAAAATAACAAGCTGAGCATTTTTTTTCCTTAATACTACTGGAAAGTGGAAAGAAAGTAGCCAAGAATCCAAATCTATTTTAAAAAAGCAGCAGCAAGATGCAACATAACCCAATTACAAATATATTATAAATAAATTACACATACTCCCAGGACTATAGCTCCAGAAATAAAAAAATGTTGTTTCCAATACTAGGAAGCTCCCATTGAATCCTGATGTCACCAAGTGGGATGTTGTGAAAGTCATTAAGACTAGAGATTTCAAAGAGAAAGAATTCACATGGAGTGTTTATCACTGCCAGCCTGACATTAAATACTTCAGCTTGATTTTCCAAACTGCTGAATATATCTGAACTGGAATTGCAGATGCTCAATACTCCTGAAAAATCCAAAACGTGACAGTTTTTTACCTTGTTTCTCCATCTGTCATAAATCACTTGAAAATGCTCCCCATTCACAAAACAACTTTGGCTTCTAACAGATGTGACACAACCAGCAAATGGGAGTCCACACAATGCATCAGTAGTGGCATTAAATTCAGTTTGTGATGCTTCTCATGCAAGGTGTCAGTGTAGCCTATTCTGCGTTCCCTTTAACTGCACCACTGCCACATTTTTTATAACAGGGCCATCACCGAATAATATCCAGGAACCCATTACTGTAGGAAATTTCATGCTTCTCTGCCCAGTGTTTTCCACAGGGCTGAGGTACCACTATAGCACCAAGCTAAAGCTCTGCCGGGGGCTGAATACTACCCAGGCAGTTGTATACAACAGCCATATACTACAGGCAAGTGGTTGATTTAAAAATTCTGAAAAGTGAAATTTGTGGAAAAAGAAGAAGAAAAAATAAATTTTCTTGATATAGCTAAGGAATTTACCAGAGGGTGCTCCAGAACTTGCAATTGCACATATTTCTCATGATTCAGCAGATGCCTCTGGTGCTGATCTGCCACTGGCAGATACCCTAGCTCTACTTAAGCCAATAAGCTGAAGATCTGACCCTTATTTTCTAACTGAATTGTGACAAGATACACAACTTATACTTAATCCAAACACCTTGGGAAGCAAACAGGGATTTCTGAAGCAATGTGGTGCATTCTGCAAGGATGATGCCAAGGGAACCACAGGCAAGAATAGCAGCCTCACTAAAAGGATCTTAAGACAGCAATCAAATGCCTTTGGCTTTACTGTATCCCACACCATCAAAAGCTTGGCTTAAAAAAAACCAGAACCACAACGCAGAATGTGCCAGACACTTCATAAAACTGTTCCAGTGAAGGCCTGATGTTTCACATCACTCAAAAGAAAACATGGATAGCATGTAAGAAGCAAACAGTCATGGTAAACATGATCCACAGTAAACATGATCCAAACAAAAATCCACAGCTAACATATGAGGAAACCTATCTATGAACCATGTTAGATGACACAATCTGCACCTGTACTGGATAGTCAAAGACTGTTTTCTACCACACGACCCAGTGCACCAGTGCATCACCACCTTCAAACATAGATGCCAGGCCCCTCCACTACATCATGATTCACAAGGAGAAAAACTGGAACCACTGAACTAGTTCAATTGAGGTTGTACGCAGCACCGAACAACAGTCGGTATATTTGTTTCTCCCTTTTGGAGTTCTTCAGCCTAATCTTCATCCAGGAAAGGAAATTTTGAGGCCTCATTTTAACCCCAGTTTACCTTAATATTGAAAATTCCCTGGTCACGTGCTGGAATACAGTTATATACAAGGAAAGCTGACAGGATTTCTGCCCACCCATCTCTAGTCCTAGACATCATCTTTCAAGAGTGTTAAATTCACTCAGAAGAACTGTTGCTAAAACCATACTAGGGTCTCCAAAAACTCAGTTAACAGTGTGAAGGAAAATATTGCTATCGCCCTTACAAGGAAGTACAACAAACATCATTAACTGTCTCAACCTGGGAGACATGCAATCCACCTCACTATAATTCTGATAAAATATGAAGAGTCATCTACTGGAAATAAAATAAGTGGTCAGGGCACTTTACATAACTCAGGGCCTTCATCACCCAGGGGAAATGTAGAATTGCTGTAGAATGAGAAATGTGAAGTATTCTATCCTGCTCCAAGAAGCTATTTTAGGCCCTCTAACTTGCCAAAAGAGACAGAGCTTACAGGACAGTGAGCTATAAGCAAAGCCAGTGCCTTCCATATAGCTCAGATCAGAAGTCATTAACAGCCCTTTAAAGATGCCAGACAAACCACACACAAACAGATGTTATAAAAAGCACAGGTTATAAATTACTGTTGATATGCAGTGATGTTATGGAAGAACAGTGAACATGAAGTTTGTATGTATACATCCATGTGTGTGGGGGAGTAAGACTGAATGAGGTCAGTGTGTGGCTCTAGAATCCAGCATTAATTTAAGCTAAGCTTTAGATCCCAGGCCAGGTCAGGATTAGGGCTCATGATTAATTGTACAGAAATCTTAGGATGAAAAGAAGTCCTGTCATCCTGAGATGAAACCTCATATAAATGAAAAATCTCAGAAGCTTCCAGCCAAACCTGAGCCAAAATTCTGCACTTCAAAGGCAGGTTTCAGAAAAGTATTTAGTTACCTACAGTATGCACATAATATACAGACAATATGTATGTGATATGCAGAAGCGTGTAGTGAAAAAGATCAGTAGAAGTCAGACAACAAGCTGCCTTTAAGATCTGACTCTTTAGGGCTTTTGACTCATCTCGAACTGAACCTATAGGATTAGTTGGGATCCAAGCACCTGAATTTGATATCCAGCCCCAAATCTGAACATGTTCATTTCTGTCATTCAAGATTTGGTCTATGTCTGAAATGCATTACCTAAACAAGCACGAGAGACCCAAGAACTGCCGGGGTAGTTAGTTGGGAAGCCACAAGTCTCACCTCTATCACATGTCGTTTCAGATGCAAATATACACACTGTCCCGTTTTCCGGTAATGCCTTTCAATGTGTTCCCTTCCAAATCCCAGAAATGTGTTCATGCACACATAGAGACCTCCTTCTGAATCCTAAAAGGAATGACACAAATAGTTACAGCACAGAAGGAACTGAACAGGACAGAAAGGACTCAGCAAGCAGAAAAAACAAAGAATTGCAAACCCTTTCTGTCATCAAGCAAGCACTTAAAACGTAGCTTTCATAGCACATTATGGTGTTTACATTATCAGTCCTCTAAAACTTCCACATCATATCACAGTCTATAGAAACTCATTGAAATGGGTTACAACTACAGATTAGTGAGTGTTCAAGTTGGAGATCCAGAAGTTACTCTTGAAAAATTCCGCTTGAGTACCCAATCCACAGAGATTTGTAAGCACATAAATTTGTAAAGCATAGAAACAATGAAGCACAGACATTTGTTTGAAATAGTAGAACTTTTTTTGGCCATTTGATTGCAAGAACAACATTCCAAATCAGAAGCCCAGCAGAGCTGATGGTCATGGGATTCAGCCACACCTTCTACTGTTGATCACAATCTTGTCTGAGAAAAGCAGATCTCAAGTGATCTTACAGCTCTTAGAACTGGCTAACAAGAAAATTGGCAAGTGTTTTGTCAATATTCTTCAGTATTTATCAGGGATTCTCTCTGTTCACGAAATTGGAGTGCTTGGAGATAAGGGCACTACAAAGGATATATAAAGATATATATTCCTGGTACTGATCACAAATGCTGACATTTCAGTAACATAACCTGGCAGGAGTCCCATCGCTTTTTGCTCTCCCAAAAGCTAGGTGTTTATGCTGGCTGTTATCAGGGTCTTGCTCCATTTTAGCACTTCTCCCAGATCTCTCCTACATCATTCAGACTACCAGGAGGACTTTCAGTCAGCTGGCTCATTGGTGTTGGACCAATTTTTTAAGCCCTCTCTAGGATGTATTGTTTTGAACAGGTGGTGCATAACAAAGATTGAGCCTTTCAGAAGCACTGTGACCTTCCTTCTATTGTGAACATGTTTGTACTATTGCATAGTACAGAACATCTCATGTTAAATTCCCCAAAGAACAACATGAACTAAACTCACCCATAGGCACCTTAGAAGGAAATTTAAAAAAAAAAAGATAAATAAAAATCATTATCTCCAGAAACAAGTCATGTTAGGCACATACATGTGCATAATCATGTATTGAGAATTGTTACAGCAACAATTGCTTTGACAGGATCCACCTGATAGTGCCACACCTGAAACATATTCAATACAGTAAACCAAGAAGTTCCCTCCCACCTGGCCTTCCTCTCTTCAAGGCTCTGACAAGCAGGAACCTCTGCTCTACCTCTAAGCCCAGCCAAGCCTCTAGCGAGCACAAAGCTGCCCATCCTGCTGCACCAGCCATGGCACGAGTTAGGCTCTCTCCAGTCCTGTGCAGTGGAATAAGTAGCAGAGGGCAAGTCTGACAGAGATCATAGCTGATCTCCAACACTTTCCTAACCAGCACCAGGTTAATACACGTTATTCTCTTCAGAAAAGGAAACTGAAGGGCTAATATGTTGAGCAGTTGTTGCTCATTTGATACCTGCAGAGACCAGCTAGGGCCTGACAAGTCTCTCCTGTCCCACCACTGCCCCAAAACTAGGCTTGAATGTGCCACTCTAAATCCAGTTAATTCCCCCCAACCTGTTTCAAATACTGCCACTGAGTATTTCAGTAGGACTTGAAGGATTCTAAACTTCCAGCTTACTTACAACCCTCATCCATACCTGTATACTACTCTTTCAAACATGCTCATTTTTATCAATATAACTAAAGTCAGAACTGAAGAACTGCCTCAAACACCAATAAATACTGGTAATTCCACAGTGGCCAGCAAGGTCATGGAGCTGGGGAACAGAACATGAAGAGAGACCAGAGAATGTTGTTTTACCCCAAGACTTTAGAAAATATGTCTCTTCCGTTTTTATTAATGTGAACTAACACACACAAGCTTCAGCTTTTCAGATTTAGCTGAAAGATGAACATGTAATGAACTATACAGCTGTTGCTCTACCTACCTCAAAAGGACAAAAAATTGCACTGATCATTCCAGGATTCAAATATGCGATCTGAAGCAAGGGCTTAAGACTATCTGCCATTCACACTTAACATATACCATGAAGTCATTCTTTCAGCATCTAGATATCACAATGATTGTCTCTGCAGAGTAAACTATTCAAGCCATCTCATTTCTGAACCACATAACCCCTATCCAAGATCCTATTAAAAAAACCCAAACACAGCTCCTTTGAATTTGAAATATTCACAGCCTTGAGAACAGGGCTGATACCTACAATTGTGCTCAAAAGTAATAAAACAGTTAAAAGAAAACTCCACATCTGGTGTTCAAAACAGTCATAAAATACAATTGTATTTAAAATGTATTACATTTATTTTAATTTCCACTACTGTTTCCCAGATTTATCTACTTTAAGACTCATTATACCTTTGCTGTCTGCTCTTATTCCAAATCTTTTTGCATTATCTCCTTCTGTAAGAAAGTCATGAATGTGTCCTCTACAAGAGAATCCTAAATAAAACCAGGGCAGACCCTGCCTAAATAAAAATATATAGTGTTGTCACTCTAGGGTCTCGGGAACTTTGTTTACAATTCTGTTTTCTTGGAGACCATTCTCTCTTTTTCTGGAGGGAATCCAAGAGACCACTGAACCGTTTCTGATAAGCAGCTTATGACAACAATCTGACACTTTCAGTATACGAGCTAAATGTAGCATCTGAGTAAGTTGGTTGTGGTTACTAACAAAACAGTTATTTCTCCTGGAGAACGCAGGCAGACTATTCTCTCATGCAACTTGGAAAGAAGTGGACAGACTGTTCAAAAGCTTAAAAGGTCACAGCAAAACAGGGACACGTGTGAAAAAGCCACCTTTGCAAAAGGCTGTATAAAGGATTAGGCCCCTGTTTGGTGCTCAAAGAACACTCAACTGTGATCTAAGACAGGCTTTGTGCTGGTGAATTTAACCCTACTGAGCACACAGCCAGTTCTGGAAGGAACAATATTTTACATAGGCATGCAAGTCTTTGCAATCAATATTAATTTTAAACGTGTGTGAAAGTTTATGCAGGAGGAACGCAACATATCTGAATACACTATTTTACACCAGAAAAATACAGCTTGTCCTGAGAGACAAAAATAGGAATAGCAGGGTTTTTCCCCCACCCTCACACTTACCTCAGTGTGTAGTGGGCAGGTAGTGTGAAGTTTAGGATAAAGTAATATATAAACATCGTCCTCCCTTATTACTCCAATCTAAAGACATAGTTGGGGCAGAAGCTTGTACTTACCGCTCAGGCATTGATCACTACCCAGAAGGCCACTCGAGAGTACAGTAGTCTTCTTACCCTCTGAACAGAAGGAAAAGCGATTGCTCTTCACTGTATTTCTTCCTGTTCTTTGCTGCTAAGATGGTCACAGTATGCCAGGTGCATTATTGATAGAAAGGGAGACACATGGTCCACACCAGGGAGAAAAGTATTTTTAAAAAAAGCTCTTCTTACTTATTTAGATAATAATTCATGTTTTGCAGAGGTAGGATGAGGAAGGAAAGGGACAGGGAATCCATAGTGAAAGAGAGCTAAAATGTGACAGTGTTATACCCTCTCATGCCTGAAAAACAGAGCAAGGAAGCTGGTGGATGAGAGGTCTGGCAAACACAAACGCCAGTCCTCAAGGAAACAGAGAGAGATCACCACCTAACTTCACACACACTCATGGCACCAGACACTAGTAGCTTTCAAACACCACTAACCTGATCAGGATTTGAACTAATGACATTACCAAACCCCTGAACAATTTAGACCCCTCAGGGAAATCTAGGGTTTAACAATTTCAACTCCTGAGGTGACTCGGACAATAATGAATTTATAAAAACACAATTGCTGTGGTGATCTACTAACACAGCAAACAGTTACAGACTTAGGCACAATGTCTACTCTACAGGTGTTTGCTTTAGATGCACTAGAGCAATGGTAAAACTTGCTAATATAAGTATCAGAGAAGAGAGTAAAATGGCACCTCGAGTCTTCACAAGTCTCCATACCCAAATATAAAGAATGAAAAGTGTGTTCATCCTATCACATATAAAGTAAAAAGTGCCAGTTATGACAGAGGGTCACTGGCTCCTCTGAGCATTCTGCCATGGTTTCCATGAGAGTGTTTCCCTACAAAAACCACGACCATACAGAACCATTACAGACTCTATTCAGAGTGTCTGTTCATCAGGAATCACCATAATTAATCTGGCTGTGGTCACAAGACTCTTGTTGTATAACTACAACCCAATTTTTAATATATTTGGAAAAGTTACAGGACCATCCCCAATATACACATATTGCATTGCATCCCACAATAGTGTAACTAAATGACAGATGCTTTATTTCAGGACACGCTTAAAAAGAATAACAGAAGTTTCAGCACTTGAATATTCATCTCAACAATACATAATAATTTACAATGAGGAATAAAAAGAAAGCCTGTCTCTCTGTCATGCACCAGTACTACCTACATTGAAATAAAGAAAAAAAAACCCAAAGCAAACCACAGCCAACCAACTGAACACAATAGCACAGAAAGAAGGCTCCAGCAAACCAAAAAGTTCACTTTCAAGTTTCCACTGCAATAAATAGGGTAACTTTGGGGGAGAGGGGGTGAGAATCAACCCAAAAAATGGGAGCCAAAGGCCAGGAATATATCTAGTCACATTCAAAAGGAACATGGGGTATGAACACTGGCATAAGTCTGCCTTTTAGATAAATGTTCTCTGTCACCCAAAGGTGACAAGAAAGCAATGGTGACAAAAGGAAAGCAGAAAAGGAATAAGAGGGTAAAATTTGGCATCTGGTAAAGAGAAGGAGAGGGAGAACCAACAGAATGAGTAAAAGGAACAGAATGACACAGACGTACACAAGCATTGATGTGAAAATATATACAAGCAGTGAAGAGGAGCCATGTACTACTGGAACTGGTGAAAGTCAAGAGACATAGGAAAAGAGCAGCTGGGTTGGGCAGAGACAGAAAGGACAAATGATCTGGCAGTAGGAAATAAAGTACAGGGCTTCTAATAACTGGACTGTTAGCTTCAAGTGCAAAATAAATCCTTCTCCCGCCCTCCCTTAAAAAAAAAAAAAAGAAAGAGAGAAACAAATATCAAAGTTACTATTTACTATTTTATCACACTTTGTGACAGCAAGATGCAAAATACTGAACAGCTTGAAGAAAGTACATGTCACTGAAATAAAAAACTTATCAGACTCTGGGGTTCTGATGTTATGTGTACAACCAGACCAAGTTATAACAGCACATATATTACAGTCTTGAAAGGTTTAAAATCCTCCATGTTCTGGGCTAAATGCCAACTACTAGGGATGGCACATTGGGTATTTCCCTATAAGCAGATTATTTCACAATTGCTTAACAAAGATGTCCAGTATCTCCATTGTAGCTTCTAGACAGGCACATGGACAAGGCCAATCCAGTACAGCACTTACAACATTTCCTGGGAAGCAAAAAGCTGTGTGGGCAAGTCAGACGCTAAAATGAAATGAAACCACCATTCCAAGAGGTGTATTGACTGCTCACTCACGTGCATAAGTCATAGGCAGACTCCAGAGCAGGGCATATATAATTCCGAAGCAGTTGTCTTGTACAAGTCACATTCACAGGCAGGATCAAGGCTTCAAGATAAGTGAGCAGATACAATGGCAAAACTAACATTAGGTCATGAGTACTTCTAACCTGAAACCAGGAATGCAGAAAATGTCCATCCATCAACCAACACTGTTTGAGAGCAGATTATCCAGGTGCAGATTGCATGGGCCATTGATAGAGATGGCTCAGATCCATCACGGTTTACTTCCTAGCTCAAGCCCAGCACCGTGGCTCAAGCAGTGCTACCCATACTGCTTCCATAGCAGCTTAGATTTAGAGAGAGATGGATGATTTTTGCTTTGTGCAGAGCCCTAGCTGTACACAATTCTGTTGGTCACAAAGACAACACTGTGCTTCCAGAGCAGAAAAATCTGGGGAGAGGAGTTGAGAGGAAACCTAATGGTTCTGCAACGATTCAGCAGAGCTCCAGGGCTGTCCGTTTGTCTGCATCTCTGTATTTATCCTCTAGCACTCCAGGTACCTTACAATCAAAATCTCCCTGCCACCCAAAATACTCCAGCCCATCATTACTCTGGATAACAGGATAACTAAAGTTCGGTCAGTCATGGATATAAAGGGAAAGGCTAGTAAGATCCAAATTTATATCAAACTCACAGAAGTGCAAAATGGACATACACACTGGTTCTTCTCCAAAGCTGCATAGTTATTTCTCATTTGTGAGCCACTGCAGACACAACCCTTACTGATTTTACCATTCTCCAACTTTGGAAGACCACTTAGTTAACCTTAGTGTCCTGGTGCACTCCCAGCCAGCAAAACACTCGCCCATGGGACAGCTTTGGTATCTCTCTGCAATGCAACAGTACAACACCACTCTGATTTTTCAGGTGATTACCTACCACCAAGCAACTCACTGCCTCAATGATTTGGAGGTCATTTTGCAGCTAGGCCAAAATCTTTTGTCTGGAATATTCGATTTGTCTTGGTATATTCAATCCTCTTATTTGTTTCCTCACTGCTGCTCCTGTCCCATCAATAGAAACAAGATACCAGCCTACCCCTCCCCAGACAGTGGCCCCAGTGACTTTCTAATTTTCTTCAAGGAATATTGACCCAAGGAACACCCAGATAGGAGGTACTTATCTCTAGAAAGTTTTATGCAGCGTGGCTGCTGATATCCATTACATATTGCAAACTCTCAAGGATTTCAGTCTCAACTGTACTGTCTAATAAACAGCCGAGCATCAGCACAGTTTAGCCTTTGGGAATTGTCCTAACATAACCATTACAGAGTCCCCGAGCCACAAAAATGAAGTCAGCAAGATTCACAAAGGAAGCTGTTGTCAGCAGCAAGGTTTTCCAGCAGAGTGAAGCCAAGCTTTAAGCTGCTCAGACAAACACAGTTCTGCTATCTACAGAATCAGACTGCTTGCTCCTGTCACTGTGTCGGACTCATGACCTGTGCTGTAGTTGTAACCATTGCCCTTCATGGGGAAGGCTTCAGGGCACATCCATATACAACATGGACAGCCTGCACATAAGCCTTTCTTATACTCCAGTTTGTATCCCTTTTCTAGCAGTTGCCTCTGCCTCGGATGCATCTGGTCTAAAATGATCAAACGCCTTTGAGACAAGGATCCCACTAAAAGGTGGACTTTCCAGCTGAGTACTATACTTCTATATAAATCATAAGAAGAGAACAAAAGATTATATAAATGCAACCTTTTCGCCTCCTGCATTCTACTGAACACAAAGTCAAGCTCATCCACCAAAAGAGGAAGAGAGGTCACAGTAGACAAAATAGGAGAGAAGAAACCTATATCACAGCAGCACAGATACAGAAAAACCATCACCAGGAGGGACCGTGCATCAGATCTGAAAAATGGGAGATACAGGATTTCATCCGTCAAACTGTAGGGAATGGTAGGCTACCACAGCAGCTGGGCCAGTCACTAGAGGGAACGATACTCAACACTAGTCCATACTTAAGTTTTGCAGGCAGCCATTCTTCCCTTCTCAATTCCTGTATAAAGAATCAACGGAGTAGGAGCCCTCATCAGGGAAATACAGTTTCTCTAGAAGCCACCAAAGAACCAGAAAAGTCATTAAAAATTAAGTCTTAAAAAGGCATATTTTCTAATCTTATGAGACAAGCAAACTAAAAAGTGTCACCAGGGCTCTTAAGTGCACGGAAATTTGCCTCCTGTTTCTGCTGAATTTCCTGGAAACTAACCCTAGTATGTTCTGTTGGAAATAGGCCAAATCTAAGGACATGAATGTCTCATCTGTTTAGTGGTCTTTCTAACAATACTACCTTTCTGACAAGATCATCATGCTACAGTTAATCCAGATGGAAAAAATACACTGAGTATCCACTTGTACCTCTCCTACGCTCACACTTCTGAAATCTCTCAACTAATGACTCTCTTTGTAGCATAAAGGTGCCATTGTTCTCAGATCTTCACCCAGGGAAGCACGATTTAAAACTCATGGAAAGGGAACAGTGAGTCAACCAATTTTAAGAACAATCAGTGAAGCTGCCTGTAACCACTAGAACATGAATCTCCAGTGACACTCCACCACTTAAATCTGGACAAGAGGACACAACTGACAGCGTGACAAACAGGTCTGCAAAAGCCAGGTCTCACAGCTACGTTAAACTTTGCACAAATGGAAGTAAAAGATGGAGTCACTCACACTCAGTACCTCATTTTCTTTGGCTCCCCGACACGAACAGCTCTGGTTTCAACCATCTCACCCTTCTTGGTCCTTTTCAAAATTGCTGTGGAATCTTTCTCTATAATAATAATACTTTGTACCTAATACTCATAGGTCTGATGGTGTTTAATATATTTTAAAGATCACAACACTTCCTTACAGGGAAAGTAATAACATACAATTAGTATAGCTAAAGAAACTTGAGTATAAAGCCGCTGTGTGACCAGGTACATCACTTTAAAAGATACAGACAAATACTCAGGAAATTCACTTCTTTGAAGAAGAAAGAAAAAAAGAAGGGTAGAGCTTGAGAGACAGTCTTATGGTGTTAATGAAATAAACTATTGAAATAAGATCTGGTGTTGAAGAAAAGTGACAGAACAAAACATCTTGCATTGAGTTGACTCCAAATGGAGACACGCTGAAGTTAGAACTGTAACAAGGAGTGTATTTAAAATGGCAAAATGAGAAGATGTGAGGAAATACTGAGAAATAAGCTTACAAAAAAACCACCTCCCCCATAGAAAGTGTAATCTGGAATTTTACCGTGGATAATAAAACCAAGAGCATATTTTTTAACATTGATCATTTGCTTTAATATTATAACAAAACAACCAACGAACCTTGTATCTTATTTCAAAAAGCGGCAGACAGCTCAATAGGAAGAGGCTCGCTTAGGTTATACATAGCTAACCTAAGAAAATAAGTCACTCAACCAACCTAATACAAAGCATACAGAGATACATATCTCCCTTTAGCCGAGGTAACAACCCAACTGTATCCTTTCACTTTCCTTCTGAAAGACTGTTAAAAACACAGCTTTGCTATTTTCAATTTGTAAATGACAGTGTTTTACCCAAGAAAGCACACATTTGCCCTTTAGAATTGTCACCCTAGAAACAATATCCAAGTATCTGTTAGATTACATGGGAATAAAAAATAAAATCTGAGGTAAGTCTTTTGCCCAGCTGAGCTGAGGAGTGGTATGGCCTGAAAAGCTGTGGAAAACAATAGAAACTAAGACTAGTGTTATTTTTACTGGTACTGCACAGGTTCAGTCAAGCCTTTTGCCCAGCGAGTACCTGTAATGCAACTTAAACAAAAAGCTTTATCAATGGAGGGCAACATTTTCCAAAGTCTGAAATCGCTTCCCATAAAGTCAAAAGGATGAAACGTTTCGGGGGGAGTGGGGGAAATAATCACACATGGTGATTTCAACTCCTTTTGCTACTTTTATACATACCTTCTGTTACGTTAATTTAAGTTTTGCTCAAATGTTTTGTTCAAACATATTGTTTTGCTGAACACAGCTTTTGCTGTGTTTACTTGAGGCTTGTTGGGAGTGGTGGTGATTGGTTGTTTTTTAATTTGTAGCGGTATTTAATATCCCTTCCTACTGGTTAACAGAAACTTTTTACAAACCATAAAGTTGAAGAAGCCTGAAAGTGTTACTAAAAACATCAACCACATGTTCACCCGAGCAGAAGTTTGAAGGAAAGATTGCAGTACATTGATCCCCCCCAAAAACCTTATTAAGTATAAAATGCAATTAGCGCCTCTGCAGTAGAGTCTCATTTGGCAGTTTTAATCAGACCGCCTCCTGGTACAGTCAGGGCTGCTGGGTGACACTTGAGATCTGAAGAGTGTGGGTAAAAATAACCTCTGTTCAACAAGACATGATGAACACCAGACAGCTGAGTCACCTTTAAAACCAATTTTGATTTTCTGTATTAGAAGGAATTATCAAAGAGCGGGGGATAAAGAATTCAAAAATCTGTCTGAAATGTATCTTTCATTGAATATTCTGTAACGTAAACCCTGAACTTCCTTTTGATTGCTGTCATTGACTACAATATCAATATATAGTCCTCAATAACCTCTGGGAAACTTCAGCTTCATGTAGAGAAGCAACTTTTAACAAAATTTAAGCTCCATTTAAAAAGTATAATTTCTAAGCACCTGTTTCTTACATAGCATTGACCATTACTATTTATGAAAGCTTTCAGTATTATAACCAAGCTAAAAATGAGTTAGGCCCCAAATCTGCCACTGAACACATGCAATCTGTGGAGCTTGTGGATGTTATGCAAGACAGCTATAACACCATAGAAAGTTTACGGTACATCAAACATTCATTCAACAGCAAACTAAACTAGCTAGTGGGGAAAAACTGCAAGTTCGTTGAAGTCCACTGACGTAACTGAAACCCTGGGAGAGAAAGTGTTTCAGGAGGACTTTCACACTGATTTTCAGGTTGAGCCTTTACTTTGGAAGCTTTCTCTGAAGATCTTAAAAAGGAGAAAGAGCACCCAGACAATAGGAAAGCAAAACGATTGGCATCTGCTAGCCAAAATACGCAAATAAGAAGGCCAGCTACTGCCCTTTACTACCTCAGTGTGAAAGTAAAAATAAGGGCTCCCGGGGGCGAGCGGGCAAGACCTCGGACAGCCAGAGCCCATTTCCCAGCAGGCAGGAAAGTTTCCCCAAACCCGCAAAACCCCCGTGTCTAAGCCACCAGTTCAGACCGCCTGAAGGAGAAAAACAAATAAACGAACGAACGAACGCCGCTACTGCGTTCGAGCCGGCAGCAATTTGCCGTGAGGAGCCCGGACCGCAGCAGACCGCGCACCGACCGCGCACTGCGGGGGCACGGGGCAGGGCAGGGCCCCCACCCCACCGCGACCCCCACGCGTGGCGGAGGAGGCACTGCAGCCCGGGCGGGGAGGGCGAGGGGAAACCTGGCTGCGGAGAAAGCCACGGCAGGTGGAGGCAGGCGGGCTGGCAAAGGAAGGGATGGGGGAGATTTTGAAGCCTGAGGGGGAAGCAGCGGCCCGGGGAGAAGGCGAGGGGCTGCCCTCGGACAGGGGGGTGCAGCGGGGAGCGGGGAAGGGGCCGCAGGAGGGGCGGGTTTGCCGCAGGGCGCCGGCTGAGGGCAGGCCAGCAGCCCGCAGCGGGGAGGGGGAGCGGAGGCAGCCGGGGGCGGCTTCGCTGCACTCACAGGCGAGTCGTAGGAGAAGGCACACTCCGTCTTGTAGACCCGGTCCCCTGACTTGGGCACCCGGATCGTGGGCATGTAGGGGACGAGCAGCTCGCCCAGGTCCCCGGCGGCCATCTGCGCATCGCCGCCGCTGAAGAGCGCGGCCCGCTGCATGCTCCCTCCCTCCCTCCGGCCGGCCGGCCGACGGCGAGCGGGCAATGCGAGGGCAATGAAGACGGAGGGCAGCCGGGGCAGGACGCGGCGGCGGCGGCGGGAGCCGGGCCCGAGGGAAGGGAGGGGGAGGGAAGATGCTATTTTTAATCCAATGGCAGCGGGAGCGGCACCAGCTGCGGCGGCACTCGGGGGTCCCAGCGAGGGCGGGAGGGAGGGGCAGGGCGGCGGGGCGGGCCGCGCCCGGCGGCCCCCCGCGGCCTCCGTCCGTCCCTCGGCGGCGGGCGCCGAGAGGTGCCAGCGGGGGCGGCCGCAGGCTCCGGGGCGGCGGGGCCGCTCTGCTGAGGTGATTCCCGCCCCGCGCGCGTGCCACGGGCGACCGTTAGGTGGCAGCCGGCGTCGCGCGGCCGCCCTGCTTCCCCGCCGGGGCCCCGCGGCCGGCACCCGGGGAAGCCGGAGGGGTCGGGCGGCCCTGCGCGGCCGGGGCGCTGCGCTCCCTCCGCGGGGGTGTGCTTACGGGCGGGGGGGAAAGGACCGCGCACGCTTGTTCACGCGTTTTACCAGAAAACCTTCCGTTTCCATGAGAGGAGGATGGGGGCTTCCTCTCCTGGTCTCCCTGTGCAGCTCAGAGCAGGTTCCCCTTTGACTAGTAATACTCTAGTACCGGCTCTTCTATTTATTTTTTAAGCAATTAAATACTATATATATAGTATACTATATATATATATATATAAAAATTCTCAGCTGCAAGGATTTAGCAACTTCACGTGCCTCAAATAAGACTTTTGACTGCGAAGTCGCTAACCTATAATTAACTGCGGTGCAGTGCCCGTTGGGTACAGATGTCTCAGCCTGTACGAGTGAGTCTGTCACGGTCCCGCTGTACACGGTGCTGACGGTAGTGTCTCTCGGCGCAGCCCGGTCCGCCCCGGCCTTAGCGGTTCGTAACCTGCCAGGGCAAGCAAGGTAGGTTGGTACGGAGGGACGAGCTGCTGGCATACAGAGCGGGAATGCCCAGCCCGAGATGCCCTAGGAAGCCTGTGGCAGTGCCAGTAGCCAAACCCAGATTTCATGTCTTGAGAGACAGTACCTTTAGCTTAAAATGACCTTTTTTTGGCGTTTGCTGCGTTTCTCTTTGCTTTTCACTTCAAAAGAATAGTGTTAGGGGAAGGAGGAATAGAGTGAAGTAACTTTGTAGGAAAAAAATATTGAAATAATGTTTTTTTTCAAGAAATATCTGGTAACTATTGCATATGCCTGACAGCAGCAGGATTAAAGAAATAACTGATCCATTTAAAATGAAGACATATAATGTAGACAAATAGCCTTCCACCTGTAGTCCACATTATATCCAAGGATTCATCGATCACTTCCAAGCAGGTGACGTGCCAGATTTGCTAGAACCACCTTTTTCCTCAAAAATTAAGTTTCAAAAGGTAGTTCTAGTAAAATCTCAACAGAATTGAAAAGTAAGTTTGTATCCAGCTATGAAGAAACAGGCTGTGAGAGTGAGCAGACCAGTGCAGTCTGTTCTCAGCAATTTTTCTAGCAAAAAATCAAGTGTTGGGAACAATGTAAAATACTGAGAGCAGAATCTGATGTCAATTAAATGGCTTTAGACTTACTCAAGAACAGACATTACCTCAAAGACTTGTGAGCATCGTTGGATGCTGGATAGAAAACACAAATTAATACAGTGTGACCAGACAGATTTATTTTGCCTGAGAAGGCTTCATGCTTTTTTAATGGCCTCTGATTTACTCAGCAGGTATAAACAATGAGAGCCATAATAAGACATACAAACCGTCTAACCTGAAAGATTGACTCAAACAAAAATGACAAATCAAAGCACTTATACAAAGCCTGATACAAAATCAATCAGAATCTTACTAATATTTGGCAGTGCTAGGAAACAGCAAACAAGGCGGTCTTTGCTTAAAATAGTCTGTGCAGTGTTGCTTAATGTAAAGAAAGAAATTCATTATGGCTTTTAACAGCTTGAAACCACAAGATGATCACGGGTTAATAAAGGACTTGAGCTTATTTCCTTAAAAAAGTGGGAATTTTGAATATGGACAGATAGTTTAGGGTCACAAACTGTAAGAGGCACTTTCCATCACTCTCTTGAGGGAATTAAAACCAGAGAAATGCCATGGCCAGTAGAACCTGAGGAAACACATCCCTCTAGTGGCAAAAGTCTGCCAGATAAAGAGAGTACCCTCTAGATTCCATACGTAGTTGTCAGAAATGGTGCAGAAAAATAGCTGCACAGTTCTGAAGATGCATGGCAGGTACATGTGTGGATGTCCTCAGGTGCAACTTGCCTTATTTGCCTTATGTGTTTCTTAATTTGTTCTCGGTTAATAACGGTTGGATGGCACATTTCCACTTGTTTTTTTACATAAACTCTTTGGCTTTGCTTTTGTAATTCCAGTTCACTCTGGAAAAGAAGCCTTTGAGTTATCCTGAATACTATGAGGAAAGGTTTACCATTTTCACCTCCAAAACCGCTTATGTGGCCTCTCTACATTAAATGCATTGGAAGTATAAAGTTTGAAGTTTTCATCTTGAGATTTTGCTGTCAAAACTTAACCTTTTTGGGTACTAAAAGCTGTGTAATCACACAGCAGAAGATGGTATCTGTTCACCCAGCAGTCATAAGATGATCCATAAAAGCCGTTAACTAATGTCAACCTATACCATTCTCCCTGGCTTGGTCCTTGCTCTTCAGACATCTAGCAATCCTTTCATAACAACCTTCATTAAGCAGTTTTCTGTTTTTCCCTTCTTCATCTTACTAAGCCTGTTACAGGAAGTAGAAAGCAAACACCAGTATCAATAACTATTGCTAAAAATGTTAGATATACAGCAGTTACTAGGAAAATACTTAGTTTAATATTTGTCCACTTAGATTCTTCCTATTAATGAGAAGCTTTACATGACAGAGCATAGACTTTAGCCTCGGAACTTTGGGATATTTTCAAGAGAACACGAAAGACTTCGCACCCCCTAAAATCACTAAAATGTGAATGTACATGCAACGCACACTTTTAAACATTTAAGAACTTTTCCTTTGCTTTCTACTCCTACATCTGACAGTATAGATAGTCATAGGTCTAGGCAAGCACTTGTGTCTTAATTCTGCCTTCTGAAAACACAGGAGATATCTGAGGTCATAAAACCAAAGCCTTGCTAAAATGAATTTTAAAGACTGTCCTCCCCACAACTACTTGGCATGCACTTCTCTATGTCACTAGAGAGATATATATATATAAAACATGAAAATTATGTGACAATGTTAGGTACCTCTCAGCAAGTTTTCTGAAATATTAACATATTACTGAGCACTGGCTGTGTTTGCATCAATGAAGATCTGTTCTGCCACACAGGAATATGTGGTTCTGTTTTAGATCTATTACCATATACAATAGGAAGCATACATCATAGCGAAAGTACCCGTTATGCTTTTAAACTTCATTTGAGAACAAATCATTAAAAAAACAAGCAAAAAAACCCCCACCCCAGCAGAACAATGTAGGAAGATGTTCTAGAAAGACCAGTTTTTGGATGATCTACACAGAGAAGTGTCCAGTTCTGAAAAATGCACAGAAGTCAGTCATCTTTGGAGTTTTCTGGGGGTTTGTTCTGTGGTTTGTTTTTTTTATATTGTTGGGGGTTTTTTTGAAGAGTATCTTTAAGAAGTCTTTTACAGACACAGACTGTATAGGAGGAGAGACTGGAGAAAATGAAAGAGCAGACAAGCATAAATTACACATACACAAGAGGAAAAAAGTTTAAAACTGGTGACAAAACTAGTGAAGAAGCAGCACGTCTGACACTATTAGGGACAAAGGGTATTAACAGATATCTAAAGCGAAACTTTTGACGTAATGCAGAGAAAATGACAGCAGATGTTGAACAACAGGCAAGTTGGGAAAAAATAGTGAGAGATGAGTGTGACTACAAGTAATGAGAAAGAAAGTATTTGTCTAAAGTAGATATAATCGTAATATTCGAAAGATCTGAAGGTATTTTTCTTACTTAGTTCATCATCCACAAATTATCTGACACAAGGCATTGTGAAAGAAAAAAGCCTTACAGTTTTCTGTACCTTTCATTTAAAACTTTAAATACTAGAAATCACATGATGAAGACTAATATTACCAACTTGTTTCACATATATTAGGTCACAAAGCCCATTCTACATTGATGTTCTGGAGAAAAGGCATAATTGTTGGTAACTGACATAAGGCATTTTCTCTGATTAACAACCTAAACAGCTATATGAGCTTAACTGACACACAGTTTCTCTCAAATTATCAGAATCAACACAAACATTGTTTTTATTCATTTCCGTCGGTAAACAGCAGGATGTATATTACATAGCTCAGTCACAATTTGTCGGTATGCATTTAAGACCGTGCATACTGTCTTAAAAATTGTTTAATTGTCAGGTGTGGATTTCATAGAATTGTCAATAAGATTTTTATCAGGTGTTTCATAATGATACCAAGGTCCATCTCCCCTGTGTCTCATCAGTCTGCGTGCCTCCAACTCCATCAGCCTAAAAAAATGAGCAACAGACACACTAAACATGAAGTTTATGGTTTTGATCATACAATGTTTAACATCATTACTGACAACAGCAATGAGTTTAGCTTCCATGGTTTATAAATACTACTGAAACATAGGTAATGCCAAAATATGAAGGTTCAATTAAAACATCCTTCTGTCTCTATTTTTTTCAGCAAGTCATCTCACAAAAGAGTACTAAAAATACTTGCAGGAGTTCTGTCACAGGTTCTTGCCTAGTAAGGGGCTAGACAGTTTTCATACAGCTTTCAACTAAAAATAAATAGGAGCAAGAAAATCAGAAGTAAATGTGATGGTAGAAGGAGCTATGCTGTCTTGGTCCCAATAGCAACAGTTCGTGGTACTCAATTTCTTCTACCACCACAGTTTACTCTGAGTAAGTACAGAATAAACTCAGTACAAGGATGTCATTGCTGCCCACAAAATCTTCAACAGCAACAAGGAATATGACCAGTCCTGTAAACTGTCATTTAGCTACTCAATTAAGTGATAAGCATTAGCAGAGGCAAAAAGAGCTGTTCATTTCCTGACTCAGGAAGACAGAGCTATATCCTTTATAAATATGAACTGCTTTGAAGAGACACTCTTGTTTTACAAGACTGCCCTTGGATTGTTCCAGTTCTGGTAAACTTAATACTGAGAAGGCAGGGACTACAGATACCGGAACTTCCACTCTGCCACCAGCCAGTGCAGCAAGCCCTCAGGGTCAAGTGATACATGAGTAAACTCGTTATGTCAGCATCCAACGCTGTTTGTTAAGCAAGGTAAAAGAGTCAACTACAGTATGTTATCAGTATTTTAAAACCCTCAGCTACGTAACATACCTCAGTTCAGTTTTCTTCGCTTCAACATCAAGCAAAGCCATCTCTTTCTCATAGTTCTTTTCAGGGGGGTCAAGGAAGTAACGAGCTATCCAGCGACTTATAGGGTGCTGGAAAATATAAAACCAGACATTATTCATGCAATTTCCACGTAGAAATGTCATCATAACTAAATCATTTTGCATGTTCCCAGTCCTGAAAACATGTCATCAACACTATGGGTGCTGCCACTCAAACCACAATAGTAAAGTTAAAAACATGCTCAACTATTTTTAAGATCAGAACCCTAAAAACCTGTATTTCTTTTGCCATTTTTAAAGCCAAGATAACCTGCAGACTACTATTCTGTAACAAAATTAAAAGTTAATGGAAGACGTGATTTATTTCCTTTCTGTTGGCATAAAGTTCCTTAAACTGCCACTGTAATCACAGAAATGGACTCCAAACCTCTTACCGTAATCAGTAACATTTTAAAGTTTTGCTTCCACATAGAGGTCATTTCACTAGGAACAAAAGTCTAAATGAGTTGAAACAGTCATAATAGTATTGCTAAATTCGATTACTTCCTTTCAAAAACAAGAAAGTGCTTGCAGCAAGAAGCCAGGGACTAATGTTAGGAAAATATGAATTAAATGAAAAAAGTATAACCTTGAGTTTCTGACTACAAAAATCTTCAATTCTAGATATAAAAGCAGGTGTGATAATGGACTTTGAAACAACGCTAGCAAACAATACAAAAGAAGTAATGTCACTTTAAACTCCAGTATCTTAAGTTGTAGTTCCAGAGCAAGACATAAAGACAAAGACTGCATGCTAAGAATAAAGAGAATGAAAGACTGTTCTTACTATTTAGGAATATTATAAAAGAATTCTTGGCATATAGCTTCAGCAGTTTACTTGCACGAAGTTACAGATCATTTGCATCTACTTGTGTCAATAAACAGATTTCCTACAGCAACATGCATGTTCCATAAAGCTGAAAAAAAAAGCAAGTTTACCAAAACCGTAACTGCACAATTGGAGTTCTGCTACACTGATACCTAATGGCAGGGATATGGCCATCCTCATTATCATACTCCACACATTTTACTCCCAAAAGTATCATCAAGGGGAAGGCCGTCCATAACATGCCACCCTTTTATATGTTACACTCACTTTGTAGTATTCCCAGTACTCTGGAACGTAACCTTCGGGAATCTCTGCAAGTTCAGCTTCACCTGACAAGGAAAGGAGGGGAGGAACATTTCATACAAGGTTTGGTTTTTTTTTTCAAAGTACCTTATATTCTTCCTTTCACATTAAGAAAAGGTCATTATTTCACATGGAGAGTACTTAATCCCTCAATCTGAGCTCTATTCAGAAAAATTGGACTTGTAATTTTTCCAGACACTTCACACTGCATGTATCTAGCTCATAGACTTTAAGCCACAGAACAAAAGGGTGAAATTAGCAGCTATACAGAAGAAATAACTAAGATCAAGTCCACAAAAATGCCCTTTAAAGTATATGAGCTGAAAGCATGGATTTTTCCTAACTTCTCTATTAAATTAATTCCATATTATTACAATAGTAGATTTAAAACACGTATTGCCAAGCAGAATTTTGGCTTTTTTGCTAGATAAAAAGCAACAGTTGCAATGTATGCAGCCTTCTTAAAGAGGTATGTAAAACAAGGTAATACCAGCTTCTCATTTGAATACAGAACTGTTCACTAAACCTCACTAATGTTTGAAAGACTGTCAAAAGATGGAATTTTTCCATTTTTAAAAATGTGGAAAGCTTTTTAAAAAAAGCAACAACTACAGAAAAATAAGAATACTGGGAACATCGTCTATGTACTTACACAATATTACTGTAACTGTTAGGCCTATTTCATGGTCTTCCAAAGAGCAAGTCTTAAAAGACCTCTTTTTTCTATCCAGCATGCTTAGTTTCCATTTAATAATTTTGACTGTGTACTTAGCTTAGCCATGACAGAGCACTCACCAATGAAGATGTTGACATATGTTATGAATAGTGCCACTGGTATTCCTGTCAGAAATACATAGAATCTCTGTATAGGGCATAAAAAGAAAAAGAAACAGTATGGGAAACTCAGAAGCCTGACAAAATTTAGATGAGGTTAGTCTGAAAATGATGTAACAGTCAGTAATTCTTAGATTTGCATTCATAGGTTAGATAGGGATGTTGTACGTAAAGACATATTGCTGCTTAGAATGAGTTAATTACCAAACTAGAATACAGAAACAGCAATGCTGTGTCAGTCCATGAGCCTATTTAGTTCAGCTTTCAACCTCCCGGAGAGGTCAGTCTCTGCAGAAGGAGACAGTAACGCTTCCCCTGAATGCCATCTCAGCATCTTGTGATGACTGGCTTCAGCATTTAACTGTAATGAGGCACTAACACCAGTGCAATATAATCCAACATAAATACAACCACTGCTGGCTTTGGTAACTGTGGAAGGCAGATAAAGGAAGCCTGATCACACGAAGGGAGTTGTATCAAGTTGGCTGTTAGCCCTCATAATAGGCTTTACCCGAAACCTAGCTTTTTAGGGGTCGAACTCAGGTCAGGCTTCCTCAGTCTAATCTCTGGTATTAATGGTTTAGGTAACTGAAGGCAAACCCTGTAGGAGAGTAGGAAAACCTAATACATTTTAGAAAGGAGGATGGAGCGGAAAGCATTTGTAGGTTATGCATATATGAACACAGACACATAATTTAAGAATGCTACTACAGTATTAATTTGAGTACCTATCACAATCTTTGCCATTTAGCCAATCGTTTTACTTCATCTGACCCTGATTTTACAACATATGACAAAAAATTATTTAGGAGGAGGACTGGAATCTCTTGTTTATGTGAATAGTGCCAACCACATTTTAGATGCTGTCATGTAAACAATAGAGAAAATTGTATTTTAGACACCTCTACACCATTTGCAAGGGATGTGTTATACTGAATGTAATAAATTTGTTTCTAACTCACCAACAAGTTCAGAAATCGAGTATCATAAAAACTTGTTGCCTTGATAATAAACATTCTCTTCCCATGGCTGCTGCTATGTCGTACAGGAGCTGAAAATGGAACCAAAGTATTATGTTTTTTTCTCCCTTTGGTGCTTGTGCCAGGATAAGGTCAACAACACATGTGGGGGAAAAAAAAGGCAGCATACAGCAGTGGCTGAGTAGTTACAAGCTGGTTTTCTAGAGGATATCAATGTCCCTAAAAGCCTGCCTGAACTAATTGTCTGTTTTGCTAGAATGAACCTATTTTTTTTCTAACTTTAGACATAGTTATATTTCTACCTGTAAGTCACAACAAATAAATCATTGAATGTCATTATACAGGGCCAAGTAAATTCACAGATTAGTATATTAGGAAGTTTGACCTGCCGCTAGTTTTGATCCATATTCTACCCAAGAAATGTAATTTCTCAGAGGAGCGGTGATACACGCTGCACCCCTCGAGGGATTTTCCTGCGCGTTGAATGGGTTTCCTACACCTGCTCCGCCAAGGAAGAGCCGCAGCAGCCTGTAATTGCCGCCGCCCAGCTCCGCCTTCTGCCCCAGCCCCACAGCCAAGGTAGCGGGGAAAGGCCCGAGCCCAGCGACCGCCCCGAGCCGGGGAGCCGAGACGGAGGCACCCACCCCGCGCCCGCTGTGCCGCCGAGACGCGGCCCCCGCCTCGCACCGGCCGCGGCGGGCAAGCCTCCCTGAGGCGGCGGGCGAACCTCCCTGAGGCGGCGGCCCCGCGGCCCGCCGCGCCCCTCTCCTCAGGAGGACGCCTCTCCTCCGCCCCCCAAGGTCACCTCGCCCCTGGCACACCCGTCCCCCTCGTTCCCGCCACCGAGGCCCTACCGACGATGCCGGGGAGGCGGGCGGCCCCGGCGATCCAGGGGAGGCGAGCGCCGCCCGCCGCGCCGCTCGCCGCCCGCCGAGCTCCCCAGGCAGCCGCTGCCCGGAGCAGCAGGCTCATGGCCGCCATAGCTGGAACTGGCACGGGGGCGGGGCCGCCAGCGCCACTTTCCGCGGCGGGGTGAAGCTAGGCAGCCGCCATGTTGACAAAGGGCAGGTCCTTCACTCTCCTTCCGGCGCCCCCGCAGGACGCCGTCCGCGGCGCCAGGCATTGTGGGAGGGGCGGTGGGGTCATGGCGGCCGCCGGGGCGATGGCCGCCCTGTGCGGGCGCCTCACGGCTGCGCTGCGGGTGTTAGGAGCGCGGCCGGGCTCGACGGCTGCCGGCTTCCCTGGGTAGGCACCGGGGCGGGGAGGCTGAGGTTCAGGAACCGGTTGGAGTGGGGATGGGCGCGTCGCGGGCCGTAGCGCGGTTCCCGGGAGGAAGGAGAGCCGCCCTTAGCGCTCCGCGTTGGCGGGAGGCAGGCGGCAGGCTGTCCGGGTGTCCTGGCTTCTGAAACCTCGACCGAGGGCTGCAGAGTGCCTTGTATTGTAAGGCATTGTTTAAGTGTAGTATGAAGCGCTTCCCTGTGCACGTTGCTGTTTTGCACTCGTTATGCTTCCAGCCTGGGGTTTTTTCGTGCTTACGCCATGTTTACTGCTTTTGCTATTTAGTTGAAGCCAACGTAGGAGGACGTGTTCTTGTATAGTGTAGCTTCAACTTGTTCTTTCTTCTAATCTTCAAATTGTTATTTATCTCTGAGCATAGATAAGTGATAATTAGATGAGCCCCGGGGAGGAGAAAACAACACTGAGGTGACATTTTTATGAAGAACTGAACCCGTACCTTTTCCCCCTAGACTGTGGTATTCATCTGTCTGTAGGACCTGTGCCTTTATGAACGAAAGAAACATTCTCATTTAGCAGAATATTATTTTCCTTATCATCTATAGCTTTCCTTCTAATTTTTATGCAGATTGATGCTCAATCTATTCCACAAGAACCTAGCAAAAGTTGAGCCCTTCCATCAGTTGAAGTTTCTGCACACTACTTTGTCTCGGAAAGGTCTGGAGGAGTTTTTTGATGATCCAAGAAACTGGGGAGAAAAAAACGTAAAGTCTGGTGAGTTATATTTAGCATTTCTGATAGTGATCTTTGAGCCACTTGTGCTCAGCTGAGATCTGACCTCCTATTTTGCATTATAGGAAGTATTCATAGCTACATAAAACTTATTTTTTATATGTATATGTACATAAATATACTTGTGCATTTTATGCCTGTTAATTTTTTTTTTTCTGTGTATTCTGTGTTTATGAAAGCAAATAGCTATTATGCAGCAAAATATTTTGCTGTAAATCCTCTGCCTTGCTCTTAAGTGAGAGTGTATCACGGAAGAGACATTCTTTGACGAAATAAACAGTACCATGGAAGAAAAATATTTCAATGTAAAGATTCATCTTATAGCTTTCCCTGTTTCCGGCCTTTTACAAACACAAAAACAGTACATGTCATTGTTTTTTTAATGTATTGGTATATTCAAAGGAAAGCTGATTATCCACAAGGATAGCTTTCCAAGGGGCAGTATTTCTTAAAAAAGTGATCCTTGTTCTGTTGAGTCAGCTGAGCCTGCTAATAGAAGCACTTTTTTTTTCAGAATAAGAGAACTTTTTTTTTTTTTACAGGGGATGCATGGAATATAAAGCAGCTAAGGGGCAAGAGTAGCGAAGACTTGCACAAACTTTGGTAAGTAAGTTTTAGTGAAGTAGCTTTTCTTCTTTCAAAGCAGCTCTGCATGTTTTATTAAAATGTGGCTAGTGAACTTATTAGCCAGTAAATTTAGTCTGCCACACAGCTCTGCATGCTTAAGGCTGCTTTGGGCTTGGAGCAGCCCAAGTTCAGGTACTGCTCAGAATACAAAAGCTGTACTGCAGGTGGTTGTGTGACAGTTGTGTTCAGTACAAAGGGTTCACGTTTGGTACGAAGAGACTGAGCTTGAGCCCTTTGCGGGGGGATTGTTCGAACTGCAGGACAGACATGGCTGGAAGTGACCTCTGGTGGGGCTAACCACTAAGTTAGATCAGGTTGCTCAGGTCTGCATCCATTCCGATGTTGAAAGTCTCTGAGGCTGGAGATTGCATCACTACTCTAGACAACCTGTGCCAGGGCTAAACTAGTACTTATTACTTGGAACAGTTTTTTCCTTGCTATATCTTGTCCTTTTGCTGTGCACCTGTAAGAAGAGTCTGTCTCTGTCATGTAGTGGAAGACTACTTAGTGTTAACCTCTTCCCTCCTTAGCTGCCTTTATTGCAGGTGAAGTAAACCTGTGTACCTCAGCCTCTCCTTGTCTGTCCTGTAGGTTAGCCCTCCCCTGCCCACCTCTGAGCTTTCTCCAGGTGGTCAGTATCTTTTTGCTTCTTTATATGAAGCTATCAGGTACAGGATATGGGGTTATATGTGCTCTATCCAGCAGGGTAGTGTGTGAATAATTGCCAATGCATCTAGAAATAATTTCTGAAGTACTATGCTTTCTGATGTAGGTATGTCCTACTGAAGGAAAAAAACATGCTTTTAACTTTGGAGCAAGAATCAAAACGACAACTCAGGCCTATGCCAAGTCCAGAACGATTAGAAAAGGTAACTTTTTCACGCTAGCTAAAAATATAACTCTAAGTAGAATTGCTGAGTGAAAGGTAAAGTGTTTGTAAACTTGTTAAAGACCATTTTTAAAGTATTTCCCTGATTTTAGTATAAGCACAAACACTGTGCTCAAGCAACATTATGGGAAAGGCCTCTCCACCTGTTATAACGTTAAGAAATATTTTGCCTTCTTCATGCCCTGAAACTGCACTAGAGGATTTCTAGAAACTTCCTAGTAAACCCTTCACAAACTTTTTTATCCACTTAACTGTTGCCAACTTCTTGCTTGACGTTGTCTTCTCCAAACTTGTGCCCTTTGGTTCTTTGCTGTCCTCACTTTTGTCATCCCCTCCTTCTTTTGCATTATTGTGATTCTGCAACTAATTTATTAAATTCTTTCCTCAGTATCTTTACCATTGAAAACTTTATTTACTTATAAATCGACTGCCATCTCTATGCTTATGTCTCACAGATAGAAATGTACACCTTCACTGGCCAGTTAAATAATCCAGCTGTTTGACATGAGAGATATTGTCAGATACCCCCCTATTTATCCAAATTAATTTGGGAAAAGTCTGACCTTTACATTGTTCCTCTGAATTTTTTTGTATGGTTTATCATTTAACTGTATATATGCCATCACATGCATCTGTGTTATGATCTCTGTTTTTTGTCAGCCATGGATTTGGTTTCGTACTCTTGGCATTTCATCGCTGTACTTATTAGGGAAGATCCAATATAAAACTCTCCTGGATCTTCTAGTGTATCTTGTTCTAATTTATAATACAGTTTCTCAACTGCGATGTGTGATTCCCATTCTGAAGAGTATTTTCTGCTTAGTCCTACCTACATATCCATGCTCAGAAACTCCAAATCAGAGTAGAACTTGTTTTGGGAGGAAACTTGTTAAGCAGCCCCAACATTTCAAAACTCAAATCTTACTAACTGCCTGTTTGGTTTTGGCTGAAGCCCAAGAAAAGTAGAAGTCAAGCAGCAGTTAAATACTATGATTGCACCAAGACAAAATACAGCAATCTGCTTATTAAAATTGGCGCTAGCGGTGGCTTCCCAGAGCATTTAACGTGTTGCCATATGTAATGTGTGTTACAGTAATATTATGTGGCAGACCTGACTAAAAACCTTCAACTCAAGTGTCATGGTTTGGTCAAGGCAGCTTCCTAACCAGCCAACAGGCTGGTTATGGAGTCTGGTCACAGCCTCAAAAGTGTGAACTAGAATAACAAACAGCCATTACAAACCCCCTGATGGAAATACATACAGCCTATCTTCTATTTGCTTCTCCTACTTTCTTCCTGCCTTAGAGCTTTCTATACTTCTAGCATCAGCATTAGATCTGGCTTTATGTATTTAGCCAGGTAGTCTTTAATGAGTATTCGGACTGTCAGTTATTTAATCTCTTCTACTTCTAAGTTAGTTTTTTTAAGCACCCATGCTTTACTGTTCTAGTACACAGGGCCAGTTCAGCTGTTTCACTCAGTTCACAACTGTGAGATTATTCATGATGGAACTCTGAGTGTGTTTTACTTTTGCTTTTCCTTTAAATTTTGTCTTAGATCTTCATTTGAGATCTTTTAAATTGTCGGCATTGTGTTTTGTTAGCTCATCCTGACACTTCCCTCTTTCCAGGTAGAAAAATCTATGAAAAATATAGACTTGGTTGTCAGAGAAAGAGAAATTGCTTTGAGGCTTTTACAAACTGGCCATGAAAAACCAGTACCTGGCGAGTGGAGAAATGACTTCTTAGGACGCACCTACTGGTATGGAAAAGAGAACTTTTTTCATACGTGTGAATGTTTCTTGTGGTATGTCTCTTTAGCAGAAAATCCATATCTAATCAAGAAAGGATGCATATATTCTATAGAAGGAAACATGTTTTCTGGTCAGCATTCAGGTGCTGCTTGAGTTTTGGGTTTTGGTTTTTTAAATGTGGTTACAATTGTTGCTAAATAATTAAATGGCAAACTCTACCATTAATTATAACAAAATTAGTTCCATGTAACTAATGATTTCTGTGCTCAGAGGATGTCTGTTACTATAGTGATTCTGTAACACATGAATGAGCTAGGGAGTACTGTTCAAGTTGAACTGTCTGGACTTCCCTAGTTATAATGCAAAATTCACATATTGGACAACTGTGTTCTGACTGCACCACCCAAAGTGTTGCATTCCAACATCCGTTGGAATTCTCTACTAGTCTTGGTAGATATTTAACTTAAAAGCTTCTACCTTTGGAATTATTTATTGTCTAGATACTTTCAATAATCTGTAATTTCAGGTGATGATGCTGAAGGCTCTGGCAGGACCTGCTATTTCATTAACCAGTATTTTACCCTCATCATATTGGCAGTTGAAGCAATAATTACAGTATTCAGCCCTGCAGTAGCAGTGTAGATAACAGAAGGTCACACTATATTAATGGTGAATTTTGGGTTGTTATCCATTTGTTTACCCATTAAATATAAATCAGCAGAGTACTAAATTTACACTAGATTTACATCTCGGATAAGGCTTCTGTACACCTCTTCTGCTTGGAAACATTGTCTGCAAAGAAGGGTTTGCCCATATATTTGGAAGTCCAGTCCCCAGTTAAAGCGGTGGGGAGGGGCAGATGGCATGAAATGGTCTTTAAGCACATGCAGAAACTCTTCAATACACATAATAGTAGGTCTGACACAATCTGGATGCACTGGAGTCTGTAGGTAAGTCTGCATAAGCCATCTGTGCAGCCCATATGCAAAAGAAACCCCAAACAGAAATAATAGAGGCTATATTTGGAGGGAAAGACTTATGTTCAGGCAGATTTGCACTTGACATGACACTCAAACACTGGCATTTAAACAAAAATTGTAGTAGAAACAAAAGTCTTGTCATACATAGTTTGTTCCCATCAGCTTTTGAAAGTTTTCTTATGGAGGAGTAACTTTAAAATATAAATTCAAAGAATCCCTATCTATATTGGGCCCTCTCTTCAAACATCTGCAGTTTTTAAAGCAAGACCACTTTTTACACAGAAAGATGGGGAGCTACGTATGAGAGAGTTACAAACCAAGCCAGCAATACAGCTGAGAGTAAATACCCAGTAGATTGCAAAATTTGCATGTGGGTCAGACCACTTTATTACCCTACTGTAACAAAGTGTAACTGGTAGAATCCAAGAATGAAGACAAAAAGTATACGTTCTATAATCACTTTTATCTATCTTTAACAGGTACACTTACAAGGAATGGCCAATACCATGGTACTTGAACAAAAAATACAAAAAGAGGAAATTCTATTACTTACCTCATGTGAATCACTTCATCAGGTAAACAGATTGTTTTGACACTGAAAGTTATTTTCTGATCTGTTCCTCAGTCCTCCTTATACCACTTTGTAAGGAAAAAAATAGTAGTAATCTTGTTTTGTTGTTTTTACGGCTAGTAGACTGAAAAGAAGGCTTTTTAAAATTACAGAGTGCTCTGTTTCTTATTGCTGTTCCCATCTTAGTTATTAAGAGACTTGGTTAGCTATGAAGTTGCACTATAAAAGTAATTTTACATGCAGAGTACCTAAGATCCTCCCAGAGGATAAGTTTCTGTAGAATTCAAAAGCAGAAGGAAAAAAAATATAGTTTGCTTTGCAGGCATTTTTGCTTATCAAAAGCAAATTAATACTGAAGTTGTTAATCACTGGGAGCCTCTCTTTGATTAGGGGGGTGAGCTCATTAAGGATGGTACAAGCTAGCTAGACATTAACCACACTGACTTCTTTATTTCAGGCTCAGACTTGAAAAATCTTTACGTAGAAGAGCGAGAAGGCAAAACCTAGAGAAGACGAGGCAGAAGGTCTTGGAAAGGAAGTTCCCTCACCTTGCTGTAAAATCTCAGAGCCAGTAACATGCTGGAAGAGCACTGCAAGCAATTGGTCTGTCTCTTTGTGACTGGAACATGAAACAAGTTCTGAAACCAGCGAACAACGTGACTGAGCATTCCTGAGAGTCTCCATAATTTTTTTTTTAATCCCACATTTGACCTAAATTAAACTTGTGATCCTCAATTAAAATGCAGCTTTGGTGCATAACTCAAATTAATCCTAACAGTTGTTTCTAGAAACATTTGAAAAATGACGTATTAACCAGCTATTACAAAAGTGAAACGTACATCATTAACAGTGAAAAGCAGCACCTGACTGCCAGATGAAAGTATAAAGTGTAGGGATAATATTTACCTGGTTTAGTTTAACAAATATGCATTAAAACCGCACAGAAACAGGAGAGCTGCTGAAGCTCACTTACTAGCCTTTGTTCCCTGATTATCTGAGCTATGGGTATGTCACCTAAGTTACATGTGCTTTCTGCATAAAAGCATGGGAAAATATACCCTTCAGTCTGCTACGAGGAACTTTTTCCCTGCTTGAAGTCTGGCTTTGTTAGAAAGTATGAAATATTTAGCATGTGAACTTTTAATAATACAGTCTTAATATACTGAGATTTCTAGGTATCTATCACTTGTGCAATTTTTTTTTGCAGCATGCAAAATGTTTGAAGGAAGACTGGTAATACTCTATGAAATTGAAGTAGAAAGGTACTGCTACTGCTCTCAGTTGATGGTAAACACCTACTTCAGGAAAGCTTTTAATGTTCAGTTGAGATTGTGAGGAAATTTAGAATAAAATCACAAATACTAGTCTTTCAGGAAGCAAATGTGCTATGTAATATAATCTGATAAAACACTGGAAACTCCAAGGGAACCAAAACTGTAGGAGCTAGACTTATCTGTCTTGATCTTCATCATCTTCAGTCACTCCTCTGCATCACACAAAATACCCACTTCTTAAACAGAAACTCTTTACAGTGGTGAGAAAACCCCAGAAAGTGTTTTGCTCTCCATATAGTGCTAGAACATTCACAGACACTACCATCATACTGTAATTCTCTTCAGAAGATACACAGAAGATAAAAGTTGATTAGACATAGTGAAACCTAAGCATATGACACGGAAGGAAAGCTTCATGAAGAGAAACCAAAAAAGCCTAGTTTATATCTTCACCTCTAGCTCCAAGCTGTCCCGTCAGCCTTAGTATTTCAGTGGTGCCACAGTAACTTTATATAAAGCATTACTCATTGCTGTGTGCTACAATACAAGTTCAGTTGGCATTCCACCTTCTATTTGAATGCAAACTAGACTTAAGTCTTTTTCTTCCAGTATGACAACAATAGCTGGTGACTTACATCACCTAATGTAGGTGACTTAAGTTTGCCTCATTTTGTGAGAGAAATATGGTTTGTCAATAGCTTTGAAAATCTGGAGCAGGCAACTTTGTCTCAAAAGCAACTAATGGTTATCACGATAAGACAAAAGCAGTCTGTTTTGATAAATTACTTTATTGGTTGGAGGTAATGTGAAACTGTTTTCAACTAGAGGCCTCATCAGTATTTACCCGCAAGGTCTTTTAAAATATGAAAAGTGTAGCAGTACTGTTTACATTGGGTTTTTTTTTTAATCAGTTAAATGCTATTTGGTTTTCCACAGCTTTTAAAATAAGGAGCAAAACTTCATTGTGTTCCAATACAGAACATCACACAGTTGTAAATTAAAGTAAGCTTAACAGCAACATAGAGCTGCATCTTGACAGCTAGTTCCTGCTAAAAAAAAAAAATCATCCTACTTCCTCTGACCCTGAGTGCACACCCCCCATGCAAAACACAGGCACTTACTGACCCTGCTATGAGTCAGCCGAGGGAGCTATACCAGCAATAAACAAGTAGTGACTGCCCCTTTGAGCTACAGCTCCCTCTGAAATGTCAAGCCACATCCTGAGGTCTTCTATGACTGTCCTCCTCAGCTTGGAGAGACAATTCTTTGCCTTAACTTCCCTGGCTCGAACAAGTTTTGCTTCTCACCTACATCACAAAGGCATTATATACATTCTTACAGCTCAGGTGGAAAGCACTGATTGTTTACTGAAATGAAATTGCCCCATAATAGAAAATTAGCAAACCAGTGCTTAATATAACATTCACTAAGTGGAATGTAACACTTCCATTAGACAGTAAAAGTTTACACTGAACTGAGTCACATATAGTAATCACTAAATACAAACTTTCCATTTTTAAAACAGAGGAGTAATTTTCTCTGCAAGTACTCACAAAGTTGCTCAAATATAAAAGACCAAATTTTATTTTTTAAGAGAGAAATAAGAGCAATTTAAGGCCAAAGTACCAGCAAGGAAGACTAATATGTGAAAGTAGACAAGAGATTTTTAATAAATTTGCACGGGCATTTGCAAGGTTATGCCTCTATCTATTAGCTAACCTGTAAAGCTGTTCCCAGGAAAAGATACTAGAGAAAATAGACATTTGTACAAAATTATAAAATGCTTGTTACATGAATTATTGCTTTACAAGGGATGTAAACACTTTTTCTATGATAGTACCAAGTAGGTGTCTCAAAATTTCTAAGGTTAAAATGGAACTTGAATTATGCAAAAAATCCAATACAAACTTTCTACAAAAAAGAGTCCATCCCATTCCTGAGTATGCTAAAGCTATAAAACAGAAGGAGCACTGAGCAGGCAGCAGTTTTCACAGTAAGAGGTTTAAGGACATTTTCTTTCTACACACTGTTTCCCTCCTTCTTCATATTCTTGTTTAGAAATCCACATCTGTTGAAAAGTACCCTACAAAAACCAAAAACACCAAAACACACAATAAAAAAAAAATAAATCAGAAAACAAATGAAGGTTAAGTGAAACATGATTAGCTTTTCCTAGGAGGAAAAACAAGCAAGTCTTTACATTAAATGAGGTAAGTGGACTTGACCTGCTTAACTATCTTCTCCTTTGAGTTTTATATTGCTAGTGATTAAACTAAGACAGGAAGCTGCAGTACTGAAAGCTGATTTCAGTCTCCCTTTCCCATACTGCTAAACTAATCCCCACAAACCATTTCAGTGCTCAGTAACTTCTAGAATCAAGCTCAGGAATATGAGGCAGAAACAGGTTTGCTGCTTTCAGGGTGTACTATATACATGTCGTTTCTACATACCATATTTCAAGCCTGCACCTTGCCGTTAAAAATGGGAGAATGTGGCAGGTTATTTTTTGATTGGAAATGCTCATGTCTTGTTTTTTTAAATAGATTCCCTTCACTTTACCACAAGGATAGACAAGATTGTGATTGTTACAGTAGCACAAACTCTGCAATGCACACTTATACAGCATTAGATTTTTGGGCAACAGTGCTGCTTAGCATAGTAACATAGTAACACAAGTTTACTAACCAAAGAAGCCAAAATTGAACCACCAATCCACGAGCTGAACCTCCGCTCCACTGTTGTATTGTTCGCTATCAACTTCAGGCGCATGCTCTGAATAGAAAGGGAGGTAAAATGAAAGAACAATCAGACAAATTGTAGGCTGGCGACCTTTACGGACAAGCGAAGGACAGCACAAGGAACTTGGTGTATATACCAACATGCAGGTGAGAAAGGTCAATTTTATTAAACTTGCAATAATGCTTATCTGCCTTGTACTTAGAATTCAAGAATAGCCATAGTGGAACAGAACATGCGTGGCTTTTATCTTGCCTCCAACAGGGAGCAGCAGCAAATGCTTAAGGCTAGAAATAGGGCAGGTAGAGAGCAATAACACTCACAGTATATATTGTCGTCTCTAACACGGGGCTACTTAAAATGTGTACTGGGACTAAAATGTCTAATGTTGCTGAACTTAATTAATCTAGTCCTTTTTGGACCCATTCATTCCTTATGCTTTCAAAACGCCTTGTAGCAATAAAATCTTTGTATTTCAATGGCTTCCTCCTCAGCTGTCATAAGAAGCAGCGAGTCACTACCTTTCCCAGTTTCTCAAAACATTCATGATTTCAGAGTTGCTACAAGTAGAACATTTTTTCTTGAATATGAATATTCAAGAAATATCATAAGCTATATGTGCTCTCAAGAACACAGGTGTAACGTATCAATACATTCTTTGACATCAAGTGATCAAAAAAAAAAAAACCAAGTATGTTAAATCACCAGGTTTTATCTATGAGTAGGTTGAGTTGTCTGTAGAATCCAGGAAGAACAATTCCCATGACAAAGTGACAAGACCTCAGGCAGAATAACTGAATGTGCCTCAAGTTAGTCAGCAACACTTCAGAAGAGAGGCCATCAAGGGAAATAGTGACTTACTTAGGGACAATTACAGAACTTAGAATCACAATCTGAAAGCAGGAATGGAGAAGTAAGATATTCAGAAAGCAGTTATAATATCTGCTGGAATTAATTTCATGTAAGAACTTTTCAAGACTTCTTTCTTTTCTTTAGAGAAGGAGAAGATTTCTTACCCCACAGAAATCTCTTCAGCTGTTGGGTTCCTAACAAAGTCAAAGCTACGATACATGCTTGTGTATTTACGCAGCAGAAAAGGAAAACGATAAGTAACGCAATGCAGTAATTTAAAGAGTTGTTTTACCGGTGGAGTTTTCTGAGACAGTTCTCTGTTCAATCTGTCTGTGAAACTCTGTATTAGAGTGTTTCCTCCTGCTACAATCACACTGCCATAGAGGCCCTAAAAAGAGAATAAGCAGCCTACAATATTAACTCTGAAATAGTTCTGAAAACAACTGTTTCACAGAACAGAGAGGAATGGCACACAAGTACATACAATCAACAGCAACAATACATCACTTGATGCCAACAATATTACCTCTCCCAATCCAATTAATTTTTTCATCACTTGAAAAATATTTCAAGACAGCTTAATATTAAACTATACAAGGAAGACAGAAGCTATGTCATCGATGATTCTAAATTATTTCACAGAATATTTTCTACTATAGAGAACCCTACACCTACAGCTATCTCCTGTATCTGAACTGTTGGTTTCCTTACAGCTGGATGTTCCAACCACAAAGGAAAACCCCACAGTGCTGCAACAGTTTTTAATCTCATTAATGCTGCTGGTGGTGAACACAAATCATGGCCTGGCCTACAAAGCCAGCCTGACATGCAAGTTAAGAGGAAAAATTTTTTAAACAGCCCCCATACAGTCCATATCAAACTTGAATATTTTTTCAAATTGACAACTGAGAAAGTTAGAACAAAGTTTTACAAAGAAAGTTTTCCTTTAAAAACTCTTTTCTTCCTTCTGCTCTCTACAAAAGTTCCATATCATTGGTTATGTTTAGAAAGTATATCTGCCATGCCCAAAAGTCTGAAGATAACACTCAAAGTTATGAACATAAAATGCTCATCTGAACCCAATCCAGTGCACATTATGCAAGTCTGGACATTAGCTATTTAAATGTAGGTAGAAACACAGAGTAAAATAAAAAATCCTGATTTAGCATTTTTAAGACAAAACAGTAATTATACATATTCCTATATACAAATATGTAATACTTAGAGAATTATTCTAATGTGTTTCTCATTATCCTACATTTCCATCCTAATCCGCATTTCTTCATCAACAATGTTCTAGTCCCAAAAAATGATATCAGCACAAAAATATCTATGCCTTAAAATAATACATGTCTGACTAACACTTACCGGCCTGATGTCTATATCACACATTCCAACACTTGTTGTGACAACGTGGCTCACACCCAACATCGTGTTACCAGATAAACCCTAGAATTAAAATTAGTAATCTACACATCATCGTTTCAAAAGAGCAAGGCATATAGAAGCCCTGAATGTGTTGAATTTACAAATATTACTAGAGAGGGAGCTAAGCATCTTTTAGGGAAGGAAAAAAAAAATTCCTATTTTCCCATTCAGCTCATCACCACCCATTTTGAACTACATTTCATCCTTTGCTAGCCCAACCCTAAAACAACACAGGCAAGTTGTACCCCCAAGAGAACCCCACAGTGTAAATATACACACACAAATCATGAAATTAAGAACATCATACAAAAGGAAGCCATGTGATAATCTAGTAATTTAAAGCCTTCCAATTATTACATATCATAGTTGTTTTACCTTTACATTTGAAGGGTCAAACAATCCCTCAGGGATTTTTAGACGCTCAGCACCAAAGTCACAGTTATAGCCATTGGGGAACTCGTAATGAACTGTTGGCATCTGTGCTGCTACCCTAAAGCATTAGTCAGAAAGTAACATGTTAAAGTGCAATGTAAACAGGATGTTAAGTTATTTAAGTAGCATTATAAACCCAGGTTTCAACTGGAATATTGTGATTGATATGACTTACACTTTCGGTAATATTTATTATGATCTCATGCATCTTAGAATATTAAATAAAAAACTATCACCTAGATGTACACTGTATTTCTACTTTCAGAAATAAGCAGATTTTATCTAAAAGCTTCTTCTGTAATAAAACCAGCCAACAGCAATGAACAGGCTGAGCATCCCATGCACAACTGATAATTATTTTACAAGAAGGAAAACAGTGACGTACTGTTCATCATAGGTTGAATCTGATACTTGGAGGACAGAAGCTTGGAAGTCCTGAATGACACACTATGGAGTTAAGAATAATATGGTTATAAGAATTTCAGTCTTCAATTTGATAGAATTTATAGAATTGATACTGACTTTTTAAAGATTTTCTAGTTCTTCAAGAGGAAAACCTGATATACTTGCAAACAAAACTTCTTTATGGGACACCTAGGGAGTTTGAGAGGGGGAAAAATTACCTACTTACATTACACATGTAGTTGTGCCAGGACCTAGTGACCTGGGGTAACTTCTCTTTTCTCTTCCAATTTGCTGGCGACCCCTCACGAACTGCCTCCTGAGATTGTAGGAAACATGATCATCAGTTAACCATTTAAGCCTCTCCCCAAGCAAACACTAAAAGTTACTAAATAAAGTTACTTTCCCACCTTTGAAGCAATCATATATGGAGGAATTATCTCTATGTTCATTTCCTGAAACAATTCCCGGCACTGCATAGTAATAAAGTCTCCTGCAAGTGGTGACTTTACAATACCTAAAAGACAAACAAACAAAAAAAAAAAAAAAAGAGAGAGAGAAACAAAAACACCACACACCCCCCCTCCAACCTAGAAAGCACTGAAATCATGAATAAACTCTCCCAACAAAGTATTTGTCAGTGAACACCATTAGGGGTTTTTTCCATATTTAAGGGGATACAGTTTTGTTGTTGTTTTTAAATCTGTGTAAAAGCAGAAAGAAAGCTAACCCGACCCTGATACTGCAATGCTGTAATCCATGAAAATTTTTACCTTGCTGAAGTACATATCCATCGTGCACTGGAATAGCAGTGGTGTGTGTTGCTCCACTATCCAAAATAAGACCTGTAGATCTCCCATTAGCAAAACTAGCCAAAATGATTAAGGAAAATATTGTAACTTTCAGTTCAGAAAAAAACGTTGCCATACAATTAGAGCATAACTAGGAATGGGGGCCCTTATATTATTCCTTGGCTCTACAAAAGGATTTGCTGTTTTCCAGCACATATCTTCTTTCCATGAAGTGCACAACCTCAAAGAGAGAATGAAATTTAAGTTCTACCTGTGAACTAACTTGAACTTTGGACATACAAAGGTGAGACTTAACGTCAATACTATGCAGCAAGCTCTAAGTACATCCAACTCACTTAGACTCTGAAGCTGAAAATATGTTATTAGTTTAAAATAATTACAAATATTCATCTTAAGGCTATGGGAACTTCAAGCTCTAATTGCTGTATTTAGTAGTCTGGACAACACCATTTCAGGTCTGTGATATTCTTACCCATGGTATACAATGCGAAAAAATAAAAACAAGAGAAAAAAAAAAAGACATCACCTCTAAGGAAAACAGTCAGACTGGGAGAACTTCAAAACTGAGCCCTAAAGCTTTAAAGTTCAGAAACTTGTTTACTTCCTTCTTAGATGTTTACCGAAAAATTAATTTGAAAGAAGAAAAGTTAAACATGCTGTTATACTAGAAATTGCCTAGAAAAAGTTTACCTTCATTTTGCGGGGGGGGGGAGCAGAAGAAGGGAAGTGGTGAAGCATTCCAAAGGATACGCTGTTAGAACAGCGGTTTTACACAAGAAAAAAGCAGGGATGTTGTAGTGTTCAAACATCAATTCGGTCAGTTTTTCACGCTTTGCTCTAGTATTCCACTAGGGAAAAAAAAAAAAGAACCAAACCACAAATAAGTAACCAAAAGGAAAACGGTCATCTTGAGGATCATTACAGCACACTAAAAGAATGTTAACACAATAAAGAAGTAATTAGAATTACTATAGCCATGGTTTCAAATCATATCAAAATTCTATAGACAGATTTCTAGTAGTTTCTTCTTTAGAACCTTTTTTATCCCAATTCTACAATACATTAATGCTTATCTATTACACAGAATTAAAAGTGAAATACACTTTTACTGTTACAATAGAGATTTCTTTACACTTCTACAGCTCTTCCAGTATCAATCTCTCAAAGAACTCTCTAAAACAAGTAACATACCCATTTTACAATGGGAAAGATACATGAAATAACTTGCCCAGCTGAAAGAAAAATAAATCCAGATCTTCCTGTTTCCAAGGTATCTTCCTACAGTTCTATTGTACTTGTGATTAACCCAGGATATTTCTCAAATATTCTACACATTACTGAAAACATGAAGTTTTTTCCAAGCCAATATGTTAAAGTAAGATTAGTTCTGTAAGGAGAATGTTAATGGGAACCTCTATTCAGACACCCACTGAGCCATCAAACATGAAATAACCATTGCAAATTCATCCATACTCCACAAGATACAATTCAACACAAAGGAATAATGAAAAAGAAAATCCTTTTCATAAGCTTTTAACAAAAGTTATGCCTTTCTTTGAATGGCATGTCTACCTTTTGTATTCCGACTTTAAGATCTGCGCTTCAAATGCTGAGCGTTATTAAATGACAGAAGCCTTGTCCACGTATTTTCCCAGAAACGTGTGTTCATCCACTTCACTTACCTTACAGGGCCATTTACAGAAATGAAGACAGAAAAATTAAAACTTCTCCATTATAAATATTATTCTCTGTCATGTAATATTAGTTGTAAGGCTGAATGAAGTGACAGATTTTCAATGGCATTTTATTAAGTGTAACATAATACATAATAAACCATCCAAACATCTTCTTGCTTTTATTCTAGGCAGTAAAGTGAGATTTACTTTTTTTTTTTAAATTTTGACTTATTTTCAATAAGTGAAAAACAATAGCACGTTGTAAATACTTTCTAATACAACTCATGCAAACTATTTCAAATTGTTTTCTTTTTTAGTAATTTTTCTTAAACAGATACTTTCCAGAACCTGGCAAAGTATTTTAAAATTGTTATTTCTGTAGCTAAGTTTTAACACTCGTAACCTACAAGCCAATGTCAGACTTGTCCAAGACTACTGTTTGTAAAGTCAGCAAGAAGATACAGTTAAGACTTATCAAAATGCGAAGCTGCTTTTACTCACTGGTGCTTCAGACATAAGGACAGGATGCAAACTTGCTTCAGATTTAATATGCATCTTGTAAGTGTGATCCAAAATTGCCTGGAAACTATCCCAGTCTTCAACTGTAACAACATTGAAGCAAGCAGATTAGTTACTTCTAAGTTTGGTCCATTTCATAAATACATAAAGGTTTTTGAGTGCTTTTTGCATAGAGCTCTTTAGTCAAAAGCTATCCTCAGCAGATGTACACCTCAACAGCTTTGCAGAATTCTCTTCCTCTGCAAGCATCATGATCAGAACATTTCAAGAATTATGCCGAAAGTCCACCAGCATTGTAAACCAACTATATGTTACGCAATTTGTAAATCGGGTATCCATTCTTACGGCTTCTGTTGCCATACATAGCATCTCTTTACATGAAAGCTATGACTTTTTGCAGCCTAGCAATGCTATTCTAAAAACAGATAGAAAAAGACAGAGCACCATACTCATTCCATTTTTTAAAGGTGAAATGGCCTCCATATTTTCCCTTGGAACTCTCAGGGCATTGGTGTCTATGTAGTAAGTCGGGCCCCCTTGTTTGCCTTTGTCACCATCTATCTCCATCAGAGTGCTGCCATTGTCCCTTTCCAGCACCACACCAATGGCTGTTGGAAAATCAACCTGTAAGGCAAAAGGTAAGCAGTATATGAAAATTATTGCTTTGGGTGGTTTTTTGCTCATAAGTTCAGAGCTTTCCTTATACAATACAGTCAGAACAAAAACCAGCGTATTCTGAAGACCCGTAACTAACAAACAAGATCTAAGACATAAATTCATGTTGCATTTCTATTGAGTCACACAGATTCTCACCTTTGGACAGTCCTCGCCTGCATAGCCTGCTCTCACCGTATATGAGCCAATGTCAAAAACAAGAGCCCCAACTTCATCTGAAAAGATTGTTAATAAAGAGGTAGTGAATGGTTATTACACTCTACTACAACCCTGACCTTTCCCTGCCCCATCCGTTTTGCTTGCAAAAGAAGAAAAGCAAGTCAAGGCATCTTTTTCAAGGCAAAGAGAAACTTCTCCGTTCAGAACTCCAGTTACCGGAGAGCTATTAGAAGACTGCAGATAGGCTTTACCTGGGACATTGCAATACCTTCCTTTGGCATAAGTAAAAGGGGAATTTTAACAGAAGAGGGAGAACATAGTTGCATCTAAATAGATTACAATACAAAGCTTTCAACAAGTTCTAATTTAACAGTCACGTAAATGCTGGTGAGCCCAGACCTCTTGGAGGTGATCAGAATTAGAAAGGTGGGCCTGAACACACCAACTCTGTCAGAGAAGGCTGCCACACCACGAAGCACCCTCATCCTTGTGGGCCCCGATCCTCACTGAGATGCTCTGCACACCCTCAAGAAAACCAAAGGCTGAAACAAAACACCTGGCCTTTAGTCCTCACGGAAGGGTGTACAGAAGTGCTCTGGGAGGAAACTACACCCCAGTTTCCAAAGCGCGGGGTCTTCTCGGGCCACCCGGCACCCGAGCAGCACTAATTCAGCCCAAGGCCACGGCTTGGCCGGTCCCCGGGGGAAGCATCTCAGCGAAACGGCGCCGGGAGGGACATAAACAAGGCCTGCAGCCGCCGCCTCCTCCTCCTCCTCCTCCTCCCGCATGCTGCCACCCCCCGCGTCTAAGAAACGGAGGAACCAGGAAGGCTCCGGCTCTCCTGCGGAGTTGTGGGAGAGCCGGACCGCGGCCCCCCGTGCTCGGGGCCTGAGGGAGCGGCGGGGAGGCGGGAAGCGCCCGGGGGAGGCTCGCACGCGCTGCCTCACGGGACGGCGCCGAGCTCAACGGTCGCGGGGCGGGGGAGGGGAGGACGGGCAAGCGAGGCGGCGCCTGACTCACCTCCCCCATACACGCCGCCACTCATGGCTGCCGCTGGGCCCGCGCCGCGCTGCCCGGCCCCGGTGTCCACCGGCTCCTCTCCTCGGCGATCCGGCAACAATAGCACCTTCGCCCCTCTCTCCGCCGGCCGCTCAGCCTAACCTGCAGGCCGCTACCTTCCCGCCAATAGCAACGCTGCTGCCGCTCGCCCGCCCACCGCGAGGCGCCCCGCCGAACAGCCGCTCGGGCACAAGGACCAATCGCGACTGGCGGGAGGCGGGGCCATGCCTCGGGCAGCCAATTCTGAGGCATGAAGCGGAGGGCGGGTAAGCAATCTAGCAAGCGTAGGTGCAGTGTGCGGGAGCGGCGGTGTGAGGAGAGTGGCGAGGCGGGGAGGTGTGAGGAGCGGGCTGGTGAGGCCTGGGAGGGCAGATGACGTGGGGAGGGTTGAAGGGAAGGCTGCTGCGTGCGGCGGAGTGGAGAAAGGTAGCTTGGGAGTCCTGAGGGCTCGTGGGGTGGGCTTGCTGCCGCATGAGGGGATACGGAAGAGTGGGTTGAGTGGAGAGCCTTTGGGAGAGAGGGGCCGGCTGTGGAAAGGAGCGACACTTACTGCAGCTGGGCCTTCCCTGAGTCCTTCCCTTGCTACTGTCACTGCTCCTTTGGGCTCTTCCACTGAGAATAAAACGTGTTTAAAATATATCTTGATATCCCAACCTTGTGGTGTTCCCTTCTCGCTTGGGGCACTCCTTTGCACCTCAGACCTTGATCCCTGAGGCTAGCTTGTCTGGATAGTGGGGCAGTTCTGATTTTCCAGCTCAGCTGCCTGTTTAGCAGTTGAACTTGTCATTAGGATTTCAGATCGCCTTGTTTGGCGTCAGAGTTCTCAGCCAAACTTGGCGTTCAGACAGAGCAACCAGAGAGAGGAAAATATGAAGTTGTAGGAATTAAAGGAAACAAAAGAAAGAGACCTCAGACATAAGCAGAGGTTAGCATTAGAGAAGACTAAAATTCTAACTGGAGAACAGGGGACTTGGCTTAAAGTGCAGACATTCCTGGTGTGCACCTTTTTGAATTCCTATATGAGGGGTTTTTTTGGAGGGGATTGGGGGGGTGGTTTGGTGGGGTTTTTTTGTGTGTGGCCTACTATAATCACGAATGTTCTTTTCAAGTTCACATAAGATGTATAGCTTGCTTCTGTAATACTGTAGTAAGGATCTCCAAGTGATTAGATTTTGTCCGCATAATAGAATGATGTTTTATTTATTACTGTTACATTTACCTATGAAGTGTTGCATAGCATAGTGAGTGGTCTTAATAGCAATTAATTATTGGACTGTAAATAAAAAAAGTTACTAATATTTTTCACCATAACACAAAAATTAGTGCTATGAGTCTTGCATTGTCTTATTTTGATAGGGAGTTCAGAACTTCCTACAAAGCTTTGTTTTTTTCTAAGTTGTGACAAGTTTCAATTATATCTCCTTATTTACAACACCAAATTTAATCAGTGACGTAAGAGGAGAGATAAAATTTACATTTGGTGTACCCAGTAGTTTTATTCAGGAGGTTTGTAAAGCTGTTGTGAATAGAACAGATCATTACAAATTTCAGCAAACTCTATGCCAGTGAAGGAGAAAAGCAGCCTAGATGTGTGTTTGGCCTACAGCTCCTAAGGTGCTGCAGTTAACGTTAGGCTGGTGACCAGCAGTCCCCCTTTAATCAAAACACAGGAAAAATAGTAAAATCGAACAGTAGGGAACAAACAATTGAGTGGGGTTTTTTAAGCACAATTATGAGAATATCAGGAGGTGGTTGGACTTATTAACTCTCAAGGGTAAGGAATTTAATTTGACACAGTTTGATTCTCTGTTTCTTTAATGAGGAAACTTCATAATTTTATCATACAATTAAGAAATTTGAAGCTTTTATGTAAGTTATAATACAATACAATTACGAAGTATGGATGCTAGCATTAGGAAGATAAATATAAATACTGCTGTTTCACTAACTATACCTCATAAAATCAGTGCACCTCAATTTTGTATTATGAAATCTTTTAAAGTTAATGTATTATCATGATTTCCAGTATGTGGCACTAATAGCCAAGGTAGAGTTGTTTGAAGAGGAGGAATTAATTGCAGATGGGAAAAGCAGTTCAGAAAATTTGGAATTACAATGCTAGAGGATCTTCATTTAGCTCCTGCTTGTACTTTGTTTTGAAGTAATGGTTCACTGTATTCATATGATAATTGTCACTTTGAGCCAGATCCTGCTGTCTGCACAAGAGCTACTTATGATTGAGCTGCAAGCCAGAAACAAAACCAGCTTTCTGCTGCTTTATTTTTCTCCAGTATTTCTTCAACACAGAAGAATTCCCGGTGATGCTATCAGGAAATGTGTGCCCAGGTAAAGAGGCTTGTGGCTGTGTGAGGCGTGGAGAGAGGGCGTGCCTGCGCTTGACTCATCTTTACTGCTCCAGTGGCTGATCAGGACCGATAGTAAGAACTGCAAGGTAATGTGCACTGGAAATCATCCTGATATCTAGAAGCCTCAGGATTTGACAAGCGTAAGGAAATAAAGCCAAATCTGTGTAATCCTCAAGAAGCCTGGAGGATATGGGGAAGGAAATTTAGACTGACAACTGTCTCGGTCTTACTTTTCTCTGCCTTGCACTTTTATAGGCATTTACATCAGTGGAAAATGTGTAGAACATCATCACTGTGGTTTGATGACATTTTACAGTGACTTTGCTTTACAGCATTGAGGATAACCCGACAAAGTTCAATGCACAAGAGGAATAGACTCCAGACATCTTTTTTCAGCGGAGTCCAACCTTGCTTAAAGAGATGCAACTCAAGGATTGTTTCAGTGAATTCCTGCACATTATTCTGTGTTTGCATAAGAGCAGGTAAAATCTAGAGTTTTGCCACCACTGTCTGTAACGTACCCAAATCCTTTTTTTTTTTTTTTTTTTTTTTTAAGTATTTTTGCTTAGTTTCCTCAGAGCAAGGATTATAAAATCAAAGTAGATAGAAAGAATGAATGTATTTTACCTAGGCTCCCACATTGGTACAAATGGCCACAGTATCTCAGCAGGAGTTGCAGGTGTAGGTATAATGCAAACTATGTGCTTTTCATGGGAATATCACATACTGATTTACTGTATGTGACATTGTATATAATAACTAGAGTTAGGCACTAACATAAATTGTCCACAGGAATAAACAGAAGAATAATTTTAAAAGTGAGGCATGAATCAAGACTCCAAATGATGATGCTTGCTAGTAAGCAAAAGTTAATTTCATCAGTGATAGTCTGGAGAATCTGAAGCTTCCTGATTATTGCTTTGAGGTTTTTAAAACTTCATTAAGATGTAATGGTTTCAAGCAAGTGCATTCACCTTTCTGGTAATATAAAGCAACATAGAAAGTGATGTATATGTCAAGCCAAAACTGAACAGAATGATTTTTTATTTCTCAACAAGCTGCACTTCCCCATTGGGTGGCTGATGGCCTGTTGCTTTTGAACAGTGCCATACAACTGCCAGTCAATCTCCCAGACTGCAGTGCCAGCTTTTAGATGTGGCAGCAGACTGGCTGTGACAATGGGTTATTCATAATGTCTGTGTTCCTCCTTGTTTCTTGATTGCAAAATGCATGTTAAAGGTTTTATTTTTCTTATTTTCAGAAGAGGTCTTAAATGTTTATGTGAACTAAAAAAGCGTCTGTAGATGAAAAAGCAAAATAATCATTAATACCCATTCACTCAAGCACTTTGTATGACCTCTCAACTTTCCACTTTCTTTGCTAAAGTACTTGGGTACTTTGTCAATTTTAATACTTCCCTTCTTTACAGGGATGCTGTGAGTATAAATATGCTATCATCCTCCTTCTGCAGAGAAAGAGCCAGAACACAAAGTAAATGCTGAACCTCACTAAGGGGCCTCAATGTTGCCACACATGACCTTTAGGTTCTTACCTCAGATTGGAATCCAAGCGCTGAATTAAGTGTCATATAAAATGTGCTAAAGACCTTAAACCTGGATTTGTGACAGCATAACCACTGTACAGGGTGTTTGGGCTTAGCGGTTGAAAATGCTGAGGAGAGGAGATATGTCTGAAATTCTGAGATCTGTCTGTGACTCCAGCAAGGCAGTCACAGGGATATATGTTCCAGAATCTTCTTTTGGAGCTGGTGTGTTTAACTTGTCCTTTTGTAAAAGACCTGTGACTCACTCTTATTTTAGAACATGACTGAAGGAAGAGGTGATGGTGCTTGCTTTTAATATACAGTCAACTTTCCATCACCAATAGATGGCCTGACTAGTTTTCGGAGAGGGGAAAAAAATAAAAAAGAATGCATGCTGAGATTCCAGCTGACTGGCTGTAATAATAGTGGCTAGGATACACTGGAGAATGGGGAAAAAACCCACATAATATTAGTGCTGCTTTATTGTTCTGAACCATAAGTGGTTCTTGTGAAACCAAATTGGAGGACTGTGGACCACTTTCCTTGTTTAGCTCAGGCATAGTATGAATTCACAGAGCCAGATTAGCGGTGAAGGTGGTACAGCAACGTTTGCCTGGAACTGGTTCTGAGGTTATAGGTCTGCTGGGCTAAGCCAGCCCTGGCGAGAACTTAAGTGTGCCTGTATTGCCCTTCTCAAATGAGTCTCTTGTGTACGTATGTCTCATTTGGCTCAGATCTGGCACAATTTACTGTTTCAGGCTTAGTGCTTGGTCTGTAGTCACTTTGGATTCTTGCAGGGCTTATTTGCTTGGCAGCTGGGCCAAACCTGACCTGGCTCAGTACCTCTCATCTGTAGAAACAAAGCTACTTACAGTTGGGAAGCCAGCTTAGGCTGGTGAACAGAAGATCTTTGTGTCAGCTGAGCCTTACCATTATATGAGGCATTTTGATTCCATGTGCTTCCCACTGCTAGAATGGAAATTTGGCTATAATAGCTGAGCAGGTAGCATGGAGTACGGATCTCCTGTTTCTTGGTCAGATGCTCTGTCTTCAGCCTTGCAAGGTTCAAATTTCTATTCCCAACTTTCCAGGAGAGTGCTGTGTTGCCTCACTAGCAGTTTCAAACTGTGATACCATGCAGCTAAGAATCATGGCTTTGTGCAGCCAGAGGTAAGGAATCCAGAAGGAGAGCCTGCTGATTAACCTACTCCTCTGAGAGAGAAGAGCCCCAAGTCCCTATTTCTGCATATGCATTCTTTATTGGGTGAAATAAGGCAGTCTTGGGAGTAGAGCTGTAAGGGTGTGCTAATCAATGATCTTATAGGAGTCGTGACATTTTTTATGTTACCTTTTTGGAACCCCGTTAGGCTTGGAATCTTGGCCTGTTTTACTATAGAAAGCTGTTTTCACTTGACATCTGGAAATGTTTGTTGTGAAGGAGAGGTTTTGGTGTAACCATGTCTATTCTGTGCAACCTTTGTTCTACCACCAGGAGAGAGCATAGGGAAAGCAGGGGGCAGAGACACTGGCAATCAACATCAATGTAGCAGGTTTTGGAATACAAACTAGAGTAGCATTATTTCTACTGGGTTTCAAAAACCAAGGTATTAGCTTGATTTTCTAGATTTATGTATGATTGTATCACAAAAAAAAGAGATTGTTATAGACTTAATTATTAAATGGTAGGTCAACGAGGAAAAATAATAGTATATTTGCTGGATGGGCATGTTTGCAAAGGGGTTGTCACTTTTTTCCTGAATTCATTTAGGTCATTACTATGAGAAGTATGTACTTTATCATCCAAAATGAGTATGTAGAGCAATGCAATTGCACTGCATCAAGAAGTCTGATGCAGAAAAGGATGTGCTTTTATTCAGGAGACGCCAAATTATATGGGGAAGCTTAGGATTGCAGTGCTTTATCTGAATATTTATTCACAGAAAATCTGTATTCTAGGGCAGTCACGCTACTACTGTTCAAAAGTATCAGCTGCTAAATTACAGCATCAGCACACATCTGTATTAATAAGCTCCATTTTAAAAAGTTGTTGGGGTGGTAGATAAGATCTTTGCATTATTTGATGATCATTGAAATTGCTGTAACAGGTAAGTTCATGGCATTTTTAATAACTATTATAAGAATTCTGATTTTTATATCACATGCAAATTTGTAATCCCTTTTTCTTCCACTTATTTGGTTATCTTGGAGTCCAGTTCTTCTCTCTCACCACTTTTACACTGGCACAGTGTCTTTTATTTCAGTGCAGCAGAATTGTAGCCAAGGGGTGCATCAGGCCCAAGACGTCTTCCTTGCAAGTGAAATTGAGACGAATCAGTGTTTCTGAGTGTTGTCAGGAAAAGATGTGGTACAGTGCAGAACTTGGCAAGATCTGCAGATGATGAGCTTTCCTTGAGTCCTGATATGTCAGCTTATGTGTGTGGGTAGTCCTCATTATTTACTCCTTTATATGAAAATTAGCTATGGCATAGGGAATACTGGCTAGGAGGTTCTTTCTTGCAGGACATAGACAGCATATAAGAGCACCACTCCATGACAGTCTTGGTATTTTGTATTTATTAATTTCTTGAACCTTTTAACTATAGGCTTTTAAGGAGAGAGTTTTATTATCAGTCATGATACTTGTTTTCTTTGAACAATCAAGAAAAATAGAGATAGAAAACTGTCTAGCACTGTGGGATGCTTCTGGTAGGGGAGAACTAATGTGAGCAAGTCTCAGGTATTTTTCAACTAGTGCATTTAGGAAACTGGGATTACGCTACCTTTTTGATTGCTTCCACAGATGATAAGGTTGCAGCATAAGCTATATTATATTAGTTGACAACAGATAATCCATCTAGAAAACAGACTGCAGGAATACCTTTGTCCTAGTAAGAGCTTTGATCAGAAATTTTTGCTTCTTGAGACACACAAAAGAATCCAAACATGAAACACAACTGGAGGAAACCAGGCCTTTTAAGCTATATTTCTCAGAAGCTGCTTATTTTCAACGGCTTGTTTAGATCTGCCTTAAACAAAGTTGTAAACCCCGTTTCTCTAAGTGTATACTAGTGCTTTCATGCTCACTGGTGCTAGCCCAGAGATAGCCAGTCCTAAGATCTATAGATCTATATTGTGTACTAGAAGTTCTAGTGCTGTATGGATCCTGAGGCTGTGTCATGTACCAGAAGCCTGGTTCAGTTGACTTAGTAGCTGATGATTAATCTTAACTACCAGCTCTGAAAGTAATTCAGCACAGACTGCAGGTATCACCATCATTGGTGGCCCATATGACCTTGCCCTGTCTGGTATTGGAATGGTTGGACTTGCCGCTGTCCTCTCTTGTCAGAACTACCCCAGTTTTCCTGCCCCAGGGTTTCCCAGCTAGGTGGTTGTCACCTGTTGGAATATTTTGGCACATAGTTTATGGGGTCAGGAGAGACTGGTCTGAGTCGCAAAGGTGCTACAGTACATATGCTGGAACTGGAAAAAAGATGGAGTGAGACTAATGAATTGCTGGTTTTGGATGCATCTGTGTTAAAGAGCAGCCTGTGTCTGTGAATTTGATTAAAATTGAGTACTAAAGGATACTAACAGCAGTGTGTTCATATTCAGATGTTTGCATTTTCTGAATGTTAGTACTTTCTTTTCTTTAGTTTATCTCTCTGAATTTCACTGTAACAATGTTCCCAGTTAAAGCTAAATCATGGGAAAGCCAGAGAATGCTGAAAGCCTATAGTTTCTGCTACTAAGGAATGTTGTTATCTTTCAACACGGACATCCTTGACATCAGCTAGTCTAGCTGCAATATCGCTAATGGAGAAGCGCAAGGACACTAATAATGGGTTTGGACTCATCTGACAAGGCACACATCTGTCCTCTAGAAGGACAGAGAAAGAAAAAAAAATGTTTTGCTTACTTAACAGTGTATTGTTCAGAATCATATTCATAGCTTAGGAAACAAAGATCATCATTCACCCCTTTCTGATGTTTACATGACATGACAGTGTAAGGGCCTTTTTAGAAATAGTATGTTCTGATACTCTTTTTTAATTTTCTGTAACTCTCTGGCATATAGTGCATTGGGCCTGCTAAAACCTGAGCTAATTTTCTCCAGCTAAAAAACAGACTAGAGCAGACACACATAAGAGGAAGGACAGACCTTGGAAAGTATCAAGAAGGCCCTGTGTGATTGTCTTTCACGCCAGGTGACTACAGGCATGTTTAAGTGGCTGGATTCTGCAACATGATGCATTTCACAAGCATTTAAATGGTTGGTCCAGAAAAACGCTGCAGACTTTTAACTCCCACTGACTTGAGCGAGCTGATCCTTTCCTGGGGTGAATCACTTAGAATAAAATCAGTAATAACTTACTTATCTGATGATTTCTGTCTCCAATCTTTTTTTAATGTACTGACCAATTTTAATTTAATTTTCTAATATATTGGCAAATTTTATCAGTGTATGGAAAGGATTCTTTAAGGATCGGCAACCCAATTTTCCATCAGGCACTGCATATGTTAGACTCAGCAGCATGGCTGACACCATGTCACAAAACGGGTGTAAGATTCAGTCATTGTGCCTCTTCCTACGACTCCACTAGAAGCCTTGTTCCCTGACTGCAGCTCTGCACCAGTGTCTTCCCCTTCTCCTCATTCATTGACTGGATTTGTCCCCCTTGTGCTGCCCAGAACATTCACATGAGTCAATCTCACATGCTGAGACAAAAGCGAGTTGGTAGAGTTGGATATGATTAAAAAAGATGAAGGTTTTGTTAAGACCATCTTTTTGCAAAAACACAGAAAATTTTTGTATATTTAAAAATACTTTTTGGTCTTATATAGTAATAGCATTTCATACAAAGTATGTCCATGACAGGCCACGTTTGTTCTTAAAAAGCACGTTTGGGAACACTGATGGTAAGATTTTTGTTCAGTTGTGGTAATGAGTGGAAGGTAGGTAGAAAGTTTGTAGTTGGATCTAAATTTCTGCAAAGGGCAATTGTGAAAAAAAATGAGAAGCTTAGATTTGGACCATCGAAGAGAAGATTTATGGGAAGCATAGAGCATGCATTGGCCATCTACATATTGGTGAACTTTGCCTTCGGTGGTTTCTAAACGTGAAATAATGCTTTCTGTTCTCCTGTCAGGAAAAAATGTCATATCAAAGGTAATGTTATAGTGAGGTTTCACTTCGCTCAGATCAGGATACGCCTGTCAATTATAACCCAGCAGAACATTTGCTAGTATGAGGTTGCTGGAGTTTAAATAATTAAAAATGAGTTGTCTTCAGCAAATAAATAAATGGAGCATTATCTTTTGAATATCTTTTCTGTTCATTACGTGTTCTGTCACAAAATTCAGTCACTTGCAATGGCTTATTCAGCCTTTTTGGAAAATTGTCATGATACAAGTGTACTGCCTTCTTCCTGATTGCAGCAGGATAGTAGATTTTGAACATGATAAAAATGAAGCCCTTTCTTATATAAACCTTTTCAGTGATAGCACTGAAAGCACTTTTTAAAGGAGTTAGAATCTTTATTCACATTGTACAGCTGGGGAAACATTTTGTGAGAACTAATGCAACAAGCTAGTAGTATAGCTGAGTTGAATAACTTGGGTCTCTAAATCTCAGCTCAGTGCCCTAGTCATGAGGACAATCAGGGGCCCTGCTGCTGATCTAGTTACGTTTTCTCTCAGGTAGATGGTGATTCTATATAGATCTAACACTGACTGGAAATAAGTGAAAAAAGAACGAGTGAAGATACTTGTCTTTCCTCTTGTTACTCTGCTTTCAAATTGTGGGGCTGTACAAGATTCGGTCAAATCTCCAGTCTGACCAAAAGCAGCCAGAGGGTAAAGCTAATTCATGCTTGGTGTCAGTAGGCTCTTTCCAGGTGGAGAGCCATGGTGCAGCAATGTTGTGCCTTTGCCACATCCTGAAACTGGGGGGCTGTAAGTGTTGCTACGTTCGTAAGGAAATCTCACTATTCCAGAGCAACTGTTCCCACAAAGATTTTTCTTTTACATCAACTTCGTTATTTGGTGAAGTAGTGCATGTACTTCTCTGTACAATTATCAGTTCAGAGTCTTTCTTCTGTTACACTTAGAAAATCATATTTTTAACAGGATTTCTTTGGTAGAAATGTGTACACTGTGCTTAATATTCTGATTCTTCCTACCTTTATAATTTGTCTGCTCTTTAAGGACCTAGATGTAATTTTTTAACTTAGGTGTTGGCAAAGTTTCTTGCCTTTATTCTTGTATGAACAAGCTGGGCTTCTAAAGCCTGCCTATCCTCTTCTTCAAAGATACCTACATTTGAATGCATCTGAATTTCCATGAGTGCTAAATTTTACTCCAAGAAGTTTTAACTAATTGAATTTAGGCAGATAGGTACAGAAATATCCTAGTTGCAGCTGGTGGTTACTTCTATTTTATTTCAGGTTTGAAGTGGGGCAGAGTTCAAATACATCTAATGTGTTTTCATCAGGAGTTCAGCACAAAACTCAGTTGTCATGGTAGAGCCATTCCCATCCAACTTCTACGTGATAGTTAAATAGTCAGAGCAGCTACTTTGGTTCACTTACTTCCTCAGTTCTTATTTCATCTCTGAGAATTGTGCCCTTTCCTTTAGGTTATAAAATGATCTGAGTGCTAATGCTTTCCAGTATGCTCTTTGAAAGTTGGCTTATGTGCATTTAGGAATCCAGAAATCCTGAGGTCAAAAGACAAGCAAGTAAAAGGATGCCTGATCCTGAATGGTAATTTGTAACATATGCAAGCAGGAGTGGAAGATGCTTTTCTTGGTTTTCATAACCTGAATTCCTTCAGTTTTACTTAATGGGTAAAGAAGAGTGGTGCAGATGCTGAAGAATCTCAAAGCAGATTTCCTTTTTATCTTACTCGTGATTTTTTCCATCTAATTGTGGAAGAATTAACCACACCCAAATTTCTCTAGCTCTGTGATATACGCATCATAGTGTGGTCAAATTCACTGTGATCATGCTGTGCAAAAATAACAAAATGCTTTTTAATTTGTTCTCTGATGTTTGGCTAGAATCATGTCTTCTTTAGGCACAGGGTAGTTATCAGTAACAGTAAATACAACTGCTAATGTGTTTATTTCTAATGACATAAACACAAGAACTCTTGTACAATTTGTACAAATGCATTGTTAGGGAAAAATAAGGGTATGAGAGCTAATGTGAATAAATATAATAATAAGTAACTTTACGTAGCAATAAATAAAGTGAAAAGGAAAATTAAAAATACATCCACTCTTGTCTGAATATGACTGTGAGCTATTTTAATGGGAAATTTTAACAGGATTGAAAAAAAGATATTAAAAACAGTGTCTGAATTATTAAAATCATTAGAAACCAATTTGCTTCAATTAAAGACCTAAAGATGCTCCCAATGCTTTGAGTAAGAAAAAAATTATAAAGTTTCTTATTCACCTCAGCAGGCATCTCTGCAAAATGGAAGGTCCCTTGTGCTCCTCTGAAGCCATTTAATGCATATATGAGCATGGATTCTCAGAACTATCTATAATGCATATAGTGCTTTCTGCTCTCAGTGGCTTTTTTCCCACTCTCTTTACGTCATTTGCCATTTGTGAGGGTTGCCAGGGTAATGACCAATCATCCCTGGAGAGATGCCTGCTAGTAAGGACAACATAGGCTTTCTCTTTTTTGGTATTCTGCAGTATGTATTTGAGAGCTATTCTAGCATCAAGATTGCAGAACTTTTGTTTAGATAGTAGGGAGTGAAAGTTTGCAGAGTATGAAATAACAGCTTACAACTATCGAGGTAAGTGAGGATTTTTCTATTCTATTTTATTAACAGCTCTGTCGGGATTTATTCAAAACACGGAGCATCATTACCAATTTTTTTTGCTATATGTGTAGCTGACCTTGAAATTAGTAATAGCAGAGAGGTTTTGCCTAATTTGAACAATGAAATCTTAGTAGTGCTGCATATACAGCAGGTCAGAATTTTATTCTCTTTGTAATTATGAATCTCACAGCCTTTCTCACCACTACATTCACCATATATATCCACTCATCCCAAAAATATTTTTGGAAGAATTAATTAAAAACAAAAACCCCCCACAATATGTTGTAATGCAGATTACAGAGCATTAACTGTGGTTGCCTCTAAGGCAAATGGGAAGTTCTGAATAGTCGTCATTGTACTTTATGTATATAACAGGCCCCATCAACTGAAAAACTGAAAATCCAGAGTTGAGCCCTATCCTGTAGGATGTTGAAGATGTTGAATTCCTGTTGTTTTTAAATTTTTTCTATTAAATAGACACTTGCAGGCTCATAGGCTAACTCTTTGCTCACCTGTGGGCAATAAGAAATAAGGCCTCCAAACTGCAGAATTTTTTCTGGAGCTGATCCTACCAGTAGAAGCTGGTAATGACAAGTGCCTCGCAGTATGGGATCAAATTTTGTTCTTTTGCATGTGAGGGCACATAAATAATACATAGGAAAGAAGGCAAAAAAAATACATTTAGAAGTTCCCAATGACCTCAGAAGTTTCTATGAAGTGTTTAGGTGTAATCTGGGTTATGACACATATGATGGAAGTGATTGGTTTGGGGTGGGATTTTTTTGGTGTGAGGGGTTTGTTGTTCTTGTTTTAAATGAGCTACATTGAAATTATTTTGAGTCAAGAGCATGTTTGTTGGTACAGTCCCCTGTTTGTGTGCCGGCTTCCTGGGAGAAAGGGACAAAAGAGGTGGTTGTATTTTTCTGTAGAATTGCTAAGGTGTCAAAGTTCAAAATAGTAACTGCCTCATCAAAATTACTATTTACTGCTTAATATATTTGCACCTACACATAGCTTCCATGTGCTTCACATCCTAGCAATCTTACATGTCAGGATGGACACGACATATATTAACCAGAATAAAGCACATATATTTATTTCAGTCTATTTCCTGCTTATTGCAAATGCATACAGAGTGTGAGTTTGACTCACACTTTTCCCCAGTGGAAATAGGGCATTTAGGGCATTTAATTTAGCATGGTAAATTCCAGTTGCTAAAATTTAGATGTTGCTATGTATTCAGATGTTTTTATGATAGCTTTGCATTATCAAAACAACTGGAGCACAGCAGTGAGTCTGGATGTGTATATATGAGAGAGAAGAAAATTGAGAATTACAATTTTAGTCTGAGGTGAAAATTATCTTTTCATCAGGCTGTTGAGAAAATATGTTTGTTCAGAAAGTAGACCTGTTTCCCTTTTCTAAAAATTGTTACCCTTTTTTTGACATCTTTGTTCTGAATATCACTTTTAAGTGGTTTAAGATATGCATAATAGTTAAATGGTTACACTGGAGGAAAAAAAAATAGGTAAGCTCAAAGAAAATTTATCATTATCTAATGTTCCTAGTTTATCAGCATTCCATATGATTCCACCATTTTTAGTAATCTGGGAAACAAAACCACAAAAATATCATTTTGTATTATTCTAGGTGGTGTCTTATGGCAGAAAAATAACATGATGACAACTAGATAAGGCATGTTAATTAGTAAAGTAGGTTTTCAAATGAGAGATTCAGAGATAAGCCTTTCTGGAGAAGATGGTGGGTAGCAAGCCTCGGTCTTTGTCTTTCTGTTGACCTTTTTCCTGTCTATCTGCTTCTCCAACTTGAAAATGCCCTGTGGCTTTATTATGCAGAGAATAGCATTTACGTTCAGACAGTGGGACAGAGAGATAGAAGCTGAAGGGAGCAGAAGGGAATAAAGTTGCACTGTGATTTGTTCACAGTATAATGTCTGTCAAGAATTAGGGCAAGGTATTTGTGGCTCTGAGGAGTGATGCAGGAGACAGACAATTTTGCAGCAACAAGTCTGAGAAATCAGGAGACAAACAGACTGGGAGTAATGAAGAAAAGCTGTAAGCTTAGGTGGAACTAAGTGGTTTAAGCGGTGCTTGTATTGGGAATGCAGTAAACTAACCAAGTAGTAGAGAGGTCCAGGGAGCAGGCTAGGAAGAGACAGGGTTCCTGGAGCATCTTGGTAAAGCTGGTATGCAGGGTTTGGGGTGGTAAGCTGGAGAGGATAGACTGGATACAGACAGACACTGAAGTTTGGGATACAGTATGTACCCATGACGTAAGTGCTGTCGAGCAATTTGACTGTGTTAATGCCATGTCTATCGCTGGAAACTTTGGAGTGGTGAATTTCAGTTGTTTCTTTATCTTCTACTTTTGATTCATAGAATTCATAGAAAAGAAGAGGAAGAATTAACAGCACAAATTGATCCACTGACGAAAAGTCAGGCTTCAGACCAGGATGGAAAAGTATGGCACAGGCTGGAAAACGAGGAGATACTCATGAGTGGGAAGACAAGTTAGGATGACAAAAGAGAAGCAATGCTTATCCTAGAAATGATTGAGACATGCTGGATAAGTGCAAGAAAGTATAAAAACATTCAGTAGCCCAAAGTCCTCATCTCTTGAGAAACAGAAGGCAAAAAATAAATTAATGTGAATAATCATTGAGTGAACAATAGTTTCTAAACATAGTGTATGACAAAGCAAATCATTATTGATAACAATATTAGTACTATCACTGCACTGGACAGCTCAGCCTAAACTGTGGCCTTTGCTCTTAGAGGTTAATTCTCCTGAGACCTGATAGATTATTTTATCTGATAGGTGTTGTCTGTCCATGATCTGGCATTACCTTTTTTTGTTGGGTTTGTTTCTTTTTTAAAATGAACAGTATCTCTCTTAAAGGAATACTGTGAGTTTTAATTAGTGATTGTAGTGATTAATGAGACCATCTGATGAAAAATTTACTAATTCATTTTTATCTAACCAAAGCCCTACGGTTCCGTACTTTGTTGCTGTTGTTTGGAATCCAAGCTGTTATTGCATTACCTGGGCCTGACTGTCTACTGCTATGAATAAGCATAGCTCTATTAATTCTGGGGTCTGGTGACATAACTCCAAAACTCTGATGTGAAATCATGAAATGCATATATTCAGGGTATTAAAGAAATAATTTAATTGCATGAACTTAGTTCAAGTTGCACCAGAAGGCACAGGAACAGTTACAATATAAATGTCTGATTTTAAATTGCCACTTACTGGCATTTTTGAAAAAGAGTGGTGAAAATGTGCTTTATCATCCAAAGCTGCAATCCAGGAACACAATAAAGGCATGTGGAAAGAAAGTTACTGTTACTTGACCAGAAGTATGCATAGTTAGGAAAGTTTGAAATTTAGTATGTATTACAGTACTATTCAATGTCTCTTTTAAAGTGCATGTTAAGCTTCACTTTGAAGAAGTAATTAGAGAGAAAGTGTTTTGTGGTTTAAAACAGAAGTGGTTGTCAGAAGATGGGCATTTTAAAGCACTTTACTAAAAGCTTCCAATTTATACTTTTATTCCTATTTTCAAATGACTTGAGTTTCATTGCACGTCTGTAAGCTCTAACTTTCAGAGAGACAGATGCTTTTGAACATTGGATCACTTATTCCTGAATTGTTACGTGTTTACTGTATGATGTTGGACAAGTCCATTAAACACCTTAGGGCTTGCTTCTTCCCATATGTAAGCTGGGAATAAGTAGTATTTACCTTATAAGACTATGGATGCTATCTGTTATACTTTGTGTAGTGTTTTGAGTAGTCATGTTGTTCAGAGCCTAGTTACTTAGATATGCAAAGTACTACAACACACAGCCCTCTGAGATCCACCAGTTCATCTTGTTTTTCTATTGTACTTACAAGGTCAAGTTGAAATAATCCGTATGATTATAAAAGCTTGTATGAAAAACTTTCCTGGAGAGCAACATCTGTTATCTGGTGGTAACAGTGATTCAAAGGCGCTCTTTGGGAAGAGAATACAGTCTGTCTCACATGAACAGGATGACTCAGTAGTTCACATTTGCAAAGAGAAACATTCTCCAGGCCTCACAAACATGATTCTGGAGACTCATTACATGTATTATTACATGCTTTTGTGAAGCTCTCTGACACAGAGCAATGCAAATGGTTTCTGGCAGCCATGATCCTCTCTTCCCCAGAAGCAGAAGTGGTACCAAACCATCTGCAGTGCCAGAGCTGCAGACTGACTCTCATTCCTCTCCGATTCCTCAGTGGCAACACATGTGGCTCTCATTTCACATGCTTGGTAATAAAGTTGAGTAAGGGATGTAACAGCTCAGGACTCTAACAAATGCTGAAGTCCCAGAGGCTTGTAAGTCCTGACACAAGTTTACCTTGTATAAACTAGCTTGTAACATGATAGGTCTGTGCCCCACATGTGGCTGTTTATTTGTAAGTGTTTAACAGCTGAGACTATAGCTTGGGTTAAAGTGTTTAGAGAAATTATATTACTCTGATGATGAGTATTTTGGGCTATGGACATGCACATCAAATTTGACAAGGATTTAATTTTATTTCCCATTTTAGCTAAAATTTGAGTCAAATTCAGTCCCCCTATAACATGACTGACCCTGCTGTTTCAGGCCTACAAATCAAAGTAGCCTTATAGCTTCACCTCGATAAGTGAATAGGCATCCTACCTTAATGTGCTGTTGATTGATGACTGCAGTTCAGTTCAACTGAAACTAAACAACTGAACTACATATAGGTGTTCCAGTCCTGTCTACTTTCACAGAGGCTTGCATCTTTGCCCTATACAAATAAAACTACTCGTAGGTGCTACATAGTAACATTATGTAAAATGCTATAGACGTGAAATACTGCACAGCTGAATTGAGTGCAATTCCTATTGACTTCAATGGGTGTTTTATTCAATTAGGGACTGCAGAATTTAGATCATTGCCTTTGGCTTACATCATTGCAAATATTATTGATGCTTATAAAGCTTTCAGGGATCTTTCAGGCTTTTAGTCCACAAATTGACTGCAATGTGAAAGTCTTGCTCGGGGGGTAAGAGGAGTACTTATATCCATCTCATCTTTCATTTACTTATTCCTGAGTCTTTCTGTGCTATTCCTTTGGGAGTGCTCATATAAAATAGGCAATTTAACTAAAAGGGGGAAAGTAGCGTTGTCTCAGTATAGCAAGATTCAAGTTTCATTTTTGCACATTAGAAGTATGCCTTTCATATTTTCTTCCCTAAAATGTAGAAGTGAATCTGATTAATTTTAATTCTCATAAAGTGATGAAATTAAGGCATAGTAAATTTAGAATGAATACTGAGGAAAATCAACAGTTTCCCAGGGCAAGCATGGATACAGTGCTTGAAACTTTAAAACTACACTGGATAGACCACTAGAAATTTTAACAAAAAGAACTAGCCTGCTTTGGCAAGAAGGGGCTAGATGGCTTAAAAGATTTTTTACCTTTCTAATCTGCATGCAGTATAAAGCCAGTGCCTGCGTTACTCTACATGAGTAGCACAGGCAGGCCTCGTGTAACTTAATGCTGACCGCTCAGCCTCTGATCACGGCAGGGATATGGATAGGATAGAAATCCTTATGCTGGCTCTGTGCTAGGACCAGAGAGAAATGGGATACAGTTTCCACTCTTCCATTCAGTGCTTTGAGGAAAAACAGTGAGTAAACCATTTCACATATAGTGCATGTAATTGCATTTAATACTTCTTTTTATCTAGAATCAGCAATGAACATCTAGAAATATATATATATATATACACAAGTAAATGAAAACGAGAGGTTGGTAGGGAAGGGCACAAGCACTTTTAGGACACGTATTGTAGAAATCTGATTGCATTTCAGGCCATATATTCTTACTATAGATCTTCCCGGCAGAATCTGCAGAAAGAGCTAGGAAAAGTCACACATATACACATGCATATTTTTAGGTCTATTTAGTAAAATTTTAGAAATGTATCTGTGGGAAAATTGATACACATCCTGGCTAGAAGACTGACTATTTAATTCTGTCATCTTAGGAGAAGTGAAACTGGACATAAAAAAAAGGTAGTCTCCTTATAGGAGGCATTTTTTTGCAGCAGCAGAGAGCACAATAAATGTTATCTGTCAGGGAAAGAAACGGGCTATTTAAATTCAGGCAGCATAGCATCTTCAGGCAGAAGGGCTATTTTTAACTTCAGATGTAGCTTAATTTAGAAACTGAGCAGTTGAAGTCCCTTTTTTTTCCCCACTCCTCCGACTGGAGATTTTTTTATAACGATTGTAGATATCCTTGTGTGAAGATACTGAAAAGAATAAAAAATACATTATCCTGAGCTTCAAGGTCATGAAAATACACAGCTAAACAAAGCAGCTTTGCGGCAATATTGTCATACATGTGTACACACAGAGATTAGATTAGATTGATGCACTATTTTGTAAGCACAAGGGCCACTTTGGCAATTGGCCAGGAGGTTGCATATAATTTTTATATCCATTTATGCAAGATCTTACCCAGATCTGTATTTTATGTAGGAAGTGCTGTAATTGCGTATAACCCTATACAACACATGATAAAGAGAGTGTAAATTTCAGTGGTTTCTAAGGGAGAAATATTTATGAGAAAACTGGCAATGATTCCCTGCATTGATTTTTCTGAACCAGCTTCTTGTATTTGGCTTTGTTTGTAAGTTAATCACAAGAATTGAGAAGCTCATCTTGTTACAGAAGATATTCAGAATTAAGAATTGCAGATTTGACTTTATTAACTGATTACAGGCTTTTTAATGTATTCAGATTCAGAATATGAAAAAATCCTCTCACAAATGGAAGTACTTCCAAGATGGCTTGTTGCAAACAGTCTTCTTGCATAATTGCATACTCTATGTCACTCAACATTCATCTATTGAATTTCAATAGCATTTCAGCATAAAACTCTATTCTAGCTGAATTTCATAGTTTACCTGTTCAAGCTCAGCCAAAAATTATTCTGAAAGCTATTCTAGTTGCATAACAATAAAAAAAAGCAAAGAGAGATATATGCCATTGCGACAGAAATAATTGGGTTATTAATAAGCTGAATGTGACATGGAAAAGTCGGCTCCGTTTCTGAGCGTAGTGACACCTTCACCATTAACTCTTAAGCACACACAACTTCTTACAGTTTCTGAAATTTTGTTTAAACAGTTGAGCATTTGTTCACATACAGAAAAGATAACTTTTTCTGTAGCTACCTAAAATCCTGCAATTATAAGTGAAAGCTTCTGCTGCCATTTATTCTTTAACTTATGACAGCTAAAATTAGAGGCTTTCATTCCATTGTTTTTATACACAGGGTAGCATGATGTAATGTAGTAAGAACATCATAAAACAAGTTAGAAATTCAGAGTTGTAGTCATTAATGTTCAATGGAGGTTAAAAGAAATATCATCTAGAGCTGGAATACTCCTGAATTGCCCACTTTGGATGGGGATTCTTTCATCTTCCTCTTAAACATTTGGTTTTGGGGAATGCTCCTTTGCCCAGCTGCTTTCTATGTGGAGGGAATATGGGAGTTAGCATAGAAGCTGTTAGAGCCATTAGGCTCTGCTGTGGGGTTTCCTTAATTCTCTGCTGGCCAGACAAAACCTGAATTAAGTCTCTGGGAGGCATTTTAGTAGTGCTATCAGACTAGGAAATTCAGACTGTGACGCACAGTTTGGATTGGGAATTTGAATTCACAGCCCTTTCTTAAAGAGGATTTTCTTCATAATAAAGCAGATATATTGCACCAATGTTTGTTGAAGTGTTTCAACTCGAGAAAGAGAATGTGTGTTTCTCGTCAAAGGCTTGATCTGAAGCTTGTAGCAAAAGAAACATTCAGCACATACACTTTCTTGTTTTAGGTATGTTGGTATGCTGTCAGGAGGCAGGATTCAGTTTGCCTATTAAAGAGGTTTAAAAAAAGACTAAAAACCATCCAAAAGGAGCAGTGGGGTTGTCAGGAAAAAGCTGAGATCTTATGGAATCAAGGGTAATATTTTTGGTCTTACTGAAACACAGAATCTACTTTAATTAATTTTCTGAATAGCTTTATAAAATCTAGTCAGCTTGAAATTATAACCGTCCATTTGTATCTGCCTTGTTTTCATTCAGTTTGTAGTAAAGAGGAAAACAACTGTTGTAAGAGCAAATAGTAATTCTATTTTCAGGCATTCTAACTCTTAAATAGCAAAATGCAGCTATGAAAAATTATGGTGACACACAGATGATGAGGCTTAGGTAAGGCTAGACTTTAAGACCCGAGTTTCAAGTAAAGCTAGGGTTTCTAATAGAACAGCACTAAAATACTCGGAATTATCCTTAGGAGATTTCTGCCATTTTAGGCCAAAATCTTCTGATGAGATTATAATTATAGTCACAAGTAAGGCTGAACTAGAAAACTGATGACTTTTGGTTCTGGATCCAACCTAATGACAATAATTAGTTCTTATTGAGTACTTTTCATCCACAGATCTCAAAGTGTTTTATAATGAAGGTCAATATCATGGCCTAATTTTACAGAAATGGAAGCACAGAAAAAGGAAGTGAGTACCTAAGATCAGATTTTCCTACCTTGTGGTTTCATACAAATTCCTGCCTAAATGCCCAGATAGATTTGTGTCCCAGAAGCATGAGTAATCCAAGCAGGCATTCAGGTACTACCCTGCTAAGAATAACAGAAATTCCTACGTAGGAGGATGGCTGGATAGAATACCCACAGGGTTTCATGAGCAGCCCCCTGAGACCTGCTCAGTACTGTGCAAATTCTTCACTTTGTCTCCAGAGGGACTGAGATATGGATATTCCTGAATATATGGTACTCTGCTGTATATTGTGTGTCTTTACCCTTTTATAGATCCTTAGCGTGACAGATTCCACGTTACCCCTTGTAAAGTGACCACTGTGAAGCTGGGAATATTTTCTGCAGCCATTTACATCTCTGTGACCTCCCTGAGAGATACTGACATCTGCTCCGTAACAAAGCGAGCCTGGTTTCCTTCTCTTTTATGCCTTTCCTCCTCTGGGTAGCTACCAGCTGTTGTGACTGGGTCACTTTTAAAAGACTTGGTAGTGGTCCATACTATAACCTGCATGCTGGATCTAGACCCCATGTGTCCAGTAGGGTCTCTGAGGCAGATGGAACCAAGCTGCTGGAGCCTCCTGACTTGTATTTCTGTCTGATCCCAAAACAGTGATTACACTCTTTGCTGTCTATCTATATAGTCTGTGTAGACTGTTTCCATTGGCAGGAAATCACATGCTTAATGTACTGGCTCTTCCAGAAGAATTTTATTATAATTTTTCGCTTCAAAACATTTAAGCCTTCTTTTCAGTGTCACTTGTTGTTACAGAATTTTTTCGCTCAGCGAAGAAAATATATCAGTGTTTTCCATGCCCACAAATCACAGGAGGGAGGACATGCAGTGGAGTGGAGTTTTTATTAATCAGTATGCTGTCTTCTCAGAAATGGGAAATTGATTTTATCGGAGTGTGAAAAATTACAAGGAGTAAATAAATTGATATTCGGGTGAAATACAGGAGACTGTAATAGTCATACTGTGTATCTGATTAATTATAAAAATACAATACGCTATGCCTGTATAGGGATTTTCACACATCAGTATGTAAGCAGTTCACAAACCCTACGTAGGCATCATCTTCCCATGTTATATAGATGGAGACATCTTTCATCTTGGAGAAGATGATTATAGATGAGGTACTAAAAATAGTCAAATTTAAGAGCGCATGCTCCCTAGAGGGGATCAAAGACTGAGATGCTGTTTAGACATGCAAACAACCAGACGTATGAGAGCAGGAAAGAGTGTGGTTGAACCAGTTAGTGCACTGATAAAATCTGCTACTTCTAGCTTCAGCAAAATTTGTGAAAGTAATAGAAATGGAGTGCAGAAACACAGGGAAAGAGATGTGTAAGGCAGTTCCTATTGCCTAACCTTACATGCCTAATGTAGGTGCCTAAATGAGGAAGACAAATTTTCCTGGGCTATTGAGAGATTAAATGCAGAGGATGTTCTTTCAGAAAGCAATTCAGAATCCACAAGTATGGCTTCTGCTCTGAAGCACATCTGGAGGAGCCTGACACTCTTCACTGATTATGTAGGAGACTTAGGTAAACTAAGTGCCTACCTTAAGCCCCTGAGTTAGCTATTAAACTTAAGCAGTGCTAAAAACCCAGTCCATGTAGGGTCATTGCAAAGGCAACTTTGTACCTAGGACTACAAACCTAATATTGATAATGTTCTTTCCTTGTATGCCATCACCTTGGGAAACTTCCGTTTTCCCCTCAGACTTCTCTTTCTGTTCTTTATATGACATTCAGATCTCATGTGCGGAGGCTGAATAGTTTGTCTGAATGACAAAGAAAGTCAATGGAAGAGAGTACCTTAGATCTGTGCATTGCATTTGTAACCGAATCTAAAGTCAGACAGACTCAAGGACTCTCCTCTTCTATGTTCCTTCCTAGAGATGGGAGGTTATTTCTCTAATCAGGACTGGCTTTTGTAAAAGTCCCTGGCAAAATCATAAATTGTGCTGTTTAGTTCCATAAGATCTCTGAAAAATAGAAAAAAGCTCATAATCAAAACAAGAGCAATAGTTTTTGTGCCATATCTGATTGAATAAGAAAGCAGTATTTACTTGAAAAGGAATATAAATAAAATCTGGCTTTTAATTAAAATGGAGGAATTTTTTTTAACTCAAAAAGGATTAAAATTTTTTATTTATGGTTAAAAATACTTTTTTTCAAATGTTGTTACTGAAAATTTTGCATCCAGGGCCTAGCTTCAGAAGATCTGTTGAATTCTCCATCCTTTGCGCCTGACTTGCAGCACTATTAACACTTTTCATGTTTCTCTGTTGCACTTGTCTTGTTTAATACACGACAAGAAGCCATGTGGGTGACAGCTCTATACCAACAAATCTTTACAGACAGATGCTATGATTTGATCCTGATACTCATTGTATGTTTTACTTACTGCTGCAACCAGGACTTAAAAATATAAGCACCAGCTTTTTTCCTTGTATATATCTCCATAAAAAAGCCTGTTCTGATTTAACGTAATATTAATAGGAAACTATTTTTAACGTAAATGTAGCAGGGAGACAATGACATTAATATGTTTCCTGGTGCAAGAAAGGATTTCTTCCTTTTGGCTGACATTCATCACCAGTTCTTGCATAAGCATTCACCGTACCTAAATAAAGTAGTAAGAAGAAACTTCCTCCTCCTATTAAGTGGCCCTTTATACAGAGAAGATCAAATTCATCTGATAATGTAATCAGGAAGTATGTGTAATATTTAAAATCAGGTTGACAGTGTAAATACTGCTGCAGAAGAAAAAAATGGCAGTTTGCCTCGGAAATGATGCTATGAATTTCAGCTTGGTCCTATGACAGAATTAGGGACAGACTCACTGGTTAGAGTTTTTATCGCTGTATGATCAGTGTTAGATTTAGGAGTTATGAGAGGGAATCTGAAAAGGAATTTTGTGTGCTGCATGCCACAAAACCATTCTGAAACCCTGTTGCTAGACTGACTCTCTAAAATGGCTTAGTGAAAGACCAGTTACTGGACTTACCAGTGCCTGGACAGAAAATATTACATAATATGTGTTAAGGAACAATTTCACATTAGCTGAAGGATGAAATAGGAATATGTTAATTGTTTTCTGTAATTTCGTTTTATTTGATGTTTAGTTCTTGTGTGAACAGGTCCTTTTTCATTCTCAGTTTTGGCTGCAAGGTCGGTTGATTAACCAGATCATCTGTGGTCCTACAGTACTCTGTAATACAGAGGAGAGAGAAATAATTTCAGTTAAAATAAAAATCAGAAACACTGACCAGAGATGCCCTCAGCCAGAAAATGAGGAAATTAAATCCCTCATACTTAGCATGGAGTAGCTAAGTCATAGTGGGTATATTCCCCCAAAACAGAAAAATTAGGAATTGAGCAAGGAAATAGATGTTTATGCAGTATGGTAATTCAGTCTTGGAGATGACAAAAGAATGAAGCCAGTTTTTTATTTAGGAATCTTGAGTATTATTTTCTTGCATATGTAAATAAGCGTAAATATGTGTAAAAAAAAAAAAATTGGACTAAAAGAAAATCTCAAGGGAAAGAGCACAAGGACAAACAAAGAAATGGTTTAAACTTATAAAGCAAGACTTGTTCAGTGAACCACTCAAACATTTGTAAAAAGTAAGCAAAGTAGTGGCAAAGACAGCTAAAGGGAAATGCATTTTAAAATTCTAGCAAGTAGACTTAACTTCTAAATATAGCTACTGTAATAAATGACTTTGGAAAGTTATACATAGAGACACAAAATATCCTCAACCCTGTGGTTGAGAAATGTCATGAATTCAGTGGAAAAATACACTAACACTGTTCATGGATGCGTGTTTTGTGGAGAGAAAATTTCTGTTTCCCTGATGCATATTCATAAACAATGAATTAATCCAAGCCCTTAAAATGCATGCAACCTTTATCTGTGTTGGTGCTAAACTCTTCTAATGCCAAAGAAAATACACACACATCTAAATCTACTAATTGCACCATTGTTAAGCTTTACTATTCTTTCCAGTCTTTTTTTGATATACTTTTTGACTGTGAGGAGAGAATAAGCAATCATAGTTACAAACATGTTCTTCTCTAGGCAAAACTCTTGGTGAGCAGCATGCTTCCACATCCCTAGGCCTACTACTGTGTCATCCCGTTATTTCTGGTGCCAGCAATTCCTCTGTACTTGTCTGATGTGGGTGCTCCTACACTGTGTCTTATAACAAGCCTTTCAGCTGCATTTAGACAGACCCTTTAAATGTCCCTCTTTGACGTCAGCTCACCTTTGGGGACTAGTTGGTATTTTTCATGTGACTGATAACAGGAGGTTTCCTGCTATAGCCTCTCAAAGGAATGGGCAAAAGAAGCACAGCATGATTCTCTAGGGGACATCATCTTCGGTACTTGAAAGGGACCTTTTCATCTTGGACTTTGAGAGACTGTGCACCCAGCGTGCAAAGGAGATTTAGAACATCCTTGTCTAGATTTTTGCCTCAGGAGATTACTGTCTGATGGTTAAGAATGAACAAAATCCAAGGTAAATTCAAAGTGTTTAATTGTTCATGGAGAAAAAAATGTTTCACGTGAATTTCAGCCACGTGCATGAGATTCCAGGTGCTCAAGGTGTCAAGTACATTTAGGGAGAAAAGGGAAAACTGTTAATAAAGGGATAATCCTGAATGAAAATATCACATCCCATTTCTTCAGTAATTGGTATTCCTGGTTAGGTCACTGTATTGATACTTGTCATTTGCATAAGCAACTGTTACACCTTGTGTGCACGTACAAAACAAGGTGTGTTGTACTGCATGTAAAATTTATCTTCGGTGTGAAATAAGAAGGAAGTGGGATGCCTCATACAAAGGCTAGGATACAGATGAATAGTTTGGTAGCTGTGACCCACATATCAAATTAATGTTTAGCCTCAGTTATCAGTATAGTGGATGAGAGCAGTGATAATTCTATCATACGAATTAGGATGATGCACTAGAAATTACAGCTGCTGGCATCAAAGCAAAGCTTACTGGTAAGACAAATTTAGGTGATGCAGGTAATTTCTAGAATGCTGAAGAAACTGCAGTAATGTGGGGTTTGTAGTGAGTGGTGTTTTGTTTTGTTTTGTTTTGTTTTGTTGGGGTTCTTTGGGAAGTTGGGGTTTTCTTGTTTGTTTGTTGTTTTTTCCTGTGACTGGAAAATAGCAAGTGTGGACCTATTTTGGAATAAATTACAACATTGTTTTATCAAAGGTAAATCATAATGCTCAATATATTTCAATATGATAATTGATTTTTTAGGAGTAATAAAAGTGAGCTTTATCCACTAAGATTCTGGTAACTGATATCCCACAGGAAATTGTTCTTCAATTTGGAAATGATGGTGGTGAACACAAGAATTGTGAGCTGGCTAAAGTGCTGACTGAAAATAATATTCAAAAGAAAGTGACAAGGCTGGAGAAACGTTACTTGTGGTGTTTCTCTGTGGTTAGTCTTGGGACCTGTTGTATTTAATATATTTACCGGTGTGTTGAGGTGAAATCCCTAGATCAAACAAAGTTGGGAGGTACTGCCAATGCTGAGGAAGACTGGGTTGTTGTTCAAAAAGAATTAGACTAACTTTTTTACTAGCTTGCTAGTAACGTCATATAAGTAAGTAGCATACTGTACAAAGCCATACACTTTGGGTTCAATAATAACTTCATCTATAACCTGGGGGTTTATGAACTGGAAGTAACAGATTTGGAAACAAATCTGAGTGTACTTGTCAGTGGAAGGATGAATATGATTAGACAATGGAATATAATTATGGTAGAAAAGATAATGCAATCCTGGAAGGTGAGAATTTTTTAAGAGAGAGAAGGAAATATTGGTACCATCTTACAAGGAGTGTTAACTCCTTTTGAGTATTTATGCAGTTGTATTTAGCTATTTTCAGACAAATGAACTTAAACTGTGAGAGGTGCAAAGAACAGCTACAGGATGAGCAAGGGAAGGAAGCTCCATCTTTTGAAGGGAAATCAGAAATGCCTCATATACCCAACCAACTGAAGGTTTCTAGGGTGATGAATCATTAAATATACTGGGAGCAAATCAGTGTCCATGATCACTTAGTCCTTAGCCTCTCTGCTGAGATCCCTAACAAAGCTGCCAACTGCTGCATGTTCAGCAGTTTTCTTTTGTGATGTGGATAGTTGACTGGTGTTAATTCCAAAAGTCCACAAACTTTTGCATGTGACACTGACAAGAGGATTGCCAGTAAGACTATATTTTTATTAGTACTGTAAAAAGTATTCAGCAGCCTTAAAAAATGCGGACCATTTTTTCAAATCTTGGCTGCAGATTACTTACAAAAGAAAGAACTATTCTTTATTCGAGATCTTACTGAACTTCCTCCTGTTTGGTCTTTTGAACTCAGCTCTGGTGGTGTCACTCCCTTGCCCTTGCCTTATGAGCAAGCTCACCAAGATGACAGCTGCTGCTGTCTGGTTTTGAATTTCAAGAGCTCAGTAAGTGCGAAGTGTGATGACATCATGCTCCCTAGGGTGTCAGTTATTAGCTGCTAAAAATAGTTACAGGCAAACACAGAATAGAAAAATCAAATGTCTGTTTAAACCACTAGTGAATGGGAAGGTAAAGAGAGAGACCTCACCTGAGGGGCTTTTTATTTAAATGCAAGGGCAACAATGTTGGACTGCAATCCTGGCAAATATTCCAGATGATGCTTTAGGACTCGTGAGCTGGGAGAGCCCACAGAGACAAGTTCATCCCTGGTGCAATTCCAAAAATGTCATGGTAAGTGAGCTTTCTGTGCTTATTTCCCACTGGTTAGGTTATCTGATCTGAGTAATCTGTGTTTTGCAGTCCTTAATGTAACTATGGGATTCAACAGCACAAGAATGATGTCAGTGTTACTGCCAGTATAACCACTGTTCTATGAAAAAATAAAACACAAAGCAATATTCATATTGTAAAATGAAGTGTTCATTCAAAGGTTAAGAAATAATGTACAGTAAAAACTATATGCAGGCATAAATGGTGCCTCCGGTCTCCGAGTTCAGGAAAGTATCCTGCTCAGCATGTGTTTTGGGGCTATTTGGTGCAAGTTCTTTTTTACACCACTTATGACCTTTAGGCCTTGATTACACATCTGCGAGCTAAGACAGGCTTGAAGACAGAGGTCACATTTTCAGGCTTTAACTTAATTCCAATTTTGTAATGTAGACTTCTGTTTAATATTTCTGTGGTACTAGCAAGGTGTTTCAGATACTAAGCTGCTCCAAATTAAAGGTGATCTAATAAAAAAATATATAAATACAGAAGCAGTATAATGTGAAAGTTAAGATTGACATAGGACTGGGTGTCTCACAACCTTTGAAAATCTCATCCTGGGTTTTTTATACTAATTAGGCCATGGACAGAAATGTTCACCTAGGCTTATCAGTGCTGTTAGGAGATTTTCTAAGCTGACCTACTCAAACAGTCTTTTCTACACTTCTTAACTTATTGTCTAAGGGCAGGCAGGGGTAGAAATATGAAGCTGTGACTCTTCCAGACAAACACCAGAGATTCTCGTTCCAAGTTACAAATGCTAACCCATGGGCCTGAAACTCCCTTAGCCAAAGTATAATCTTTTTCTCACCCATCCGGAGTCACCTACAACAGCTTAATGGTGATTCAAAAACATCAGAAATCACTTGTAACTACCACTGGTCCCCTTATCAGGGAGGACAACCTGCTCTCCCTCCAGCTTTTGCACCCTGGCTCCAAACTGCCTGGTCTCCTGTTTGCAGCCAGTACACAAGCTAAAAACACAAGTCTCTGATCCTACAGAGCCTGACTCGCGTCTCTGTCAACCACTTGCAGCAGCCTTCCCCAGAGGGAACGAAGAGCTTGATGGATGTTGTACTGCAGGTTATCAGAGTGCGTGCTAATGAAGCAACAGATCCATTACAGTATTTATCCATTTTGCAAGATCCAATTACAGGAACTTTGTGAAGTATAAAGTAGTTTGATTTTACCCTGTGTTCATCCTGTAAAAGATGATGTCTCTAAAAGATATTCCCATTCTATCATTATTTCCTTGTGCTGATTCATCTACATTCAAGGTTGTTTAGAGCCAGGAGTTGGTTCTGCCTTGTTGCTGATAATGTTTTTTGTAAATCTGTTTGATAATTGTCATGGATAAAGCTGAAGAATCCCTGGGTCTTTTGCTTGTGGGGTGTGACATGTAAAGTAGAAGTTTTTCTTGCAGATCAGAAGGCAGGGGACTGACATAGGAATTATTGCGTGAAATTGCATTGTCTCTGTTGTGTAGGAATTCAGACAGTGATTGTGATTATCCCTTTTGTCCTTTAAAAATGAGAATTTATGACTCAAAAGGTGCTCCTCTGTCAGTCACAAAATTTTTACCATTATACTGAATCTTATTTTTAATGGTATAATAACCTGTCCTTTTAGTTGTAAGTGTGGTGTTTTGAATGCAAACTGATTTACAGTCATTTTCTTCAGTCTGCAAAAGAGGCACGCACACACACACACACACACAAAAGGAATAAATTCTATATTTCATGGTGGTGGCCAGAGGGACAAAATATAATATAACAAAAAAACCTTATTGAAGATTTTTTCCTCTTTGCATGGATTTGTGAGATTTATTTTTTTAAGGAAGAGGACTATTTTTAGGTGAATCCTTAAAACCACCTGAAGGAGTAGTATCTGAAAGAGAACAGTAATAAGAAAGAGAAATATGGGGAAGATTTTACAACATAAAATGCATTTTTTAGCAGGTGGCCAACTTCTTATTTGGAAAGATTTCCTGCTGCATTAAATTTTTCTTGCTGTATCCCCCAGAAGGCTGAACGTTGCTATCTCCTGCAGACAATGCAGCAACGCCCTTATTTTGTACTAGCGAATGATTTTTCCATTCACAAGCTGTTTCAGTATTCCAGAGCATCTCACTGCTCTAGCTTGCATCGATCTGAATTTAAAGTAATTTTATTCATAAAAAGATTATTCTTTCTTGGTTTGGGGGATACCATCAGGGATAAAGGCACATGCAGTAGCACAAACAACGGAGATCTTCTGGCAGACTTTTTGTCTGCTTAATGCTTTCACTGATGGCCTTGACACTGGTGATAATGCCAATACAATAAAATATCCTCTACAAAATATAATTTCCTGTTGGAATGTTGGCAAAGTAGTGCCAATGTGGCATGCACTTATTGCATCATCTATAGGTGATGGCACTGTATCTTGCATGTTCTGTTTCAAGGTTAAACAAAGAAGCGTACAAAATACTCTCAGCAAGAGGCAGAACTACCTGAGCCTTAGGTCTGACTTCATCTGCGCATTCAAACCCTTGTGCTATGGTTTTTGTGTGCAAATGAACCTGCTGTGTATGGAAATTACCTCAGTTTAAATAGAAGCAATATAGAAAACTGAACTGTGTAACTGACTGTGAATGGATCTACCTGATTTTTGTAGAAAATCTACGGATGGTGGACCTAAATAATCAATAAAATTAGGGTAAAAGTCTTTGTAGAACACCTGTGGAAGTACATATTTATCAGTTTTACATACCCCAAGCTAGATCACACTGAATGGACATTTCAACCAAATATGTGCCTGGAATGTATTTAGAACCAATAGCAGGAAGCTGTGTCCAGATAGATTCAGACTGGAAATAAGGTATATGTGTCTATTAGTGTGGGTCATTAAACATTAGCATATCTAGACAAGAAATGTGATATTTCATATGCATAGTAAATTGAGCATTTGTCTGCATAAGACTACACACATGTAATCTGAATTAACATTAACAAATTAAAGGATCTCATGTAGGAGCTACTTAGGGAATACGGTTGACTCTGTTGCTGTAAAATGTCAGACTAAAAGATTGGAATAATCTCTCTGGCTGGAAAATACATGAGTCTATAGCAATAGCTCTGTCCTATATGTGCACAGCAGACAGAGAACAAGAAAAGGTTTTCATTCTGCTGCATAAGAAGATGTTAACGGCACTGTCTCACCACGAATTTTCACACGATTAGATAGTTAGATCATGTCAAATCTTGGCTCATCACCAAGACTACTTGCCATAAAATTTCTGACATCAGAAGAGGGACATCCACATTAAAGTGAAATTTGAAGATTGTCTAATGTGTAAGTTTGTGAGACAGAGTCCTTATCCACAGAAATAGTGTTGTCAGCAGCGCTGTTTGTTTGAATTAAAGCTGCAGATTGGATCTAGTCGTTGATGCTGATCTCAACTTTTATGTAGGACATAAATTGAATACATTACATTTTCTAACACTCCAGGCCAGCATTCTCTGATGCAGATACCAAAGCTGAAGTAAATGGGAGCAGGCAGTGTTTTCCAGCCTGAGGTGTCAGACCATTAGAAATGTCAGGTGCCTAAATGTAAATGTAATATAGATATCCACGTTGAAAGATGTCTCGAAAATATATCGAAAGATATATATTATTCTGACAACACTCTGGAATCAGCTATTACTGCTGACACTGTGCCAACCCAGTGAAGGAGTCTTTTGACGTATTTCAAGAAACATGTAAGTTCAGTGTCCTGTAACTGCATCCGTAACCACCAGCCTCTCAGGAAAAAAACTGGAGAAGGCTGTATTTTGGTTTTAATCATTAACTATGCACTCTTGTGCCTTCCTTCCTCTCTAAGCTTCCTTTTTGTAAAGATGAAACCTAGTGATGCAGTGTTTGCCTATAGGCGTCCTTTTTCCTGTGAACATAGAGAACCCTGAAGAACAAATAAACTTTTTTAAGTTGCTGATCCTGCACGTTTGCAAATTCATTGGGAGATTTGGCTCACATGTAAGGACACAAGGATCCGGCTCCTAGGGAATAAACGTCAAAGAACATGAAAAGAAAAGCCTTAGTAGGCACTGAGACTATAAGAACAAAGAGTGCTTCCAAACTGCAGTAGTGAAAACCAGTGGGAAATGTGGAATAGTCTGACAGAAGCAATAAGAATGATGGTTCTGAGTCAGGCACTGAATCGGGGGGGGGGGGGGAGAAAAAAAAGAGGCTTGATCCAAGTGAATTAAAGCCACCTGTATTCCTGGAAATGAATTATTTCCTCTTTATCAAAAAGGAAAAAAAGACAAAGAGGTTAAGAATGTAATTATATGTTGCAGAAAGAATTATATGGCAATTTCTGTCTCCCAGGCTTATGTTCAGGGCATTAACCAGAACTCTGACACACTGACTGACTTTCTGTAGTGAGTCTCAGCAGTGTTGCCTGCCCTGCCTATTTACTTTTCAGTACTTCCTCTTGGAGGCTTTCTTTTAGTCTATGTTCTCAGCAGGATTTTAGAGGAAGCTCTGGGTGTTATTTTGTGTCCAGAATAAACAGAAAGCACAGTCCTGTCTTCTGTGCTTGAGCTCCCTCCTTCCCTTGTGAATTTACAAATATTGTAGAAAAACAAAATGATCACAGCAATAGTGTTTTGTTAAACGATCACTCAAAAGTAGTGCTGAGGACTTGGTTCTTTGCTTTGTCAACGAGTTCAAGAGTATCAGGTACATAATTTACTATTTATCTCATGAAGGCCTTCAAGGAGGTGCTGAAGCCTATGAACCATCTCCCTCCTTTCCTATCTTAGACTGAGAATATTTTCATTCCATTCATCTCTGCTTAGATGCAGAGTGTCTGAAGACTGTTGCAGAGTATCTATTTTCAATACACACTGATGTTTTGCCAGTCATATGTCATGAGGGAGCGTCCTCCCACTGGTATGAACAATATGACCATGAAAGAAGGCGAACAGTAACTGCATTATGTCCCCCAGAAGATGGATAGAAGTTAGAGGGAATATGTTTTTGTGCACTCTGTTTCAGGGCCTTGCTCATCAGTTGCACAATGCTGCTAAATTTGTTTCCTAGCACTTACAAATGAAATTAAATCAAGGTTGTAAAACAGAAAATTGTATTCATATGCTTTGTAGATTGATGATGGCAGACATACCGTAAAATGCTAATAAAGAGATCAGCTGCAATTAATCTGTAGAGAACCTAATCACCAATGTGAATTTGACAACCAAGATTTCAAATAGTTAACTTCATTATGTCCTATATACTCACTAAGAATGTCTTTTTGTGTTGATTTTGTTGATGGATAGAAGTTGGTTGGAAATTACTATATTAAGATTCAGTTATTCATAAAACTGTATCATTTAATAACAAAAATCCATTTGCTTATGAATGCATTTAGGTTGCTGCACTGAACATACCCAGACTCCTATCCTCCAGTCATTGAAGAGGGTCTCTGTCATTCTTAATTTGGCTGAAGGGTAGAAAAGGACTGGGACAATTTCCTACAGACTTTTTTCTGGCTCTCCTGGTATGGTGCCCTGAAGTAGATGAGATGCTGCTATATCCCAGAGACCACTGGGTTAAATCAACCAGGATATAATTAAGATTACAAAAGCAACCCCAAAAGTTTTATGGGGTTGAAAGCAGCATTATCTCTCATTATCCCAAGGAAAGTTTATTTCTTGCTACTTCCCTTGAGAGAAGAGTTAAAAATTGCCCTATTATGGGATGAGGACTGCCCAATAGATAGCCAGAAAAAGCAATCTGAGAACTAGCCCAGCCAGCTGGAGCCCAGCCAGTATGACTGTGACTGGTGATCCCCCGAAACAAAACTCTGCAGCAGAAGCTGCTGCCCGCTGCCACTGCAGAAAGCATCCCCCAGCAAGTGCCACCTAGAGAAGCCAGTGATAGCCTGGCCTGTGAGAGTTGAAGACAAAGCAAGGTGAATGGGAATGAAAGAAAAACAGGAAGGGGAACAGCGGGAGAAGGAATTAATCTTTATTTGGTGTGCTGGAAAGATCAAACCGCATTGCATTGTTGCAGTGTTTTGAAGTACATTTTGTCTTAGGACCTGACTCTCCTTATGCCAATTTAAGTCATCAGTTTAATACACAGTGGTGCAAATAAGCATCAATTCCTTGCTTGCCTACTCAGACAGACAAACATTTATGTTGGATGCTTGCTTTTTAGCACAATAGTGAACCAACAATGCTAAAACACTATTTGTTTTGCTGTGTCAAGGGAACCAGCTATCGCTGTGGCCGCGTCACTAAATCACATTACAACCCTTGGTCTAATGACATTTGTATAGATCTTCGGCTCTCTACTATTTGTCACTAATCAGAGTAGTCTCAAGATAATCATGCAGGGACATTATCCCATTTGATGTTCTTTCCCTCTACCTTAGCTAATCATTTCTACAATGCGTGCATAAGCCAGCATATCCTGACTTCTCCAATTCCTTTTGCCATCTTTATTTTTCTTTCTTTTAGCAGAAATAATTGAGAGATCAATGAGGTTATTGTGCCAGGTCTATTGCTCAACTCCCCAGTTTCCTGTTGCGGTGGGGTCTACCAGGAAACTTGAAGAAGTCCAAAGAAAACCAAACCTCTTCTCATACTTGCTCTGAGAGGCCTACCCTGCCTTTGTAACAGCGATAGTTGAACATGATTTAGCCTTAAAAGATTAAATATCTTTTTATTACAGTATGCCTCATCCCAATGGAAGCAATGTTAGGGTTCATATTAGCACTACTGAGTGCTCTTTTCTCTTTCTGTTTTAGCAGTGCGAAAAAAATAGGTAAATTCTCTTCCCTGTTACAGATGCTTGAAACTGCAATGAATTTCATGAAGTGAATGGAATTGTTTAGGATTTTAATCAATGTAGCTGCAGAATTTGACCAGCCATCTTAAAACCATTGTATTTATTTTTAAGATTCAAAATGTTATATTAATAATTTAAACAATTGTAGGGAATATCCTGTTATGTTGACCTTGAAAATGTTATTAAACATAGTAAATACAACATTTGCTTGCTAAAAGGGAAAGATGAAATGCTCAGTCACTTAGAGCGTCATATGGTAATCATCAGGAAAACAGCTCCTTTTTTAAATGTAGCTGTCAAGCTGACAGGTTGCAAAAGAAACAGATTCCCAGCTATTCAGTAGTTATAAAAGATCAAGATCATCCAGTTTCATCTGGCCATCAGAGGGAGGAATTTGTTGAATTCAAACCAGTTTTTTCTGTTTGCTCACTTAGGCTGGTCCTAACCACAGGTTCAGAAGAAATTCATAATGAACTTTTGAGCTGTCACTCATTCCAAGATGGCACCGAACATCAAATAGCTGCCAATTAGAAGGTGGCAGAGACTTGAATAAAAATGCAACTACCTTTTCTGAGAAATGCTTTGGGTTGATCACAACCACTTTGACATAAGATGCAATTCTCTGCAAGTGCAGATAGCAACTGATTCTGCCAATTTCCTTACAGGAATTTTTCCAGGGGTATTTGATGTAAGCAAATGTCTCTGAAAATAAGCTGTGGACACACTACGAGGATCATTTAGAAGTCTTTTCTGAAAAAGACACCTCTGTGTCTGTTATAGTTTAGACAAGATTGTATAACTTCATTGATTCCTGACCCTTTGTCCCTGTCTGTCGCTCAGCCTCCACCACTGTAAACCAGCCTTTTCTTCTTTGGAGTTGTGGAAACCTTGGGTTTTTTCACATGCTTGTTAAATGTATTTGCCAAGATACTTGGGACTTCTTTGCAAAGGTGCTACTGCTCTGCTGATTGACATTCAGCATGGGCAGGCAGAGCAGGCCAAGGAAAGAAGCAAGAAGCCAGAAATGAACAAAACCCTTCAATTATTGAGTTCTTATTCCAAATGTCTTTGAATCAGCAGCTCTGGGCCCTTCCCAGCTCTTGAAGGAATGCCAGTTCAGTACAGTGAGTGAATAAGGTGCGTGCGGGGGCGACTGCTTCTCTGTCAGTTGTGAGAAGCTTTATTTTAAAAAGTGCCTCTTTTTTTTTGCCAGCATTACAGAGGTTTGAATGGTTCAGAGGAGCTGATAATGGTTTAGGGAGGCTTTCTTGTTTATGGCCTGTTGCCCAGTCAAATCCAGACCAGGTCATTAGTGACCAGAACTAGTAACTACACATGTTAACACAGTCTGATGGATGATGTGAACTGTGTCCAAGTCCAGTTTTTAGCAGAAAAAGTATCACAGAAACCAGTATAGCCGTTGTCCCTAACTGACTCTCTTGCAAGCAACGGGGTACGGAGCTGTGCCAGCGGGTTCATTTGGGGCAGAGCTGAGCTGAGCTGAGCTGAGCTGAGGCATGCAGCTGAGCGCTGTTGTAGCAAGCTTCCTCCGCTGCCACACATCCTTCCCGTCTCTGCAAAGAGAGAAGGTTAGCCTGTGAAGCTGTCAAGCTGATGCTTTCCCCAGCATTGAAATGACACGCAGTGAAAACAGGCAAGCAAAATGAACAAAAATAAGGAGCACCTTGGCTACGGAGGACTGATACCTTCTGGTAAAAGAGACACGAAAGAACATGAATGGTTTCATTCAGAGTTTTGGACCAAAGCCCAGTGTATATGAAGAAAATAATTAACACACCATTAGCAATCATGCATTAAAATGGAAATGACTTATTTATTGTAATCTCTAATTTTATTTTATAATGTTTTTACTGTTTCTTTTTTGCATTTTGCTTATTTGGACTCTCGTACTGGTCATTTTCACTTTGCTTATATTTAATTTCACTCCTTTGTTTGCTCATTTTTTCTTCCACCTGAAAAGCTCTCATGTTGGGTAACTTGCTCGGCAGCAAGGGTAGAAGGAAGGCAGGTGGGCAGGCAATCTGAATTCTGATTTTGGCTCTGCCACTGGTTGCTTGGCAAGCTGTTTACGCCACTCTGTGCCTTACTTTCCCACAGAAAGAGACTCATAGTTGAAGAACAGTTTAAAATCTTTGACAAAAAAGAACTGTGCATCTGCTAGTGCTATTTACTGAAGGAAAACACAAATGAAACCAAGTATTTTATTCCATGTGCTCCTTAAAGTGTATATGAGTTGATTAAGCCCAGTAAGCCTCTGTTCTTCATTTTCCTTTCCTGAATTGGGTCTAAATGTTGAGTCATCATCGATGTACACATCCAAACCACTATAGACATCTTAGCCTTCAAACTGTAAAAAATCCAAAACGTTCTAGATTCCTCAGCCCATTTAACAGATGTGATATGCAAGTAGCAAATCCTTGTAACTAGTGAAACACAGTTATAGTACAGATCTGAACTGGCACTGCAGGGAGTATGTATTGCTGTCTCCCTAAACTTCAATGTTCTCTCTATTCCCTGCCACTACTTAATTTGGATAAAGTGTCCACCAACAGGGCACAGTAGTTTCTTAAGGGCACAGTTGCTGTATAATTTTATATTACTTACAGGCTTTTAAAACTTGCAGATAACAGTAGAAATAGTGTCGTTTCTCTGCCTAGGCCATGCTGCCATTTCCAGTATCATTAATTCACTATAACTAAACCCTTTTCCCTCAGGAATGGCTGGGGTCATAGCAACAATGTTGATGCAGATGCAGGTTAAGAGCCAGTGGCAGCAGTATGCTGAAGAGCTTATTAAAAATGGTCTCTGTCTCTCTGTAGACCTGGAAACCCAGCCTCTTGTATCAGATTTCCTCATTCATTATCATAAAACTCTTCAGGTACCAAAATTTCTGTAAGTTAAATGACAAAACTTAAAAATTGCAGGCTTGAGCAATGCTCCTTACAACTCAGTGTAAGCTCAGACTCATAGTTCAGAGGAAGGTGAAATATATCTGTAATTTGTCTAACATGCAACACTTGACTGTAGTGAAAATTTCTTGCTGCACTACACCTGGAGGTTAGCTTAGATTCCAAAGCTGAAGAATAAATAGCCTTTGCCATCTTTACCGTAATGCAACTGCAACTCACTGAGTTCAATCCTTAGTTTATTTACTGACCTTCACCAAAGCGTTTGCCAGTGTGACACCTGATAGGCTGGTATTCTGCAGTTGGCAATTAGCAACGCTGAACTGCGTTCAATGGGACAGTATTGTATTTATATACAGGGGGTTTTGGCTGTGTAAATGCCTTCATTTGTTGGTGGCACTATGCGAATACGTATGCTAAAAAATATTGCACCTATAATTTTCTAAGATATTGGGTAGCAGTGGAATGCAAGAATCTTTCATTAAAAACGTGAAAAGTAGTTTGATTTTGTTGTGATTGGAAACTAGCTTGTATTTGTAAGAATTTCTAGAGCTAATAATGGACATGATCATGCTGCTTTATTTGGCTTCCTATCTTGTTCCATAAAAGGGCCAAACAATCTCTGAACAGGCTGGACAAAATACTTCTTTAATACTTCTTTCTTCCTAATTCCATGCTCTTTTCCTACCCATGTCAGTTACTGAATACTTTGTTAAGCTCCTTTCGTGACTATTCACATTTTCTCTTTTGTCTCCACTCATTCCATTTTATACCTGGAACACAACTTTAATGTACATTACGCTCTTCATTTGTTGAAAAAGTAACTGAAAACTAACAAAAAGTGATCACTTGCAGCTAACTAGTTGTGCTGGTTTTGTCTGGGGTACAGTTGATTTTCTTCATAGTAGCTAGCATGGGGCTGTCTTTTGGATTTGTGCTGAAAACAGTGTTGATAACTCAGGGATGTTTTCGTTCCTGCTGAGCAGTGCTTACACAGAGTCAAGGCCTTTTCTGCTCCTCGCTCCACCCCACCAGCGAGGAGGCTGGGGGGGCACAAGAAGCTGGGAGGGGACACAGCTGGGACAGCTGACCCCAACTGACCAAAGGGATATTCCACACCATATGGCGTCATGCTCAGCATATAAAGCTGGGGGAAGAAGAAGGAAGGGGGGGGACGTTCGGAGTGATGGCGTTTGTCTTCCCAAGTAACTGTTACACGTGATGGAGCCCTGCTTTCCTGGAGATGGCTGAGCACCTGCCTGCCCATGGGAAGGAGTGAATGAATTCGTTGTTTTGCTTTGCTTGCGTGCACGGCTTTTGCATTACCTATTAAACTGTCTTTATCTCAGCCCACGAGTTTTTTTCTCATTTTTACTCTTCCAATTCTCTCCCCCATCCCACCGGGGGGGAGTGAGCGAGTGGCTGTGTGGCGCTTAGTTGCCAGCTGGGGTTAAACCATGACACTAGTCCCTGTTTGCTCCTTATTGCACACACTGTAAAATTCTTGGGGTTAGGTTAGGTATATGGTAAAGTAATTGTAATTTCCAAAGCAGGATCTAGAAAATACCATTCATAATAGTTAGGAGAAGAGTTACTGGGCTGAAAAGGGTTGGGAGATTTTTGTAATTGAGAGTTAAAAAGGGATCTTCATTGTTTCTGCCCCTCCCATCTGCTGCTCTCTGCAGCTGAAAATGGGGCAGAAAGCCAACATCATGACATTTGAGCAGACAGCAGTTTATGGAAGCGTCTATTACAATTCCACACCCACACCCTTGGTAGAAAGGAGCGTTCTCCGTGGACATTTCAAGCAAAGTTGCTGCCAGAGAGTTACAGCTGATGTGAGGCTTCATCCCCTGAGTCTGGGATTTGTAGGCAGACTCCTAAATTTTTCTGTGTAGGTTTTAAATACAGATTCCCCTTCTTCTGCTTGCCTACTCCTCTCCCGCTCCAGAAGAAATCAAAAGAATTTCCAAAACATGCTGTAGAGTTTTCTCAGCCCTCACATGCCATTATTACAAGTGGGTTGGACTGCAGCATCAGAGAATGTGCAGAAGCACGGTGATTAATATGAGCATTGTCTTTTGCCTCACTTAGTGATCTTAAACATCGGTGAAGTACCTTGGAAATTACAGTAAGCACGTGAAACCTGCTACTGATCTCTCAGTGTTGCAACTGGTCTTAGAAGGGAACAGTATAGATCAAATGGCATTTTCAGCCCATTTGATTTTTGTTGCTGTTCTTCTCTGATGAGCACTTTCAGCGGTTCCACAAGTATCCTTCATCGTTTTGTCTGAAAGAAATATTAATATATATTATTCATAAATACATGCATATATATAGGCCATATGTAAAGCATCTATGTATATATATCCACTCCCTTTCTTCTATTTAAATAGCGTTCAGTGATTGTTCAGTTCTCTTTAAAGGATGAGTCACCTGGCTCACTCTGGAGTCAGGAATCTAGACTCAAAACTGTAGCTGCACAGTGATCCAACTGTGTAGCTTGATCATTGTTCTACTGGACCTCAAAAAGCAAATGCACTCTCTGACATCCACTGTTTCTTCAGTCTCCTAAATAACAAGAAAAATGTTATTACTGTTTCTCCTTACATTCTCTTTCCTTGAATTTTTATTTGAATTAATTATTGGAGAATAAGCATGTGGATATAAAAGGAACTGAATTATGCTGGATTGGTGGCCCTAGAAACTGAAGTTCATTGTTTCTTGGTAGCACAAGGACACCAGTAAAACACAGCAAGGATACTCCCCTCCACCTGCCCAATTAAACAGTGAGCCGAAGACCAGAGCTGGTGCTGAGCAGCTAGTGCAGTCACCATATGCATTCTTTCTGGGACTTCGAGAGAGACACGTACACCATGTGAACTAAACTGCCACCTTAGATGCATTTCATGTAGAGCATCAGCTGGTGTGCAGAGAGATCACCCCTCCTTGGTACCATGAAAGGTCACCGATACGTAAGCTAAATCACTGACAGAATGACAAAAGATGATCTGTCATGCTTCAGTTGTGCAGCTGAGCAAGGGGGGGGGTCTTGAAATGAATGAATGTTAGACTTCAGTAAGAATAAAAACAGGAGATTGAAGGTAAAGCAGTAAAACATTTGCTTTCATATTTAGGAATAAATTGAGGCAGGAATATCTGAAGGTGGACATGTTTTCCTATCCTGTATATAGAAAATAAAGATAATATGTATAATCCTGCTTAACAGAGTAATTAAACTGTATCAGTAAATTAAGTGAACTTTTAAGTCTCTGGCTCTTCAAAAGGCTTGAAAAAAGAATGACATGAGATTGCTCACTTTTTAGTAAGGAGTTAATCACCATTTTAATTCCTAGATCTGAAGAGAAAGATGGAAATGCAAGGGGAAAAATATGTAGATTAGCATATCTCACCTGAATAGCTGCGTGGATTGCAGTAGCAGAAGTGCCGTCAGACATAAACAAAGAATGAGGACAAAGCAAAAAGAAAGTGTACGTACTGCGGGAGTGGCCCAACTGAACCAATGAAAAAAACAATGATGAAAGGAAACCAGCGTTGCCATTACAGAGGTGTCAAGACAGTGGATTGCCATGTCAATAAATTAATTCTGAAGTCTGAATGAGCAATTTATTTTTTCTTTTTTTTTCCTAAAGTCAGTCAAAGGGGTGGTGTGATTCAGTCCCACCAATGGAGGGCATTCCCTCTGGATCTTTGTCTCTTAGTTATCTGGGTATTTTTGGTTTTTTTTCTTTAACTTGTCTCCTGAACAAACTTGATTACTTCATGTATATCCTGAAGTGTTTTGGGAAGGAATTAGATAATGGGCTGATGAATTGTGGGGGCTTTCTGGGATGGAAAGTACCAGGTTGACAATGAACTCTGCATTTCCCTGGAACCAAGAAGAGACATGCATAGACTTTAGTGGTATTTTTAGACGTTTAGATTATACGTGTGCCTGTCCATCTTTATGCCTTTTGGTCTCAGGCCCTGCCAAAACTGGGGAGTTTTTTAGAAAATGTCTCATTGCTTCTTAGTAGCCGTTCACTGTACTAACACGCAGTGTTTCACAAAATTTCCATCAAAAGGGTATTTAGGGTGTTGCTGGAGCTATCTTGGCTGAGGTTTTCAGTTACAGCTGAATCAGCACAATCTGCAAACAGGTTCCCTTCCTCTACCTTCCCTTTGGAGACATTTCAGACTCATCGGGCAGGAATCCAAGCACTGGGGGCCTCCAGTAGCGTTTAGTCTATCAGAAACCGAAGTTGCTGTGTTGGCTGTAGTAACTCATAATTCAAAGATAACATGTTAGAGAAACTGATCTAGATACTGATTTTAAAAACTCGTCTGGCACTGTATCTCAACATTTCTCTTTCACTGCAGAACAAGTTGATTCCTTATATAAATTCTAAAATAATACGAAGCATATTGCTGAACTGGCGTAAGAATAGCTCTGTTAGGGGTAGCTCTGATTTTGCAGAGTAGGGTTTGGCATATGAAACCAGTGATCAGAAGCAGAACTGGATAAAAACTGGTTGTAAAATGTTGCCAGTAGCAGGACTGGGGATTTCTGTTTCATTAGGAATTCTTAACTTCTTCGTATAATAAATATCTAATGTAAATGACTAAACAGACTACACAATAGGTGGGATGAGTTTTCTAAGGAGAGACAATTTCTTCTATTTGTATCGGTTGGTCTTAGAAAAGATACTCTTCCTTGCAAACTTTGCTTTGCTGTTAGCCTTGGACCACCACAGCTGCAGCAATGCCACTCCTGCAAGATGAGTTCCCCCGCTGAGAACTGTCCCCTGCATGCTTCATTTTCCCAGTCTGCAACTGAAGAAACTTCCCTGTCTCCCAAATGAGTCGTGAGGCTAAATTATGTAATTTTTATAAATGTTTTAATCTGCTCCACTGGAAGGACAAAGACTGATAAGTTCATCATATGTAACTACCTAAATACCATCTGAACTTTTCTGGGGCTTTGCTTACTGCCTGTTACTTACCAGACCTGTTTCAAAACAGAAGATAAGAAATTATGTGCTCATTCTGGGACCATATCTTGTCAGTCATCACTACTCAGAGATCTGAATATTGAATAAAGAAAAATGTAAGGGAGCAAGCATAGTTTGAGAACTATCGTTGTGCCAATTTCTCCCTTTTATAAAAAGTTAAGCAACTTCTACAGTGATACAGTGATTCTGAGAAAGTTTTTTTCCTCTTCAAGTATGGTCCAACAAAATCAAACTCATTCCTTGTTGATTTTTGCTATGTGATCACTCATTAAATGCAAAGTAAACATATTGCTGAATGACAGCTGTCCTTTGGGTAAATGGAGGCCAGATGTATTGCAGTATGGAAAGCACAATGTAGACTTTGCAACCAGGACAAAGCTATTAAGATAATAGGTTTGAGTCAGTTAAGGGAAGTGCATAAATGTTTTTCAAAACTGATTTAAGGTAAGCAATGAGCTGTTTCATTCCAGTACGGACTGTACGTTCCAGTATGTACTACCATTAACGCTGAGCCATTTATCAGCAATACACTAATAGCTCAAAGATTGCTTTACCCACAGTAGTTATGATATTCATGTAAAATATTTTACAAAAATCTTGAGACTTTGTGGTGCTGATGGTGTGGCAGACCCATGCTGAGAAGATGGATGATGCAGGTGTCCCATCTTTAGTGTCGGAGTCCTGACCAGGGCCGCCTTATGTTGGCTGTGCTGAGGCAATGACTTCTACAGAGGTGTGCCTGTGGCATCAAGGTCAGTGGAGCAGGCAAGACTCTGAGAAGCTGTGGCCGGAGCATCCCACAAACTAGCTATTCCGTATATTCTCAGGTCTCACATTGGCTGTCATTGTAGTTTGGAAATTTGATCGTAATTTGAGCATCGGACGTGGAAGGGCAGACAGATCTGCGATGAGACTGATGCAACCTTGGCGGTCAGTCTCTGATGGTCTTTCTGCTTTCCACATGCCGGTATAAGGATGGGTGCACCATTAAGGGATGTAGGATCGCAGCTTTGTGAGGAGTACATGAGATTTGAGTATCCATTCACACACATCACTGCTACTTTGTTACTGATCTACAAAGTTCGGTGGAGTTACTCCTTGCTACTAATCAAAGAGAAACAGCGCAGTCCATTGCGCGTTGAGGGCGAGATATGGCTTTTATTGGTCAGATCCACAAAGGCCAGTGCTGCTCATGAGGAGGCATCTGAAAATGCGGGGTTTGGGGCCTCACCTGGAGTCCGTTCCTATGAGCAGCTCCATGGGGTCTCTCCAGCCCTGGCCTACACCTCCCGGCCAGGCCAGGTCCTCACACTCCTCCCCAGGCCACTCCAGTGGAGCAAGGCAACGTGGCCATCGAGTACCGGGGGGCCGCTGAAGAGCAGCCCTCCGTTTGGGTGCTCGGGAGGTTAAAGGCTTTATGGAAAACGTGTGCTCCCCTTGGCTCCACGTAAAGGAGAAGTTTTGGCCGCATCTGCGCTAACGATTCGGTGGACGCCTCTGGGCCAGCAGCCGCCCCGGGAGCGGGTGCTGACCCACCGCCCCACGGGATGCCTTGTGCTTCGCCGGCCTGTCCGTCCTCTGCCCCGTGCTCCGCACCACCCCCTGCCACCCCCGACAGGCCCGCAGCCCCCGCCGGGCGCCCTGCCAGGAGGCGAGAGCCATTGCCGAGTGCAGGCAACGTAACCTGCACGCGCTGCCAGCCCTCAGCCGAGCTGCTCCTGCCGCCCGGCCGCCGCGGGCTCTGCGGCACTCGGCGATACGGCTGCACAGCCGCCACCGCGCGGGGACGGCTTCTCTCCTCGGTGCCCGGGGCCGCCAGGCCCTGGGGCTCTCACACGAGGCTCCCCCGCACCCAACGTGCCCGCCCTACTGCGGCCGAGGGGGCCCGGCCCGGCCTCGCCCCGCCGCCCCATACCGCGGCGGGCTCGGCAGGCATCGGCGCCGGGACCTCCGGGGCGCTGTCGCTTTAAGCGCTCTGACGTCAGCGCTGCGCAGCCATGGCAACGGCCGTCACGTTGGCTGGGTCCATGCGGGAGGGGGAGGAGCTCCTCCCGCCGCGACCGAGCGCCATGGAGGCGGCGGCTCGGTGACACCCGCGCGGACCGTTACCCGGCGGCGGCGAGCCAGCAGGTATTTCCCGCCCGGGCCGCGGCGGGGCGGAGGATGCCCGCGGAGCCGGGGCCCCGCCGGCGGGGGGCGAAGCCTGGCCGGCGGGCGGCTCTGACCGTCCCCCGGGGCTCGGCGGGGCCGCCCGAGGGCGGCGGCTGGTCCCGCGGGGCGGCCGGCGGCGCCCGCTCCCCGCCCCGGCGCCGGGGAGCCTCGGCCGGGCGGGGCGCGGCGGCACGGCCGGGCTACGGGGAGCCGCGGGCCTCACTTCCTGGTCCGGCGGCAGCGCCGGCCGCCCCCGCGCCGCGCTCGGCCGCACGCGGGGCGGAGGAGAGGGGGTGCGGGCGGGCGGCGGCCGCTCCGGCCGGGCGGAAGGCTCCAGCGCGCTTCCCGTCTGGGGCGGCGCTGCTCGGGCCGCGGAGCCTGGGGGCGGGCTCGGCCCCACCGTCCCTCAGCGCTGGCCGGGCGGGCGCGGAGCTCCCCGCGCTCGGGGAGGGCCGCAGGGTCGCGCCGGCGGGAAGCCCCGGCGTCCCCTCCGCCTCTGCCCGCCGCCGCGCCCCCTCAGAGCCCGGTGGGGCCGCTCGGGAGCGCCGCAGCCGCCCCGCGCCCGCCGGCCGCCGCCCCGCCCCTCGCGGGCGGCCCCATCCCGCGGGCGGGGGAGGGGGAGCATGGGCGGCACCACCGCGCCGCAGCGCCGGGGGGAGGGGGCGGCGCTCGGCGGGGAGAGCCCAGCCGCAGCGGGGGTGAGCGCTGAGGCGGCCGCGGGCGTCGCCGCCAGCAGCGGCCCCAGCCCGGCCGGCAGCGCCGCCGCGACCCCGCCAGCAGGTAAAGCCCCGCCGCCGGGGCTGCGCTTCCCGCCGGGGCGCCGGCTGCGGGCGGAGGGGGCCCGCCGGGGCGCCGCCCTGAGGCGGCGGGCGGATGAGGGGAGTGGTCCCGCCTCAGGGTTGCGGGCGCCGGGGTCCGCCGGGAGCGGCCGGGCCCGGCGGGGGTGGGCGGCATCGTCTGCTTCCCGTCACGTTCCCCCCCCCGCCGCCCCGGAGCGCGGGCATGCCGCGGCGCCGCGCCCAGCCTCCGCGGGGAAGGGTGGTGCCGCGGCAGGGCTAGGCCTCCGCGGCGCCGCGGCCTCGGGAGGGCTCCCCGGAGGTGGAGGGGGGGGGAGAGAAGGCTCGTCACTCCGGCGTTTCCTCAGGCTGGGGGGCGAGAAGCGGGGCGGAGGGCTTCAACCGCCTGGGGAGTCGGCGGCACCGTGTCCCCCGTGCCGCCAGCTCCGCCGAAGGGAGCCCGCGGGACCTACAGCCCTGCTGCTGCCAGTTGTGAGAGCAGCCGTGGGTGGAGGTCGCAGAGAGATCGGCTTGCAGCCAAGGTGCTCCTTCTCTCCTGGGAAGTACCTCCTTGTTGCTGGGGGTCGTCAAGGGCAGACCTGGCGCTAAAAATAATAGGATTAGCGATGCAGGTGGCACGTCGAGCTGTGCGCGGGGGTGTTCAAAATGCTCCTGCCATCCCAACAGTATCAACTAGTCCAGCAATTTGGATTTAAAAGTCTGTACAGCTGGTAGCAACAGGCAGTTTCCAGGTTTATGGAATATGTAGGGAAACTCTCCTCTCTTTTCTTTTTTATTTCTATACTTATCTCCAACTTGTTTGGATTTCGGCATTCCATAAATTCGTCTTGTGGCAAGAGGCTATGACTTAAGTGCATTGCGTGAGTGTCGTGACAAGGGTAAATCGCTGTCCGTAGGAAAAGTGCAAAGTCATTAGATGCTTTTTGTGTCATACTTCATAGGTATTGCTGGTTTCCACATCCAGATTTTTTTTTCAAAATCTGCTTTTTTTTTTTTTTAATTTGCACTTATTGCTGAGGTTATCAGCTTCTTTAATTTTTAGTTTGATCTCCGTTGGAAATTGTGAAAAGCATTGCTTTTATCTTGTGATGACTGGTTTGGTGTCTGACAAATTGCTTATATCTGGCAGACAACAAGTTTAGTTTATGCTGTAATACTATCTGAACTAATGCAAAATAAGCCTCTGATCTGTTCCCTCCTGTTAATTATGCAGTTTGGGAATAGACATGTTATCTTTTATTAGACCGATTATTGCAGCTTGGAAAATACACTATTTTCCAGGCTGGTTTTCAGTTCTGAAATAGGAGCACGGTAAGTCTCAAAGCAAAGTATGAGTTGAGGAAAAAGTTGCTTAGAGTTTAATTTGATTATATACAATCAATTTCAGAAGCAACATAATAGTAGCTGTTCTCTGCTGGGTAGAGAGCATAAGGAAAGGAAGGGAAAAGAATGGCAAAATAGTCTAGAGAGAGGAGACAGGTAACCAACCTCTAAAACCCCCTATAAAAGCATTGGGAGAGTTGAAAACTAGTTTTTTGAGTCTGGTGGGTTTTATGTGTTCCTTGGAGTTCTGTGTTCTACTTTGGTCTCTGCTTTGAAAAATGTTTTGTCCGTTTTCTACTGATAATCTGAACCGAGAGATCAGAGCGATTGCTCAGTGAGAAACGGTTCCCCGGTGGTAGCTGGGTGTTTTTCCTCTTGTGCCAGTTGTCAGCACAAGCTCGTTCTGGTTTGTAGGGGTTGCCGTGCTTCACCTACAGAGTTAACCGCAAGAGCATTTGATGTGCTTTCCAGAATTTCGTATGCTTCCCTAAGTATAAATAGAGGATCCAGAGATTTTTAGTGCTTCTTGTGGGGAGTAAGTGGCTGTTGGGTTTGTGGTGGGAATATTGGGGGATGTGAGCCTGCAAAGTCATTTGAGTGTGCAGAAGAAAACCTAAAGCTGCTCTCTGACTTCTGCTAGAAATATTGGAAGTGATGTAAAAGATGGTCACTAATCTGACAATTAAGTAACAGATGTAGTAGATGTAATTACTAGTTAAAGTTGGGGAAAGTCTGAAGTAATGTTAACAGGAATAATAACTATATCAACAAATTAAAATGAAACAAACCACATGACAAACCCGTACAATCCTGAGTGTCTTTTAATGGGATGAGAATCTTCAGTGGGTGTTTGTGATTCTTATGCCTGATAGCTGTGGTGAAGTTCATTTGTGCTTCCAAAGAACAGACTGATTTTATGTTGGAAGAAGGGGGCTAGGAAAAAGAGGGAGATCATAAATATGTGGATATGTCTTGCTGTGTGTCTAGTATGGCAAAATGTAAGCAATATTGAATTACGTATTATTTCTTTACAATTAGCAGTTTTTACAGTGGATAATGTGGATGAGTTACACAGATTTAATATGTTGAGAATCACGGCTATAATAATAATAATATATACTAATCTTTTGTCTATTAATCATGAAAAAATTGAGTTTCACATTAGAGGGATGTCTTTTTCCATATTGTTAAAGTGGTACAGCAAATAGCTGGTGCTCTCTCTCTTGTTCAGCCCTTTCCCGAGTGCTTGAAAAGTTGGTCTCGATAGACTGCTCAGGTCATTTAAATCTTAAGCAGAAGATTGTTGGCTGTGACTGTCATCTGTTATATTTATGTTGGATAATGAAAGTTTCTATATCTTCATGTTGCTTAGCTGAGTGCTAATACATCTAGTTTTTAATTTGTCCAAGTATTTTAGTTCTCCAAACAGTTTCTACAGAAAAACCTGGGAGTTAAAAACCTCATTAGAAAACCTTGCAAAAATATTTTTGAATACAGAACTGTGCATAGTTTTCTCCTAGAACATTATGCAACTTTAAAAAATGACACAAAATTTATGAATATAAGATTTTGAAGGTGAAGTAAGAAATAAAAAAAATAAAAACCCCACAATATGCAATGCATTTGTACATCTTCCTCAGCTACTGTCTTCTCTGCCAGAGTAATAAATTAAGACTGTTGTGTCATTGAAGACAGCGTCATTTGATTTATTGTTTTTTATCTCAGGAGTCACTTTAAAAAGTCTCATCAAACTAGTAAGAAATCCAGCATCTCTGAGCTTGATGTGCAATGCTTGCTCATGGAATGTAAATACGTAGGGACAATGATAACGCAGTGGTTGTGTTTTGTACTTAATACTGTCTGAGAATATCAATGCTCAGATTAAGGCAGTTCCCGAGTGCCTGGAACTTGTTGTTTAGAAAATATGCATAGTATTGCTAATCAATAAAATATTTTTTAAGTTCCACCAAAGTTTTTCTCTCCTTTAATTGGATGCAGACCTGTCACTTATTTCGTCTTCTGAAGTGTGTAATTAAATTTAGTTGTTACTGTTTTGTTCTTGTATGAAACGTCTGTGTTTTGCAACCCAGTGTTTTGTAACAGAATTTATGTGAAAGACGCTAAACAGAACTAAAGCAAATGATCACGAAAAACATGAACGTATGCTCTTCTCTTAAGGCTGTGGTTTGATATCTGATACTAAAGCAGAGAGCTTCATAGAGCTTTCTAGATAACACAAGGCAGTGCTAGACAAAGCTGCAGCTTTAATTTAAAAAAATCTGTACTGTTAAGGATTGTGTTAATGTGTTCAGCAGTGTGTGAACCATGAAACAGTCCATCTTTGCAGAGAGCCTGAAACAAAAGATCAAGAGGTGAACTTCTTAATGTTTTGAATGGATGTCAGCTTGGATGCCATCAATGATACTCAATGTTCTGATTATTATTAATTACTATAGTTAGTGTGGTGAAATACCACAATGAGAAGGTGAATGAGAACTTATCTGAATGTTTATAAAAAACAGAATTAAAACAAATATAGATGGACCTTGACTAGCAAATAGTTATGCTATTCAGTGAAGATAGTTTCATTTCCTTTAAGATGTCTCAGCTTCCAAAAGTATGCTGACATGCAGTAAAACAAATTCTGATTCAGTTACTATAACTTTTGCAGTCTGTTGCCTTCTGAAATAACTTACACTGGAAAGGAGGGGAAAGATAGACGTACCTGACTGTAATGTAGAGCAAAAGGCACTTTCAAGTTCCACCTATTACATAAAATTAGTTGTTAGGAGGTGAAATAGGTTTGCCAGTTTGCAGAAGCTGTAGTTTTCCCCTCCTTATGTTAGCTCTCAGACAAATATTAATCATATGGATTTTCAACGTAAGCCAAATGTTTGAGTCATTGTGAATCCTACTGTTTTGAAACATAAGAGCTGAGTAATGTTAAGATTAAAATTATTTTATAAGATTTTAATTTTCAAATGGGGGGGAGGGGAACAAAATGAAATTGTCATCTCAATCCCAGGATTGAATGTGTTTCTTAAATGAGACAGAAGATCTTGGAGCTGCTCTTGATGACTGGTTTGGTGTCTCTGACAAGAACAAATAACGTCCTCACAATCAGTGGTGGGAACTCTTGGACCTGTTTGGTTGGTTTTCATAGTGCAGTTATTAGTCAAGTGTTCAGCATCTTGTCTAGCACAGAGCACTCAAGCAGTTTCAGGGTAACTTGATGATTTGATTCTTGTGGGGTTAATTTTTGTATAAATTTTTGCTGCCCTATATATTTTTTTACTGTAGTAATTATTTCTAACATAAATTGCATGTGTCATTTTCTATATTTATATTAAAATGCAATTTATGTGATATTTGTACACATTTGAAGTCTTGCATTAAAATTAAAGATGCTTATTAACGATCTAGTGTTATAACACGTGGTATTTAAAATTGATCCGATTAAAAGAAATATTTGATCTGAGTATTTTTCTGGTGACCCTTTCTGTCATGACTAATTGCTTTAAGTGAATGTTCATGTAAACCAATTTTATCCCTAGTTTGGAAAAGGAAGACATTTTCCTTCCTTCAGATTCTTGATTTAAATTGAGCTTAGTTGTTATTGAGCTGAAAGAAATATTCAGATTGAGTATATAGATGCTATGCTTGTCAAAATCTGATTTAACACACTAAATTTGGAGCGTCAGCGTCTATCTAGGGACTTTGATCAGTTTTGGTGATTTGTGTTAAAGATTCTGACAGTGCAATGTAATGTCAGCGTACTAAAAAATTAATATATCTGTGGTATATTAGGTTTTAGGTAGGCTTATTCTATAAAAGCTCCCCCCCCCCCCCAAAAAAAAAAAAAAAAAAAATTATAAATTAGGTTTAAGCAAATGTATTTATCTTGTGTGAGAATTTAAACTGGACTCCTTTCCTTTACATGTGCATGTTGGTAGCAGGAAGGAAAGGAAGTAGAAGAGCTTATCAAGTTTTGCAGCAATCTCAACATTAGGTACAATAGGCAGAGTTCACAAAATGGCACAGCAAAGCTTCCAAGAATAGATTAAGTCCAGATACCCTAGAATTTCAAGAAATTAATAATTATGTTAGTACAATTTTTCCTTCCATTGGATCAGTAGGAAGGACATGGCATGGATATTGGGTGCTCCTAACAATCTTACGGGAGAAGAGCAGTGGTCCGCAGGGAAGTGTGGCAGCATTTTATAGGCTATTAAATGCCTCTTAATCTTACTGACACTTGTGCGGCAAGAAACTTCTCCATTGTGGTTGCTCTTTCTAGTAGTTTGGATACAAGGTGTCTAAATAAAAAACAAGCCAAAGTATGGAGAATGAGGTGTCCAGGAAGTAAAACTACTGTTTTGGGTGCTACAAACAGAACCTTAATCTCCAAGATATGCAACAGAAAAGGGGAAACTCCTCTTTTGTCTTAGAAGCGGCCCAAAAAAAGGAGCCAGATTACTTTTTTTTTTTAACAGCAGGATAAAAATGTACTACAAGTCCAAAGTAAAAGTGCTATAAATGAGTATGTAACAATGTCAGCGCTTTGTTGCTGTTCTCCAGACTTTAGGAAAAAGCAGCTAATTGGGAAGGTCAGGTAGCTGGAGACAGGAAGTTATTAAAGCATTTTTTTCTCTCATCTATTATAGTTTGTTATAGATGCAAATAGATGGGCATCAAAAGCCAAACACATACTTAGAAAAAGGATGAAATGAAGAAAAGAAAATTGACTTTTCCTAGTGGTGTTGCTTCAGAAGCTTGAGCAATTTTCTGTTCTCAATCTCTACAGAAACCTTGTGGCCCTGAATCGTAGACCTCTGTAGTAACTTTGACAAGATGACAGCTGAAAGGCCAACATCCTAAGCAAACAGTTAAATTGCTCGAGAGTTTCATTGGTATGGCTAATGTTTGCTTTTTCATTGAGTCAGATATCATTTTGCTTTGCACTTAGTTTCTGGAAGCAGGATTTTAAGAAAATTTAGTCATTTTTACTAATCTTTCAGTCACAATTGCTGAGGAAAACTCCAAAATGGTAATATGTGTATCCCAAATGTTGAAACCAGAAGACTTGTAAGAACAAGTGCTCCTTGGTGAAGGCTAGAAGCAGAGACAATGTACTTAGCTAGGCTGCTGTTGACCCAGTTCACTTTGCCTGGGATATGTAGGAAGTATTTACAAGAACAGAATTTTCAGTGGATTGGAAAGATAACCTCCAGCAAAGCAGGTTATGGGCTCTCTTGTGGCCACAGTGCCTGGCAGATACATTCCTGTCTATAACTGTAGGCCTTGTCTCCCCAGGGGAATTCTGCTATTTATAACCTAGTGAGTGTCATGTTTTCATTGAAAAGTTCTTGTATTAAAAAAAAAAATGACGCTTTGGGGAAGACTGATCCTTGTAGGAATATTGTACTACTTTCCTTCAGCATTTTGTTTCTCTTCCATCCTCTTCTGTTGGAAACTTAATCTAGGGCCATTTTCCTTCCAGTAGCCAAGTAGGTAATTTCTGACTTTTGGCCTCTATACTCTCTATGTTTATGTGACCTGAATATCTTTTTCTTTTTGGGCTATGAATACATTTGGATTTTAATATGTTGCAAGGGCATGAAAAATAATGAATCACAAGTTTAATTTACAACTTCCTTTTAACATAATGCCAGCTTTTTCTAGATAGGTTTTTTATAAGAAAGATTTTTATCTTGTCTAAAAGTTTTCTGCCAGATATAATCAGTATGTTAAAAATACTCCTACTATAAAGACAGCCTTTGAGAACCCTGCAAGTGTGAAGATATCTAGAAGCAGTGATACATATTGCTTTAACATAGCATCTTCCTTAAGTATTTGGTGTAGTTTCTTTTTTAATAAGTGACCATTTGAAAAAAGGCAATACTTCATGAGAAACATCAAAAGAGTATAGATTAGATATACCGATCTCATCACAAGTGATACCTGAAGTAGTTACACAGCATATGTACTCTTAATCCCGTATTGCATTAGTAGGGGTGTAAAACAGTACTTAGGGTTTTCATTTTCTAATATGTGATTTCTAATAATTCAGTGGTTCTCTGTAAAGTGAGGTTTTTGATAGATTTTTAAAGGCCTATGATAATCTGCATCTTAAAAAAAAAAAATTAAAAAAAATAAAAAACCCTACTAAAGTAGCCTGAACCCTAGTCTGGAAGAGAACTTAATTTTTGTGGCTTAGAATCACAAATAATTGACCAGAAATGTATTGTGAACCAAAAGCAAAATCAAAATTAGACCTGAGGGCAATAGTTTTATCTGATCTTTGGATAATCAGTTTAAAAAAGCAAATGTTTATATTCCTTTGTTTTCTTATGAAAGAGAACAGCTGTATGCTAAATGTTACAGCTGCATAATTATGTGAACTGCATAATGCCTCGCTGTAACTTTGGTACCAAGGGAGTATGTGTGTGGTGCTGAATGGTGAGGAGGAGGGAAGGGTGCTGAAGACTATGTATAGATCAAATGCATTTTTTTCTTCCAAGCTGGTGTTACATTTGAAAGGATGCAATGTGTATGTGTAACTGGTACTGCTGGGCTTTCTGCTCCTGAAGTGTGTAAGAATGCTCCACTTTCAAAAACTGTCAGCCAGAAATTATGTCAGTCAAGTGAACAGTCAGAATAGTTGAATCGAGACACTTTTCCTGTAGACAGTGTTAGTTTCTATTAACGGGTATCTTCTCCACTGACTTTAAACCTAAAATTTTCTGTGTACTTAGTGCCTTTTATGCATACTGTGCGGTCTGCACACTCTCAGAAAACAGGAGGCTGCTTAAGTAATCCTTTGTGCATGTAGGTGCCAGACCAGATTTCATATGCATAATACTGCTTGGCCCTACAAATGCAAGAGTACTGTGCCACTTCAGTAAATATCAATGTACTAGCCCCTTAAAAAATTCAAAATCAAACTTGTTTAGAGATGGATTTAAATGTAAGTTGTCTTTCAAAATTACTTTGAATTGTCATACGCTCCAGTACACTTTTCATAGCAAAACTTGTTAGAATGATTTCTGGGTGTAGCTGAGTATTTGAAGAGGCAAATAATGTAGTATGTTGGCTCACTCTGTGTGTGTCTGTGTCCACCTGTCTGTCCCCAAGGAATAAATTGGACTGGAACCATGTCTGTCTGTTTTGTTACTTAGGGCTATATCTTTTTGCTTCATTAAGGTCTTTCTTGCTGCTTCTTACATGTTTTGAATTGCAAAACCGATAGTAATTTGTTCAGTGTCCTGTGGTCAGTGAACCAAATTTTCACTGGAGAATCATTATTATAGTCACGAAAGACAACATAAGTTGAATTTCACATGAAGTTCTGTTTGCAGGGAGTGTGATAAAAATAAATCTGTGCTTACGTACCAAAACATTTTGACCTGGAAATGAACATAATGAATATAAGATGCAAGAATGTTACTTTTGGAAAAAGCACTCTGTTTGGGCTATGGAATATTCATGACTTTTAAAAATTCCTTCCTTCCTGTGCTTTTTTCAGGCTTATGCTTAACAGTGAACTTCTTGGTTTTTTCTATAGTCTTGTGTGTGTGGGCAAAGAAGAGTAGGGGCTTTCTGTATGTGTTTTATGAATGTACTTGGCTTAGACTTTTAAGTTGGCGTTTTAGAAATAAGCTCTCATATTTCTGAGCTTAAGACGCTGGTCTAGTGAACTGTTGAGTTGTTGTATGAAGAAGGGTAAAAGTCTAAAGTCACTGATCATTTTTTACTAGTAAGCTTAAGAATTCTTTCACTCTAATTTCGAAACTGTGATTTCCTTTGTCTATTTTGTGACTGCTGTTAACAAGGTCAGGATTTGTTGGTCTATTTGTCTTCCATGGAAACCGTAATCAAACCAGTGATCAAACATGGAGACAGTGTCGTGATCTGTTAAGACCCGATCACCGTGTGGGTTTGCGCTCTCATTTGCAAGCTGTTCATGCGCAGTGTCGGCAGCGCTGGTAAAATGGCATTGACTTCTAACCCCAGCAGCACTACTGTGAGACGCATTCCAGCTGCCGCTTCCTCTGCTCTCCTCTGTTAGTGGAAAACACTAAAGGTTAATACTTTCAGTACTGAAGTCTGAAGGTGAACACAGATATTTATATTTGTCTGACTCAAATTACTTCTGTTAACACCTCCAGGTATTTGTTGCGTTAAATACAAACATTTTTATGTGGCAGGCTGTATTTCAAAGTTATACTAAAATCACAAGCTAAGTAACTGTGTGTATGAAGTGGCACATATTTCTATTCTTTCTGATGTGTAGGGGTACGAGGTGTTTTGGCGGAGGAAGGAAGGAGCAATATTGTTGGCTTGAAACTGCTTCTGCCGCACAGTTCGTGGGTGGGGTTGTATTTGTGATGTAACTGCATGGGGCATGTTGGCACACAAAGAGGCAAGACTACTTTCATATCCCACTGATTTGTTGTTTGCTCGTGGGTCTCTTGTGGGACCTTTCCTTTCCAGCTGTACATGCAATTTTGAGCACATACATTCATCGGTTCCTTAAAATTGGGGATGGTATCTGTTAGAGAAATGGATGTTTAAATAAGTTCTGCTAATACCCTTCCTCTCGAGAGGCGTTGGTTGATTATTTCCTGTTTTTGTACCAAAGCTATAATGGAGACATATCACTTTAAAACACTTCCAAAATGTGCAGAAGTGCAACAATAGCGCTGACCTCAGCGAGCGAGGTCACACCCAGGCTGCTTCCTGTTTTCTTCTTGGGGAGACCGGAGGCCCCGAATATGGGAGAACTCTCCTTTACATGGGCAGGGGGGCTCAAATCAGTGACAATTAATTCCATCTTACAAAATGAAAATTTAAAAATCTTAAGGAAAAGATTCAGTTAGTATTTCCAAGCTTGTTTTCTAAATGGTAACCATTTTTAAAAAATTAACCATTATTCTCTTTCTTTACTGAAATGTCGAAGATGTTCTGCAACTAATGCACCCCTCAAAAGTATATGTTAAAGATACAGAAGGGAAGGAGGTGCACTGAAGAGGTTTGAGAGGAGAGAGAGCAAGAAAGAGCAAGGTACACAGTGGCACGATTACAGCCCTTATATACTGTTACTTCAACTTCCGCCTCTCTCTGCTTGGATTTAAGTATTAGTCGATCAATATAAAAGCTCCTTGCTTTGTTGTCTTTGTTTATTGATGCAATACAGCTACAAATCAGAACAAAGAATTCTTGGGAAATTGAATAGCTGGTAAGGTCTCTGAGAAACGGAGGAGAGACAACCTAGGGCCAAGATACAGGTAAAAAAAAGGCATTAAATATTTTATTTTCCTCAGTGGAGAGCTGAGTGTGTGTGTGGTCCTCAAACAGCTCTACCACAGTAAATATATTACATAAAATTCCAACTGAAATACTTTTTATATATGAAGGTATGTAACTACGGTATAGCATTAATGCATTTATTTTAAATGGTGGCTGTGCAGGCAGAGATTTCACTTTATGTAAGGCTTTGTCCACTGTGTCAAAGTCTATAGAATTTGAACTGTTCTTGAATATGTCAAATCCATTCCCTTCAGACTGTAAGAAAAAAAAATCTGTATGTTTTTCTTCTCTATTCATGGCTTTGGAGAGACATAAATGAGTGGGCAAAGCTGCCGAAGTCTTGATTAGCGTCACTAAATGAGGAAATGTTTTATCAAAATCTTATTTGGCACATCCAGAATATGTAAAGTATTAGACTGTGTATGCTGCCGGAGCTCAGCTTCAGAGCCAGAACCCCAGCTGAGACAGCAAAGCCTGCGTATGCTGTCAGCAGTTACAGAAGACAAGCAGGTAACTTTACAGAAGCGACTTCAGCATATACAGGTTTTGTGGAATGAAGACTGAATGTGTGTGAGTTACCAATATAGCTCCCTTGAGAGAGATCTGGAGTATTTCTTGGTGTCTTTTTTCCTATAATTAGTAAAGCACTATAGTTAGTGTTCCTTATGTTTAGCCACCTGTGTGATCACTAGTAGGGATGATCACATGAAAGCTATGTGAAACTTCCTCTCTTACTTTCTGCTGCTATGTGTTGATCCCTTGTGAGATCTTACTGCATATGAGTTGAAAAACTGAGGTTGATATGTATAGCTAAGCACTTATTTCAATTCTAAAGGACTGATTTTTTTGATACAAAATAAAATTCTTGCCTAAATAATTCTTCAGTCGATAGCTCTTATGAATCCAGTCAGTCTGACTGTTCTTTCTGCAGTCCCTTTAATCTCTATATATTTGGCACAAAAATAGCAATGCTTTGTTGTGGGGAGGGATATATTTACACTTCTCTAGTCTTTTTTTTTTTTCCCTCCTGTCTATACGGTGATTTTACATGGGAATAAACTAAGCTTGCCGAGGCAAGTGAAAATGCTTTTTTTTTTTTTTTAAGAAACCAAATTACTTAGCATCATAGTTTGTAAACTGTAATCATCTGAGACAGAAATAGCTCTGCTTTGCAGAACTGAAGGTTCCTATCACTACATGCCCCACTATTCTGCTTCGAGTAATCTGCCAAATATCAGCCCATTTCCTGGCTTTCCAGAGCTGTGTCGGCTCTGGGCCCCTGCATCAGCCTTCTGCTCAGTGCCATGGGGTCGGCAGGTCCCTGTCTGATGAACACCCTGCATCCCGGCTTGAGTCAGCACTGTGTCCTGCCCTGCCACCGGCCGGTGTGTTGCAGAGGTCCTGGGCTCAGTGAATCTTCTTACACTGTGTACTCAAGTGCATTTGGAGAGAGTTTTTGCAGATAAAAGGGTGTTTTTCCAGCCACAATGTTTGAGTCCACAGGTTGCAGAGAAAGTACTTTTGAGACAAGAACCTGTGGTAATTTGTCACTGCCTGCCTGTATAATGAAGAACTAAACTCTTAGCAAATGATGCTGCTACTGAATCAGGAATATTGTAAGGGGTAATTTGTCTGTGGAGCACTCAAGCCTGCTAGTGGCTTTCATGACACTAGATGTGCTGTGGAATCTGACTTAGTTAATTATTTTGCCTCGGGAGGCACTTTATTTTGGTATCACTAAATTCACTTGTACAAGTCCGCTGAGGAAAAATTGCACTGAGGTGCAGTTCAGCCTACAAATGACATTGCTTTTATGAGGGCAAAGACGTGCCGCCTTGGTTACACAACAGTTATTGCTCACAACGAGCTCCCTGTATTGTTGCTTCTGATGGGAAGCATCTTGTGTCCTTGACCCCATTTCCTAATCGCTTGGGTGTCCTGCAGCGGTACACCCCCTGGCTACCAATGGTATTAAGAAGTTCTTCCCCTTCCTGTTGCTCATCCCCTCAAGGCCTCTTTGCCGTAGCAGATGATATTATTCATAGTACATCATGCACATCGTGAATTGCATTTGAAGAGAAGCATCTGGCTTCTTCACTGGGGTTTCTACCTGTGAATGTTGAAAAGCAGATACTACTACTATTCTGCATCTAAGGTAACTCAGAATATTTTTTTCTCTGACTAAACATTTAATAAAAATATTAATAAGCCAGAGAGGTAGACATTACGTTACCACCAGTCTCCTGATATGGCAGGAGAAGTCCTGACTCTCTCTCTATGCCCATAGAGGTGCAAGAGCTGATGGCTTCGCTGCATGCACGGCCGAGTACAATACGTCTGGGCTCCTGGGGAAGTTCATGTTCGGAATAAAGAATTTTCCAGGCTGTGGAGCAGTGCTCCTTCCTGGCTGTGGTATTTTGATCTTTCTGGAGGGGAGGATGAACAGGCATGTGTCCTTTGTAACCTAGTACAGGTTGGAGTTGAATCCACTGAGGCTTTCAGTAATTTGTTGTATGAGGAAAAATTTTCAATACGGAGATCACCTCTGTTCTTTGCAATCCCTGTAAGCCCTGTGAAAGCAGTCCCAGCATTTAATCTGATAAAAACCAAGTTGTTTTTTATCTGATGACTGGTAGCGTTGGGAAATAGCACACTTCAAGGTTGTGGTGATGACCTGCTTCTGTGCACTGAGGACAGGTTTATAGGATGTAGCCTCTGCTTTGCCATTGCTGCCAGCCATCTCAGTGCTGTGTTCTTGCTGTGCTTCACTGGTCACCTCACTGATACACTTAAAAAACAGTGTTACAGCAAGTAAATGTAGTCTGGATAATGGTCGACGCACATAATGACATCTTGAGTATGGCTTCCTTTCTTTTCCTCTCTTTTAACCATATCACTGTAGCATGGGAAGCATTAAAGAAGCATCTGTGCACGCAAGTTCCCAGCACGTGCTTATCTTCCTGTGTTGCTGTTGTGAGTATATAGCATCAGTAAGGTATTCACACAGTAGTTTGACAGGCGTTCAGATGCTGCTTGCAGAGTTAGTGTGAATCTGGAAAAGCATCCATGAGAGCTTCCTCTCTACCCACTCGATTTCTGTAATTTCCTGTGGGCACCTCGAAATAGTGCTTAAAATAAACAATTAAAAGTCCCAAGTGGAAGCATCTTGCTCACGGTTCTGCTAAATACTTTATGGTGTATGATCATCTGAACACACGAGCAGTTGTAGTGGGAGCTGCAGCCAGATAGTGCAACAGAGAGCGTTGGATACACTTCAGTTTAATGGTTAAACTGTGCACTTAGTTTGGCTACTGTAGTATCCCGGTGTTTATCTATAGCTTAAGACTATCTCAGAGTTTGCTGTTCAGCTGCTGTGTACTGGAAAGGAACTTTTAATACTTAAAGCTAGAATAATCCCGTTCTAAAATTAATCTAGATTTTGTAGAAATGCGTACTGGCTTGGAGGCCATTACATTCGTTGAGGTATAGCTTGACCTTGAACCACTGATACACTTCTGGTGAGCAGTAATACTAATGACCTTGTAAATTTAGAACATACTGATGTTGTTAGGACTTTTCAACTAAAAAAAAAATATTTCTTTCAAAAAAGTATGAAATATAATCGTCCTTTAATTTGCTTAGGAATTGATTTTTAAGCTAAAGGTGGGTGGGTGAGAAGGCTTCTGAAGCGGGATTATGTCCATGTAGGAACTTGTACAGGCATGACACGATTTAAAGCTGTTAAACTTAACATCTGTTTAGCTGCTGGCCCAGCTTGATACAGAAATGGCATTAATGATGAACAGTACTGATACGAATGACATTAAAATCGTTAACGCTGACTTTATGGTTGAAGTGCAGCATGGTCATTGATGATCTTTGAGTGCCAGTGCAATGCTACAGCTAATTTTCTAATATGCTCATAGTTTTACCAATCAATAAAAAAAAAATGCCCTGACTTTAGCTACTCGTGACCAGCCATGCATGCTTCCAGTTGAATAGTAATGTCACTTTCTTTATGATCAATTATTCTCTGTGTTGAAGTTACTGTTTACAGAGCACTGAAGTGTGTGGCACATCACAGAGCAGAAGCTGACTTCCCTTCTCATAAAATTAGAGATACATCAACTTCTCTGTTAGGAATCTTTATCTTCTGTTAAAAATAGCATGCAAGACTGCTGAAACATTGGCAGATATCATGGCTGGCTTGCTTTAGACATTTGAGTCCATTGTTTTGTCTGTGTTACCTTTGTGTAGGTTCTAGAACAAAAAAAGTGAAAACATTTTGAAAAGGATAATTTGACAATGTTGGAACTGAAAGTCGGGCTATATTTCACAGAGGTATAGTATTCCAATCAAATACATTAAGGTTGTAATTAAACTTCAAAGACTATAAAGGCATGTGATTTAGCATGCATGCAAAAGTGATTATAGTTTTTAATGCTTGATTTTTGAAATTGGACACTAGTGTTGATGACTTCTATTTTATGCCTGCTATGCATTAAGCAATATTAAGTAGTCTGGGCTTCTGAAATAGGAAGATGATGGTAAATAAAGTAGTCTCTTAGAAATTCACATATGGATTATAATGTCTTTGTAGTTGAACAGAGCATAGGTTTAAGGAAGGGAAAGGTCTGAACTTCATAGTTAGCTTATGTATAGCTGAAAATATTAGTTAGACCTTCTAAGTCACCACTATGCTCTTACTGATTAGGATGTATTTTGATTTGGAGGTGATCTGATTTGTGTATGTTTGTGGGTTTATTCTGAAATGGACTTTGCAGTGATATCTGTGGAAAGCATGGAGGTTCAGATTGAAAGAAAGAGACAATAGATGGATAATTAATGAAGATACACTTCTCTTCTTGAGTAACGAGAAGTTTCATAGCTCTGAAACACTTGTGTAAGCTGGTAGTCCAAGGGTGATTATCTTTTATTAGTAAGTTACTTTGAACCAAAACCTTTCACTCTTTACATCTATGAAGTGTCGTGTTTTATAGATGGAAAAAAGCCTTCCAGAGTCTGTCTTTTAGAGCACAACACTACTGAACTCCAAAGAACCAGTAGCTAGACCAAATAAAGAGGTTTCCCTAGAGGTCTACAACTTACTAGACACATGGTGATGTTTCTTCCCCTGTTTTTTCACCATTTTTCAGTGGGCTAAATTGGGGGTACACTACTGTATTATCTCTCATGCTAAATAAAAAGCTTAGAATAATGTTTTGAATAGGTTCTTCTCCCCACTTCTTTTCCTTCCTCCCTCAATTTTCATTTTGTGAGTATGTAGTAGTAGTAGTCTGACTTTCGTCTTTCTTTTTCTATAAGCTAGGAGTGTTTTGGGCTTTGTAGATGATGTGGTGGGACCACCACCGCCACCTTTCTGGTGTGCTTTTTCTATCATGAAAAAAATACAAATAAGTGCCTGGCTTGTTTGTGAGCAAACTACTAGCTTATTTTACTTTCACTGCAAGGATATTGAAGTCCACATGTATGTGAATAGACTTAAGAGGTCTCTGTGGTGGTGTTTGGCTGCACTGCTGTAGTGGGGATAAAGAGGAAAATTGATCTGAGGAAACTGTTCAACACACTGAAAAAATCAGATACAAAATCTGATTGAAAAAAATTACTAACCTGAAAGTGTGCTTGCATGTGGTCTTACTGTTTATTGATCTTTTTATTAAGGTTTCTTTGAGTCCTTGTTCGAATGCGAACTGCTTTAGGCTGCTGTGGGCTGTACCAGCATGAGGATGCCTTTAGGGATGGTTCGGTCTTTACTATCCCTTCTCACTGTGTGGGTGCTTTTGAAATGAAAACATCATCGTGCCTTGCCCAAGGAAAATATGGACAAAAATTGTAGAAAACCTGCTATTTCAGCTGTAGTCTAGGATTCAAAATTTCCATCTTTAATTAAAACAAAAACCGCCTTGAATGTCATGTGCAAAGGTGCTTGGATGCTAGCACTGTTGAGCTCAAAGGTAGCTGTTTAAGGCGACCACTGCAGCCTTTGCTCTTTGTTGCCATCTTCGGGTGAAGGCTGGCAGAGGTTTCCGGGTGGGTGAGAAGAGTGGTGCTACAAATGCATTCAGTAACAGGTTTTTGAAGCACAGTGGGTGGTTCTGTTGACAGTTGCTTCTATATTCAAAATATACTTCATTTAATTCTGCTTTTCATGGTGATTCAGGAATTGAAATAATTTAGGTCTTGCCAAATTTATTAGACAGTGTACTGAAGGGAATATCTACTTGGAAGCCTTTCTAATGGCAGAATAAATATATATGGGTTTGTGGGGTTTTTTGTTTTGTTTTTTAAAGAGGAGAAAGTGATACTGAAACTTATTTTTCTTCCCTCTTATTGGCAGGTTTTCTTCACCAGTGGAGTGTGAGAAATAGAGACTGAAGAAGATGAGTGAGCTGGAACAGTTACGGCAGGAGGCAGAGCAGCTGCGAAATCAAATCAGAGTAAGAATTGCTAATTGCTTATTTTTCATGGTATGAGGGAATAAAATGTAAAGATTGCATCTATTACTTGTTCCTGTTTAAGTTGTGCAGAGCTTAAAATATTTTCAGAATATTTGTTTAAAAAACTGAAAAGTAAACCATTGGTATAATGAAATGCATTCATAATATTTATTGAACAAAATGTTTTCTTTCCTATTGAAGTTTGCTGTGTTTTGTTACTAGGGGTGTATGTGTCTCTGCAAAGTCTTTATTTTGGATTTAAAAAAAAAAAAGGGAGCAGCAAACTTCTAGAACCTAGGCACGACAAGTTGGCGTTAAGAGTATTAGAAAAGCTTGTTTCTGGGCTAAAAGTGACCCCTGCACTGCCACTCTTGATAAGCATGCAGGTCAAAGCATGGAGTGTGAGAGAAAACCTTCCAGGGGTGGATGTCATTTCTACAAGCTCTATTTCTTTATTTCCTGTTGAATTTACTTTTTTTGAAAATGTGGATCCCCCCATATGTGCTAAATTTTTGTTGAAATTACTCATTGAAGATGATAAACCAAGTATGAGCTGTCATGCCCAAAGTCAGTTCACCAGGAATCTGTTGCAACACGCCTGTATATTTCAGTGATGCAGTTTTCAGTAGGGAGAAAAGTACAAAGTGTAATAAGGATCTTCAAAGTCTGTTTATTCTTCATCAAAATTTCCTTTTCCTAAATATGAAGCATTCATAAATCTGATTTATATGGGAATGCCTTATTTGCAAACATTCCTATCAGCTAAGAGTACGGGTTTCTTAGAATATGTTGCAAGTACACCGACTTTTTTAGCATGGCATCTGCTGGCAGCAGTTGTTTTGTGGTGGTCTGCTGCTTAGTGCAGTGGATGTTAGGCTGCTTATTAGTATCAGCCGTGCGGTAAACACACTTCACATGTTAGTAGCTGTGTTGGGGCAAATGTTGCTTTCATGGCTGTTCATTCAGTATTATCCAAGGAGAGATCTGTGTCCTATCGTTTTCACTTAATATACTAATGAAACACAAGGCAAGGATCAGTCAGTGTTGTGGCACTAGGTACCCCTTCTAGCAGCTCTGTAGAGGAATGCAAATGAATTTTAGTTTAAAATAACTTTTTCTTAATTTTAAGCTTTATTATGGCATTGCACAAATAAAAGGTATACGTAATTTTCCAGTTCTTCCTCTGCTTGATGTGTAAAGACCTTCTCATTACATTATGTTGGGGTGAGCCAGTTAGTCTTAATTCTGTGTTAGTAATCAGTCAGTCTGGTTTTATGCAAAATTGTGTTGTGTGAAGAAAGAGATACCAGGCAAGTAAGAGAGCTAGACTATGTTGCAGGAATGTTTGATTTTTTTAATTTTGGAGCATAAAAATCTGATTGGAACTTTGTATAAGGACTCCATTTTGTGGCTTTAGGTTGATTTAACATTTCCCTTGTAACTCTATCACCCAAACTTGTAACTGGATCTATACAGATGTAGCTGAGTAACCATGAGTAACCATGGCTATTGCCATTAGAATCTTTTGGCTCAGCATTGGCAATTCATGTTTGCCTCTTTGGATGTGAGTGCAGGGTTGGATACCTTATGCTTAATTTTAATTTCAGATTAATGTGCAATTAAAAATGCTCCTGATGAAACTTCTGACCGAATAATTCAGTTTCATATTTGTATAGGTGACTATTTATCTTCCTTATTAAATCATATTACAGTTTTCTTTCTAAATAGGGGTTTTGTTTGGGATGGGTAAGAGGATAGATATAGGATCTAAAAAAAAAAAAAAGTTTTTTAAGTGTCTGGAATATCTATCAGGCTGCGAATTTTCAGCAATTATTTTTGATGCACTCCTAAAAAGAGGTGAGGTCAGTAACAGCATTTTATGTTTTATATATAGCTAGCAGTTTGCTATCTTAGTTGTTTACATCTCTTGGGTTTTGCCTGATATTTTCTCTAACAATATAATCACGAAAAATCAGCTTTGTGCTTATAAGTGAGTTCCAGATAAGATTGTACCTAGCAGCTTCCTAAAGTAGAATAAACTGTGGTGCATAGCTGTCAAATTCCCAATAGACTTTTTGTAGTCTGCAGTGTTTTAGAAATGTTAATGATTTTTTGGGGGGGAGTTTTTTTAACGATATCTAGGTGATGTGAGTACCTTTGCCTCCCCATGCAGTTACTACAGCTGTAGCTCTGTTCTGTACGCAGACTATGCTGGAGGGATAAAATAAGTCTGCATGAATTTTTAGTGCAGGAAGTTTGAAACATCAGTGAATGATGAAGTATTAGATAGCAGGATGGCTTTATGGTTCAAGTTGATTCCTAGTTCTGTCTATAATAAAGTTCCCATGTGATTCGTGTCCTCACTTTGAGAACTGAAATTCAGGATATGATTTTTGGAAGTGTTGCATACTTGGCACAGTGTCATTTGAAATTGAATGACATTTTGAACAAATAAGACACTACATTTAAAAAAATACATGTAGTTTGGGGACAAAAATTAAATCTTAAGTGTGTGTGCTAGGAAATCGTGGGGGCTGCACATTGATCGAGCGGATAGATTTTTCTCATTCTGCATTGTCTACTGTATGAACTGAGAAAAATCTACAGTTATATAGAGGACCTTTTTTATGTTATGACAGTAATGATTCTGTTATGATGATGCATATGTAGAAATGACGGTTAAAATGTGAGAATTAAAATAGCCTGTTGAAACTTTGCTTTTCCTGCAACTTTACCAATCGTATGGCAAGTATTAGACAGCCTCAAGTACAGGTGTTGCTAATAGCTCTTTCTTTAAGAAAAAATGCTTTGTTTAATTCAGGCTGCATTCAGAATTCATTATATGTTGAACATCTTCAAGTATTTCAGCTAAACTAAACAATTAAAGTTGTTTAAAATCCAGTGTGTTTCTTCCTGTGGGTGAAATGAGTCCTGAGTGGTAGGGGATTTGCTGCTCTGGTATTTTAAACCCCTCCTGATTCCAGACATCAACATTTTACAAATATTTCTACAGTTCAGACATTTTAAAAATAAGTTGAGATGACTTAATCCACTCTCAGGCTTGCTTTCTGGGAGGAAAGCTATAAAGGGTGGTCAAAATAAACAGACACTAAAAAATTGTTAAAGTTGCAATGTCAAGTAACTTTCAAGCAAGAGCTTGAAAAATTTTAAGATCCTAGTCTGAATGTGTTGATGCAGTTCCAAAATGTGTGAGTAAATGTTTTCGTTCCTTCTCTCAAAGAGGACATTGCCATTAGTGTACAGATTGAATGCTTTCTTGGGGCGGGGGGACACAGAAATTAGTGGTGAAGAAGGGCATCTGTCTTTTGTGGGTTGCCTGCTTCATTGGTTACAGAAGTTGGAAGGCATTTGGAGAAATTGCAGGGAGTTAGAGAGGGTCTTGTGGGTGATGTTGATAGTTTTATCTTTAACTTGTGCTATAGAGTTCTGGTCTAATTTTAAGCCAATTATTTTAAACCATGCTTCTCAGAAGTGGTTGCTGACTGCGTGCCTGCTTTTGTTTTTTGAAGACGGGAGCCTGAGTTGCAGGAGTGCAGTGCAATCGCAATTGTAACTGAAACCGGGTTTTGCAAAATTGGAGTGTTGCAAACTAAGCTCAGTAGTGCTCACCTGTGTCAGGTGTCCAATCTGTTACTCTGATTATACAAATGAAAGTAAAGTCTGTTTTCTAGGTAGGGTTGAATACTATGCAGAAAGCAAGTCATATGCCCATAGAGTCTGAAGTGATGAAAAAAAGACAGAGTATCTGTATGGAGACCTGAGCACCATCCGTTCCATTAAATGAATGAGGGTGTTCGTTGGCTATTTTTTTCCTTCATTTTCTATGAACTGCATCAGCAGCTTAAGCTTCAGTAAGCCTGCTGTCTGTCCTGCTCTCCAGAACCTGCCTGTTAATTTTCATCCTGCCTCTCATAACTAGCATCGTCACACTTGCAATGGCAAGGGCGTTAATGCAAGAGCCTCATGTAGCACAAAGTTTGCTAATCATGTATAATATGTGGTTGCTTTTTCAGGTGGATCAGTTCTTCCCTTGGTGCTCAGCACACCCTGAGCAAGCACATCCACACCAGGGAAGGAATACAGGGAAGAGGGTAGGCGCTGGGACTTCAGGATGGCTCCAAATGCCTTTGAATCATATGTTCTGTAGAAAGGGAGACTCAAAGGTTGCTGGGACATGTCCCTTCTGAAGTCCCTCTTCCTCCACTACCCCTCAGCTTGTGTTCCAGTGCTTTAGATTCCTTGGACAATAAGACTTATTAGGGTGACAGAAGGCATATTGGCATGTAAGTTGTTGTTGGCTTGTGGCTTTTTGAGTGTGGTGAAGTGTAGCTTAAGAGTTATTTTTCCTTTAGACGCTGTCTCTCAGTTGATGCTTAGTGTTGCCTTTTAGATTCAAATTGTTCCATTCTTTTGTTTCAGGATGCAAGGAAAGCATGTAGTGACACAACTCTTGCTCAGGTATGTTCTTGATTCTGTGTATAGGCTGTTACTTGATACATAATAAAAATCCCTACAATTTATGACTGTAACATGTTCCTGTTTAGTAACTGAAAGAATAAAGTGAAAGAAGCCTTTGGAAATGCACTGTGTATTTATACAATTATTTAAACCAAAACAAAACAACCCCACCAAAAAACCAAACAAATAAACAAAACAGAAAAAACCCCCGACGAGTCAAAAAAACCCTCGCCATCTTAATGGGTCCTGCTTCCAGTTTACCTTTCAAATAGAGTGTGCTTGTTGTGTTTAGTATATTTAGAAAGACTTGAATAAATGTCTTTTAGCTGTATTTTGGAAACAAAACTATTTTGCATTTGAAGTTCTGCTATGTTTTAAAAAGTAACAGTGCAGTAAATATTGGAGGATTTTCTTCCATTGCTTTTAATTGAAAACTTTCAGATTTGATAATCTGAAATAGACTCAGTATTATATGGTCATGTTTTAAAAAGAATTCTGAAATTTCAGATATAGCCATTGTGAAGTGTGTTAGTGTGTCTTCTGCAAAATCTGTTTTCCTCAGTGTTGCATGGACCTAATCCTGGGTTGTACACTAGTATCTTTTTTATTTTTATGTTGCATGCCAGGGTAGATTATTTTCTATCAAAGTTCAAATGTATTTAGTTATCTTGTATTTTAAAAATAGTTCTCAGTATCTCAGGGGTTTGTTTTATTTATTTTTAGATCACAACAAGTCTGGACTCAGTGGGTCGAATTCAAATGCGAACAAGGCGTACGCTTAGAGGTCACTTAGCCAAAATCTATGCTATGCACTGGGGATCTGACTCAAGGTTTGTACAAGTGATCCTTAAACCTGCAGTTTAAGAGTTAGAAATTAGATTGTCGACTTCAGAATTAATATAGGTTTTGGGAGCCATATGGTATGGTGTTGGTGCCCTTGCAGGGGGATCATTGGCCATGACTGTGGTGGGTTTTTTGTCTTTAGTTATAGTTTGCCTTTTTAAAACCAGTGAGGATTGCATAGTGGTAATAGAGAAGCCGTGATTGAAAGGAGAGGTACGTTGCTTGGTCTTACCACAGATGTTTTGCCTTTTCCTTCTTTTAGTTTTAACTAAGTTCTTTGAGTCTATTTAAGCAGAGGAGGGTATGTGGTGAGGCATATTTTTGGAATGATGGATATTGTATTTTACAAGATGTTGAACAATTATGTAACTTCTGTGATACTAGAGATTTTAAAACTTTATGGACGAATTTTATGTCATTGACAAAAAGATCCTTTTGTACATAGCAGGAAAAGTTACTTAGCCTCTAGGAAGGAGTTTTGTTATGCTGCCTTTAGAACAACTGATGGTCCTATGTTAACAGTGCCTCATGGTCTCCTCTCTGTCAGGTAGTCCAGAAAGAAATCTGGAATCTGCTCTCAGAATGAGATTTATTTTCCCGTAAATTTCTTGTTTATTTTTGGGTAGCTGTATAGTCAAAATATTAGTATATGAAAAATAAAAGCAGCTGTGGAGAGAGTTCATAAAATGTGTTTTCAGTAAGTTGTTTGGTTTTGTCCGTTGGTAATCATGAGTCCCTGTGGACACATGATTCCTTGGTCAGGTAATATACAGAACTTCACAGTTTTTTTCCAATAAATACTGCCCCCCCCCCCCAAAAAAAAAAAAAAAAAAAAAGCAGAGGGTAATAAAGAAATTATGAAATTTCTGAATCACTTGGTAATCATGCATGATGTATGTCTGTTTTGAGATTTGGTTTGTTTTATATTAACGTATTTTATTTTGTGTTTATATTTAGGCTACTAGTCAGTGCTTCTCAAGATGGAAAATTAATTATTTGGGATAGTTATACAACAAATAAGGTAGAGTTATTTCTAATCCATATCAATAATTGATGCATAATTTGTGTGTTTGAGGGCACTTGTGTCTATTTTTCTATGGTTGCAAGGCAAAAATGAAAAGAAGCAGTCTTTTTCTAAATCAGACATAATTTTTTTTTCTTTCATGACTAGCTGGTTACTAGTGAAATGTTGTAGGTTGTTTTCTCAGAAGCAGTAGTTCTAGGTAATATGTAACGTTTTCACTCTAATTTTCCAGTGCAGTAGCTTGTAGCTATTGCTCTCTGCCTGTGTGGTGTTGCTTCTGAAACTAACATGGTTTTAAATTGTAGAAATACACAACCTCAGAATTTACAAGGGTGCTTTGCTTTTGAGGGCAGAGAAAGGAGGAGGAAAAAAAGGCAAGGAAAAAAAAGGTGTTAAATGAGAAAAGCTTAGGTAGAGTGTGGAGAGGTGATCTGCTTCTGTAAACTGTCCAGTCTCCATGGGTACAACCATCCCATTTTATAACCTGTAGTTCAGAGATGTAGAAGAATTGGACAAAGAAATCTAAGTAGAATAAACAAATGTTGTAAATGTTTAAGTTTAGCATAGCTTTGCTATTAAATAATGTTGTACTGAAGTTCTGTGTATCTACCTTGGAGACTACTGGTATTTTTCATCCTTGTATGTATGTATAAATATGAAATGGGTTGTAATATGTTGTAAAATCAAAATACTGAAACTTATGACACACAATCTACTTGGTGTGTTTCATCTGCTATAATTCATTAACTGGTACAAACGACGTCAGTGAAAAATGAAAGCTGACAGGTGACGTAGCATTCATGAGCTCTGTCTTTCTGAAGATGCACGCCATTCCTTTGAGATCCTCCTGGGTGATGACTTGCGCATACGCACCGTCTGGAAACTATGTTGCCTGTGGTGGATTGGACAACATCTGTTCCATATACAACTTGAAAACCAGAGAGGGCAATGTGAGAGTGAGCCGAGAGTTGCCAGGGCATACAGGTCAGCCATATTCTTGCATCAGCTTTGGTTTTTTTATTGCATCAGATGAAACAGTCTCGCTTTGAGGTGTATTGTGAACTGTGGAATAGCTTTGTTGGTTACAGACTAGCTGTAGGAGAACTTTAATCACTGCTCTTGGATTTAAAACTTCAGTTATTACTCCTGGATCTGAAACTAACATAACTGTTTTGTTTTTAGGATACTTGTCCTGTTGTCGCTTTCTAGATGACAATCAAATTGTCACTAGCTCAGGAGACACCACTTGGTGAGTTTTTGAGCTCTGTTGGTCTCTTTTTTTTTTCCTTTCCTTTTTTTTCTGTTTCTTTTTTTTTCTTTCCAATGTCTTAATTTGTATTTCAAACTTAAACGCTCAAATAACCACATACATTGTGTTAATGTTGTCACTTTATCTGCAGCGCTTTGTGGGATATTGAAACTGGTCAACAGACCACCACATTCACTGGGCATACCGGCGATGTGATGAGTCTCTCTCTAAGTCCAGATATGAGGACTTTTGTTTCGGGTGCCTGTGATGCCTCCTCGAAGCTTTGGGATATTCGAGATGGAATGTGCAGGCAGTCGTTCACAGGGCATGTGTCAGATATTAATGCAGTTTGTGTAAGTGATCATTTGTATTTCCACATGGGAAGAAAGGGGGAGGATAACATCTATAGTTGCATGAATTCAGCTTATAGTCTACTGGGTTACCTTGAGTTAAAATCAGTTACTTTGTTAGGGTAGAGACTGTTATATTGTATCTAACGAAGAAAGTTGTCTAATAATTTATGATCTAGTTTATAACTGAATTATTATTACTGTTATCTATGATGCATTGAAGTGTTGTTGGAATAGTTTCAGCTATGTTTTTGTTCAGTAACTGAGACCTTACTTCTTTTTGAGAAGCAAAGAATGGAGGAGGGAAACTTTTTGCAGTGCGGCAATATGTTAAAAAGTGAAAATTGTAGATAAATGCAATTTACTGAGAGGGAGCAAAACAGCCAAGTATCCTCATCTTAAAGATTTTTGTTGAGCGAAAGTGTACTTGATATTTTCTGTTGAAAAGAGCTTTCAGCAAAATATTCTGGAAAGCAAAGTTAAAATCAGTACTTATGTTGAATATTCATCCCTGGAATCATTTTGTAATATTTATAAACTGGATTATATTTCCTCTCTGTCATAGTAACACTATGTTCTGATCTGCAAGATACAAGCTCTGATAAATAGGGAATGAAATCTAAGTCTAAGCTGCATCTGGTTTTGATAAACATGAAAAATTATTAAGGCTGAGAAAATACCAAAAGCATGACCAGTAGAAAAATGCAGTTCCTATACTTAGACCTGAATCCTGAGATGTGTTGAGCTCTTTTCATTCCCGTTTCAATCAATATGGCTGTTGTAAGAATGACTCTGATTTGGAGTAGATTTTTTGGAAATTGAATTGCTTGCTTGCAGTCTTCTCTCTTGGCTGAGCCAACCTGGCTGACCAGCTCAGGATGGAACATTGTGTACCACTTCACCCAGGTCTTCCTGGCCCACAGCTGGGATGTGCATAACTGCATTTTGCTTCATTTTGTAGGAGTTAGTTGCATCCCATTTGACTCCTGTTATACCGCATGCAGGAACTGTCTGGGTAAAATTCCAGTCATTCAGGTGTTACCAGTACTATTCTAGAAGTGTTTTGTTGCATAGCTGTGTATATGCATTTTTTTTAACATGCAGATTTTATTATTTTTTTTAAATAAATTATTCTGCCTTTATCTGGTCACCCTGGCAAAATAATCCTGTGATGTTTTTGAAGTAACACATGAACAATGTATTTTTCTGGTGTCAAACTCCTGTCTCTTAATTAAAACTTTCAGTTTTTCCCTAATGGACATGCATTTGCCACTGGATCTGATGATGCCACTTGCCGACTCTTTGACCTACGTGCAGATCAGGAATTAATGATGTATTCGCACGACAATATTATCTGCGGGATCACTTCTGTAGCCTTCTCAAAAAGCGGTCGCCTCTTGCTAGCAGGTTACGATGACTTCAACTGCAACGTGTGGGATACTTTGAAAGGGGAGAGAGCAGGTGAGTACACGTAGCTGCGATGAGCTGAAGTTTTCAATTTCCTTAGCAGAAGATGGATATTCAAAATCTATGCAAAGTGCAGAGCCAGTTCATTGCCAATGCTATTGCTGGCGTGTGGAATCTGCTTGCTTCATTTTAACACTGTTTTCTTTTGGAATGACATCCTTTTATTTTATTGCATTTGGTTATATTTTCCACTTGTTATATTGCATTACAGTTTCATCTATATGATGTGTGGAGTAAATGCTCCAGTCAGTGAAATACTCCTGTTCTTGGGTATTGGCCATTATATGTCTGTGTGCTGGAAGATACCAGCTCTTGAGGCTAAGGAACAGCCTCCAAAATTACGTGACGTCTACAGAAAATTTATTTCCCCGAAGTGTATGAAATTAAGTAATACAAAATTATACATTTATACATATATATATATATTTATATATTACACCATTATACATTTGACTTTTACACCCATTGGAGGAAGTAATTGAGATAGTAGTAAGTTACAGTAGTGTTTTTGCCTTGGGGACCATAATTTTCTGCTCTTGGGAGAGCAGGGAAGTGGACCCTTTCAGTCCTTGAATTAGTCACTTCTGTCAGGATAGACAGCATGTTTATAGCATAGCTACATCTTTCTCACTTTGTACAGTAATTTAAATTATGGGGCCTGGTTCAGTTCTGAACCTTGATGCTGCTGTTCAGACTGAAAATATATCGTTTTCCTTAAGGGACGTGGGCAGGCTGAGTTTTTATAGACCTGGATGTGGTACCTTGGGAGAGCAGACAAGTGCAAGAATGGGTAGAAGGAAAGCTAAAACAAAGTGGGAAGAGGCAGGGTACAGTGCTGCTTTTCTAATAGTCTGACACAATACATGGGGGATTTTTAATCCTTAGGGTTTGCAAAACATGGGAAACTCAAGGTAGTTCCTGTATCCAAGGCATTGCCAGAAGACATCGTACTTGATTTTGGAAGTACTTGATGGCTGAAATTGTGGATGGCATTGCTGAAAACAGGGGAAAAAACAATAGAGAGCCTGATTAGAGATGAGGAGGTCTTTGGGGCAGAAAGAAGGAGAAGTCATAAGGGCAGAGAGAAAAATGGAGGCAATATTGTGTGTACATATTTTTAAAAACCTCATTGTTGAGTTTCTTGATATGGCTGTTGTGATGTATAATAGTTCTTCAGGGTGGAGACAAAAAGGATGATTAGATCTTGCATTACATCTTTTTTAGCAAATTTTTGAAGACTTACCTGGGAGAGCAGAGTAACAGCTGAAGTCCTTGACATCCTGTGGATATTAACTTTCATTGCCTCTTCTTTTCCAGGTGTCCTTGCTGGCCATGACAACCGTGTCAGCTGTTTAGGTGTTACTGATGACGGCATGGCTGTAGCTACAGGGTCTTGGGACAGTTTTCTCAGAATCTGGAATTAACTGGGAGCCAAACATGTACATTCTCCATTTGAGATCTGGAGAGATCAATGCTGCAGCCTATAGCTGTGAAATAACATTTCTACCTTGTATTTGCAGGTGAAGTTTTTCTATTCACTGATTATTACACAAAAAGGCTTTCTGTAAACTAGAAAAAAATCAAGTGAAGAAATAGGGGAGGGGGGAAGAAATCACTGACTTTTTAAAAGGGGCCAGCACACATAATCATGGTGACCGACAAACTAAGAGCCAGTCTTTTTGTTTTTGGTGGTTTGGTTAGATTGTCCTTGAAGGGTTTTTGCTTGTGCTCAGTCTGCTAATCCTGTACTTTTTTTTGTACATAACAGAATATACACATTATAGCAGCCGATCATGTAACATTTGTCTGTATGTAAAGAAATATGTTTGCATTTTTTAAGGAACTACATTTATAGCTTTGCCTTTAACCTGAGATGTCACTTCTGAGTTTTGTAGTGGATGAACTAGATTGCTGTTTTAAATGTTTTTGTGAATTTACTGTAGATAAAGTGAAGCCAATGGTATGTATGTGTTTTTATAATGGAAGGCATTTGAGTTTTTTTTTTTTAAAGGCCCTGGAGACTCCCAGTTAATACCTACCGCCTTATTCACTTACTTCTTGACCTGCTTGCCTATTTTTAATCGTGGGGGTTCTTCCTTCAAGCCAGTGGTTCCTGGTTCATCCATTGGCAGTCATGGCCTCCAAACACCAAGGAGTTAATGCCAGGCAGACTTGCAACAACAGCAAAAATAATTAAAAATAAAATAAAATTTTAAAAATCCAGTTCCAGAAGTATTAGCTTCCTTACTGCAGCTTTTCGCATCAGCTATTCCATGCAGTCCTTGGGTATGGAAGCCAAGTGACCTGCATTGCTGTCGTTAAGTGGCTGTGTGCTTTTCCTTTTGACAATTCAGCTCTAACTAAATGAGGTAGTTTTGGCCCATCACACACTCTAGCTGATTTGCACTAACAAAATGATTTGGCATGATGCTCAGTGCGCAGAAAGCAGTGTATTTGCAAAGCTTGCTCCATTACCACAATCAGCTGAGACATTCAGGAGGACTTTGCTTAGATTCTTAAAGAAGATTTAAATGCGCAGTTAATCGCCTATAATCCCCCTCCAAATTAGGGGGTTGCCAAAGCATACCACAACCAAAAGCGCTTGTTGTCAGTTACGTGCAGTGTGAATTATAAAAGGAATTGTGTAACTTACAATGAACCAAATAACCTTACTTACCTGTGTGACCCTTTGAAACTTCATACTATAAACTTGGCGACTTGCTTGTTCTCCTGTGGTCACAGAGGTCTATACCATGGTGGCTTTTTTAGATGCTACTTGTTCTGCAGCTCTGACACTGTAAATAGCCATTTCCTTTCCTGTTCCTGATTTTATTCTGATTTTGATGTCAGTTGCTTATAAATGCTAGGTTCTGATCAAGTACAGTTGAGTGTAGATATAGGAAAATCAAGTGATTGATGCCCATCTGAAACTACCTGGGAAGATTGCTTAACTTTTTGGTGCCTGGCAGCATGCCTGTGCTTGCAATGGATGTTCTCTTGGGAATCTGAACGTCTGTGGCCTTTTTGGAAAGGGGAATTAAGTCTATTGGCTTCTCTTACGTGAGTTATTTTAAAGATAATGTGGATTTTAAATCATCAGGTTGGAAGATAATGTTAATCTGCCCTCATCTGAAGTTATGGGGAGTCTGGGTATCCCTGGGTCAGGTAGTAAATATAAGTGCCCGGTATCTTGTAATATACCAAAAGAGATTTGTGGCTGAGATGACTATTTGTCAAGTTTCTGACATTTGTAATCCTAAATTTCAGTACTTCCAGACTGTGCCTGTAAACTTGCCATGTCTATAATGGTGAAGGTGCCAATAAATGTACCAGTCAATCACAGTAAATTCACTTTTAAAAAAAGAAAAAGGCGCATCTTGTGCTGGAAAAGTATACATTTACTAACAGCAGACTGTGGTGTAGGACCAAAATCACACTATATTGTATGTCACAGGAATTCCTCAGCGTTTTGCTTTATGATCTGTCTGCATGAACAGAACGATTATGGAATTATTCTTACTCTCTTAAGTGAGCAGCTCTTTGGGATCTTGCAGACTTGGTTTATTTTTTTAGTGGTGCACTTGATTTTGTTTGTCTGTTTGTTTTTAACTCACAGTTGCCTTGAGTGAATCATTCTGGAAATTTGTTACTAAGGAATTTTAAGAAAGTATTCTTTTTCTAAAAAAATTTTTCCATAGAAGTGTGTTTTGAACCAATTTCCTAGTCAACACCTTTGCGAAGACAGGTGCCATTTTTACATTCTGGTATTAAAACGAGTTTCTACTTGCGAAAGTCCAAAACCAATTTTACAAATGTATATAACTTTTCTTAAAAGTTCAGGTAGACTGTAAGCATGGTAATGGCTCTCATACAGGTATTACTGCAAATAATTTCACTATCATTGTCTGATGGGCAATTGTCTGTTGGATTCAGCTGCTTTTAAAATAAATAATAAGGAATGCCAAGTACTTGATAATGAGGTTTCCAAAAGCATCATACAAATACCTGCCAGCTTTTGCTATTCGGTTAACCAGTGTTTGTAGTGCTGCAGGTCCTGAGGTGGCTCCTTTTGTGTCGGTGCACGAGGAAACGTGGAAGAAGCCCGAGCGCAACTGGGGAAACGCTATCTGATGCTCCTTGGGAACTTGTAGAAAGCTTGTGATAGATCCTGCCAAGGTGACGTTTGCTGTTTAATTACTCTCCTTGATATAGTTAAGATTTTTTTTTTAAAGCCTACAGATATAATGTAACACATTGTTATTATACGAGGCCAAATAACGCACTTGCGCAGGCTGTGCTATTTCCTTTTTTAAACAGCTATCAGTGACCTTTCAAGATGAATGCCCTTACTAAAATGGATGTGGTTTTAAGGGTAAAAGCTCAAACTCCTCCTAATATGAGGCAGGTAATAAAACGACCCTTCAGAGGTTTTGCTTCAAAGGTTTTATTCCCAGCTTTGAATCTCAAAGAAAATGGTATGTGCCTATAGTTTAATGTAGGCTCAGGTATGCAGCTTGTGATTTCTAACTGTGCACCGTGACCGCACGCTCATTTCGTATACAGCAGATTTTGCAGCACTAGTGGGTACATCTTAACCTGTCTTTAAGTTTGTTGCCAAACTACGTCATTATCTGAATTTCAGATAGCTTGTGTAATTACAGAAGTGGAGTAACTAAGAACTTTGTGCCAAAATGGTGACGAGGTAACTCCTAGCCTCTCTTCTAAAAAGTCCATCGGTTACGGCTTGGAAAGTGGAACTATGTGCTTTGTGTAACAAGATTTATTTTATTCAGGTACAATTTTTTGTCGGCACTTTCTAATGTTGATTTAACATTGTAATAGAGAATACTAATCAGGCAAGCGCCCAACCCGGGCTTGTTCCCATGCAGACTCGGACATCCCTTTATTGGTAGAGAGATTAGTTGAGATTCTGGAAACCACAAAAGGCTTCTACGTGGCATCGTGCTGATGTATACTCGCTTACTCCAGTAATGTGGGCCCGTTGCCATCTGTCTCCAGACCTTTTTTCTTCCAAACATCGCTATCCTCTGCAGTGCTAAATTGCAGATACGTCACAGTATCTGGCAGAACTGATAGTTCAATGTCTTGACAACAATGTATGCCATTTGAAATGGAACATGGATTAAATAGGCTTTTCCCCCTGCCTAAGGAGAGGGCCTGACCTTGACTTGGCAAAGCTGAATTGATGTAACAGCTGGTCCTAGTGTGCTTACTGTAATGCATGGGTTGGAAATAGTTAACTCTTTAATTCAGTTAGTGTAACCGCTTGTCCCACAATGAAGTTCACATTACTTTAAGGTGGAATGAAAACGAACATTGTGAAAACATTCCAAGAGTGCTTAGTCTTTCCTCCTTGAGGACACTGTCACCTCCACTAGGTTTAGTGCTGTGCTTTAAGATGTTGGTGAGAGTTATTGGCTAATTCAACTAGTTGGTATAAATGGTTGTGTAGCAGAATGACTGATTTTTGAGATAGCATTTCCTGTAAAAGTAATTTAAGCATGGGTTGATGGTGCACTTTGTATACAGTAATCTGGCATGCATGCTGGTAAAACTACTTCCTACACTTCAGAGGCACCACAAGCCTTTTATCCAGTTGCTGGTTATGTAAAATACATGCAGAATGTTAATGCAGTGTTGTTATGGTAAATGTGTGAACAGTGTTACTAATTGATATAACTGATAACAGATTACATGTGCCTGACATTCTTATACCACACAGTATGTTTAGGTTTTAACTAATATGGACTTCGGTGGAATAGTCTTAGGTATTTCGAGCCTTTGTTTTACTTACACAATGGTGCTCTATTTGTGTTTTTCTCCTTTTTTTAAAATAAAAGCATCTGAACACTTGTAGTACATATTACATCCAAAGGAGTCCAAAACAAAATGCTTCTAAACATGCTTGATTTTAATTTGCCTTCAGTTTCCAGCATTTCTCATCAGCTATGTTTCTTTGGGGTTTTTTTTTCTTGTTGCTGACTACTTTGGAAAACTTCAGTAATGTTACCAATTATGAAGTGATTCTGCACTGCCTTTGGATTGTGTATGTATTCAGAAACAGTCTTAAAGCTTTTATTTAAGCTATTAAAAAAACCAGGGACTTGTGCCATTTGTTCTTTAACAGTGCTGTTGTAAAAAAACTTCCCTGTGAAAAAAAAAAAAATCACTTGCTATGAACTCTGTTTATAGCTTTTTTTTTTTCCACGATGGATCTTTTTCTTTGTATTTGTACAGTGGCTCAGTGAAAGATGTTGCCATGAGTTGATATTGTAACCAATAAACAAGTGCTTTTAACCAGACTGTGTCACTTGTGAATGTTGTTAGAGCTGTAATAATGAGCGTCCCCTGTCCTAAAGAAGATTCTTCCTGTGGCACTGAACAGAGAGATCAGCCATTGCATACCTACAACAATTAATTCTTGCTTTCGGTTATCATGTTGCAGTGAACTGAACAGTTGTGTGTGCATGTTAAACAGCAAACTGTTATGCAAGTAAACTGCCCTTATGAACAAATAATTAAGGTGATTTTTTTTTTTCCCCAAAGCAGTATGTCTTTGTATGTTTTCTGCCTGAGATGGGGGGAGGTGTGTGAATACTACGGTGAAGTGAGCTGGAGGTTAGCCACCACTCCCAGACTGGGGAAGAAGAGGGTTTAGAACGCTCACTCAGTCATACAATGCTGCCCTCCCTGAAGGGGCAGACACCCTCACATCCTTCCTTCTCTAAGTCTGTAGCATTAATTATATTCTCCCACACCAAAACCTTAACTTGATCAACACCGCTGTATGGAGTGCACAGCTTGCTTGTCTGCTGCAGGAAGAAGCTTTTTTTAATTCAACCTCAGGCATAAGGTGAGAGCGCTGTGGTGTAGGTTTTCACCTTTGAAACAGCTGCCAAATAACTTACTAGAGCAATGGGGTAGTATTTTTTTTAATAAATAACTGTAGAACACATGCATGTAAAGTTTTTTCTTGATACAATGTCCATAAAAATGCTCCAGAAAAAGAGCATTAATACACAGCTGTAACCTCATATACAAGAAGGCTGGGCTGTTACTCATTTTTGTATTTCAGTTTCCCTCAAAAACCTCAAGACTCCTCCTCCACACTGCTAATGAAAGGCCCAAGAGAGCACAGAAACAAACACCAAAATACTTTGTGGTGAAAAGGGTGTTCTTTCTTTGTCTTCAAATAATTAACTGCCTCTAGCACTAGATTTTACACCTATCTCCTTTTAAGATAGCCCTTATTTACTGGAAAACAGCAAAGCCCTATGTCTTAGTTTTAAAGTTGAATATTTCATTTCATTTAGTCATGTTAACACTTCCATAAAAATATATAAATATTCTGAAAAGGCTTTCTCTTTTAAAATAAGTTATTTTTAAAAAGTCTATTTAGAAAAAAGTAGGTGTGAAATGATTGCAGATGGCAACAGCAAAAACTTTTTTTTTTTTTTATGAGGAGGCATTTTGCATTGCTGGAGGTGAGTAAAAGTAAACTACTCCAACTACTCTCACCTAGAAGAGACCTGGTCTACAGCAGAACCAAGGGAGTGCTCAGGATATTGCACGAGTAAAAACTGTCAACCCCAGCCTCTCCCTGCTCTGTGAACCCAGCAGTAGGAGCCCAAGGTCAAGCCTGACACCCTAAGCTTCCCCACCCAACATGCAAAAATGGAGTCAAGCTCTCATGCTGGCCTGGCGGCAGTGACACACACCTGCAGCTCACCTGAACATGGGTTCTAGCAGTGGTCAATCACTTGACCAACTGCAAGAAACCTGACAAGCTTGTTGAAGCAGGTTTATTTTTACTCAATCAATCAGTGCCATCTTGTCTCAGTGTGGTAGCCAGAGGGGAAACTAGAGCCTACTGCCTCTCATTAGTGAATGCTCTGCAGTTTACTATCATCTTTCACTTCCATTTCAGGAGGAAGAACTGCTGCCCAACCCAATTAATTTCACTTGCTTTCAAAACTGTCCAAGAGTGCTTTCCCCATGCTAGAGTTTATACGCCCCTTCATTACACAAAAACATGCACACACAAAAAAGCAGCATCATCCATCCCTGGCTAATTCCTAAGCGACTGAAAAGAGGAGACACAGGTAACTGTGATAAGCTCTCTCTCCCTGGCTAAACTCCTGGATGCCAGGAAGTGAGACTTGCCCCTGCTAAATACTAATGAAAACCAATAAGGATTTGGGTTTTTATTGTCAAGTGCCCAAAGAAATTTAGTGTTTAAAGATAATTTTTAACTCAAAGTCTGCAAAACAACTGTAACAGAGTACCACAGCTCTTCACCATCAGGTTCACCATCGGAGTCCAAACCAAGCTTTACTACAATGAACAGGTGTAATCAAAGTAACATTTAAAATATAAATCATTTCATGTGACTCCGCAGAGGAGACGTGTCATCTGTAAAATTTCTACTTTGTCCTACAAAGGATCACCGGGAAAGTTAGCAACGATGTTTTATTTACTCTTTTGAAGAAAATGTTTTGTAAAGCGATCTAGTTCATTCTCAAGGTGAATGGCTTTATTTCTGTAAAACAAACAAAAGCAATGGATTTACTTCAATGCAGTAACATCACAAAGAAAGTAGAATCAACATCAGTGTTTAATTTCTATTCCTCTGTTCTAGGCAGCAGAAGGCTGCCAGCCGTCTGCCCCACGTTTCCTTTTCCCCAAAGGCTGTGCCAGGTCCACCTGGGACTTCCCTGGTTCCAGCCTCTCCTTTCAACACTTAACTTGGGGGAGGTTCTGCAACTGCAAGGAGGGCACTCAGCAGGGCTCCCGACACAGGCCAGTCATGCAGCTTACCGTCCCACGGGGTGTGCGCTATGGGGCTAGCCCCATTGTGTCCTATCCTATCTTGAACCCCCGAGGCCAAGAGGCAGCCCGCAGCCAGGGCAGGCTTACAGCAGGGGAAAAAGAACACAGCACTGAGGCTGAGGCTGCTCCTAGGTCCCTAAACCACCAATTGCTGGAAGTTTCTGTAAACACCTACTACTGGTACTAAAAGAAAAACAATATTGCACTGAATGACTCGACACAGTACAGCTGCTCTCCTGTTCTCCTAAGGGGAGGGTTCTTTGGGAAGGTGCCACCCCAATTTACCTATAGAAGACGATTATTCTTGAGAAAGCCATCTCTCCCATACAATAAAGAGAGACAAAGCTAAAGACGATCTAAGAAAGAATATTTTTGGAGCTTTGCTCATTCACCTAGGTAGAAGCATACATTTATTTAACTTAACCAGAGCCGTTCAGCTACAAGTAAAGAAAATAGGTATTGCTCCATACCGTTCGGCACCCGTGCCCACCAACTTCAAAGTAACAGCAAGCACCAATCCCACTGGATTTGCTCGTGGCCGGTCACACCCAGGCTTACCTTAGCTGCTTGGAGTTGCTCTGTATGTTCTCCAGCTGATCTATTTCTTTGGAAAGCCTAGCAATTTCTTTTTCCAGGTTTTTCTGGGTGATATCCACCTGCTGACAGAGCCGAGCAAAGGTAGTGGCCATTTCCCTAAAGGGAAAACAAGTTTGTAATCATGGTTTAACAGAAGCCTGTGCTACCAAAAAAAAAATTAAGAAGAAAAAATAAATATATAAAAATCACATGGCATTGCAGTGTGCAGTAGAACACAGCAATTGAAGTCTCCAGCTGTTAAGGGATTACAGAAGAGCAGAAAGCAGGAGAACTATGTGGGGTTTTTTAATTAAAAAAATAAACCTTAAACATACAAAATGCACCTCAGTCTACGCCAAAATCACATCCGGCAATTTTTCACTGTGCGTTAACAGGTACAAGTCTGAGATGGGGACTCTGGCGGTAACACATGCTGGAGCAGCCAAGTGCCCCCCGTGCCACACTAAGCACTCTGCTCACAGGGAACGTGAGCGCTTTGAGTGTGAGGAGTGCCCCAGACTTGCCGAGACACCCGATCCTATTTGCGTCCTCAGCCACCTGAGTTCCCAACCTGAGTTCCAAGACTCTTCCTTGCACAAAGAAAAAAAACCCAGTTACCACCCCGGGCCAGCAACCAGGCTCTCCCATAGGAGAGGAGACGTCTCCTCTCCTGTCTACTTCACCTCACTGGAGCATTGGTTTGAGTCCAGCTCTTCCATGTCCTCACAGAGACACACAGCTGCTGGACACGGGGATGATTCTCTTTCCTCTGCTGAAGCTGAACTTTGTATTAGTAAAGTATTCCCTGGGCTACACAGGAGAGGTGTTCTGCACCCTGGTGGTTAGAGGTCTCATTTAGCAGGCCTAATTTTCTGAAATAATAATTTAATCAAAACAAACTGTTTCAACAGGACAGGCTGAGGGAGGCAATCACCCAGATATTACTTTGCAGAGACAGGTGGAAAAGTATTTGGGAAAGAGACACACAAAAAATGGAACAGTTCAGAAAGGCTCTTAAGTTCCTCTTCAGCAGTGCAGAAGAGCCAGGACTGGCTGCTTAGAACTCGCCCATACCAACCCATGAGGCAGAACAGATGCTCACCATCGGAGTGACTCGGGGCTGATTCAATGCTAATCTAAAAGCAGACCCATTCAGCCTCCACTAGAACTGAGCCAACTCCCACGTCTTCATAGTAAGGTGCTGGACAAATAAGCTACACCTTAAGACTAACTCTCGCACATACACACACAGAGACGTAGGTATTGACCTTTTTAGGTGGTAATTTCAAACTCTTTTAAAACTCCCTCACAATAAATGCCAAGGGACACTAAAGCTGCCTTCCCACACCCTGTACAGCCAGTCCCCACTCCCAGGACACCTCAGTACCGCACTGACATGGATTTCCTATCCTAGTGAGGGGAAACACCAGTGTGATACTCACTGTTGCACCTGATGGCTGCAATTAGCACTTGTAAGACTGACGATCATCTGCAGCTTTTCAGTAGCATAGTTTACAAACTGCTGTTTAAAGGCTCTCTCTTTTGCTTTAGTGGTCCAAGTTAGTCTCTCATAAAGATATAACAACCCATACATACTTAAGGAAAGAGAGATGAGTTTCCAGCCTACTGTTCTCCAAATCTGAAAAAGAGGATTCTTCATTAGCTTAAGTTGTCCTACAGAATAAAACCTAACTCCACCCATTTTTTAAGTCATCTTCATGGCCCTTTCACCAGATTAAAGAAAAGATATTATTTCCATATTATTATTGCAGAGCAATACAGCTATATTCAAATGAACTGGTACCCCAGTGGCATGGAGAATATGCAGGTTACAGAAGCCTCGCTGCTTTTTAATGAAGGAGGAAGGTTCTCCTTCATTAAAAAGCAAAGCTCCCGCTAAATCCAAACTGAATGAGGCACCATCAAATCGTCCTTTAATTCAGAAACTGAACACAGGCATATGGCATAGAAAATACGTCCAGCTATGCTCAGAGTAATTGGACTAATTTTCTCACTACACACTGACTGCAGGTATCCTGTGTACTACACGCGCTCATCCAGCCCAGTGTTATTAAGTCCATTACATGCTGCATGTTGCACCCCAAACAGGAAAGACCAGCTTGATCTTTGCCATCACGTCTAGTACAGTGAGTGTTGCTAATACTACTTGCCACTCCGCCAACAACGATGATGCTCATAGAGGTCCGTGACGTCAGCGAAGCTAAACTCATTACCAAAGGAACCATAAAATCATCGTGCGATACGTTCTCTGGAGTTACTGCAGGAAGGCTGGCAGCAGACGGGGTGGTAGCTAAAGGATGAGGGATCTAGAAGAGTGGAATATGGCAGCCTGAGTAAAAAGCATTAAGGACCTACACAGCAGACTGGTTTTATTTTATTTTCATATATTCAGGGTTTGATTTACTTAAAGAAAACTCTTCAGCACAGAAGTCTGAACAATGCTGCTGATAAGCAGTGGAGGTTTTGACAGTTCCTTGCCCAACAGGGACTGGGTTAGAATAAGGGTTCTACACAGGACTGGCTCTGCCGTAAGAATCCGAAAGTTACAAATGAAAAGGTTACCTAAAGGGTTCAATCCAAAGGAAAACGAACCTCAGGTAACAGCTGCAGAAAGTTTACGAAAGGGTTTTGGTTCCATTCTCACCCTGAATATAATCCGATAAAAACAACCCTCACCACAAATATTTCACACAAAGGGACTAGGGGAGAGTAGCAGCAAGCATGTAAATAGTAGAGGGAAATACAGTAAAAATCAATATATTCTCATCAAGGTAAAACAAGGCACTTAAAATGTCAGCCTAATCAAGCACTCACTTGTAAATTTGGATCTGCTAGTCCCAATAGTACTCTCTGAGCTTGTTTAGGACCCAAGAAACGGTTTACAAGCGAAGTCCATCCCAAGGAAAAGTGGAACATGATATCCTCTTGAAAATCTGCACATAGACTATGACAGTTTAGATCATAGCTAAGGTCAAACCTCCTGCATGGAATTAGCAAGTGGAGCTGATTCTGAGCACCAGAAGGCAACAATGGTTTCAGATTTTCTAGAAATAAAACAGAACAGTAAAGATGAGTTAACATTAAAAGCTTTACAGCATATTCACAAGTAGCATCCTTGCACTGCTGACCAGCTTTGTGAACTATGAGAATCTAAACTGACCAATTTTTAAATTTATTTATTTGTAAAATCAGTGGGCATTTTAGCAGCATTGATCCTAACAGAGCAGGCAATTTATTGCTCTGATAAAAGAAAAGAATCACGCAAAATCAACTGATAGAGAAAGCACCGCTGGAAAAAACAGTCAAATTAACTGAAAGACCTCCATCAGTGGTCAAAAGATAAGGATGGACTAAGAAAAAGTTGGTTTATCCAGCAGTTCTGTGGTGCCATACAGAAAAGGCAACATTATTGCATAAGATGACAGAAGGCTTCATGTAATTCCGTCATCTTGCTCTGAATCTTTTATTACCAGAAACAGATCAGGAAAGACATATGGGTATGCAATAAAGTTACTACTTCTTTAAAAAAAAAACAAAAAAACCCCAAGAAAACAAGAAAAAAAGGAGTGCACAAATACTTTGTGAAACTATTCTGTTTTACACTCAGAATTTGGAGGGACCTAGGGAGGGGATTATACTGCAGAAACATTATCTAACAATTAGTGTATTTCATATATCTGTTGTGGAAGCCAAAAGCTTAAATGGGTTTATAAAAGGATTAGACAAGTTCCCAGAGGGCAGGTCCATTACTACTTGCTTAAGCCATTAATCCAGATGCAGTATCTTGGCTCAGAAGTCCCTCAGTTGGGGATGGATCATTGTATTTATCCTGGTTCATTATTCTTCTCCCCAAGCATCTGCTACTGGTTAATATCAGAGACAGGCTACTAAGCTGAACAGACACTCAGTCTTGATCTAGGATGGCTTTTCCTTTATAATTTTATAGTGTTAACGTTACATCACGATCAGAAAGAAAATTCTTTTACAAGCAAGTTTTCTTAAATTGTCTTGCTCTAAACAAAAAGTCTTAATATTCCTCCTTCCTCATCTTACCAATCATCTCCTGCTGCGACTGATGCATTGACTGATTGACTTCACTGGAGCAACGATCAGCCAGGTTCTTTCCCAAACCATCTTCTATATGTTTGTTCAGTTCCTGAAGTTTTATAAAGAACATATGCTCATCAATTTATATTTAGCTAATCAATTACATTATACAGAGCAGAGACATGTTAAACACTAAGCATTGTTATTTACAGCGGGAAGAAAAGCATGTTACCATGGAAATACCATGCTTTTAAATTGCATGCTGTGTCTGAAAACCTAATTAAAGTGACACAGGAAAGATTTCTCTAGGACTGTAATCAATAAAAGGCATACGGAAAAGTCTGTATTTTCAATAAACTGTGACACTGAAAAGCACACCACTACCATACTGCCCTGCAAAGCCTTTACTGTCGTCATTTGATGGGAGCCAATTTCACTGCTCTGCACAAAGATAAACCAGTCCCATCAGCTCCCATGGAGGTCTGCTCCAGACATTTTGCAGAGCCAGGACAGCACAGACTCTCCTGAAAATGCAGCACTCCCAGCTGATCAACAGACATGGGAGTTAAGGCAGTAATTCATTAGCAACAAAGTCTGAGCATAAGAGGCAAAATATGAAACTTACAGGTGTATGCTCCTTTAAAATACTAAGTTTGAGGAAGAATTTATAGAAGTTTAATAAGAACTGCCTTTTTTCTTTAAAGGAAAAACAAAAAAAACCCTATAAAGTGTTGGGTATTAGCAGGGTCATTTTATTTTTTGATCGATTTCATTTTAGGAGTGGTGAAAATTGTTTATGTAAGGTCTTTATTTACCAGAAGTGAAGACTAGAAATCAGGATGTCAGTTTCAGTAACCACTCTAGTAAAAAGACAGTTGAAACAAAAATTTCTTTCTAAAAACAAAGCAGAAAATATTTCCAACTTTTTCCAGTTTTAGGTAAACAGAGATATGCATGTGTCAGAAAGTAAAAATCCTGCAATGCTTAAACAAAGTGTCACACAAAATGCTACGCAAATTATGAAAATACAGAAGTAGAAATTAAAGGAAAGACAAAGAGCCTAGATTCAAACCATGCAAGAAAACTTACTGTCTTATAGAGCTTCAATACTTGAGGAGAAGGGTGAAAATCTGAATAAAATTCATCAACTAAAACTGAAAGTCGGCAAATCTCATCGGTCATGGCAGAGGAGACCTGGAAGAACGTGGTAAATACATAAAATGTTTCTCCTACCTTTTCCAGCCAGAGTGAAAACAGACCACTGCATTATCTGTTAAAATCAATGATTCAACTACCTGATAGTCAAGAAGGACTGCCATGTGGAAGGGTTGGTTTTTTTTTAATTTTGGAAAAGGAACATACTAGACATTTCAAACATACTTCATAAGGTGGGTGGGCACCTAAAGGAGCTGCCTTACAGAAGAGACAACACTTGAATCAGGGAGATGTTTTACACTGCCATTACTTACTTTATTTTCTACTTCCTCAGTAACACGTTTGATTTTTTCCTTAGTATCTTCCGTCAGAATGTTCAGCTGATTTCGAACAAAGTCCAATCTATCCTTCTGATCTTCTCGCTCTTCCATTGAATGGACTCTAACATAGCAGAAAGGAAATCACCATCACCAGCAGGTATTCTCCCAGAAATGAAACAAGCCCCATGCCCAGGCATGGACCACCCAGCTGACGATTTACTGAGCAGCCAAAAAGAAACCAGTGACACTGCCTGAACAAAGCAGAGGCAGTGCTTCAGAATGACTGCAATATAGGTATTACATTTACAGGCACATTTAAAGGCTGCACTGATCAAACATGACTCAAATTACTGGGTTTTGATATATTTACAAACATAGCATTCGGAGTTGGAATTGTTACCATTATACATAATTACAACTAAAAAAGGTGGGGGGGAATCAGGGGCCTTCAATACTTAGTCTATCCTGATTTAAAAATTAAAAAAAAGAAAAAGGATAAATCTGATCAAACTGTCCTACTGCTGCTCACCAGCACCATTCAACTATTCCTTAAGTGACATAGGTCTGATGACCCTGCAAAGCAAAGGGGAGGCAGCAGAAACTAACCTTGTCACAAACAACTCTCTTCAGAAGTCCTTGACCTATCGTTTAAGTAAAAATTGCTTAAAATCTAAAGCAGTTACATCTTGAAGTGCCTGCAGAAACTCAAACAGCAATTCAGACTAAGAGGGGTCACTACACAGGTTTTGGCAGGTCAACTGACAGAAGTAGAATATCAGAATATTTTCAAACATTTCACAGCATGTTTTCATAGGATCTGACAACGTGAGACAAGTTAGTACGTAAACACGCAGTTTTTAAAAGCTGATATATTCAGGAAGATGAGTGTGTTTGACAGGCACAGTGGAGTCTGCTGAAACATAAAGACACTCTATTAACAGACACAGAAAGGAGATGGATGGAAAGGATTAAACACGACAGCAAGTTCACAGTGTACGAGAGACACGAGAGGTAGCAACAAAAGTGAGGAAAAAAGCCATACATATGCAAACAGCAAAGAACATATGAAACTATCAGACAGAGTAGATGAGCTGCTATCATTAGCACTAAAAGGATTACATGAGCAAAGAGAAAATAAAGATATTTAAGGATACAATATGGAAAGGGCCAGAGGCCAAGCCTCTCTTAGCTTGGGCTCTTCTCATCCCTTACAGTATTCTAATCACTTGCAAATTAAAGTGTCTACATCCTCCCATTTATTTTCTCAGTGTTACTGTTAATAAAAAACTTAGGTAAAGCAGGCCCAAACATCACTTCTGAAGTGCTGGATACAGCTAGAAAAACTTAAAATTTCAAGTATTTTTGAAAAAAGATTTGAAAACCCACAGACTGCCTTTGTAACTGTAAGTCAGTAACGAAGAACAGCAAAGTAAACCAAGATCCCTATACAGAAGTCACAGACCAAGGACAAGACTGAGCGGTGCAAGTGAAGAGTAGTAAGACTGACACACCAGAGAAATTCTCTATTTCTTACCAAGCGAGAAAAGTGAATTTTAAAGTCCATAATGGCCCAAGAAAATCACCAGCACAGAAACGGCTCCTCAGAGGATCTGGATAAACCAAAGCCAACCAGCCCTCCAACCAACCTACCTTTTCTCTGCTGCTGCTACGTTTATGGCGTCCATAATGTCTTTCACAGTATCTATTATCTGTTTAGCTCTGATAGTGTGCTGTTCAAACTTGGTTTTCACGGCTGACTGCGAGATACACTCCTGCGAGGGGCCCAAGCCACAACACATTACTGCAATTCCATGCCAACACATTCAGGAATTTCACTGTCAGAAAGCACATGCTGCTAATTTTACCATGAACTTAAACCAATGGTAAATAAAAAGGGAGAAAGTGTATAGAAATTAAAAGACAACAGAACTGAAATCTCAAATGAGTCTACAGCAGCAAATCCGTACCTTCACGTTCATTCCCAGTAATGTGTATAGGTTTTTATTCTTTTAAAATAAATTAATAGTGTAAAGAAAAAAGAAAACTCAGATGAATACGTAAGATAAATCTAGCTCTTCAGAAACTTTTACGAACTATCTCTTCAGAATTATAAATGTCTAACATGAATGCTGGCAATATTGCCGAGCTTGAGTTTCCTTTCTTGCAAAAAATATTCTTAGTTTCAAGAAACAGTTCTGTCAATAAAATTTGACATGCTCATGTCCATACTGACCATCCAGGAACAAAATACACAATTAGGAATAAGAAACAAGGATTCTCTCACAGGATTTAAAAAAAGTTGTTAAGTAGTCCTTAAAGTATTAACTTATTTGCAGATTACTGAAGTGTTAAATGAGTGAATACAGAATGCTCTAAAGATACAATTTCTAATCAATCTGCAATCTTAAATATTGTACAGTGATTCAGAAATTACAGGACACTGATTGAAAAGATATACAAATGTTCAATTTGGGCAAAAGCAGATCAATTGTGATAAACCATAAATTAAGACTTTGACTTTTTACAAGCAACTGCACATCCTGAGTTAGGCAGCCAATTAAATGCTGTTGGAATTCAACCTGCACTAAGTCACCACAAAGTAGCAACATCTTCTGTGTTTGAGGGGAAGAAAGCAAGCAGCTAGTTTCTTTATACCAGATCTATGGGTTTTTAAAATTGTTCTCAATCTATGGATGCACCTTTCATAGCACAAACAGGTTTAGGTTGCTTTTAAAAGACTTGCCTGTGACCTTAGCCTACGCTGTCACAGGCTGAAATAACAAATTTCAGCTATCTAAAAATAATGGATCAAAACAAAATAAACAAAATGGGTAAAATATATTCCCTGTTCCTCGATGAAGCAGATCTAGAAATCAGCAATGAAAGGCCAGAGTTTCATAAATATCAGCACATTGTAAGAGCTAGACTAGACACAGAGGAAAGAGTCTTCCCAACATTAGTATGTGGTAGATAAAAGGATGACAGTCACTCACAACACAATCAGAAAATCCAAGTTAGAGCACTAGGAAAAACACAAAGGTTAGTTAAACAACTGGGAAAGATAAGAGGGGGACAGCAGCAGTTTTGCTGTTAGTCTGCAAATAAGTATTTATTGAAACAAAGAGAAAAGATACGTTTCAACAGCGTAACCAAAACCAGTTACCTTCCAGCCCACTTCCAGTATAGCAAGACAGTCTTTAAGCACGCAGCTTATTACATTCCTGTGCAGTTAGGGTAGGAGTCTGCAGTAGTGTACTAATTCAGGCTGTGTTATTCGCTCCAGTTTACAGCCGGAATTACTATTCCATCCTGCCTCCCTCCTCCGCTTCTCCCCACACCATTTCTGTTACCAGTTTTTTAAAGAAACTTGGGAAACACTACAACCTGAGGCATAGTGGGGTTTTGTTTTATGAAGAATATCCACTAAGGACTACTGCATACAGTGCACTGTGCATGCACTTCTTTGCTGTTTCGATAAGGCATTTCTATTTATCTCATTGTAAAATTTCAGAAGAAAGATACACAGACTACTTTCTCTTATTCCACAATATAAAAATTCAGAATTGATCCACTAATCCAACCCTTTCCTTTAAGACTGTGTATATTTTTTCTTTGTTGTAATACAGCTGACATACATAGTAACATCCCTTTTTAAAACTACTACATGAATCTCTAAAACCTTAATTTCACCACTGCTTGCAAGTGTTTCTAGTAATGCCTGGACCAGCTTTTCTTTTAGCAACTTTAACCACCCTGTGCTTTGCAGAAGAACATGTTATATCTATTTTTGGAATGCCTTTTGCCCTCACACAAAAGTCTACGTAAATGTAGTTACAAACCTTTCAAAAGTGGTCCAAATTTTTCCCATATCACAACAAACTAGTACTGATGGGTTGTTTCTAGTTTGTTTGGGTTTTTTTTAAAGATTCTAGCTATACTGAGCTCATATCAGTCTTGGGACGAACAGGCTTTCCCATCAGGGAACTGATACTAAAATCAGGAATGTGGAAGCACTGGAGAAGTAACAGTTCCTCCTCTGAGCCCTTGTGGAAAAGAGGAAGAAGCCGTCCAATTTAGCGAAGACAAAAGCAGGGTGAGAGAATCCAGGGGAGCAAAACCAGCAGATATAGCCAGTGGAAACATCGAACATGTGGACGGGTTTTTAAATGACGTGATGAGATAGCTTAGAGATGTGAACTGGACAAAAGAGTGCAAGAGACATTTGGAAAGCCTAAGCAGGGCACCTGAAGAGGGACAAGGAGCTAAAGGCAAGACAGACAGACTGAAGCAGAGAAGGGGTCAGCATTTGACGAGGACACACAGAAGCATCTGTGCTCTTGTCCCTTCCCTTTCACACACTGGAGTGTAATCTAACAGCTGACAGCTCCTCTGTCAGGAAACAGAGTAAATGCAAAGCGCTTTAGCCAGAAGTGCTTAGGCTGTACTCACAGCTAAACAGCATTTGAATTTGGTCTAGCAGTGCATAAAGCATGGTATCAAGTAGGATTTCGTTCCCAGACTGAACACAGAAAATTCTACCTGATGTACGATATTCTTCATTAATTTATGAGCTGCTATAGCCTAGTGCTGGTAAACATAACTGACACTAGCATACTATTGTCATTGTTACTTTATCAGCTCAAGTGACAGTCATTTGAGTATTAGGTCTGAAGATTTCAGACCTGGTGAACCATTTAAGTATCAGCCTTGCTTTAAAAGCAAATAAAATGCCATTATAACTTAGGAAATTGCCCACAAAACCTGAACGTGAAAGAGGCTGCAACATCAGACACTCGAAATTCAAACTGCTTTGGCAATTTCAATTTAGCACATGTTGTCATGCTCTTTAAGTGATGTGATCACACTCCTATTCAAAGCCATTCATTATGATTTCAGGATGAAACATGGCTGAGCAGGGAAAAACATTACAGAATCCACTCTCGCTGCTGGAGTTGGACAGTGTGCAACAAATGAAACGGGTAATGTGAAAGAAGAAAAAAGTTGTTTTAAGGCCATTCAGCGCTGTCACAGAATTGGTTTTTGTCTCTGCTTCTGCCAAAGAAACTTGTCATGATTGTGACCTTGTGATGGATGCTTCTCATTTTGGTGGCCAACTCGAAACTGTGATATCTCACTTACAGATGTGCTGAGCACTTATAGCATCACATCATTTAATATGTCATACATTCACCTTAATCTTGAAATATCCTAAGTGTTGAGTACTTAACTGTAATTGTAAGAGATTTTGTCAAAAAAGCTTTGGGTACAGCACATGGCAAAATATGTTAAAGAACAATAATTGATTTAGAAAATTAATTTCCACTTTTTTCCTACTGGTTGAAAGTTTTCTGCTACAATTCTAAGGACAAAAATTACAAACAAAAACGCATGTTTGGCTACAACTAGTGACACAAGCAAGAAATTTCATGCCTCATGGACCCAGGCCCTGTCAGTATTCTGAACCAATCATTTCAACAACTCAGTCATCTATTGTAAGAGTGTGGATAAGGACTAGATTTAAACTTTAGTCTGACATTTTCTTGCTTTTGCAAGACTGAATCAAGCTGTTATTTTAACACCTTTTTGATATACACACATCATTACATAACTTGGTTTCGCTAAGGTCAAATGGGCTTGTTGTAATGGAGAAGAAATACTTTTCAGAGGCAGTTTGATTTTTTTAAAATACACCAAACAAGGAATTACTGGTTGAAGCATGCGAGAGCAGTCTTGAGCATTTGCTGTATACAAACTACAGTGATACTGTTCAGGCTCACGTTGCATGAAATATGCCGATACACACCACACAAAACCATCGAGGCATATCCAAAGTGCCTCCTTAAGATGTCCAAGAATGGCTTTAATTAGAGTTATCAAATTCAGCAAGACAAATGGATCCTATCACAAAGAAATTACTCAATTGCCTAGCCAGTCCAACTTCTGAAGAAACTGTAAACTCCAACTATAAATATAGGTAAACTGAGGGTGAAGGATGGATTCTGTACAGCAACAAGGATGCAAAAATAGTGTTAGTGTTCAGAGTATCAGAGCTAAGAGGTAGATAATGGTGATAATTTCAAAACTCTGGCTTTAAAAATGCAAGTAAATATTTAGATTTACATTGGTGAAACAGAATTTCTTACTATTTGTGTCCTGAATTACAATAAGTAATTATAAAGCTACAACTTCAGAACAAAATAAGGCTTACTATACAGCAAACATTTCACCAGCTCATAGTTCTAAGTGATACGCTCCTTTCTAAGAGCATCGTCTCTTTTTATATAGACCATATTCCTATTGAGGTCTTGAAACATGAGCTAAGAGTCCAGTTTTAGTCCTTTCCCTCACTGAACGATACTTCTTTTTCCAAGAACTACCTGCTATTCAAGGTGAGAACGGATGAACAGAGCCCATAGATAAGGCAAAGCTGTCACATTGTTTGAATACCTTACACTCCTCCACGTGTTAACACTGTAAAATTAAGCTAAGCATAAGCAAAAGCTACCTTTGCCTTAAAAACAGGCAGTCTAAAAAGCCCATCATAAATACCTCAAATATTTGCTCAAAATGTTGAAATTCCTGGAATCTTGCTTGAAATCCTTCAGCAAGCGCTCCACCTGTGAAACATAACGGACCATAAGGGAGAGTGCAATACCTCACAGCAGTGACTGTATCTTAAATATTTTTGTTTATCAGGTTTTACGATATTTTTCTGTATTTGAGGAAAAGCAAGAGTTGCTACACACCACCCTCTGGCATTCCTTGGGCCTTCTGTCTCCTGGCACTCAGAACTTCTTTTGCTGAAACAAAAAAGATGCGATTCCTCGCTTCTACAGGATCAATAACTTTGAGCTCGTCAACTAGAAAAGTTAGACAGCGCTCCATGTGCTGCCTACGCACCTGAGGAAAAGGTAGAAAGCTCATGAGAAAAATACAAAAATTAAGCCATCATCAAATCAGAACATCGGAGTCAGAAAGAGATGCTGGACAACTCCTTAGATAGCAGATGCCTTCTAATCCTACTCATGCAGCAGTTGCTTTTAACCATTTAAACAGCCCTGGAAGCAACAACACTTTCTTCTACAGCTGTCTGTATTTATGTAAGCTAATTGCCGTTGGAAAGATGTGAAGAGCACACTGAACTGTTACCATCTAACGCTGTACTTTGCCAGCTACTCTATGCATGTATATATGTATAATCTGTACCCTCAGGCTGCATTACCATTACAGAAATAAAAGGTAACACAAAGAAGATTTAAAACAAGCTTAACTGCAGAGCAAAAAGGTTCTAAACAAGCTTCCTGTTGTACTACCTGCCTGCATATACTGTAGTTTGAATTGCAGGTTGCTTTTTGCGCTGAACAAGGAGTAAGTTATTTCCATTTTCTGACCAAATAACTTATCCTTTTATTACTAAGACAAAGCTAGCGTTTTCATATCAATAACTGTATTACCTAGGCAATTTAGCATGCTTTAATGCATGTGGAGGCCTTTTTTTTTTTTAATATATATATGTATATTAAAAAAAATATATATATCGACCCAAATAAGAGCCATCAAGTCACTCACATCTTCCATATATTCTGGTTCTGATGCGGAGGCATCCCATCTATTATTCAAGATGAAGATGTTTGGCTTGGAAAGTCGTTCATTCACTTTATGGAAAAAATGTTTTTCCTAAGAATTAAAGCACAAACAGAAAACTCCCCAGACATCCAAACCAGCGTCACGCATTCTTCTGTAACAGATTCTGCAGTTAATCCAGCTTTTTAAAAGTTTATTAAAAAGAATTCATTAGCATTAAAAACCACAGATATCCAACACAAAAAAAGGCTTATGGTAGTTCAAAAAGTCATCAAATGTCTTAAAACCGATGCCAATGCTAAAAGTCAAAGATACTGCAAGCTTCTCTAAAAACACGTACCAATACAAATTAAGAAAACTTCCAAAACAAATAGTTTAGAAAACACTGGAAAAGAAAGTCTATTTTTCTATAAATCTATCATGTCATTCACTGTCTTTTTTTTTTTTCCTCCTTTCACTCTTACTGTCACAAAACTTCATCTCCTTTGATACTGCTAGCCCTCTATTAAATTTGTTTGCAATTGTGTGACACTCAAAATGTTGTGTGAAGAGAAGAAGGGAAAAAGAACACACAAAACATGACTGTATCTGCTCATTTTGTGTTTTAAATAAGACACCTGGCTAAAACTCTGAAGTGTTCCTTATTTGCACTACCAAGATGCTCCTGTTCACCCTGCCAAATCTGGTTTCTATATCCAGAAAAACACCCTCTGACTATATTCTTCAACTAGGAAACATTAGCTTCAACTACAGACAAGTTACATTTCCCATATGAGCTTGAGCTACAGGAAAAAAGTCATTGCCGAATGTATCGATTTCAAAAATAAGAAATGCATGTACCTGAAAATGTATTTAGGTCCCTTGCCTGTACCTACCACCCATCATTGCTGTTTTTGTAGTCATAATGGGTAAGTCGTGATGGAGCGAATCCCTACTCAGCACAGCTCAAACAGAAGATATCTCTGTGCTGCCATAAGCTTTTTGAATCTGCAGCAGGACACCACCACATATTCTGGACACAACACTGGAGATACATTAGTCTCCACCAGCCAGGGAGTAACCATGTGTAAACAAGATTACTGTTGCAGAAATAAGAACTTTGTCTGAAGAGAATTTATGAGGGAATATTAGAAAAATCATATTTATGCAAAAAAATCTGTGGTTGAGTAGCAAGTGCCAAATATTCTCAGACCTGTTACGGTAAGGGTAAAAATAATGCCTAAGGAGGATGAGAACATAGTTATCATATGCTTTACCTGAAGGATGAACTTGTGTAGGTGAAGAAAGAAAATACCATTTGCCACAATGCAAAGCAAAATATAAATGCTTTAGAGCAGTTACATAATTGTTAAAGGCAACTTAATGCATGTATACCAGGCTGAAAGAATTAAAAAGGAGAAAGAGTGCGAGAGCTGTTTACTGAGCCAAAGCCTCAATCACAACTAAGATCTACTTCCTTTCCCTCCAATATACACCCTGGACACTGGTTATTTCCAGATTCTAATAATTACAAGGTCCTCAGTGTTAAGTGAGGATTTATAGGCATGGCAACCAAAAAAACTCAGCAAGACTTTAGTGCTTCAAACTGAAAGACTAACCTATTTCTCTTTAGCAGCTTTCAGCCGTGCCCGACAAGGAACAAAGACTGGCCAAAAATCACATTAAAAAGCAGAGTAGCACTTCCGTGACTGGGTGTTAAGGATCAGACAAATACAAAATTAACAGAATCTTCCAGCAGATGTACAGCCTATACATCTTTCCTGCATATTTACTGTCTCAGTCAGATTGTTTTTAATGGTTCATTTCTCCTGAGCAAATGAGAGAACCAAATCAACTTTGGCCTTTTCTGTTACTTCATTACACCAAACTGAAATCTGCCACGGGGGTCCCTATTGTTTCCATGTTTCTATATAGCAATGAGGTGTTCACTAAAACCCAATCTTTTTTTCTTCTTCCCTTTTTTAATTAAAAAAAACAAACCAACTATGGTATGCACATAATGCAAACAATTTCTAGACTCCCTCCATACTAAAAGCCAAAAAGCATCCTTCACGTGAGATAATGGAGAAGATAAAGCCATAGTTGTGCTAAATCCTCTCTTTGCCTTGGATGTTGTCAGAATCTTCTTTCTTTGCCTGTTAAATCACATCTCTTTTGTATTTGAGTCTTTGTGGGTTCGGTTCAGAAGACGGAATGTAATGTTTTTATACTCATTTTACGTTTTTCTCAGATTTCTACCAAACTATTCTAATTTGCTAGAATGCAAGGAAATACTGTCTTTGTACAGTCAGTTCTTTATTATATTAAAAATTGCCTCAATAATTAGAAAGTTCAGACACTGTATGTCAGAACTATGCTCAGAACAATCAGAGCATTTTATTTGTCTACAGTAGGCTTAATAAAAGTCTTCAAGAGATTTCTCAGTAGCATTATACTACATTCTGGCAGTCCCACTTCCAATAATGTAGAAACCTTATATTGATATTGTCTACTTTCACAATACTTAGTTTGGTTAAAAGTGGACATCGCTACAAAATTAAAGTAAATCTCTGCTCTTGTATTTCAAGTATCACAACAGCTCCTTTGGCCACCTTGTACGCTGTCCTTCTAGGAGTCATACAATATTTAGGCTGCAAGCTATACAGAAGCCTTCTCTCTCTTGAAACAAGGCTTTACAGAATAAAGTTGTTAAAACATCTTCAATTCTCCATGTTGCACAGAACCATGCAGCATGAATACTTATCGCTAGCATCTTCAGAAGAAGAAACACAGTCCAATGAGGGCAACCTGTAGCACTTGTCCTTGACATAAGGTGTATCAAGGGAATTCACCCTCTTCTCAGACAAGAACACATGAGGAACAAGACAGAAATTCAACTTCCTTCACCTACTTTGTGTATTTTACTGAACTTCTGGATATGAAATACTCCATAATTTATTTCTTTGATAATACAAGTGTCTTCAGCTGACAAATACCGACAAACTGTAAAGCGAGACAAGCACTACATCATCCGTTTATCAAAAAAGAAACTGAGATAGAAAGGAAAAATGTGATGCTCAAGTCAGAGTAAGCAAAGCTGGCAAGAAACCTGGTTCTCCTTTCCCTAGTGAGGGACATACATTGTTTCCTGCCTCCCATCCCCAAATCCTATTCATAAGATCCAAGTGCAATGATTCACTAAAGGTTTAATGCTTCACTAAAGGTTTAAGAGAAGCCATTTCAGTTATGGAACTGCTGAGTATTTAAATGAAGAAGTAACATAAAATCATTGCACATCATACCGTGTTCATGAGAGTTGATTCAGAGTTGGCAACCAAGACAAACACGTCAGCATCTAAGCAGAATTTGTCAATCCAGCTGTCCAGTTCTGTAGTGACATCTGTGCCAGGGCTGTTGACAATAAAAAAACCCCACAAACTCGTATTTATCCAGCAAAGGAGCATTTGATTTTTAGAAACTGATAAAAATAGAGTGGGACTGCCTAAGGGCCTTATAAGAAGATACAAAGCTTTGTATCTTTAGACTGATGCTTAACTCAAGCTTAATGCAAACGTAGCAAAAGCCAATTACCATTTAGTATTTATCAGTCACTCACTCACTGGACCATCTACTCATTCCAAAATGCAGTTTATAATGAATAAATATGCAGAGCATAATAGCCAAGAAAAGTGACAGGCAGTCTGTCAGAAATCCAGGCAGTCTCACAGAATGGTCCCCTTCCCCATATTCCAAGTTTTAGATTTTAATCAAAAAGGACAGTTGTTCATAAAATATTTTTTCCATTAATCAAGGACTTCTTTAAAGCCATATGCTATACAAGCTGTGCATAGATTTAATAACAATTTTAAATGAAGCTAAAACTACAGTGCTGTCAGTTTTAAAAAACTAAGTTGAATAAGAGCATTAGGTCATGTTTGCAACACCTCAATTATTGCTGGTTCTAATTTGCTCTATTTAACAGTAAAAAGATTATTTTCTCCTTACAAGTACCTATTCTTTCAGATTCCAGGCTGGTTTATTTCCCTTTACATTTCAACTCTAGCAACTGAGACTGTGCAGATCAAATCATGTCTTATATCGTTATCTATGCAAGGATCCCTTCTGGGCTTCCAGCACACTTGTGCTACGCACATGTCCCCAAGGAGACGGGACAACTGCATAAGCCTGGAAGTCCAGCAGTGCATCAAACCAACCAGCTCCCTGTGCCAGCCAGGCTGGCTTTTTCTGTGACTAACAGGACCTGTGCTTGCACCCAAGAAAGTGACAAATTCCCAGTGATTTCAAAGGTGTAAGATTAGAGATGCAACAAAAAGCACTACAAATTTATCAAAATACACTCTGGATGTTATTTTGCTGGATATGAAGAAATCGTACTCACAAATTCACTCATACTTGAGTGAATTACTCACAAATTCAATCTATACTGATTCACACATTAGGTAAAGATCACCTAACAGTTTGAAAAAACATTACCAGGTCATACCTCACAGCGGCCAGGAATATGGGCATTTGACATCGGCAAAAAACAGCTTTCAGAATTCTTTAAATACACAAACTGTAGGAAATGTTAGCCCAAAACACAGGCACACACAGATGACAGTCACAATTACGTTTTGAGGTCACCCATTACTTTGATACGTAGGCACTGCAACTCTTATCAGAAGCTTTTAAAAATGAAGTCCAGATTGCTTACACTTCACATGATCAGTCTGAAGCATTTAAAGACAGGAGATGGGCAAAAGGTTGTTGCTGCAACAACCCTATTCACACTTCCATACTGTTTGCTTTAAAGGTGGAAGTATCCTCAGCCAAAAGCTAGTCCCTTATTCAGCTCAATCACAAGACACTTGTTTGTTTCAACTGTTATAAGGCCAAAATCAGTGGGGTGATGACAGGCAGCAGTATACGCAAAAGAACAAACTCTGTACTCTCAAAAAAAAGGCAAAAAAAAAAGCTTTTCAATAATTTGGCAACCTAACAACCAAAACACCATCAATCAGTAAATCAGTCTCTTTACTAAACATTATAATGGCTAATTTATTTAAGAAAATATTTACTAAAACAGAAAGCATACCTGTCCACTAAAACCAAATCATCTCTCAGCAGGGCACACTTTGACTTGGGCCAAAAGACATGGACGAGACAGCCAGCTTGCAAATCTTTATCCATGTGAAGTGCATGAGCAAGCTGATTGACTGTCTATAAAGAGCATAAAGAGAAGACAAACATGAATATGCACCACAAAAAAGTCCGTATACCAGTCTAATTTGGTTCTCAAGCAAACCTGGACAGGATCTATCTTGAACAGGATAGCAGAGTTCATACTTCCTTCTGGTGAATACTTGTGATTTTTTTTTTTTTAACCTCTTAAGACTCACCAGCACCTAAAGAACGAGTTGTGCCTTGAAACTCAGACAGGAGTTTCTTTGGAGCCACAAAGTGGTATTTTCTACAGGGCTAGAGTGTGTGATACTGAGCATCATCATGAATTTGCCTCAGAGGTTTAACATATCAATGTGAGCAGCTAAATAAGCTAAGCACCGGAAGGCCAAACGAGAGGCACATTCCAAATCTTTAACAAGTAACAGAACTTACTCTCAGTCCTATAAAAACAGATCACTCAACATATGCTACGCTACAGTCAGACGCACATTAGTTGTTTCTCTGAAACGTCCAAGAAAAATTGTGAAGCTGACCATTTTAGTTTGTTAGTTATTCCCTCCTAAATAAGAGCTTAAAAATGCAGAATGAGTTAGCCTCATAATTTTGTTAGACTTGAAACTGTTGTTAAAAGATAAATCTTTTAAGAAATAGTTACTGTGAAAAGCAGCATTAATCATTCAAAAACCGTACCTTGACACTCTTCTTTTCATCTGATCCTTCTGTCATAAGATAAGCCTTATCTCCATCTGTCCCTTCCACACTAAGAAAGCAGTTAGTTGTATGGCCAATCCCACTAGGAAGTACCTTATCCCACAGCATCGCATTAATGACCGAACTCTTCCCGCTGCTCGTTCTAGAGGGATAGAAAATAAAAGCACTTTGAGCACAGTACAGCAGCATTACACATACGTTAGTCCTGAACTGAATGCACCCCCATTTAATTGCATCAGACCCACACATTGCAAGCTGTTTTGGGTGAGAGCGCTTCAAGCCAGTACAGCATAGCTTGCCAGAAAAGAATAGGAAGTGCAGGAAAAGTTCACCTGAATAGCAATTCCAAAAAACTTTCTTGGTATCAGCATTGCCTATCCAACCAAGAAAACCAATTTTCCTTTGCGTAACACGTACTGGCTCAACAAGCCCAACCTGTACTGGTAAGTATGCTTTAGCTGTTATACCTCAGTCTGAGTAAGGAACTTGTAAAAGATACTGGCTCAACTTTGCTACACCAGAAAAAGCACCTAGCATAAAAAGATGCCTTAGATCAACTTAAAGGAATTGCTAAATCACAGCACGCTGTCCCACATAAGGGGGAAGCCTGCCCTCTTCTTTGTGCCAGCCCTAGCATTCCCGTAGAAAAGAACCAATTGAAAATATGTGTAACATTTTGGGCAGAATTATGTTCTGATCAGACAAGAATTCCACATTCCTGCTCACAGCAAAGCTAAAGGAATTCCAGGGATGCTGGAGGAGGACACGAGGAGAACGCTGCATGATAGGGGCAGGGAAGGACTACCCTCTGTGGTGGCAATCAACGGTGACTTCTTAAAATGTTCATGCAATTACCACCTCAGCAACTTAACTTGTCTTTAGAGAAATGTCTGATCATTACCAGTCAGAAAGGAACTGCTGCTTCTGATGGAGTCTTCTAGGCATGAGATGAGGTGCAAAAGGAGCATTGCTGTACTACTGCCTTCAGATACGTTTCAAAGCATTGCTGTCTGGGAATTCTCATCACACCCAGCAATGACAACTCAGAACAATTTAATGAATGATAATCTCAACTGAATGAAGATTCCTACAGTAAGACACGTAACAATGTGCAAAAACCCCTCAAATTTATTTCTTGTGCATAATCCTTATAATACAAATGCTGTCTTTAATAATGAAACTTAGTCTTGTCCTTATTTCAGAAGGAAGAGGTAGCTACATTAACCAAAACCCTGTTGATTAAAAGGAACTGGTCACCAACTCAAGATTCTGCAAGAACTTGAAGTTCTCAGCAATGTCCTACTTCGCACTAACCCTCTACCCCTCACCCATAAATATTTGAGGTTTAACTATTACACAACAGTATGAAGTTACATAGACTATAACTGATTTTTGAGCTACTTATTCTGGAAAAAGTTCAGTGCTCACTGTACAACAGTTTACTAATTTATTCAAAATGTCAGAGGGAGAGTTAAATTCCCTTTTTCCTGCTCTGCACTTCTGCCCTTTGCAAAAGCAACTTCTATCACACATCACAGCTTGTAAATGTATTCAACTTTTAACTTTGTGAAATAGCAAGGCTGAGATATAACTGATTTCTTTATCCCAGGTCCTTTTATTGTTTTTCTTTAAGTACCTTCATTTTGCTAAAAATAGTTCAGGTGAGACCACAATTGTACACACTTTTTCCAATACTATTACAGAATTTTTAGAACTAAAATATACTCCAGAAAAAATATGTAACCCCATGCTTAAATTTGAGCACAGAAAAATCAATCTTTCTGAAGCAAAGTGGACTAACAGACCCCAGACTAACTAGGCACATAAAAGCATTTGAAAGCACTGGAACCACAGTCTTTTAGAAGGACTTCACTATTTTATATCCGGCTTCACATCTGGTATGGCAGATTTTCATCATCTTTCTACACCCTCCAAATTTTATAGGAACAGAATGGCACAATGTTTGGAATGCAGACATTTATTGGAAGTGTTAAGACCCAATCAAAATTTCTCACTGAAAACTTAAGACTTTTCCACTACAATGAGACTGAAATGCAAAACACAATATGTACAAGCAGAGACACATAAAACCTCAGTGCTTTAGGTCTATACACCTGACAGCATCACTTCAGAACACTTCTTATGTAGTAACACATTTCAGGTGCAGCAAATAGCTTTCTTTTTAACTCCCTTTTTTCCTGCTGCAAAAATAAAGAAAAATATAGCTGAGATGATCCCAAACTGACCAAAGTTTAAAATTTTCTAATACTGAAAATACATTTGTTTTGGTTTTTAGAACAGAAATGAATTTAAATCACCCATAACTGTGGAAATGCTATTGAAATATGCAAAAGGTTTGACACTCGGTCTGTAGTAATAGCATCAGGGACTATGCACTAAAACTTCTCCTAATCAGTGATTCAGGAAAGCAGAAATTCATAGCTTCATTCAGACTGATCTGTAAGCCATACAGTACATTGCTACTGTTATCCCTTATAATCACCACAGAGATCTATCAGACTAAAGATACAACCAACAAGGCAACTGTCTCCGTCTATTTTTCTTCAGCTGCTTATATACAGAAACATAAACAGTTCCAAGTTTAGTTTTTCAGTACTTGTGATTAAACACAAACAAAAGTTTTCAACAGTAATAGTCCAGTAAAACAAAGATATTAAACAAATAAAACCACCACATTAAAAAACAGAAAAGCCATTCTGGAGAAGATGATTACAAACTCAGACCTTCTCAAGTCAAATAATGGATCTATACATTATTATTGGATGTATAGGATAATTATTTTACAAGGTTTATCAATGAAAACATGTAACAAGACATACATAATTAATCTACAGTCACAAAGCAAGACGGCATCAAAGAAATATTCAGCATCAATTAGGTAAGAGTGAACACGGTTTTATGTATTATATTTCAAACAATAATTCTATGATGAAGCACTAATTCCAGTGCATTTAAATTAGAAATACGGACCCTAAGCCCTGCAAGAGAAAAAAAAAAGATCAAATTAAGTTCTGGTAATTCCGTTCATTACCTGCCAAAAAATGCCACTTTCATGTGTCTCCGTGAAAGCACCTCACCGATGACTGCTAACTTATTTTTATATGCCTGTATTTTTGCTAGTTCGTCTTCTGTTGCTACATGTTCAAGCTCTGGGTTCCTGTATGTTGCTACACGCAGAAAAAGAATAACATAAAAGCAATCACATACAGAGTACGTGCTCCAGGATACAGATTATCAGTACTTCACATGCCAACAAAGATCTGTGTAAATTTCAATTATACAGTAGTAATAAAACAAAACAACCAAAACCCCACTACAGCCACTGATATTAGCCCTTGTCATTTGACAGCTCCACCACAAGCACTTGTGAAATCATGACATAAATCACTTCAGATTAATCAACAATCTAGCTGCTGGATTCAATAACCCGGTGAACACAGCCTGCTATGCTGATCTGCCCCACTCTTTGCAACACCTGCTTCCTTCAGAAAGGAAAGCTGGGAAAGGAAAAGCTCTCATGGATACACCAGGTAGGCTGGGCTGCCTTCGCTCCGCAGAACTCACTGGGGTGATGAGCAACCAACTCCATGTGGCAACACAGGTGCCTCCACGTGGCTAAAACTTCTGAGGGTGTAACCAGTGGTTCTTTGCATTACATCATGTTGACCTATTTTCCTGCTGAATAATAGGAGAACCTGTTTGTCCTTTCTTCTATGCTAAAGAAACCACAACAGGACTATAAACAGTGGAGTGGTTAAGCTTTCACCCTCATGGAAAGGAGGATAGGCTACCAGCCCAAGCGATGCAATCAGCTTTTCATATACATAACCATCCTAGGCATTCCCATTAGCCTAAGCTGAAAAAAAATCAATGCCAAAAGAAATACGTGACTATTTCTGAAGGCGTATGCTGACACAAACAGCATACTGATATATATCGTCATATACGCTGTGCTGCTGTAAAACATATTCAAAGCAACAGACAAGACCCTGGTGTTTAAGTCAAAAGCTAACCTTCCACAAAAGTTGCTCCCTCAGTGACATAGTCCAGCAGCTGGTCGAAGATGGCAGTGATTGTCTTTTTAGCCAGCACAAAGTGCTTCAGTGGAGAGACGGTAGCTTCTGCCATTATGCAACTGCAACGAAAGTTATGTAAAAGTGACCAAAACGCTCAGTACACCCAGGTACGTAAGAAGTCGTACACTTCTCACCTACACATGTAAGAAGAAAAAAAAAAAAAGCCAAAAAAACCAACCCCAAAACTTCAAACCACACTGAACGCCAGTAGGCTTAGTTTACAGTGGTTCTATCACCCTGACAAGCTCTTATCTCTTCCCCTCACCACACGCGCCGACAACGGCTCACGAAGCCCGGGGACAGGTTTAAAACCGATTCGGTGCGGTCTGTTCTCGAAATACGAGACCTTCCTCTCATAAAACGCGGCTCACAACCTCCCCACCGCCTGGAGACCAGCGCTGTCCCCTCGGCCCAGCGAGGACAGGCCCGCGGCTCCCCTCGGCCGCCCCTGCCCCCGCCACCAGCCGGCGCGGCGGCCGCCCGCCGCTGAGGGGACGGCGAGGACCCGAGGTGGGCACGGCCCCAGGTAGGGCGAGCGGTCAGGCCGCAGGGGCACCGGGCGGCCCGCGGCCCTGCCCCCTCCCGGTCACTTACGGAGCCCCGTCTCGCTCCGCCGTTACCCGGCAACCGCCGCGCCGCTGGCGAGGCCTTCCCCGCCGCCGCCGCCTCCTCCTGGCCCGCCGCCGCCGGGACGGGGGGCGGACATCGCTTCCGCTTCCGCCTCGCCTCACCCCGCTCCCGGACCCGCCTGGGGGCGGGGGCCGCCATTTTTACTAAGGGCCCAAGGGGGCGGGGCGGCCGCCATCTTCAGGGAGGGCAGAGGAGGAGCGGGGAGAGGTGGCGGGGCTGCTTGTGAAATGGAGACGGGCCCGGGCTGATACGGGAAATACCCCCACGTCCCGACCCGCTGCCCCGGGAAGAGGAGCTGGGTAAGTCGCGCAAGGACGGCTCACAGTAGCTCTGCACGCTCCCATCTGGCTTTTTGGAGGACGCTGCGCAGTGCAGAGTGCGGCGGCAGGCGGGAGGCCCCGTGAGGTAGAAGGCGTCTGAGCTTAAACGGTGTCTGCCCCTGTACGCTTGAAATGATAAACTCGGCCTCTGAGCCCTTCAGCGTTTTCACGGGGAATCTAAAACAAAGACAACGAAGCATGACTTCGGATTCCTGCGTAGTGTCAGCACCATGGTTTAATCAGTCAGCTAAAATGACAAACACCAAGTACTTTCAAGAGTGAAAAAGCACTGATAAGTTTATACATTTGACACGAGCATAAGAAAATGAGAACCACAAACAATGAAAATCAATGACACTTAATAAGCATTATAGAGAACACATTATTTGAGAATTACCAGTTTGCTGTATTTTAAGTTCTTGCAGTAATTGGTGGGATTTAAATTTTGTTTTGAAGTCAACAGAATCTTTCATATAAAAAAGTTCTTTTGTTCAATAACAAACACGATCCGGGAAGCTGAAACACATGACACATCTAACCTAAAGGCCCAAAAGCCTGAAAAGCAAAGAATCAAATACAAATTACTTCCAAATACAAAATACTTCCAAAACCAATGGCATAGTTTTGGATAGCTTCTAGTTAGAATGTTGTTCCTGAAGTAGATGAACCCTGCAGGTATTGGTGTAATGAATAACGAATAACTGAATTTGATACGCTTATTGTCTCAGAGAGAAAAGATACTGGCGTACTTCTGATTACTACAGTCAATTTCTCTCATTCAAGACTGAGATGAACTGCTCAAGCTATAGGGTTAAAGAACACTTAAGTCTCTGGCAGTATCAGACCAGCTGCATTCACGTGCTCTCAGTTCACCTCGGTGCAGCAATGTCAGAGCACTGACCTTCCACTTACATGCTTCACGTAAATAAACCAAACTCTTGTCTTCCCTTTGATAGGAACAACATACTGTCCTTGGCATGCACAGTCATTCCTTTCGGCCTTCCAACTTGTAGACAGACTCCACTCATTACCTATTTTTTCTACTACTTAATATCTTTCTTGTTTTAGCATACCAATACCTATGGGGTATTCTTTTCATTCCCAGTTTAGAGATTAGAAATAACACAACTCAAAGATAGACATGAAGTTATTCAGGAATCAACAAGCAAGTTTTCGGTATCACAGGGCTCTGTGCTTTTACAAGAGACCACCTTTCCTGTATGGGACACAATGCTGGTCTATACAAACATACACACTTTGTAAGCCCACTTATTTATTTTTTGGAGTTTTTAAATGTCTTTTTTCCCCTTCTTGTCCCTGTCCCTTGGAGCGGCTTTCTCTCCAGAGCTGAACTGTGCCATTCCACCTGTGTGTCGTCACCAAGAGCAGGGTTTTAAGAGAACCAGCGTTCCCCCCTCTCAGCTATACCCATATGAACAAAATTAACTTTCCATATATAAAAAAATTCTTATTAGTGCTTTGTTAACTATATTATTGCTACCATTTTAAGCCAGCCAGGATGAATGTGTTCAAAACAGGAAATTAGCAATTCTACCACAGACGCTGTCATTCTCTATACAATGGACTAATAAAATACAGTCAGGACACCATCAGGTTGCCCTTTTCAATGACTACACAGAAGTTTTAGTAGTAAATCAGGATTTCAAAAGGACGAAAAGGGTCTTGCCTCCTACAAAGAAATACACGCTAACTGGTTCATAGCAGACTTTCCAGAAATACTTCTCTAGAAATTAGAACTTCCATAAACTGACTATATTCAGCCAATTTTTATCCTTACCTTTAAAAATGAAATGCAAAGACCCTTGCACGCCTTTGAAGCTGGTAACACCAAACCTCACTGATCCAAGAAATGTTTTATACATTAATTATATCTATACAAAGCTTGCATTAGACAATCTTACATTACAAATTTACAATCAATGCAGAAAGAAATGTAAACTCCACCACTAATTTATGGGTAATTTCACCCTGATAACTAGCACAATCTAAATGACCTCACCCTTATTTCTATCTGTCCAAGTATCCACTCAGAAATATAGCTACAGAATGAATTGTAAAAATTCACTTCTAATGATTATAATGGCAGGACAGCACTACCTAATCTGAACAGATGTGTGAAATCATTTGAAAGTGCTTAGAGTTAATAATTTTTTTTTTACTGTACCAGTGTTTTAAGCCAGTATATAGAAGTTTAAAATTTCCAGAATTAAAATAACTGTCCTCATATTATTAGTGGTGGAAAGCTAATTATAAATATACAGAATTATAATAATATAAACTAATAGAGGCTTGCTCTAAATGAGGTTGGTGACATACATCATTTCAGTGAGAGCTAAATTAGGATTTTACATACGAAAATCACACTCTTTGTACATTCTCAGCTGGATCAGGTTGCAAATTCCCTTACTATTACTTCATAAAACATGACCCAATCTACACACAAGCAATATGTGTCTACTTGGTGCATTAAAAGATAGGAATTAAAGGAGACAAAAAATCATGTGGGAGGTCTGCAGTAAATGTGTGGAAGAGCGGGTTGTTGGATAGTCCCACAGACAGGAGTTGAAATTAAACACTGAACAAGTGAATGATGAGGTCGGACAGGTACCCCAAGAGAAAAACAGGACAATTTTAAAATCTGATCAAGAGTACGAGGTGGGAAATGCAGGCTGGTATGTGAATTTGGAGACGTCCATGCCTGGGAATTTTTGGAACACCCTTATCTTTGGCAGGCTGGTGCAATTTGCTAAACATCAGCACAATGACCTGCTGCCACAGAGGGTAACATGAGCTGGATATGCAGTTAAGATTAGTATGGCGTTCCTTCAGCATGGAACTAGATGTTGGCTTTCTCTTTGTCCCTTTTTAAACTCGAGAGAGCTGCTCTTGTACATTAGATGTGAAGTGTGGGATGACCATCAGAACTTCCATTACAACATGCAACTACTCCCACTGTCCCTCCCCCCAAAATCTGGTCCATCACACTGTAAAGTGATTACTCCTACTGAAACCGTTAGGTAAGGAAATTCACAACACACCAAGTCGTTATACATGCTTTGCTGATATAAAAACATTAGAATTGCATAATTGCTGTTAAAATTGTATTTAATACCACATTTTAGTGACTGGAAATTAATTCCAATTCTAAAAAATTGATTACAGGGAAAGAAAGTAATCAAGCTGTCTCATGTATCTGAAGATGACTTAAAAGATCTTTTTCATTTCCAAACCTCATTAAACAATCAGTACATTTATGAGGCAAGTCTGCTGAATGCCTGAAATCCAAATGAGTTTTAAGGTCTTCAATCTGTCCTGTTGAATATTCACAGTATTGACACAAATAAATCCCTTCAGATAAATGAGAGCTTAAATGCTTGCAATATTCCAACATACCTGAAAAGCCCTTCCCACAGTCATCACAAACATGAGGGAATATTTTGGTGTGTTCAATTGCTACGTGCCTGTTGACATTTGTATGCAGCCTGCTCCTAAAGCCACACACTTGGCATACAAAGAAGTTTTTGCACTTGTCAAAACTGATTTTGTTTATGAGACTGTACTGTCCGCGCTCCTTGTTATTATAGCTGTCGCTTAACTCTATCAGTCGACACGCATGTTCGTTCACCACATGGCTATGGAGATCTTCTGGATCATTTGTTTCATGCTCACAGAACTGACACAAATACTGCTCGTCACAGCTGTGTTCCTGGAAGTGCAGGTACAACTCGCTGCTCGAGGAGAACTGCATATCGCACTGCTCACACCAATACAGGTGGTCATTGAAGTGAGTGTCTGCTATGTGCTGACTCAGATTCTCAAATATCACTGTTTTGTAATCACAGTATTTACAGATGTACGGATCCTCCTCATGTAGTTTTACATGTTCAATGAGCTGCACTTTGCTGGAGAAGCTTTCTTTACAAACTTTACAGACATGAGTGTCTGTACATGTCTTATGCTTCAGGATCATGTGCTGCTTTAAATCAGAAAAGTACTTGCTATTAAAGTCACAGAGCTCACACTTGTATAAGCCACTGCTGTTGGCTCTCAGCAAAGGCCATTTCTGTTGAGCTGTGATATTCAAAGCCTGGTTCTTTTCAAAGATTTTACAGGTTTCCAGAGGGATTTCCTCTAGGTCCTCAGCTTCTAGCTTCTCAGGTGACACAGTTTGTGTTTCTATATCGTGAACTTCTACAGCATTCACTTCTGTTGTAGAAATTTCTACAGTTTGAATATCTAGAGGTTTCTCCTCTTCTGTAGGGCTGTCACTGAATATAGGTGAATCACATAAGTCTCTGCACATTCCATTATTAGTGCCTTTATCTGCAGGAGGAAATAGATAAAAGCAAAAGGTTAAAAAAACTCTGCAAAACACCTGGGTCCATATTTTAACGTTTCAGTTAGTTGTAGCAGCTTACAAATGCAAAAAGCAGTTCTTTTTCCCCAGCCAGACTATGTATTATGCTTAACTAATAAATAAATAATGTAAATTACAAATCCTTCGCCTCTTCTGTCAAAGCAAAAAAGTTACATAAAAAGCCAGCAGCCATGCTCTCCAGCTTCCCAGCACCTAAGCTGCAAATACACATTGACCTTTACCTTTATCCTTCTTTTTAGGGTCTGTATAGTGCAACCCCACAACGTTTGAATGTGACCCAGTCCACTGAGAAGTCCCAGCATGCACTGGACTCCCATCATCATCTGTGTCTAGGCTATGCACAGGACTGTGGAATCTACCTGCAAAAATAAAAGGAGGATTTTCTTGTCATCATTTGTCTATACTAGCATCATCATGATTCTCTAACTATAAATCTTATTTACTATTTACTTATTCTAGTTGCATAAATTTCTCTTTATATGCTAATCACATCATAACCTGCATTGAAGAAAGTAACAATAAATACCTCAGAAATTATTTCCATACATACAGAAGACAACAAAAGAATTCAAAACGTTGCAACTCTGTCTTTAGAATTTCAGCAAAAAATAGTAAATTAATTATACTGGAAAAAACTTAAAATCCTTAAATAAAACTTTACATTTGAAAGACACAATTAAAAAAAAATTTCTTAAATATTTCAGGACATCACATTTTAAAATATAATACTTTGTAAGACTTCAGGAGACTTGCTGGCTAATTTATTAGAGTGAAAAGAAAAATAAATATAATAAAAATCCATCCTCACATTTGCTCTGCTAAACTTTACATCCATTAGTGGATGTATAAAAAGGCGTTTTGTTTTCCATAAGTACAGTTCAATGCAATTGCTGGTAAATTCCATCTGAACTCTTAGATTATTTACATCAGCTTTACATTACCTAGCTAGTGGATATTTAGATAAGTAAGTCTAATTGTCATTAGAAATGCTGTAAAATTGAAGGATCTTTTTGTTGTCATCGTTTCTACTTTGAAAACTGTATTTCAATTACAATGATTAAACAACCTTCCCCAGTCTAAGGCATATCAGATCACAATGATGCTCAGAAGTCACCCCCCACATGTTGTATGTAGTCTATTTACTTCTGTGAATAGGAACACGATACACTTAGTAAAGAATTGCAGAACAAGACACCAAAATGTACTCTTACCTCTGTTTTCAGAAAACTTTATATCTGGCTGTTTCATAGAACAGACGCTGTAACAGTGGTCAGAAAAAATCCCACTGTTGTCTATGTATTTGGTTGCACCTGAAGAATCTAAAAAAAAAAAAGTTTTTAAAGTAACACATTGATGTAGCTACGTATGTATTTCATGTTCACCAAAATTCTCCTCACCAGCTGCATTTTTACTTCTTGTGTTGTGAGAATTCTGTGCTGGCCTGATAACATTCCTGTTGTGATTTAAAACTTTCAGCTGCTCTCCCGATGTGCGGACTATCAGATACAGTCATTATCAAACTCTGCTCCCACTGAAGACAGTGACAGGAACACAGTTTGCTCAGTGCTGAACACCCATCCCAACTTTTACAAAATTCCTCCCCTTGTGTGTTAGTAGAGTCATCTTCATTTTGTACCTTGAGCAAGTTTCCCCATTTACAGGGAGTACAGAACAAAACCGTTCAGAGGCACTGACTGAAAGCGGCTTAACAATGGAGCACACAGAGTGGGTACTCAATACATTTGGACCAAGATTTCTTATCCTACCCTTTACGTTACTGATTTTCCATGTATTAGCACATGTGGTCCCTTCTCATAAAGTAATTATTCTGAGAAAAAATAAACTTACTAAAGTGTATATAACTCAAGCTCTAGACTGACCTGAATATCGAGAAGGATGTAGAGTCTTCCTTTTCCTCTTTTTAGGATGTTCATTCATTTTGAATAGTCTAAATTAATTCTAAAGTGAAAACAATCAAGAATTAGACTTGTTTGTATCTAGTTTATCTTTCATAACTTTATGAAACAATACAAACATTTTGAAAACCCACACATTAAACACAAGAGGATTTTTCCTACTCCCCTTTCTTGCCCCCCAGCCCATTTTGTTACAGTTAAGAACACATTAAATGCACACACGTACTGAAGTCTAGTTTCATATTCCTGCCCTGGAACAAAAGAACATTCACCAAAAAGACAGACAGGTCAGGACTCTAGGCACTCAAGTACCCAGTGTAACCTACAAGGCAGTTCTCCAGCACCCTGTTGCTTTTTGTCAGAGACCAGATATTCTGAGGCAGAGTCCTTCAGATAAAGTTTTAATGCTGAAAATACTAACAAAGGTCACGCTCTCTTACCAAAAATCCTAGACTCTTCAGTATCAGCAAGCAGAGCAGCTAAGAAGCTGACAGCTGTACAGCTTCCAAACGTGGCGAATACATCAGCTCGAGAAGATTTTCATCTATGGAGTGATAGCATTTTGAAACACTTTAAAACCTGAGCACAAAATTAAAAAAAAACAGAATCAGATACACAAGTATTACAAAGAATGAAGCTATGAAAATTGAAGCTAGAAAACAACATAAAAAGTTGATGTTAATTTTGGCTTAAGAGTATAAAAATTAATAAGGTAGATGCATTAGCATATTTGTTTTCCTTTTGCCCCAAGTGCTTTCGCTGCAGTTGGCAGCTCCTGACAACAGAAAAATAGATGGAGACAACACCAAAAATACTTGAGCTATATATTGGCCCAAATAGTTTTGAAGAAGGAGGGGCTGCAAACATGGAATCTGATGTGGTTGCCCACAACACTAGAGCACTTACGGGCCCAGGATCTTCTAAAGCCAAGGCCATCCACCAGAGGTGAACGCAGGAAAAAAAGGCCCCTCATCGAGTAAATGCTATTCTCATGGTATGAAACAATTTGTCTGAATTAGAATTTTAAGGGGAGAAAACATGGAAAAAAACATTTTTTTTAACATTGTATCACAGCCTAGACGTATCAAATACCCTCATCGCTTTTTCTGATTGCGAGGGAAGACCCACGTTATACTGAGATAGCAAGTTTTACCCCAGGTAACGCGGCTCAATCTTTTCCCCACGGACCGGCCCATGGGACAGTAACGCCTGTTATTCCTCTCCAGCGGCTTTCCCCAGCACATCTTTCCCAGCTGCTCGGCAGGGTTACGGGAAAGGCTCACAAACGCCCTGAGAATCGAGATCCCCGGCCCCCCGGAGCCCCTCGCCGAGCCGGCCGCGGCCTGCGCTGAGGCCGGAGCCGGGGGCCGCAGCGGGAAACGGCGGGCGGGAGCGCGGCAAACGCGGCGCTCCGCCCCCCCCCCACCCCGGAGGCAGCGGCGGGGAGGCCGCGGGCGGCGGCGAGGCGCGGAGCCGGGGGCAGGGGCGAGGCCGAGGCCGCGGCCACGCTCCGGCGGCGGCGAGGAGAGGGCCCAGCCGGGGGCCGCCACCGGGTGCGCCGCAGGCCCGGCCCCGCCTCAGCGCGGGGCGGGACGCGCGGGCCCGAGGGCGCTGCGGACCGTGAGTCATTTCCCTCTCCCTGCGCGGGGGACGAGGGGCGGCGGGTGCGGGTTCGCGCTTCAAATGGCGCCGGGGCGAGGGGTAAGATGGGGGCGGGTGCGGGGCGACGGTCAGCGGCGCGCGGGCCGCGCCCGGCGGGGTAAAAGGCGGGAGGGAGGCGGGCGCCGGCGGAGCCACGGGGCTCCCCGGGGCGGCGGGCGACGCTGGCGGCCCCCCCCCCCCCGCCTCGCCGCCGGGACTCACCTTCCGCTCCGCGCCCAGCGACGCGACGGGCGCCTCCGGACGCGGCGCTCCCCGCGGGGGAAGGGGCGGGGCGGGGCGGGCGCGGCCGCCGACATGGCGCCCCCTGGTGGCCACGCCGCTGCGGCCGGGCGGGCGCCTGCTGACCCCCGCTCGTCGCCATAGGAACGGCGGGGGGGGGGGCAGAATAAAACTTAAATTTATCCTTTATTTCGTAGACGATACTGTCATCCCACCGCTGCAAACCAAGTGCTGAGAGAAGTTCACCAGCACACTGTCATACACAGGCTTTGTCCAGGGCTTGTAAAGCTTCTGGCAGCATGTGATCTCATTTTACAGAGGGCAGGCGGGTGCCATCACCGTACCAAACATTCGTGTTTTACACAGGAGAGAGCTTGATGTCAAAGTGAGAACCTCATAAAACACAAATTTACTTTTTGGATGAACATAGAAGCAGCTGTATAGGAGAATCAATGCAAAATAAGGGTTGGAGAATTAAAATAAGCAACTTTCCCCTTTTCAAAGATTTCCAAATTTATAAATCACAAAAGAATTCCCCTTTTTGCTCACTTCATCTTCACTTTATTTTTACGCCACAGTAAAGAGTAATAAGTTATATTTCCCCACAAAGCAGAATATTTCAAACAGCATCTTATTATTTTGAAAAATAAGTAATTTATTTTGAAGACACAAGGGAGACCATTACAGTCACTTAATTTGATGACTTAAAACAGATCATGGAATTTTACCCAGCATTTCATTCACTGAGCTATTCTGCTCTGTCTTAGCCTGAAGTTACCTAATTTTAAGATCAAGCTTTCAATTAGCAGAGAATCCATAACATCCCTAATGTTGTTGCTCCAGTGATTAGTAAGAAAAATTTTACCCTGCTTCTGGCCTCAGTTTTATTCGTTAACTGAAAGTTGAAACTGGACTTGCTCTGTTCATAAAATCCTACCTTTAGCCTTTGTCTTCCAAGTTGGAAACATGGCTTTAGGGTGATGTGATTTGGTTAGAGCCACATAGCAATAGCTTCATCCTATGATCACACAGAAGTTTTTGCTGGTGAGCAGCATGAATATAAGCAAAGGTATCCTTTTGAAGACACGCTGCTGAGCCCTCAGAAATTAAATAAGTGTGGTGTATCTGTTATCTCCTGAGCTGAATTACCAATCAAACAAGATCCTGGCATCCCAGTTCAGTTTGTTCTCTGCTGTTTATTCCAGCCATAGGAGCTGAGGTTCTCCAGGACAGCTTGTGTTAAAGTTCTCATAAATTGGCTATAGCCACGCAAATGGGTAGATGCCCACATATTTCTCCCTCTATTCACCAAAAAGTTTTCCATGTAAATATAAAAAAAAAAAAAAAAGGGCACTTTTCCCAGTTCCCAGCGGAGGGCAGTAATGGGAACTTACAAGCTGTAATTTGCCAAGGGAAGAAGGAAAAGAAACCCAAAACCAAACCCTTTCCTTTGAATTCAGTCCTGCTCGGTGAGACAGAATGAGGATAACCAAGTCACTTCCACATAAAGCACAACACATCTTCTGTACCTTTTGATTGGTTTCTTCTCCACACAAAGCAGCACAGCCCAACGCCACCTATGTCAGATAAAAAGACAAGACTTTGAGTGAAAGAAAAACATCTGAGGAGGATCCCCTTTGAAGCCACAGATCCAGTTCAAAGTCATGTGCATCAGTGTCATCAATGCTTTAGACAGAAAGATCTAAATGAGTCTCGTTTTCTAAACCTCCACGTGGCTTGGGATGCTCAGACACCTCTGGGTCAGGTTTTAATCGCTCAGAACCCATTCCAACTGGAAATACAGAAAAGCCCATGTGATAGTCACTTTATTGTTTAAATAAAGACCACACAGATCATGCTCATTTCAATTAGCAGGGATGTATCCTTACCAAAATAAGAAGAATGGAGTAAACCCTTTCTTCAATGAAAGCAGTAAGTGTAGCTCATGATAATCACCTTTGCTGAAGGTAGATTCATTAGTGTTTAAAAGGACAAATAGGAGGTTATCTGAGGCCCATCTAGCATTAGTTTTCCCGCTATTTTGTTACATGGGTTCAGATTTTGGATCAAGTCTTTCCGATGCAGGTTGGAAACCAGACTGATTTCCGAGCCTAAAATCAGGAGGGCTCATTGAGATTCCCGTGCTAAAGCAAACTGCCCACATTGCAAACCATTCTTCTCTTTCACCAGCATTATTTTGCAAGTTTTCCATAATTTTTTAATGCTTTAGGGATCAAGACTTAGAACTACCACAAAATCACACCATGGTAATGGCAGTGAAGTCTAAAATTTGCATTTGAACAAGAACTGATGATCCCCTTTCCCTGAACCATCCTGTGCGTTTAAAACAAGGCAGTAACCACTCCTAACCATTTCATAGTTACTAGAAAGGGTAAGACTCACCTTATGCTGCAAGAAACATAAGTTTTATCTGCTAGTTCAGGTTACTGAGCTAGCTACTTCAAAATCACTAGCCATACTTTGATTCATGCTCTCCAGACTAGAGCTCAGCTTGAGTTTCAAACTAAGTGTAAGGATAATGATGTCCACCTTTTATTACGGAGTTCAAATCCACCTGCTGGAATGTAGTCCTCTTCAAAGCTAGGCAGTGGTGATCTGAAACAGAACTGAGCAGTGTACAAAGTTTAAAGCTTACTGGGGACAAAGATGTGTAGAAGTGACCTGATTAAAATCCCTAACACTTCCCTCATCCCTCCAAAAAAGTGAAATTCTCAGCAAGAGAGCTCAAATCCCTCCCACGATAACAGTTTGTTAGCAACCGAAGTCCAAAGTGACCAACATGTCCACAGAAGCAATTCCATTGCAGCCCCATGCTCTTGTACTTGCCCGTGAGTAATTTCCCAAATACGTTTCTCAATCTTTCAAAACTAGTATTGGATACAAAAATACAACCTAGTTGGTTTGTTTTTAAAATACCATTACCTAGTTGGTATTTAAAATTTCATTACCTAGTTGGTAATGAAAGCATGAAGAATATTTTTCAAAAACAAAACAGATTGATTTAGCAGGGGCTTTAAAACCATCCAGCTGAAAGACTTCAGTAACATCTGCTCTCTTATAACAACTTTTACAGCCCACATCTAAAATAAGTTACTTATTTTGAGGATCCACATGTACAAGAATGAATGCCACGTGCATCTAGGACTTGCCATCCATAAATAATGGGAATTCTATTTCTGTCCCCCCCTCAATTAACTGATGTACACAATTTCTATCTCCTTTCTTCCAGCCTTTTTCGAAAGCAGAGCTGCAACACCAAATCACACCTCCAAGACTGAAGATTCCTTAAATTCTCACTTCAGAATTCACAAGTGTACCAACCATATTATTTTAATTTAGTTGTTAGTATATACATTAACACTCAAAAGTGTGATAAAAACCAAAAGTAGTTTTTTTTAATAAACAGCATGTGATACAGACCGCGAAGATAAATAAAAAGCAGACTTTTTACAGCTTCCCATGAACATGAACTACAATAAGTATCATAGGCCAGACTTTTGTTACTTGAGTAGCACAGCAGAAGGGGAAAAAGTTTTTTTTTTTGTTTTGTTTTGTTTTTTAAAGTACTGCAAGACTATTTTCAGTATGACAATACATGCATCTTGCTGCATCTTAAATACTTTTTTGGCCCATTATTACCAAAAATGTCTTGCTTTCTAACTACTTTACCACAGGACCTTTATTACAGAATGACATACACATGGCAACATTCCCCCCACCCCCCAGTAGTGGTTATTTCAAAGATAATTGTCTCATTTTTAACAGATATTTCAAGCACTAGTGGGTGTTTATACTCTCCTTTTGATGCAGACATGTAACTGCTACTAGCTTCAACAAAGTAACATACAAGCATCAAGAGATTACACCCTCCTGGGCTCTATTTATCCAAAATGCCAACAGAATCCTGGGCTGCCTTAGGAAGAGCATGGCCAGCAGGTCGAGGGAGGTGAGCCTTCATCCTGCCCCTCTGCTCAGCACTGGTGAGGCCACACCTGGAGTGCTGCGTCCAGTGCTGGGCTCCCCAGTACGAGCCAGACATGGACATACTGGAACAGGTCCAGCAAAGGGCCATGAAGATGATGAAGGGATAGGAGGGGAGGCTGAGAGAGCTGGGATTGCTTAGCCTGGTGAAGAGAAAGCTCAAGGGGCATCTTGTCAATGTATATAAATACATGATGGAGAGGAGTAAAGAAGACAGGCAAGGCTTTTCTCAGTGCTGCCCACTGAAAGGACATTAGCCAATGAAACAGAAGAAATTTCATATAAACATTAAGGAAAAACTTGTACTGTGGACTCTTCTTTCTTGGACAGGCTCTAAACCCAACTGGACAATGTCCTGGGCAACCTGCTCTAGCTGACCCTGCTTCAAACAGGGTGGCTGGACTAGACTATCTCCAGAGGTCTCTGCCAACCTCAACGATTCTGTGCGATTCTGTGAAAGTTCTTGCAGTTGTGGTGCCAGTTGCAATGACAACAATACTTCCAAAATTTCACGCCTGCGAATCCAGAACATCAGACTGCAGACATTTGAAATCCTTCTCTACACCAGGGAAGTGGATTTTGATAGTGTATGTGGATATTCACAGTTAAAACTTGCAGAGGTGTGAGGGGACAAGAGGAAAGGATGATACTGCCAGATGATGAATTACACATTTATCTTCACCAGAGAAGAATTTGGACCACAGTGGCTGTAAGACAAGAGGAAGATTGATCTCTTCCTCCCTTCCTTTTCTTTCCCCTGTCCCAAATGAAACACTAAGACAACTTTGGACAGCCTGGGGCAGTTGATAATTCAGGATATAGAACACTATTAATAAAGCCTGGAAATAGATTAAAAGTACTTAAACCAAAGAAACAAAGCAGAATGAGATTGCAGCTATGAATATCTGTGTTTTGGCTCTTAAGGATTAACTAAACCACAACAGATGTAAGATTCTTAGGAGAAACAGCTTCTGCTTGAATTAGGTTTTCTATAACTTCAGCAATACAATTAAGTCAGGTTTAATGGTGATTAATTTTATTACTGGAACAGGTTCCTAACAAAACTGAATGCAGTTACACTGAACTAAATGGTTCCTAAACCAGTTTATAGCTACTATGGAACTGGCACCAGAATTTCAGAAAGAGTCAAGATAGAATAGTGTATTTTTGGCCTTCTTTATGCTGAAGGAATATTGCATTACATACAGAAGTGACAGTAAGGACACTTAAACTTAGGACACATTTATCCAAACCAATGGGAATGCTAGCTTCAAAGTACAAGCAGAGCATTGCTTCAACTGATCTTCTCTTTCAAATATTTTATGTTGTTCTTATGCTACGGGCATGTCCATTTTTGGGGGAGAGGGGTGTTGGAGAGGGAAGGGAAGAGATAGGGACAGAGGGATCCACCTCTGGCTTTGAGTCAGGAGTGCTAACACAGCAAGACCTCATACTTTTAAAAGCCTACCCCATAAAGCTCAGAAGTCAAGAATACTGCACTGCAAATTAAGAACAACTATTTTTCCTGACTGTGGGTTCAACAAGTCATTATACTATGAAAGAGCAGGAAGAGGAAACATTTAAGTCAGCAAGCAATAAATCTCCTAGAAGTCTCAAGAATGAAAGTAACTGTAGACACGATTACAGTAGTTATGAATTGGAGAGCTGAAAAGGCTAGTTAATAAAGACTATTTCAAAGTAAAATTGTCAAGTGTTTAATTGGGCTGCTAGTAAACATTTCTCTCATTAGGAGAACACCTTTCATGCTGAATCATATGAATAAGTAATCTGGGACTTTAATATACATATAGCCTAATTCTGATTTCATGTGCTGTTGTGAATCCAGAGTGATTCTGATGAAGTCAGTGTTCTATCAGCATAAAGTAAAATCAGAATTTCTCAAAGACCAAAGCATCTATAGATTTGGTTAGTATATGCAGATAGAGAACTTCTATATCCAGTTTCCAGTTGGCTTCCCTTCATTAACACAGATATAAAAAATAAAACACCCCTCCACCCCCTCCAAAAAAAAAAAACCAAACACACCAACTGCAGGAGTGGTGACCTACACATTTTGGACAGACAGAGCCTTACCTAAACTGAGACAACTTTCAGCACAAAAAAAAAGATACAAATTCATTATTTGTATGAAACATGTATTGCAAAATTAAGTTGGGATTCAACAATCTGCAACAACATCCACAGCTATATAGTATTTAAAAAAAAAAAAAACAAAAAACCAAAAACCAAAAAACCCCAAGTGTGGTTCTTCTTCCATTCAAGTAAAACTAAAACAAGAGAAAGAAACATGGAAGTTTAAAAAAAAAATCTTAGAAGCAGCAAGTTACAATTCTTTCTGTAATACCACACCATTTTCATTAACTTGAAGCATTTTAAAGATATCAAAAACATCAACAAAATAGTAATTTCAAGTGGCTTTTTTGATAATTGTTTTTTTGAATGGGTCCAGCCCAGGTCTGCAACCTGTACAGACATGCAAAACAGGAAGAACTCACAATTATTATTAAGAACAGATGTTGGAACATGCCAGTTATAAAATGAAAAAGCAAAGAAAATACCTTCAAATTGTCAACAAACATGGGCTACTGACCACTAAAGGGCATTTAATATTTTACATAAAAAGGAAAGTTGGAAAAAAAACCCCCAAAACAACCCTCCAAACCTCTAACAGCAGGGTCATCACATACAAAGTTCTCTACAAGCTTGGTAATTTCTATATTGCCCTTAATATGCAGGCTTATATCTTCTCCACAAGACCCCAAACCACTAACAATTCTGGTTTTATTTAAATGCTTTTTTTTATTTTAAAAATTATACTGAAAGTCTGTTTCACCTATGAAAAAACTACTAATGCACCCCTTCAGAACAGAAAAGTGTGCATATATAAGTCAGTACAGGTACTTTTTCTGCTACCTTTAGGAAAGCAAAGAATATATTTTTAAGAAAGACTAATCAGCAGCAGCCTGTTCTGTCATTAAATCAAATGTGGTTTCACAGTTGAGAGAGTTAGTGTTTTTAGATTTGTATGTCACTAAATCACCATTTCCTAATACTTTGTAACAAAACATATGGCCCAATCCTGGGCTCCTTGCTCTGGTAGTCCTACTATAAAGTTTTGCAGGAGCAAGGTGTTCAGATTCAATTCAAGCTCAAAATAAGCTACTTAGTGTTTTGTGCAGCTGACTCTCAGAATAACGGGAACATTTCCAAATCTCCAAGAAGTGGGAATAGTTAAAAAATAAAAATCCAAATTCCAAGCAATCACTGTAAAAATCTAGAGCTCATTTACAGGCGCTTTCACAGTCTGAAAGCAGATCTTATTTCTGATACCGAGAACAGATGACATCCTCTCATTTATACCAACGTAAGTAAACAGTACCTCCACTATCTTCAGTGAAGTTACATCAGCACAAAACTGGCATAACAGGATAAGGTAATTAGGGTTGAACACTTTGAAGCTTAAAAAAGGATTTTTTCTTCCTGAAACACTGGCAGAACGTTTTTCAAATGCCCATCCTGGTTATGGTAAGAACAACCGCTTAAAGCCCATAAGCTTCTCCTTGATTTTATTTAAAAGCTATAATTACCCCAAATCACATTGTGTCTGTATCACTATGAAGTTTCCTTTCTTTTACTATTTGATGTTCATAATAACTTCTACAGTTTGTGCACAGCATTTAGTTGCAGTAACTTTTGGAAACGGAGCCTGATTCCTCATATGTTTCTGTTTGTGCAAAAAGGGTGCAGAACACTGTATGCTTGAACTGAAAGACATTTATACTCATATTTACAGAAGTAAATGGCTAGGAAGGGGCAAAGTACAAAAGAAGTTGGGCTCATAACATCCAGTAAATTTGAGTTGATCTTTTCATCCAGGCTGGAAAAGGCTGACCATCTCTTAGATAAATGAGGTAAAGCATTGTTTCAATACCAGATAAATAAGGATAACATAGCACCTAATGTGGCATTTGTGCAAGTTTTACTCGGTTAAATTAAGAGTTACAGCCAACAGGGTTTCAGATTTTGTGAACCAAATTTAAACTGAAACTGAGCCATGTTTTAAAAGAGCTAAACCATTAGAATGTGTTGACTGCCAAGTAATACATACAAGGGTAATTTTGCTCTAGAAAGTATGACCAAGGTTAGCAGGAGTTAAAATATTTGTATGAAAAGAAAGGAATATGTAACAGTCAATAAAAAGAGTAATGGGAAGTCTATTGGACTACTCCAAAATATTTAGTAGAACTAAGGAAATAAAACTTCACACTCCCCATACTACTCTTGGAACTTCTGTAGTTTTCACAAAAACAGGTTTCCCCCCACAACATCAAGTATCCGTGTGTGCAGCAATCAACTGCAGGATCTTGACTATGAAAGTGTCTTGAAAGACCAAAGTCTTGGCTTTACAATCCCCAAAGTCTTTCATAATGGAATTGATTGCACATTTTTAATATATTACAATTTGCTAAATGAAGCCAACCACTCATTACCTCATCAGTACAGCCTGCACAAAGTACAGTTTATTTATATACTTATATTCTAATCTAACACCAGCTGTCAGCATATTTTATATTACATGTGGTATTGCACTTTCTGAGTGGCACCTTGGTGCGTGTTTGCAAGTGAACAAGCTGAACCCCCGAAAGCCCTAGACCTTTGGAATTCACTTCAAGTGCTGCCAAGCTAGCAAGTTTAAAACGTTAGGGTGAACATCACCCTCAGAATCATGGGCTCCACTAATTAAAAAACCTGTTTAATAAGTAGAAAAACAGTCCTACCTGAAGTTGTGCATAAGGGCAATCTGAAATCCTTGGTACTCTGAACAGTTTCAAAAAGTGGTGCCAATTTAATTGATTGCACACATCGTAATTGTGTTAGAGGACAACAACTAGATTTACAAATATATATTACACGCACACACACACACACAAAACAGACAAAGCTATAAAACGTTTGGTAACTCCACATGCTTTGAGCTAGCCAGCGTATCTGCTGTATGTTGAACTGCTTATTATTGATCATATTGAAAAAATCTAAATTTCTATTTCTGATGTATCTGTTACTGGATTAAACAACCACTTCCAAAGGAGGAAGGAAGAGGAGAAATGGTGGACCCAAAGATTGAGGGTTTAAACGTACGTTCCTTGAATAGCCAGCATATCACTTCAGTAATGTGAAGAGTGATGCCCAAAAATTTTTGGAGAGACTTAGGCCAAGTTCACCTCTGGCATTAGTGGGTGTGTCTCCCACTACTTCAATGGTACTTGTGTCCTCTTTCACCAGGGTTGAATTTGGTCCTAGGAGTATATCTGGTCACCTTCAGTGACATTAGTGGAAACGGGAGTCTTGGACAGATAGAACTGGGCTGCAAAATTAAAAGAGTGAATATTGGACAAATCATGTAAATAAAGAATATATATTAATAATAGTTCCTATTATATAAATAGCCTTTATAAAAAAATAATCTTTCAATAATTTTAATAACTCACCTTTCTTTAGGTTCTGGAAAACATGTATGAAAAAAAATCTATTCAGTTCAGGTTAGATTAAAGCAAACCTAAGATGAACACTACAGCTCTCTGTGGCACTAAACCCAATTCTGACCATTCAGTTTCCAGGTTAGTCAGTTTTTGGGGATGATAGGGAGTTTCTTTGTGAAGGTATGAATTGCACCCCTAGAAATACTGAGCAGAAGAAACACCATACTGAATGGGCCTATTTCCTACTGCTTTCAGAAACTGTGCAGATGACAGACCCAGAAATCAGAGGGTCATCTAAACCCCGTAAATGTTAATGCCTCTGAGCACATTTAAAAGGCACTGTCCTCTCACTATTGTTTTTAGATCTTTGAGCTTAAAACTCCTTCCTTCAAACTATGCTGCATTTAAATATTCGCTATCACTTGAATTCTCTTTCCACTCTTCTCAATCCAGCATAGTCTCTACCTGCTGTACCAGATCTAAGGTAATATGTGATGGACTATGTTCATGCTAGCACTATTTTCTTTTTCCTTCTAATTTATCCTATTCAAATGAAAAAAGGAAACATTCTTCCAAGTTTACCTTTTTGGGCTTAAGGCATAACATGAAGTCACACATCATACTAAAGCTTAATTTTTGAAGTGTACAATTTTAGTGCTATCTGAAACCCTGTTTTACATTATTTTTTGACAGTTGTCTGAACAGTTCATCTCTTTTCTTGCCATAAATTCTAATGTTGTTCATGGTTTGTGCAATTCCTATGCAACCAGTCTTTGCTGCTAACAGGTATTAACAGTGCAGTACCCACAAAGCGGGCTATCAGTTCTTGTTTTCTTTGCTTTCATTTCAGTTCAAAGCATGTTGCTTTATTGTGTGGAAGATCCAGTCCATTTTTGTTGTCCAGCCACCATGGTGAGCATCATTCATTTGCTTCATGAAGTACTCAAGAGCTTCCTGCTCGGTTTTGTCCAATGCAAGGGTCTTTCGAATGTATGCAATATCATCAAAGGACTGCAGTTCTGGCATTCCTGAGCCAAGCATCATGGAGAAAAGATTTATGAAGAGATTGGCATGCTGCCGAATTGCTAGATAAGCCTTATAACACATCTCCTGAAACCTGGAAGAGACAGGGGGAAAAAAGCTCAATGTATTTCCCTATTAGATGTATATTACTTCTTTACCTCCAAAACAGTTTGCAGGTAACTGGACACTAAAAAAGTAGACAGTCTTAGTCTAATAAGAACACCATAATGTTGCTGAGAAAATATCCTCATCTTCCTACTCTGGTTATCTTAATTTCTGTAAGAATTAGTAGTGGTCAGACTAACACAATAGCCAAACTGAAGACAGGCTTTCTAGCCTTAAATCGCATTTGCAATTCATGCAAGTGTTCCGCACAAGTTTATGGGAGTTCACAGAGCCATTTTAGTCATTGCTACTGACATTTCAGATTTCATTTCAGCTTTCCTAGTTATCATCAGAGATGCACTTCTCTCCTGTAGTTTTACGAGAGCAGTAGCTGTTGCTCCTTAGAGACTCTGGAGAATGCATTGAAGACAGGGGCATTTGCTATGTCACAACATTGGGTGAGAAATGCCCCTTTATGCTCAAATCACTAATTTAAGTCAGGTTAAGGAAAAAAAAATTGCAAAAAAGCTTCACTGCAGGATTCAGACAGACACTATAACTTAATCTGTCTTCCCTGCTCCCAACATAATGAAATTAAGATTAAAATTGAAACCTCTCAAAGACTGGATCTCTGGAAAGACAGATATTAGGAATGCCTACCGCAACAGAATTTATTTATTATTATTACTTTAAAGTTCTCCTTCCTTAGCAGGTTCTGCAGAGTGTCATGAACTACACAGGCCAGCTGAAGAGCTGATATCACAGCAGCTATAGGAGAGAGAAGTATTGCTGAATGGCCAGCAAGGCTCTGATGCGCATTATACCTGACATTTAAGGATTCTCAGTTTTTGTAGTTATGCAGTCCCAAGAGGATTTTAAGTGTTAAACCAAAAAAAATTTCAGATATTTAAAAATTTATCTTTATTCACATGTGCTGACCCTGCAAAGCTAAAGTGAGGTTTCATGAACTGAACACCATGTAAGCGCTAAGATCACCTACTGATTTACAAGTGGATGGCTGATCTTCAACTAAAGAATTAGAACATACCCACTGCAAGCCAATTAAAATACTACTTTTCAGTTAAAAGGGCTAATTATTAAAGGTCACCAGTAGTAAAGTGCATTTTAGGTACAAAATACTCTGGAAGTTAAATGCTTAAAAAAAGGCTCACCTTTCAAACTCCCTTGTTTTGGTACATTCTTGGGCTCCTTTACTAATCACTATTAAAAAGTCTTGTGTTAAGACAAATGGCACACGCTCTCTTTTATAACCAAATTTTTTCTTCTTGTGATCGAGGAAGTGCCCAAAGTCAATGTGAAACAGCTTGAAAAGACAGAAAGGTATCTTAAGATTAGTAATTCCTTGTTTACATGTCGTCATACTAAAATTGATCATTTACTTATAGTTCAGATGGATTGTTTTTTAAAAACAAACTCATATCAAAGTGAGAGATGACATTAGGCTATGTTTTTAGAAAAACATGTCTTACTTGTCCATCATCTTTTACCATGATGTTACTATTGTGGCGATCACCAATGCCCAGTATAAAGGTAGCAACACAGTAGCCGGCACAAGAACGTGTAAACAAGTCAATAGCTGCATCATACCTATTGAAAACAAAGAAGACATTTTCCTACAGATATTCTAATAATACAAAAGTGCAGATTTTTTTCTTTTTTTTTCTCCTCCTCCCCATTAAGGAAGAATCATACGTCTACTCTCTTCTCTCAATGAAGCAGAGTTCCTGAACTTTATCACTTTATCAAAGTAAGGAAGAAATTCAGCATACTCTGAAAACAGAAGTACTTACAGTTAGATCATTGAACAGTAAACCAGCTATTGAAGTGACTGTCCCTCTTTTGAAGGCCAGTTTTAGAACTCTTCATAGTTCTACCTCCAACTTATGCTTTACTGCTGAGAAGTCATACAACCACCCAAACTCATTAAAATAGCTACAAGCAGGAATACTAGGCAAACGAGGGGGGGGGGCAAACCAAAACAGATGGACATAATTTCCCACTTGATGAACTTTAGCTATCTTGCAGTTTCCATCAAAAAGAGCACATGAACAAGAAAAACAAGCAACAGGAAATCTCACATTTCTCCTTTGTTCTTGTCCTTGAGCCACTGATGCAGCGTATGGCTGTTGAACTGCAATGCTCCTTTTAAGCCTCCTTTACACTGAATCTGCATGATCGTATGAGAGCTCCTCACTACCTCGATGAGTCCCACACAGTCACCAATAGACAAACAACCATAAGGCAACATCCTGAAAGACAAAGGTTTTTTTACAGACTTAAGACAAGACAGCAAGCAACAGGCATGTCTGATAACCCTTATTAGGTAAGCATAATCTGTTACTTACTTTAGGACATGAAAATCTGTTTTAATGTTTTATAGGTGTATTATCATTAGTCTTGTGGAAAAAATGTACCAGATATTAGTACAGTAACATGCCAGCCACTGTATCCACCAATGTCGTTCTTCAGTTTTGTATTGGGACAAAAGGTTAAGGCAAAATTTTATTAACATGTTCTTGGAGGCCTTGGGAAATACACTGGAAAAACTCTTAAAAAGGCATTCAGCATGATTTAACAAGATCTATTCAACTATATTCAAAGTGAAGTACTAGAGACATTCAGAAAGCATTCAGAAAACAAATGTTAGGATTTCATGGGTTACTGTAAGCAAGTAGCAGGTAACACTTTGTATGTAAAACCAGCATGGGACCTTCAAAATGAGTTTCCAAATAGTACCTGAACATATTACGAAATTGTAACTGGAATCTACAGTCAGAAACATTACAATTTATCCAGATGTTAATGGACTAACTGTAAACAGATGTTTATTCATGGACTCTCTAAAGAACATCATAAATCACTTTTTTGTAATCTGTAAGTGAAACTCAAAGGATAATCTCAGTAGCCCATTTTTCTCTTTACAAGTAGAAGAAATTAATTCCTCTGCCTCCTTCTTCTTTCACAGGTCTCTTTTCTCACCCTCCCCCAAAGTCTGTATTTCTTCTGTTATGTTCAAGACATTTTATCTGAGAAAACCAAGTCAAAACCAGTCTTTGAATAAAAGACTGAAAGAAACATGGCCATTACCATGTTTAACATCCTCTGTTAAAAGATTTCGGAGAGAGGGTCATGTACCTAAAAGCAGCCCTTTTCTCTCCTGAAGTTTCCTTTTTGGAGTGAAAGTGTCATACCTATAGAGTAAAACAGCATTCTAGGAACACTAGGGTGTCAAAAGTTTGTTTGTGATGCCATGGCAAAAAGCCTAGAAAAAACAATCTATCATGGCTTTGTATTAGACCTAAGAATCTATGGAACACCAGTGCAATGTGTAGCTAGTGGCAGAGCTGACTGGTGGTGTTGCTGTGGAGGTGGGCTTCTCCTCTCTAGATTAACAGCACTTTATTCGCAGGTACTATTTTTATAGTACCCATAGTACCTATTTTTATAGTACCTATATAGTACTATATTTATATCTATCTATACTTGCATTTTTAGATAAAAGTCTGATTTGGAGGTCAAAGAAACACAGTGAGACCCATCTATTTTCTTAAGGATGTGGCATAAACTTTGGACTGTTAGACTTTCTGTACTATGGAGACACACAGTTTAGTGGCCTTAGTGGCATGAGTCGCAATTTCTACATCCTCAAAAGATTTTTCTTTTTGTCTGCTAGTGTAATCTGTAGCTTGCTTAAGATTCAGAGCTCATCAGCTGCCTCATCTTGCATGCTCATTTCAGTCTTTCAGTATAGCAGATAGACAGCTGGGAGTCTTTTTTTTTTTTTTTTTTTTTTAAATCAGGCTGTCACTTACACCATACGTATTGAACTTCTCTTCTAAAGCTCCATGCTGCCTCTTTAAGAAGAATGGTGGCAAAGGATGCATTTTTGCAGATTTCCATAGCTGGCTACTCTTCAAGACATGAGCACTGTGAACTATAACTCTGCAAACCATTCGTGGACAAAGCCATAATTCTGTCATATGTTACAATACTAGAGATAAAATAGCTGTCCAGACACATGAGAGATGATGTAGATGAACAAGTCCTTTCATCTAGATGAGGAAATGAGAACTGGGGGTGCAAAGAACATACTTGGTTTGACAGTGCAGAGGCAGCTTTGTTATGCCACCACTTAAAAATCTACCACGCAGGAAACGCATATTTGGAAGCGTAACCTGTCTAGCATCAGTTTTCCAGAAGCAGAATAGTTTATACTGAATGGCATTCTGCAGAAGCTACTGTACCCACAGACTATTTAGAGGTGGAGAAGCTGCATGCATATCAGACTGGATAATACCTACTTGGTGTACTGAAATGAAAATACCAACTGCAAAGAGTTATCGCTCAACAGGGCTGCAAGTTTGGCAACTTGTTCAAAGCAAATCCTACAGATACCATCAGTAGACCATAGTGTGGCTAGTGTGTGTTAGCTCTAGTAGCCCCTCCTGGTATGTAGATCATTCGTATGTACTTGATTTAGACTTAAGTATTTTTCAAATTCAATCTTATCTTTACAGAATCCAGTAGTTTAGCTAACTGAAGGTTATTAAAAAAATATATTAAAATCGCTCTAATGTGTACAAACATGTCTATTTATAGCATTTCATTTATTACCCTTGGGAGAACAGAAGCAATCTCTGGTAACAAACCAATGCAAAACCCATTAAGAACAGTATTGCTTGAGAATGACCTCTACTGCTTACCGAAGATCAAGACCCTGATTTTGCCAGATGTTTTCCATAATTCTAATTATCTGAAGTGTCAGCATGTCCTGACGCAAGTCTGGAATAGTCAAATACACAGAAATTGCAAATTTCATAACACCAGAACACTTTGTTACATCTTATTTTACTTTTCCTTCAAAAAGTATGTTTAAAGGAAATGAGGCTTGCATAGTTTAGTGTAGGTTTTGTTCTCTCAATAGAGAAAAGCACATTTTAAATAGTTGAGAATTAATACAAATTTGTGGTGGCAATTTCAAAGCTGTTAAAAATATACACTAAAAACATAACAATGGAATTACAGATTACGTATCTGTAATATCTTGAAGACATTTTCAAGTAAAAAACCCAAAGTATTAAATAGTATCGTGTTCCACCTCAACATACTGAGCATCTTAGAACATACAAAATTGGTACATGACTGAGACAAATACTTATTTGTGCATGCTTAATTTTTATGGAAAAGAAAACTGCTTTGCTCAGATGATTTTTTTTTTTAAAGTTTTTTTCAATATATGTATTTTATATTCTTCGAAAAAATACTAAACAGTAGGTTGGGAAAACAACAGATATGTAGCTTTTGGATTACACTTATTTTTCCTTACCGTCTCCATTTTTAAAGATTATCTCATTGTTCTGGAATAACAATTCAGACATAATATCTGGATTTTCCCAGTTCAACCACAGGGGCCTTTTTGCAGATGACATTATCCTGCACTCCTCAAGCCTATAAGAGAGAAGATTTCTATGAAACAGGCACAATTTGATTCTCATACTATGTTTCTGTAATACTACTAAGTTCTCCCTGTTTTCTTCAAACTCTTTGAACTAGCATCAAAGACACACAGGTAACCAAAATCAACCACTTTTACTTTCAGCTTCAAACTTAAATTGTTCCTGTCACCTTAAAGGAACAGCTAACTGTCATGTTGTTCCCTAATTTGTTAAACCATTAGACTGAAACTACTTCACTCTTTATTAATTACTCTGCTACAAATTTTATTCAGTTAACTTTGAAGATTAACTAACTAGTTAACTAAACTAACATTTAGTATGTTAGCATTAAACCTTAACATTGTTAATGTTAACATTACTAAGCATTTACTTAAATATCTAGACAAATTTCAAAATTGAAGACAATACCGAAGATTTCCCAGTTGATGTGCAGGATTAAGAGGAGAGATAAAACCTTGTAAAGCATCCATAAAATCTGGCCGTCTCATTTGTTCAACAAGAAACTTCATCTGCACCTGATAAATAATCACATTCACATTTTGAGAACACTAATTACACGTAAATGAAGGTATGTAGCAGATTTTAGCTTTGGTTTTAAAGCACAGTTTTGCACAGTTCCAACAGAAGCAACTCCACTTAGCCACATATTACACAAACTGAAACCCTTAACTTTAGTTCTGTTGCCTTAAGGAGGTAGACAATGGCAATGCACTCAAAATATTACAGCTTCTGTAATACACTATCTACTGAATAACAGATAGGATAACACACTATCTACTGAAGTTAGCATTAATACTTTTCCAGTTAATTAAATAAAACACAGTTCTAAGTAATTCCTGTGACTCAACAGCAACACTTTTGGTATGTGGACAGCTTATAATACCTTCTGGGTCTCATCTTTTTTTTCCTGCTTGAGAATATCTGTGAGGTTAATCAACTTCTCCATAGCCTCCACCTGCCTGCTCAGATGCTTTAGGTACATTCCACACGCTCGACAATAGGACTCCAGAAGTAAACCAAACCTCTGACTTACAGTTTTATTGTGCATTTCAGACCTACACAGAGAGGAAGAACAGTTATAGCTTAAAGACAAGACCACTTAGAGGTGCCAAAAATGAAGCTATACCTGTAACATCTTCCTGAGGGGCTGCTTAGAGATCCTTCTTTTCAGGTAAGTAACTTGTATTGACCTCCCACAACTCATCTCCTTTTGACAGGACGGATCAGACTTCAGCACCCTTTACAACTAATTCAGCACAGAGTTTATAGGCTTTTTCCCCATTCCTTCTTGATACATCCTGTCCCTTTGCCTTTATTTATGTCCTTCTCTGCCCCTTGCCTTTATTCAAAATCCATGCTTCCCAGAAACTCTGTAGTAAACCTCAAGCTTTCAATTCAAGATCCAGATTTCTTTGCTGAGAGCAAAGCTAACCTGTTCCATTTTCGCCTTGTCTCATTTAGCCAATCCCAGGCTGTGGCCCCTCTAGTCTCCTTGTTCTTTCCTACTCTCAGTCTTCGCACAGTCTGAAAATACATCCCCTCAAACAAGTTAATCAGGCAACTTATTCCATTATCCTTGATGATTACCAAGGGAAGTAGAAAACTGAAAGCACAACAAATATTCCTTGCTTCTATTTCTGTGTCTGATCACACTATATTAGAACAGCATTTTTAGGTGAGACCTAGCTACAATCCAGTATGCTGTAGGCTAATTTATGGTCAGCCTTCTCAACACCAGGAATTACAAAAGCCCACGTTATACTTAGTAAGGAAGAACACTCAGATATTTTGGCTATCAAGCTCCATAAAGTCTTTAATAAGCATGTATGAACAGTTATTTTTCAAAGCCTTATCTGATCAAATTGGGTGGCTTTCTTTAGGCCTCAACTATTTCTAAAATTTTCTGGAAAAGACTGGTGGGGGATCTGGCATACAAAATAAAGTTCAAACAGCAGAAATCTGTCAAAGTTATAAACAGCTAACAATATGGGAGGCTTCCAGCAAGCTTAGTTAGACCATCCTGCTTTTAGATTAATCATCATTAGATAAAAGGAAGTACAAGACTAAGTATTATTATTAACTACCTTTTGAAACTGCAAGGGATGACTTCTGTTACCAAACTATGCATTCAAACTCTTAACCAATATAAAATAAATGTTATTTTAAGTGGTAATATTTTCCTTAAAAAGGACATTTAGTATGCCAAGCTTTTAGAACAACTAATTGTTTACAGCTAATAAGAATCCCACCACCCCTTAACATGATATTAAGCTTACTTTAAATGCCAAAAGAAGAAGTGTCCTATCCTTTGATTGGTCAGTGCTTTCTTGAGTAAAAATCTCACAAGCTGATTATCTAAATACTGTTCATATTTCAGAACCTAGTTAAGGATAAAGAGGAAAAAAAAAATCAGCTGCAGTTATTCTTTCTATGAATAATATACAGATTAAAGGCAGTTAAATAAAAAGCAATCTATGTTTTACATTAAATTTTGTAGAATGACTGATCTTGGTATTAATACTTGCATGCGTTAGGATTTGAACAGTATCTGCTAACAGTGCATTGGCTGCCTCTATTTCAAGAGCTTACCATCTGATGCTTTCTTTGCTGTTACCAAACATTTTAGCCTCAACTTGCTCAAAATTTTGAGAAGATGCTTCTGCTCATGCTTTACCATATGTAAAGGACAGCTGAAATAGGACATCTGAAATAACTGCCTGTTCCAGCTGGTAGAACAGTTCCGCATCTCTGCAAAATTTTGGCATTTAATATCAACAAGCAAAACCACAGCACTATAGAAAATGAACTACATTTCATCTCCTCCTACTAAATCTGCAATGCAAACAGATACTTTTGATGACCCTTTTTCACATCATAAGTTTTGTTGTATTTTAAGCCTCTGTGACTATCGAATGTACAGAAGACATCAAGCATACCAAAATATGTTATATACCTGTACTAGCTGGATTAAGTACTGAGACAGTTTGTCGTCTGTCAAGTACTTCTCTAGACACCGAACTGCAAAAGCTCGCACCATTGGATCTGGATAATTACAGTCCAAAAGCTCCATTGCTTGCTCTGGCTTGATTGGAGGCCAATCTTTTACCAAACAGTACATCTGTGGACAAGAAGTCCAACCATGTTACACATTTGCATTGATTAGGAAGAAGTTGTAATACACAGCCATTAGAAAGTATCATCAGACACAAACTGCTTCTGAGTAGAAGCTGTTTACATGCCAGTCCTCTCTCAATAAACAATTTGGTATTAGTTGCCAGCTGACTTTATTATTTTATCCACTATTAAAAGAATGAAGACAAAACATCACCTTTAACTGTAATTGACAAATCAGCAACATAACAAGGATTCAAGTAATGCCACCAAGAGGAAATCCTAAGACTGAGACTGAGCTAAAGAACAGGAACAATGGACAAGACTGATCAGTCAATTATAGTGGCAACTTGAATCATCTAAGTTTTCATTCAATGTATCATGCACACATAACATGTTTTTAACTTGCTTTAACTTTTCTTTAAAATAGCATATTTTAAAGCTTCTTCAAAACGTAAAACTTCTTCAGTGCTATATGTTACCTGGGCCACTTCATCTCTAGAATTCCATTTAACAGACAAAAGTAATTTGGGCAGAATTTCTGGAGTATTCACGCAATAGTGTCTGCAAAAGAGAAAAAAGTTGTATGTACAAAACGTCATTTTTGCTTCGATAAGCATCTACTATGTCCCCTCAGTCTTGCACCTTTTTCTTCCTTTGTCAGCAGAATCCCATTGATACCATAAGGTGGTGTCAGGATCCATGCACAAAGGTAAGACTGCAGTAATGGGAAAAATGTAAACTAATTTTGGGAGCAAAACCCAAGACAATCATGACAAATCTGGAGCGAATGGGTGAAGTTTGACTGTAACAACAAGAGTTGTTCTTTGGTTTGTTTTTTATTTTTAAATACCTGTGGCTCCACAGGAAGTCCTTCTCTTGCTCAGTGATTTCAGACAAAGGATCTCTTGTACATATGGCTCGCAGTTGCTCCTTGTCACTTTCTCTTAATTCGTTATCTCTAGCTATTCTGTTACTCTGCAGAGAGAAAGTGGTCCAGTAACCGTCCGCACATTTCATTCTGTTGTCATACAACATACATGAAGTATTTTAACAGCATAGCAACACTTATAGCCTATGCAATACTATCTTGTTGTTTCCTTTCGTTATAACTGAGGACTTAAAATTTAAAGAGAGAGAGATGAAAGACTAGGCCTTTGATTTCTAGAACTGCTTTTAGTCACTACTGTGACAAGCGGTACATTTCAACTAAGTCAGCTGTGTGGAGAAATAGCAGCAGTTGACATCCGATGAACAACATAATGCAGCACAAAATGAAACTGGTCATTTGTGTCTCCAGTTTTGAGATTGTTGAGAGCTGCTGAAAGGAGTGAAAAAGAATCAGAACTGAAAAAGCAGAAAATGGGGCATGAAGCTAGGTAAATGAAAGGTAGAGCACTGTAGGAAAGCCTGAGTAACAGGAAGACTGGAAAACATTAACAAGAATTAGTATAAGATATTCCCCAAAGAGCACAGAAAACAGAACTGGTACATGCTGAAATTAATTGTATCTAAGACTTCATTTATCAGAACCAGCTTAGACCAATGGCAGAGGAATTAGAACTACTACTACTACTTGATTTTTCTCCTATACTTTCCATTTCTTAGTTCATTTAATGTGTTTTTCACAAAGCAACATATGAAATGATGCAGTTTCTGAGGTTTCAACTACAGAATCAATTGCACTGCAAAAAAGAGAAATCTTAAGCAGCTTATATTATTGCCTTTAGTATAAAATACAACTGTAATAAACAACTTTGACACTTAAGATGAAGCTATCCCAAAAATTCTACAAGAGTTCAACAGTGGTTTTATACTGAACTCACATTTTCACACCTGTATGATACCTACTACTACAAAAGAGTAAGATCAACTCTTTTCCAAGTTCAGATTGTTTAAACTGTAGAACCACAGTATTTGACCTCTTGTTCTGCTCTCTCCCTAGGCAATTTCTACTGAGCCCATTAAACAAGATAATAAGCAAGAACAAACTGAGCTTTGTCTGCCAGTTTTGTTGACAGAAATTTTCAACTGGTTGAACTAGTACTTTGAAGCAGAAATACCTACATGTCTTTTACAGAAAGTCTTTCCAATACATTCAGATTTAAAAGAAAAAAAGAAAAGGACAATCTGAAATTTCCAGGTAGGAGGATCAAGGCACCCTTTAAAAGGTGAAGTAGTGTTATTTCTAAGAATATACACAAATATAGAAACAGTTGTCAGGTTATACCACATGCTACCTACTTGAGACTGAAAGTTCTCTACTCTACATTTATCTTTAATTAGATAAATTACGTGTTCCCATGATGGGTTCACTATTATTACATGGGACAAGAATATTCTGGCCTTCAAGCTTGCATCCACCAATATTAAGGTATGAATCAACCAACTCACAGGATTTTTAGTACCTTGCCCTGTTAGTAGTGTGACAGTGAGATCTTAGTGCATCACCATGGTTTTTTTATTACCTTTCTGAAGCACATGGACTGGACTTAGAAGTGGGGGAAAATTATTCAGGACTATTATCTGTGTGTCACAGGAAAATTTCTAGAACGCATTCTTAAATATTATGGTGATGGATACAGTGCAAGTAGCAAAGCCAGAGTCATTCTGTAAGGAAGTTGATGGATAAATGACTTTATAATCACCCTACTCCTGACATAACATCAAATAGTTGATATTGAACAAGTGATTAATTGTACATATTCATCTTGATTCCCAAAGAGTCATCCTAAATAGTAAGTGAAAGTCAAAAAAGTATAAAATGTACCTGCATAGTGGGTCAGAAAGATCATAGTTTAGGTCAAGCCCAGAAGGAAAATGCATTTATCCTGTTGCGGTCAACACCAAAAACTTGAAATTCTATGAATTGTGGGACAGTAAATTAGATTTAATATTTGAAAATTCTTTCATATTTGAGATATTAATGGACCTATAAATGATCTCTTATAAGTATTTATTAATTGATTTTAAATGCAGTGTAATGCATTTCAAGGTTAAACAAAAAAAAGTTATGCTCTTTGCATCATAACAAAAACATTTATGGAAAAATCATCTCTCAGTGACTGCTTTGCCGATTTTGACCATTTCAGACAAGCATTTTCTACCTCTTTCAGATATAGCCAATGCTACACAGTAATCTAGTATCTGATTTTTGAATGAGTAACACCACATTGCCTTTTAACTCCCTAAATATAGATAGTATTACAAACAGCTATAAATATGCACAGTACCTGAATATAGAAATTTGGCTTCAGTCCTGAAGATACCACACATTAAAAGATAAAGGGGACAAATACAATACTAAGATATAAGCAGTGATATTCAAACTTACCAAGCATTTAATGAAATGATTTAAGAAAGGATAAGCAATAAAAGGATTTTGGCAGACAATGAGGAGGGTTGAAAGAAAAGCAGCATGAATAATGAGAAAGAGAGACCAAAGCAGTGATATACAGTTTCCCTGTCAACTTAGTCATTGATGCAAATATGCTTTCTCCATATTTAAGCACTATGACCTTCTTCTACAGTATTGTAAGGATTATCACAAAAAAGAAAAGGTAGTAATTTGAGACTTTATTCTACCTCAGAATGTTGGGGGTTTTTTTAATTGTAAAGTGTAAGTTCATCATTACTTTGTCACTGAAGTGAGAGCTTATTCTCCTCACCATTTTCTATTTTTGCCTACAGATGGAACAAAACAATTAGCTGAGCATATATAAGCCCAGGTAATAGGCTATGTTATAGCAAAGGAATGTTATTTACCAAGAAGCCAGCTGTCCTTAAACACTTAAGAGCCTTGCAGCACTGCTCAGTCACAGTATATACCATAAGCAGATATGCCACTTTATGATGAACTTCCTGTAGAGTATCCAGAGAAATCAAACACCTACAACACTTTGTTCAAAATATGAGATGGGACTATTATAAATATCACCAGAATTCCCAGACTGGAAGCTTATTGCACCTACGCACTTTTTGGCACAGCGAAACTTTCCACCCAGAGACTCTCCTTCACACAGACCACAAAGCTCTCTTGGGGAAACTCTCAAGTCTTTGAAACAGCCTCCAGAAGAAAATGTAAAACATACTAACTAACTTCACAGCCTTGTCTTTAAATACATAGCATTTTTAGCTCTACTGCTTTTCTTTTTTTCTCCTTTTAATCATCAAAAATGAGCTTTTAAGAACGCACCAAACAGCCAATTGTCAACGCACAGATTTTCTTCATGGAAGAGAGGAGATAGAGGACTGCACTCGTGTATGCCAATCAATTCCCTTAGAATTCCCTGTACTTATGGTCATAATTAGCCCATTAAACAAGCCAGTAAAGAGTTACAAGCACCTCTAGGTTACAAAAGAAAGCCTACCTGTAGACATGAAATTGTAACAAAATAAAACAGTATCACTGAAGAAGAATTACAACTTTTCAAAAGTTAAGCTAAGTACTTTAGACATCTGAATTAGCAATATAAAAGTGCCCAGAAGGCCCTAACCGTTTGCACAGTAAGACAGTTTCTCTTTAAAGTGTTTTGGTTGTTCTGTGAAGCATTAGGTCAGTTTACTGGTAATATAAAGAAATGAGAATATACTACTCACTTTGCTAAACACAAAACAAAAAGTTGATTTCTTAATTTTACAATAAATCAGGATACATGAAAAAAGTTTTCGTTATAACTAATATACAGAGTAAAATAAATAATACTGACGTATTTTAGTAGCTAATCTTGGAAGGGGAGTTTGCCTTACCAGCCCTGCATAGCTGTAGTTAAACCCCAGTTCACGGGATATAGTCCAATTGGCATGTTCTTCGATCACCATCATATCTGGAAACTTTACAGGATTGCTAAACCAATCAAATTCCAGCTCTAAACATGGAGTTTCCTATATAAAGGGAATTTAAATTACTTTTTCTGTTGAATGATACTAATTATAATACAGCATATTTTGAAAAGGTACTCCTAAAGAGGAAACTGGCATGCAAATACTTACCTTATTTGGATTTGATCCAGTAACACCAATAGGATTCAACAAATCCTCCAGCCCATGAGGTACTGCCCAAAGATTCAAAGCCATTTTCCCAGATACAAGAGTGTCTGTGTAATCAAACATGTTTATATTTCCCCAAGCCAATGGACAGTGTTCCTTAAAGAGATGGAAAGATGATTTTTCAGTGTCATCTATTAATTACTGCAGAGTGAGTTAGGAGAAATAACATTTTCACTCCAGAGCAAGCTGTTACATTCCCAGATTAGCTGAAAGCAGGTTGTGGAAGCTGTACCATATTTTTCTATGAATGACTGTCATGCCAGTCATTTTGCAGAATAATTTCAAAATGCTTGCAAACACATGCTAACATTTCCCTGCATCAAAATAACACAAGATAATGGAGAGAGGGGGAATTTTTTTGACAGATGGAGACTTTTTACAAAGCCCTGTAGTGACAGGACAAAGGGCAACAGTTTTAAATTGAAAGAGAATAGGTTTAGATTGACCATAAGTTGTGGTTTTGTTGGGTTTTTTTTTATTTTGTTTTTAACAATTAGGGTGGTGAGACACTGGAACAGGTTGCCCAGAGAAGCTGTGGATGCCCCATCATTGGAAGTGTTCAAGGTCAGGCTGAGTGGGGCTTTGAGAAACCTGATCTAGTGAAAGATGTCCCTGCCCATGGCAGGGGGGGTGGACTAGATGATCTTTAAAGGTCCCTTCCAACCCAAGGCATTCTCTGATTCTATAAGATGCATAAACCTGGTTGTAGACAAAAAACTATATAGTACCTGTGACACACACTCAAACCCAGAATGTAATGATTCCGGTGGCTAGAATTTGATGCCATATGTAGATTCTTAAAAATTACTATTTGGAATCTTGCATAAAATGCTAAAGCAGCACAGTTTTTCTCTACCTTAAAAATCAACTCCAAATTCAAGTATAAATATTGCTCTTTTTTAATAAATAGGTAAGTAACTTATGGGTTTAGAAACTTGAGTTTAAAGGCACTTGCACCTCAAAAGACTAACACTGATCTTTGGGTCTGGCAATACAGTATAGACACTATTTACAGCATTGAACAGATAAGCTTTTTTCCATGTTAATTTTTGACCACAAAAAAGTGGTAGTCTGAATTAGATACAAGAAAAGAAAAACCCCTATTTTAATCGGATTCAAATCAAACATTGAACTAAGACTCATTGCCAGGACAGCATTTACCAAATATCATCCCAAACTTGACTTAAGTAGCTTTTGGTCGTTAGCGTATTAAAGCCATGAAGTATTTTACCTCTTTAGCACCCTTCCGGCCTTTAACAGAACAGATAGAAAGGCAGAGCCGAGCAGCACGTGGAAGATCAGGAATGTACATGTCATACAATAGCCATTCATTCCATCTGTAAGATTGAAAAAGCAGAATAAAACTAGGTTAAAGGAGAGCATGGAGACAACTGCATTCAGTCAACAGTTATGCTAAAAAGCATTTGTTATATTCCTATCTAAACTGTATATGTGCATAAAGTACACCTTCTTACTGAAGAAGGGTTCTCCTACATGCATTTGACCACTCTACTCCTTTTGGGAATGGAAACTTCCCCGATTAGCCTTCTAGCACCAACACTGTTTAAAAAGTCATGCTAGGTTCAATTCCTGCAAACTTAGTAATAGGTTCATTCACTTTCACTCTTGCAAACCTGACTGTAACTGTCAGCATAGGTATGACCTAAAGATAATGAATCTGTATATGTGCTACACTAATATAAGGTTTAGCTTGTGAAATATTTTTCACTTCAGGGAAAAAAAAAGCAAGTGGGAAAAAATGTGGCATAGCTTTCAGAACTGAACTAAATTTGAACTGCTAGAAAATAGAAAGATAACTGCAAGATGGGAATATAACACAGAAATATAACACAGAAATCCAAAGCAATATTCCTAACTCAGATATTGTTATATTTACCATAGTAATAAGACCACAGATTGGTTCTACAGGAATACACATTTTGTTTTCATGAACTTCTCTAAGTAGACTTTCTCTCCCAATTGGCAGAACTGTGCTTTTGAAGAGGAACTTCTGAATACAGTTTATTTTCCTAAGCGGATTGCCAAGCTGAATTTTCTCAGTTGGAAGAGGCAGCAGCTTCCAAGGACAGCATTAATGTTTCAATGTGTCTGTAGCTACTAAAAGCAGAGTTTTACAAAGAAATAACTGTCCAAGCCCTTCTCTAAAAATGAAGAAATTGGCAGATAAACTTTAATTCACTTTTCTTATGTGTTCATTTCATATAATACAGATCTGTGTGATTATATCCATGCTTTCAAGCTGCACCCTTCACCTTTCCAAGAAGATTTTATCTCTAAAACAGTTAAACTATCAGTTCAAGTATAGCTATCTTTGAGGAAACTCTGAGGGAGAGGCTATTTTTCAATAACTGTGTATATTATTAGGCCCTCTAATTATAACAACTAATCATATTAATAGAAAATGTACAGACAAAAAATATGAATACATTTTGAAACTTTCAAAGATAAAGTCAGACAGAAAATACAAGTCAAGAATTACTTCAGAACACATACTTTGCATCTTATCCTAGCAGATGTTGAAATTTCACACCTCCTCATTAGTCAGTTACAGGCAGAAATTCAACATCTTTTAGACACTTTTTCTCAATATGTTTATATATGCTCATATAAAGCTTCTTTTTGCACACTCATAGCACTTTTAAGTTCATGTGATTTATTTTTCCAGATAATATTCATGGTAGGTCAAATCTCCTGAAAATAATTAGCCCAGAGCTGGCAGTGATTTCCATGTTAGCAAATTATACCTATCTCTCCACACTCAGTGGTTCTTCTTTGGTACACACTGTGCAACCTCACCAAAACAAATTTGCAGGTTACATTGCATCACATTGCCTCATGCTGAAAGTGAAATCTGAACCTGCAACTGGAACACCTGCTATTAATCCGTAGTCAAAACCAGAGCTCAGTCGCCCAGAGCTATGCTGATTTCACAGCATTAATGAGTAATTATATTGGAGTTTCAGAGGCAACTGCAAATGCACATGTAATACAGATCTATTCAGTAAAGAAACTATACTATTATATGCAATGAGACAAAATACTTATGTTTGAATTAAATTAATTCTATTTACAAATATAGGGTTAGGTAAAATTGTTCTTACAAAACTTAAGGCAAGGAATTCCCAGCAAGGAGCTCTACCTGAATAATGGCTAAGTCGAGCCTTTACTCCTTCCGTGCTATCACTTATGATGCCCTGGAAGTCAGATTCTCTATAGTCGTTCAAGTACCTAGCTTACCTGGGATTAGAACAAGGTACCCTTTGAGTATTCACATTGTCACACAAAGGTTCCCCTCCATGGTAGATACCTGTTCTAACATAGATCTGAAAACAATGTTAATATTAGTACTATCTTTGAAATGTTACTGTAAACAATTTTTTTCACTGCTAGCAACATAGACTATGAATACAACATATTAATCCTTAATTTCCATCAAGTAAAAAACAAAAACAAAACTGAAAACCAAACAGCCCCACCACCCCCCAGTTCATTCATGCTCTGCAAGGTGTGAAGCATCGTATATAAGCATACCCTTCTAGAAAAAACATTTTGGTCTTTTTCATCATTAATTGCAAAACTAGTTCTTAAAAATACAGTAACAAACCTGAAATGAACTCTAAAAAACCCTTCGGTTCTTCCTGTGCCAAGCTATGGTGAAAGAAAAGACCAAACTAATTCTGAGAAAGTTAGAGATCCAGGCTTGTAGTATGACTTCAATGGGACTAAACCTTACCTGCCTTTTCTCCTTGATCTTCCCATACCTCCCTTTTTAAAAACAAAGATAGCAGCACACCATCCAGCATCCCCTCATCAAAAGTATTCCCAATTACTGTGATACATTCTTAGACATAATAATTATTTAGAATATAAATAACAACATGGGTTTATTTCTTCTATCCAATTACATACTCAGCTGAAGTGAACTACGCAAACTGAGTTCTGCTCCTATCGGGCAGAATATTTAGCTAAATACCACAACTCACACCTTTTTAGTACACAAAAGTTTTCAGATGCTAACACATAGCTATATTTTTTTAGAATTGAGTGCTTAAATTTAAGTAACAAAGTGGTCTAATTTTCTAACATGTTAAATAACACCTCTTTTCTAATGTAAAAACAGAACAGAAAACTCAGGAGGGAAACCCTGAGTTGCTGAAAACCATATACAATGCCATACAGCATTTGCTTTACCTTGTCTATGTCTCTAATGTTCACATTTACATAGGTTGCACACAGGATTTTTATTCTGAGAGCACTATTTATAGTCCAGAGGGATTTGGCTGTAGCTTCTCCATTCATATAGGGTGTAGCTGTAGAGATACGCCTGGAATAAGATGGCATTGTAAAGGTGTCCAGTGGCAGCTGGGTATATAGGCTTTCCTTAGCCATCAGCATCAGATTGGGCATGCGACCAAGCATTATACAGCTTCTTATATACTGCAAGAAAACAAAACCAAAATTCAGTATGTTTTCAAAGTGTACACCCTTGGTAATTTATACCTAAAAATATTCAGGAAAATAGAAAAGTAAAAGCATATTTAAAGAGCTTATCATTGTCCCTGCATGTGCACCCTTTACAGTGTTTATAACATCCAACAGTTTAAATATGTTGTTGGGTAGGATCACACAGTAGTGCTTCATACAGATTTTGAGATATGAGTAACGTCTACAACACTGGAAGGTGGAACTGGAGATAGAGAACAGAGCTGACAAAATGACAAGTCAGGTTTCTTGAAATGCTCCTTAGCTCCAGCACAGTGCAGCACAAACAAAGCAGACTGCTTCCAGATTAGACCTGTTCCTGGAAGCAGTTGAGCTGTTTTTGCATAGCAAGCTGCTGTACTAGCCTGCTGTGCAGACCTAGCACAGGTGACACTGATGCTCCTAGTCACAGGCAGAGAGCACAAGACAAACAGCAGTCACACTCATTTTTGGTTCAGTTGTGCTTACTATCTTACGCTCAGCACTGAGCCTGACAGACTCTAGCTGTAAGCCTCTATGGTGTCCATTCAGGACTGAGTGCATTCAGCCTGGCAACAATACCACAAAATACAATGCGTTAAGACAGGTCCAGCCCTGGAGTGTAATTAGCAAGCTCTTTTGCAGCACAGTAAAGGCATAGCAGATACTTCTGAAGAAACCACGCTAGATCAAATAGGTCTAGTGTTTGATCTCAAGATGACTGTGCAAAATTATTCATGTATGCCTGCACTTGTTCCCCAGCTCCCATAGAATAGAGCTGCTTTTCCCATTATTCAGGATCCCCCAGCTCCCTTCTCTCCCCCATTGCTCTGGAGAGTGGATCATCAACCATTTTAGATGAAGGAATGGAAGCTGTTTATTACAACAATACATTCCTCAAAGAGGAAGCAGCAGCAGTCTGTCAGGAAATCTACAGGGTAACATTGTTGTCTGCTCCAGAGAGGGCTGCTCAGATGCTCTTCTGTCAGCAGTTCTGTCTCACGCTCACAGCACAAACAAAACCCAGGCAATGAAGGACAGACAGCCACAAGGAAGATTTAACAATGATTTATGTAGTGCTGGAAGTTTATTGCTTCTTTAAAAAGATCAAAAAATGTAAAGATGTAAGTAACAGGAAAACAAATAGTTTGTTTAGATTTTTTTCCACCCCTAAAGGAGGAAGGGACAAGATTCATAGTAGCAATGGTTGCCTCATCATTTAACATCTGACTGAATTTCCTTTTGTATTACATCAACCCCATGTCTTGCCATCAGAAATCTAGAATATTTCTGAAAGTACCTACCACCGATTTATCACTAATGTTAGAAGTAAACTACTTCATTCAAAGAAAAAAAAATTACATTAGTGATATAAATTCTAGTTTAAGTTACCGTTTCTCCCCCGCTCTCTTTTGAAGTGCATACAGCAACAAATATGCAGACTATGCTCATGCACTAGCCAATTAGTTTAAAGATGCATAAACTCTTACTTCCTACGTTTTGGATTAATTTAGTCAAAAAACAAGCCAGTCATAAAATTGATCACTTTTCTCCCTCACAAATTTGGACTATTTTAACATATTTTGAAATAAATCCATTATGTTACTCACCTTATACTGGCTCAGTGGATATTTTTCTAGCAAGTATTCATCACAGCCACACACTTTTAAAATATATTTGCCCTGGTACTCCAAGACGCAAAGTTTCAGTTGTTCAGATGACAGCAACATACTTCGTGTTTTCTTCCTAATTGCTTCAGCAATAACTTGCTCAGGCACACAGTCATGATTGATTTTTAAGGTGTATTTCTGCTTATCGTTGTTTGGTGAGACTATTACCCATATCACCACTATAATTTGCCCTAGAATAAATGTAAAATAGTGTTAGGCCTATCATTTTCAAAACAGTTTCAAAACAACAACAACAAAAACACCGAAACCCCCCCAAACAAACAACTCCTACCCCCCCAACACAGAGACCTGCTTGCAGTAATACTGAAAGAAGATGTAGACAAGATTCACAGCCCAAACTCACAGAGAGTTTATAACTTCTGCAAGGAATTATGCATGCTCAATTTATTTTCGACTCTACTGTAAATTCAAACTTTCACCCCTTCAGGCTAAGAATATTTTTATTAACCAAATACTACTGACTATTTAGCCTTCAAGAAAACAGCAGTAACTGTTTCATATTTGAGGACTGCAGGATAACTCAGTGATTCGGCATCATTTAATTCCAGATTTCTGAACATCAGAGAAAAGAAAAATGCAAAGCCAACAAGCTGTTTCTGCCTGTTAAAAAAATCACCTCTATTTACCAAGTTATATTTCAAGATTTAGTTATTACAATAGCAAAAAATGTAATTTTAAGTGTTGTTGCCTTCCTTTTGAATCTACACTCTATCAAGAAAGTTATTCTGAATAACTTAAGGTGTAAGATATTGCTAGAGCGCACCAAATACAGTACATAAACAGTGATTTACCTCAGTCACCAGCTGTACTCTTTGATTTCAATCACTGAAAAAAACATTATGTTTCTACTGTAAATATTTATCTTACCTTTATCTAGTTTATTGTATATGTGTTTGGGTAGCTCAGGTGAAGATTCTACATTTGGAGGACAGACATATAATGCTCTACTATGTGGTGCATTGGCATCTCGAAGATCCACTGCTTCTTTACAAACATTAAGAATATTTCTTCTGAAGTCTTGTACTTCTGGATCCTTAACCATGTCAAATTCACAGACAGGCATGCCAATAGCAAAACCTACAGTATTGGAGAAGCATGAGGAAATAATTGTAACTGATAATTAAAGCTAAAGATTCCTTCTATCAGTGACAGAAAAAGCATGCTTTAAGCAAAACACAATCTGAAATATTTGTGTTAACCACTGGTTTCTACTTGTATACATAATTGTTTTATTTCATTCAAGAACAAAACTCAGTTCTAAAGTTCAGTGCACTCAGCAGTCACAAAAAAGGTTAGAAGACAGGTGTACATTCACTGAAGATCCTGGAAGCCTTAAGTCACCACTCTCACAGCTAACACTCCTCCTGGAAGAAAAGGCCCAGTAATAAACTTCCTTTGAAGTCAGCACAAAGTTTCCTAAGTGGACCAGAGGAGCTGTTATGTCCGATTTTTTCTAAAACCTTGCCAGGACTATTGGTAGCTATTAGGACCATAATCAACTTTGCTTACAACTGAATGACAGCTACTCAATTTTTCTGATGAACTACACTGTTTAAAAATGTGACAAGCACTCCAAGAGATACTGAACTTAGCTCTTTGGCATACAGTCATGTAGAAGAGTCCATTTCTCTTAGGTCCTCTGTCTCAGATGCAATTCCATTTACTTTAATGAGATTACTTGCATAAATAATTACTTATGCATGAATGTTCAAATGGAAACTTTCAGTTGTCCTGTTGCACAGTTAGCTAACCATTAAGTCTTGAACAGGTTAAGCTTTACAAAACAGAAGTAGTTTACCTATGATGCATTCATAACAATTAAATAATTTAACAATTAGGAGCACCCCAGAACAAGTATTTCCAGTTGACAAGTCTCTACCACTGCAACGTACATCTGTTAGCAACTGAAAGGGAGTAGATATGCTTGTACTGCCTGAATTTAGATACTTAACCTACATGCTGAAACATACGCTACTCTCCCTGTGCTTTCTCAGTGGATAATGGAAAATGATAAGCTACTCCAGAGATGATTCAAAACATTACAGCTTGTCTCCCCTCCCCATGCTCTTCTTGTAGGAAAGGGGGGTAAAAACATCTCATTCTGAAATTTTACTTTCTAAGCAAGATAGAGCAGTATTAAAACGTGTGCTATTGCAAATGTGGTTTAGGATTTGTAATCAAATCCAGAATTTACAATTCTGTAAACTTCAAAACAAATTAAGATTGACTTCCCAAACAATAGAACAGGCTTCACTCTCTAATAGTATGAAATCCTGCTAATAAGAGACAAGGAAAAAATATCCTCTAACCCACGTACAACTACAAATATGTACAAAGCAAAGACTTTACATGTGAATGAAACAGAACAGCAAAAAAAAAAGTTTAATTCACAATTTACGAATGTCAGCTTTACTATAATCAGCATCTTTGGACATTTGATGCAACTGACAGTTATGAAATGGAAACTTTGACAGATAGAGGTGACAAACACAACCCATTTCAATTCTTTGTTTTGTATTTTGAAGAGCAGAAGCCAGTCAAACAAATATTATGTTATGCTTAAATAAAGATAATCTCACCTATTTCTCTATTAAGAATCTTTTCTTCTCTGTTACCTACTGGTTCAATGACTTTTAGAAAAGGCTGAAATAGTCGCAGGTCACAAAGTCTCCGTGTTTCATCAAAAAATTCTTCTCTTTCTGCTTCTTGTGTAACACTTACAAAAATGTAAGAAGATTCATCTTGAAGGAGCTGATAGAGAGGGTATTTTCTCGCTTCTTTAAAGAGTTCATGTTTAATAGTTAGTAAGGTGGCCTCACGGAGGCATTCTAGAGTCACTATCATTCCATTTGGGAGAAGACACTCCACAAGGATCCTTGGTGGCATCAAGTGGATGCCCCATAGTTCACCAGATGATGGTCGTGGAGGCATTTTTAAGTCTTTAGATAACTTTGTACTGGAAGTTTTTCAAGCAGTGATTCGTACAAGTAAACCTAAGTAAAAATCAGAAATTTAAATATTACAATTTAAAATACAAACATCACAACGAATTTCAGATAAAATTGTTCAAACACCGCTTTAATTGTAGATGAATATTCAAAGCTGTATTTTACATTCATAAAAAAGAAAAGGACTTGCTAAAACTGATGTCTAAGGAACTTGTATTTGATATAAATATCTACTCAAATAAAAGAGGTAATAGCAGAATTATATTAGTTTGGAAAAAAAAGCCAATATGCGTATGGTCTTAAAAAAATAGAGGATTAACTTTTTTACCTGAAGTTTATAATTTATGATTAGAACACTTAAATAGCATGGGGGATAAAAATATCTAATATTCAAATTACTATTACAGCAATTTGTCCTGGTTTTGGCTGGGATAGAGTTAATTTTCTTCCTAGTAGCTGGTATAGTGCTGTGTTTTGGATTTAGTATGAGAATAATATTGATAACACACTGATGTTTTAGTTGTTGCTAAGTAATGTTTACACTGGTCAAGGACTTTTCAGCTTCTCATGCTCTCTGCCGGGTGCACAAGAAACCAGGAGGGGGCACAGCCAAGATAGTTGACCCCAACTGGCCAAAGGGCTATTCTATAGCATATGACGTCATGCTCAGTATATAAACTAGGGGGAGTTGGGCGGGGGGTAGTGATTGCTGCTCGCAGACTGGCTGGGGATCGGTTGGCAGGTGGTGAACAGTTGTATCAATTGTTTTTTCCTGGGTTTGTTCCTCTCTCCCTGTCTTGTTGTTTTCCTTCTCATTACAATTTATTATTTTGTTGTTATTGTTCCAATTATTAAACTGTTGTTATCTCAACCCACAAGTTTTCTTACTTTTGCTCCTCCAGTTCTCTCCCCCATTCCACTGGGGTGGAGGGTGAGCGAGCGGCTGTGTGGTACTTAATTGCCGACTGGGGCTAAAGCACAACACAATTTTTAAGCAAATCTCAAACGCAGTTCTTCACATTTTTAATTTGGCAAGAGAAGCATTATCATTTGGATGAAATACAAACCATCAGCTCTGCTCAAATAGCCAAACCAATACTTCAATTTTTTTTTTTTTAAACTTTTTCTCATCCCAAACCTCTTGAGTATTCAAACACCACTAAGATAATAGTTATAGGTATTTACTAAAACCTCTAAACTTGATTTTAAGAATCCATGTACACACAAAACTTGGCCTTAGCTTTTTTAGATCAGTAACAGCAACAAATCCTTTTTTCCATGAATGAGAAAGAAGAACTGAGATGGAGATTAACACTTTTTGGTTGGGCTTGTTTTATTTAGGATCAATTCCCTGTCCTAGTTCCCTTTGGCAGCCGCATGAATGTCTTTGCCAAGCCAAAGGAAAGGAGAGGAACACGTGTCTGACCTTCTAGCAGCGCTGCCTCATGCCAGCTTAGAGCAGGTACAAGAAAAATCGTACCTGGACAGAGCAGAGATGTTTTACAGCCCAGTGGCCAAGAACAGATGCCAAACAAAGAGCAGAAGAACTAGGCAGGCATGCAGTGATACTTCATCAATAAACTCTCCTAATCACTATCTATTTTTAAGTTCCTTAACCAGAGGCAATATTTATGTATTTGTGAAAGAAATCCATCAAGAACTATTGAGTTTGTCTAAGAAGTTTTCACACACAAACCGTTGGCATCCTGTGACAAGAGTGAAGAACACTCCATGTCATAAAATATTTGCTTTTCTTTGTTCTGAAGCCTGCTACTTTCACCTGATACCCCAGATTTCTTGTAATGAAATAAAGTTCCTTATCTTTGCATTCATTGCTCTTAATTCTACAGAGATTCATCGAGTTCTCCCCACTACTTCTTTTCCATAATAGTCCCAGTTTATTTAGACCTTCTCTGCCCAAAAGTCATTCTATATTTTTGTTAACCCTTGTTACCTTCTCGGTATCTCTTCCACTTTTACCATACCCTTTTGCAAGGGTTGGTAGGTTCAAAGGTTGTTCCCCCTCAAACAACCATATCTGCACACCATATTCAAGGTCCAAACTGAGCATGCGTTTACATACTGACATAGTATTTTCTATTGCTTTCCTAATAAGTTGCTTTTCTGACTGTCACTGAGCAGCAAGACAATTTCGCTGAACTACATATCATAGACCTAAGCTCTCATTGCAGAATAGTAAGTTACTGCAGAGGCCATCACACGTTATGCAAATCTTGAATAGTGCATTACTTACACTTAGCCCGTAATTTCATTAACTTCAGCATGTACATTATGAGAGAGGGTAATATCAACAGACATCTAAACAGCAGTCCATCGTCCATCACGCCTCCTCCATCAACCAAGTGTCCTGAAAGCACAGGGCTAGGATAACTACCAGGCTACAATTCTAAAGCCATTCTTAGTCATCTTTTAAGTCAAGAACCTTCTTAGGACTATCCCTCTATCTTAGTTTCTTTTCTTAACAGAAAGGAGGGAAAAAAACCAAACCAACAGCTTCATATCTCTTCTGTTTCATCAGCTTTCTGGAAGCTCCAACTGTGGAAAAGCAATGAATGCTATGCTTGCCCCTTGCTCAGCAATTTTTAAATATATATATATAAATATAAATATATAAATAATGTATCTATCTATAAATATATGAAATTATAAATAGATATAAAATTATATATATGTAAAAAATAAGATCATGATCCTCATTCCTGCATTTCTGCGCCTTGGTACTTATTTTCTGAAAAGTTTTCTTCCAAGTACATCCAGTACCTGCTTTTGCCACACTTTAGTTCTTAAAAGGAAGCATTAGAATGAAAATGATGTTTTCCCAAATCCACTGCTTCCTAAGCAACTCTGAGTAGCAGTAGGGTTGTCTTTTTTTATCCCTCCTTTGTAGTTGTAGTTTGGGCTTTTAAAAATAGCAACAAAAGTTCTAAAGTGCCACTACAGGTTTAGAAAAATGCTTTTCCACTAACTCCTCATACATATTCAGAAGGGCTTTGCAACTGACTTTTTAAAAAAGAGCTTAAACAAGCTACTTTATTTTCCTCATCGTTGTAATAGTGTCAGTGAGCAGATGCTGAAATGGAAAGTTCTAAGCACACTCACAGTGTAGTTGAAGAGGCAAACTTGGAAAGCTTACCAATTACAAAACATTACAAATGAACCCAAATAACACCAGAGTAACTTGGAGAATTCTGAATTACTGATTACTATCCTCAGTTTACAGATAAAAAGAAATACAGAGAAGGTTAAATAGCATCTTTTTGATGAGGCGAAGCATGAACAAGACTCCCTCTCCATACCAGTGAATCACATGCTTATTTACATTTCTTAATTACAAGCACAGGCAGAAACACATTACTGTTAAGGCATATACCAGCATGAAAAAAAACAAAACAAGAACATGCAGTCGTAAGAACTTTTCTGTCCACACATACAAACAATGATACTACAGATGGACCACAATAAAATTAAATATTCACAACACAGACTGAGTTTACACCAGCAGCCTTTTAAGTTCAGTTCCACAATCCTGTTGAGGCTCCTCTGAACCGATGGTTGTAAGAGCTCATCTTCTCCCTGCCCAAGGCATGTGTTCTCATTCTTCATCATGCTGGCACTGGTGCTCCCTGAGCCAGCTCATGACAGGATCAGATGGATTAAAGTGGCAGGGAACTACTCATTTTTCCCTTCTTGGGTTAGCTTCTGCTATTTTAGCTGCCTTACTGAGATCACCAAGGAGTGAGACGAATGCCTGCATCTACACTGGAGAGTGAGCACAACTACAGCAGTGCTGAGCTAGTTCAGCTTCAAAAATGGTGGTTCCATTGCAAATTTTTCCTCCCTCTCCACCAATAATGGCTAACAAAGAAACAGAAGCAGGGCTGGGGGACACACATACATATTAAATCCTTTTAGACAAGTATCTTTTCAAAAGAAATGTCAACCTTGGCTTTTTAAAAATTTCAAGCGTTAAATGCCAGCTCAATACCATTTCTTTAAAGACTTGCAAACAGTCCAAAGGGGACACCCCAAAATCTACATTCTTTTTAGAGCAACTGCAACAAAACAGCAACTTTTGTTTTAAACTGGGATACAGACATGTGCTGGAATGGTGCATATAGTCATTCTGTGTGCACATTCATTTTACTTGCACATGTAAGCACGCCTCCAGGGTTTGGATTTGGAAAGCAAAAATGTAAACAGAAACGGTTTTGAAGTATAGTTGGCAGCTTGTGTTTCTGTGTACACTTTCAAATCTGGAAAGCTGCCTGGAATAAATAGAATCAATTATGTTCTTCGACAGTAAAAGGACTACAATTTTAAGAGAATTCTAGAGAGATACCATTTAAATCCAACTAAGGATACACGCAAACACTTCAAATGAACACTACATCACACCTGCAATCCCTGACCTTCCAAAAACACCTCAAACTTTTTTCCCCTGCCAAAAGCTTTGGGATGCCACAGATGGTCAGAAAGGCCAAACTCAAAGATGCCCACTGATGAAAATGCATTATTTTCAACTCATTACAGCCTTCCTGATCCATTCAGCACATTCTCCATCACTAACCTTGCTGAGCACCCAACTTAGCAAGGATCAAATTTTGAAACTCCATTCAAAAAGAACAGATATACATGGAGGAAGAATGAGGGAAGTTAAAAAACATACCTCCCAAAATACTAACTTCTACTTGCTTCCAGATACACTTATCGCATTAATGTGAATTTATATAATCTATTTTCCTATAGGATAGAAATCCCCTACAGTCAAACAACTACACCATTTAGAATAAGGGATTCAAAGTTTAGAAAATTTGGTTTTGGTAAACAATGACAGTTTTATCACCTCACAGCACTGAACTGAGCAGAACTGCAGCGGCATGGTTAACTAAATTTCATTCTATTGCATATTATATTACAAGTGACAGCCTACAATTATTTTTCTAATGTCTTCTTGATGTCATACACATATGTTAACTTTGAAAAGGTTTACATGAGACCATCATAAAGTTTGCTACCACTTCTTCTGAAAATAATTCCTTCCCCTTAAGGAATGGAGCTCAGTGAGGGAGAAATTCAGTAAGAATTGTACTGCAGGAGAGTTAATGTTGGTTCCTAAAATTAGTACTCAAAGAAGTATTTTCTATATTCATAATTTAAGCAAACTAAGCTTGGGACAAATTAACTTGAGTCAAAACCCCACATATATTTTCCCCTAAAGACATTTGAAGCTACTGCAGCTATTTTCACCACACTTTTACACATAAAAGCCCTGTGCATCTATAGCTCAGCAGGACACCCTGGCAGTATTTTTTCCACTGTAAGTGTTTTTCGTACATTAACATTTTGCCAGAAGAATCTCAAACAGGAGCGTCACTGATCTAAGTTTTGTGTGTCTTGCTAAAAGGAAGGACTGTTACTCTTCAGTACAGATGGAATCTACGTTACAAAAACAAGCAAACGAGAAATGACCTTTCATGAGCAATTCTGTCAGAAAGTGTGGAGAACCCTTCCTTGCTAAGAGAACACTCATTTTTACTGATTATCTGTTTACAGATTAGAGGAATTGATTTTCACAGTCTAGAGATTACTCACAAACATTCTACCTACTCCACATAATATCAATATTTCACAATTTACATATATATATATATAAAAATATATAAAGACCACAGTTAACTGATAAGGCTTTTTCCCCGTTTTGTAAATTATCTGTGAGAATGTTTACCAAAGAGAGGAGCTCCATCTAACATTAACACATGCATCTTATAAAGCAGGTGAAAACCCACTGTGCAAGTCTGTGGGCCAGTCTAAGGAAAAAAAAAACAATTTTGTTCACTTTAGGAGACTTATTGTTAAGGTTGTCTGTCATCAGCACAAGCACCTACAGTTATTCTTCAGGCTCTGCAAGAAGGCAATTCTTCCATCTATGATGTACCAACTAGCAAGAAATGTAGCAAGCACAGAAGGAAGCAAGAAGCAGAAGTGTACTGTACTGTAATACTGTATTAAATGTATAAAGTATGGGATGATTATGTAAAGAGGTACACATTCCAGTGACTGAGAACTGAATAATTTTGCATTGCTATCAACTAGTGTTTCAAAACCAATTCAAAAGGACAGACTAAACACTCAATACAATTTTATCAGTCCATACTTGAAACTGAATTAGTCATTCAGTAAACTACTACACTATAATTGAAGTCCACTAGTTCTTCCAGTCACAAGACAAATCCCATTACATTGCTTTCATAGACAGGACATAGCAATGTTTTATAATAATTTGCAGTATCTTTGGTATCAAAGAGCTACTCGTTAAGATTTGTGTCTAGATTTGATTTCTTTTCCAGGTAGAAGTTTCCGCTAGACTCTGAGCATTGCCTTAAAAAAAAGTCTTCTACTCATTAAACAATCCAACTATGTTTATAGATTCCAATTTAGTGCGCACTCATGTGTAGGTTACATGATTTTCTTGATTCTCGACCAAACTAACAGAAGTATCAACTACAGGTATGTCCCCAAATAAGCTTTTTTTAACTTCTGTGGAATCCCTGAAACAAAAGTTATGGGAAAAGAAAAAAGAAAAAAAATTCCTGGGACAAGAGTAACACTTTTCAGAATGCAAAACCTATATTCCACTCTGTCCCAGACATTTCAAAGTTTCTAAAGACCAAAATGTTTTATTCTCAACTTCAGACACATCAGGCACTCCAAAACTCACCATGAAGAAAACTGGGCAGAGTCGTCTGTCTAATTCTGCTGCTGTCCAAACCTGCTGTGTGGTAACAGTAAGACTGCCCCAGACTAGATATTTTCAGTACTGTCCTTTTGTTCTTCCTGCTTGCCAAGCTGGCATTTTTCCAAAATCCAGGAAGACTAGTACAAAAATGTCTGAAATTGTCCTCTATGAAAACATTGTTACACACAGATTTAAACAGTAGCAATATTGCTTTGCTTAGAATAGAAAGCAAGAGACTGTTACACTACAGTTAGGTCTTCACATTTCTTAAGTATTACTTTCATCGTTATTTCACAGAAAAGGCTCAGATACACAGAATTCCTTATCTGATCACAAACAGCAGCGCAAGGGAAACAAACAGAAGGATTTAACAGTTGAAAACACATCTTTGCATTTCATTTCCTTCTGAAACAGGCAAGTATTTCCAAACACTACCAATTTTATCTGTAGTTACCTACTTCTTCCCCCCTGCAAAAAACAGTGCTAGGTACCTTTGTCTTGTTCTAGACAGCTAAAAAACCTAACATTATTGGTAACAACTGTAGAATTATAGTACAGCAGAAATACAAGATCATTCTTTCCTGTGAATGTAAAATCTCACTGGAAATTAGTGAAAAGAAGTTTCAGTTTAGTTAGATAGGAGAACAAGGGTTGACTACATTTCAAAGCTGTTTTCTTTAAAGTTATCTTACATGCAGATTTTTTTTTTGTTTCAGAATATAATATTCTTGGATCCTGGTTGTAGTGACTTTCAGATACCATGAATAAAATCAATGGTGAGGTCATCCTGAAAAAAAAAAGAACTCACTATACAGTATTGTCCAAGAACTGATATACATGTATGTTATGTTAATGAAAAAATATAGGATCAAACAGTCGAAACGAAAACAAGATGAACAGTTTAAAAAGATTTACTATTGCTGGAGTCTTTTTTTTTTTCTCCAAGAAAACCAAAAGACCTTTGTTAAATTCTTATTTTCAAATCCCCTTGCTCGCCCTCACCCATCCACACAGGCATATTGTTTATAGCTTCACTCACTATCTGGGAGCCATGAAAACAGGATCACAAGAAAGAAACATTTGCAAGTTGCTGGTGACCTCTACAACTCCCACTATGATTGTGCTTGTTCCCTAGGGATGCCATGACATACCAAAAGCAGAATGTCTGTCCTAGAACATTTTCTTCCAGTTAAAAGCAGAGTTTTTTCCTCTTTGTTAAACAAAGGAAAGCCTGGAATTAAATCTTCCATTTTAGTCCAAAATCATTCAGTAATTCCATTTCTAGCTTCACCTCAAAGGACAGGATTTTGTTATTTATAGAAGACTAGTAGTCATAAAGCACAACAAAGAATTAGAAAAGCAACGCATCTTCTCTTTACGCTTCACATATCTGCTTACTCATTATTTCAATGATTAGCTTGGCTTGCTATGTAGCAGGATGAGAATTACTCTCCCACCTGGCTGTGTTCCGGTTGGAGCTGTTCCTCCACAGCTAGGTTTGCACTCCGAAGTTCAGTGAGTGGCACTCAAATTCTTTCAAGCTCTTTAAATCAAAAGCCTTAAAGTTCAGCAACAAAATCAGAGCAACATGCCATTTTGTACCAACAGAAATAAGGTTTTCCTCTGATTACATATTTTTCTTTAATACTCTATTTAATATGGGGGACAAACTTTTTTTTATGTGAACATCAGAAAGAACATGAAGTAAAAGCACACCACAAACCATACTCTGCTCCTTGCTATAAATACTGAGGGCTTCAATGTCAGTTTTCACATGCAGAGATGTTCTCCTTTTGGAAATTAGTGCAAGACAATGTAAACAAAAGATTACTCTAGAATGCCTGTCATTAAACTAGAATAGATAGGTAACAAGTACTGAATATACATATAAAAACATAAAACTCCACCTTAAATAATGCTGTTTACTTTTCTTTCCATGTTTCTTCCCATCCTCCCACCTTCCTGGGATATTTGGAACCCAGACAGTAAACAGGATCTTTAAAAACAGGAAGCGCTGGCACACAGACAAGGACAAGGAGCTGGAGCAGAGTGAATCCAGGTGTTCTGCACTCTGGTCTAGTCTGAATCTTCACCTAACATGAGCCACTGTGTAGCAGAGCTGTAACTCAGATACTGGGCCTTTCCTGGTGCTGATCCCCCTAGGCATGTCACCTTGGCTTTTAGAAGTAACTCCCTCTGCTGCAGCAAGATGAACCTTCAGGTGTATTGAAAAAGATGAAAGACTTCCTCTCCCACTGTCCATACCTAGAAGGGCAGGGAAATAACTGCAATAAAACCCCGGAGGTACTGCAGTCCTCCCACCGCTGTGCTTGCCTCTCTGCCACAAGCAACAGTATCAAAAGGGTTCAGTCTACAACACTGACCGGACCAGCTCCTCTGGACGGAAGGCACAGAGAGAAATGTGTGTTCCTAAGAAAATTTGACTGAGATTGGGTCCACTTCTGTTTATTAATTTACATCCATCTTTACTCAAAAGATACACCCTGTGAGCCCTTTCTTTACTAAGAAGCATCTGAAAAAGACACCAAACTCAGACTGACTCACAGCATATTGTGTACTTCCCACATAACATTTCTAGAATGGAGTCCGACAGCAACTTTAAATTGAGATAAGTGTTTCTTCCGTACCAAATTACTGCAGACCCTGAAAGTAACTAATGTGTAAAAAAAGCAAAAAGTTTTGGAGTGGCCGTGGAGAGCAGTATTTTTGCAACTTTGTAGATTTTTAGTATTAAGCATAGAACAGGGAACTGGAAGACAGAAGTTTCTGTTCCGTAATCCAAACATAAATTAGCTTTCCATTTATTCTATCTTAACTGACTTCTGTAGCCAAACAGCATTTATAGAAGTATGGGTTTAGTCTGCATGGACTTACTGAATTCCGTTAGCAAAAGTCATTATCTTTTATGTACTGGCAAACAGAGGATGGGATGCAACTTCACTTTTGATAGAGCATTTGTAAGGAACCACATGCCTCAGCAAAAGCCATGGAAGTAGGTTTTTCTTTGTTTAAGCTCCTAAATTGAAAAAACCGAAACGATACTTTCTCCATTGAGGTATTCCTTAACTCCTTTTTTAAAACCATTTGTTGAGAGAACAAAGTTTGTGATAGAGTTAACGCAAAGGCACAGCCACCTTAATGAAAAATTTCAATTCTGCAGCTAAATACTCTTGCCCTATAAACAGCTGAAATTAATATAGTTCTTAGCAAATTGTCCTATACTAAGACACATGGAACAAGCCAGCAGACAAACAAATCCAGCTCCTTGCAAACCCTGTCCTGTAGAAGTAGTTGCCTACTTCCACACGAGCTATAATCACAACAGGAAAATACCATGGCTTTTCAAGAGTCAGTTAGAAATAATAAAGCACTACTCTCTAGTAGACTTGTTTGTGATACAGCGTCAATGGTGATTAACTAAATATTTATTTAGCAGTAGATGATAACCCTGCTGAAAGGTAAGCACCAGCAGTTTTCCATAAGATTATCAACAGACCTTTATTTACTCCAGCAGCAGACTGAAACTGTCCTGCCTACCCCACACATGAAGTGTGCGAGAGGCACAGTGGAATACTATTCAGCTGCAAAGCATTTAGCACCACTACATGTTCCCCTCAGGCTTCATCTCCCTAAGGGTCACAGATCACTTAGGTTGCATTGCACCTAAGCGCATCAGAAAACTGGGCCTTCTATGCAGAAGAATACTGTCAATTGAATTACTGATTTTGTAAGCATATTTGACCGCTTTATATAAGTTACAAAGAAACCAAAGTTTCTCTGAAACCTTAAGGAGCATGGGTTTATTTTTGTTCTAGCTATTGACTCTGGTTAAGTAGGACTCCTCTCTGCATTTACAGGTTGAATGCCAAAGCAACAATCATGAGTCCAGACGCTAACATATTTGCATTTGTGTTCAAGAAGTGCAAACAAACATGATTCATTGCGACTATTTATGTCATTAGGTCCTGCATGCTTCAGCCCGAAGTATAAAAACAGCTATGGTAAACTGTGACAAATGGTTCTTCAGCATGTTTAATCAAATGTTTATTATTTCTGTACATATCTGTTAGAAGCATCTGCTTTGCAAACCCTACGTTGTGCAAACACAAAAGCATGATTTCAAGTATGGGGCTACCAAGACATTAAGCTTGTTGTCAGTGCATCTCTTTTTCCTATACTTCAAGCTGTTACCCAAATTGTTTCTCTAACAAGGTCAGGGTACCAGCAACTTGTGTTTACTACATCTGAAAGAAACAGCTAATATTTGCCTAAATAGATGTTTGCAATTAACATGAACTTTCCAGAGAAGAAAGTGACATAAGCTCACAGGTATTTAAACAGTGAATACCAGCAACATCTCCACAATAGTTTAAAGATTTCTCAACTTCCCAGCTTGGAAAGTCACCTTCATATCCAGATTAAATGCTTTGAGGACTAAGGCACATGCTGCCTACTACTACAATCAGAGCTCTGTAAAAGGGATACATTAAAAACAAAGACCTTTATTTAAAAAAAGCCAAAAAGATACTGGCAGTAGTCAGTCACTGCTATTAAGAGAACTTTACACATCTGCACAAACAAGGAAGTATTTTTAATACATGGTTCTTTGGAAAGATTTTGTTAATGTTTTTGTAGGTGTGTATATTCAAAAAGACTGAAAGCAGTTTTCAGCCTGGTGAGGTTTAACCCTGGGATAGAACAGGAGACCACAACAGCTTAAGTGTTTTAGATTTAATTTCAACCCATAAAACCCAACAATTAGGGAAGAGTGACTATATTGCAAATCATCTTTTTTTGTTCTTTAAATAAATAACCTGCTCACATACCAGGACAGCAAGAGATTAGAAGCTATAATAATGGTTACACTTCTCGTGTCACCTTGCAGTTGCTTGTGATGATATCCTGTCTGCTGATGTACAATGAAAGGCTTGGAAAAGAGGTGATGAAAGAAGAGTTGAAGAGCTGGATTGCAAAGTAATTTGACAACACATTTAAGAAGAGTTTCCACAGTCAGGAATAGGTTTTGCTATCCTTTTCTTCATGTATCAACTCTGCCGTTTCGTTGCTCACTGGCCTCCGTTTTCATCCTTTATCTCTTGGTGGTAGTTATGCCATCTTTTCCTACATGTCAAAACATTCCAAGTTGGAGGTATCTAAGATCAAGGCAGTGCTGCTGAGCAGTGATAACGACATCAGTGTTTTATCCTCCATTTCAGAGCAAGTTGAAGAGGAAGACAAGTTATTAGAATTTTACCAACCACAACCTTGGTAAGCAGTTAAACATCAGAAAAACAGTTAAACTTTACCTTCTCAATTAAAATGTTAAAATCAACTTTAAGTGCTTTCTTTTAGCTAGCGACCACTTCTCAAAAAATTCACATAACTGGTTACGTTTATCATCTACAATGACAGCATTGCAAATTTCACATATTATTATTTTACACCAAAACACAAACATAATTTATTATAAATCAATCTTTGTAACAAGCTTGCTAGACTAAAAGTGGCACTCACAGGCACCCTATTTGGACACAGCCTCAATTATACACCACAATCAAGACTATTCAAGATGTCTGGATGTTGCTTAAAAATTAGCTCTTCCACTTAGACGCTAGAGGTTTTCTTGGGACAAGTGCTCTTCTACAGTACTTAATGTCAAAATTGAAGGAGATTTCAGAGGTGACAGCATGAAATTACAAGAAGATAAAATACAATATATTAATCACTTTCCTCCCACCAGTGGAGACTGCCTTGCTAAGCTGCTAAGTAGAACTGGTTGTTCAACATCCACATAAACTTTTCAGAAGGCAGAAGAGCAACTTTCAGTTTTATTAGTATCACTTCCACTTTTATAATCCAGCCACAATATTTGCTGATTATTCAGAGCTGGGAACATAAATACAAAAATGAAGAATAAGTGGTATGTTTTATAATCTAAGCATTTTAATGACCACAACAAGCATATTTTAGAATATTATTTGGAATAGAAGTTTTTACTTCCCTTTTCCCACAGGAAGCTAGCTCTAGCTAGGAACTTCTCCTTATGTTAGCACTATTAACTTTAATCTTTTAAACTATTCCTGTAGTCAAGAGTCAAGTGTTTTCCAGCCGTAATGAAAAGTAACTTAATGGCACAAGCACCAAAGCTGGATAATAACATACCTCATCACACAAATCATATTTGTTGAGTTTGAGAAAGAAAAAATTCATCTCCACTCTGCTTGCTTGGTAAACTAGATTTTATCTCTGCTCATTCTTACTTTTTTTGTGCTTGTATTTTCAAGTGTTCAGTTTGCCTACATCTTTGCAGAGATAGGTCTCATCACTTTTACAGTAAGTCAGATGTCAAAGTCCCAAGGTACAGAAAATTTTGTTCTATTAGATTCAGATCATGGAACAGGCAGGTATTTCTACTTATGGTTGATCAGACAAGATGCTGAATCTTGAATATTTTCTTTCAGTAACATTCAAGGTTTCTTGCATTTTGAGGATGTTCGAGAACTTGTTTCTTTGTTGACTGCTAATAGCTAAAAGATGGAATAAGGTTGCAACAAGGAGTAACTTTTGCTCATAGATTTAGTGTCCTCTGCAAGGATCCACAGCTAAACAGCTAATAGTTTAAGACACTTTTCCAAGACAACAACTGCAATCTCAGCAGACAATCCATGCTTCTGGAAGGACCATGACCCAAGTCAACAGCAAGAGTTAAAAATCAGGAAGAGTCTTAGAACACACTGGGCAAGAGTCATTCATCACTGTGAACTGCCACATTAAGTATTGGCAACAGACTGACTAATTAGTATGGAAATAACAAAAAGAGTTAAGTTTCAATGACAGATAAATTTGACATGTTGTACAATCTAGGAGGCAACCTTCCAGTTTTCTTTCTTTTCTGTTTGGACTTAGAGAGAAAACACCCAAGGGATGTTTCTCTACATTTCTTTGCCTTAGAAGAGGGTCACAATGTACAGCCAATAATATGACTCAGCTGTCTCAAAATTTCAGGGAACTTTACAGTAACTCTTAGTCAATTCAATAAGTCTCCTGTATTCGACAAACATGCTTTGTGGTTCACAATCCTCAAAAGCTACATTTGCAAGCATTTATTTAACCGGAAGCTGTAAGCAGAACTGCCAAAGTTTTCCTACATAAAATCCATGAGGATAAGTTAATCTAAAGAAATGTGTTAATGGGTAGACAAAAAAAAAATCCAACCACCCAAAAGACAATCTCTGAGGTATATCTAACCGTCTATTGGTAAAAAGCAATGGGGCATGAAACAAGAGATCACTGAACCTTCAGTTCTGTGTTTGACCCAACTGTTCTTAAACTAGACTGCAGAAGTAGCCATTTACTTCTATTGCTGCAAGTTAGCAACATGCCAAGGAGGTGAAAGCTTCAACAGTACTCCGTCGTTCTCTCCCCTTCAATTTCCCAGAGGTAAGCTGGTTTCTTTGAATTTCATTTTTACATTTCCAGAGTTCAGGTATTTGAGCATTGTTTTGAAAAAACAGACTACAAACACTCCCAGCAAGTGTACTTGGTCAATTATGCCTGCTAAGTGCTTTTATTCCCTGCTTTACTGGCTTTAAGAAAAGAATGCTCTTAGTAGAGAACAAGTGACTATATCCACTGTTCCTCACATTTCTTGCTTGAAATACACAGGCTTCTTAGACTGCCTTCCACAAAATCTGCATCCAGAATTAACTAGAAAAATACTCTTCTAGAATTGAAGTGTAAATGCATGATATGTAAAATCAAACAACATACTGGCTGCAAAACCATTAAGTACTGCTTAGACTGAGAATGAAGATCCAGAATTACATAGACTGTACTAAGTCTGCTGCATTTCCATTTGTCCACAAGTTAACTCACAGGATTTATAAAAATGCCTTTTCGTTGTTTTTTTTTTTTAAAAAAACCAGTTTGATTCCCTCTACCCCCCAGCTGGGCTTGCTTTTGTGTTGCATTTTCTGTTTGGTTCATTGGGTGTTTTGGTTTTCCTTTGTTTTGTGTTTTTTAAAGTTAATACTGTAGCAGTGCTGCAGGGAAAACAAACAGTTAATACTTGAGTATTATTTCTGGATCATTTAACACTCTATTAACCATTCAGAAATAGATTTGTAGAATAAATTCAGTTGGAAGGAACCTCTAGAGGTTATCTGGACCAACCCTGTACTCAAAACAATTCACATGTTTGGTGTCCAAATAAATATCAAGAGAAGCAAATCTATTTTCTCTCCACTGGTCACATTTGGATTAAGAAACTACAAAGAGAAACCTGTAACAAAATTCTTTGCCATGACACATTCAACTTAAAGGGCAAAAGAAAATTCCCATCCAGTTTTAGAGTAAATATTTTTGTGGCCTCTTCTAGCCATAGCTACAATTTCAGACAGGCATCATCACTTGGAGCAGCTGGATGTCTGGCTTTTTAAAAGGATGAGACAAAACCCCTACAAGCATGGAACACAATGCATAAAAAGCCACAAAAAACCCCAACAAAGCCTACCTTAGCTTACACTACAAGCCATGAGTCTGTTTCTTCAGTTAGTCAAAGTACAAATGCTTATTCTTTCCCTAATGCTCCCCCTCCAACTCAATCACGCACACAAAAAAGGCACATATGGCACATTTTTCCTCAACTGAGAGATTTACTAGATTTCACACATTTTTCAGTAATTACAAAACAGTAAGTAGTAAGACAAAATGTAGTTTTATAATGGTATTTTAAGACTAAACTGGAAAGACTAATTTTGCAGTGTTATTCCCGCTCCAGTTATAAATCATAAAAATCAGTTTCCTCATCAGTATCAAAGTTTAAAAAAAAATCTTAGCTTCCTCCTCACCCAAATACAACTTTTTCAAATGTCCTATTAACTACAACCTTTGTTAACCTTGATTAATGTACTCAACTAGGCAAAGCAAACTTACATATGATATCCATCTACAAGATGCTAGTATTTCTTGTATTATTTGGAATTAATGTATCAACATCCCAATTTCCTTTCCCCCAAAACAGGCAAGAAAAGCAATAGCAACAGATTTCTATTTGGAAGTGACTGATATTTGCAAGGTGTTCAGATATCTGAGTATTCCTGGTACTCAGAGAATCTGCACTGAAAGTCTAGAAGACTACATAATGAATTGACTTTTTAATGTACAAAATTTTTAAGAAAGCAGTTTTTGCAGACTAAATGTCAGCCTTAGGCTTGTTGTCTAGCCATTTATAGATAACTTTAAGTCCTTTCCAAGTTAAAACTATGATGATTATCAAGGTTGTTCAAAATTGTATTAAACATGACCAACCCACTAAAAAGCACACTACACATTTGAATCTGAGGAACAACTGTGATCAGGAAGTCCATTCTTTACGCAGTAACACCTCTTAAAGGTGTGATTTTCTTCCAATAACTGGAAACCTCTTACGATATACTTGGTCTTGTGAAATAGCATAATGGTGAAGTGTGAAACTCTTGCTTGCTGTAGAAATTCCTATTCTAAAGCTTCCAGCAACTTTCAAAAAGTGAGTTATCCAGGAAGAATTATCCCCTTTTGCTTCCAGAAAGCAGGAATAGCCTGATTATCAGAGAAACAGTTAGCTAAGTATTGAACTACTTTATGACTTCCAATAAAGCACAATTGCTTTGTAAACAGCTCAGTTATACCACCTTTCCCAAAGAATACTCCACAAAAAAACCCCCCACTCAGTTTCATTATTCATGCAAGTAAACTGCAATAAGAAGCAAAACAAATTTGCCATTAACACAGAATGACAATTTGAAGCAGCTTAACAACCAACACACCTTGGCATGGATTTGTAGGCTGGGCTTAGTGTGCTTTGAAAAAAAAACAAAACACCCATGAAACACTGTCTCCAGGTTGCCAAGAATGGCATCAAGTTAACATCTATGACATGCAGGGCATCTGCTCCAGTCAGACTCCAACTGCAGCTCTGAAGTTGTCATATTTATTGTCTTAATGAAAAAGCAGAATATTTAATGGATCACATAAGGAATTGTGTGGTTTCATAAATTCCTCTGGAAACACTATGAGCTTGGTTGACATGTGGTTTGTCTACGTGATGACATTGGCTAAAATATGCTTCCAAACTAACCACTCTGGAAAAGCTTGCCAATGTTATTGTTTCAGAATAAAGTTATTTACTGTGAAACTTTAAGTTCACATGGGGCTTTATTTCAGAACAGCTTATCTACTCAGTTCCACATAGTAGACAAACCATTAAATCCCATCATCCCAAGTACTGGAATATTCCTAGGAACTAACAATGTTTACACACAACAAGAGGTGGACTTTGTTTATTACACTGCATTATAGAATTGCAGCATGGAAGCAACAAGTATGAGAACATCTCTATAAATTAATTGTGAGGTGGGAGGAATTCAAGAATGATTCAGATCACGATGGGAAAGTTTCTAACTTCATCCAATGTGATGCATTTGAAAGCCTGCTATAGCTCAAAGCTAGGATGCAAGGGTACAAGTAACTAACAGAACAGAGTCCAGATTTCTTCTATTAAGTACTACAAAAATCCAGACTCAAAATCCAGTTTACTGCTCCTTTACAAGTCTGCTGCAGAACACTCACAACTGCAGAATTAACTGAAGCAAAGCTTTATAATCCATACTGTCTACTTTTAAACATATACTTTCCTTATGCTTCTTCTGAATATGCACCGTTTATAAAGCAACCTCTGTTCAATCACATTTTTAAAGTCAACAAGAAAAAGTTAGAGAAAAAAAATTACAAAGACATACCAGTAACAGCAGCAGAATTAACAGGTCTGATACCTTAATAACTTCGGAATACTGAAAACAGCAACAGAACCCCCAAAGAAAGACAAACATGCAGTTTGTATTAGTTTGGTAAAAGTTTTGTTAGCATTCAGTCTACTAGAAAATACACAAGTACTGGTAAGAAACAGCAGTTTCATATTTAATATCAATAAAACCACGTCTCTGGATAGTATGAAATAAAAAATAAGTTTTTACAGGTAGCATAGATGTGACACTGATACTGTAAGTCGACTGCAACTGGAAACAGATTGTATGCCACCGATTCATACACACACCCAGTCGGAAGAGGCTCTGCTCCCAGTATCATTAACTAGCCCACAAACACTCCATCACAAGAACTGCTGAAACGTATTTATAGAAAATAGCTGTATTTCGGGGGTGGGGGGACCCACACTCGAAAGCAACAAGCCACTACGGTTTTTCCTCTCCCAGGTGACGTCCCTACGAGGTGAGACCCACAAATCAGGATTTGGCAGAGGAACGCCTTGGAGCTTTCCCAGCCGAGGGAAGCCCCACCGCAGCGCTCCTCCAGAAGGACGCAGCCGCGCCCCGACCCTCCCCACCCCCAGCCACCCGAGGGTCGTGCTTCCCCCTCCGGCTGCCGAGGACGAGCAAGACGCCCCACAGCCTACAGAAAGCGGCGCTCCCCTCCGCCACCGCCCGGCCAGAGCGCCGGGAAGCCCCCGACCACCGCCGCGGGACGCCCCAGAGAGCGCTGCCGTGCCGCGGGAGAGCCAGGCGGCCCCAGCACCGACCCCCGCCTCACTCACCTCACAGGCGCGGCCTCCCCGCCTCCGAGCCGGCCCGCAGCCGCCGCCCCGACGGGCAGGGCTGGGCCGGGCCGGGCCGGGCAGCGCCCCGCAGCCCTCGCAACCCCTTCAGCCGCCCCACAGCCACCACTGCACCCCTCTGCGGGTGACCGTCCCCCCGCCCCGGGCGCTGGCGGAAGCGGCGCCGGCAGCCCCCGCGCCGCTCCCACAGAGCCGCCTCCCGCACGGGCAATAACAGGAAGGGAGCGGGGGCCCTGACCCAGGATGGGGATGGCGCCGCCCGCCGGAAGTGGAACCGCGGCGCGCGGGGGGGAGGGGGAGGGGGAAGGCGGTGGCGGGCAGCGCGCGTGCGCCGCCGAGGAGGGGTCGGGGTCGCGCGCTGTGCGCCAGCGGAGGGCCGCGGCGTGACGTCACCGGCCGCCCAGGCCACGCCCCGCCCGGCTCCCGCTGCGGGGCCTGCCCGTCTGCGCCTTCCGGCCAGCGCGCGGCCGCTCCCCCACAGCCCCCCCGCCTCGGTGTCCTGCTGCCCCCTAGCGCGGCGGCGGCGGCGGCGCTGGGACGTCCGCCTTCCCCCTGCCGGAGCTGCCGGTACGGCACGACTGCAGCACCGGGGCCCGGCAGGTGACCTGGCTGGAAAGGCGCTTTCAGAAGAATAACGGGCTCGTCCTACCGCAGGCGAGCTGGGCGTGACAGGCTGGCGCTGCGGCGCGGGCCCAGCAGACGGTGCCTCCGTCCCGTTTATCGTTGTAAACTCGTGAGCGCGGCTCTGCGTCCGCAGTCACGCTGCCCGCCACGCACAGAAGGGTGGGTTTGACCGAGTACAGTGCGCTCGTGTCCCTTTTCCCCCTTGGATCACCACTCACACCTGAAGTTTTCTTTAAAATTTGAGCTGCTGCTGGGATCGAGTCGCCGTACCTGAATCTAGTATTTTCCTAAAAGAGAGCGGCCTGCCAAGCGGCACCCTTACAAAATAGAAAGCAAAGAGAGAGAACATGTAAAATGTATGCCTCCTGGTGTGCCGGGTCTTCAGGGTCTGAAAGGAGAGTGCTGGCCTGGCTCAGCCTAGTGAGAGCCAGCAAGACACAACAAGTGAGGACGGGATTGAGGTGGTGACAGGAAGGAGGCAACAGGGATAACCTGGGTGACTAATCAGCCGGGCATCTTGGTTAATCACTCTGTTTTTGAAGGGATTTTTATCCTCTCAACAAGAGAGACAGCGTAAGCGAGTTTCGGAGCCAGGTGTGAATGTGGTGAGGGCGTTGGTGAATTCTCTTCCTTGAAACGCTGCCCCAAGCCCCAGGGCCCAGCACGGGGCTCGATTCGCAGCCGTGGGCAGGCTGAGCTGCTGCAGGTGACTCCGGCGATCGGTGGGAGCACCGGCCTCGGGGGTCGCTGCAAAACGTACCCAGCACACAGCAGCAGTGGTTCCCGTGAACGCGCATGGCTGTAAACTGCCCATTCGCTGCTTCTGCTACAAATCACCGGTACAGTTTGTGATTCTAACCTGTAGTGATGTATCTGATAAATGGGAATTTTTTTAAGGTCTCACAAAAATTAGCAGCAATGAGTGGGCCTAACTGATGGATTCCCAGGTGGGTTGGCTCATGGCTACCATAAAGTCTTTGTGATGGTTTCAGCTTGTAGGGAGTTCTCAGCACTTTCCTGTTCCAACAAAATGGGAGAAAATCAATAGAAACCCTATATGTTTTGAAACTGGGTGGCCCAACCATAAGGGTGAGGCCTGTGCTTCCGTCTTGGGTGGCTTGAGGGGAAATTAACTCACTCTGGCTATGAATAGCATGAATATGAAGATGTTTATATATACAAATTCAGGTTAATTGTAGTTTCTGCTGTCGAAAACAGAAGGTGCCAGAGCAAAGAAAGATGAAATAACCTCGTACAAAACCGCAACTCAGGATCTGACCGAGCAGTTAGGTATTTGGAGCCACTTCTCAACTGCATTTTAGCCCGTAATGCCAAAAAGCGTTGTTTTGACGAGCGCGGGTTTCCGTGAGACTATTTCAAAAGAAGCCGGATCCGAAGAGCCAGCAGCTAGCTGGGGCTGGAGGACAAAACGAGGGTGTCCAGCAGTGTGCCAGGGTCACGCGTAAGCTAAAAGCCCCGGCGCAAGCGGTGCAGGACTGTGACGCCGAGGGGCACCGCTGAGCTCCGGAGAGCTCCCTTCCAGGCGGGAACTGGCTCTCCGCCCGCCGAGGCACGGAGGAATAAGCCCACCCGGCAGCGCTGCGGGGCTGCGGCCCGGGGCCACCGCGGGCCCGGCCGCGCAGCCCATGCGCCGCCGCCGCCGCCGCCGCCGGCGCAGTCCCCGCCCCGCCCCGCCGCGCCGCGCCGCGCTGCGGTCACTTCCTGCAGCTGGTCCCGGCCGTGCCCGGCGGCCCCGGCCCTCCTGCGGCCTCGGGGACCGGCTGAAGTTGTGCGGGGGAAGCGGCGAGGGGCGCCGCGGGGGGTCGGGGCCGCCGCGGTAGGTGCCGCGTGGGTTGCGCGGGGCGCAGGGGTCTGGCGTGGGGCGGGGGGTGTGCGCGGTGGGGCACGGCCCTGGCCTGGGTGGGTGGGGGCACCGGGTCTTTAGCAGGGTCGGGGGCCGGCTTTCCCTATCGGTGCGGTTTACGGGGGGCGCGCAGTGTTTCTGCCGTGTTCAGGGGTGCTTAAGCTACTTCGGTGATGCGGATGGCTGCGTCTGCCTTTCTTCTACGCTGGTTTTATACCTGCATTTCCAAAACTGTGTGTTGGTGCTTTGAATTCTTGCTCAGGTTGCAGTTATTCCAAGATAGTAGGTAGCAGGGCTTTTTTTTTTTTCTTAGACTCCATCACCAAGACTGCAAGGCACACAACTTTGCAGAAATGTCTGCTAGGATGTCAGGATTTACACCGTGGTTTCTGGTACCCCGTTGATGTAAGAGATGATAAATGCCCTCTGTTTCTGGGTTGCTAAATATGTATCCTCATCAGCAGAGGGTTAATGGGCCCTGCGCCTTAAGGTCGAATTGTGTATGATGCATGACACAAGTGGACTTGAGAAGAAATGCTTCCTGTCTTGAAAAAAAACCCAAACCTACAACTTGTTCATCATTTGTACAGGTTTCTATCACTGTTACTAGTTGCCTCAACTGTGTTTAAGAACCACTTCTGGTGGGAACACGTGGCACATAGATCGTCTCACTCTGCTTTACACTTACGGCCAAGGAAGGTCACATTGTGTATGTGCCTTCCCCATCAATGGTGCTCAGGTTTAAGGCCATACCAGTTCCTTTCCCAGAATTGTGCTGTTGGCAGCTGGGGAGGTTGCTCCCTGTTATCTGTGCCACCAGCAGCACCCGGCTGCTACCAGGCTGTGGTACTCGAGGCACGGAGGCTGGGTCTCCTCCTTCAGTGCTGCCCTTGGGATGCCCCAACCTGAAAGCAATGAGGAGAGCTGTGTGGCTGTCTCCCTTGCATCCACCTGAGGACAACTGGCACGGAGTGGAAGTATATCCTAGCCCATACGGCGTGTAGGAGGAGACATGGCTGAGATCTGAGAGACGCTGCCTTGAGGCAGAATGTCTCCTCGGCTCACCCTGGAGAGCTGCAGGTCCTTACGCTGCCACAGGATGTACCGTTATGCGCACGAGCTCTTGATGATGGAGGGTCCTCATTCTTTTGCTGTTTTCTAGTGTAAAGATTTTGCAACTTTTCATGTGAAGGGAAGGGAGGAGTCAAAGATGTCCTGTTACTTTCTCCTGGACAGGGTATCTGTAGCAACCAGCAGTGGAGGGTTAAAGGGACATGTAAATATGATGAATTTGAGTGATTCTTTTTTTTCTTTTAAATAATATCTGTAAGAAAGAAATCAACATAATTTGAACAATTTCAATGATGAAAGATCACCATTAGAAGAAAATCAGAGTTGCATATGCCAAGTCAAGAAGTTCTAATTTTAAAATTGCCCATGCAGCCTTAATTTTGTCTGCAGACTACTGCTTACTTTAAGAAACAGTAAATGACCTTACAATTAAAGATTTTTGAAGACTATTACATTATACTTTTTCCCCTGTGGATGCAGATCCTGTGAGCACTGTGTTCTCTCTTGTATATGACAAATCCCATCCGTGACAGTTGCGTATGGAAGACTTGATGCAACAAACTCTCATGCAAAATTAAGCAGATGGATCCTGATTGCCATTTACTGTAGATCTCTTTATATGGCTCTATGAAGTATTTAGCTATAATTTACTCCCATTTTAAGGTAAGAGGCCCATTATGGTGGTGTAATAAAACTCTGAAATTGGATGGCATGCTTACCTGCTTGCATAGTTGATCTAAACTGCCTTGATAGGCCTGCGTTATGACATATTTAACCATCATGGTTAAATTTAACCATGTTTAACCAATTTAAGTCTATTTAACCAGCAAGGCCAACTTTTTCCATCCATAGCCCCACTGAAATTAATTAGACTGTCTACAGAGTACTACGTGAGCAAACTAAAGATAGCAAAATCTTCTTCTGTAGTTCTGTTTAACCAGGAACATGTACACTGAAAGTTGGAGAGAAGTTAGGTAACACTACAGAATTTACACTGCTGATAGATGATTTGCACCATGCCATTCCTGTGCAAAGAAGGAAAAGGATCCTTCTTTGTGGTGGATCCCATTTTATCTTGTTTAAGTTAGTTTTCATGATACCAGTTTTGATTTTGTTTTTATGGTGACATGATATTAGGTGTAGTTCTCCTGGAATTTCAGAGTCTTGATGGTGGAGGGCTATTTAAAAAATAAAAACTCCTCGCGGCTCTGTTACTGCAAGTCTTAAAAGCTTGTCCCCAAGGCAATGTGTGCTCTTGTTTTGGGTTTTTTTTTTTCTTTTATTTTTTTCCTTACCTTTTGTTACTAGTCATAAGTGAACTGCCTTCAATCTTGTATTATTTGGAGGTCTGTTTTTAGAGGTAAACATTTCAGAAATGCTTTTGTCACTTGAACGCTTTAGTCCCACTGATATTCTTTTTCTTTTTCTTTTTTTTTTTTAAGTTATTTTTTATTTTCCCTAATAGGATGTAGGCCTCTCTGGGGCCAGACTTTCATAGGTAATACAGTACCTAAAAATGCAGGCATCAACTGAGATTTTCCATAGCTTGAATGTAGCAAGGTATTTATCTCCTGCTAATTTTAGCAGATTGAAAATCCCAGAAGTTATCCCAGATAAATGCTATCTGCTTTTCCAGGTTCCTAAATGCTTTTGAAGTCAAATTCTATTTTCACAAGCGACTCAAGAACAAAGTTCCTAAGTGGTATTTTGTTTACCTTTCCCTAATTTTCTAGAAGTGTTATTTTAAAATGTTATGTGGCTCACTATTTGCTTAAACAAACGAACAAAGCCCATAGTGTAAACGTGGTTGCTACCAATGCAGCCCGAGCTGGAAGTGATCTGCAAAGGCCAAGATAATGCTTCTCTCGATCCCAGTGTAGCAGTGAACAGGATTTGTTATGATAAGAAGCTAATAAGACATTAACAAAAGTAGCTGTGCCTTGATTCATAATATCACTGCTCTACATTATTCTAGGAATGTTCATCCGGGCTTTAGATGTGATTTATAAACTTTAATTAAATAAGCCTCTCAGAACCCCTTGTTGGAAATGTAGCGTTAGTTCTAAGAACTTGAATTAACTGAGAAATAATTGAATAAAGGTTAATATGGGATAAGCTCTCCATTTTGCAGAAGAAGAAGTTATAGCTTTAAATGTTGCATCGGTTGTAGTTAGTAAAGGAAAAATGAGAAGTAGCTCAAGGTCATTCAACAAGACCATGGAAGAGAGCCCTTGGGAGCTGACTGTGTACAACAAGGTGTGCTCAAGTTGATTCCCGCTCTTCTGCTTTTGTTGACTTACTTGAGAAAAGTTAACTGTAGAATATCTTCTAGTTAACCTCAGGAAGGTCTTTGTGAGTATTTGAGAGGGCTGTGTGCGTATATATATGTATTTTATATCTACCTATATAAAATAAATCTTTGAAATATTTGGGTTCTTTTTAAGTCATCAATGGCAGTAATACATTGTAATATTTGTTTAGGTCTTGGAGTGTGAGCTTGTCCTTAGGCTGCCAAAAGAGGATGTGGCTAATGGTTCCCATTAACACAGCTGTATGTACTATGCATGTGGTATGTCACATCTTCTTGCTGTCATGGAGCAGTGGGGCATGCGTGCTGTCGGTCAGGTACTATGGGTGGTGAGGAATCTTCACCTGTCCAGGAGGGTGCCGGGGGGTACTAACAACTACATTTTGGACTTCAATCCACTTCTTATACATCTATCTTTTAATCTGGCCCTGGTTATCCAGGATGCTGCTGTTCCTGTGGGGCAAAGTGTTATAAACTGACTTTATTCTGCTTGGCATTGTGAAAAGGCATAAAGCAGAGACAGTGAAGTTACAGAAACTGTGCCCTGGCTTGTTGATGTTCCTGTTAGCGCTGCTTATTTCAGCATTTGCGTCTCTTTGGTCTAGATCTGAAGAAGACTCCTCATCTTTCAGAAGTAGCATGCCCACAGACTTCCTGGCCAATGATTCTTCTACAGCAAGCAGGACTTCTTCCTCATCCTGAGAAGCCTTCATCTCTTCCTATGTCAGTGGCTACAAGGCCAAGAGCCAGCTCACCACTGTCCCCACCAAAATCTCTGGGACTGGGGCCTTCCTTTCATCACACACAAGAAGAAGAGCTTGCAAAGGTGGTGGAGCAGGACCCTATGCTGGAGGAACTATGTAAGCCTCTGTGCTGTAAGCTTTGCAATGTCACTCTGAATTCAGCACAACAAGCCCAGGCTCATTACCAGGTAAGGAGAGTAGCAGGAGGCACAGCTTTCAGGGCTGCTGCATCTGCAGCTTGTGTAGACCTACCTGTGCCAGTGCGTGCACTGTGAGTAGCATTGCTGTGGTAGCACAGAGCTAAGTGTGGGCTAATGCACGAGGACTAACTTAGCTTCTCAAGTGGGTTTTGAGTGCTGTGTTGAGGTGGCTGCACACCAGCAGCAGCATTTGAGTTAGCTCATCTGGAGCTACCTCTGCACCATCTAATGGACTGAAACTGCTCTGTAGACATATCTTCACGCTGCTTGAATTTGCTGGTTGTCTAGACATGCTGCAGTGCTTTCATTTAAGGTGTCATCACTGTAGTGTTTTGCAAAAACTTTGCCCACAGGGACAGAGAAGTAGTACCAAGATGGCATGGGTGAAAAAGCAGACACTTGTGATTTTTCATTTGTTTTATGCAACCTATTTTTCACCTCTACACTCTTCCAATAAAATTGAACTTCTGATTCCACAGACGTGATTTTGTAAGGCCTGGACAGATGTTTTTTGCTGGATCCAGCTGTGCGATTAGGAAGGGGGGCTGCTGCCATGTGCTTATCACTGTCTCCTTTCTGAGGTTATGCACAACACTGCTCTGGTGGGGCCATTTATGCAAACACTGTCATTAGCTAGGTCAGCTCAAACCAAATTAGTTTTGTTCAAGCTGATCTGGTTGACTTGTCTGAAATAGATTAGGGACTATTTGCATATGCTTCTTTGCTGAGAGATCAAATATGTCTTAGTCTTACATTACCCCATTTTACTAGTACCCTCTCTGCCTAGTGCTATTGTTGTGTGAGATGTGGAGATAGTGACTTTCTCCAACAGTGAATCCAAAAGGGTGGTTGTCCATATTCTCAGGACACCAGACCCAGATCTCAGATTTGCTGTTAGCCCTGAAAAAGTGGTATCCTGCCAATGAAGGGGTAGGTTGAATTAGTGTTACACTTTTAACGTCTGATTTCTGCAGTATTTCTGCCATGAGAGGACAGAAGTACATTTATAGTACATAACTTGCATTTATGCATATGCCTTACTATAGATCCACAATGCATATACATACTCTAATGTAGCTCTGTCAGGTTTTCAGAATACTGAAAAGAACTATAGTATATGTTTTCCAAGAGAAAATAAAATACGAAGCAGGGTTTTTTACATTCAATCTCATGTTTTAACTCATGCTTGCAGTCTCATGAAGAAGTGTGTGTGTATGTGTGTGTGCAGGCTCATCAAAAAACTATGCAAAGCAGTGAATGTTTTATGCCTAAAATACAAAATACTGGTTTTAAGTGAAATGGAAACAGTTTGAGGAACTAATTGTAACCTTACTGATTTGAGAAAATCAGTTGAAAATGAGGCATTTTGGTGATGAGCATTTTGGAGAAAAGGGGGGATGCCAGCATCTCTCAAGTTCAGAGCTGTTATTTTCTAAGTGACAGCTCCTTTACCTGAGGTGCCATCTTCATGGCCACTTTCTCATTTCGGTCTCTGGATCCTTTTTCTTTCAGTGTAAGATACTATTATTAGGACAGTGATTAATCTGGGTTCTCTTTCCAGGGTAAAAACCACAGTAAGAAACTCCGAAATTACTATGCTGCCAATAGCTGTCCGGCACCTGCCAGAATGAGTAATTCGGTTGAGCCTGCCCCACCTCAGGTTGTCTCCCTTCCAGCTCAGGTAAGGCATGGGAAGGTGACTGAGATCATGCTGCTTACTTGTCACCTAACCCCCAGGAAGGATAACTAGATCGCACGCTTTGAGGATTACTGCAGGAGCTGGGAAAGAATTTTCATTGTGATGGCACAGGATGGTGGAAATGGCCTGTTGCGAGCTGTTTGCTTTCCTTTGAAGACAGAGATATTGACCTGCCCTTGCAGCAGAATATTGGACTTGAACTGTTCTATTTCTGCATGGCAAATACTTTGATTCCTAAGTAAGTCTGATGTGCTGCTGATTATGGTTGTTTAAGGGCAGGTATAAAACAGCATTGTTGGAGCTGGATTTGGATGCGAGGGTGTGGCATCCGCTCTGCACAATCATCCCTCCATTGTGTGAGGGAAGCCTACATGGAAAAAGTGCTTAGGTGCGCCTACACCCATTGCCCTGGGCTGTTGTCTAATTCCTCTTTTGTTGCGCCTTTTGCAGCGCTCATTCCTGTGTGTAGGGTGAATGGATGGTTCCCTCAGTGATCCAGATTAATTCTGTCTCAGGCACGTTAGAGGCAAAAGAGATTTTTGTTTTCTTCTAGAATTCATCACTTCTGATTGTCATGGGACTTTACAGCTAACCTGGCTCTTGCATGTGACTGTGCAGGGAACAGCAGCTGGGCTGCAGGGATCAAAGCTATGTCTGCCACTTCCAAAAGCATAAGCCTCTGTTGTCTGTACAAAAGCAAAGACCATTTGCCGTAAGCGGCAGACTGTTATACGTGCTGTCAGAGGGAGCTGCCAGAGGGAGACTCAGTCCCATGTAAAATGACTTTGCCGCTCATGGAACTGAATCGAGAGGGCATGGGGTCCAGTCCTAGGTAGTGGATGTAGGTGCTGTACCTGCTAGGGTATCTGATGCGTTTTTAAATGGAGAAAATGGTCCATGGCAAGAAAAAGACCCCTCTGGGGCTATGTGAGGATTCATGTTGTAACATTGAAGTAGAATTCTGTGCGTGTGTCTATAAGCTTGAACAGCATCAAAGGAAACCTGAAAGAAACCGGACTTGGCAAGTGCCGCAGTGACATGGCTGTATGAATCGCTGCTGCTGCGCTATTTACAAAGCGCTTTTCTCTGGATGATACACACTGAGGAGACATGGTTGCTGCCCCGATCAGTGTGTGGTCTGACTAGACCGGCAAGGTATCCTTCATATGGCAGGAGCTGTGCATGTGAGGCTGGGTCCTTCCTCTGAAGTCTTGATCCAGGTGCCCTCTTATCTGAAGGGTAAGAATCAGAGGTTTGGCAGCTCTGCTGTTGTTTTTTTATCTGTTAGTGTGGTCAGGGAGCTGTGTGGAGACAGCATACTGTGGAGAGATTAGGTACACTGTAAAGAGGAGAGAGGAGCACCTTTACCTTTCAGTGAGTCTTCCTCAGTGTGAAAGTTACTGTTCATCAGCTCCCAGCAGTCAGGAGTAGAGGAGTTAAATCACTGCTGTGGAGTAAACAGGTCTCTGTAGCTATTACTACAGAGGTACAGGGTGTTTGTTCAGATTGCTTTCCTCTCCATCTGAGGCCAGGGATTTGCCTAGATCTCAAGGAATTTGCAGATTCTCCTGGAGGCTGAGGCAGGGAAGATGAAGTTCGTGTAAGAAAAGTTTGGGGAGCGCTTGAGAGTGTCCTAATCCATATGCTCTAATTCCAGCTCTCTTGTTGCCTGATGATGATGATACTGCTCTCAGTCCCTGTGATTCAAATATTTCAATGATTTAACCTTCTTGTGTTTCACATGCTGTCTCTCCCTTTGCTGCTAGATGGGATCCAGTAAACCAGGTGGCCGAGTGATCTTGGCCACAGAGAATGATTACTGCAAGCTTTGTGATGCCTCGTTTAGTTCTCCGGCTGTGGCACAGGCTCACTACCAAGGGAAAAACCATGCCAAACGGCTGCGTCTTGCAGAAGCACAGAATAACTCATTCTCGTAGGTATTGTTCAACTTAATGCTCAGGCTGAAAGCATGTGGCAGTGTCTCTGGCAGTCTTGTTCTCAGAAAACTCTGAATTGCAGCTGTTCATATTTGTTTAATCTTCAGGGATGCATCAGAACTAGGCAAACGGAGGGCAAGGAAAGAAGGGAATGAATATAAAATGATGCAGAACAGAAGAAATATGTATACAGTTCAAAACAACACAGGTAACTGGGAGCTTGCGTCTGTTCTATAGTTGGAATAATAATAAATAATAAACAGACTCATTTTTCTTCTGTTTCTGAGGTCTGTTTTAGCAGAGACAGGTTGTGAAAGGAGCTGGTCCTAGCTCTGCTGATCCTTCATGTCTGCATGTTTTTTCCCAGCTGCTAAAGTTGCTTTGTTTTGTCAGCCTGCGTGTTAGTTCGGTTTCTCAGTTTGTAACTTAATTTACCATCTGTCTGTCTCTAAGGCTGCTCTAAGTGGTGACAATTTTCCTGCTTTATTTTCTTGGCAAGTGGCCAGGTGCTTTGACTCCTACTGTAGCACATCAACCTGTACTTGCACTCCCATGACCAGAATGCGAGAGCATGTTAGCCTGTCTCTAAGACCATCTGTTCCTAGAGTAGAGTCCTTCCTCAGGTGTTAGATACTAACTTTGCCTCTTTACTATGATTTAAAGTGTGTTTTATAGTGTCCAGCCCACCATCTGTTTCTCTTTTTCATTTTAAGTTGTATTATGAGCACATATTGGCTGAAACCCTGATTCCTGGTGAAGCTTGGTTTAATCGTGTCATTCTAACCACTGTCATGTGGAAAAGATAAATCTTTTGAAGTTCTATTAAGTATCATTTTGTGATAATTTTAAACTGAGGCAGGTTATTCTAATCCAAAGAGTGTTCTAATTCTGGAATTGGAGGGTTAAGGGGGAAAAAAAAAAAGACTTGACTCATCACTTAAATGATTAGACTCCTAATTTTCAAAGCCCTATTGATTCTTAATAAGACTGGGGCACTAAGCCCACTCTACTGCTTTAGGAAATACCAGCAAATACTGCTCCCCTATGTGCTACACCCCTGTAAATCTGGATCTCAGTGGAGAAGTCGTGTGGGAAAATAAGGTTCAGACTCTAATCAGTTAAAGAAGCTAATCTTTGGCTTCTTTTTAAACATTTGTTGGACTTAGAAGTTGTCACTGAGCTGCCTCAAGCTTTCCTTTCTTATAGATAAACCAGGCTTTTCTGTTGTTTCCTCAGGTCCCTACTTCAATCCCCGCTCACGCCAGAGGATTCCTCGGGATCTGGCCATGTGTGTCACCCCCAGTGGCCAGTTCTACTGTTCCATGTGCAACGCCGGGGCCAGTGAGGAGATGGAGTTCAGACAACACTTAGAAAGCAAACAGCATAAAAGCAAGGTGTCCGAACAGCGGTATAGGAATGAGATGGAGAACCTAGGCTATGTACAATGATGCGCCGCCCTTGGTAGTAGTTTGCAAATAGAGCAGCTTGTCTCTCGCCTGCTGTTTGCCACATGCCCTGCTTTGTGCTCCATTTGATAGGAGTATGCTCTCGAGCTATACATGTAACACCTGCGAACTTAATGGTATGGTTAGATTTTTTTTCTATCATAGTTGGCAGGATGACGCTGTGCAGGACATGAAGTGTTTTTGATGTTTGTTTGCTAATTATCTAAGGCTCTTTATTGTATTGAGTGGCAGGGAGGACTTTATGTCTTCTCCCTAGCCTTCTGCATGAATATGCAAAGCCCAAGAAGTGCTGGGAACTTCTGTGGTTCTACCACACAGGTGGACCATGTGCAAAGCCCACTCCCCTCTTTGCACACCACAGAGCAGTGCTCCAGAATACCCCCTTACAGCAGACTGAATCTCTGGGCAGCTTGTAAAGGAGGGGCAGGAATGGGGCCTGTGAGTGTGTGAATTAGGTGGTGTACTTGTCCACAAATTGCTGCTTTGGCCCCCATTACAGCCCAGAGTAAGTTCTTTCCGCATCCCCGTAGAAAGGTTGTGCGTACCTCTCCTCCTTGGAGGGTCATGCCTCTTACTGCTTCCTCTGTGATGCAGATTTCATTCTGAAGATCTGACATTGGATATCCGCTGATTAGCCACATCCAGAAATATTCTCTTCTACCAGTTAACAATGAAAAAAGATTCTCACTGTTGTTGGCTGGGCACTGTAATGCACCATGGCTGTAGCTCATCTCCCTGAAGAGAGTCTGTGGGGGTCTCAATGGCTTAATTAAGTGAATCGGAAAGCAAACCTGCTCAGATGAGATATGCTCTGCTCTGATTCTTCTTTAGACTGGGTGGGTTGAGAATAGGTTGGAAGGAGCTGTCAGCTGTAATTTCTTTACATACTGGTGTAGAAGAGAGCAAGTGTTGGTCACTGGCCTGCAGCTCTATTGCTCCAGGAGAGCAGGGCTGCCTGGACCTTGGGGAGCAGATACTGGTATGTCCCGCTTCCATGCCATTCCCTGGACAAAACCCAATGGGTTATAGAGAAGAGGTGAAATGCTCCTTTGGACTAGAGCTACCAATATTGGATGATTTTTTTCCTCTCTTTCTTTTCCCATCTCAGAACGGGTTTTAATTCCATTCCTTGATGTGAACTTCACTGTTTTAGGGACCATCAAAAATCCAAAGTTAGGTAGTATGTAAATGTCAGGGGTGATGATTGTTTGAGTAACAGCTTTTTGGCCACACAGAAGTATTCATGAAACTTGTTAAGCAACTTTGTAAGTGTAGACAAACCCGAAGGGTGTGTGTCTGTTTTGATTTTCCTTAGCAAAAGTAGAAAGAAGATAAAGAGCAGAAGTAGGGCTGACATTTATTTTTCTGCTCATTTGGGAAGATGTGAGGAGCTGTGATTGGAATCCAGTTCACAGTGTTTCTCAAACATTGGCTCCAGCGGCAAGTGCAGCATATAAGTAACCTCCGTTGGACCTGATTCACCACTGCGCTGCTACAGCTATACGCTGGTATAGCTTCATTGACTTCAGTGGCAGGTGCAGAGAGGGGGTAAAGGAAGCATCATGGCTTGTCCCTCACTCCTCTTTAGGCAGTAGGTTGAATTAGATGCAGCTCCACTGGTTTCAGTAGCATTTTACCAGGGATAAATTTTACCTAGTGCATAATGTTGAAGGTAGCTCCCACACCCACTTTTTTTGCCATTCTGATCCTGCCTCTTGCATTCCAGAAGGACTTTCAGCTTGCCTTAAAAAATTAAAAATGAGCAAACTAACAAAAAATCCAGATAGTTTTTATTCGTTTTTCTAGTCCACCTCAAAAAGGTTTGTTGCACTTGGCTGCTCCTCAGAAATCAAGTATTGTTATCTTTAGCTACCTGAGCATCAGGTAGCCATTCAACCTTAACACAGCCTTCCTAAATCCAGGGAAGGTGAGCTCTTGCACAGTAGTCGAAAGCAACCCCCTACATCATTCCATGCTAATCCTTGCCCTGCAGATACAGGAAGAGCAATGGACATCCTGTTGAATGGGATTCCCTCCCTTCCTCTGTGCAAAGCCCAATTAAATAGGGTTTGTGTACTGGAACACATTAGAAGGTAGGAGGACAGGTGCCCAGGTTGCAAAGCGCTAAGCAGTTTTGACAGCCTGTAAGTCTGTTTCTTCTGTGTTTTTCTGCCCCTGGCTCACCCCCTGTGTGGCCTTGAAGAACATTCCCCTTGCAAAAATCTCTCGTCAGCCTTTTCCCCTCAGCTTTTGCAGTCAAAGAAGGGCTCTGGTTTTCTCTTTGTGTTCTATCTTTTGTTTTGCTAGTCTGACACCACTGTGCAGGGACAGAAGGAGCTGGGTGAGCCTTACCACAGTGTGTTTCACCAGAGCAATCCCTGCATTATGGTCAAACATCCCTCTTGCTGTACATGAAAGCATGGCATTTCCCACAGGCTGCAAGAATAGTAGCAGAAAACCAACACTTTGTACAATATGAGCTGGAGGAGCTGTAGGTACTGGTGTTGTCTAGCTTATTGCTAGGGCCAAGAAAGCATTTTTGTCTGCTTTTGTGTGCCCCAAAAATCAACTGTTCACCACTTTGCTTTGGTTCCTGCTCCCAGCACAGCGATCTGCTCCTCATTCAGCGACTGTGACTGCTGGAGGTATCAAAACTCAGTTTGCTCCATGTGTGGTTACCTACTGGTAACAGCTGGTGCAAACGCGCCACAGCATGCCAGTGCACCAGTGCGTTCGGGGGGGTGTGCGAGGAAGGTGCAGGGGGCTGTTCCTGCAGGCTCCCCCTCTCTGCACGGGTCTGAGTTTGGTTTTGAGGAATGGTCCTGAACAGAGAGGCCTGTAGCTGCTTTGTTTAGTTCAAGGGAGTACAAGAAGTGAATCTTGAGAATTGCAAAGTGGTGGGTTCTATAGCAGGTATAAAGCAGACAGTGGGACTCGAGCGACAGAGTAGGACAGGTTTCCTACATGGGAGGAAAGATATTTCTTGCTGGGAGAAGCAGCTGAGACTCGCTTTGCCCCAGTGCTCTGTTGTGGCCCTTCCCGACAAGTGACCAAAGCTTGCCTCTCCCTCTTCATTGCTTAAGGGTTTGTGATCTTCCCACTCTCCCTCCAGCATAGAAAATTGTTGACTGCAAAGAGAAAACACCCCACCTCACTAATATCATTAGGGTTCAGGCCAATCCAAACTCATACTTTTCAGCATGAGAAACTGGGTGGATCCTGATTTATTTTTTTTTTTTGGTGAAAGCTATTCTCCAAATCAGTGTTCAAAACACATATTGAAAACATGTCCTGGCCCAACCCTGTTTGACACAGACAGGCTGGGGAAGAATACCGTACAGCTGTAGTACCATTTTCCAGACCCACTGAATCTTTTTCTCATGTTAAACGAAGTACCAAACCCAAAACCAGGACTTCTGTGAAGCTGTCACATTGGCCAGTAGGTTAATGACCTTTGCTGCTAGAAAAATATAAATCAATGTGTTCATATTTATTTTACTGTGCTAACCACTACTTGATTTGTTAATATTTAAGGCATTATTCTGTAGGTTGTTTTTGTTTAAATAGAAAACTCTACATCGCACTTTGCTTTTGGATCAGAACAGGTATTTATTATATTTGTAAAAATGTTTTCCCTCCCACATATGTATTGTTTTCTTTCCCTTGATAAAAAAAAAAACCAAACAACAAAACCCACCCCAAAAAACCAAAAAAACCCCAAATCCAACCAGTGGATCTTCTTTGTTTCTTTTCATGCCAAACAAAATGGGGATTTCCTTGCAACTTGCTCTTAAATGTTCATTTCTAATTTTTTTTTTTTTTTTTTTTTTAGCTCCAATGGTTCCTTTGGTAACTTTGGGTGATATTTTGAGAGACACATGAAGTTCATACTACATTTGAGCATTTCTTTTAAGGCAAGGAAGTAAACTATGTGGAATCTATGTATTTGTGAGGAGTATGAAAGTGATACTATTTTGTTTGTATTAAGCATTAGCTGTTATTTTGCATTCTGCACTAATGAGTAAATGTGTTATAATCTTGCCTAACATTGGTCCATTTTTGACTTTTGCTTTCTTCACGTGCATCAAAAGGAACCCTGAAAACTTCTGTGGAGTTGCTTAGGATGGTCATCAATGTAACAAAATGCAGATTTTTTTCTGTAAAGCTTCTTGTCTTTTTTTCCTTTTCTAGATGCCCATTATAGGGCATTAGAAGGGAAAGCTATTGCCATAAGCACGGATTCACATTTTAGCTTACTAATGCATGATGTCCTTTTACTATGTTACTTAAGTAATATTCTCACTGTAACCAATGGGAACCTTGCCCAAGTCAGGAGTAAATGAAATACCCTAGCTAAATATATTATGTTGGCTAGGGCCAGGCAAGGTACATTGCTAAAATTTGTCTTTTACTCCTATGTTTGGGTTACAACACTCTTAAGGTTTTGCTTTTTGAGGAATGTGTATCTGGTTCTGTAAGGATTTGGTCCTGCTCCAGCTAAAATAGTTTGAAGTACGTTGACTTTAGTTGAGTAGGAGCAAGCCTTGAAACCCTTCAGGAATTTCATACTGCTGATGTTTTCTCATATATGTATTTTTTGTTTTGTGTTTTGGGTTTTTTTTTTTTAAATTTTACAACCATATATACAAGGATGCTCTGGATGAGATGGACATCTGATTGTCTGATGTGTTGCTGATTGTGGAAAAACAAATGCCATGGTTGCCAAAGGATTAACAGAAAATGGAGAAGTATGGACCTGGTTTCTTTGAAGTTAGTGGTTAAGCTCCTATTGTTTTGAGCTGGGCTGGCTTCTTTGCCATCTGCATAAAGTTGGAAGTGAAAATAAAATCCACTTTCAAATAAATGTGGTCAAACAGTATTTTTGGGAATCTCTCGTTTAAAAAATGTATTACAGTTAAAATTTTATCTTTTCCCTGAAGTGTCTGCAGGTAAAGGCAGGACTGTGGATTTTTTAAAAGAAAATCAGTTTTTCAGTCTGTGTTTTTCAGGGGAAAAATTACTTGATTTAATTTCCTTCTGCATCTGTCCAGCAACATCATTTGCAAGTGCTTTGAACGTGTTTCATCTAGAGCCTTCTTGTCAGGTTGGGTTTGTACATTTATCCTTATTTTCTTTGTATTGTACTGACCCCCATGAGGGAATAGTTGATGAAAATGATTTTTTTTTCTTTTTCTTTTTTTCTTCTTCAGTATATAATAAATCATCTTGCTCTTATCATTGTACAGCCTTAGTGTTTGGTATTGCTGCTGCTCGTGATATGTCTGACTGAATTGATTTTAGCCTAGCATCGAGTGTGACTACGTGAGTAATATGTTTTAATACACTGCTAAAGGACTGTAGTCCAGTGTAGAATTTGTTAATCTGGAGGGGGGTCAGTGTACTTTTACTGAAAGCTAGCTGAATTCTCCCTCTGAGCTGTCTTGGCTTCAGGAGGGCTTGGGAGTGCTTAGCATCTGACAGGATGGAAACCAGAAGGTACGGGAAAGGCTTTGTTTCTGGCTGTGCTTTCCCCTCGAGTAGACCTCACAAGCTCTGCAACAGCCCCAGCCTGAACCACAGACTGACTTTCAAAAAGGTGGGGAGAAGCTGAGCCTGATACTTACATTTGAACATTTTTTGCCAGTGTGCTCTTTCCCTCTTTCATTACTTGAGGGCTCCAGAAGAGCATATACTTATGCAGCATAAATGACTTTCCAAACAGGAAGGACATTCTGAACTGGAGCCTTGAAGCAGAGAAAATCTGGGGTTTGCTGGGTTCAACTTGGGTAAGAGAAAAGCGTTGCCCTTCGTTGGTGCTGCAGCCATGCTGTTAGTGCAGTGAGCTGTTGACCTCGAGGGCAGTATCCTGGTGACACATGTAAGACATTCAGGGTGTGTGACTGCTGTTGAGGCACAGCTCTGAGTGTATAAGCAACTGTGTCCAGGGATGTGTCCCTGCACTGCCCTGTCCTCTGTTATTCAAGGCATTGGACCATTACAGAGAATAGTGACACCATGGTGGAATTATCCTGATTCACCATTTTGTTGGGCTGAGAGCTGCCTCAGTGCTTAGGTGACTTCTGTGCTAACAATGAAATGCAGGAGGCTTTATGTGTTCTCATTTATAGTAAATAGAGTCATAAAAACTTCTAAGTGCAGCTTAATGTTAAATCTCACCCCAGCCCTTCATTGTCTTACGCCCATGCAGACTGGTTACTTTCAGTCATCCTAGGAACCAGAGAGGAGCAAATCTCTACAGAGCAGCGTGTACCCGTTGCTGGATGTTAAAGCACTGCCTTTTTAATACTTACATGTGGTAATTGTATTCTGTATCAATTCTATAGCAATTTGGTACAGCCAAACCATAGTGACATGCAGAGATACCTGGGCAACCTAATTCAGAGTCACAGACATTTGTTAAATTAGGCAGCAAATGAAATAATACAAAAATGGATGAAAATCTAAGACTAATGGTATGATTTGAAAGCATAAATAGCCCTCCTTCCACTTCTCTAATTACCCTGGTGTCTAAGGATCTCATTTAGTTGTCTTGCAACATTTTACAGCTGAGGAAGTAAAGTTTGGCAAAAATGTGATTCGCCCAGAAGGTCTGTGGCTGAAAAGGAAGATTGAACCCAAGGCCTTTGAATACCAGGCTGCTGATCCTGCTACATCTCTGTTCAGCTTCTCAGTTCACAGACTGAGGAAAATTACTGGATTTTAAAAACAATTTGATTAATAATAGTTTGATTTTTGTTGTTTATATAATGGCTTTACAGTGCATTAGGAAACGGACTTTAGCGTATGGTTTAAAAATAATTAAACTTGGCAGAGAGAGCTCTCAATATTGCTTCTGCCATTAAATCTTAGTGGAGAGGTGGAAAAACAACAGCTTTTAGGAGAATTGTAGAGGGTACATGTTTGCAAAGTGCAGGTTCTGGAGGCTCTTCCATATTCATTCATGTCCACTTCATATAAATTCTCTCTATTCCTACTTCTAGTTCTCCTAAAGCATTTGAATTGAATGCTGCTTGTCTGTTTTGGAATAGTAATGAGCTGCTGTAACAGATAATACCTAGAATTCATTGGCCTAATCCTTCAGTGAGTGACACGCTTGCAATTGGCCTTATTCCACTGGGCTTGCTTCACCTCTACCTGCGTGAAACAAGAGCAGATCTATTTAAAGTCAGTGGAATTACACAAGTGTAAAGAGAGATAGGAAGATTATCCACAGTATATTATCTGAGACTAGAGAGCGCCTTTGGCAGCTGTTTGCTGTACACATAAAGATGTTCAAAAAGTATTAATCTAAGGCTTGTTCCTCAATATCAAGGTACAAAGAGGTACGGTGAATGAAAGAACAAGGTGTAGGGTTGTAAGAAGAAATGAACACGGTTGCATGATAAACGAAATATGCTGCATTCGATGTGTCTGTGGAATTTTATGCAGGAATGCAGTATTTACCTGAAGAAGCCAGACTATGTACTTGGCTAAATGCAATGAGACCAATAGTGTGAAAACCACTACATTAGCCTGTGTATTACCCTGGATTTTAAAAGATGAAATGTGGGTGTGAAAAAACCTGTGAAAAGTCAAATGGCAAAATCCCTGCACACCAGAAGAGATGATGACGTAAGGGTTACACCTGATGCTTCGGGGAGGCTATAAAGAATACTTCAGACTTAAGGGACTTGTAAAAACAACAGCATGATGCAAAAAATCTTTGATTGCAGCTGACTAGAGAGTTTGGGAGCTGAGATGTCATTTATGACAACGGCTCATTTTTGCTCTGTGTGAACCTGTATAGGTGGGGATTGTTTCAGCAAAGGGTGGAAGCTCCTGTGCGAGGCAGGGCTCGCTGCAGTCTCGGTAGCCTTAAGGGATTCGTCCTTCGCTTTGACCTGCCGTGTATGTGTGTGCATGCCTGTGAAGCCATCCCTTTAAGGACTCTTCCTCCTTGGTATTATCCACTATTTATAAGAGATCATTTTCCAGTAGCTCCTTATTGCAGCTGCCTCTAATACTGTTTGCAGTATCTTGGCAGCAGCATGTTGGGCTTAATTAGGAAATGGCCAAACTACCAAATACGTGGGAGTCTTAGGCAAGTAGCTCCTATTTGTAAAAGCTGGTGAGTACCTGCTACTCGTGTACCAGTGATACTCGGAGCATATTTGGATTAGCAGGTCCAAATTCAGACAGAGGAACAATGCAATTTGTCTCCGGGGTATTGCATTTATTTATGTCAGGTGGGATTATGGGCTGCTGTACATTCTGCTGCTCTGTCTGGTAGCTGGCACCAAGGTACCCAGGCACGAGAGCTGGGTGCTTCTCATGCCTTCTCTTATGACTGGTCTCTGTGACTATGTCTTTGGGGGTCTGTTTTTGACTAGTCTATCTTTGGTTTACCTTGTCACACGGTCAGAAATGTAATTAATAGGACAGCTTTTATAATGCTTGTTTAACAACTTTAAATCAAAGTTTGTTTACTTGTGTGAAGCACAGATTTTTATTACGCAAAGCCCAAGTAATTTCTAATGAATGTTATTGAAAAGTACAAAGAAAAGTGGTAACAGAAGAATATAAATAAAAACAAGACAGACGTTTCAAGGTTGCAGTGACCCCAGGGTGAATGTGGTGGCACACAAAACTGGGGAGGTAGAAATGGGAGGCAGCAGTGGATGGTACCAGTCTGTCTTTTGCCAATCCCACAGTCCCAAGACACATGCTGGATGTTCAGCTGCTATATTTGCAGTTATACCCTTGAAATAATGTCTAATAAAATCCAAGCTATACTGCTGACTGTTTGTATTTTTCTTCCCTTGAGGCTGATCTGCTGCAGTCCCAGACAACAGGCAGGATGCAGAAGGTTTGGGGATCGTTATGCACGACTGAAACAACTGCACCTTCTCCTGCACTCTCTTCCCACAGAGGCAAAATGCAGCAGGGCCAGGTTAAACCCTCGTCCTTAGGGTGGGCTGTGTGTTAGCCTAATATCAGTACAGAAGACATGACAACACTTGTTAAAACCTAAGATGTAGCTACATACCTGAAGCTTTGAAGGAAGCATTGGAGGTTGTGGGTGAACAGAGTATGAAGAGAGGCACTAGAAGTCCAGGGTGGATGTCGACGCGTGGAGTGGTATCTCTCCTCTTTAACAGGTTTCTTGATAGAGAGACAGTTGCATCAGCCTGGAGTCCTTTCATGCATTGCCTAGTGTCTAATACGTGGGACAGACTTCTGAAGACACATTGTTAATCTAGATTAGCATTGATCTTCACACAGCTTCTCACAGCTGCTAAGAAATGCAAAGATGGGTCAGACCACAGCTATATGTATATACGTGCTGTGTATATATTAGAACATAATAAGCTTCCAAGGGAGTTCTAATTTGGGTACAGACTATAGATGCTAATTATATGGCAACAGTCTTGACAATTAGCATGCATACTTTTAACTTGCATTTCTGATTGCAGTAACAAAGCCAGCATTGCCTTCTCCTCTCACTAACGTCAAAGACTTTGTCTTGATTTAAGAAACGGTGTCCTAAAGCTGTTGTGAGAAAGTGAAGCTGTGTTACTGCAACTGTCAGGCTGCCCACTTAACAAACTGCATGGTAAACAGATGAGCAGCCAAGCTCTCTGAAATGGTTCATGAGAGCTTTGAGGTTACAAAATGCCAGCCAGCATTTATTATCATCGGCATACAACATAATATTCCCACAGTGAATGCAGCACAGGTCTTCCAAATCAGAGCATGCCTGCCCAAAATATCAGGCCCCAAAGATATACCTTGGCTCTGGATTGTAGGCTGTAATACCTAAAAGAGAATATAATGTACACATCCCAGAGGGAATAGTAATAATCAGTGGAAGAAATGAGAATAGAAACAAAGAGAGAGAAAATTTGAAGTTCCCCTTGGGTGATCCTGCCAACCCTTGGACACAAGACTGGCATAGGTCATGGGTAACACTTAAAAATATTTGGCACATTAAGCTGTTTGGGTGTTTTCATAAATCTCAGCAGACATTTTAAACTGCTGTAGCATTTTTGTAAATCTGATTGCAAGTCTTCTTTGAAAACAAGGCTTAGAAACCCAAGTGAGTTAGTCTTTTACAAAATTTACCCCTCCAAGGAGAGTCATCAGCATGTGGTTGTGCGACTGCAGTGGGGCAGTTGTAGCCTTTGAGCATAGCTGGAGTTTTCCAGGACAATTCCCTTCACAGAGATGGGGTTGCCTGAACTGCCTACATCAAAATTAAAGACGACAGTCCCCGTCTCTGCTAGGGTGCAGCACTGGTTACCAGTCTCAAGCTACATGCTCCATATAGAAACCCATCATCTTGATACTGCAGTGCGACAGTCAAATTATAAATATTTGAATGTCTTCCTGGAGACTGGTTGCGGTCACCCTGTGCTCAGCAGGTGCTGCTGAAGATGATCTAGATTCCCTCCAGAAGGAAATGAAGTTGTGTCACATCACACAGGAGCATCACTTATGTTTGGCATTTGGGATAAAACTTAATGTTCTACAATTATAGTGTCGGATGGCTGGCAGCAATTTTGCCAGACAAATACCACGTGTCTTTCCCAGAAGAATTCAGTCTTTAATATTGTTTTGATGCTGGAGGCTTTTCCAATTTCTGTTTATTAGAAATGACTTATCTATGTTGGAAGTGCTGCCTTTAACCCAATACAGCTGGTGCCACCTACAGCACTGTAGAAAAATCATGGCTGCAGCGTTTTGCTTCTGTGGAGTTGCTGGATGACCGAAGCAACCTGTCACTTTGCAGAAATTAAGGCTTTGTAGGCTTAAATGTGTGTTAGGTCTTCATCTGCTTTGTGTGCTTTGAGGCTATTTCCAAATAGTTTCACTTTTACACCCTCAAAGCATGGAAATCTATTGCTGAGACTGCAGGGAAACGTTGAAAGTCAAGCGGTGCACGTGTAAAGCTCGTGGAAGGAAAAGCAAAACAGGAGCTGTGAGATGCTAGGGCTGTGCTGGTCCAGAGCCAAGCTGGGGAGGGGTACGTCCACCTAGCTTCACTCCTCTTTTTTCTACCTTTATGTTATTACCTTTTTTAAACCTGAATCACCAACTGCAATGGAGGTTCTTGTTATGAAGTTAAACTGGTGACGGAATGTAGTATTTTGGGGGGTCACTCTTGTTCATTTGCAGCACATGTACAAAGCCAGCTGCCCTGAGTCCAGGCAGGCTCTATTACTTGGAAAAGATTTCCACATACACAGCAAGAGGCCAGTTTTAATCAGCGTGCTCATGCCCAGCCTTCCTTTGGAGCAGAGAACGGGAAGCAACTGTTTGCTCCGTCTTCACCTATTCGAGCCACCACTTTTTCTTTAATGGGACCTTCGTGAAGCCGTGACATTTATCTGTCTCAGGGGAATCTTGCCTGTCCTTCTGGGGAAAAAGCAAGTGTGGGGTGACTGGATTCATTGCTATTTCATAAGGATATAAATAATATACAAGGTGTAATACATGAGTGGCAAATCTGACTGTGCTGAATGTTCATGTAAATGCAGTGAGGCACTTGATCCTCCTAAAAATGGCTTTTACTGGGCAGCTCAGCCATTTTTCTGATGCATTTTATGGGGCAGAGGAGACAAGTGAACAATCATGTTGTGAGATCACGAGCCACCCTCCTGAAATGCTCTAACAAGTGTTTAATCGTTGTTCCCTGGAGAAATGGCTGTAGTAAGTAAAAAAAAATGGAGAACAATACAGAACTGAGACCAGTTTTGGAAGAAATGGGTCACAGTAATTCATAATTCTGAAATAACTCATATTAGTTGGTGTCCACCTCTCTGGGCTCCGTTTTTCCCACTTACCTGCTGGTCCAGCAGCTTTGCTGGGGGCTGTGATGTGCGGCTTGGTAAGCACTACCCAGCCTCACACCCGTTGCAGATTCAGGCCATGGTTTCCTAATTGGCTAGCAAAAAAATCAAGAGTGAAATTTGCAAAAGTCTTGTAGCCCCTTAGAAGAGTACATGTTGTCATGTGTTTGAGCCTTCTGGATGCAGAAGTCCCATCAGTCTTCAGCTGGGTCAAGGCTCTGAAGTCCTGGCTGCAGCCAGAGGGATGGTTGCGGAGGCTGTACCTTGTGGTGGCTCTCATGGGTCCCCGGAGCTGTCAAGATGCAGTTGTCCCTTGACAGATGTGTGCAGGGTGCCCATCCCCACGTCCACGCACCAGCGTCAGTCTGTCCTGACGGCTGTACTGCCTAACCGAGCCGGCTCAGCCTCAGCTCAGGCAAGCTTCCCATGCTGTGATCACACCTCCTGATGGCACTGCAGACATACTTTTAGAAAGCCCAAATAATTCCCTCCTTAAACCCATATTTCAAGCTCTTATTTAATATTGCCCCATTTTCAGAGGTTTTAAGAAAGGTGGCAGTGCTTTATTGATATTGGTTTGTTGTTTTGAGGCAGGCAAAGTGATGGTATTTTATTTTGATTTCAACAGCACACCCATTAGGATTTTGAAAGGTGGTAATATCCCCTGAAAACAGAAGAGGGCAGCTGTTTTTTGAGGAATGAAGAGTGCATTGACTATTTTTGAGAATGAAATAGCAGTCACTCAGATCTAGACGAAAGGGCTTTTTTTTTTTTCATGAATGAATAAAAATAGCACAGCATTCCTGGGCCTGTGCTAGTGTAATTAGTGTATAAAATAGCTGGACCCCGATCACCTTCCTCAGAGTCCCTGGGCTTCGTCTGGCAAAATTAGATTCCTTGCAATTTTATTGCAATGTAATTAAAAAGTAACCAAGGGAATACAGAACTCAGTCTTCAGAGATGTTCAGCATCAGACAGAATAAAATGCATTCAACAGCTCACTGGATTAATAGCCAGTTTCTTTGTTTACTGCCCAAACTGAAAAAAATAATTGCTGTGAATTGTCACTCTGTACGTATAGAAAAATATGGAAAAATCAGATTTAGTGAAACCTTATTCAACCCTCCAAATGTATATTTCTTTAATTGAAAGATGTTTTCAATTTGTGTTTAACAACAAATGCATAAATTCCAAGATAAAAGATCCTTCTGGAGTGAAATCTTTCTTTATAATCCAAAATAAGGCATTTTGTGACTTCTTAATTTTTCAAGCTTCAATTTCCAATGAAAACAATTACACAAGTTTGACAGGAGTTTCCCATGAGGTTAAGTCCATCCGAATCTTTATTTCCTGCCAAATATTTAGCTGAAAACCCTGCAGCTGCTCTGGTGAGCAGCCCTGAGCCCTGATTTTAGCCGCAGAGCAGCCACACTTGGGCAGCAGCACCAGCCTGCCTCCCTGTCTAAGCCTGTATACCTATTTTTCAATGTATGCAGACTGCATATAGGCAGTGTAGCCTTATGGCACAAGGTGGCCATTTTTTGCATAAGAAGTTTCCCGTATCTGGGAAATTTGTTACACAATGCCTGTTCCCTGTCCAAAACTAACAATCCCCCCTCCCCAGGTCTCCGTGGCTGGGGCTGTGCTGGGGACATGGCTAGATCTGGAGTCAGGAACCTGGGTATATTTTTAAAGTCAAAAGAATCATACTGGTTCACATGAAAATGTATGTCCTTGTATGCAGTAGTTCTTAATGAGAGGGGACAGTTAATCCCCCTTCCCCGTGGGACTAAACCGCACCTGGAGGAAGGGTGGGAGGGGGTGCCTGGGTGGTGCTACCTTTGCTAGCAGAGCAAAGTGAGAAGCAAGAGAGATGGTGCAGTTAGCTGCTGAAGTCGAGGAAGGCTAAGTATCCGCGTGGGACTTACACCTCCCAGTGCCTTTGTCGGTCCAGTCGGTAGGCAATTTGGAAAACTCAACAGTGACTCCTTCAACACCTTCCCAGTGTCCCTGTGCCTTTCTGGCTCAGAACACAAATGGGAATTTTTGTATTTGGCTTCACTGAGGAGCATGTGAAAAGCAAATTGTCTTTTTTTTTAATAGCTCTGAGGCAGGAACAATTAGAGACCCTCTGTAATGAAACAGTACTGATTGAAAGGGTAGCCCAAAAAGACTACTCTTCTGATGCAGAAAATAATGAGGACTGCCTTAAACTTTTAATCAGGAGCTCAACTTTTATTTGCAGCTCCTGACAAGGATAGCATCCCTTAATAATGCTTCTGACAGTTCCAAACTCCTGAAATTAATATGAGAGCAACGAGAATTTAATGGAAGCACTAATTACAGATGCTGGAATTATTCTGCTGCAATTCAAAACCTCTGATGTGGAGAAACTCTTAGCATGGATGGTCTGTCATCTAATTTCTATGAAGTTTCACTGTAAAAGGTGACCCTGGCTTTACGCACCTTCATTCTGCAAGACGTGGGCATCCTTCCCTCCCATTGACTTCCACACCTTGCAAAGAATTAGGATGCAAGCAATTAGTTCCTCTTGCCCTGGAGACCGTACTACTCATACTCCTCATGTGTGCCATTCCCTCTATTTCCCCTCTCATGATTAGTCATAATGTCCTGGACTGGTGGGCTTGCATCTAGGCTTTTTCCAAAAACGCTGACTGATTATGCAGGTGGATTAAACCCAGATGGCTGTAGCAGTTTGTACCTACGTTGCCACCTCTGTAGCAGAAACAGCCGAACCACACATGAAACAGCTCCTGCTTCGCTGTACTTTAATGTATTATGACAAACCGGTACCAACAATTCAGTGCCACTTCACGTGGTTATTCAGTATCGGTGGTGCAAGGGACGGAGCAAGCAATGGTGCAAGGGGGCCAGGCAGCCTCTAGGAGATGTGAGAGAATTCATGGGGAGGAGCCACCTCAGTCTTTAGTCCACCTGAGTGAGCATCCCAAAAATCACAGATCTTTGGGAAAGAGGTCTGACATTATCAGGGGACCTACTCATGCCTTGCTCCAGAACCACCTTTCACCCTGGGCTTCCTCCAAAGCTCACAGAGGTGCACAGAGACCCTGCCAGGTCCCTGGGTCCTGGTGGGCTGTGGGAGGTGGTCCCTGCACCGCAGAGCAGATGGCCAGTCCCCGGTGCGCGCTGTGCTGGAGAGCTGCACCCTCGGTGTGCGACCTGGCTCTTGGCAGCCTTCGTAGCGATGCCGTGAGATTGCTGCTGGCTGGATGAGGTGCTCCGGACACCCAGAAGCCTGTCATCATCCTTCCAAAGCTAGTATCGGGTTTTTGGAGGCTGGCTATGTGGCAGCGAGCCCACACTGCCCTCCTTGCATATCCTGAAAATGCTCTATCTGGCTGTTTAGAGCTCAGGAGATCAAGAATTAAGTTTGAAGGCTTTAAAGGGAGAGCTTCGATTTCAGACTACTAGTTAGAGTCACAGTCCTTGGGGCTGGACATGGATCTTCCCCAAAATGTGAACAATTCCTGATCTGTACGACGTTTTTCCTGTCTCTCTTACAGCCAGCTGTGAAACCTGAACCTTGATATTAGTTCCAACTGTGGAATGGCATTAGATGATTCATCTCTTCTATTAATACAAACCGTAATACCGTTTTCTGCTTTGCACATAATGCCTTTTGAGAAATAGATGAAGGCATAAGAGACATCGAAGAATTATTTAATCTAAGCTTTTTTTCTTCCGTCCTGTATTTTGTTGCTTTATTGCATGATTACACTCTGGTTCCTGCCCTTCCCCAGTTATACACAGAGGCAGGAGCCATCTCGTCCAGCTTCAGTGCCCCTCTCGTAAGGGAGGGGTGTGCATCTTTTATCACAGAGTAATAAATGTCCCTTGGTATAACGGAGGGAAGAAAAGGAGGGGAAAAACAACAAGCTGGTTTCACTACGCTCTGTTAATAAGCCAAAGCCACTATCATAAAAATGCCAGCATGAGCATTGAAAATCGAAGTATAGTCTCAATGACTGAGCTGAAAAATCTCATTCGGCCAAAGAGGTGGCTTGGAGAATTTCCACCCTATCTGGTCAATGTTCACAGAGTCATGTGCATAAATACAAATGTTCCCAGGAAACATTGCAATGAATCAATACGCTCTGTGGCAATAAAGATGGAGAAGTTTTTATTGTTGTGGCAATACTTGGCATGTGATGTGGATTTTGCAGCTGAAAGACGATGGCCAATTTTATGGATTTTTGAGCTCTTATTACACTGAGGACCTTGATAGAGTGGAATTTGAACACCGCTTTCCTCCTCCCCTTCCCCTTTGCTATTAAGAAAGGGAGCAATAGATCAAAGATGAATTGATAGAAGTAAAAATGAGAGTCAAGAGAAATATTACGGCATTAAATTTTGGGGAAGGACATTTGTAAACCAAATACCGAGTTCCAAATATCACTGTAAAATAACGTTCCCTCTACAGTTCCCTGAAATCACAGACCACATTCTGACTGTGAATGCTCTCAATCACACGTAAAGAGAACAAACTTCCCGTGCTGTCAGAAATACGTGCTGCGGGCCCCTGCGTTGAACTTACCCAGAGCGGGGAGGGGTGGTGATGCCCGTTCCAGGACCAGTGAGCTGCTCTGCATGTTAAATCCTTCTCAACATGCCTCCAGCCCCAAATTACAAGACTAGTTGCCAAGGGAGAGACACGGCTCTTCCACCGTTCATCACCCTGCTCCTCTCACCAAGGGGGGAGCTCTGGCCAAGCCAGCGGGGCTGGCTGGTGCTTGGGTTGAACTGTCCCAAAATCATGTCTCTATGTCTGTACGTGGGTTCTGTGAATAAATACATATTCATACTGTTTTCTGTTGGCTTGCTCCCCTCTTTCTTCTTTTTTGCTACATCTGACAGTAGTTTCATGTTCTGTATTGAGTCCAAGTTCACCGGGCTGCGACCTTCTTTTATGTTATATTTGTGCAGCACCTGCCATGGTAGTCCCCATCCCCGAAAGAGATGGGAGGAAAAGGGGACGGAAGCTCAGTCTTTTCCTTTTTATTTTGCTGGGTGTTGGGGCATTAGGTAGTACTATCAGAGGAGGGCGGACCCCAGCTCACACTAAAGCTACTAAATGTAAAGAATTTTCTACTAAATTTTTTACTAAAAATAAAGAATTTTCGGTGCTGTGAGTGGGGGGAGAATGACATTTTACATAAGCATCTTAAAAGTGCCCGTTACCCATATAACTTAGTGGTAGGTGGCCTCCTAAGGAATCCATACTTGTTGTTTGCTGGGGTTTGTTAAGTGCTATTATAACAACGGTAAATTATACAGAAAGACATGAGTTAACTTCCTGGGACTGTGAACAGAAAGTCCTTTCTCCTTTAGTGAAGTTCTTGCTGCTGTTAAAGGTTTACCAAGAGGAAGCTGCATTTTTCTCAGCACATTATTATTGTGATTATTTCCCCAGCGCTGACAGCACCCTCAGTACTTTCTCATTATTTAGTGGATGTGCAAGAGCCTGGTCTGTCTCCCATTAAAGTCAATAACTATCTCCCTTAATTAGCGTTCAAATTACGATCAGCCTCTTAACATTACTATCAATTAGGTGCAGCGCGGCCACGCTCTGTTGTTCGTTTGAATTCTTCGAGGTGAGCCAGGTCCGCAGAGGCTGGGCAGGATCCTGAGCGGGAGCCAGACCCCAGGGATTTGGGTTGCATCCACCGATGATCACAGGCTCTCCGAAATGCTGCTGGAGGAGGAGGAGGAGGCTCTCCCGAAACAATGGACCCAGCACAGCTGGTTTAATTGCCCTGTTCCGATCAAATGAATAACTTGAAAGTGTCAGAAATTTAATTGTATCCACGGACAAGGGAGCCTTTCCTCCTTTTCCCTCTGCATTGGATTGTCGAGGGCTGTAGTGACCTTGGCACGCAGTGAACTTCCACCAAGACCCGGGCTGGGGCCCAGAAATTAAGACGTGCAGGTTTCTAAGGCAAATTACAGCACTTGGGAGTGAATGATAACTGGCTCGGATGCTGCGGCTTGGAAAGCCAGTGCCTAACAGTGCCGGGTTTACTCTGCTCCGGGCGCAGTACATCAAGGAATTGATGTGGATGTTGAGGAGGTACAAAGGGAGTTTGCAATGATTGATGTGTCATGACTCCTCCAAAGTACCCGACAAGTGGGACGCGGGACGGTGCAATGCAGGTACCGGGGACCGCAGACTGTGTTTGCTGTGCAAGATTATTTATTCAGATTGGGATCAGAAGTATTTGCAGTACTTCAGTCAAAAAAGAAAAAAAGAAAAAAGGAAAGAAAGAATGTGCTTTGATGAAGTTAAAGTACAGAACAAACCTGGCTCCCTGCTGACTGTACCAAGGTTTGCTGAAATTTAGCTTATCAGCACATGGTGATATTTGCTAGCAAAACAGACTAGATGATCTAAACCAAAGCACATGGGGCTGTTATAAACCTCCTATGCCTTAGAATAGAAAATTGCCTAGCACTGGCAACTTTCTCATAACATCCCTCCCCCATCTAATAGCGATTATCCTCTGGAAATGTCTGTTTTCATTCATGAAAACTCAGGTTGCCACCTATTTTTCTCTGACCCCAAAGCCTATGTCACATTTGCACTATTTAAACTCCTGCCATTTTTTTAGACTATTGCGTTTCACAACCACGTGGTACATTTGAATTAATTCTGTATATGGGAAACCAAGGCAGACAGAAACCTGTGCTTTGCCCTGGGTCCCGTATGTTAATGGGGGAACAAGGACTGTTTCCACTTGGTTCCCAGACCTTTATACTTCACCCCCTCTCTCCTTTTCCCTCATCTGAATCAATGGAAGACCCTCATGACAAGGACAGCAGTTGTCCATGTGGAAAAGTGACCTTTTAATCTCTATTTTTTGTTTGTTTAGATGCAGTGAGCATCTAGAAAGAGTGCAGCTAGTGCCATGCTGCCAGAGGGTTTTCAAGGACCACCAGCAGCTGATCCGTGGAGGTAAGACAGGCAGCTCCGGGCCAGAATGAAACTATTAGCATTAATTTAAAGACAGACGTATGTAAAGGAGATGAAGGGTGCCTGTGTTGCTTCTGGAGAAGACTCTCACTCTTACTTACTAACCTCTTTGCTGCATGTTGAAGGACAAGCCCCAGTCACCTCAGCACTGTCCAGTGTGGAAAACATCAGTAAATATTGACAGAAGCAGAACTTTTCCTGCAGGATGGAGAACATCAGCTGCCACAAAACACTAGCATGGTGCCCTGGCACCACTTCACCTAGACATTTTGCCAGGACTGCCTATCGAAGCAGGAGATGGGGGTTCGGGGGCAGGAAGGGGAAGCAGGGCCCCCTCCCTTCTCCACCTCTCTGCCGTCTTCTTTATTCATTTACGTCTCACAACCGGGTTTAATTTATCTAGATGTGCCAGCTCAACGAAACTTCAGTTTCTTCTCTTAACTGCTGTGATAATCTCACCTCTGCTGCCTTTTGAAAACAGAAAAAGCTGTGCAGCTAAAATGGACTGTTTTGATGAGTATCTTTGTGCTTTTTCAGCTCTTTCTTTGCTTCACATCATAGAAAACTTCAGAACTTCACCTCAGCACTCGAAGCACTGATTTCGATTTACATTAATTTCAGACACCACAAAGTGATTCCCTAATAGCTAGGAGCATTGTTAATGCTTCTCTTTTTTTGAGGTAAAGAATGAAGAAAAGGGTCTAAAAGAAATCCATATTGTGTACATAATAACAGTTCGCAGTGAAGCAAATACCCTTAATGTCCCAATGAAAGTTCTTGCAATAAAATATATACAGTTCCCTCTTTGGCTGTTAATTCTTATTTCACACGTTCTATCCGCTGAGCTTTTCAATTTTCTGAGCAAGATGAGAAAAACGAAATCTCAGTGCTCGGTGCTCAGGAGCAGGAGCAGTCTCATTGAAGAGAAGAGAGTTTCCTCTCTAACCTCGGGTATTTCACTTGCCTTTGGCAGCTAATGTGTGGGAGAGGGGAAATCCCCACCCTGAATAGGGTTTTCCAGTTACATTGCAAGGTCTGGTGGGGAGTCTGCAGAGGAGAACTTCAAAGAGTGGTCGCTTAAAAACTAAAATTGTGATACATATTCTGACCAAAAGGTCATAACTCCTTTTTTTAGCTTGGAAAACTGAAAAACGGCTTTGTTTAACAGCAAGGTACTTATCCCCCTTGGAATGCGAGTGAAGATTAATCCCCAGTCACTCTGGGAAAGACTTATCTTTGAAATGACTGTTACAGTGATTTTAAATTAACATATACAGCATGCAGAGTGAATTCTTTTCCTCTGAGTGTGTCCACTCTGGGCACTTTTTACCACAATTTAATTGACTGCCAATTAATATAAAGTAGTCACACACTTTTAAGGCTAGTGTAGATACTTTCCCACATTAATCTCTGAATTGGCTGATAATTAATCTGAGATATCTACCCTCACCAACCCCAGAGATAGTTTTACCTATCAGATATGAGGCACTTGTTACTAAAAAAAAAAAAATTATATCTTCATTTAAAACAGCTTGGGAGCTTGGAAGAAATTAGAGTTACTTGCTATATATTGTGGACAATGTACTTCCATATAGACAGGGACTTGAGTGGTCTGAGTTATATATTTAGCTTTGCTGTCAGGTTTGCAGGTCATCTTGGGAAATCATTTGCGCCTTTGTGCTTCTCTTTTGACCTCCTCCCTAACACCAACAAAAGAGAATGAAAAATGCTATATCAAAGTTAAGCGGTATTTTTTTTAAATACTGAGTTTGTGGGTTTTTTTTTCCTAGTGAAGGAAATCTCAAAAACTGAAGCAAAATATTTCTCTCCAAATATTTATTCAACTTGAAGTTATTTGTGACTTTCTTTGAAAAAAATGAAAGCATTTTAAGAAGACCCAGTCTTCTGCAAAGCACACGGCTCTTCTTGCCTGCATCTGGTTCATGTGTCATCATTTGAAGGTGGATGAAGTGAACGTACAGGTGCTTTTGCATTTACATGACATTTTCCATTCACTCTGTACACACAGACACAGGATAATGTCAGGCTGGCTACAAGCAAAGACTCCGTTCGGTACTTTCACTATTTCTTCCCTTGTCTTGGAGAGATACCCTACCACCCACAGAAAAAGCATTATCTCACTGTACGATTGCTCTGCATCTTCATATAGCACAGCCCTTTACGAGGAGCCACGCTGTGTATGGTGTACGTAGAGGGGAATGAGCAGCTTCACATAAACGCCAGAAACATGCATTTCGTGTCTTATCTCATTTCTGAGTGAGCACAGCCACCTGCTTACAGCTGCCTAACGATGAAAACCATCCACTCTGCTAGCTAATAACTATGGTTGAGCCAAGCTAGTCCTTGAAAGAGATAAAAAGGAGCTGGCAGAGCTTTCTGCTTTCTGCTGGTAACCACCCCACCTCCCAAAGCGCCAGTGACTCATGCTTAGATCTTGAACAACAACAGACGTGTTGCCCAGTGCTGTTGTGACAGATGCTGTGGAAACCACTGGGGCCTCTTTTCTTTGCCTAATCAAAGCAAAATATTTAAGCAAGAGAGACCAAGTGGATTATTCTGCTCCCAGGACTCTTGTTGAATTCATTGCCTCAGGACTTGCACCAACGCTTCAATGACTAGGTCTGCTGGCCTCACAAAAGCCCCAAACCCTAGCAAATGTCTCAAAATCGGAGTGTTGCAGGCATGCTCAGCAGGGTCTGGCGACCACAGGTTGGACTGGGCTAGCCAGTCTTCCCCATTCAGCCACACCAAATATATATTGGCCAGACTGGGGGGAGTACCGCATCTGGAGCTGATGCTGCAATACAGAAAACAGGGTCATTCACACTCCACTCCCCAAATAACAACAAAAAAAAAGCTGTCACCCTTCACTTGCAAAGATGAGCTTCAGCTTTGTGCCTGCCCCCTGCCCCCTGCCCCCTGCCAAAGTCCCTCCAAGTCTGTAGATACCCCTGTGGCTTAAGGAATAGAAACTTCTGCCCACCTGATTGAAGACAAGCCCCTATACAAACATCAAAAGTGTCTTAATCAAGGTCAGTAAGTGCCAGAGCAAAATGAATTTAACTTTAGGGAGAAAAATGGTTTTTCTTTTTAAGAAAGTTGGATGCTTTCTATTGATTTTTTTCTTTACTCAGGATTTTGCAGTGAATCCATAAAGCAACTTTCACTGCAATGTTCCTGGAAATAAATGGACCACATATTATGCACATTCATTTAAACCCAGCAGATCTATTTAAAAAGAATAGGAGCTGATTGAGTTAGCTTTCTGTAATTGAAAAGGGGCTTGGCTGTACTAGTCTTTTTGCAAAGTAATTTATCTGCTTGAAAGTTGGATCATCAGCTGTAGTTAAACCTCATTCTGCTTTCAAGATGCTTGCTTTGTGTCTCTAGTCTAGGTTTTTCCTAAACCATCCTGAGCTTAACTTTTAGCTTAAGCTTGCACAAACTTCAGTGAATTAAATCAGAACTAGGAATGAGCCCTGCTGCTAGCCCAGTCTAACCGCTACCTCAACCCCTGACCCATGGCAGTGGGTGGTGGTGTAACCAGGGCAGCTCCTGGAAAGTTGGTCCTTGGTAAACAAGGACCAGACACGTGACACCAAAGCAAAGTACAAGCTGTGAGGAATTCTGCTTTTTTAGTGGGGATGCTTATTTAATATTCAATGTGAAGTCCTGGTACGCTTCTTGAACCTGTAGGCTTCCGCATCCTATTGCCCTTTTTGTCTCCTGTCTAGGCAGCTACACAAACCATGCAAAGAGGTTTGCTTTTGGACCTGTAAACCCACCTTTTTCCATCGTATTCTTATAGACAGTACAGCACCCCCGAATCTTTCACTACCATTAGTCATCTCTGTCTCCTTGCTGAGCTTTTTTTCTCCACCACCACAGGTCTTGGATGTTAGCTGTCCTACTGCCCACTTGCTTCCCTTTGATATCCTCCCTCTCAGATAGAGGTTAATCCTGAGAGAAACCCCCCCAAAGGAGCCTCTCTCCTTTCCGCCTGCTCACATGAACCAGCGAGTGGTTCCCGTGAGCGAGGCTGGGAGGAGCAGGGCAGTGCTCAGGGCACGTCCCCAAGCCCCCGTGCCATGGTAACGGGGGGAGCTGAGAGCTCAGCACCCCAGAGATGCTTTGATGTCAGGGGAGAAGCAGCTCTTCATTTTGCTCACAGGAGCTTGGGCTGGCTCTGAGGCATGTGGCACATTGCTCCCCTCTTGCATTGGTCAGATCTGCCCCTTGGTGAGAGCAAAGCTCAGTGGGGGCTGTAACACCAGAGGAAGATCGGGGTATCCCAAGAGCGCACCAGTTTGCAGGCACAGCTTGAACCACAGTCACACCAGCAGACAGTGCCTGGAAGAGGGATGTCACCCACCTCAGCAAGGAGCCGAGACGTGCGTGCCCTCAAAAGCTCGAGCAGTGAGCATCTTGCAAGTGAGGAAGCAGGAAAAACAATCTGATGTAGCATCCTCAGCCCCAGCGAGTTACAGCAGTGCTTTTACTTTGAGTGAAGTTGATACAGTCCATGATATCTATGGACCAGGACAAACAGAGCCAAACCAGCAGCTGCTTTGTTGGTTGTCCCCTTACCTGCAGAGAGGACTGTAAAGCCTGGGTGGAAGGTCCAGGAGAGCTGCCCAGCCCACAGCGACCACACTGGGTGCACGGGCTCTCCCCAGAGCTGCCGGATCCCGGCTGAGGTCTGGAAGAGATGCTGATGACATGGGTGCGCTGCCAGACCCTGACAGGACTTTTCCTGATTTGTAGCCTTGGGGGAGGAAAAAGCATTCAGAAATCAATGTTAGTGGATTTTAAATGAAGTACTAAATTATCTCACCTTCAGTCACAGTGGATTTACTCCAGAATGATTCCTACAAAAAATTTACTGGTTTTCAATGCAAAGAAATATGTGGTGAGTACAGCATTATGTATCCTACTTCCTGAACAGAAAAAAAATATACAAACCAGTAACAATTCCCTCTCCCTCCCCAAAGCTATGTAAAGACCTCTAGATTTACCTTACAGAGAGTTACTGGTGAAAACATCATGATGGAACATTATTTGTGGAATAAACCCCTCCGCATTACTTCTGCATGTGGTATAGATAGAATAATGATATCATACATCAACTGTGGTGAGTTTATAAATATATGAATAGAGAATGAACTGCAAGTTGTTTTTCCTTTTGGCTGTGGGACCAGGTGCCAGTAGATTTAATCAATGTACACTTACATATTAGTGTAATGTGAGTGAATATTTTTTTATACTAGGAGAGAAACACCTGTGATAGAAAAACAGCAATATAAACACTTCATCATTTCAGCCACAGCTGCTCTGCATCTCTCATGCTGAATTCTAAGAGTAACACCCATAATCATTTCTCTCTTCTGCAGTTTGTAGCCAAAACATAATTATAGCAAAACACCAAGCTTTGCAAAATGAAAGAGGTGAAATCATGACCCCTAGCACTTCCCCAGGGCGGGATAGGGATGAGCTTGAGGATGGCAGAACCCATGGAGCTGAGTGCCCCAGGAAGAACAGCACCTGGACTGCATGGGAATAACAACACACTCTAGCAGAGGGTCCATGGTGAGGCCATGAAGCCCCATCCACTCACCAGGACCAGAAACAAACATGCACAGACCCAAGGACAGAGCTTAAATGCAGCAGCTGGGCCAATGGTCAGGGGTGTGTGGGTGGGATGCCAGGTGAGGATGATTAGGGTGGTTAGGCTTATTAGTGCACTCAGGGTCCCACACTTTAAAAATACCTCCTTTGAAAGGTTTTAGCCTTGTTTGTAGTGTGTGCTTTGTTTTCTGCTTCCTAGGGGTGCTCATCAGGTATGTACCATGCTATGGGAAGCCTGAGTGATCTTAGAGTCCTAGATGTTCTTCATCTGGTGCTCTTAATGCTGCTATGCTATGACTGCAGTCAGAGAGGGGGCTGTTGGTAGAAAAGGTCTTCTGATAGTGCTTTAAGAAATGTATGAATTTCTTCATAAGTTGTTGTAGCTATAGACCATTGGTTTGACTCAATCAGCAATTGCTAAAGGCTCTAGACAAGGATGGCCCAGCCAGCCCGGCAGGTGGTTGGGCAATCCAGAGGTGCTCCTTGGAAAGTCAAATCTGCTTACTAATGAAGAATGTTGTGGATGGGTCACAACCTGTCTGTCTACTGCCTTTGGCTGTATCCATCTGTTATGAGGAGGATATGGCCCTACTAGAGTTTTGTGGGTGGACTGGCAGCTCTAGGTGTGTAGGGAGTAGCTCTTGTCTCTGGATGACACCAGAGGTGTAGGTGAAGTTTGTGAAGAAAGGGGAGCTGTGGGTGCATGGAGATCCTAATGGATGGCCAGGTTGTCCTAGAGAAAGTGTCTGTGATACTGGAGGTAGTGCCCCAGTGTTGGCCTTGTTCTCCCCATCTGCATGTGGGTCTGGATTGTGTGAAAAGAGTCAGGTTTGCACCTGGAGAACTATGAGCTCTTTCCAAAATCTGGCTGTGAACTGGGTTCTCTGGTCAGTACTGGGAGGCCATGGCATCGGCAAACATGCTGTGGTGAACACTGGGCTGTCTCTGGGGCTGTGGGCAGCTTCTTGTGGGAAGTAGCTGGCCCCATCCCAACTTGGCCTTGGCCAGGTGCTCAGCTCCTGGGCCTGCTCTCTTGCACTCTCTCCCCCTTTTGTAAGGCAAATAGCTCCCACCAGTAGATGTCAGAAATTTTTGGTCATGAGCGCAATTATACCCCAGTGCATTTTTCCTTGAAGAAGCTTAAAAAGAGTCAAACTCATTCTCTGATGCACACGTTTTATCTAGTAATTAAAGGCTCTTATCACACCAAGCTCTGGTTTAAAAATAGTTCACAAGTCCCCCTGGACTACAGAGAAAAAAGTAATTCTTAAGCAACATAGGATAGAGAAGCTTATGCATTTCCTATCACTTCTGAAACCTGGGTGGAAAGCCCTTTCCCAAGGAGGGCTGGAGGAGGGAATCTGGAGAGACAAAGTCAGTGGGAGAAAGGGCAGAGGGAGAGAATCACAGCAATGAAATATTCATCCCTTTCCAAAAAAAAGCCTAAACTCATTTATCATCCCAACTGGATGGGTGTGGAAAGACACCCCTAGTGAAGAGAAATGCAGAAGGAACCGCGGATGAAGTTTCACTCTGGCTTGAAGCAACTCACTCTGAAGGGCACAGGAAGGCTCGAAGAGCCACCAGGGATTGTCCCTGTCCCTCTGGGCTTTGTGGTGGTGTTTCTGGAGCTCTTTGCTACATGGGCCACCAGCCTCCCCAGCTACCATTTTTAGCTCAAAAAAACCCCCAACCAAAACTGGTGTGCTGAATGAGGAAATGATGGTGGCTTTTGCAACAAAAGAAACTTGCCTTCCACCTTACCCTCCACAGCCCAGGGCATCCTCTGAGGGCTCTCTGAGTGGTCTCTTGCCCAGTGCCTGAAAAATATCAGCATCTCTGTGGAGTACCCATGATGCTCTGGTGAGAAGCCTAATCCAAGAAGATAATCAAAGAATAGAAATGGGCATTTATTTCTTTACTCTTCTATTAATTCAGCTTGACAATATAATAAGGGGAAGGTCACCCCATGTGCTGGCGGTGTCAGGGTGATGCATGGCTGCGTGGACCACAGGCGAGGAAGGAGTGCTCCTCCAGCCCTGGCGTGAAGCTCCCTCCTCCCTGCCGCGCTGCCGGAGCCGGTGACACACGCCGCACACATCACCCAAATTACATGCACAGCTGTTCCAGCACCAATTAGTCATGTGATATTTGAAACATCAAATATTCTCTCCCTGCTTATCAACACTGTAATTATGGCCTGTCAGGGTTTTATGGTCGTCTTAAAATAAACACCCAAATGTTCAGGTTAACCCTTCAGCTCTCTGCTGCTGCGGGCTTTCATGGCAGCTCATGGGGTACGTGGGGACCACAGGGCTCCTGTCGTGGGGCAAAATGGGGGAGAGGGGAAGCGACCTGCACAGGGCATGTGGTGCCAAGGCCAGGATTAGGACCTAAGCTCTCAGCTATCTACTTGAAAGCCTTCATAGTGTGTCACCCTTTTGCCTTTCTCAGCGTACGCGTGATGTTATGAGAATACTGAAGTTACCCTGACTATGGCAAAGTTTTGGAGCATTCTGGACAGAATTGATAATTTTTTTGATAATGTCTTTTTTTCCCTGTGAGACATGTTTCTACAGTGTAATCCAAGTTTTACAGGGAAGAACCACATTTTAAGGGAGTTTGTTTTCATTTTGTTTAGTAAAAGCCAGTTTACTTTTGATCCATCAGCCAAAGAAGTACGTGCTTTCAGTTTACAAAAAGGATGAAAACCCAAATTTTTAAGTATCCTTTTGAGAAAAAGAGAATTTCTGCAGTTTCACACGGGAAAACAGAGGTTTACTTTTTCTCAGCGGCTTGCAGCCTGAGCCTGCATTAGTGCTAGCTGGCGCTGGGTATGCAGCGCCGGGCACACTACAAAAATCTTTTGCCTGGGCAGGGGCTGTGAAGACTTTGCAGGCTTCATTTTGGTGGCCAGACAGGTCCTGTGTGCTGGGCTGCACCACTTGCAGCCACTGCTGCCCTCCTCGAGCTGTTACCCCACTGTGACAGGGGCTGTGAAGGCAAGGAAGCCTCACGGTGCTTTGGGATCACAGTGGGGAGAGGTCAAGCTTTGCTGAAGTATGTGCAGCAAGTATATGCACTAGCTTACTACTGCTGCAGGCTGAATTGCAGATACAAGCTATCTGGGTCATCTCTCCAGGCCACCTCTGCTTTTTTGTGGGGTGAGCTTAGCAGCTTGTGCTCAAGAAAGACCCCTGGCTATGTTGGGTTGGGAGCAAAGGGCACTGGCACAGCCAGCCCTGGGAAACCTGCCCTGCTCCCACCTCAGGGGGTGCTGGGGTCTCTGGCTGCTGTTTGGGCTTTGAATTCCCCAGCACTAAATTCACCCTGAACAGCTGACTAAGTAAATGAGCAGAGAGGCTGCAGGAGAGGTCGTGTACATGCATTGGCTCCGAGTGACAGACGTGGGTCTGTTCTCACCTTCTCAGTGACCTTACTCTCTCCACTTTTCATGCCTCCATTGGCTTTGCTATGCAGCATTTTGTTTGGAAACTTGAAACTGTACAGCGCACTGCAGTTAATAGTAAAGACGTACAAGCTTGGTTTTTTTCATTATTCTCTATTGCTGCTTAATGACCTAAACATCTTGAACACTTTTGATAAGTTGGCTGAGGTGTATAGATTAAATTCCTGGAGTTTCTGCTGTGAAGGGCTCTTAGTGATGAGCAATGATGCAGCTAATCTCCAGCTCTCAGGGCCTGGGACATGCTGCAGCAATGTGAGGGGTGATGGCCCAGCTCACATAGAAGTCCTGCTTTGAGTGCAGCAAATGTCAATGTAAAGCAGAGAAGAAAGGTGGTGAGATGGGCTTGGACTAAGAGAAGCTCAGCTGTGTCCCAGTCTACTCTTTATGGGTGTCCCAGAGGCCTTTCATTAACCAATTTTATCTCAGCCTTGTGGTTACTTAATTCTTGAAGGGTAGAGCTTGCTGCTGGTTTTCATCTTGAGTGGCAGCACTAATCCATTGCTGCCATTCAAGATATGCTTGAATGGCAGCAATAGATAGCCACCCAACTTGTGCTTTTGCATCCATTCTTTAAAAAAAAAAGGCAGTAGTTTCATTATTTATAAGAATATTTTAAGAATTTATATTTTCAAACAGCCCTTTTGCTGCTATCTATTATTTTGCTGTTAAAGGATGATGTTCTGAAACCTTGCTTTTCCTCCAGGAGATGTGTTGGGTGCTGCCTTGCACTGGCTGTTGATCAGATCTGGAAGACGAGCTCTTGCACAGGTCTTGGTGCTGTGCTGGCCAGGTTGGCCAGGTGGAAACCTCCTTTGTAGGTGCCTCACAGCCTGCTCTGCTCTGCTCGGTGGCTCCCTGGCAGCAATGTGACAGATGCAAACACAGCTGGAGTCCAGAGATTGGGGGGGGTTGATGCTGCTAATGAGGGGTATCAGCCCAGCACGGTGCCTTGGTGCAGGCTGGCAGGCACAGTCCAAACAACTCGGCTGTTTAGCAAATGTTTCCCTGCTTCTGAAGGGCTATCAGCCATTCAGGACCTGAATTTGCAAAGTGGCTTTAGTGCAGCCTCTAAAAATGCCGGCTGTAACGTGTCCCTGTTCTTCTGGGTGCCTCAAAAAACCTGAGTTTTATATGTTTCTGGTATTTCAAAGGCAATTCAGTGAGGTAGAATGGGCCCATAGCTGTCCAGTTGCCTAAATCTGCACCATAGTATGAGCTGGACATGATAACCTGTACTTTGAAATATTCACAAAAGTTGTGTCTCCAAAAAGGCATGGGCAAATTGTGACTCCAAGGACACAAGCTCAGCGTCTGGCTTGGAAAATGTGCCTCTGTAAGAGAAATGCATGTTACCCATTGACTGAAGACAGTGTGCCTCAGTTTCCCTTCTCGCACAGGCCAGCTCAGCCCTGCGGCAGGCCCTGGGACAGGCTGCTCTGCTCCTCGTATCCTTACAGCACCCAGCTCCAGCCCTTGCCTGCTCCCTGGGACCCATAAGCAGTTGAAACAGCCCCTCTCAGCTTCAGCTTTCAAACCCAAAACATTACCCAGCCTTCGAGCGCTTTCCCTGCTGAGCTGTTTTTACTGCAGGCTTTGCTCCATGCCAAGACCAATTGCCCTTGACAAAGCCAAGTGCAAGTACTTCAGGTCTCCAAGTCTCCTGGGCTGAATACAGCGGGCATTTCCCTGGTCTCCACTGTGCTTTTGCTCTGCAGTTCCCGCATCCCCAGAGGCTGCAAGTTTCCAAATTCTTCCCTTATGCCTGATAGCAGAGTTGTGAGTGCTGGGGTGTTCAGAGCATGAAATACCCGCTGAGTATAGTAGCTGGTGCCTGGAATTTATTGCTCTGTGTGACAGTCGGGTTTGTGGTTTCTCTCAACGTGACAGTTCAGGTTAGTGCAAACACCACAGCTGGGTGATGTCTTGTTTTGATACCAAAATGGCATTTGATTTGTTTATAATAGAAAATAAATGAAAGTAAGAAATATGTTACTTTGAATTGCAAACAGAAAATCCTCATCTGAAGGTCAAATGCCCTTTTTTGTATCTTTTAAGATAAAATGATATTGATACTGTCACAATCCCCTTTGGAAATTTTGGGATAAGAAATACTATTATCTGATAGGAAAAGATTATGCTGAAAAATCAGTTATCCTGCTTCTGTGAGTAAAATCTGACACCTGTAGAAAGGCATGTTAAGGGGGAAGCCTTTCAGTGGTTGTGCATGAGGACACAGCTGCTCCTGACCTACCCGAGTGGTCGGGGCCACGGTGAAGGCTGCAGTCCTGCTCAGGCAGTGTCTGGCACCTGGAGGAGGTGGAGGCCAGCATCTCTTGCTGCCATGCCCTGGCAGTGGCTGCTGTCACCTTGCTCATTCTTTGGACCTTTCTCTGGGCCCGAGCTTTTAAACCCTGTGATTCAACACAGGAAAACTTCGCCTGCCAAATCCCTGCTCAGAACGCTAAACTTGGACAGCGATTTTCTTGTAACTGTGCAAGAGCCGTGTAAGTGTAAATGTGCAGAAGCTTGGCTTCATCTCGTATGAACCACTCCACATCTTCATGCTCAGCAGCGCTGTCCTTGCCAGTGCCCAGGGCAGAGGCGATGTGCTGGAAGCGGCCGTGGGAGGCACTGGTGTGGCTCAGCTATGAACCGAGTTGCCTGACCTCAGCTCCAGATCTTCTCGCTCACAAATTCCCAGTCCAGTGGCAGAGCTGGAGCTATAGCTGCTGGCATGTGCTTAGATACCCAAGGACAGCGAGGATGCTGTTACCGGTGCTTGTCCCTTACAAAGCATGGGCAAACTTGTGCTGACTGCTGTTGGCAGGTACACAATTAACCTTGCTAATCAGCAGCTCTCTGAGGAAGGAACTGTACTGCTCCTCCAGGGACTTCATTTTTTACTTGACTGATTGAGATTCATGTCCTTCAATATTTTAGCATTCCCCTGCTAAGAATATCAGGTCTGGCTGGAGCGGGAGGGATTTTTCCTCTGCCAGAGCAAGGCAGAATTGCTCTGTGGAAGCTGGTATCTCCCTGCAAATCTGCTCTGGGCTGGGAGCTGCTGGATGCTTAATACCACTTAAGGAAATACAGGGAAAGGAAGAGAAGGGATCAAAATCTACAGGGAAAAGCATCAAGTGAACTACAGTAGCAGAGAGAAAAATAGGATTCAAAGTGGGATTTTGAGGAATCCTGGAGGCTGGCTGTGTTGTGCTGTCAGCTGGTCCCACAGGCCCCAGTCTAATGTGGGTCCTGCCAACTTGTGTGGCAATTTAAAACTCAAAGATAAACTGAGTTGGAGAGCGTTAGGGTCTGTCGCAAATGCACAGAACAGGCTTGGTTGGCAGAGCAGGCTGGAAAAGCCTGGACTTCAGTTATTCACTGCCAAAGATAGCATACGAAGTAGTGGATGCTGCTTGGTGAACCCCTCAGCAGGACTCAGCCCTGGGGTACACCCACTGGCAGCAGGAGAGTGGTTAGGCTTTGGTGGATGTTGTAGCAGGCTGTAAAAGCAAAACTTGGCCCAAACCATGGATGCATTGAACTTGGAACTTCTCATCACTCATTTTTCCAGAAAACACCTGCAGAATGAACTTTTTTATCTGCATAATGATTAGCAGCAAACCCCTTCTGCAAGCCAGACCTGCATTTTGCTGACTTTAACCACCTTCCAGAACCAAAAGTGAGACCCCAGATTTGTGCAAGAAGGACATTCCACCCATAAGAATAAGCATATGCATTTATAGGCTGTATTTATGCAAGGAAATGCACTATAATTTTTAAAGGCTGTCCTTGTGCTAGCCCATCTTATAAAAGATCATCTGAACGTGCAGATGTGGTGCTCCATCTCTCTAGAGCGCTGGTTCAAGGCATCACTGATACCTCCATTACTTTCACTCACCATCCTTAGCACTGCAGAAATGCAGTCGGAGAGGAGAGTGGCTCTGTGTCCCAGCACTTGCTCCTTCAGATTGGCTGTGGCCTGAGAGATCCTCTCTCTTTAATAAAATCATCACTTCCTAAGGTATTTTTCCCTAGCTGAATTTATCAGTTTAAACAGCTCAATTAAAAGGCCAGCAAAAAGTCCTTAAGGGCACTGCCTTTCATCACTAATGAGAATATGAATGCTGTACAAACAGATTGCAGAGATATGACAAACAGCATTGAAAATAGATCCCAAAAATAAAAAGGAAAGGAAAAATTTCCCAAGCAAATATCTACCTCTTCTCTACATGGGACCCCAACCAAGCTTAGCACGACAACACAGCCCTGTGTTGTGCCCTTGGCTGATGGGTTAAAATTTCTTCCTTGTGGCTGGTGGATCATAAAGAGGTTTCATGGTTGTACCCTGTGCAGTTCCCACCCTGCAGGGATTCAGCTCTGGGGAAGTGTTTGGACACCCAACCAGCTCCAGGCTGCAGAGATATTTTTTTTTCACTAGAAAATCAGCCATAACGTTGCTTCTGGGGCTCATGCTTACTTTGGTAACTGTAAGGCAGCTTCAGCTGTGTATATCAAGGCTCAGCTGTACTCAACACTGTAAAACCAGAGCAGAAGATGGCTTCATGCCCAAAGAGCTCATGGTCTGTAGTGGGAGATCCCGGATGGAGACACCACTGGGCGTGGGGAGCAGACAGCTGATACTGGTTAGCATGGGATAGACAAAAACTTTACTGTAGGACAATTTTCTGTGTCTCTGACCTGTTCTATGAAAGGGAGCTCCTGGCCTCCCATGAAATTGTGCTGGTTTTAGTCTTTTCAGTCTCCTGCTTCCTTCTCTTTGCAACAGCCCCCTGAACCACGAAGCTAGCAGCAGGACTTGTCCTTCTGAGGCACTCCAAGCCCAATTGCAATTATGTATGGAAGGTGAAGCTCAGGTACAGCTTGAAACCCACAGTCAGGAGGATGCATAGAAAAGTCTTGACCCGCTGTAGAGTGCCCACCTTAGTGCGCTGCTAGACTGTGTCATCTTCCATAGAACCGTGTAATATTGAGAAGTTAAATGTAATTTATTATTTTTTTCAGTTCAAAAAGCTTAATATTTTGCAACTTGCATGTTCTTATTTGCTTCCCAAGAAACAGGAGATGCCACACAGTGCAAATGTGTTATGCATTGAGAATGCATTAATTCTTTATTTCGTGTGCTGGAGATACCCTGGAGTCACCGAGTAGGAACTCTGACAGACTCAAACCAAATGTTAAAAAAAAAAAAGAAAAAGGTGGAGACACTGAAAACAAGGACCAGTGAGAAAAGAGTCTTTTACACTGTCTCCACCGTCTGTGAAGCAGTAGTCACCAGTGAAAAAAGTTTTGAAACATTCCAGGTAAGTCAATTAGCTTTGCTTCATTTCTTCCTGATTGTTGCTTTGCCTTATCCTGTTTCACCACATTTTGCTAGAATATGCTGATGTGCACCATGGCTGCTGCTGGTTGACAACTGATGGTAAATCCAGGTGGACACTCATGGCTTATTGTGGGGATTTTCTGGGAAGAATCCTCTGGGAGGGGAATAGGACTCGGTCTATCTGTGGGGCTGATGGCTGGTTTTGACCCGTTCCCACTTTTTCAAGTGCACAAACACCCTGATCTTTGGCCTGGCATCCAGGTAAGGCCAGGATGAACTGGAGGAACATGGTCTCTGGTGGCTGTAAAGTGTCTGTGTCAATAGAGTTTTTTTCTTTTATTTGGGGAATGGCCAGAGATAGGGGATTCAGGGAAAGCCTGTTTGCTGGTCTCATTCTTGTCTATCTGCTCTGCCTCGAAACAAGTCGGCAGACCTTTCTGGGGAGAGGTGGGGGAGTCAGCATATGCAGGCTGGCGGAGGGGACCGGCCCTTCACCAGGGACCCCTTTGGCTGCCGTGGGTGGTTTGGTGACATGCTGCTTGGCTGGCAGCAGCCATCCAGGGCCAAGGGGTAAATTCAACCCTGGTGCAGGGCACTGAAGGGGAGCTGATGCGGGCTTCTGTCCTGCAGCACTTTCCCAGGGTTTTAATGCTACGGAGTTAAAAACTAAAGGTAAACTGGGCCTGCTTCCCAGTATCAGAAATGTCTGAAAACAATCTGCAGCTATCAAAATGTTTCCTTCAGGTTGTTTTTGGCGGGGAGCTGATCCACTTGGGCTGCGCCCTGCTCAGAGCGGAGCCCAGCGTTTGCATTGCGCCAGCCTGGCAGTTTCACCAATGCTTGGCAGAGTTGAGCAGGAAAAGGATCTGCAGGATTTTGGGGAAAGGAAGGCTCTCTATCAGCCTGCCTTAACTTAATCTTCACCACCCTCACAGGCATCATAGTGTCCTCCTCTGAAGGACACCCTCTTCCATCCTTGCTCTGACCATATGGTACCTTGGCTGTGACCCTACCCTGGGTACCAGAGCCTCGTGGCTAACTTTGCATGATGCTCTGCTGCAGAAAAACAGCTTAATCTGAGTGTCTGCTGGTGTCCATCTTTGAGCTGGGCTGCTCAGGGGTTGCATGGCTATCTCTGGACGGAGCTGCTCTGTGCCCTGGAGAAGGAAGGAGCCAAACAGTTCTGCTGGCAGAGCAGCATTTGGCAGAGGTGCAGTAAGGCATTGAGGGCATACGCTGAAGAATGAGGGTTAAAAAAGATGTTGAAGCATGACTCATTAACTTAACATCATTCGTCTGGGGCAGAACCAGGGGTCCTGTGGAAGATGGTATATCACTGTATTGGAGCCTGTATCATAATGTGTATATACGTGGAGGCTATTCAGGCAGCTCTATTTCTGGCATTTGTAACTTTGGAGTGCTTGCTTTTGCAACCTGAATAGTGTTCTTTTAAGTGTAGAGTTTGGGTTTTTTTTTTTTAGGATTTAATTATGATCTTGTTCTACATAATTTAACAGCATTGGGGCAGGAGATTTTTATTCAAGGCTGGAAGTAATTGTCAGGCTAGCTTGTTAAACAAGGCGATATGAGGGAAGGACAGAGGTGTGTATTTCTAGTCACATAATGGAGAAGACGACAAGCCCACCCATGGGTGTGCACACACAGCCTCTGCAGTGGGCGGAATGGCTTGTGAGCTTGGAGCAATGGTTATAGCATTGCCACGCTCTAGGCAGCTCCTGCAAACCACTGTATGTAGGGGATAAAGATCAATGAAGGTAAAGAAATGAAGTGGCTATTTGGGACTTAGCGCCGTGTGCCTGATGGCATGCCCAGGGTGGACCGCCACCTCCTGTCCCGTCTTGGCATGAGGTGTGGGAGCTTTGAGGGTTATCTCAGGCATGGGGTAACAGGGTTTGGGGGCTGGGGATGTGGTAGAGCCCAGCAGAAGGGTCAGTGGTCAATGACTACAGGAGAGGGTCCTGGATGCTCCTTCCTCACACTGCCCTTTGGGGACTCTTGAGTCATCTGTGGTAATGGGTGCATAGCAAGCTGCTCTTGGTGATGGCCAGCACCAAAGTCAAAGGGCTGGTGACATCAAGGCCTCCTTGCCCAAGCGTCTTAATTTGGGTGAGTGCTGACCCAGTTTACATGGCTCTGTTGATGGGAAGTGGATGGCATTTTGGCTTTGCTTCTCCTGCTTTCCTGCGTGTGTTGACCAGCATGGCCAAGTTGTCACCTGGAGAGAGGCCAGAAGGGGTGGGAGGGGACTCTGAAAGGGTATGAAGGAACAACAAATTTCCTAGATCATTAATTTTCTATTTGCGGACAGAATGTTATTGGCTCGAGATGAAGGACTGCCAGAGATGGCAGCAGAAACCTGGGACTGCAGATGTTTTCCGTCCTTAAGGTGACTGCTCAGCAGCACGGAGCTAATGGCAGGACACCAGACAATGGGGAGCAGTGAGTGCCTCCCACATTCCTGCATGCAGAGCTGGGGGGCTCAGGAACAGGCACCACTTGCAGTTGGGGCAGGGACACTCGAAGCTGCTCAGCCTCCCCTGTGGCCCTCTGCGACACAGGCTGCGGTCTCTCGCTCCTGGCTCAGGATTAACCTGCTGGTCGGAGAAATCATGTAAAGACCTGGTTTTGACAGGAGAGGATCTGAATTCCTTCTAATGCCAGTTCTAATTTTGGTGCTCCTTAGTACGGGGAAAGCTTCCTGGATAGCTCTGCCCGGCATCCTCCATAGGACGCTTTGAGTTAAGAGTGAAAAAAGGAGTGTGGTGGAGTATTAGCAGAAAGTTAATTTTTTAAATGAGGTTGATCAAATTCTCCACTCACAGCCAACTCCATCACAGCAGCTTCTGACTCTGCTCCTGTTCATTCGACAAGCCCTGTACTCAGGGCACTTGCCTACCAGCTGCTGGGGTGTCCTTTCCCCAATGCCACCGGCTGCTGCTGTCCCCAGAGCCCAACCCAGCGTTCCTGCTGCCCTCCACGTGGGTTTTGCAGCATTTGCAGTCCCTCCTCGCCTGCTGCCCAGCTGGTGAGACCCAGGTCTGCCGGTTTATCATGGTGCCTCTGGTGATCGCCGTGGGCATGTACCATGAGGGGACCTGAGCAGTTGAATATTCAGCCCCAAAGCAGCTGAATATCTCAGTGCTTGGTAATGCAGCGTGTCTCAAAGACAGCTGATCCTGTGTGTCCACTCTGTGCCACAGAGGAGGAGGTCTGTCTTCAACTTCTCGTCTTTGATAAACAGAGGAGAAAAAAAATCACCAGCGACTTTGGAGAAGGTGGACCCTTTGGGTCAGTAGAGTCGTGCTGGAAATGTTTCCATTGCAACTTTCTGCAACTTTTTTTTTTTTTGAGGTTTGCCTGACTCAAAACCCTTTGACATGAAGGTTGCTGGTAAGTTAATGATGCTGTCCCAGCCTGCATATGAGCGAATGTGAGCGGTCAGCACCTACAGAGAGTACAAGTACGGACAGCTTTGCTGCTAGAGAAAGTACTTGCTTTGCACATTGATTCACTTGTTGGGCTGCTCTTGAATCCTGATTTGTTTGAAATCATCGGAGGTTTGGCTGCTGATCTCAGTGGACCAAGGTCAGATGTCCAGACTGGATGTTTTCTTCCCTTGGAAATTTTTCTTTGTTATTTGGTTTTGATATTGAACACTCAAAACTTTTAGCCTCTGGTTCAGTGGGACTAATAAGCAGCTACTCCTTGTGAAGCAGAGATTCGTGAAGGGCCATGTGCTGTGCCCATGAAATGAAATCCTGGGCATTCTTGCCAAACAGGGCATGCCACCTGCACAAGAGTTTTGTGGCCTTGGACTTGCCTTTGGGCATACTCCCAGGGACAGGTCTGTCGGCAGGAGAGGCGGTGGTAGCTAGACCAAGGGTTGTGTGTCTGGTGTGTCCCGGCTAGTCGGACTGCAACACCCCGTGCTGCCGGTGCAGAGTGAGGCCCTCAAACAACTCATGTCCTGGGAAACCCCCACGTGGAAGCAGATCATCCTCATTCCTCCTGAGCAAAGCAGAATGTCTTATTTATTCATGTTTGCTAGTTGTCTTTTTCCTTGCCTGCTTTCCCACTCTTTCCTGGAGGCTGTTTAACAGAAACATTGGACTGATGGGACCTTCCTGTGGCAGTTTACGTGCTACAAAATAGCACGCTCTAGGACAGGTTGCCTGGCCTGTGTTTTGCTGTTGGGTGGGAGATAACGTCTAATACTTGGAGGCTGAGTCCCAGCAACTCCTCTCTGCAGGGACAGGAGCTAGCATGCACTGGGGAGGGAAGAGAGCGGCCGGCGGTGGGAAATGCGCTGCCGCTGGTACTAACTTGCTTTCCCACCTGTCTTTAAGCATATGGTAAAGTGGTGCAGAGGAAGCAGCAACTAATTACACCAGGACTCCCTGCGTGTTGGGTTTTGCAGCCTTCTGCAGTTTTAGCAAAGTCCCGTTGTATTGTTCAGCTGTCTTGCTGTATTAATGGCTTTGAACTCTTGCTTGTAAGGGGAGTGATTAAGGTGTTGCTGCTTAGTCATCACACTTTGCTTCCTACTTAATCTGTGATGAATATAACAGAGCTTATGTGCATGGTGATAAAAACCATAAGTGCCTTCCATGTGGAAGGGTTTCAAAGTGCTGCTCTTTCTTGCCTGCGATTTTGGGTCTGGAGCTGCCCGGCAGCCTCTGGTACAGGAGATCCTTAGCTTGTGATCTGGAGTTAAGTGTGTGGGTGGCTGGGTATTAAAAAGTGCTTTTATAATTAAATACAAAATAGTAATTGCAGTTATGCAAAAGAACAGCCGGGTTGGAGACTTTAAGGAGAGAGATGATGATGAAACCTCCCACCTTCCTCATATACATTATCACATGATATATTAGAAAGTCTACCCTAGGAGGCTTTTTTTGAACATTTTAGCCTAAGTTGTGTGGGAAGGATGTTTTCAGTTCTACAACGTTCTAGCTGTCTTTTTCCTGTCCTGTGTATGGGATGAAAAATGAAAATCTTCAAAATTTTCTGCAAACTGAAAAAAATAAAGTTGGGTTGATATAAAGAGCTCAGTGGGATAGTGGCAGATCACTCCATTTCAGGTTCAAATTTTATTTGTGTATTTTCTTCCAAACCAAATTAATCTAACTTTTGGAACAAAATGGTGTATTAGAAATGGCGTATTTAAAAATGAAGCTAGCTTGGGGTGAACTGAGTGGCAAAAAGAGTGTTTCAGCAGTTTTCTAACATTTTTCCCTATAATGCATTAGAAATGGAGGACACGCCTGAAAAAAATAGTCATAACACTTTTTTTTTTTTTTGCAAACTATAGCAGGGGCTGATCCTGCTGTGCTGTACCAGAAGGGGTGAACATATCTGCTCCCCTAAATCTGACCTGCCTGACTCCTGGAGACGCTTCTACTTCTCACCTGTTTTTCTTGAACTTCCAAAGTAAACAAACCTTTTCTGTGTTTTGGATGAGAAAGCTGATTCCCCATATCTGCTCATCTTTGAGTCATTTGCTGCTCTTCTGCCTGGAAATGGCCACTCTTTAGTATTGCTGGACATACAGAGTTTGCAGAGCATTTCAGAATGAGCATCTCTTACCCTCTATATTACAAAAAAATCACTAGGCAATGAAATACGCTAAATTCTCACATGAATAAATGTAGTTCAGTTAAAAAGATATACTCACCTACCAGGTCCCTGAATGAAAATGGAGAACTATAAAAAGTAGACAGGCTTGTATGGAGGGTTCTGCTAATGTTAACACATTTTTCAGCGTTTGGAGAAATTTGATTCATTTAAAAAAGCCTGGTGTGAATTCACCTGGCAGCATTTCCAATTTTTTTTCAGATCGTTTCTGAAGGACAAAAAAGTCCTTTGTGTGAAATGAGATTTGTTTTACATTCAGCAACTGCAGGTTAGGGCTAAAAAACAGCTTGTCAGGGGACCGCCAAGTGGCTGGAGGCAGCGTGGCTTTGCCAGGCAGCGCGTGAGGCATCCACCCCTCCTGGTTCACCACAATTTCTCAAAACGCAAGAGAGGACACAGCTTGGGAGAGCCAACTCTTAATGGGCCAAGCGCTGTGCTGGCTGTGCTCCTGGGGCTAAGATGGGATGCTGAGCCCACCCACCCAGGTGTACTGGCCATGGGCTCTGCCCGCAGTGTCCTCCTTAATTTGCAACAGCTCAAACAATTGAATTGCATGGCCTGACCTCTCCATTTTGTGTAAAAAAATATTAAGCTGGTTTGAAGTGCCCAGGGTACGTGCACAGGAGCCGCTCCCTGGAGCAGCAACATCTTCTGTGGGGACATCTGCACCTGGGAGAGGAGCTGATGTCTGCTGGCCGCTGCCCCACACAGGTAATGGTAACGGATAAATGCTCCTTTACTCATAGTAACCATCGGGGATGGTCTCTCAGGCAACTATCTGGAGCCTGGCCGGGGCTGCTGGTGGTGATGTCTGTTTGACTGATTCGGCCCTTCACTGACGGGTGAGAAAAATGGAAATGCGTTGCTAGTCAGCCTCAAAAAAATAAAAAGTTCTAAATGTTTGGTGAACCAAGCAATTGCCAATAGTTTTGTTTCACGTCAGAGGAACTATTACATTTATTTTTCAACGTTTCCTAATAAAAAACCTACCCCCAATCCTGGATTTTAAAAGGCAACATCAATTCAAACTGAAAAATTAAAATGTCGTTTTCAAAACACTGAAACAAAATAATTGATATTTAACCCTGCTTTTCACTCTTTCCTGCACAACAAAAACAACTTGGCAAAGTTTGTATCCAGTTGTGAGATGTTTGGGTGTGCCACAAACTGCGGGTGGTTTCTTTCTGCAAAATCGAGTGCTGGGAAATGACAAGTGTTCAGTGGAGCAAAAAAGTGAGGTTTTTTTCCAAATCTTTGGTAGATTATGAGCAGTACAGCAGCTAATAGAGAGCTGGTGCTACTGTGCTCAGGCGCTGAGTCTATGAAAAAATTGTATTACTGCAAAGATACTGGTTCAATCCACTTGAATGGCTGCAGCTATTTTAATAAGGGCATGACCATATGAGAAGGGAAATTAGCTGACCAATTCTTAAGGTGCTATTAGCTTGAAATTGCCATTCCCTTTAGAGGTTATACTAGTACAGTTGTATTGCTGTAAGGTCACAGCTTTCATAGTCAAACAAGTGCAGGAATCTGCTTGGACCAGGCTTACACCAGGCAGTTCTTTCTCAGCAGCTTCTTCCATTGAACTCTTCTGTGGATGGTGATGAGGATGCGAAGCTGGCAGCATCCCCAGCCTTATCTTAGGACTTCATTCCATTTTTGTCCCTCAGGTTTGAAATTACTGCATTTGTGTCTTCTCAAGATGTGCAGGCTCTGGTGTTTCCTGAGCCCTCTCTCCTTTCTGTGTTCACCTCAAGCTCACGCTGGAGTTGGGCACACTTGCACCCTGGGTACATTTTGTGAGATAAAGTGATGTCTCAATTAGAAAAGCTAAACCAAAATAAGGTCTCCGTTGGCCTAGCTGGTGACATTTAGTAAGTCTGCTGCAAGGTGGCAAGTTTCAGAGTATTACAGCAGGGATGTTCACGCTTCAGATTTAGCTGTTCCAGAACAGAAATAAGACCTGACATAACCTAATTGAGAAAATAACTATTAAAAGGCCATGTGAATTTGGCACCTGGAATACTTACGCATGCTTTAAATCCCATAAGGGTGCCTCTCATAGGCTCATAATGCCTTTGAATACCGTGCTGCCTTTTTCATATCACACTTTTCCATTCAGGGGTTTTGCAGCACTGGTTGTTCCCTGCTGTCCCACATTCCCAGCTGGGACATCAAGAGGTGAAATGTTTGTGCTGGGAAGAGTCAAGACTGGTGTCAGAAACATGGTGGATTTGCCTGATCACTGATTTTCACTACCATGTATTTCTCATTTATTTGAGCTGCCTACAGGACCATCAGTTCCTTTTGCAGGGGATAAACATGCTATTAAAATGGAAGTAGAGAAAGAAATAGTACAGGCTAATATACCCTCTGAAACACAACCTCTCTTTGGGGCAGCAGGAGTTGTCAAAATCGTGTTTGCAGTGCTTCAGTAGGGGGTTAACTGTGCCAGTGATCAGACGATAATTCCCTTTAAAATTATTGTTTTACCTCACTCCATCCAATTACTCAAGTTGTTTTGCTATCCCACAGATCTCTCTGTTAATGTCAACAAAATGATTATAGACTGCAACAGCGTCAAGATGTTTCACCCACAGGAGTGCTGGTGAAATGTTTATGGCGCAACATGTTGAAAGCAGCATTTGATGTGTAAATGTCAGGAACAACCAGCTTTCCTGTCACCAGAGCCAAAATGCACAAATCCAGGCACCGAAAATGTCACACGCACCACCAAAGAGCTATTTTATTGCAGGCCATGTAAATCTTCATGTAAAAGGCTAACATCAGTGCCAGTAATGGTGTGGAAAAGCCACCACAGCTCCTTGCTAGTGAAGCCGTGCACCATTTCTGATTTGCGAATCGCAGTCGGCAGCATGGTCCTTCCTTTGGCATCGGTGACTGAGCCGATGGCGGGGAGGTGGATGAAGGACATCCATGAGGATGGCAATACCAGCCATGGATCAAACCTCTCTACTTGAAGGGAAAACAACTTTGTTAAAGATGAAGATGCACCCTGGGAGCCACCTGGGCTGTCTAGAAATGGGTCAAGGTGCCTCCTTGGCTGTGTGGCTCTGAGGGCCTCACCTAGACACCTCCATTCTTGGTAAAACCTGCAGAATAAGGTTTTGTAAAATGATGAGCATCTGCAGCCTGGAGCCCCTCGTGTCATGGGAACAGGCAAGGAATCCCCGTGTCCCTGCATGGTGGCACCCACACCTGTGCCGTGATGGGTGGGGTCCCCATCTCTGTCCCCCATCCATGCTGGCACCTGGGGTGAGTCACACTTTCTGCTGGCGGATGGATGGTTGAATAAAGGTTGCCGTTGGTCCACCAAAGACGTTGCGACTCCAGTCCCACTGATGCTGAAGGTGCCCAGATCTGCTGATGATGGTTTCTGTGAATCCCACGGATTGATCAAAACTACGTTTCTGCAAATAAACCTTTATGAATTCCCTGTTGCATCAGCGCTCTTCATTTCTTGGTAATAGAAGCTACAGAGAAAAGTCTGATGAAACAAGCCAGATCTGAAGGCAGAAGATATTGAAATCTGGAAGATTTAATTTAATATTTTTATTACATATTTTTGGAGCCCTGATTATACCCCCACCCTCCAGGAATTTATTTACCTAAGGAAAATTATACTACTGATTACAAGATTGCAGGTTCATTTTCACTGCTGAGAACTCATTTTTTTACAGCTCACGTTACACTTGCATGACTTGTAAAGTTTCGTAACATCTTGAAATTTTTAATGCTACATTGCGGAAAGGTACTTATATATAGATGAACTAGGCAGAATACTTGCTTTGCAGTCTTTTTGAGGGGGAAAAAAGTTAGTTTCTTGGTTTGAATAGGCCTGTAAATGATTTCTTTGAATTATTGGATAGTGAGTTCACAGGGTGCTCACAGGAGCTGCCTTGCATTTGTCCTTCAGGCTGGGTGCAAAGTGAGAAACAGTGAGAGATGTCTTTAAAACATAACATAAGAAGGAATGCTTTCTACAGGGGAATAAAAATAAATCATGCAGAAATCGTGACTATAGTGTGCATGAAATTACGCTGGCAAGATCTCCGTGGTAAATATTTGACAGATAGGACAACATCTTAGTCAGAATCTCAGTTTTTCCAATAAATCATTGCACCTCGGCCTTTCAAATCATAATTCACGTCAGCCAGCACTGCATACTGACTTAAGGTCAGGAGAGATTTCCAGATGTATTATGATGATTATCTAACAATTCGGTTAATAGAGCTGTAGAATTGGATGAGATTTTTGTCAATGCCGATGTCACAGCAACAGGGACCTTTGACCAAAACAACACCATGAATATTGGATAAGATCCTGCAGTGCTGCTCCTCCATGTTATGATATTATCCAAGGATGAAGGTTATAAATACATGAGTTATACTGTTCACTTTCCAGTTATTAAAAACAAAGAAAAAACCCCCCGTAATCAAGTTCCAATACACAACTAGATACAATATAGCTTTTTCTTTATATATATATCTGTATATATATCAAGTAAAAAAATCTAAAATAGTTGGAAGTAAAAAATGAAAAAATAGCTGATTGTGTTATTTTTTTCTTTACAGTGATATGGTAGCAAATACAAGACAAATGAGTAATAAACCTTTATATAAGGTGTTCTGGTCCCATCTCCATCAATAGGGCTCAGACTAGAATAGAAAATGGAACAAGGTGATTTTTGTTTTTTGGCTACAGCTTCTGCAAGTGACAAAGATGATGTTGATAAGACAGAACGAAATTATAGCACTAAATAAAATAAAACTCCAAAGGGTTTTCCAAAAGACCTTAAACACCATAGGGTAAAATTTACTTCTGAACTGGGGGAGCAAACACAAAGCATCACCAAGTCCTACTTAGGCTGAAAATACTGTATGCTTATCCTGGCCTCAAAATACATCCCTTTTGTGCCATCTTATCATAAAAATCCCTATTGATGCTTTTTTTTTTTTTTCCTCCTGCAGCCAATAATAAAAAAAGCAAAGCCACAAATCCATCCAATGGACTGAGCCAGATGTGAGACCTCAGTGATGTGCAAGTGGTTGGCTGCCCTTTGTCCAGTGGTGAATTTCCCCCAGAATCCTTTACATGGAAAATGTTAATTGACTAAGCTTGGCAAATGGTCACACTGAGCCCTATTTTGGCTGTAGAAAAGAAAGAAGTACTATTCTCAGCATAAAACAAGATCATATAGACGGTCAACACAAACCAGTATTTTTTTCAGTTGTCTGCATAATAATAACATCATGTTTGCATATAGAACAGCTTTTGCATTATTGCTCTACTTATAAGAATATAGTAAGGAACTTACAACAGACTTGCACATTACAAACTTAAGGTTCTTTGGTGAAGAATGAGAAAACAGTATTTTCGCTGTAATTAAATCTCAGAGAAGTTTTCATTTTTATCTGTTGATCCTTTGGATTCTCTCACAGAGGAGGGAAAGGTATTGAGTCAGCTTTACCATCGCGACGATGGCGACCCCGCCGATCATCATGCAGGTGGGCCAGAAGAGGGAGTGGAACAGCACGTTGGAGCTGTACAGTTTGGTTAATATCACGTTCTTCTGAACGCCTTCGGGGTCGTAGAAGCAGGGGAAGTGTTGGTACTTTCTGAAGTTTTCCATCACGACATTCACCAGCGACATGGATTCCTCATAATTCTTGCCGCACTTGGGTATGTATGAACACTGGGCAGAAATCAAGAGGGAGACAAATGCATCTCCAAACCAGACATAATGTCTGTTTTCAGGTGGCAAGCAGGAAAATCTCAAGACGATTATTATTTCATAATAAGAGTGGAATACTATTAAGCTAATAATAAATTTATCACAGACAAAACTCAATATTTTGCACATCTACGGAATTTCCCATTGGAGAACCTCCAAGTGCTGTACAAACATTAATGCTTTAATCTGCACAGCGGCCTCGTGAGATAGGTGAATATATTATTATTGCTAATTTACACATGCAAAAATGGAACTGATGAAGTACCTCTTCATCTTAAGTGGCATGCATATGCTCGCAGTTAGATGGGTAATTGACTCTCTGTAAATACAAATCTGGTAGTTCAGATCTCACTTGGATCAGATCAAAGTGTTCATAGTGGGCACAGGAGTTCACTCACAGAGGAGAAGGCTGATGAAAGACCTTTATACAAATTTTCCCATGGGGGTAATGCCTTGATTAGGGACAAATAGGTAGTCTAGGAGAAAATACAGGTTTCCTACTGACAGCCCAGAAGACTTTCATTCAACCTCTAGCTGAAGATCAGCCTGCTTACTTAGACTTGTTTTTGCTACTGACCCCAGTGTAAGTCCAACAATTCCTTCTCTCTGAAGATGCTGCTTGAATTTCAGTCTCAGTCACAAAAAAAAAAGAAGATCTGGGGATGGCTCTATCTAACACAGTTTCAACCTAGCATTCCCAAAGAATCCTAAAAACAAGTTAATTAAAAAACTAGCTTATGGAGTCCATGCATTGAAGATATTCCATAGGACATGTCGGATGGTGGCCCTGGGCTGTGCTGACCATTCCCTGCAAAGAGCTAGTGTGGGCTGGTGAGGTGGAGCGCAGACACACAAAGATTGAGGCCACATCTGGATTTTGACCTAGAGCAGAAACACCTGAATTTGCTGTTGCTATTGCAGGTCTGGAAGAGGGTCGATGGGAGCAGCCCAGGGCCCCTCACTCCCTCCTCTCTTCTAGACACTTACACCCCTCCACGCCTGAAGGTTTTCTACACCTGCACGGGATTTTGATTAAATTCCCTACCTAGGCAAGTACTGCTTCAGGACAGGGGGAAATCTGCTGCTTAACTTCTTGTTGAACGTGCATGGGAAGACCTAGCAGGTCATTGTTCCCTGGCAGTTAGGGGGTGATTTTGGGTCCCTGCCATGCTCCCTGCCTGAGCTGCTGAACCTGCTTGTCCTGGGTGAGCACCTAAAGTAGTTCCAGATAATTTAATGAGAGAAAGCGAGTTTTGCAAAGGAAAAAAGATGTTTTGATTAAAATAATGTGACCCATGGCTTTTGATTATTATTGTTTTAATGCATGTACTCTATAAATGTCCCTCAGTTCTTTTTCATGACTATGCTGTGACTTTTTGTAACGTACTGCGACAAATCTCTAGTCCTAATAATGATCAAAGGATTAACCTCATAACAGGATTTCATTGATTCATTGGCAAGTTTATTAGCACAGAATATGATTTGAAGCGTGGCAGAAAGATTGCCTGGTGTTAGCAGACTGGAGCATTAAGGGTAGAGCATGGCAGCACTGCCATTATGAATATTTCATAGAGCTGTAGGAATTAGAGATGGAAAATATCAGTGCAGTAATATCTCATCCATCTTCCTGCCAGTGCAGGTCTGCTCCCTCCAGGATATTCTCTTGCTCTCTGCCCAGCTTTGTCTTAAATTTCCAAAGCCACAAGCCCTCTTCCAGTGCCTATGACTCTTTAATAGATCATAATATAATAAGTAGGGGAAATTTCTCAATGAAGCATACCTCATTTTCTTTTCCTAAATTCTGTGCTATCACTGTCGTAACAGCAGTATTTCCAGCCCAGATTGTGTTTGTTTGTTTGGTTGGTTGGTTGATTTTTTTGCGAGTTTGGTGCTACACATTTTTGTTTCTTGAAGTCCCAGCTGTTACTGTCCTGAGAGAGGAGATTAAATGAAGGCTTGGCCACTCTTGCCAAAGTCCAGCCCTCCCCCCTTGACAGAAAACAGCAGGCACATAAAAGCCCAAATGATGACAGATTCCTAGACTCAAAGTCTGTGGAAATGTCCCAAGAGTGCAGCGGGGGGAGGTCTGACTTCCTGCAAGTCCGAGTATTTTCCAAGCATTTTCAAAGGAACCCTGATGCTGAAGCAGAACTTGAGGTGTTGCCTCCTACACCTGCCGGCACAGAGCCACCAGCTGCATCGGGCTGGTTGGGCTGCCCATGACATGAGGGTCTGGGAGAGTGAAGCTGTGAAATGCAGTTGTGCAAGGGAGGTTGATCTACTTTGCCTCTCAGGCAGGCTTCTTGTGCTGAAACCATCTCTCTCCAGGCTATGGTCTCCCATGCACTCTCCAAGACATGGGTGCCCTTTACTCCATATGCTATCTGCCTCGTCCCAGTTCTCCTAAGCTCCTGGAGGCATCTTGGCCTCAGCTTTGAGGAGCTCCTCAGTGCAAGAAATCGCTGTGTGCATTAAGTTGTGGTTGTGGAGTGCTCCTGGCCTCCTTCCACTCCTTGGCTTCCCCAGTGAGATCCCAGGGAAAGCACAGGACTAGCTCTGCCATGCTGCATAGTCATTGGCAAGCAAGTAGGTAGACATGGATAATGGGATGTTTTGGGTGTTTTCTTTGGTTTGATCTTCATTTAGTTTTCTCCAGTGCCTGGCAGAGAATTTTATATCCACAATTGTTATGCTGTACCTGTGAATGTAGGCTACTAAATCTATGCTGTCCTATTACACTTCTGCATTGTCAAACACTTGGAAATCTGAAAATCTGAGAGTAAACAATGCCTGGGTCTCTACCTCAAGTGAGGATTCTGTGACACAATGTGAGAAAAGTGGTTCTTGTGTTACTTGCAGTCTGATCACAAGACGGACATACTAAACAGTTACAGACGGAACTTGTTATTACATTTCCAGCTCAGCTTTTCTAATTTAAAGGACTGGATAGGTAGTCCGTATGAACCACCTCTGGACACGTCCAGTCCAATGCCCTGCTCAGTGCAGAGTTGCTCAGCGACTTGTCCAGTCAAGTTATGAATATCTCCAAGGATGGAGATCACACAACACCTCTGGGAAAGCTGGGGGCAGTTTCATGTCAGACGACGAAGTTACACCAACTGCCAGGGAGGCCCCCAGTTCAGGCTGGGCAGTCAAATACATGGTTCTCGTTGTGAGTCTGTGGTTGGGGTGTACGTCCCTGTCACGCTGAGCTTGGAAGCTGGGACTGGAAACTTTGATAAGATGTGCTGTGGCAGTCTTTGTCAGAAAGTGGTCAGGAAGTCACTTTACACCTCTTCGGGAAAGTGCAACAGGTTTGCACTGAGGGCTGAAGGAGGAGCTTTGTGTCTGTGTTGGCCTGATATTGATTCCTGCAGGCTGAATTCTTCAGCCCCAGCCCAGAAATGGGTCTGTTGGGAGCCGCAGCTGAACATCGCTGCTCCCCCCACACCAGGCAAACTCCTCCCTGGGTTATAAATACCTGAACCTTCAGCGGGAAACTGTGAGGTCCCCTATCATTTCTTAGTCTCAGGCAGTTATAGCTGGCATAACGGTGATTCTGGTGATTAAAGCCTGCTTGTTATCTCGCTTATGGAGCACAGGTATAAATCAGCAGTAGCTCGGATGACACAAAAAGAATCAAAATTATATAGTATGAGATAGAAATGGGGCCTCTAGAACTGCTTTAACTACTGCAGCCCTTCCTCAGGGTGACAGCCTGGCTCCATGGTCCGGGCATGAGGAGACACAGGCCATTTTACCTCTCCCAGAGGCTGTTACAGCCTCTGACAGCTGAGAAAGGAAAGTGTAGCTGTGAAAGCATTTAAGCCACTATGGTTGTAGCATTGACAAGGGGCTGGGCTTGTCTTAAAGGCTAGAGACAAAGTATGCACAGTGAGAGCAATGAAAAACCATGAAAAACCTTGTGTGCTTTCCTGGGAAAGACTGGAGCAGCTCGACTGGTGTCCATTTACTTTACACTGATTCCCACTGGAGACTGGCAGCAGCACGCTGTAGATCTCAATATAAATTGCACCTACTCCTAATCGCACCTTGTGGGACAACAGCTACCTTAGACAGCAAGTCTCCTAGATTAATCATTATTTAAAATCAAAGTGCATTTTGCTCCATCCGTGCTAGATGGCAGGGAGAGGAGAGAGACGGGCTCCAGATGCTGCTCTGCGTGCACGGCGGTGCTTAGAGAGGCAGAGAAGTTGGCGGGGGGATGCTGACCTTTTGAAGGTCACTGGTGTTGACCTTGGAGGGTAAGCACCATGCTCTGCAACGTCCCCAGTAATGTCAGGGCTCAGTGAGCCAGGGATGGCTTTTTTTTTTGTTTATTTGGCAAGAAGAAAGATAGGAAACGCAGACCTGAGTAGGTGGATGGAGAGAGACAGCTAGCACCCAGCTGGAGCATCACAAAACCAGCCATGCTCAGGGCTGCTCGTCCTGCTGCATGGGGCTGCTCTCCGGCCGGGGGAGAGGGAACACCCGTCCAGGGAGCTGAGATGGGTTGTGCTGATCTGAGCTTGGAGTCTGCTAATCCCAGCCAGGCACAAGAAGCCAGGTATTTTATGGACATTGCAAACTTCCATTCAACACTGCGTTTGGATTCAGGTCACATAGCCAGCAGCATGTCAGGAAAACCTAGGAATCCTCCCGAGAGCAGAGCTTAACCTGTAAAACAACCTTGGGCAAGAGAAGTATTAACTGTGCCTACATGAAATTAAGAGGAGGCGGCACCTGGGAGAATTTCAAAGTCCATTTCAGCAAGCAAAAATCATCAATAACAGAATGTGGAGATTTATGATGAATCTCTTGATTTATTTGAATCCAGTGGAGCACAGAGACTGATCTGATCTGTTTTAATCAAATTGCAGCATGAGCGTCACTGGATTTTGCTTCTGCCCCAGCAGAAAGCGGGGTCTGTGCTGCTGCAGGCTTCACGAACGGCGAGTGCCTCCTTTCTGCACTGACGCCGAACCGGAGGGGAAGATGGGAGCACTCTTCTCCATTTCACACTTCGTATCCAGAGGACTTTGTCTCTCAGCCACAGGAGCTAATTATCCAGCAGAATAACCGGCCCGGTGCAACCACGCCGTGCTTTGACTAATTTTAATATCGCTTCATCTTAATATGCAGAAGTAATTTCATCTACTGAACTGCTGCCATAAATAGAAACACAATAGGTTATGTTGTCAGCAGCCTGAACTGGGGCTCTGCTGTTACGGGCTGCGCTTTGCCAAGCGCCCATAGTTTGGGGTTCAGTGACCTTGGATAACTAAGTAGTTAATGCAAATCTGGCACTTGTAAGTCTAATGACTTAGCTGCGTCCTGGCTCACTGCAGCTTGCAGTCTTAGGTACCCAGGCGCTGTAGATACGAAGAAAGGAAGGTGGGGAGAGGCAAATTTCTTAGTCCGATCCTGCCTTGCTACGCAGAGGCAGCAAACAGCCACCTGCGAAGAGGCGGTCGCTCGCCTGGGTGTGATGCACAGCACTGCGTCAGCCGCACAGCTGCGGCTGCGGGCCAGTGGGGAGATGCCTTCTGTGCATCCGCTGTGTTCATTATAGCCTCCAGACAGGAGCTGTCTCCGTCCCACCTGGATGGAGTTATGCTGGATTTTGTACTTGCTGAAGCGGAGAGAGGAATTCTTCTGCAGATTTGTTAAAAATCTTTTTTTTTGTTCAATGTCTGCAATCAGGGAATTTGTGTAAGAAAGATGGGCTGACTCCTTAGCTTATACATGCCCAAAAGCCAGACCTTTTATTTTTATGCTGCTGCTTTTATCTTGACAGTCCCTGCTCAGCAAACTTTCAGTATCTTTGCACCATCCACAGGGGTAAGCGCTGTGCCTTGACCCCAGCGGCACAGCTGACCTCAGCGGAGATGCTCAGGGCGCAGAGTTTGTCACCACAGATCGACATGTCTGCTGTTAGACACGGGACCCTCGCCTCTCCCCGTCACCTTGCCTGGCCCCGCAGTAATAAGGCCATTTCTATTCTCACCGCCGCGGATACCCCGTGCACATCGCTAGAGGTGTTTGCTATCATGCAGAGCCATACCCGGGTGGGAAGTGATTTGTCCACAGCTCCACAAGAATATCAATGTGACAAGTGCTCAGTGCTAGCCTGCACCTGTGAAGCACTGGCAAAGGATGAAGGAGGCTCCAGCCTCCGGGGCGACCATCCCATGTGTGATGGGCTGCACTCCCTGCATGGGGTGGAGGTGGAAAACTGCCCCCTCCAGAGATATGAGCTCAGTTTGTGCACTGATTTCTGCTTTCTCTGCTCCGTATTTAACAGGGAAGCAGGAGCTGGAAGGCTTATATTGTTTTAAAGTGAGGAATGCCTATAACAGGTGAGCAGCCCTCCAGAAACCCATTTAGGAAGAAATTTTATTCTGTGCTCCTACCTCAGAATTAATTTTCATTGTTTCCTCGGTGTGGTAGAGCAGAAGCTTCTGGCCAGAAGAGGTGAGATTAACGTACACCTGGAGGCAGGGGTACTGGGAGATTTTCCAGCAGTCTGGACCGCAGCTAAACGAGCAGTTGAAGCTTTCTGTGATGGATGCATTGAGAAGTGAGCACTGAGCCTCTTCTGTCCAGACACTAAGTAGGAAAAAAAGAGACGTTAGAGCATGGCGAGAATGGGCAATAAGCACTAAACACAGCTCAGGCTTTCCATCAGGGATATACTAGGGGGCTTCTTGTAGGAGATGGTACATGTTGCAGAGCTTTGAGCAAAGGATGGACTTTCTCACATCACACATCGCAGACAGAGTGTATTATTCTGTAGTACCTAAAGTTTGTGCTTTGGGCACAAAAATACCTGATTCACTTATGTCTATGTATAAATGAAAAGAGAACTGGAACTTCTAGTCTGGAGAAGGTATATTTGAAACCAAAGGGAACCAGCAGAGATATCAGAGAAGAAAACTGAGCAGCCTGCGCCGGGAAGAGCACAGCACACGCAGTGCTGCATGGTGGGACACCCTGGACCAAGACTTGACGGTTAACCACCAAGTTCAGTTCAATTTAAAGTGAAGGCTGGGAGGAGAAGTTTGAATTGCCAGGGTGCGTACATTCATATGCATGAAGACACAGTAACACACAAGTGGTAGCGCATGCAGCTCCACCTGTGGAAAGGCTTTTTCTAGTGGCAGCTTGCTCGGTTTTCTGTAAGTTAAGAGGGCTGATGTAATCATTCTGGAGGATTTCAGCTTATCTCCAGTTCACCAGGGGCTAAAACTGGAACGATGGAGCCTGGATGTGCACTGGCAATGTTCACTGGGGTTTCTTGCATGTATTTAAAAATCTACGGCTGTATTTTCCTTAGGGACGAGAGCAGTGGGAAGGGCACACTGGGGGCTCTGTGCGAGGCCCTTCGCAGGCTCGGGGAAAGGTTTCAGCCCAGGGCTCCCCTTTGGCAGCGCTCAGCCCCTCAGCTCACACCCAGCGCCGCTGTCCTGCCCCTCACCATGAAGGGGCTGAGGGTCTGCCAGCCCCTTGCCAAACCTACAAAAGGCTTTATATGGTAAGTGGTATCAAAGATTTCTGACTAATTCTCTTGGTATTTTACTTTGGCAGTAACTCTGCTTGTATATTCCATTTTACATTTGTATTAAATTATGCTATGATTTCTAGGGGGAAATCAAGTGAAAGGAATTTTTTTTTCCCCTCCCAGGCAGTATTTTGTTGGAGGGGTATTGCTGTCTGTAAAGGAGAATAACCCCTAAGGAGGTCTGGCTGTGCGAAGAGAAGTGACAGCAAAGACTCCTGGGTTGTCGTCTTCTCACTTTCACCTCTCTGACTGCTGTTTTATTCATGCATGGGGGTAATAAAGCAACACCTACCTACAGCAGACTTGTGAAGATGGAATATTTGATACCTCGTAGGTGTTTTGATATCTTCTGGCAATTTTTCACGTAGTTTGTAATATAAATCATCTCTTTCCACATGAGCAATTTTGACCTTAGCAGCCTCTGCAACTGACCCTGATATTGCTGAAAGGTCTGGGAGAGCAATTGGAAAAGCAAATGCTCTTGGATCCTTAACAAGTCTTGATCTCTGTTTTCAAAATCTAAACTTTGCCTGGATTTAAAAAGGGACAAATACCTTTATCACACAAGTAAGATGCTGCAAATCAGTACAGTTCATCCTCAGGCATTGCTATTTTTTCCTTATTGTTGCAGGGTCAAGAAGGAGTATTTTCCTGCAGGTATGCCAATATAATTGAGGCTGTTCATACCAGTTAACTGTGGGCACTTATTGTACATGCCTGAAGAAGCAGCCTGTGGTGGATAAGCCAAAACGTCCCAGGTATTGGCCACTGCCTCAGGGTGGTTTCGGGCATGACAGACTAATGTTTTGATCCCCAATTACACATTTTTCATTCTCCTAACTCCACTGATCAGGGCAGAAAAAACATTGTTGACAGTCTTATTACAGTCTGGGCTGGATTTTAAATAGGGCTGGGGCTTGAAAACTGATTTCAAATGCTGCTAATGAATCACAGGCCAAACTTTCTGCTCTGTGGCAGAGAAGGAAGCCAGAGAAGGCCTCAGAAAAATTAAGTGCAGTGCAGTAATGATGAAAGATGATCTTTCACTTTCAACAAATTACTGTATTTCAGGAGGATTTCACTTGTTAAAATGAAAGTAATAACCTACATGGAAAACTACATGCTACAAAGCAGCTTGATTTCTTTCCCAAACTAATTCTCCATTCTTCATTTGCAAGTGTGTTGTTTCTCGAGGCTGCTAAATATTTTTGCTGTTTTCTCCCGAGTTTGACTGGGCTTTGCAGCAACAGCCCCTGAGAGGCTTACAGGGTTCAGCAGACTGCCGACCAGCTGATATGGATATTATACTGGTGTTAAACTGTGGCGAGTCTAAAGCCTATGGATTAAGAGTTCGTCAAACAGGGATCTAACTCTTCCCTCGCTTATGCCAGTATTACTCAACTCGCTTTCACTGTAGTTATGCCTAATTTGTATTGGGGTAAGGAAGTGGAGAATCTGGCTTATGTTGACCAAAGCAAAATCATAAAACTTTAATAAAAAGAGTAAAAAGAAAAAGCCACAAGAAGTCAGCTGGAGCAGAGAGTGTGAGATCAGGGTAACCGTCACGAAATTACCTTTGCATGTAAGACTGCAGCAGGGTGATTCCCAGGAGAAAGTACATCATGATAGAGCACACCATCATGGCCAGCCCGAGGAGTATGGCCCGGTCTTCTCCAGCTTTTAGGGCTGTGACTGTTTTCCTTTTGTCCAGTAGATCGTGATCCCTGATTTTTTGGTAAATATTTCTGAGGTTGAAAACAATACATTCTTATGTGAAGTTCATATTTAATCAATGAACCCTCTACAGGGTGGGTAGTTCCACCTCCATACCCATCTCGTGAAAGAGAAAGGCTTAAGGGTCCTCAGGTGTCCTTTTTCATCAGATTCACTCTGACCTGGTGGAAACTTATTCATCTCCAAAATAAATTAGAGCGATTTCTGAAAAGGTAAAAACCTCTTATAGCAAATGTAAAGATTAGACACTTGTGCCAGCTCAGTAAATCCTTCTTTGGTACAGCATCATTGGCTCAGTTGAATTATACCATAGGTGAATTTGACCTGTCAATGCCAACTTAGGCCACTAGAAGATGTTTAGGTGTATGAGGTGTCTTTTCTTCAGTCAAATATGGTAACAGGTCTTATGACACCATATGTAGAAAATAGCCTGAAGAAAGTCGTCACTAAAATTATCTGAAAGGACCACATTCTTTTTTGATTCCCTACAGGCTAGTGGTTTGGGTAATTTTCCACCCTGAGTGTGACTCAAAGCTCATGAAACACTATGGGGATTTTGCAATTGATTTCTGTGGGTTTTTTGATTGGGAGCTTATTTACTTTATTTATAAAATAGCTTTCTAAAAGCCCAGTTACTCATTACAGTGAAAACCCTCGCAGAAAATTATCCACCAAAGCTATTTGTTCTGGGATTAAAAAAAAGAAGATACAACAAACCATTCCCGCTTCAGCAGAGAGACCTTTGCATTTTCTAACCATAAGTCCTTCTTTCATCTCGAGCCTTTGATGATTCAATGGGTCATGAGGACACAATGGTGAAGAAGGAAATATTTGAGTACATTTCAAACACACTCAAACTTTGTGGGTTTAAAATGTACTTACAGACCTGAGGCTGGTCAAAATCTCCTGTGTTTTCTGTTACGGTTCTTTTGAATCATCCAGGCAGCACCCGAAGCATGTGAACCGCACACCTCTGAGCCCTGGCACCACCATAACATGGACATAGTAGTACACGTGGAAGAAGTTCCTCTTCTACTGTCTGCAAAATGGCAGGTGAGCAACATCAACATCACTTTGGGCTCTAGCAAACCCACCACTCATTTAAGCTGAAACCACCAAGTTTCACTCAACCTTGGAAAAAAGCACTGTGTGTCAGACCAACCATATAACTTACATTCACCAACAGGGACAAAGAAATAGAGTTAAGACAGACGTAAAATCATACATAAACACAGTAGAAACAAGAAAATAGGTTTAATCATAAACTCCCTGAAACTGGAATTGAATTTGTGTTTAGATGATGAGTCATAGCCAGGAAAAGCACATAAAGTGTGGGGTTTTATAGCAAAAATTTTGCTTAGATGGTACTGCAGTCAATAGTCTCCCATACCTAAGACCCCTTGAGGTTTCTTCATCCAACGGTAATTTACATCTTTAGATGTCCATGGTTTCTCTTCAAAACCATCCTTTAAAGCTTGTCAATGTTTTCCTAGTTGGAAATGAAATGGTAATTCAGCCTGTCAAATTTTTCTCTGGTGTTGGGGAGAAAAAATATATTGTGAACTGGCAGATGTAATTGCCTTCAAAGAAGTAATGTAGAGTAATAATCTAATATTACTTTTCTATTATTATTTATCAAACTGTATTTAACTCTGAGAGCTGCTATTAGGATTTGCATTGCTCCCAAATGGAAGCAGGCAGGAAGGCAGAGATTGCCATGCAGTTCCAGCACATTAACCAATCACACAGCATAACTTATGTCAACGCATAGACATAAAACAGAGACAGTGCAATCGCTCACTAATGTCACCAGAGCAGTTAGGACATAAAAGGGATACAAATGGACAATTTAAAAACAAATAGCTAATTGAGAATGGTTACAAATACTTCCCATGTGGCCTTGAGCCAAGAAACATACAATGAGAGGTAAAAAAGGATGGACCGAAGGGTACGTTGTAGAAATGATCTATCTGGCAGGTGACTGGCAAGGGGGACGGTGTGCGGTGACCGCCTGCCAGGCGGATCTCACACTCGCCTGCCATGGTAAATAAAGCTAAACAAAGCTCTGCCTCAGGGGTCACGCGGAGCAGTCCTTCGGCTGTTCTTTTGCAAATATTTGTTATTCAAAGCCCCGAACAACAGAAAAGTGGTAGCCTGGTGCACCTTCCTGAGGGCTTTTTTCTCCTGAATCCCTGCCAGGAGTCAGTCTGGTGACACACGCCAAGGCGTGCGGTGGTGTGGCACGTGCCAGCGCATGATGCACCAGTCCTGACGCAGCCCAGGAGACGCGCTGAGTAACCGTTCCTCCTCCTCCTCCCCGCTTGTGCCTGCGCCGGGGAGCTGCCAATTTGCTCTGTATGATACTGGGAACATCTGCTATTACCAGACTTCACATTTTTGCCCCTGAGAGCCCTGGTTTTGGGGGACATGATACGTTGTGCAGAATATTTTGCCACTAACAGAGCAGCCTTGGCATCTCCGTAGCTGGAGCGGCAGCAGTGGCCTGCACACGTGTGTGTGCTGCTCCGTGGGGGGGGACTTTGTGTACGTGTGAACTTTTGGCACAGCCCAGGGACCTCTTTCTGCTCGGTGAGCTGGAAGAGCACCGTGCTTAGCCAGCTGATTTTGGATCCCAGGGCTGCACAGCCACAATTAGCTGACTGCTGCGGTGTGTTTAAATACAGATCACTGCATCCCAGACACTACTCATCTAGGTGACTCCATCTAATACTTATGATTACCTGTGATAACTCCCCAAATATGACACCGAGTGGGGCTGTTTGTTTTTAAAGAAGTCCCAGCTGTCAGAACATGGGGTCTCTCTGCCCTGCACAAAGACATTTGATAGAAAGCAAGCTTCCAAGGACAAAAGGCCTTTGCTCTGCTGATCATTTCCAAACTGAAGTTCTCCCCTGCTAAATCTCCACGTTCCTTTTGCCAAATTGCTCAGAGGATACGGGTTGGCTGCTCTACCCGGGCTCAGCTGCCAGAGAGGAAATCTCAGCCATGACCATGCCTGCTGGGGACAGAGCAGAGATTTCCCTCTCCATATCTCTGCACAGCAGCAGTGCGGGGATGCCTCTGCAATGTGGTCAGCAGCTCCTTACGTGATCTCCAGAGGAAGGCTTAGGGAGGACCTGTGTGATGAAATTAGGCAGCCCAGGTTCTGTTAGTCAGCCTGAACACGAGACAGTCAAGGAGAATTACAATGCCAGTTTAAGCCCACTGGCCTTAATAAGAAATTCTGTGTCTTCTGTAGTTACTCATATTTGCTGCAGCCAGGACCTTTCTTTGCCATCATGAGGGACATGGCCTTTTAGCACTCGGTTATGTGAAGGACGAGGCATGCCACATGCATGCTATGTGCTCTGTGCTCTGCTGGTACAGGACTGCTCCGCAGCTCCGGGAATATGACAAACTTATTGGCCAATATGCCAAGGGCTTGCAACTGGGCACTGCCACGTAGAGCAGAATAGGCTAAAGTAATGCTTCTTCTGGCCCAGTACAACAGTTCTTGTTTTGCTCCAAAATGGGTAGATCTAAGAGCACTGCAAAGGGGGTCTAGTTTCCTCCCTGGAAATCTAGAATAACCAGACACCTTCAATTACTTTATTATTTTTTAAACATACACAAAGTACCTACCCTCAAATTCCTTCCCTTGTGAATGGACCATGGTGTAGCACTGAGCGAGATGCTGCCTTCTCCAGGACTGCGCGGTCATGGGGCTTGTCAGATGGGGATACCTGCCTGCCTGAATTATTCGGAGTGACTTTGAATTCTCATTCAATTCTCTGATATCACAGTTATTATGCAGATGTCACTCAGATTACCTCCCGTTGAAGTGTTTACTGATATTATAAATCCTTGAATGCAAAGGTCAAAAAACCTCCTGTATCTTACCTGCAGAATTCCCAATGCTCAGGGACTTTTCTGCTCAGAAGCCAATTTCTTTACCTTTTTCTTTACAGGTTATATTTAGCTGCATCAATTTTTGTTATTAGAGCTACGGCAACAGGAAATCTCTCTGGAGCTCTCACAAAAGTCTCAGTGATGGTTGTAGAAGGATTCCTATCGATACGAACAGATTTTGTTCATTCAATTCCTTCCCTCTTCCCCACCAAAGTGGACTGAACTGAACCAAACCAAACCAAATCAAACCAAACCAAACCAAACCAAACTAAACCAAACCAAACCAGTGCTTTGGTTTTCCAAGCTTACAATGGTGTGGAAAACATAATTGACAGCTGAGAAAGAATGAGGGCTTGACTAGGTTTCTGAAGCCTAAAAAGTGGCAGCTGGGGAACAGCAGATGTCTAGAACAGCAATGAAACGCATACATTTTGGGCTCAATCCTGCAAAAGCAGATGCCTGAGAGACACCTTCCACCCAGGAGGAGGTGATCCATCCACAGCAAGTGACCCATTGCTGCACAGGGTATTATTATGGTAAGACCCCTCAAAAGCTAGCAGTCGTGGCATGTGTTAGGTGAAAAGTTTGCTGCCCCAGCTGACAATCTTCCTGTCTGAAGTTTAAAGAACAAAAATTCGTAGGAAAGGGTCATTTAGGGGAAGTCATTCCTCTAAAATGCACTGCTTGTTTGACATAGTGACACTGCTGGTGACCTTACACGTGTTAAAATCACTGCCAGATGCTGGCGGATGAGTTTCTCCCACCAGCAACACTTGCTCTGCGTTCGCACGTCTCTTCTGCAGTCCTGAGGCTGCGGTCAGCACTCTCCTATTTCCATTTTCTCTTCCTCCCTTTCCCTCTTGCATTTTATTAATCGCTCAGAGGGTATGAACAATATGGCTCTACAGGACCACCTGGGAAATAAACCCACCCAAAGGTTTGAAATTACCGCTGCTGGTGTGTAAGTACAGAGATACTGCTCCCTACCTCCCTATTTCTGCAAGCAGACAGGGCTGAGCTCTGCCCAGGGTTTAAGCTGATGAGACGCTGGTGAGCCCTGTTTAGCACAGTGCTCAGCCCCAAGTTAATAAGTCCCACTGAAAGGCATGGTGTGAGCTGAAGGCCATGATAATTGGGAGCACATGGCTTCCAGCCAGTCCAACGTGTGGGCAGATATCATCTCCTACAAGTTAACCTTGGACCATCCTGTCCATGACAGTGTTTTAACGCAGAAGAACATTAGCCTGGGGAAAATTCAGTTAAAGAGGAGACTTGCAGAAGTACATGAGGCAGTTGGTTAGATAACCAGCTCCAATGGAAAGTCCATGGAAACCTGGTGCCAAGCTGGTCTTTGTGGCTTCAAAATATCTGCTTGGGATCGGATTATCAAAAGAGCTGAACACCTATGCAGCCTTTGCAGGAAAGTTCAGCAAATGGACCAATTCTCCAAAGAGACTCGGTGTCCTGAGGGCAGCTCCGCTGCCGGAACTCATGAGCACATTTTCCCAAGCAGATGCCGGCAGTAATGTCTCGTTAGAATACCTGAAGAGTGTGTTTTGCTAATTGGCACTGTAGATACATGCACCTCTGTTTTTGTTTCACTGGAGCCTGATTTTTTGTGATTACATTTAATAGTGACTGCAAGGGGAACTGAAGGAGAGGAAGCAAGGGAGGGAAGGGGGAAAGAAAATAAAAGAAAAGAAAGGCAAATGTGTCTGGTTGTGACAAGACAAGCTGTCTGGCAAATCTCGCTACAAAGGAGAGAGGTTTTGGAAGGATGAGTCTGAGCATTACTGACAATTGTTCTTTCATCAGTGATATTTAACTTCTTTCATTCCCAACTGAGTGCTGCCTTTGTCTGTGGACTTAAAATCTCTCCTTCCCTTTCCTTCTCTTCTGTGTAATTCCCTGCTCCCCCGGGAGATCCAGTAACTCATTTATTCCTCTGTCTCCTTCAGCCTATTCCCTCCAGCAACCCCACTAAAGTGGGCTGGTGGGCTACCAGTAATCAGCTCACTTTCAAGCTGCTTGTCATCCCCCAGCCACTGTGCAATGTATTGCGCACACGCTCATCCTCACACACACACGCATACAAACAGAAAACATCTCTGACGGCTGGATGCACCATCCAGACGTGTAAAAATTATATAGGGCAATGATTTGGCTGGGGGAGAGGAGGCACTGTGTGTGTGTGTGTCGTCTGGAGGGGGGTGCAGGAGTGGTGGGGGCTGATGGCTGGAGGCAGGACACTTGCAAAAGGCATAAAGGCTTCACAGGGGTTGGAGCTGGGGCTGCAAACCTGTGGCTGGGGGTTACTGTGCTTTTGGATGTGTGATGTCTGTGTCCTGACCTCAGAGATAGTCACGGTGTGCTGCTGATGTCCTGGGGACAAGGAGGACTTTGGCCATGGCTCTGGCATTGTCCTCCACTGTGTTTTGGCTTGGCACGTTAACCCTGGCGCCCATCGGCTGGTCCTGTTGTTGGTGGAGCAGTAGCCGGGGCGGGGGTGAGAGGCAGGTGGGGGACACCCTTTGCATCCCTCCTACTTCTCCAGTGCCACCACTGAAGAGAAGCTACAGGCCACACTCCTAAAGATTCAAAACCCGTAAGAGACAATCTGCATAGATGCTGTTTACCTTTTCTCATCATGTCTGTAAGATGTAGAGCTCCGGCCACTGGTCCAAATAAACATTTTAGAGGGTTGCCCAGTGTTGGTTTTGCTCACTGCAGTGGGACGATGGAAGGACCTGGGGGAAGAGGGACAATTTTTGTCACTGCCTATCCAACGCAGCAGACCACTTTATATCCAGCATGCCAAATCCCTGTGGCCATGCCCAGTGTGCTCTGAAGATGGACCGTTTGTTAACTCAAGGTGAGATGTAAAATAATGGGATGACAGATCAGCGGGTGGGAATGAAGGATAAATCTCATCAGCCCCACTGGCAAAATGTGATCCTGGCTAATCAAGCTTAGCTATGCTCCACACTGCAAAGGATTTGCACCATGAACAAGAAATCACCGGTAGTTTAAGAAAAGGTAATAGCTGCATCCAATGTTCTTATGGCAGTATTTTGGGCATAGAAAGTGGCTATTGTTTAAGCACACACACGTTCATTACAGCTTATTGGTTGCACGGCAGCTCTCGGTGCGATGAGGCTCTCAAGGAATGTTTCTGAATGAGGCACAAGTATGAGACATAAATGCAGCATTTTGTGGAAATGTAACTGATGTGACAAATATGTCTTTTCCCATAGAGAAATTACTGTCCCAAAGCCATTTAGTCAGACCAGTTAGATTCCTGCTCAGGGGCTTCTTTGTTTCACAGCAGGGTATGAGACCTGCTGCCTTCTCTCAGGCTCTCAGGGTCTTCTGAAGAGGGGAAAAGTCTGAGGTGTTTCATTTTAAGGACTGAATTTGAGCCCTGTACTTCAATTAGAGCTCATAGAATCAGAAATACAGAATTAAAAGGATCTCAACAAGTGTTGCTGCTCTCTTGCCCTGATTCAAGGCACATTCACTACATCTATGTTATTTGTAGCAGATTTTGGTTACCCTAGATCAACTGAATGTGAACAACCATCTTTCCAGATAAAAACTTCATTGCCAGGCTGGAAGCATAGGCTGTATTGAACCTGCTAGTGGGGCTACAGCTCCCCTTGTAGCTCCTCTTAATCTGCTCCTGGTTTTAGTGAGGCTCAGTTAAAATCTTGATCTCTGAGAACTGGGCCCTTCTTGGTGAGGGCTGTAATTCACATTATTTCATGACACAGCACTTTGTGCTTTTACTGCATTCAGAGAAAAGCTTAAGAAAAAAAATATTCCAGATACCAAATACTTTAATGCCAAAGTTTTTCATACACTGGGGGACATTCTTTAGCTCACTGAAAAATAAACCTGGCTGTTGCTGCTGTCAGCAGAGAAGGCACATGAATTCCTCAGTGCTCCTCACCTGAAAAAGTCTGTAATGTCACTATCTACATAATCATGCAAAGGGCTAATTTCAATATTTGCATAGTGGTGAACCTGAGAGAATACTTACATCCTGTAGAGGTGGCTGCAGGGGAAGACTAACATGGATGGGGGCCAAAATCCACCCATATGCAGACAGGCTGATGGGTGCCAAGGGACCGGGCTCTCCATCTGGAGTCAGCCTAGAGCCCCACCACAGGGTCCATGGCGCAGACCCAGGCCTAACTCACAAACTGGGCAAATTGGCCAAACTGGTGACCCCGTCACCTCCTCCCTGCTGGGATCCTGCTGCTCCCTGTTGCTGCGATGCTCAGAGACGCTGCCTCGGGACTGGGGCTTGCAGGCAGGGACCTTGCTTGAAATAAGACAGTAATATCTGACAAAGCTTTTGTGCTGTATTCATGCTCAGCAAATTGGTCAAGAAGGTGGCCCAAAAGAAGGGAGACAGAAGGAGGTGAATCTCCCCCAGCCCTTTCCCTGACTCTGTGGTCATCACTGCAGCTCTGAGAGCCAAAAAAGAGTCTTTTATTTCCTTACAACCACTGTAGTTAAGTATTGGGGATTAAGCAATAAGAAGAGGCACTTCCTCCCTGAAATAACTATAGTTTAGAAGGTGAATAGCATCTACCAGGATCTAATCAATATAGCCACCGACTAAGAAGTGTTTTTATAGTGATCATGGCCAGAAATTTGGGTTGCAGGACCTTGGGTCTCATCCTCACTCTGGTATGTAAGATTGCACCTACACTACCCCAGACAGCTCAACGGTGACTGACAAGCCTGTGCCGAACGAGCTGGTGTTTCTGCGTCGAGCAGTGCAGGAGGGCTCAGAGCAATGATCCAAGGGCCTGGAGGCCACACTGGATATTAGACTGAGACCCGTTCCAGGCTGAGCCCCTTAATGCTGGAAAATAAAATTATATATATATATTTGTCACTGCACTCTTTAGGATGTCACAGGTGAGTTGCACGGCAGGAAAGCCTGGCTGGCTGTGCTGCCACAGCTTGAGTGGTTCCAGAGCCGTCAGGAGATGGTGGTGAATGCTATTAGAGAGTCTGTTCTTAATTAAGCAAAACTTGGGCACACATTAGAGGTGATCAGCAGCTTCTGCTGCCTGTCTGAGTCAACAGGGACACCTGGGCAGGACTGCCTGGGCAGGGAGGCAGGTTCACAAGCTCCGGAGCAAATTTCAGAAGCACCACCGGTGCGAGAGCTGGGTGAGAGGGGTCTGTCCCACCGAGGAGATGCCAGGGGAGGAAAAGGGATGTCTTTCTTCTCCCCAAAGTCAGAGTGACTTCAGACAGTGCCAGTGCCCTGGAGCAGTCCATATGTGATAGCATTAACGCTGCCTGGGCAGTCCAAGCTAACCATCACTATTTAACACACAATTACATGCCTAATTTTGTGTGAAATTGTTACACTGATGACATCACAACAGAGGTCAGATGTAAGCGACTAAAGTCCATGTTTCCTTTAGGTGGGGGTTAGCTGTAAGGTAAGAGCCTTTTGCAGAACAGTAACAACACAGACTCCCCAAGATCTCCTTTGAAGGCCTTCGGAGGACTTACAACTTAGAACGGTTACAACCTACACAACCATTTCCTGCTCTGTCAGGTCAGTTAGCAAACTTCCATACCTTTCTCCTCCCCTGAGTGAATCCCAAGGCAGGACTGTGAACCCTGTTCCTTCTTTGTCCCCTCTCTCTTTTCTGAGAAAACAAGTAGCACTACTTTTTTTTTCCCATTGCCTCTCTGAGTCAGCTGCTGGCAATGTATTTTTATAATGCAACAAGTAATCAGCCTGCGAAACTCATTACTGCAGGATGTCAGCCTGGCATTTAGAGTAAAAGTGGATTGTGCTATTTCTTGAACAGACGGAGCACCTAAAATCATGACAATACCTGTTAAAAAAACAGTTTAGAAGAGGCACTTCAAGCTGCTTTTTTGACTATCAGGAGTCTGTAGGGAAGATTCCTATAGGGCAGGTTACCAGCAAACTGATGTACTTGATGTGACTTCTGCTGTGTACTCTTAGAGTCAGGATACTGGGTTGGACCCTGTGCTTTCTGCTGGACTTTGCCTGAATATTGCTGTCTTCTTCATTATTTACCCCGTGTGGCATCAACCCAGTTGTCTCTCGGCACGGTTGCCACAGAGACAGGCAAGGAGGCTATGCTTTGGTTTTTACAAACCATGCCTCATTCATAGAATCACAGAGTCATAGAATTGTTTAGGTTGGAAAAGACCTTTAAGATCATCAAGTCCAACCGTAAATCTAATACTGCCAAGTCTGCCACTAAACCATGTCCCTAAGCATCACATCTACATTTCTTTCATGGCGTTTGGGTCTATTCTGAATAAATGCACACGGTTTAAGAGAGAAATGCAGAGTAAAAAATGTACAATCTCCTGTGAATACATGTACACCTGTGCTCAGGGCAATTCACTGCTCTGCACTGGCCGAGGAGCAGCTCTAAGTGCCCATAATGCTGACACAGTGGGTCTCCCCAGAGCTGACCCACTCCTCCCATCCTCCCCCATTCTCAGCCTTCTCTTGAAGATAGATAGATAGATAGATAGATAGATAGATAGATAGATAGAAGATAATAGAAGAACTATTATCTTCTGGTGAATTTTATGACCTCACTAGAAAACCTGACAAGGTTTCCACTTTTTCAGCCATTGCAAGATGAAGACTTGAGATAGTTCTTATAAGATTAGAACTACTCTGTCCCGACCTAAGGAGTGTCAATAAGTCAACCCAAAAGCAACCACCTGAGAGAGGACTGCAGTGTGAAGAAAACATGCTGGGGCAGCATTTGCTTCAAATTGTTCCAACAAAGACGTAATTCGGAGGGTCAATCTCAAAATCCTTAGCTGGTACCTTGGTAATTATATTATGTGCTCTGTTATCCTCACTTTCACCCTGGGCTGGCTGCTTTCCTTTCTCAGGCTTAGACTGAGATAAATCTCAGGACGATTTATATGAAATGTCCCTTATCTCTAGGTCACCACATCTGTGAACAGTCAAAGAGGGATATTGCGGACCATGTTTTTAGATGGAAAGCTGGGTTTTACATATGCGTTTATTTGTAATTGCCTCTGTCTATGTTTATGTTAATCACAGGGTTTCTGAGACCTTGGAGAACCATTTATGGCACCAAATTAATGAGCTTTGCTCCCCTTATGGCATTTCATTTCCTGGGCAATGTGGCCACTGTAAAAAGAGAAGGACTTGCATTAATTTTACCTCATAAAAGACACCCTGAGTCATCAAAAGCCAACAAAAGCTAAACATTCACCTAAAGCTATAATCACTGACCTCTTAAGCTTTGTCTGAATACACCCACGTCCCGCACTGTCCATGCTGCCAAGCGGTCTGGATGCTTCATCCCAACATTTCCCAGCCAGAGGATTCATTTGAACCCTGAGGCAGTTCCCTGTGAGTCCTGAATTTTTCCTGCTAGTCCACTATTTAACCTCTCTCCCTGCCACAACACAGCGGTCAGTGCCAGTTCTTGAACAGACAGGGCAGCTGCTGTTGCGTGGTGGGAGATACTTGGTCTCTCTCATGGCTGGAGAGACTTTTTTTGGGGTGGTCCCACCCACCATCGCCCCTGGGAAAAGGAAGAGGCTGAAACCAGGCATCAAAGGCAGCCCATAAGGGGATGGTGGTTCACTTTTGAGGAGAATTTACTGAATACGGACAGTTAGACTTTATGCCCTGACAGCTCTTACCCGTGCCTATCTCTGATGATAGTATGTTTTCCTATGGCTTTGTTGAGCCAGAAAACAGGGAGAAGTATTGTGTAATGAAGGATGGGAGATAAATAAAATGGCCTGTTGAATTTCGGATGTAAAGTGTAGCCTGACTGCCAGGTAGTCTGGCATTCAGGTGCCTTAGTACGTGGAAGAGTTTCCCAGGCAGAGCGATGGTGGTAACTACTAAATTAAGATGCTCCTGTCTGATTCAGGAGATGATCCAGGGAAGTTTTCTAGTCCTGGTGTTAAAAGAATGTATGAGCTGGACACAGGACTAAAACCAGTGCCTGAAATTTCTGACTTGTAAGTATGGTCCATGGCAACATGAAGGGGTAGACAGAAGCAGAGCTACACCAGGGAGAGGGTGAGGAGAAACCTAACTGGGTGGTAAAAACTGAGCCTGGGGTATCCGAGCGAGACCTGCTGTGGCCGTGGCTGTGGTGTGACATGAAAGCCCCAATACACATGTACCAAGGGAGGTCTTACACACTAGCACTGAAGATGAAAACCAGAAACCAGGTGAACACCTAGCTGGCAATTCCCCTGTTCTGACACAATTCAGAGGGCAGTGTTTCTTGTGTAGTCAGAATACCTACTTTCTCTGCAGGTCTTCATCTGAGCACAGTATCTGCTTGCCCTAATCCCACTTGTCTGCGGCCATAACAGAAGAACAGCAAGCATGGACCAAGAACAGCAATAAGCTAGCTCATAAAAGAAATGCTTCTGCATTAGTAGAAGACAGTTACCACTTCGGGAACATTTAACGCTCTGGCAACAGTAACACTAAATTGTGAAGCAGCAACAGCGGTATCAAATGTTATATTTCTGCCTTGTGACTGGACTTTGCTGTACTGCACGCTAATGGGCACAGTGCAGGACAGAGCGACATAAATAACCGTTCTTGTTGGAGCATCTCAGCAGCTCTGGCTGTACTAACTGACTAATCCAACTGGCAGATGACCTTGAATTTGGGGTTCCTCGTTATGGCAAGGGAAAAATGGACAACGGGCAGCTGGTGTTAATGTACTGACAAGAGTTTAGGAAGCCTGATGGCTAATGATGCTTCATTAATGAATTCAGTTCTATTTCTGGCTCTTCTCCTAAATCTCCTCAGAGCTCAGAGCTGAGCTCTCCATCTAGCTTTTGAGTTGAATGAGGGAGACACCCTGGACCCAGGGTGGTCTTGCTGGGCTCCCATGGTACAGGCATGTCTAGGACACTCCATGTCCAAAGGAGGAGGAGAACGGGGCTGCCAGTAACAGCTGAAGCCATCCCATGGGGATGCAACTTAGCTGTGTGCAGAACACAGCAGCATTTGGTTTTGTTTTCAAAGGCAAAATTTCTTTTAACTTCAAATCATACTTTATGATTGTTAATTTCCTTACTCTCTTTTCCTTACTCTCTTACAGGAGTAAGAGAGATTTTCAGGAAGGCTGAGGTATCTATACCTCTTTGCTACATGACAACATGCAATATGTTCACACTTCAAAATTAAATATTCCAAAGTAAACTCTAAATCTTCCAGGTTTCCATCTCATGATGTTTTTTTCCTCCAGCGCTGGCTTTCTGTTTTGAAAAAACTTTCAACCCTTGCCATTTAATGATGCCTGTCATCCTTAGGCTAGTTGCCTGCCTAGTACAAGTCTAAGCAGCCCACACAGAATGGCTGTAGACTTTATTGTCTTTATTCTTCCTGATCTTTTTAATTTTAACTTCCTTCTCCACTTTTTCTTTTTTCTTTTTTTTCTTTTCCTTTTTTTTTTCCCAATGCCTCTTCCCATACATTACTATCCCCATGATGACTTGTTTCACTCACCCTGGCTGCACCATGTTAGTCTTAATTATTCTGATTTAGCTGATTGAAACAGCAACTTTTTGAAAAAATTCCTGTGTCCCCAGGTCAGCTACAAAGGAGGGAGCTACTGTCTGTCATCACAAACAAGAGAGTCCCAACTTCTCTTCTTTGGTGACCTTCTGGCCACCTCGGAGCAGTCTGACATTATGGCCTCAGCTTCCTCATCTGTACAAGGGATGTGCTAGTCCTCTCACTGTACCTGGCAGATGACATTTTCAGGCCACATCCAGGTAGCAAAACATCTAGTGAAGAGCCAGCCCTTATTACCATCCTCATGTTTTGGTGCGGGTGAGTTTGCAATCCAAGCACGAGGCAATGCCTCTCTTGGCACGTTGCAGTCACCGGGGATCAACGTTTGTGAGGCACAGCTGAGGATAATTGTCCCCTTTGCCTGTCAGGACTCTGCAAACATTTTTAGCTTTCTGTGCTGAATTTGAATTTACGTAGCAAGTGACACATTGGACAAGCACTATATTCATCATCTCAGCTGCTCCCTGGCTTCGGAGAAGAGCACAATCTGCCGGTAAAATGGGCTGGCTTTGGGAGGGGGGGCAGCAGTGGCAAGCACTGGGTCCCCCCCTGCAACATGCTCCAGTCAATTGAGCCAAGAGAGTTTTATGGGGAGATCTGCTCTGCCAAAGACCAGGTAGCATTACATTGATGAGGAAGGATCCTGGGGGTGAGAATGAAGGCAGTGAAAGTGCTGCACTACCTCACTTGATGCTCTCTTTTAAATCTTAGCACAGTTCTCTGTAATTGCAGAGGGATATATCACCTTAGGTGCTGCACTGCACCAGAAGAGCTATATGGCCCTGGAGCAGACTGGCTGGCTAAGAGCACATGCGTGGCAGTGAAGATGATCTGTGTCTTGCGATCATGCCGTGATAAACCCAGTGGGAAATGGAGAGAGGGTGAGAGGAAAGAGACAAAGTGGAAGCTCACTGCGGCATTGCTCCTCCACTCAGGGCTGGGAGGTGTTTCCAGCTCTAGCTCCACGCTGAAGTCAGTCTCTTTGGTGGTCATCAAGAGGGAATGACCTTCTCCACAGCTGAGATTTTGTGGGTACCCACTTGACCAGATCTTAGAGGAGGCTCTTTTGGATACTAAAAAGACTATTTTTAAGAATAATTGGTTGCACAGTGGGAGCTGGACACCTCTGACTATGCTGAAGTGAAGTGGCTTCAGACTTGACTCATATATCCCTGCACCACTGTCATCTCAGGGTCCTGGGATTTACACCCCAAACTGTGAAGCAACAGGGTGTTGGCACTGCCTTTTTACAGGTGGTGAACAGAGGCACAGAGGCTGCTGAAGTCTCAAAGTCTCCAGGAAGTGGCCAAAGTGGCCAAAGTGTCCCAGGAAGTCTGTGGTGGATATAGTGGAGAAAATAGCCTAAAAGATGGTGGACAACCACCTTCTACCCGGTGAGGAGGGAGGAGAGCTAAGAAACATACAGATTCCCATGTCAGAGAGCAAAGGCAGAGCCTTGTTTTGGGGAAGCACCAAGTCCCATCCATGGGGATATCCCCCCAGCTCCAGCTTTGTGCAGCTGTGCCTCAGCTTTACACTCCTCCAGAGAAGACCTGATCTGAGAAGTACATGGCTTTTAAATATCCCTGAAGAGAGTGTTTCATTTCAGGAAAGCAGTGCTAAAACCCTGATGGTGTGTTTGCGAGTTGCAGCACAGGGAGGGGAAGAGTGATGCACTGCTAGGGACGGGGAGGGCACCAGCAGCCCTTAGGGAAGCCACTAAGAAGAAGGAGATCACACGAGCAATGTGGCTGGGGAGAGAGGTAAAGGCAGAGAAAGATAAACAGACGCAGAGCAGCACCCAGAGGAAAAGAACAAACAGCCAGGGCAGATATGGCAGGAGTGGTTTTTCTCCCACCTAATTCCTCGAGCGGGTCAATCATCTTTTATCTCCTTTGAGTCAGTCCCCGTGCCATGGAGAGCACCAGCTGGAACAAAGCAAAGGCAGAGGCGAGCTAAAACTACTGCCCAGCGGGAAGTGAATGCTCTGGCACTATTTATTTTTGAGTCCACATTTGGATTAGCTGTAAAGAGCTGTGTGGATAAGCAAGCAGGCAATTACAGCTGGGACGTGCTGCTCATGAATGGAAACAGCTCCAATCTGTTCAGGACATATTGAAATTCTAATTCAGTTAGATTCCTTTAGTTACAGTGCTCATCACAGACACTAAAAGAGATGGGATTAATAAATAAATACAACTTTTATGTTGCCTTTGGTTTGCCTTCTCTGCTCCCCTTTCCCCCCTCCCCAATTTTAGCTGTTGTTTGACTTTATTTTCTGTGGCAAAATACAGCAGTCTGCATTTAGTCTGCTTGCTAATTTTTACAAGGACCTAGGAGACTGCAGCTGGCTGAACGCGTGCACTGCTAACTAGTGGGCAGTCAGCATGAACGCTAGACCACTGCTGAGGTTTCACATCACATCTTACTAAAGACCATTACCCAGAGATGCCTGTTCATACTGCAAAAGTGCAGGTGTGACACTGAGGCACAGAGCAAGGCATTTGCACAAGCTCTTCACTGACTTCATCCCTGGTTCAGACCAATGCTCAAGTCCACCAGCCCGCACTGCTGCCCCAGTAAGCAGGTTGGCTTCCTGCTTTGGGTATTGGTGTAAAGCTACTTTGCCATCGCAAGCAAGCGCTTTTGCACCGGGTTTGTGCAGGTAAGTTAGTAAAAGATCTGATCCAAACCAGTGGCCAGGGAAGAGGACCAGGAGTGCTGGATCAGTCCTGCCAGTGTGACCTGGAAACTCAAGCAAGTTATTTAACTACGTGCTGGTTGAGTTTCCTTGGCTGTCAAGGAACGATGTTGTATTAAACCTGCTGGCATATGCAAGGACAGTGAGTTGAGATCTAAATGTCTGAGACTGTCAGATTGGAGGAATGAGAGGAGCGTGAGCTTGGTTCTCCAGCTGCCTGGCAGTCATGCTTCCCTCATGACTTGTCTCTTGGACCTGCTGAAGGACCTCTGAATGTAGAAGGATGTCTACAGACAGGTTGTGACTAGTACTGACCACATCAGCTCAGAAACCTGGTTATGACAGACACTGGGTAGAAGTTACTTATCTCCCTTGAAACTAAGAAAAGGGCTTGATGGAGAAAGACGGATATAATAACTTCATACTAATGATACCGAGGCACAGAGCTGTGAAATAAGCACCTCTGTGGTAAAAGCAAACACTCAGCTTGGATCTTATGAGCATCTTTCCTCTTGGTCTTATTACAAAAGGGGAAATTTTGCAGCATAAACACTCTGTCGTAGCTCCTCATCCTTTCAGGATTCAGACTTCACCATCTGTAGCCCTCTTAGTTGAATATGTTCAACTGTTGTGTCAAAATCACAAAGCAGAATTTTGTGCCCAAGTGCTGTAGAAAAGCACCGGAAATATTTTTTCCTGCATACCTTTCATGTAATTTTCACAGAATTTAATATTTTAAGCGTCCTTATTTTTAAAAATGTAATTCTGTAGAGGCAGCCTCCTATTGTCTCTTGAGTCTAAGTTGTGTGCAATATGGCTACATCTCAGTGGACCATTGAACTCATGCATGTGCTCTCTGGAGCTCTGTGTTTGCTTTGCCCACTGGTAAGGATCTCCAAGTCACATCTTAGGGACAGAAACCTATTGCCCGATTGGAAAAACAACACAAAATCCTAATTCCTACAGGGAAGGTGCATGCCCCAGGGAACGATTTCCAGTGTAAGAAGAAGGAAGCGTTTCTAATGGATTCATTCGTAGTTAGGACACAGATCAAATCCAGCCTGATGAGCAAGACTGGGAGAAAGTTAGAAAGTAAGTGGGTTACATTAAGGTAGAGTATTAGAAAGACAGGGAACACAACATAAAAGATAATAGCGATGTGCACACACAAGAGAGAGTAGGAACGGCTGCATATTGCAGAAAGGTAGTAATGAAATCTACAGAAGTAGTGGTATGAAGTGGATGGGAAATCTGGCAGAGTCAATGAGTCAAATGACTACTGAGACAAGGCTCATGAGCCAGGCTTAGTACAGTGCTGCATCAGTCTATTAGGTCAAAAATCAGTGTAAGCACTAAATCATCTGCTTTGTGGATGAGTTCCGTGCATGATACATTGGATGGTACAGATGCAGATTCAGCCTCCTTAGAAAACTAATAGCTTGAGAGCTTGTGAATCTCTTTATAGATGTGTTCTTGTAATATACTTTTTAGCATAAAACCAATTTTTATTGAGAGTCAGGAAAAAAGATAATGAGAAAGAACAAAAGCAAAGTCTCTATAAGAGAGAACAGTGTACATACGCCCTCTACGCAATTTTGAACCAACAAAGAGAACAAAATCTCTGCAGTCCTCTGAGGCTAGCAGAGCACTCTGAACAGTGAAGGGCCCATGTCCATGAAACAAAAACCCAATGTATTTTGGTCTCATAACTGGTCTAGAAATGAAAACAATGGCAGGAGCAGGCACAGACGCTTCCATTCCTCATATGGCAATAATCTATATTAATTACAGCAAGCGTCCAGCTTCGAACAATGTCACTGCAGTGCTATTACTGTTGAAGAGTATTGAGTTTCCAAGGAGGTGAATGTCTTTTTCTCTCCCTAATCATGATTACTTGGCTTAGTACTTGGGCTAAGCTTTCATTTAACCAAGATAAATGGATATTTCCAAAACCAGCGAGTTAACACTATGCATCACATTATTACTCTCTTCTCAGATTTCTTGCCTCGTGTGCTATTTTACTCGGCTGCTAAACACAAATAACAATAAGAATAGGAAGGAGGAGCTGTGCAGGATCCCATACAGATTAAAGATAAAAAAAATAAATAAATCTGTTTTCGACCCATTAGTTTGTCCTATTCTGTGCTAGCATTTCCCCTCAATCAACATAACATAACAACATTATTTTGTCCTGTAATTTCCCTTTCTTGAAACATGAGTGCCCACACCATATTTTTGCAGACACCACCAGCCCATCTGACTAATATTTTGTTGCTTTCTATTTGGAATTCCTATTTATTATTTAAGCTTATGTGCCAATACTGTAGGTTAACATTCAGAAGACCAGATGGGAAATTAGAGGCAAAACTTCTGTCAGTGGTAACGCGACTTCCACGCTTCATTTCCCCCAGGGCACAGTGAATATTTCCCTTTTCAACAGTGCTGGGCAAAACGTTCTTAAGGAACCGGTGGCAGCAAAACTGCACTGGCAACTCACTGAAGTTGTCAGGATGCAGGAATAGGTTTTCGGTTGCTGGGCCATTTGTGAGAAGTTATTTTGTAGGAGCTCCTGGAAGATACCCATCTCAGTACAGAAGTTCAAGTGCAAAAATAGCCAGCAAGAATTGCCTTTCTAGCAAAGTCAGTGAGAGGTCTGGCACTGAACAGCTTCTCCTACACAGGCGGGTTCACCTGACCACATTGCTGCCCAGTGGTCCTGCTTTTGATGACCAGGGCAGGCTGCAGATCCAGGAGAGGTCCTAACTTCAGGTGCCTAAACTCTGCTAATCCCGTTGTTTCAGCGGCCATCCCACTCCCCACTCCTCTGTCTCTTTGGGGACCGGCATTTGCAATATGAAGGCTGCTAAAATGTGCATTGAAGACACGCTAGAGGCCTGCCCAGAGAGCAAGAGCTTGCCCCTACCCTTGAGTGCCATGCAGATGGGACTTGTTCAGATAATTACCACCAGATACAGCCTGCACCATCTTATCTTCTCTGGACTTTTTCTATAAGGTGTTCATCATTTGGCCAGCCTCCAGCCACCTTCTTCGCAACAACAAAAAGCTTTTACTAAACATTTGATAGTGCCATTAATTAAACAAGGAAATAGATGATGAAAATTAGGACATGTGGGTTATATCCATATTGTCTACTTTTTAGGGTAGTTTAACAATTGCCTGTTAATTTTCACCCTTTTTGATGCTTTTATGAAAGCTCTTTCTGCCTCTGTCTCTCCTAAGAATTCCTGAGCCCCAGTAATCATGTGAATTACATTCAAATCAAAATGCAGAAAAGCTGTGTTTTCACATTGATGTTGAAATCTTGAAGGCCATTTCCACCTCCCATGGGATACAGCGGGTGTGTATCTCATTAATAAAGGTGCTTTACAGCATAGCTTGTGACCAAGGAGGCTGCTAAGGTAAGTTTAACCAAAAATGTTTCTCATATATAGATATTTCCAAGGTCCTATCTTGCTACTAAAAGCTGGTATTTGAATTCTTCAATTTATTTATATCAACTTAAGCAACCATACCTGTGGGAAACTTGTTAAGGCACCAGCTAACACCAGGCAGGTGCCTTGAGCTGGCCCTGTTGTAACACTTGTGTGCCTCTTGCGGTAATACAGTGTAGCAGCTAAATAAAAGCTGGTAGTCTTCCTCCTAATGTGTTCAGAGGGCTTTTCCCCCATATTGATTTGATAGTAGCAATTCAATTACAGAAAATATTGTCAGAGGCTGCTGTACTATGGACTGCATTTTTATTTCATAGGGTGTAAAATTTAACTTTCACCCCCACTTGCTCCTCTTCCTTACACTGGAAATGCTGTCGTGAATTCCCCAGCTCAGCTTTTTTTTTCCTTCTTTTAAAGCTGATGTACAAGCATAATGAAGTCTATCATTTCAATGCTCTTTGATATGTACTTCAGAAAAGACCAGGTACTTGATTTGCTTCTTATTTACATCAGCGAGGTCAGGAGGCGAATGCAGAAGCAAGCGAAGGGGTAGGGCAATGCCATGGAATCTGTCTGCACTGGAGCAAAGGCATTTCTTCAGTTTGCTGTGGTCCCTTGGGAAATCCTATCAGCTGGACTAATGTTGGATGTAATTTAAGAAATACTCTCCCTAAACTGGCAGGAGGTTCAGTGTCCAAACATAATCCCTGCTGAAAGAATGCTCAAAAACTGAATTTTGACCTTCATACAAGCCAAAAAAGAGATTGAAAAATCTCTGTATCTGTAAAGATTTAAAAAACGATGCACAACATTTTGTCCAATAATAGCTTTTTGATTTCTTCATACTGTTTTTATTTATTTTTACCTTTTGCCACAATGGAAATTCAAGTCCAATATTCCATCAAAGTCAAGTATTTTATCACCTTTCCCCTCAAATGCCTGAGTCAGATGCTTAAAATGTAGCAGCAGAAGCACTGGAGTAGTGGATATATAAGTACACGGAAAAATCAACCTTTTGCACTATAGCCCAAGGAAGTTCCTTTTCTTTTTTTCTTTATCCTGGTGGAGTAATTTGCTATCAGAACATATTGCCATCAAAAGTGATCTGCTATTGGTGTGTATAGCTATTGGAAAATGTTGCTACTGGAGTATTTTGGTTGCCAGAGAGCTCCCCAGTCAGACCAGTTTGCTGGTGCAAAGTTCTGAGCTCACGGCAGAAGCCCTGCTATCAAATGCATTTGGCAACTGGGAACTGTCAATTCTCTTCCTCTCACTCAGGTGCAGAGAAAAAAATGTTTATGTAATCTGGAAGGTGGAAAGCTGGAGTGGAACAAGAATGACCATCACTCTGCGCCTTTCCAGCTTCCCTTTATTTCCCCAGGAATTTTGCTTTTCTTCTACCACCACGTTGAAAGCTCTCGCTTCCTTCACCGCTGCTGGAACAACAGGGCTTTTGGCAGTCAGCTCCTTCCGGGGCTTTCTAGTCCCAGGTTTGGTCTCACGTGAAGATGACCATAGGGTGACAGAAGATGCTCACCTAACCCATTGCTGCCATCAGTCCTGCCACAGGACGCCAACACTGGCGTTAAGGTGGTGGGAGAGGAAGGACTGACTAGGAAACAGCACGCCCAGTTCTGTTTCTGCAGGTTTCGATGCACAAAATGAATTCCTGTGGGGTATGCAAGTATTGGGCATTGGCCACTGAACAAAGATATCCATGTGTGGGTTCTTACTCCATGTACCCCACGGTAAATACAAACCCGCTGACTGGCCTGGAAAGTCAGGCTGACTCCAGGAGTGGCCTGCCCCTCCTTTCTGCTCGTCTCTGAAAGAGCATCGCCCCAATTGTTAGCTTGGCAGTACTTGGAAGAGTACCAGCAATTGCAATAAGTAACTGATAGTATTTCCTAAGCATCTGTATTTTCACTTCTATGGAAAACATGGAGCTGATCTAGGAGTACTTAATTTGGGAGCTGTAACTCAGTCGCGGTGAAAAGCAGCACTGGAAGACCACCCATGGATTTCAGCAGATGAGATCCCCCGTAGTTAAACTAAATGTCATCACACTGTACATGGCTGCTGATTTCAGGTTTGCTAATTTGTAAAACAATGTGAAGGAAATGCTGCAGTTGTGAGTGGAGCAGCTGAATTATAGGTACTTAGGCAGCACTGTAGGGATATGAATTCTGTTTATTGCACAAACCTGCCTCTATAATTAATAGAAATAGTAACATTTCCTTGTTCTGTTTTCATTAATTCAGACTGATAGCTTTGGAAGATCATACTGGATTAGGAAACACATTTTGGAAGAAGAGGAAAGAACCAGAGGACTTTCCTGGCTTTTCAGCATCACTCCAGATCTCCTCCTTCAATGTGCAAGGAGCAAAATTACTAGCAATGCTCTGTGTGCAACAGACCATCTGTCACCATAATTGTAGCTTTATTTTATTTTTCCCTGCTTCTGGAAGAAAAGATCCAAACTTTCCTAGCTGCCTGCCTGAACTTAACATTATGAAATATATTTTAAAACCTTGAGAAACAGCCACAGTCAGTCCAAAGCCTGCTTAAACCCCAGCAGCTCTCTAACACCGACGCCGGCACCTCCCAATAAAAACTGGCTTCAGGTAACAAGATGTAAACGATCTGAACAGCCATATCTCCTTTAGCTTGAGTTTTATTGGCCTTTCCCCCTCTCTTAGGAGGCGTAAACATATCAAGGTTTAAAATTGCGCTTTATTTATCTCAGTGGTATAGTATGACATTGTTCCCACAGAAGCACTGGTGATATTTTATCGTAGTAGAGAGGAGGGCACTGCATGAAGCAGAGCTGATGCATGAGCCAGCTTAGCCATGGCTGGTGACAACCGAAATATGGCACAGGCTTCAGTCTGGGTGTTATTTTATTATTTTGGATGCTTCAGGGACTGGAAGCAAGGGGTGTCCAGAAATGCTCATGAAAACCAGACAGCTACGCAAGGGGCTTTTCACCTCTCCTGGTGGAAAGCTTTGCCCCCCAGCCCCGTCCCTCTCGGGATCAGAGGCACAGGAATAGGTGTGTCAGAGAGGACTTATTTTCCCAATGATTAATTGAAAAAAATATTAATCTTAATAGCTTTCTAACATGAAGTACGTACTGACCACTGAACTGCTCTAAGCAGGGCTTTTTATTGATACGACTCCTTAGCCAAATGTAATGCAATTAAATGACTGGATTTCATTATGTATATTGACATGGTGTCAGTGACAATTTCCATTCTCCCTATTATTTCTATAAATAAAGTCATCTGCCATAATTAGAAAATATGAACGTGCTAAGACCTCCATTAATTCTTCTCTATATTAATCTAAGAGCTGGGCAGATGTTTATTAATACCTTGTTACACTGCGTTCATCAGCTGTTACCAAGAATAGAAAGACTGAGACCTGATCTCACGCTGAAGGTTAAATAAGAGCAGATCTAGCTAAATCATAGAATCACAGAATAAATCTTGGCTTCTGGTTAACTTTTTGACAATATCTTTGGTTTTATCAAAATGCTTTTTAAACTTTTAACCTCTCTCTCTTTCTTTCCCTCAGTGTGCTTTGGACCACGTGTGAAACTCAGCGGCGTTCCCCTCCCTCCAGCAGTGAGTTCAGCAGTCCTTTAGCTGCACCCTGGTGTCCGTTTTGATTTCAGTGGAGCTGAATTACATCAGCCTGTGCCCTGCCCTCTGCTTCTCCCTCCTGGAAAGTATTTAAGGAGCAGCGGTGCCAGGTGAGAGCCCAGGTACACCCCCTTTGGTGCTGGGCACCTGCTGACGGGTGCTTGGGATGGATGTGAGGAACAGCAGGTATGGACGGACCTGCACCAAGCCATGATGAGTGCTACGACCAGCCTGTGAGACCTCATGGTCCCTCCTGGGAACTCGTGGTTGGCAGGTTTCAGAGCTGGTCTAACCTCTGTCCCAAGCCATCTCCCATTGTCACCTTCTCTGGCTCTTCTGCCAAGAAGGTCCACAATTTACTTATGTTTTCTGTGAAAGTACTTTTTTTTGTGTTTCTTTTAAATCTTGTTCTCAATAACCTGAGGTCACTTCCTGATCTGCTCCTTTCCTATTTGGCTGGCGTTTTCTGTCTCTTCCTATGATCTGTTCTTTCTCACCACCACCTGGTTCTGTTCTCTTGGCACTCACTGCCCGGGTTTGGTGCCCATCAGGGCACCTCTGCTGACATCAGCAGTGCTGCATTGACTTGTACCAGCAAAGCAACTGTCCTGTGACCTCTGCAGTCACGGCAGATGCTTGGCTTTGTCTGTGTCTATGTGGCTGTATCAAGGAGCTCTGAGGTTCAGGCTGGTGCCAAACTCCTGCTCGCTCACGTTCCCGGTGTGCTCAGGCTGCCTACGGGGAGAGGAGGTGCTTGATTTCTGGGATGAGCCAACTGAAGTACAAACAATGCTGATTCACATCAGATGTTAACAGAAACAGTGCATAAGATATATGTCTCTTTTACTGCATTGGGACTGCAATGGAGCCTATTTCCTTATTTTAGGAAAAGTTTAAATCTTGCTGGCAAAACTTGAAGAACTTCTCCTGAAGGACTCAGCCTTCCTGGCTAAACCAACTTTTTTTGAGCTGATAATTCTTGTAATTTTTTGCAAGCTCTTAACATTTGCATGTACGCTAAAGTAAATGAGATGAAACTGTACATGCCCTGTGACCTTTTCTCCTCAGAATACTGGACTGTTGCTGTTCCTCATTTAAAGCCAAGCAAAGCATGGCTGTTCACAACTGGGATTTACTTTGTAGGCTAAGATGTAATGCACTGAAGTGGGTGAGGCAGCACTCGGTCTGAACCTGCCTTTACATTTTTGTCTGGTCGCACCTGAAATGAAACTAGAGCATGTTGTGAGTTGTCCAGGGCTGGAGCTGGCCTTTCTTTACTGCGGTACCCAGCACTGAGCAGTTGGAGCTCCTGGTCTTCATCAGGCCTCGAAGAAGAATTTAAATAATATTTTCAAGAGAGGCTGTCTACACTACAGTGTAGGATAGGCATGAACCAAACCCTACCATATGGTCATCAGCCTAAATTCTGAACTGATGAACTGGCTGATATGTACTTTGAAAGACTGGTGGCAGTGGCTGGCCCAGCCTCATCCCATCCCATCCCATCCCATCCCATCCCATCCCATCCCATCTCATCCCCATGGCAGCTTCAAAGGCAGCCAAGGCAGATGAAAAAAATGGCTCAGCAAACCCAACAAACAGGGTTTATCTCAAAACTTCTCTTGACCTCAAAAAAGAACATGGGTGCAAAATTAGACTGCCCAGCCATGGAAAACACATGTATGTGGATACCTGTGCTGCCCCTGGACTCTCCCCTGGGTTTATTTCAAGGACAGTGCTCAGACCTTGTTTTGTACAAAGTCATTTTAAATTAATATATAAAAAAAAAATTGAAAAAAATCCAGTGTTGCTTCCACCACTTTCTAGCCCTTGCCTATCTCCTTTGAGTTAGGTGCTGCTTGTCTTTTCTCTTGTCTGCCACCTCTGAAATTGTTCACTTACTTTTTGCACTCTCTTTCCCTTTCTTGGAATTGCCGTTGCAGAAATGCACATAAACAGCTATTCTTCAGGTCAGCATTTCAATTAGTTTTAAATTATACATTTCTATTTCCTGAGTCTTTACTTATTTATTATTATTTATATTGAATCTTTTTCCAAGTGTTTGCATTGATTCCGATAACTCTTTTGGGTGTTTATCTGTATAAATAGATCAATAGCTTTTGGACTGCGCTTTCTGAAGCAATAGACTGAGAGGCTTGCTTCGAACTTGAAAGCTTCTGTACTGAAGTTATTAATACAGCAAGCTGTTACAAATGTATGATCCATAAAATTAGTTCAATCCCATGCTAAAGTAAGTGGATTTTGTACCTTTTCTTCCTGGACAGTTGTATTTAAGCAGTTGCCAATCTTACACCTCTTTTTTCCATTACACTCAGTTCATCAGGGAAAGGACACTACCGACGTCATGATTACACTCTTTCCAGAGTAGACAGGGTTGGCTTAATTACTGGTCCTAGCAGACAAGGGTGTGTGGATCATCCTGGGCTCCTCCAAGGGACTAACCTAAAGGGAGGATCTAATAGGAACCAAACTCCCACCTCAAATGAGAGATGCTCCCTTCTCTTAAACTGCAGTAAAACAAACCCTCCTCTAATCTGATCCGAATTAAAATCAGGCACAAACTAAGACTATCGTTTCTATTTCTAGCTTGCTCAAGGAAAGACCTCTTTGCATTGTCATCCTCCAAGCCAATTTTGGGTGAAGTGAAAAAACATAGTTCCACAAAATCTCTGTGTGAAGCCACCAGGGACACAGCAAGATAATAGTGTAGCAAGATAAGAGGGATTAAGATTACTTCTGGGCTTTTTAAGAAATAAGGGGTGAAAAAGTTAATGGAACGCTCAACTGGGAGACATTGCTGGGACCTGCAAGAAGTGATAGACCGAGATAGCTGGGTGCACAGCAGTTGCATTGTATGAAATAACTTTGCATGGCCAGCCTTTTCCATGTACATTGAAGCCTGCTGAATTCCACATGGATTATGGCATGGAGCTTTTAGAGCTATGGGTAATGAAGCTGATAATTTCCAGCTGATGCGTGCAATAAAGAAGTAGCTGAAGTACAATGAACTGGCCATTAGTGAAATGAGAAATACAATGGCTGGCAACACAATGGCATAATCATTGCAAGATGGGCGGCATGTCTTTTGTTGACTATTCATGGATCCCTCAGAGGATGAGCCTATGATTCTTGTGTGGGGTCTGCCTATTGATTACACCTCATTTAAGAAGGTCTGATGTTTGCCTCCCACCCACTTGTGATTTTTCTGGGCCAGTTTGGTACTTATTTAATGCAGGAAATGGCTCTGGCTCAAACACAGCGGTGCCTGCTCCACTCCGTGTTCAAGAGCAGTGCTTAGTGAGAATTTGCTTGTATTGTTGTGGAAATTAGATGTTACTTTCATCGCCGTGGTGAGTTTGAGTGGAATATTCTGTAGAGAAAATAACAGCCCCCAACAATCCAAATCCAGTGGAGGTCTGATCCAGCTTGTATTGAAGCTGATGAAGTATTTCTATTGTATTTAATGGACATTGGTCTCAGCCTCAAAAGAGTGCACTTCAGATTGAACTTCTCTGCTTTTGCAGAGATCTTATTAGATTTGCAGAGTTGGTATTCGATTTGCTCAGTGGTATGAGAACATTACTATTCTGTTAAATTACTTTTTCAGTGAATAATATATTCTTTTCTACAAGGATTTTTCTTTCTTAAGTCCTTTTTACCTGTTTGCCTTCAGCTGGTTAGAGAATTCATTCTCACTTCCTGCCTTGAACTACTACATACCTCTATCGTGCAGGACTAAACGACTCTCATCCACTTCTCAAATGAGTGCTCTGTATGCTAAACTTTTTGTTCCTTGGGCAGGGTGTCCCTTTTTTACTGGTGGAAAAAAAACAAGAAGAGCCTTGTGAATTACAAGGAAACCTAAATCAAAATAGGTTCTTGACCCCAAGCTCTTCCAGGGCAAGGCTCAGCACCAACTTCGGGGGAAGCCCTCCTCATACCTGAGCCTTTTCTATTACAACATACAGATACACTTTGTGAGCCCATTCCTAACGAAACAGATCTCCAAGATCTGAACTGTATTATATTATTTGTAGTATTTACACCTGTAATACCAGCAGCACGCTCAGTGCTTTGAAGAGCTGTTGGAAGACAAAGTCCCTGCCTAAAGAGCTTAATATTCATATTTTATTCAAAACAAAAAATATCCATACTTTGAGTCTGTAAGATACCGGATTAAAAAGGCTTTTCTCCTTAAATTAGCTCATAGAAATATAACCCCCTGAAGGGAGCGAAGGAGACAGCTGTGGAGGGAAGGGAGCCAGCACTACCGAGTACAAAGCGACTTTCAGCTGCCTCGTCCGGAGATGCACTTTCAGCCTCAGCCTGGGGTCCTTATGGACACTTTTATCCCGGGGAGCCCAGCTGGGATCAGAGAGGGTCGGATCTGCCCTGCCCCCTTGCACGGCATTCCCTGCGCTGAAGCAAGAGCCAGCCCCGTTCCATCCGGGACAGGGGAACCAGGGACGGTGTGATGGGAATGTAGCCTTCGGATCTGCCTGTTCAAACGGCAGCCCTCGCTATCGGAACAAAATCAGATCGCTCTTCCTTTTTGTCAGAAGTCAAGAGTGTAGAATGCACAGTTTCTCAGTTCTGATTGCTGTGCACAGATTGCACTATTCCCAATATTTTGTCACAGTACAATTATTTGCTATTTCTATGCGCAGCACATCACAGTGTCAACATTCTTTATAAAAATATATTAAATTATTTAAAAACAAAGGAAAACTAAATAATAGCATATGAAGAAATCTTTAGGAAAAGGTCATATTTCTGCATCAGGTATACTTCAAGTTTAGTGGAAGTAGGATACTTTTGCCATAATGGACAACAATGAGAGAAACGGAGCACAGTGCTCAGGAAGGGAACAGTGAATGCGACTAATATGTTTTTGAGGAGAAGGCAGCAAACCCGCCGTTACATGTTGACGGTTGAGAAGCAAAGCCGACAAGAGTTTTGAAGCCATAAGTTCCAGCCTATTGCAGAATTTTAATGTGTTTCCACATGAGTGATATTTGGTTAGATATTGTAAGCACAGTACTGGAAAATTAGGATTAGCAAATGAGTAAATTAAACTGAAATTTGGGCAAAGAGATTTGAAGGTAGATGTAAGTGCTTCAGTCATGATGGGCTTTGCCCTCCAGTGAATTTTTTTCTTTTTTTTTAAAATAGTCTGTGAATTCTTATTGGATTTGAAATTGTTTCCATTACAGATGCTAGAGATTTTGCAAGGAAATCTGCTGGGGTTATAGAAGAACAGTAACAGAACAACAACAGAAGAGATGTAGGTTAAAAGTGATACAGTTTTGACTTAACGATCTCCTTTGTGAAATGCTCATCACAGACAAAATTTCTGGGCTTCATTCCTGGCCACAACACAATGACAAAAACACATAACACAAACCTCACTGAGCCACTCCTTGTTCTTAAGAAAATGTATGTTACATGGCCAAACCCCACATCTGTCTTTGCAGGGTTAATTATTTCTGAAACCCAAGTGAGACGCAAAGAAAGCTGCACAGATAGACACAGGACATAAATAACTCTGGCTATTAGCTGAACAGTGGGGAAATCCCCCAAAGGCGGCAGGCAGAGGAGATGGGTCTGCGGTGGACCCCGGGGTACTCCAGCAGGCCCAAGCACCTGCACCGGAGCACCCTGCCAAATGTGCTAAGCTAAATCCACTTCCGAACAATGGCACTTTGATTAACAGAGGAGTCAGGATGCTGTGCAAACCGGCCTCGTGCTGACACCGAAATGATCCAGACAGCTCAAATATGAGAAATGGAAAAAGCAATAAGCATTAGTAAAAGAAAACAGCAGGTTGTACATAGCCTCGATGACTTTGTCAGTATATTGTCTTTTCCGTGAAGATCTGGAAGATCTGACATTTTTTGTCTTGGTTCTCAAGGAACATTGCAAGAATAGTAGAGATAGGGGAACAGATGCAGAGCAGTTCGATAACTTACCATGATAGTACCTACCGAGGCAAAATTACATCCAAGGCTTTCCTCTCCAATTTGTGAGGTTAGATCATGCTGATTTTATCACCAAGGTCATTTTAGCATCCATGCTTAATCCAAAACCTAGTCTGATATTTGTTTAGGAGATTTGAGTAATCTCTTTAAAGAATTAACAAGTGCTGGAGTCCTAAGGAACAATCTTCTCTCAGCCCTGTCTGGAGCAGAAGGATTTGAGGTCAAAGCTAGGTGAAGGCTTTTTTAAGGCAGTCTGGAAACAAATTAAATTCTCTTTAGAGCCAGTTGGGTTATAGAGAATGGAAGCACAAAACCTGCAAATGATTTTAGGTTGTTTTTTGGGTTCAGTTGTTTGGCTGCTCTGGAGGCAACCCATGACGTGCCGCATGATGATACAGTATTGATAACACGATATGCAGAGGGGCTTGCTCTGACAGGTTTCCCCTCTGAGCCACGTACACCTGCAGTCCGTGGCCAAACAACACATGAATGTTTTGCTGCCTTTTCCAACATCACCGTATGCTGCCTGTTGGCCCTTCACGATACAGCGCTGGCCCTGGAGCTGCATAATGGGAGCTAATTTCTAGTTAAGGGAGCGGATGGGAAAATTCAGTGAAACAAAGTCACTGATGCTCGAATGCCAAGCTGTTAAATCTTCAGTAAGTCTTAGTTCAGAAATCAGTCGTCTTTTTTTTACAAATCATTAGAAAGTTAATCAGTGGATATAAAGTCAAATGTTCACTTGAGTCTCTTGGGTTAAATTTTGGGAAGGGCTTTGAGGAATTGACTTTGAATCCTTGCATCCAAAGCTACTCTGTGTGTTTTGATTGTTGGATGGATCTAAAATAAACCATTTCTACATGCTCTTGTCTGAGAATATGTAGCTGATATCGCATAAGATTAGCCCTTCTCTTGCACATCGGTCCAAGAAAATAATGAAAATCCCACAAAAGCAGCGTTTCCACAAGACTCCTACCATGTCAGGCAGAACAGTCACCTAGCAGCTCGTGGTGTTGTTGTAGTGTTAACCCTTACATCCTTTTCCTTCCCAAAAGGCTGATGATTTTTTATCTAGATCCAGAAACAAAGAACAACATCCTGGCCCGTGGGGGTGGATGCTACGGATGCTCATTTCAGGCACCCTGCCATTTCACAGCTGGCAGCAAGAGATAAATTTATCAGTCGTCTGAGCCAAGGTCCACCAGATGGAATCACATCCCACTTAGAGGTAACGTTGGACTAGTGCAGCCTCAAGAGTAGAGGTAGGTTTGGCTATTAACTCTTCTCAGCTTCCAAGCTTCAGACTAAAAGAAAATTTGGAACATAACCGGGAATCATGAGGCCAAATACCCCAAACTTAAGAGCACATAATGCAGCAGCTACAGCTGGAAAGGGTACTACAACTCACCTAGCAAAGTTTTACAGTGAAGTTTGCTATCCTAGCCACAAGAATGTTGTTTACCTTTGCGTGGCTGATAAATTGCAACAGCAATGATTTTACTGTAAAAACAAACAAACCTCCAATTAGACCAGTGAGAAGCAATATTAAATCTCATTCTTCTACTTGTGAGAGATATTTATCTAGAGGCCTATTAATATTTTTATATTTGGAGAAATGGCAGCTCATACAAGCAAATGGAAACACCTAACATAGCATATAGGCAATGTCCTTGGCAAGGCCTATAAAATCGAAGGTAAAAGAGGTATGGTGGGTGTTGGCTAAAGTAAAACAATATTTGCACAAAAGACAGTAGGGGATATGGTAAATATGAAAAGTAATTGGTAAATTCAACACATCCTTGGCAGATCCTCTGTAGGGGTGTGGAGGACCCTTGCCTTTAAGTCACCTGCTGCATTTGTTGAGATCCACCATTCCAGCATCCTCCCTGTCTGGTGGCTGCTGAAGAGCAGAGTGGTGAGCAGAGGTGGGAAGAGGACACTGTGCAACTGTCCAGCCTTGGGCTCAGAGGGTGCTAAAAAACCCAACTGTAATGCAGGTCCTGACATGTCTCCTTTAAGATGAATGATGAGGACTTGCTGCAAGGCAGCCTGCCTGAAGGAAACAGTCAGACGTATATCAAAGGGCCCATGGAAGTGTGGTCCACAAAACCACTGCTTAAAGTCACTCAAAGATATGGTGAGCCAGCCAAGCTGGCCCGTCGGGATGGGTGCTCTGGCACGAGCGGCGGTGCTCCTGCGGATGGTCTGATGGGGCGCCCGTGCTCAATGCAAGCCCTCAAGGGTTAAATACTTATTTTGGCACTTGCAAACTTCTGTAATAGGAAAGCTTTAAAAGAAAGCAGCCATCTGCTTCAGGAAAGGCATCATGCAACGATCATCCTGCATTGATTACCAAAGCAGCGAGAAGGGGAATCAAACAAGATGGGACCAGGCAGCCTAAACCCCTACTGCTTTCAAGTTCTGCAGCAGGAGCTCAGCCCTCCCCATGCTTTCATGGTGATTTACAATTACAAAACAAAACATGCCTGACATCCTCATGAGGGTCCTCTGAATGGCCCAACAGGAGGCTGGAGCCAGAGGTCACAACACCGAAAATGCCCACATGCCAGGTCCCTGGCTGGGGGCTCTGGCAGGCGCTGACTGAGAGCCCCCTCCACTTGGACGACTGCTGGTGGTGCCTCGGACTTTTCTTTTTCTGACACTTACAAAACTGTCTGAGAGCAAAATGGAGAAAGGCAGTCCAGCTCCTCCTGCATGGGAAAACAAAATGCCCCCCCCCCCGTGGGGGGAGCAGGGGAGGAGAGAGGCATGAGGTATTTCCAACTTTCTCAGTGCTGTGTGGTAGCACGCATGAGAAATGACCACCATTGCTTAAAGCCCTTAACCCTTAGATACTTTCTTCTATTAATGCCAGATAGAAAATCTTAAAGTCTGTAAGTGTAGCGAAAATACATTACAGGAAGGCACACAGAGTTAAACAAGTCATTGAATGCTCATTTCTTCAGTTCAGTACATCTTGATGTACCATTCACTTCAGCAGAAATGCTACCAGCTCCCTGGGATCCGTTCCAGATTTATTCCAGGGCAACGCTGAACAGATATTGCCCAATGTAAGAGACCTGTGAGGTTGCCAAAGAAAAACACTGGGGTAAGAAATAACAGCTGCCACTGCCCAGACCAAAGGTTTGACCTGAATTTCAAGAAGGAGCAGAATTTGGCCCGATTCAGGTCACCATATCTTCCCATGATCAATCAGAAGAGCTCCAGGCCATGCTGGAGACATACGAACTCTGCAAACTCAGCTAAGCTTTTGGATGATTATCCAGATGGAGCCTTAAGTATAAATATATAATGTCTGTCACTGTTAATGAAAGCCTTGTAATGGGCCTCACTGTAATATTCACAATTTACAAGAGCCTAAAAACACCTGCTCCTATATCAAACTCATCACTATTTAAAGAAACAACATCAAAACATAAAAAACCTGAAACAAACATAAAGAGATGAAACATGAGCTACTTCTTTGGTGGTTTCTCAGAGAGAAGGTGCACGAGGGTATAGAGGGACCACATAATTTATAGGTGGAGAGTATATGTAACTATCATATAGGTATTGCATTCGTATACCAGCACCTTTCTGTATGTAAGCACACCTCACTGGTTTCGTAAATGTTAATAACCATGCCTTTCTTCTTTTTCAACCACCATGTCTGCAAATTGAAGCCTACTGTTGCCACTAGTACAACACACAACTCGCCTAAACATCTGTTTCTGGTGATAGTTTCAGAAATGACTAGGTGGTTTAGTAACTCAGGCTTTGGTTGTATCATGTGAGGGGAACTAGAAAGGACTGATATTCAGAGTGTGGTATCATCAAGACATTTTTGGCATGACATATCCTAATGTTATACCCTAACATTGCCAGGAGCTGTAACAGTGTGTGGAAAAAATAGTGGGGTTTTTTTTCCTGTGTCTATTTGAAGGGTTAGATATAATTGTTAATACACAGCATGCTACTGCCAGCAAGAGTATTAATATAGATCTTCTATTGCTAATGGTTTTTATTATTAACTACTTCCAATAATGTATATTTTCACATGTGAGTGGAAGCCTGTGATAAAGGCGTTCCTCAGCAAGTTTGTGCAGTTTACTCTCCAGCCAGGACTCACCCCTTACTCGGATAGGCAAAGCCCCAGTGACCCAGCAGTGGTGAGCACACAGGAGGCAGCTCCCTTAGCAACACGAGCCACACAAAAACATCCCAAACATCTTCTACCTCCTGCTCGCTGCTCCTTGAAGTTGTTGCTAAATAAGTGGACGCTAAACCTCTTACCTGAATTTCAGAGGTACAATCAATATATCACAAAGCAAAACCTTTTGCTTGCAAGCAAGTTAACTTTTGCTACTGCCCTGACTTCAGGCTTAATAGGAAAAATAACATTTTTTTTTCCTACTATCTTATCTCCAAACACTGCCTGGGCTTATAAAGAAATAAAGGAAGCAGCTCCTAGGTCCTCAGCTGATACCAATTGTCATTAGGGATCTGTTAAAGTTAATGAAACTACGGCAATTTAGAGCAATCAGCCCAGGATCTGCTGGGTGTTTGCTGGTTCCAGGTGCTTGTGATCAAGACTAGATTAAGAGCAGATAAATAGTTCACCCAGCAACAGAGGTGGCTGGTTTGTTGGAGACAGTTCTGTGGAGTTTCTTGCTGAGGTATTTTGAAGAAAGCAGCTTTTTGGAGGTATTGGACCAAAGAATTGGGAGGTGTTTAAAATGGAGAAAGATGTTTGCAAGCCAGGGGAAAAGTACTATTTTTACCTCCAAGATATTGTGTTCAGTAGTCTGAAGTATTTCCTTTTTATTTGTGCATTGTTTCTTAAAGTATCTTTGCTCCTTGTATTGCAGCCTTCTGGGGTAAAGTATGTATATTGTACTGCATTGAGATGCTACTTTTCTGTATTTACTGTAATCTAAACTAAAGTTCAGTACGGCTGAATGTATGGCTTTCCTCCCTGTGTAGGCACGTGGTCATGGAAGAGCTGTGCAGAAATGAGTGTATTGATTTATGCCTATCACTGTTTGACAAGAGCAGATGGGGGTCTCAGAGTTTTAGTTTAGCTGATGGGCTGTACTAAACACAGCCTGGTTCTGCTGCTATTATGTGTGAGTGATCTTTGATGCAGCCAAGTCACTTTTGAAGTATTGTAGAAGGTGAAACAGAGCCAGCTTTATGGGCAGTAATAACAGAATAATATTATTTAGGCTTAAATAAGTCAATATTTGGAAAATCCTACTCTTAGTAATAAGACCTTGCCTGAGGGAGGCTGATCGGTGCTGCCTGTAAGGAGAAAGCCTGTAACAGATGGGAGAGTGAGTTAGTAGCATGAGACAGAGCCTGAGTGTTCCTGAGGCCACCAAGAGGCAATGCTGGGGGTGCAGCTTAGGGGGAACATGAGTGTACAGCAGGGAGAAGAGGAATGTGAGCACCAAGTCATCTGAAATTGGGGAAATAAGATATGGGAAATGGAGCTTTAGTTGCAATGTTGCATAGGGGACAAGTGGTGGTGGGAGGGGATGCACACCTGATTATCGAGGCTTAGGGTGAGCATGGTATAGCCACAGATTTCAGTTAAAGGTGGAGGAAGAAAAGGCAAATTTGGAGAAGGTGTAAAATGGTAGAGGTTTGAGCTATTGGAGGGCTTGTCCCTGGTAGCCCTTGATGCTGATCCTGTCCCCAGCTGGAGCCCAGCACAAGACTGCCTGACCTGCTCTTCCAGGGCTGCTAGCTCCTGCTGGCATCAGACGCACGAGGCCCTGGCTGTGTTATGCTGACACTTGTCCTATAAAACTGACAGCAATAATGAATGATAGTCCATATTTCTGTAATATCTTTTTCCTCAGAACACCTAACAACATGCCATTGACAACTTTTTTCAGGGCAAGCGTATGTGCTCTAATCAGTGTTACTGGATGGAAGCAGCTGTCTGTTGTACCAGACAGCAGATCTAATGACATATTGCTGGAGGAGTTCTGGGCTAGACTATAGCCATAACTTATTAAATATAACTCTGAGGGAACCAATTTTGCTAGTTTTGGAGATATTACAAACAACTGAGAAATACATGAGTTGTCTTCCTGGCCTTGGTCCATTGCACAGGTCAGGACTTCTCTAGTTATTTGTGGGCTGAATCTGTTATTGACCACTGTATTCCTTGGCATGAACAGAAATATCAGCCTCCAGGTTCATGGCCATTAACCATGGTGAAAATAAATGATGCATTTGTCTCACATGATGAGTTTGCCTGTGGAAGTTGCAGATGGTTTGATTGACTTATGATTGGGGCTGGGTACTTGTATCAGGTGCCTACAAAAATGGCCAATCTGGAATGGCTGCTTCCTTGTGTGACATGATGGTCCCTCCTGCAGATGCTGGGCACTTGGGTAGGAGCAGTGCTCCAAAACAGCTGTGGCTTTCTGGTGCCCTGGTGGAACCTGCTGCTTCTGGGTTGAGAGTGTGGTTGTAAAGATAAAAAGGGGATGGATTAAACTGACCTGATTCTTTATGGTGGATTCTGGTAAAGCTTTTCTGCTCAAACTTTTTGCCTTGCTTTCTCTGACCCCTCCGATGTTAGTCACTTGCTGGTCTTTTTGATGCAACAGCATAAAATGAAACAGTCATGATTTGGACTGCAGGAGTAAGGATGGGAGCTGAAGCTTTCAAGCACCTTATGTGTATGCAAAGGAGACTAATGCACTTGAGGCAGTGCCTACATGAAAGACTGCTTTAAATCCTTGAGTGTGGGCCTGAGTGGAGTTTGAACAAGCTGTGTGCTTATGTAATTAAGGCGAAGCTGTGCTGCTGCTGGAGCACTTACAGCACTTGATAGTGATACAGACAGGTCAGCTAACTGCTATGTGGTCATCTATTTAATCCCCAAATGGAGGGAAATCACCTGTGCTGCCTGGAGGAGGCAATGGGCTGCTTCTTGGGCTGTGCAACTGCAGGCTTAGATCCTGAGGAGTGATTGCCATTTTGACAGCACCTGTGCTCTTGTTTTGCTGGTGATGTTGCTTATTTTTATGGATCAGGAGGCTGCAATCAATTCCAAAAATACCAAGAGTACAATTTGAGCCCATGAGATCAGGAGTGGATGTGTACTTGAAGAAAAAACACTTGGAAAGAAGTACCAATTTTATAATCACTGTAAAGGATTGACACAACAAGGGACTGTGTTTTCAACTGAGTGAAACAGAAAACAAGGAAGCAAAATTTCCAGATTCTGTTTTCAGCTTTTCCATCAACTTGTGTTTGGAGGCAACCAAGCACCTTCCTTCCCTGCTTTTGCCTCCTGTAGACAAGGCAGAGCTGTAACTGGGAACAGAGGTGTCCTGTGGCTTTAAGACTGTACAATGATGGAAAGCTTTGGTGAATACTCTTATGGAGATATAAAGTGATTAATCTGCAGGCATCTGAGAACACTTATGACTTAGCTTTTAGTCCTGTATCTGTTATTTCACTTATGGGGCTGCTAATATCTTGTAATGCACATCAGGCCATAACTTAATCATTAAAAAGTCTGTTTTATCTGTAATTAGTGAGAGATGCAATTATTTTAAGTAGTGTAACTTCTGTACCAGTCAGACAAGTGGTATTGAATGGCTTGAATAATTTGGCTGGAGGCTTGTTTCGAGGTGCTGAAAGCACACCATCCCTCAATGTCATTGCTACAGCCCTGGAGCTGGTATGGGGACAATGCAGGGAGGCAGGAGCCTTGGAGGCCATGAGATGGAGGGCAGAGGGATGTGGAGGGGGGTGATAAGGCAGTTTGCGGTGTCAGATGTAGCCTCTTGGCCTGAGGACAGCTGGGGAAGGAGAACAAGACCTGGGTGGGACAGGGGAAATCTAATAAGGAAGACAGAGCTTGGGGACGCTGAAAATAGACATGTGCAGAGTGGGAGGGAAGAGGGTTGGAGATGGGGTGAGGGGGAAGGAAAGGTTATTTCCTTCCATGCCAAGACCTTGTGCTGACAGCAAATCCCATCCAGGAGCAACCTTTGCCTCCTAATGCTGACCTGCTAATAGCTGGGAGGCAGCCTGCAGTGCTGAGACCTGGCAGGTCCGCTGGCAGCAGCGGGATGCTTTCCATCATGCTCCCCTACCTCTGAAACTTCCAGTGCTTGTCAAAAACATGCAGCTTCACTCAGAGCTAATTAACTGCGTGTTAGCAGAGACAGACTTCTGTTTTAAGCAGAATAAACCCAACTGTGAGCATGTGGGTAGGACATGGATGGGCTTAAGCTATTTCTGAGACTTTAATTCATTCTTCCCTTGTACAAGACATTTTCTCCCCACCAGCCTTTGCACATCAGCAGCAGAGTTAAGAATTAGAAGCAGAGTAAAAAATGGACAGTTTTCCAAGCTTGCCACATGTCTAGTGTGGAGGGCTACTGTTCAATTCAGATAAACCCAGTACAGAAGCTAATTGCTGAGAAACAGTGGGATCTTTCAAAGCTCTAATTAAAGGCAATTTAAAATCTCCACTGGTATTAGCAGGAGCATAAAACTGCTGCTGGACACATACCAGTTAGCAAGACCAGCTTACCAACAGAGGGGTGCAGCTGACCTGTTTTAGAAATGGGCATAGCTCTGCTGAGCAAATTGGGAGTTAAATTGACTGACATTGTGTAGAAATTTGGCTCATTATCCCTCCTGCACACCCCTGGCAGTGCAGCTGGGAAATGATATTTCTGAGCACTAAGTGGCAGGTATGTGCCTGCGCTGAAGGGTGAGCGTGGTGCTAAGTGAAGTCAACTTGACTTGGACCCAGCCCAGCAAAGAATGTCAATGTGTGCCTGAAGCACAAGGGTTACAAGTGTCTGTGGGGCTGCATCAGGAGTTCAGATTTTCAGTTTTGTACTGAAGTAAAAGCTTTACCTAAAAGACAATAAAGTCACTATCTAACTCCATGCTTTCCATCTTCATTTTTGGTGAAACACCTATTGAAATTATGCTGCCTCATACTTTTGTAAACAACTGAATGTTCCACCCAGCAGCATTTACCTGTATGTGGGCACATAGAAGGGAGTCCCTGGCCACATGGGAGCTGGAGGGAGTTTTGCCACTGAGTTCAACTGGCACTAAACCTATTCCTGTAAAAGTGCATTTCTACAGTTGCACTGTGATATCTCTGCTGTAGACCTCTAGTTAAATGCATGTTAAAGTCTAGAGTTGAGCCACCTGGTAGTAAATTAATGGTCCATAATGTAGCTACTGCTGTGATGCCTCTCTTTTAATAGAAGAGAGGCAATGTTGCTGTAAGTGGCTTATAAGCCCAGAATAATGGTGCTTGTGGCTTGTAGCTGCATAGGAGAGGATGCTTGTTGCATTTAAAGAAGATTATATGAGCCAAAAGGCATTGCTCAGCCCCAGAGGCACTGCAGAGCTGCAGTGTCCCAAAGGGAGAGTCTCATGGGAGTGGGGACTGCTGGCATCTCCCCCCATGTGTCATTTCAGGGGGTTCACATGGACCCCTTCACTGATCAGGTTTTGCTGCCTCTGCCTGCCCTTTCCCTGGAGGGGTATTACAAGCATCAATACTTCTGTGTTTGTAGCCTCTGAACAAGCATGCAAAAACCAGGAGGCTCCTCTGCCAGCACAACATGCAGCACCTGGTTATCGGTACACTTATCTACCAAATGATCCTTAAATTTAAAGGAGACAAATGTTGGGTCATTCTGGAACATGCAATACTCCAGTCTGCTAGGTTGCCTCTGGGCTTTTGAGCCTGGAAGGCAAGGCTCAGTCCTCAGCATTGGGGTCCCCCCAACCCCCTACTGCTTGGCATGCAAAGTGGCACAGCGAAGGGGTGATTGCTCTGGCTGGTTTAAAAGAAAGTAGAAAGGGAAATAAGAGACATTTACCAGCTTTGAAGGTGGGAAGGGTGCTGAGGCCTTCTGCTTTCCTTTCCCATTGCTGCGCTCCTTGTCTCTCTTGGGCCCCATGTTGCAAATCCTATGCTCCCATCTGAAGAGCACCGGCTGCGGGCTCCCTCCAGAGCCCGTTGACGCAATCTGGGTCATTCAGGGAAGGCTGTCAGGAAGGATCCTGCGCCTCCCTGCTGTGCTGGCGCTGAGCTTTGCCTTCCAGGGCGTGTGAGGGGCCAGGCTGGTCCTGAGTCCTGTTCCCAAACCTGGCTTGCTCAACCCACTGCAGCCTTGGGACTCTCGGGCTGTCCCCTGGGGTGACTGGCTGAAGTAAGGCAATGCTGGGGCACCATGTCAGAGATGCAGGGGAAATACCCCGTGGGATCCATCCAAGCACTTTTTTGGGTGAGGAGAAGTCAATGGCTGAAGCTAGCACAGAGTATCCCTGAGAAGCAAAAGCCACTTGCCCTGCCAAGGGGCTGCTGGTGAATAAGGGGGATTTCTAGCAAGGCAACAAAGCCCTCCTGGGGAAAGACAGGATTTCTTCAAGTGGGACTGAGTGGATTATGACCAAGAGCTAATCTGTATGTCTGTTTCATAAGTTTCCCCAATGTCTGGACTCTGTGCTCAGCAACAGACACTATATGTGCCAAGAATAACTGATTTCTCAGAAACACCATGTAAGAATATATGCATGTAGGGATCCAGAGCAACCTACATCAGTTTCTTTGTATTTTAGCTTTATCTGTAACAAAATCTCTCCCCATTCCAATACCAGTTTAGTACCAAGGGACCAGATGTGCTGTCAAGCACCACGGTGTGGTGGAGGCCACCCTCCACCTGGCAGTTCATATTCCTCATGAATCCCCACATCTTTCCTTGACCTTATTTTAGGTATTTACACAGGCAAATGCTAGTGGCAACAAACCTAACTCCAAAGGCAGTGTTTAGACCATTGTCAACCTCCTGCTCGTTTATTGCAGTCAAAATTCACAAGCAAAGGCAGAATGCAGGTACTTCTCCAGCCCATGGACCACACCATACAGGGGCTATCCTATTGTCAGTCCCTGTGTCAGACCAGCTTTGCTGCATAGAAAAAGTCACATGAGCGATGAATTTCTGAGGCTTTCTAGACTAATAGTTACTGCAAAGCAGTGGAAGTGAAGACTTAAGTTCCTATCTGGATGGTCTTTCTGTTCAGCTGCAGGTTTTTATCCAAATTATTTAAATGCTCACTGCCTCAGTTTCTCTATTTGTAAATCCCTAACCTGCCTGTTTGCTATTCTTGGATTAAAAGCACTGTGTAAGATATGGCTCAAGTTCTAGCAGCTGCTGCTTGTACACATTTGGAAAAACAAACTCTGAATGCTTTCTGGGGAACATGGATATCCCTAATCAGCCCAAGGCTGGAATAATGACACTGTTGTGGCATAGCGTGATGTTTGTAAGCTGGGGAGTGTGTGGAAGCTTGTGCTCTGCCTGTGGGAAGTTTGTGTGCAGTTACTACTTCTTCAGCCCTTCTCTCTTTTAAATGCAAACATATAAATGACTTCAACTTTACCCTAAAGTGAATAAAGATCATAAATATGAAGTCACATAAGACCCAATAACCCATTAAGTGCATGAAAGCTGGCAGCCTGTTTTAATTTGCTGCTACTACACCTTTAATTTGCCTGGCACATCTGGGAAGTGCAGCAAGTGAATGCTGTGCAAGCCCTGTGTGTGAAGTTGGAGGGCGGATGGACAGTGAGTTACCCACCGGCTGTGAGCCACAGCTTGGAATTTCCTGACAATTTTTTTTTTGCAGTGCTGAAAGCAGCTTGCTGTCAGCAAGTGTTTCTTGTGCCCCTTCCCTACCCTGTGTGCTGTTTTCAGTCTCTATCGCAGTATTCTGGAGTATTTTGCTTTCCAAACGAGGTCCGCAGCATATTCGAGTAAGTTGTTCCCCCATGATAACATTACAATATGCATCACTAAAATACTACTGCAAGCCTCTAGCTCCAGCCCACAAATGCTACCAACACCTAATTCATTCCTCAGATGAGTAAGTGTAATTTATATCATAAAACAGCACTTGAAACTGTTTGCCTATAAAATGTCCTTCACTTGAATCCTCAGTTAAAGCCTGGCTTGCGCCAGCCTTTTGTCAGATGTAACTGCTCTAGGAAATCCTTTTCTAGGGTGCACTTAGCAGTAAAGCCTGAATTTGCTCTAACACATGCTTTCATCTTCACTCCCTGATACTTCACAGCAGCCTGTCTAAGCTCTCGGCACCGTCCCTGTCCCAAACGCCTCGGCGTGTCCTGTAGCTTCCCCCAGTAAGGATCAGGTTTACCTTAGCAGCAGCGGAGCAGCAGTGCCCAAAACGGAGATTTCAATGGGATCTGACAGGGAGATCTTTCCCTCTCATCTACATACTTCTGTAGTTTCCACCTTTGGGAAAACAGCCTATCTACAAGCAGGAGGTTTCCGTATATCTTGTCTCTCGATGTCTCCAAATATTTCTCACTGCTCTCTCAGTTCCCAGGCAGTTTTAATTACTTTGTGTTTTTAAATAGAGGTGAAGCACCAGTGTTCAGTAATTATTCAGAAACAAGTCACCAGAAGGAAGTGGGTGTGAAGACCCTCTGAATAAAGTCAGCCCCAAAAAGCTGAGCTTTCTCTCTCCAAACTTCATTTCATGATGCTCCTTGTTATCCCCACCTTTATAAAAACTCCTCTTCCCATCTGCGCTGCCTGGGCTCCTCTGGGGCATGATGGCCATCCCTGCAAGGGCAGGATGCTCAGCGTGGGGTCGGTGCCTTCTCTGTCACTTGGCAAAATTCATCCCTCTCACCTGCTCTTCAGAAGAAAACTGTAGGAGGCAGGCAGGAAAGCGGGCTCAGGGCTGGGGCAGTCCTGCTATTGTGCTGAGCCCGTGGCCGGCACACAGATAGGCAGCACCTGGCTGTGCAGCCTTTACTTTCCAAAATGCCAGGGCTGTGCAGAAGCAGGCGTGCAGCTCTTTCTCCAGTGCTGGCTCGACCCTGTGTATCCTTGCTTGTGCCAGTGTGAAATCAGGGGCTTCCCAGCCTTTCCCCCGGGCACCTCCATCAGACCACTCTGTCCTTGGGTGGTATTTGCTTTTCTGAGTCAAGAGCGTGCCAGAGAGACGCTCCCGTTCGTCTCGGGCTGCTCACTGATTTCCCACGCTGTGCGCTTGCTATTTGCTCCTACGGCAAAAATAAAAGCTGCTTTTGCTGGCGTGGTCCACAGTTGGTTGTGATAGGATCTTTTTTCCTCTGTTTAAAATGTAAGGTCTCACAAATTAAGAAGCTACAGCCTGTCTAGATCTTATACCAGTCAGTGTCTGATTCATCAGAGAATCTCCTTGGTAACTAGCTGTTCCTCTCTGATTTGTTACAAAAAAGCTCTCCCAGTTTAAAGATAAAATACAGTAAAAGCAGAAAGAGGAGCTATACCATATAGATGCCTTATACAGGGACATACGCCTTGTGTGCATGCAGCTATACTGGATATTTTCTGATGTGTGTGGGAAGCAGCCTCCATGAAACAGCGTGGTATCACCCCACGGGTGGGGAAACGTGCCCCGGCTGCCCCATCTCTGCTAGAAATCCTTTTTGCTGCTCTGGGGCCAGTAACCCCATCTGCAGAGTAAATAATCCCAGAGGAGAAGATGTTGTTGGCATCTAATGAGGGGCTCAGCAGTTCATGCTTTAATAAGCCAGATTTCTGGCCTTGTGTGGGACTGATCACCAATTACAAAGATTCAGAGAGGGTGACTTTCTGCAGGAGGTGTGCCTGGCGTGTTTGATGCTGCCTCGTAGCCCTCCTGCTCTGGTAATGAGCCCCTGCCGCCTGACCCCCCCCCAGCGTGCAGCAGAGCACTGCCTGTGCTCCGGAGGCTGCTCGAGTCGGAGGGAAGGTGCTCGCTGAAGATTTGTGTGGTTTTTTTTTTTCTGGGAAGCAGCATTGCTGGAAAAGTTGATCCAAGGTGAGGCTAAGAACGCTTTGTGTTTGAAATAGCTAGTAATTGTGTTCAAAAAGTCAGTGTAAGTGAAGAGTTTGACCCATGAATGCCCAAGGCTGGGAAGTCCTGCGGTGAGAGCTGCCCAGAGTCACAGAGGGATGAGGCAACGGTGAGGGGCTGCGAACAAGTTTTCACATTGCATATGTCATCTTCCTCCCCATATTTTCTCACTGGCCTTATGCCCTTTCTGTCCTATGGCACTAATTCCTCTGAATTAATACAACAAACAGCAACAAAACCCCAGGTCTATAAGGTGTCTTTTATCCCTGCAAGAGGCTTTTGAGCTCGCCATTGAAGCTTGCCCACCCCCAGGGAAGCGCACGGCAGCCAGAGGAAGGCTCCTGCAGGCAGTTCTGGCAGTCGTGTACCATGGGCGTCGGTGATTTGGGACAAAATCTGTTTTCTCACAAGGTGTTGTGGCATCTCTAATGTCTGGGCAGGAGAGACCCAGGATTGTGTACTCTGCTCGGGGTGGCCTAATTCACCCCTACTCAGATTCAGACCTGTGGTTTCAGCGTTTTTAAATCTTTGCAGGCAAAAGCTCAGGTAAACATGCTGCCCTTACCAGCAAAGCCTAAAATGCTCAAACCTCCGTTTACCAAGTAATGTGGGTGATGATGAACTGGTTCTGATAAATGAGGGTGAAGAAGAGGATTAAGAAGAAGAGGTTAAGAAAATCAAGCTAACTTTTGATGCAATTGACCCATGTCAGGAACGTGACCTCATTCTGGATAAGGGATGGGTTTTAGACAAAGTTGTGATAAGTGAGGCCTGACTCTCCCCGCCTCCATCAGGGGGAAAAGGGGAAAGAGACACTCAGAATCACAGAACTGTATAGGTTGGAAAAGACCTTTAAGATCGAGTCCAACCATAAACCTAGCACTGCCAAGACCACCACTACACCACGTCCCTAAGCACCTCATCCAAATGTCTTTAAATACCTCCAGGAATGGTGACTCCACTACTTCCCTGGGCAGCCTGTTCCAATGCTTGACAACCCTTTCAGTGAAGTAAAATTTCCCAATATCCAATCTAAACCTCCCCTGGTGCAACTTGAGGCCATTTCCTCTCGTCCTATCGCTTCTTACCTGGGAAAAGAGACCGACCCCCACCTGGCTACAACCTCCTTTCAGGCAGTTGTAGAGAGCAATGAGGTCTCCCCTCAGCCTCCTTTTCTCCAGGCTAAACAGCCCCAGTTCCCTCAGCCGCTCCCCATCAGCCTTGTGCTCCAGACCCTTCCCCAGCTTCGTTGCCCTTCTCTGGACACGCTCCAGCCCCTCAATGTCGTCCTTCCCGTCCCACGCTGCCGCTGCAGGTGCTGAGCCGTGGGAGGGCCGGTGAGCCCCTGCTGCGGCCCTGACTTGCTGCGTGGCCGGGTGCTGCTGTTTCAGGCCCAAAGGGAAATACAAGGGGAAGCCTCTCCTCTGCCTCTTTCCTGCCTTTTAGTTTTCCTTCTGAAGCTTGAAAGAAAGAGCAAAGCCTTTGCTGCTATCAGATCTCCGTGCCTGTGCCTCTTGGTGGGAGGGAAGTGGAGAAGCCGACGGAGGCCCTGATGGGAGCCATACTTGTGGGGCACGTCCCGGCTGGCTTTGTCTCCAGGCTCCCTCGATGGAGGGAGGTCGGGTCCAACAGCACAGGTGCCTGGTGCTGGGGTCTCTCATACCCCGTGCCATTCTGTGACCACGGTGTGGCTGAAGCCACCAGGCTGGGAAAAGCAGGCTCATTTTTGTTTTGCCCAGGGGAAGCAGGAGCTGCCTCTCCCCCAAGCAGAGTGTCAGGGCAGAGCCCGGGTGCCATGTCCTGCCGCACGGCTCTCCCGGAGCAGGGGATGCTCCCCTGGCGCCTGTCCTGCCCTGTGGAGGTGGTGGGCAGGCCTGAAGACGGACTGTTTACCCTTGCTGGAGCTCTGGAGCAGCCAGAGGAGCAGATCGCAATTTTTATGTTATACATTTTAATCACATCGTTGTGACTTGGAGCTTCGCACGGAGAGAAGTGGGAAGGCATCAAAACCTGCTTGTTCCTTGCCCCCCACCTGGTGCCTGCAGCCTTCGGTTGGTTCACCTGCAGGTGCCTGCAGACAGCATCTCCTCAGCTGTATTATTGCCTACCTTGCATGGTTTTGCTTACAAATTCATATTTAGAAAAACAAAATGAGCTTATGTACAGTGTTTTGCTGTTCCTGTCTCCTTTGCAAGGTGTTGCTATTTTGGGAAACAGACTAAAGGTGGCTGCAGCTATTTATAGCAGGGGAAGGTGTGTGGATGCCGGCACCCGCAGCCTGGGGTGGGCATGGGGCTGCCTGCCTGAGGGTGGTAAGAGTGTGCCCTGCAATCAAATGTGGGGGTTTTTTTGCTTTTCTGTAGCTCTTCCATTTTATTTCAATTGCTGGCCTAATCCTGAATCAGATTTGAACTTAAAGGAATGTCAGTGGCAGTAAAAAAAGGACAAAAAAAAAAGAAGGAAATGTGCACAGGCTTGGAGAGTATTTTTTATGAATTGGATCTCTTGAGATGAAAGCTTCATTACTGCGAAACAATGAGCATGCTACACTCTCAGTAGTACAAATGGGTTTCATTTGTATTAGGAAGATACACGCTTATTATTTTTAGTCTGTTCATGTAGCACCAGGAATGTTTAATGTGATAATCGATGTAATTGAGGAACTGAAAGTATAGAAAATTGCAACACTCTGAGGTGATAATGACTACAGCCGTAGCACTGCTGAAAGGTCTGGGGGACAGGTACAGGTGTAGGAAAAACAGACTCTGATCCCGGGTATGGATGATCCCATGTCACGCCGGGGTCCGTGGGAGGGCACCGGGCAGCTCCAGCGCAGCCCTCGCAGCAGGGGCTGGACCCGCCCTGGCCCAGCGGGACGGGTCTGGCCCTGAGCACCCAGCAAGAGGCTCAGGGCCATGGGATGCACCTGAGGACGGCTCTGCTGGAAGGACACAGGGAGAAGGAGCTGCTGCCTTCTCCCCTGAACCCTAGGGGCTCGGGAGGGGCAGTGTCCCCTCCTAAGGTCTGGTGGGAAGAAGGACATCCAGGAGCAAGACTGGCTGCAGAATCTGGCAGCTACGTTTGTCTGAGCAGGTCTTTACTGAGTGTTTGCAAACCTTGATAGTTTCACAATTTGGGCAGCTTTATTTTTTTCCTCCAGAAATAGCAAAAGGCACACTTTTGACACCAAAACTGTCCCGCCAAATTCCCAGGTCCTCCTCCTAAGTACAAGGATGCTAAAGCTTTTCGATGAAATGCTTCAGAACCTTTAATACAGACAAAATACGATGTTTCCTTTCCAGCCCGGTGCTTGGAAACTGTTAAGCTGTTTTGTGAAGCTTTACCCCACCCCAAAATTCAGCCTGTGGCGGGCACCCACCACAAATATTATCAGCCTGAACTCCATGGAAAGCATAAGCAGCAAACTCATCAGAGGACCTGCCAGCTATAGATGGGTCACCTATAGCTTTGGCCACCACTTGGACGAGCCTGACCGCATGCAGCTCCTGCTCTGGCTTTGGGGAGCTGCTGGTCACCATGTACCAAATTCAACTGCTCCTGTACCTCCAGGCAAATTTGAGTCCCTCTGTGATACAATAGGGTTTTTTTTTTTCCTGTTTGCTGGTGATTTACTGTGTGTGTTAGTCTGTAGAAGAGGTGGCAGGGAGGAAGGCGGCTTTTGGCTCTGCCCTGGCTGCTGCCCCTGGGGCAAGGAGGCTGAGCGTGGGGCAGCTGGGCTCCCCTGCGAGCTGCTGGGCATCAGCCCGGGTGGTGATGGGTGAGGAGAAATGTCTGGGACCCAGGGAAAATTGAATACATTTTAGATGCAGCCTCTGAAGCTGCTAAATTCAGAGCAAGCCTGAAAGAAATGACAGCCTGCAAGGGTGCAGTCAGGTTTGTTTTCAGCCCTCTCTGTTTTAATTTGTTTCACTTAGAGGAGGGAAATTTTCTCTGTTAGAAAAGTTGCCTTGTTCTAGTGGTTTTCTAATAAATCACAGCTTTAGAGACTGAAAGCTGCTTGGTGCCCTCCCTTTTGGGGAGAGCTGCCGGAGCCTCCCCTCCCATGCTGGAACAGGCTCCTGACTGGCAGCTTTAAAGCCAGTGCTGCCCCATGGCATGGGGCTTTCTCCCTCTGCCAGTCTTGCACAGACAACTACGGAGAAGCCAGGTTTGTCCATTAAACAACCTCACTTGAGCGTATGCGTTCAGTTGAGCCATGAGTTACATTTAAGCGTACTGCAATCAGAGGGTACTTTGCTGAGGGAAACGACTGGAGCCAGAGCTGAAGGTGCAGCTGTGGTGATGCATTGGCTGCGGTGTTCACAGTCATAATGCAATTGCTTACATTACAAAGCAATTACCAGGGTTTAAAATTCCAATAGCATTTTGAAGGTGTATATGCCTGGGGGTTTTCCATTTGCAGAGATGTTTCTTTTATTGTACCTACTTGCCTAATAACTTTACCATTTTAAACACATCAAGGTGTTTTAAAAACCTATTTGTGATCTTTGTTGAAAAACAAAGGCAATCCTGCCAGCTCCAGGCAGAATACTTGCTCCATCGCAAGCTGCTCCTAAGGCCTGATTTAGGTTTTGTGCAGATTTAATGAGGTGAAACCCCTGTACAGTGTTTCCTGCTCCCTTTCTTAATTTTTAGCAGCACATCCTTCAGCTGGGGCAGAGCACTTTGGTGCTCTCTATCACTACAAAACCATCAGCTTTTCCCTATCCATCCAACCCCTCTGGGAGCAGCAGTCACTCTTGCAGTAAATTTTCGCCCCAAATAACACATACATCACTCTTGCAGCCCATTCCTGGTGCTCTGCAGACAGGCTGGCTGAGGGGGTGGGAAGGGCGAACTTTCTCCATCAGCTGCTAGAGAGCAAACTTGCTGCTGGTATTTTGAGGTGGTGCCATGTTGGAGAGCGGGGCACTGGGGCAGGGCTCCGGGCAGCTCCAGTCCAGCCCAGAAAGGCCAAGAACTGAACTGGGATGTACTGGAGGAGAGAATTCAGGCAACCCTTATCACTTAGCAAGGGAGAGACTTTCTGCAGAGAGGGTGATGTCCAAACCTGATGATTCAACACCTCCCAGGAGTGCTACAGTTCCCTCAAACAATATCAACAGACTAATTATCACACAACCGTTTATCATGTGAAAAATGTATATGAAACCACATGAGTAATTTCCATAGTAACCATAATCATAATCTTCCTATGTAGGGATTCAAATGCCAGAATGATGCATACTTGATAGTACCACGTACATACGTGTCCTTGCATAAAGCATATACTCTTCTGGCAGCCAGTGTTTTGTTTCTGGGCTTCCACTGCTTGGCTTATAAGCACTTACAAAACCTTGATTACTCATGTGTAATACCCTTGCACTAGACACATGCTTCTGTAATGTCTTTAATGTTATGTGGAATTCTATTTGCAATCCTTTTTATAAATAATAATACAAAACACTTGCTGCTAAATCTGGCTGTCAGCAAGGAAATGCCAGGAACCAAAATGATTATTATTACTATTATTTGCACCATTCCAAAATCCATTAATTTGCTTGTTGCAGCGTTAGGTAATGAATGCTTCTGCAGCAAGGTCACAATTCCATTTTACATCAAATAACTATCTTTTCTCATGTATGATACATGAAGCATATTTCTTGCTTAGGGCATGATGTTTTATTAAAATTATTTTCCTTTGTTCTTTCTTACAGATTGTCTGTTATGACTCTGAAGATTGCCTGCATGACATCTCTTTTTAAATTCAATGCATAATTATATAAAACAGAAATTCATCTGATGCTACATTAATAAACCTCTCATCATTTTCTTTGAACAGGGGGACACGCTGCTATTATTTACCAGACAACATGGATTTAGCTAAGCTTCATGGAATTTTGCAGTCACTGACACACGTATCAGATACAGGCAGAGCAATGATGGAAATAATGCGAAGGCAAACCGTTCAGCTCAAGCCAAAAAGACTAATGGAAGTAGTAAAAATAGTAAAGATATGAAAGCAAGAACTACTGAAATAAATATCCGTGATGGAAACTTGCAGGAAAGGTTCACTGCAGCTGCAGATGTGCCTAGCTGAGTGTCAGCCTGGGTTAATTTGCAAGGTGACAGATGTCTTGGGAATGGGCAAATGCTGAAGAAAAGAGCTGGTGTCCCTGGGCCAGGTTTGCTCATGGAGCTGAGCTGCTCTCGTGTCCTTGGAGCATCACTGATTTACTGCAGCTGTGGCTTTGGTGCTTGTGTTTAAGGATGATTATGCAATCCTACACCTTTGGTTTTTTCAACCTTTGGTAATGCAAAAAGCCTCAACCCCCTCCTGGCAGCACAAATACAATTTTGATTGACTGACCCTATACTGCTTGATCTGCTTCACCCACTTCAGCTGGCCTTGTCTCACCTCTGGCTCTTCCTTTGAGCCCAGTTTTCCCTTGACTGCCTGTAACCACCTCTTGCTGGGCTTCTCAGTGCTCCTGCCAGCCACCATGCCCAGGTATCTCTGGTTCCTCCAGCTACTCCTCCACCAGGGCTGCTCCTAAATACCCACCCATGCTACCCTGAGATGTGATTTCACTGTCTCCTTGCTGTGGATGGAAGAGCCTCAAGGATGTCCCCAGCTGTTGTAGCACCCACTGCGCAAGGACAGAGCCGCAAAGTGGTCCCCACACCCTGAACCTGACTCTGAATTTGCAGGAGGTAAGTGCTGCTGTTACCATTTTGTAGCTAGAAAACCTAGCAGGTGGCAGATGTTAAGTGTTTGGCTCAAGGTTACAGCATGTATCTTTGCAATCACTTGATAAACACTTCATTCTCAGCAAAGGCTGTGCTTTGGGCTGTGATCTTATCCTATAATAAAAGCTGAGATATGTTCCTCCTCTTTCATTCTAGTCCAGTGGTATATTTTGCTTAAATGGAAAATCATTAACTTTACCTTCTGATATATGTTTTTAATTTCTTTATTCATAATGAGTTCATTGCTGCAGTGGCAGGAGTGAAATATGTAATACTACTGGAATTTCTTTGCAATTCAGCATTAATTAATGTCCACTTCTTACACAGTGTTAACAATAATGCGCCTAATCTTTCACAGGCCGTTGTGGGAAATTCTTTGTTCTTTTCCAGCTGGCAAGAAGTGAAATTTGCTTTTGTTTAAAACCGCTTCTTAAGGTTTTGAAGTGTAAGAGCTGAACGTAGTGCCCTTGTCTGACCCTGTGCCGTGTAATTGGGATTCCAGTCGGTCTGCTCGCCTTGTCTCTTCATGTTTGCCAGTCAGTGCAGGGAAGGACACTGCATTTCCACAGAGACCATGATAAACTTTTTGTTAGAACAACAGGTCTGTCAGCCCTTATTCTTCTTCCAGCAGAGTTTTAGTTAAACGCACTGTGTCACTTGCTACCACTGAGACTCTTTGCTTCCTCTCGTGTGGGTAGGACTCCTGGTCCCGAGGCGGGTCTGTAAGGTGCTTTTCCTCTCCTGTCCATTGCAATAACAATTTACTGCAAGTTTTGCTGGTCTTTGGCTCTCTGGAGGATTAGATATGCCATTTAGCCAAACTGGCCATGCAGTGGTAAAAATAGGACACTGAAGTCGCTATTTGTCTATGCTGTGAGACTTGCCTTAATACCATCCCCAGGTAAAACTCATTTCTTCACGGGTCAAAGGGGATGGATTTACCGGTTTGCAATGTTGATTTTCAGCACTCCTCGCTGCTGCTTTGGGTGTGCAGTGTGCATGCACACCTCAGCCCTGCCTGGGGGAAAGGAGGGGCTGGGGGTTGGGAAATCCTGGCCTGCGGCTCTTGGTACAGACTGGGGAGGAGCTGGGCTGATGGTTCATGGCTTACAAATGATGTGCAGCCCTCTGCATTTAATGATCTCTCTAGGTCAGCAGCAGCATTAGGTAGACTTTAGGCCTTCAGCACCATACCAAATGCCTCTGTTGTGAGGATTAAAGGAGTAACTTGCTGTCAGAAGTCAAAGGCTGTTGCACTCTCTTTTCCTGACCCTTTAAAGTGTGGTGTAGTGTGTCCTTTCAATGCAGATGGAGAGCTGAGATCTTCATTAATGCACTGAGATACACATAGATTTAAATAAGAGATGCTGTTTGCTTCTCTTGCAAGCCCTGTAAGGCTGTGCACGAGTGGGATGATGTTGCATGGCAAACTTGAGAATTTCTCTGTGACCTTGCTGCTAAAAGCTCCATCTTGCTGCACCAGGGGATACCACTGAACTTGTGCATGAGCTCTTAATTTTTGCTGCTCTTAGGCTGCTGAATGAGCAGCTGTGGAAACCAATGGGTTTGAGCGCAGAGATTCACTCTTAGCTGCAATTTGCTACTGGGTTTTTTAAAGGCAGGGAATTTGGTGATCTGTGCAGGGATCTATGTAGGGACCAGATTTTCCTCTCCAAGGCCATGTGGGAGTTGGAAACCCACCTTCTCTGGGGTCTGCATGCTGCCTGTATGTCCCCTTCCCCTGCCCGGATGGGGCTGCCTGGGCTCCGAACACCTTGTCGTGCACAGCAGGCAGCGCCCGGCTGCCTGGGCAGCATGAACTGCCAGGGTGGCTCTGACCCCTCTCCAAAGGGGGCAGCTGAAATATCACTGCCAGCTGGAACATGCTGGCACACATATTGCAGGGGGTTGAACTGGTTTGATGTAATTAGCCCCTTCTGTCCTAAAAAACCCTAGCTAACCCATTTCCCATCACTGGAGAAAGGGCATGATTTAGAAGGAAAGTGCTAAGGGAGCTTATGGGCCTCACCAGCTGCCTCTCCTGCTGGCACCATGCTGTCCTCCGTTAACAGCTCTGTGGCTCCTTGGACCCAATTTAAAAAACAGGAGAGAGCCGTGTTGCTGTGCTGAGACTATGAATGAAGCCAGCGTTAGGGCGGATTGTAGGAGGTGGGTGATTTGTGGGAGAGTTCCAAGCTATCCCTGGCTGGAGCCCGCTGTCTGCTCCTGCCTGAATCCACCATCTCACAATTTTGCATGCCACAAAGACAGCTCTCTTGGACCTCCCTGGATCAGGCAATGGAGAGAATCAGCTGCCTACCAGCCTGCATGAAGGCAGGGCAGGTTGCTTGTTTGCTACACAGTGCTTCATGTCACAGCTTACACTCTGCATGCTATGGAAGGCATTCCCAAAAGCTCCTGCCATGGCCCAGGTCAGAAATGCCCTGTGCCTGAGGACAGCTTGGGGATGGGACAGCCTCGTGGTGTGGAGAGTGTGCTGGAGGGGGCCTGCTCTTCACCTTGTCCCCTTGGCCAACCCTGATACCTTGCTGCACGCGTCATATGCATCTGAGCCTGAGGAACAGCTTTGCTGGCTGGGATAGATGCAGCTGGGGAATCCCTCACCCCAGCAAGAGCCATCTCCTTGCTGCTTTTCAGCTTTCCAGCCCTGCTTTGCTCCAGGTTGGAGCTTGCCCAGTGCTTGTGCAAAGCAGCAGTCACAAAGCCGCAGTCTGGGGAAGCTGCGGGCTGGGCGTGTGGAGGCATTTTGAGCTCTCGTGCACTGGGGATGTCCGAGAGGCACTGTGTCTGGCCACTCTGCCCCAGGAGAGCAGCTGGGGCAAACCGTTCCTTTCATACCTCTGCGCTGTCACGTCGGAAAGAAAATTGGAAGTGACAGCTATTGCAGCTTCCTGTCCGTGCTCACCAGGGCTTGGCAGGGAGATGGTGCTCGTTGTTACAGCCAAGCCTTCCATCTCCTGACCCAGCAGCTTTGGTGGGAAAACCCAGTGGGAGGGATGTTGGATTCTGCTCCAGCCTGCTTCACTAACTTTCCATTAGTAAAGTTTGTTGCTTTTGTTTGTGTCTAATTTGGAACATGTGTAGATTTTGGTAAAGAAAAATGGACAATGAAGAACACTAATTACTGCACCCTGAGGGCAATGGCATCAGCCCCATACTGCATCTAACTTATTGGGACTAAGGGGGGAGAAATACAAACTCCAGTGGTAGCACAGGCTCTTTAATGGTATGCCATATTGCTTATAAATGTGCTTTGCAGAAAAGAGCTTACTTTAAACCTTCCTCTTTGCTACACTCACTGACAAATGTAGCCCTGATTTAACATAATGATGTATTTCCAAAGTTCCTGTTGCATCTGTCTGTGCTGAATTAATATGCAGAAGTTTATGAAGAAATGAATTGCTAAAATTCCAAATGAATTGCTAAAATTCCTAATGAATTTGGTTATCAGAGAGGCCTTTCTAATAAAGATAATATACGTCAGCAGAGCTGGCAGGGTTTTTACTGGGGCAATTTTTCATTGAGTCCAGAGTAGATGTTCTTTGATAAATCTTGTCAGTGCTGTCACTCTTGGTCTTAATGTCATGAATAGCCATTTAGCTCACAAACAGCAGAGCCAGTCAGTGGCTCATGGGTGTTGGCATCATGCTCAAGTGTTCTCCAGCCTTTCCTGTCTTTTGCTAATCTCTCTGTGACTAATTCACTAATTTTTTTATAATGCAAGAGAGGCTCCTGCAATGCATCTCAACCCCTGCTGTTCTGACTTTTATGATGGATGCTGCCTGCTCCCACTGCAGAACGTGATCACTGCTGCAGTTTATCTGGCTGCATTATCAGAAGTGTAGGTGGAGTTAACACTTTGTTCTTAGAGCACCTGTATGGTTTGTTTCGTATCTTTCTTTCCCTTTCAGAAGCTTTTGAATCAGACTTCCTCTCTGGCTTTCACAGCCAGTTGTAGCTCTGGACCAAACTGAAGTCTAAGAGATAAACCACGCTCTACATTTTTTGTGCACAGTCTCGTATGGCAAGTTCATTCATTACAGGGGATGTTGTTGCTTGCTGAGCCCCACCACCAGCTAGTTGTGTATCTCTTGAGCATCGCAGTCTGTCTCATCGATACACCCACAGCCTGAGGCTGCAAGGCCATAGCTGCGATGTTTGCTTGCTATCACGATGACAATGACCTTGTTTCCCTGGCTGGGCCTGAAATCACCACTGTGTAATGCAGCGTGCGTACCCTGCAAATGGGGACAAGCAGGGAATTTGGAAACTGCTAGCCTGTGCCTGGTACCTGGGACTACTAGTGCTCATACTCCTTCCTTGCCATGTGCTGTGCAGGACCAGTGGATCCGAGTCCCACTGTGTCAGCCTCACAGCAGCAAGTGGTGGGAGGTTTTTTTCTTTATTTCGTCTTTTAAAGTATCTGTTGCTGATCTTGCATCAGTGAACTCCAGTGTCTGCAGCAGATACAATATCTTAATGAGTTAGTTAGCATCTGTGGAGATCTCAGCAGAAACAGAAAAATGACTAAATGCTATATAGTTTAGTGAGACCTGTATATCAGCTTTATCTAATACTGACCTTGCAAGAAGTCCTTGGATGAAGTGAACTGGCTCTTATTGCTGGCAGAGAAAATAAAGTTGAAGCAGTTTATACCAGCTGAGCACCTGGTCATTATATCTAATGTTGTAAAAGCTGCTGTGGAAGCACAGGCTAAAATGGCTATTCATCTTTGATCCCTCAGCAATACGAGAGTTTCTAGTAATCTTTAAGATTAGGGTTATAGAGAGCTCAAATTTTATCTACAGCCTGCTAACCCTGTTTACAAAATGTTTCAGTTCAAAGAGGGAAGCGCTGCACACGCAGTGTTGCGTAGGTCTCTCCTCCTTCACTGTGCCTCTTTTGGGCTTTTAAGTGTGCGTATGTGGTGCCTTGAAAGTCTGACTGTGCGATGCGCTGGGTGCTCTGAGCAGACGGTCAGCGCTGCTGGCCCCAGCACCTGGTATTGCCAGGGGAGGCAGTGGAGGTGGGTGGGTGGGGGGTACCATGTGCTTACTGAATCCCCTGTCTGCAGGGAGCAGGGACAGAGCCAGACTGGGTTCGAGAGATGTAAGACCATGTTAGAGGAATATACTATCCTGCAAGACTGGGGTTAGTGGCTTTGCTGTCAGCTGGCTGTGTGGTGAAAGGCACTTCATGTTTCCAGGTGGCTTTAATTATACTTCCTCTGCAGGGGAGGGTGTAAAATACAACTGCACAAATAAAACAACCAAGCTAGTAGGAGGCACAGTTGCAGGCTCTTAGTTTCCAAACCAACATATGCCCCAGCCATTGTTTCTAGGTTTCTTGTGTATAAGTACGTGTCTTATAAAAAGCAACTAACGAGAGAGCTTTCAAATGCCAAAGCAGAAAACCGCCAAAGCAGAAAACCACCAAAGCCAGAAGCCAGCTCGTCTTTGGCTGTCTTGGGCCAAGCCTGGGATTGCTCCCCAGGCTTCGGTGGAGAGACAGTGGGTTTGCTCTGGGAGAAGAACAGTGTGCCTGACCATCAAGAGACAACATATTTCAGACTGCAAAGCAAAACAGGGTGAATTTTGTGGTTTGCTTGCAAAAGCCTTGTTCTTTGAGAGTCTACTCTGGTCTCACATGATAATGGAAAAGGATGGACATGGTAAAGGTTGGGGTGCTTCAGTGATGGGTCGAAAACTGTTTTCTTCTCTCTGAACTTGTAGTAGTAAAACCATGTATCTGTTCAGAAATTTCTTAGGAAACTGTTTGCATCCCTCCTGCAATACTCGGTACCCTGGGTATCTCAGAGACTGCAGGAAATGTTTACTCTGCCTTGTTTGCTGTTCTCCCAACAATGCACATGCATAAAAGACAATTTGGAAATGTTTGTGCCTTTTGATTGACAATAGAAATCTTTGCTTTGAGTTTTGGCAAAAGGTTCATGGTCCCCAGAATGCTTTTCAGTTAACTCATTTCATTTGCATGACTAAACAGTGGTTCTGCATCGCTTCATTACAAAAGATTTGCAGAGCTCCAAATGTGTTTCATTGCTGGAAAAAAATCCAGAGGTAAATCAGTCTTCTATGTATGGCTAAATTGCTTTAAACTAAAAATCTCAATAGTAACAATTCCTTTTATCCCTTCAAATATAGCCTTAGGCAATATGAAATGGTGAGGCTTCAAACTCCAGAAGAATCTGGGTGTGGATGGTGGAAACAAGGAGAGATGCCTTAGTTTAAGAAATAATCCTGGTTACTGTTAGCGCAATAATGTGAAACATTGATGATTCACTGCTGGAACTTGCTACCACATCAAATGTCTTGCCATGAATTATTTAGCAAATCCAATTGAATGTTAATTTTGCTATTGGAGATAAGTAGCCATTGAGCTTAGTCTGAAAAATCAGTTTATAGATGTCATAGTCATATAGATGTTCTGATATCCTTTAAAACTTGCTTGGCATCACCCATGGTGCTGCCTCCTTTACGCGGCCGTTTTATGCTCTTCTGCTGGTACTGGTTTGGCCTGGGATGTCCAACAGCCCCGAGTTCTCTGAAATTTTACATGCACGAGGATGTAAATCTTCCTGGATTTCCAGGGTCAGGGACATCTCAAACACTTCTTTGTCCTTTCTGGAGCATTTACAACATTTTTGGGCGATATGACAGAAACACCCAGTTCACTGAGCAGTGCAGGAGGGCTTGGATTTGCTCCCTGCAGCTGGCAAGACTCACAGCGGAGATGTTGTGGATCTGCTGAGTGGAAGTCAGCCAGGATGTAGCAGAGCTGGAAAGTAGCTCTGCAATGGAAGCTGGGAAACAGTGTAAAGAGGTTGTGTAGGCTAAGAAACCTAGATTTGGTCTATTGAGGTCAACATCATCTACTGGGGATTAGGTAGGATCAAGTAATTAATGAAAAGGATAATTTATACCAGTTTTCTGATCCCTGCAGACTGAGTAGATGACACACTTCTGCTGTTGACTCTTCTATATAAGTTTTTGTGTGAAGAGGTGCAGGGAGGGGAAAGATGGGCAACAGGCTGCAGAAATTGTCATTAATGCTTCCCAAGTGCTCTTCTCTGCCGGTCCAGCAACCCCCCTTCCTCACTGCAGACACTTGGTATGCCAAACTCAATGCCCATCCTGGCAGCCACACTGTGAGGCTACGCCAGCTCCCGGAGTCCCCTAAAGCATCAGGCAGTGCAACCTGTGCCTGCTCTAGCACACCGCTGCCATGCCATGGGGGGATGGTGATGCTCCTGAGTCAGCTCACTGCTGAAATGACTCCTGGAGGTGACAACGTGAGTGATACAAGCCTCCATTGCTTTAGTTCATTAATTTGAAAGTAGCAGAGAAAGCAGCATCCTTGGGGATGCCCAAACTCCGATCTTAACTATGTGGTTTGGCCTAATTGCCTCTGTGGCTCACACAACCAAAATATTTGTGTGGGCACTGGTGTGTGACATGGCTGGAGCGGCAGGCTGGGGGGTCCTGCTGCTCTGCGGGAAGGGCTGAATTCTTAATAAACCAGGAACAGGGATATTAGCTTTTCTTGTTGGTTATAACTAGGAGCATGGGGGAAGGTATCTTTCTCTTAGGATGTACATCTGAAGGACAAAAAAAATAGTTGCAGTCAAAGGTAAATTGACTGACCAAGGATTATTTACTGCAAAAATTATCCACCTGGTCTATGAACAAATGGATTTGCTACCTTGTGAAAGCTGCCTCACATCAGGTGGATGTACAGGTCTTAGCAAACTACAACTCCATTTGACATCTCCAGCAGTAGGGTTGAATGAGCTCAGTGGAATTTTTCTGCTTCAAAGTACTCAAACTTTTCACAAAAATGGCCTAAATCAGAGAGATAGTTTTGGCTGCAGATAGAAGGAGGAGGAGGACTTCTGAAACTGTCGCTCTCTTTGTTTCAAAGCTCATAAAATGCTGTTTCAATACTTTCAAGACGAAACTCTTGAACTCTGTTTTGAAATAGTTTTCTAGTTTAAAAATGTCCCTTAATTTAAAAAAAGGATAGATTTAAAAATATTTAAAGTAGACTTGAAATGAAATGTGGGTTTTATTATTTAAATGAAAACTGTCCTTTTCAGATCAACTAAATTTTTCCTCTCTAACCTGCTTTGCCCATGAGACTGGGAACTCCATCTTTTGTCCATCTCTACAAGAGGTATTAGATACTCAGCAAGTGGAAACGCTGATCTCCTAAAACGGGTGCTGCTTCTGCCAGTGCCCAACCTGGACCTTGCGATGGGAGAGCACACAGCTGGGTTGGCCATAGGAAGGGTTTGCACCAGGGAATCCCCTGCTAGGTTTTGGGGTACAGAGATGTGATGTTTCAGTACACAAACTGCATTGCTCTTCCTGACATGGCAGCTTTGATGCCAAATAAGTAGATCCTGAGTGCTCTGATGCTTGCAGTTTCAATATGGATATCAAAGATTGTTTCCCACAATGTTCTCACTTTTATTGCTGAAACATGACACTCCAAATTACTTGACTGCGACGTCTGGAGCCATTTAGCTGTGTGCAAGAGCGTGTTCCTGGGTGTACATTGCAGGGCTGTGTCTCGCCCTGCTCTGCAGGCTGTGCCCGCTGCCACTCTCCTGGTCCCCTGGTGCAAGGGCGTCCATCCATCCTCTCCATCCCTCTGTTGTGGGGAACCTTAATGCTAAATTAAAGGTGATGTAGTTGCAGAAATGCATCATTTTCTTGGTGTCCGTGTTCCTCCTTTGGCTGGAGGCTGCCAGCGCAGGAGCAGGCAGAGAGCAGGAGCTCGGCTGCGGCCCCTGTGCCAGAGCTGCAGGGCTCAGGAGGGAGTGGGGTGCTGCCACCCACACCTATGGGGATGTGGAGGTCAGCTGGGCCAATAGCTGTTTATACTACTCCAGCCTTCAGGCAGAGAAGGTTGGATTTGCAGGCAGCTTTGATCCTGCTAGGAGAGGTTTTGGTGTGCTTTCCTTCCTGCTCCCATACCCATTTTACACAACATGGGACATTTATCATCTCCCTTGATCTGTATACGTTGTGTCTTCTAAAACTTTTCTGGAAGTTTGAATTTTGCTTTGCCTCTGACATCAGAGAAATGGTGCACTCGCACCCTTTGAAATCAGTGTCCGAAATACAAAAGCAGCATATTTGATTACACTGGATTTGGCCTCTGCTAGGCAGCTCTTAGTACCTTTGCTGCAGCAACTTGCTCAGAAATAATGTTATCAGATTAGCATAACCAAAGTGGGAACAGCTCCTGAAACACTGGTAGAGATAAAACAGCATAATCAGATGCAACATGCCTGTTTCTTCTGGCGCATGTGAAGAGATATGATAGATGGTCACCTCGGCAAAGGCAGATAAGAAACTCCTTGAGGAAGAGGGAAGAAAATAGGAACCTATTTCCCACTGCCTGTTTGTAATAGTTTGTAGAGCACTACAAATTAAATTCTGTATTATTTTTAGCCTGCATCATTGTCCGCCTATAGGCATTCGGGAGCATTTATGACTCAGAACAGGTTTTTTGTGCACGCTTTTTTGACTTACGTCATTTTACAGCTGTGTGACACACCACTGAGGCTGCAGCCAGGTGAGGAAGCTGCCAACGGGGCTGTGGTGCGGTATGGAAAATGCAATGGGATCTTTTCCATTGAAGGTGGATTTCGGTTTCAAATGTTTCTCCAGCGAGACAGGCCCTTTCTTCCACTGTCCCCTTCACCTTATCCACCTCAGAGTGAGCCTGAGTCCCGGGGAGCCTCATGTTCCCAGCGAGACATCTGCATCATTAAGACCCTTGTCCTCTAAAGCCTACTGCACGTATTTTGCGCCATATACCAGAGTAGTCCTACTCCTACAGCACTAACCACGTCCATGCAGGTAGGAGGGATGGTGGGGCAAGGCATTTCCAGAGGAGAGAGGAAGCTTTGCTCCCTGCTCGTGGGTTGCGCACCTTGTGAGCGTCATGCATAGCCCAGTCTGGGGTGCTGCTGCTTGTAGGCTTGTGCACAGGCAGCAAACAGAGCCTGACAAGCACCATCGTAGCTCAGTAATGGCTGTTTGACTGACTACATGGCTATCTTTCTGCTTGGTGATTTGTCCTGCCCCCCCGTCTGTTTGGAGAAGGTTGTTGTGGGAATAACCCCAAGAGAATTTGATCCCAGCATTGGGGACTTAAAGCCAGTGAATCAGTGCACTGTCTTATGGGCTGTTACTGCACTTTATTGTATTGGACCTTCTTTACAGATGAACAGGGCAGTCGGAAGCATATTCGCTTTGCTCTTGCTATATTTTGTATGGTAAAGTACTGACTTGGAGAAGATGGTAAAGCTAATGTCAAAGTGAGAACAGTAGACCTATAGAACATAAAACATGAGCAGGCCAAAAGCTTTGGGAGTTACACATGGGCATCCAAAAGCGGAATAAAATGCAGAGGTTTTGCCAGCTGAAGTGCGAAGTGGCACCTGTTAAATTTGCAAAAAGCTGCTGGGAGAAAGGCCAAATTCAGCAGCAAGCTGTCAGTGGCTGGTGCCTGGGCCCCCGTGCCTCACCGTTACCTGTGGCCCTTGGGATGGGTGCTTTCCCTCATCCCTGCACGGGAGGAGGGTCATGGTGCGAGTGCCTCTCAAGGAGGTTTTGCAGGCAGGAATCCCTCCCCAGCTAGGCTCCCCACTGCTGTGGCTGCCCGGGGCTTCACTGCCAGCGGCAGGTGAAGCAAAGACCCTGAAATCACTTTAAATCAACACCGCCATCCCCAAAACATACATTTAAAGCTGCTTTATTTCTCTTCATTGCTGTGTTCTCTGGGCCATGCTCTCTCCTGATAGCATGGGTATTGGAGGTAAACTTTACCTTGATGTAACTGTAATGGTTATTGAGCTGTACACCGAGTGTCTTTGCACCCATTAACAGCACAATCAGCTTAACACGGCTTAGCTGCCCTGCAGTTATAACTGATTGAGCAACACAATGATGTTTTGACTGGCAGAGGGTGTGATTTAAAAGGTTATCAGTAAAAGGAGGAGGGATGGATCCCATAAAAGTGAGGGCACAGTTGGGTTGAGTTCTTTTCACTGCCCATTTGCATGGTATGATACAGCAGAAATGCTAAAATGAGCGAATAGGCTGTGCCTACTTCACAGCTGGGTGGGGAAGGGGCTTTTCCTGCACATCTGGAATTCACTGACCCTCCCCTGGCAGATGTTTTGGCCCTTGCTCCTGCCCAGCCTCTTGATGCTACTGGGCCTTGTCCTCTGCTGAAAGCCCTGCAACTTGCAGCAGGAAGGCAGTTAGCTGGGGTAGAAACCCCTTGAATGACTGGGGGAACTGCTCCTTGGTGGAGGACAAGATGGAGAGGCAATGGGGAGCAGGGAGGGCTGTCCTGGGCTTGCCTGGAGAGGGTGGGCAAGTGGCCGGAGTGTGGGGGGAGTAGAAAGGAGAAGAATTAGAGAAAGAGGGGCAAGAAACTGTAATAGGTCCACTCCCTGGTTTCATAGATCCACGGCGGATTAGGACTGTCCTGAAGAGCTAACGTGGAGTTGGAGCTCCAGGAAATCAATCCACAGGAGTTTGTGCATTGATCTGTTTTGAAGCATTAACCTGAGGAATTTCTCCATCTACACTTGTTTTCATTTGGGTGCATGTTCACAGGGATTGATTTTCTCAAGATCTGAGCATTGAATTAGATGTTTTTCTGGATGCAGTGGTTCACCCTCAGCTTTTGTAAGGAGGCATCAGCTGGGATGTCACCTAATTTAAGTTTGTTATTGAGATTCACCGACAGTAAGCAGTAGGTTTGTGACTGCATTTTCCTCAGCAGCCCTTGAAAGGGCAGAAAGCTCTTTTATCTGTAAGGCTTAACTGTGTTTTCACCCAAGTGCTTCTGGAAAGGGGGGTCAAACCCAGCTACCACTACGCAGCAGGGTTGTGTGGCATGACATGGGGCTGAATTCCTACCCCAACAAAACATGGTGACCTCTTGACAGGTAAAGATGACGCTAAAGTGTCACCTTCTCTTAGGAAGAGTAATGTGTATAGATACATACGATGTGCATGTAAATATATATATGTGTGTATATATATATTTTCTTCACAAATTGCTTTGTTGTCCTTCAGCCATAGAGGAATGACAGTGGACCCTTAAATAAAGGCAAAGCCAGGTGGTCCTAGGCTGTGCAATTCTGGTGAAAAACATTTTTGGGGACAGAAGGAAGTCACAGGATATACCAGAGGGCTATGGGAGAGGCTCTCCCATTACATCTGCTTGGTGATGGTGCTGCCCATCTTTCAGCTAACCTCATTTGGGTGCAACTACACCTGCCCTTCGCTGTGAATCTTGGCGAGTGCCAAGCCCCTTTAAAGAAAGGAGTGGATATCTGTGCCCAAATTGCTAAAACGGGCATTCATACAGTCTCGCTTTCCCTGCCTTCACCTCCCCCAAGGGCTCTCTGCATGCTCCTGCCCACTGCTTGTCACTTAGCCCTGGTGGTCCCAGGATGGACTGCCCTGAACCACAGTAAGACTGCTCCAAAACCAGCTGAAAATGGAGCCACTGCGTAGTTACAGAAATAAGTGACTCTGTCCTCTGTAGGCTTAGGACCTCTTTTACCTTGAATCCATGAAGAGCTCGACATGCAGGGGTCAAGTTGGAGTGAGATAAAGTACAGTTCATTTCAGTGGTATTTTGTATGCGGGGTCTGAGCTCAGGCACATTGTGTTACCAAAAGCTGATAACAAATAGATATGAAACACCTTTGAAATGTTAACTTATCCTGAAAAGCCCATTTCTTGAACACTTCTAAGCAACACAAAGCTTCATCCTAGACAATCTGCTCCCTTCTCTCTATTTTAATAAGCGAGAAGCATAGCATATGGCTGGAAAAGATGCGACAAATATTTCCATATTCAAACAGCTCAGGAAAGAAGGGATGTTACAAAACTTCAAGAAATCCCAGTTTCAAAGCACAGAGGTGAACAGACAGAAGAGAAAGCCAAGAGCAGCGAGGTCTCGGGCAGGCAGGGGTGTGCCTCTCCCTCTCAGCTGCACGGCCCCATCTTTTCCCTATGGGCTGTAAGTGGCTGTGTAGGCTGTGCCCTTCCAGGGGATGTTTTATTTTTGACCTGCATTGCAAGAGCAGCCACAAGACCAGGTTTCTTTCATTCCAGGCTCTGTTTAACGCAATACGTGCTTGCTCTCCCCAGCTGCATTTTCCCTGTGCTCCTTCTGAAGCTGGGTTTGCTGCTGAACTCCTTGTGTGGGTACACTGTGACCCATTTCAGTTCAAGTGAACTAGGTTAGCTAAAGCAGTGTAAAATGTAGGTCTCTTGCTATTTAGCCTTGCTTTGAGTGAAACCCATTGGATGCAGAAGACCAGTCCCTCGACTGATGTAAGTCAATGTACCTCCTTTGACTTTGATGGAGGCTTGCCTCTTCATCTCAGCTGCAGATCTCGCCTCGCATCTGGTACAATCTATCCTGTGTTGTGTTTATTTTAATAACCTGATAAAACCATTATTCTCAAGGGGAGATAGTGGCCGGTAGCTGTGTGTTTAGCAAAAATCTGCATCCGTACAGATTCCATAAGTATTTGCTTCAAAGATGTAAACACCACATTACCCAATTAAAGGAGTGTCCTTAATAATTTATCAGGCAATTAAAGTATTCATTGCCCTTTATCCCAGAGAGCTCCACCAGTGATATATAATCTGAACCTAAGTTAAAACGCTATAATAAATGAACAGTGATGCAATGTATCAAACATAATGAGAACATTAAGGCAATGAAGGGTGGTTTGTCAAGAATAGAGGATATAACACAGTTAGTGGATCTAACTTAATTTCTGGAAATATCACTGCTCTTGACGAGTGGGGCACGGAGGGGGGATGTCTGGGGAAGAAATCTCAGTGTTCCAGGGAAAACTTACCCGTTACAAAGTTACAGGTAGAAGAGATCTGTCTCCCCAGTTGTTATTAATAAGCCTCTTGAGAATGTCACGAGAAAGGGAAATGAGCAACTGAAAGAGAGGGATTATAGCAGAAGCGGTGTTTCCCTTTAGCTCTGACTGCTTGTCATAGTACAATATTGCTTCATACTCGTGTAACAAGAAATGACAAGCCAAAGGGGGTGGGGAAAGCAAAAGCTTTTGTTACTAATTCTGGCCTGGATGTTTAAAAAATGACCCAAGAGGTTAGGAGTCCAATTCAGACTGAATTGTAATCAGATTTGGGCAGTTTGTTTCCCTGTTGAAAATCTCAGTCACTACTGTAAAAACGCCAGAGCCTCGGTGGTACCAAATCTCCTGTCTGTGCTGTTACCTCTGCTGCTGGGAGTTGTTTCTGGCACTATTTTGTGGTGTGAATGTGTACCCAAAGGTGCGTAGGTCATGTAAACATATAGTTGCGATGTGTCGCACTGTGGATGAAGGAGGGATGATGGTTTCATCTTCCCATTTTCAATAGTATCTTGAGGTGGGGGGATGATTAAGGGCCACTATTACTGCTTCTGAAGAACCGTTCTTGAGCCATTCAATTCTGGATATGAAAAAGGATGGGATGGAAGTGAATGGAGATATGGTAATAATGGTCTCGCAGTTCCCATTTCCAAGCTCTGAGGTTCAAGTGCGTAAGTGATTTGCTTTAATGGGAAAATCCCAAATGGGACTTGTTCTCTGACCAGAGTTTGAGATGGGCTTCACAAAAATTCACAGGTACTTTGACTGTGGGCATGAAAGTGGCATGCTTTGAAAACAGATTCCCACAATAGTGCTTTTAGTGGGTGTACCTTTGATCTTTTTATGGTGATATCCATTATCTGCCAGTTTAGGAAAGAACAGCCCTGTTCAAGGCACTGCCCTGTTCATTCTTGCTGGTTTAGTTGTAAGCCTTTATAGACCTGTATGATACCTATGGAAACTATAGTCATTAATACTGGAGTCTTAGCACAGCATCTTACATCAAAAGAAGCTAACTGACCAAAAGACACGTTGAGGAGTCCACTGCATGCAGCAAGGACAAGAAGGACGTGGGCTCTATTCCTGCCTCAGTTACTGACTTGCTCCCTAACCTTGGATGCTTTGTGCTATTATTATTTTTCCTTTGCTTATTTAGTCTGTTGTGAACTCTTTGGAGAACGAACAGCTGCTTGCTGCAGGATTGCATGGCGCTTAGCGCTGTTACTATATGGCAACTCATAACAATAGCAGGGAGGGCTGTTGGATAGTGAGCTTTGTATTAACTAGTTTGGAGCGGATTAGATGGACTGGAACAGTGTAATTGAACGCAGGGCTCATCTTTTCCCCACCACTTGCGGTATACATCAACTCCATTTATTTATATTGCCATGCTTTCTCCTTTGTGTGATACAAAGGAGAGTCAGCCTCCTGTTACAAACTCCCCAAAGATTTTTGGGGCTAGGATCTGCTCTTTATTACATATCGGAAAGCTTTTGTAGTTGTTGCTTGTCTCTGGGAGAAGCTACTTTCCAGATGTACACGCAGCTCTGCCATCCTAGCCTGCACAGCAGCATCTGTGCTGGTGCACTGTGCTACCTGCCCTCCCTGGAGTAATAGGCTGGAGAGCCGGATACTTCTTAGCAATCCCCTGTCCTAGTTTAAAGAATAACCACAGCTATAGGGATAAAATATTGTGGTTTGACAGGTCACTTCACAATCAACTTTTTCACTGGACAAAACTTAAGGACAAAAGAATACACGTAAATAAAAGCATGAGCCACAAAAACCAGAGCAAAATATGCTTTTAATGTGGTACTTAATACAAATATTTTTTTGTTGGTTTAACTCAGCCAGCTCTTAGTTCTTTGTTGTAGGTTAAAGCAGGCATCTCCCTCTCTCAGCTTCAGAAAGGCACAGAGAAAAAGCAATATCCCTGTTTCTGCCATTAGGAGCCTGCATGTCCTTGTCCTTCCCTCTTGCCTTTTGCGCTTGGTTCCCTTCTTTTTGTAACTGAGCATTTGGATGCTGTTCAGCCCAATGGGGCACTACAGCTGTTCTTTCCCTCCTCATCATTATGGTCATTTGGCTGACATTTCTACTGTGTACCTAAACTTTCCCATTCCCGGATTCAGTCTGCTTTTCTTTGCACCCTTTTGAAGGCAGAGGCGTAAGACCTTTTGTATTGTTATGAGATTTAAAAAAATACCCAGGCTTTTTAGGACAGTCATAACTATTTTCTCTTGACTTAAGATGCTTAAATGAGAAATGGCTTGTGTGGTTTGCTGATCCTCCACCTCACTGTAGGGTTATAGGGACTGCTGAAGGTCCCTCTGCCACTAGATACTGCCATTATTTCCTTCATATAACTGCTATTCCTTGGCATAAAACTTAGAAGGAGACCTGAACCAAAGCCAAAGATCCAGTATCTTATCCAGAGAAAATCAGGAAAAACTCATCTCTACATTTGCTGTGAAAATATTTGACTTGTGATGAATTTATTTTTTTTTTTTTTGGGGGGGGGGGATGGGATTGCTGTCTTGCAGAAGAATTGCATGCACAAGAATTTTGGTAGCTTACAAGAGAAGTGTTCTTTTTGATGACTGCCTGCATCCTCCTCATGTCATATAATTTATGTTAATTAAATGCTGATGGCATCTGAAGAAGCATATTGATGGAAGATGTATTTGAGATACTGTTATTAATTCATCATTCAGTAGCTAGTGCGTGAAATAATACATTCCTAGGCTCTGATTTAGGACATTTCATTTTCAATATTACCAAGATGTCTCTTTCCTACAGAAATAACCCTTTAATCTACCGTTTAAAAAACCAAAACAACACAAAAACAAACAGCAGAAAAACTCACCAAAAACCCCTTTGGAGGCAGCCTGGTTGAACAGCTCTGAAGTAGTAATTATTTACGCACTTTCAGAGCTATAGCACATCCTGATCACAATTCTCCAGGCAAACGGACAATAAAACATTAATTTAAAAATAGTTATAACATTCAAGTATGAAGGAACTTCTAATCTCAACAACATGTGCTTTATTGCATCCCGCGCTTACATTTTGGCAAGTGTAAGGACATGGCAACCTTTCTGGAAGCTCAGCAAACCTATGTTTTGTACCTAAACTACCTACACTGGTAGCGAGCTGTGGCCAGGACTCAGCATCCTCCATTCAGCTGAGGCTGGCTGCAAACTTGACCTTATGACAAGGTGATGTGGGGACACTGGTGGTGTCTACTTGATGCGGATGGCCTGGCACTGTCCCAGCAGGCAGACGGTGGCCTCGGGGGTCAGGGACGGTCCCTGCCCCTGCTGAGCCTCTCCTTCTGCCAAGACTTCCATTAGCACCAGTGCTTGGGGGTTAGCCTTGGCTGACCCTGAGCTGCCACCAGAGGCACTTCAGCAGCTGAAAGCATGAAAAAGGGGCAACCTTGCCTCAGCTGTTGGCTGGTCACCTCTCTTGCACAATGGTGTAATTATAAGTAGTTAAGCCAGATGAGCCTGGAGAGCATCCCAGACTGTGCGGAGCTGCTGTGTCTGCTGCCAGTGCAGGTGTCTGACAAAGCAGAGCACAAACGGGAAGATGGTCTGGATACCTGAGACCCTCAGCTAGAGCTGAACTAGGAAGCAAACTCTATAATTGGGATGTTTTGGAGAACAAAAGACTAAGGAAGAGTGGTAATGATAGTCTAATACAAACCTAAAAGTTTGCCTTCACTTAAGGGGGAGCATTTCTATTGATTTCTATGTGTTTTGGATCAGGTCCCAGGTGACTAGGGTGCTTGTAAGTGGTCCTGAATAGTGGGAGGGAGACAATAAAAACATGGGAGCCAGTTTCCCACCATGTCTCACTGGTGCTGGAGTTGATTTCATAGGCCATCTGTAAATGTCCAGTGAGTATTTTATAAGCTCTTTTGGGGAATCAGTAGTGCCCAGAAACTTAACTGCTGCCACTATCCTGAACTTTACTGGAAGAAGGGAGGCAGTCTGATCTCCAAAGGTTACTGTTCTTCACTAAAGGTTGGCTTTGGAACCTGCACCCACCTGTTATGCTTAGTGTCACCAAGAGGAAGGACTGACACATGCACCCTGAGATTCCCTCAGCTGAGGGACAGAGGATGTCTAACCCTAAATCCAGGAAGAAGCTGGGGGGAGGCTGTGACATACAATTCCCACCGACTCTGTAGTGTCTCTAAAAGGGCTTTGCTGCTTTCATGGGACCATAGGAAACTGGGTCCTGATTTGCCTGCAAAAGTTTTAAGGGGTTCACCCAAGGCTTACAGCTTTCTCTCCTCTATAAAGGCATCATTGCTCCAGGAGGTGGGGAAGTGTTGCTGTTGACAAGTGTTATGTTAATGCATGAGGATGTTCACGCTTTCCCCATCACTGTGTTGAGCCCTGGGGATGAGTTCAGAAACGATGGAGAAACCTAACAATGAGCTTCTCTGAGACAATTACAAATGTAATGGGGAATGGAATGAGGTAAGAAATGAAAATCAAGGTGAAATTTCCTGACTGATTGAAGCTGAACTAACTGTGCGCACTGCTGAAGGAAGCTGTCCCATCCTCTACTCCTAGGTGTGCAGGTTTTGCTGCTTTCTTCACCCAATACCATCACTTGGGTGGCAAGCTGAGCTGTTTTTAAAGCTATGGGATTAGTTTTCAGATGGATCACTGAGCTAAAGTCAGTGGGAGATTTCTGCTCTTGCTTAAGATGGAGTAAAGTTGCAGTATTGCCGAACGGTGCTGTACGGTTTGAAAGTATAATGTAGTTACTGGTAATGCTGTAGGTTCGATATATGGGCATACGTGATAACTATGGTCTCTCTCTGGCTTGGGGAAATGTTGGCTTCGCAGTGCTCATAAGCAACTGGAAGAATTGAATATTAGGTTTTAGTCTCCAGGGACCTTTGCACTGCACCATCAAGAGAGAAATTAAGATCTGGGAAGAGGTTTCTTTGAGCATCTGCATGGAAAGGACAGAGGTGTTCCAGATTGCAAACAGCCACTTTCCCCTTCTGCTCCCCGAGACTAAACCCCAGAGTCATGCTGCGTTTTGCTCATAACCGTTCAGACTTGTGAATTCTTTTATTTAAATGTAATTCCTGTGGCTGCTTAAATGGTAGCTGGAAACCCTTCCTTGTGACTCCACCAGGTCGCTTAGAAAAAGCACTTTTAGCCGATTGTGTTTTGCTAAGGAGATCGTGTTATTCAAATCGGTATGAAGGGGGTTTGAAAACAGCGTGTGTGTTTGTATAGAGCAGGGAGAGGAAGCTGCTCACTTTAATTACCAGTTAAGGCCGTGCTTGGGAAACGCTCTGACTATCCCAAAGATCAAAGGTGTCCATTTATATAACCTGCTTCTTGACTGCTTTCTGCTAATGGTGTCTGGCCAGGTAATCCAAGCTATTAGCAGTCATAATACATGGACAACTCTATGTAAGAGGCACAAAGCTGGAAATACTGAGGAACTGCTCTGCCCTCCAAAACTTTTGGATCTCTGGAGGACTGACAGGAAAAGGCCCTCACAGGAGACATAGCTAGGAGCTACCTGCATCTCAAGCTGGTTGCGCTCAGGGATTTGGGCATCTCTATAGCCTGCAAACCTGCGTTTTCCCTCCCTAGCTACCAGTCTTCAGTGTTAAGACATTTTCATGGCAGTAAGGCTTAAGAATATTGCTTGCTAGGGCTGGTATTTGCCTTTGTTTTTGGCTGCTTCACATCCCAGGGTTGGGACACAGTGCAAGATCAGAAGCTGTGCAGTCTGTAGAGCAAAGCACAAGAATGCCTTAGCTTCTGCATCGCATTCACGTCCTCTTTGTTTTTGCATTGCTGTGGTTTTATGTACATCCACTTGCCTGGGGACTTGTCATCTTATTTGTAATCTATTGTTTTAATTATTTTCTGTGAAGGTGCCCAAAGACCTTGGGGTATTGAGACACAAATACATTATTTATTCATTAATTATTCATTATTGCTAACTACTTGCTACAACATAGTTGTCTGCAGTAATGTGCCTGGGTGAACCCTCTCCATGGATAAGAGGGTAGCTGCTTTATTTGCCAACTATTTCTTGGTCGGGGTAAGAGTGCTAAAAGAATTGCACTAAAAATAGCTACATTTGGCCAGTAACTCTTTTTCTGATGTGAATCTCTAAGAGTTGACCTAAAAATCATCAGATGGAACATAGGCTCCCTAATCAACATCTGGGGGTCATAACCTATTGCTGATTTGTCCCAGAATTGCCAGGAGAGGGGTATACCAGGTGGGTAAAAGGGCTTTAATTGCCCTGATTATCACTGACTTTTCCCACTTACGAAATCTGTCTCCTCCTTCCTCTGCAGCTTCACCTAGGTCTGAAAATACTCTAGTTACCTCTGTAATTCAGTGCACAGGTAGTCATCTTCCCTGCATTTTGTTTGAAATGCAGAAATAAATACAGAAATGTTAAAAATAGAAATAAACCTGAGCTGAAATAATTTCCCCTTCCTGGCTGACTGCCTCAAGCACCAGACTTCAGTCATATTTCATCTGAGATTGTTGAGGCTGGAGCTACCCAGTGCTAATTTCAGCGATGGTTTTCTCAGAGAGATGCTTGGTCCCAGTTCCTCATGGGCTTTTACTCATTTCTTGTCCCTCTGTGATCTGATTTCCATGATTTCCCTGCACTGATTGCTACAAAAGAGGGGCCTGCAGCAAACCTCCAGATGCCATCCTGCCTGATTTCCACAGCAGGAGATGCATTCTTGGCCAAAACGCAGTGACTTCAGCCTGCCCTCCTCCCAAACGCTGCAGTTCATTGCACCCCTTGGTACCAAGGAGTAATTGTGTGGTTTAAGACTTGGGCAGAGGTCTGAGCTCTGGTCCTGGTGGGGGCTGTGATCCTCTGCCAGTGGCTCTGATCCGCTGCACGTGTGGCTGTGGGTCAAGTGGGATGACACCCTGTGCAGCTGCTGCTGGAGGACATGCTGCTTTGGAGCTGGTTAAACACAACTGGTGAGCCACGGCTTTAAACAAGCTCCTTTGAAACCTCAGGGAAATTTCAACCAGCTGTAGGAGATCTGTTTTGGTGTTTTGTTTAAAATAACTAATAATTGCTAAACTTTTTGATTTTTAGCTTGAGGGGAAACCTCTTAATTAATTAATTGATTGGTAATGGGTCAGAGAGGTTGAAATACCTCAGGTGGATTGATAAGACCAGACTTTCTGGGGATGGGAAGACAGCCTGGAGGGGTCGGAGGTGGGGCAGAGTGGTGTGTAATATCTAGTGACAATGTTGTGTCCTCCCAAAAGAGCATCTCTTCAGGGGCTATTGCAGCAACCTGAATTTGTGTGTGTGCTTCTGGAAATAAAGCTCCCCCACGCAGGAAAACCAGTGCAGGCTGCCAGGCACTGTCGTGACTAGCAGGTCCCGTGAGACTGTCGGGAACATTTTTTAGTGTCTTGAGATCATTTCTGGGAGCTCTGAGACTGAGAGAAAAACCTCTTTGGCTTCATAGTCTCATCAAAAATCCCCCTAGGACATTGTGGTCACCATGACTGTCTGCTCAAGAAATTTTTGCATCTGCTTGATTAGTGTGTTGGATTGCTACAGTAATCAAGGAAATTAAGTCTTTAGTGCTATGGACAGATTTTTTGACAGTACTGGAGAGGGCAGAGAGGAAGCTTGGGTAGAAAATCCTGGCACTGGAAGGGTAAATCGAGCACACAGCATTGCCATCAGTTGTTTAATGGAAGACAGCTCAATCACTGGAACGATCAATCCCTATAGATTGAGCCCATGGCTATTATCAACTTTTCCTATGTCCTTGCTGCTTGTAAGTTTAACTCCACCTCTCAATAATTTTAAATGAAAGGCACAGCAGTGCTGCAGAGAAAGGAAACAAAATGCTTCCCTACCACGTTGCTTTTTGAGTACACCTCTTCTCCGTATGAAACTTAGCTTCTGCCTGTTGTCTATGCAGGTTTGTAGCTCAAGTTTTGTACCTCTCTTCACTCTCTGCTGTGGTTGAGTGCAGTCACAGAGTGATACAGCTGGGATGTACCTGTCTCTGCCCCTCCACTAGGAAATCCACTTTGTAAATGCTTTAAAGAAAATGTTCTTGGGAGAGCACAGCTCATTACACACAGTTGTGAGAGTCTCTAGCAGAATTGCATATATTAAAAGGTTAGTGTCTTAGATGTTTTGCAGGGTAATTCTCCCTCTGTTGCTCTCGCCAGTACTCCCAGTGCTTCTACTCTTTTGGAGTTGTGTGAAAGTAGGACTCGACTGTTTTTGGTCTGTCCTGGTTTTGGCTGGGATAGAGTTAATTTTCTTCCTAGTAGCTGGTCTAGTGCTGTGTTTTGGATTTAGTATGAGAATAACGTTGATAACACACTGATGTTTTAGTTGTTGCTAAGTAGTGCTTACACTAAGTCAAGGACTTTTCAGCTTCTCATGCTCTACTGACTCAGAAGGCTGGGGGTGCACAAGAAGCTGGGAGGGGGCACAGCCAGGACAGCTGATCCCGACTGGCCAAAGGGCTATTCCATACCATATGGTGTCATGCTCAGCAATTGTTTTTCATTTGCATCACTTGTCTTTCTTGGGTTTTATTTCTCTCTCTCTTTTTATTTTCCTTTCCATTACTATTTTTTATTATTAATATATTAACAGTCTCTTGCTGATCTACCTGGAGAGGTCTAGAAAGCAAGGTGGCAATGGGCTGGAAAAGTGACTATCAGCATTCTTGCACTTGCAAACAGCTTTGGAGCCATGCTGCTTAGCTGCCATCTCCATTTGAGAGGACCATGGAAAGGGGCATCAGTGACCTCCCCAAAACTGTCAGGGCAGTGGCTGAGTGCTGCTGGCTCAGCTGCTGGGAAGAGATGGCCCAGAGCTGGGGTGAGGAACGACAGAAAGAGCCTGCTTAATGCAAGCTCTAAATCTGGCTGTAGGCGCACAGCGGGTACTTCTAGCTTTCACGCTCTCCCCGACACTTAGGTGTTAATTTTATAGCACCCCAATCTGTTTGCCTACAACTGTCTGTCTCGCACAGCCCTGCTGTCCGCTTCGCGTCAAACCCAGGCACGAAGCCAATGACTGGAGGCATTGGATATGGCAGCAACAGGAGCATCCTATGCCAAAACCACCTCCTAGGCCTGGGTTAATAGAATACTGCTCAAATCCTTGCTCAGTTTAAAAAAAAAAAAAAAGTCAACACGTCCTGGCAACTGAAGGGCCTTAGTGTGTAATTGCGTAGAAACTAAAATTGCGCAGAAAGTGATAAACTCTGAGTGTCTCAGCATTTATGGTAATGAATACCCCATACATTATCATCGGACGTTACCATATAAATTATCACCTTCTCTATACCTCCCAATTGTACCATAATCTTTCATAATGCTGCTCTTTGCTGTGCAAGGAGCAGTGAGGAACCCGGTGTTTCACACTGCTTTTCATACAATAAAAGCGCAACATTATTCTGACAGCCGTTCTGTTTGGAGCACGGGTGCCTGGAGCACATCCAAAGCCGTCTACCCTGCACCTGCGAGACAAGCAGAGCTAATGTGACACTGCATCTGCCTGGTCTGTCCGATGCTCCTCATAAATAAAGAAACAGTTCAGATCGACATCTGTAGAAACTGGATTTTTACAAGCCTCACTGCCACATATATTTCAATCTTTGCTCAAAGGAGAGAGAGAGAGAGAGAAACAGAAGTCTGAAAGAATCCTACCTTTGACGCATGGTTGCCATAGTAAAACCAAACTTCTTCCATGCAAAGGGTGTGAGAAGGTAAAAGTTTGTACTTAAAGCAAGTAGGTTCATTATAGGAAAAAGAGGGAAGAGCTGCAGGGAAGGAAAACACTCCTTCAGAAATTTCATCATGGATCATGTGAGACAAAGGAGCCATTGAAAAGGCTTTAACAGGTTTCAATTACGTTGCTTTCAACAGGTCTTGCCAAAGTCTAAAACCACAAGCTTTCAGGCAGAATGTGATAATGATGGAGCTGGGGCTCAAAAATGCAAATGATGGAAACTGGATCTGATGTGGGGAGTTTGCTTGGGGTTGTTTTGGAAAACAGCATTTCTCTCCAAATCCTCCCTGTCTTAGTCTGACAAGAAGATATATACAGGTACATAGGATGTGCTCAACACTAGAAAGATATATCACTGATGAAGTAAGAACTTTGTGGATGGATACCTGCAGGTTTAATGCATAAACAAACCCTCTTTGCTGCAGTGCGTTGCTGCCTGTTGCAATCTTCTAGTGAGCAAAAGTATGGTACGGAAAGCTTTTTTGCCTTTTGCCAGCAGATTGTCTTCAAATGCATAATTGGTACCAAGTTGTGACACTACAAAAGCCAGCAAAAAATGTAACTGATTATCAGAAAGCAGGATTTGCCAGAGAGAAAGAGTTTTCTCCCTGGTTTTGTAGACCTGTTAAGTTAGTTTAGCTGACCATGTAGGGTAGACAAGTGCTGCAGCAGCTTATGGCTCTCCTACTCTCTAAGTACCTACAGCTGCTCTCCACATTCCCCTCCTGTCCACTCCTCATAGCTATTTTGATCCCAGGCATATATTGCAAGCATCTGAAAAGGTTTGCAAAGTGGCATTACCCTGTCTCCAGCCAGCAGGACTGTTTGCCTTCTCCACTTGACGTGGGAGCCCTGGGGTGCAGGAAGTGAGCTGCAAGGACACCACGTGGAGAGGTTCTGGGATCCTTCCATTAGAAAAGCAAAACAGGACCCATCCTCAGGACTTTTCCCTGTATGAAGGCAGTTTTTATTCAGTCTTTCTATTTGTCACAATATGCATATGAAACCATCCTCTCTTGACCTGTGATAACTGGTGTGTGAAGATCATGTGCCACTCGCAGTGATTACAAGGCCGCTTTATCCAGCACGGGGCAAATCCTGGGGCTTTTACTCAGATTCTTCTCAGCCATTTTTTCAAGCCAAAGATCTCCTTTAGACAAGCTATCTGTAATTATAGCTGAGCTATAATTCACCATTCCCCCAGTAACCATCTCATTTCCCCGTCCCCCACTTTTGCCTTGCAGAGCGTACCTGGCTCGAGACCTCATTTTGCCTTGGACGAGCTCAGAGGAGGCCAAGGTGAGATGCTGTGATTTGACCCGACTCTAGCTGAAGTCAATGCAACTTTTATCTCTCTCATCCTATTCATTTAATATATATCAGGGTAGGGTTTTCCAGATGGGTATGATGTTTGCAGTAGTGCTATGGTGCGGTAAATAAACATCAAAGCCCACTGTGCCTATAGAAAATAAATTTGCCCCAGTGAGCTCGCAGCGCAGGGCAAAGGTAGCTGCAGTGTGTTGAAAAAAGACATCGAACGTAAGGACCCAGAGGTAAAAGAAATAAGCAAGAAACTCTGCTCCACATGTACGTAGGAAGTTTCTGATCAAAAGTAACACACTTTTTAGATTACGGGAGTTGTTTATGAAAACAGCATCTGGGGATTTTTAACCAGTACAAATGAAAGGAGCTTGTCCTCCCTGCAATTTGTCAGTCTCCAACTTCTCGCCTCCTGGTTGCACAACTCAAAACTGGGCTTTTATCTGAGGAAATGAAATTTAGTAAAAAATATTTTTATAAAAGCAATCTGATCCCTAAGACCAGGGGGAAAACATTACAGCTGCAGTATTTAATATAATTTAAAAGCTGATTACCCTGTGTGTGGAATAAGTACTTTTCATGAGGCTTTCTACTATGTATGGTATGCACCCTAATTCGTATTAATGGCTCCTAAGGAGCCATCATAGTTTATCAAGAAAGTAATATGCATTTTAAAAGCACTCAAATAGAGATTTACATGATAAACCTTAATGACTCCGGAATGCATTATTAGCTATCGTACACTTCCAGAAGCAGTCACTCACTTCTGGCAAATTAGATAATTCAAGAAGCCCATGAAAAACTTCATCTCAGAATTAAGCTGTTGTTCAGCCACTCTCTAGGATTTATTTCATGCATTACAGGGCGCTTCCCACTTCAGCCTTTGTATGGCAAGTGGCTATTTTGTGTGCAGGAACATTGCTGTGATCCCTTGTAAGGAAAACAACCTGTTAAGCTTTAAAGCTCATTATTTATCTTATAATGGCCTTATATCTCTGGCAATATTTCCCTGCAATTGTTCTGTCAGCCAGATGTTAAGTAAGATATCAGTATAAACCAGTTTCACAATATCTGTGAAATATGGCTGGAAGATAACAACGTTACTGAGATGATGTTTTTAAATCATGACAAAAGCCAGCCAGTAAATTGATAGCTTCCGTAAAGCCAATGGAAAAATTAATACTGTGGAGAAGTGGGGCTAGCAACTGCATTTCCCCCAGCAAGATGAGATCAAAGCAACTGTGAAAATGAAAATTCAATGATTCTTAATTGTGCTGAAGATTAGGACCCCCATGATACAAAGACTCGCGTGGAACAAGAAAAAAATACATCCTAGGGAATAACTATGTCCTCCAAGTTAAAGGACTAGCTGACTTTTCTCTGTCCTAGTCCAGATAATTTTACTTTAAATGTACTCCTTAGTGAGACTAGTCATGTCCTTAAAAATGAGTGATTTACACTTTTCTTCCACTGACTTCTGAACGGACATTTTCATGCTGTCAACTCTCCATTTTTTGGCTAATCTGTATCTGCGATTATTCTTATGTGGACAGCCTCAGTACTAGGGACACGCTTTGTGCTGTGGCTGGTGTTGCTAGCTGGTCAGCGCCATGGTACTGTCTGGGCACGAAAGGCTGCCAGCCCAAAAAAGGGAGGAAAGATTTAACTGCCCAGACCCGTCGTCTGCATCAGCATGCAGCCAGTGTGCTGCCACAGCACTGCCTAGAAGATTTTTTTTGTTTTCTTTTTGTCCTTAGACCTGCTTCCCCTGTGGGCTGCTTGTGCCTCTGTGGTTTTACACCTTCTGTGCAACTTTGGAGGAAAGCTCTCTGGAGCACAGGTTTGAGGGGCTGCAAATGTTTGCATATTCCACTGCAATCTAGAGAGAATTAATAAGAGTGGAGAAACAGGTTTTAAATGCGCTATACTTTTTAGATACTTAGATACCAGAGGGCATTAGTCAGCTGGAGCAAACTCAGATAGCTAACAGCTGGTGAGGCAAATTGTTCTGAAAGATTAAAAGCCTTGACTTACCTTGAGTAGTGGCACTATAAATGTCTACCCACTTTTGCAGGGCATGTGCTGCAAAAGATCAGTTGCTCACTGTGGTTAGGGGAAGGACGTAATGAGGGAAAATAGGATCAAAGGGGAGAAGGATAATTTTACCTAGCTGATCTGCTCTTTACCCGTGCCTCTGCATGAGAGGATAGTGAGAAAAGTGCATGCAAATGTGAATTATAGCTGAGTGGGGCAAAGCAGGAGCTGGCAGAAGACTGGGCTGGCTGTGTCAGAGCAATGACCAGCAAACACCCAGCAGTAGATGTATGGCTTGCATTACCCAAAAGTTGTTATCTGCTGGACTGCAGAGCAATTAGTATGACAAAATAACATAAAGCTGGTTAGTGCAGAAGTGATTAGTGTAGTGCACTGATTGCTCCTCACCTGGGCTCAATTGCAAATGGGGCAGCCAGAGTGTGAGCAGTGGTGGCCAGCCCAGCACTGCGGGCACCAGCTCTGTGGCGGGGGAAAGCTCGGCCAGCCGTCGCTGGCAGCAGGATCCTCCTGCCTGGATGCCCAACAGTGAAGGAGAGGCTAGAAAAGGCTGCCTGGGGCTTTCCGGGGGATTTGCTTGGATGGTTTGTTGTTTTTTAAGGGCTGCGTAGCAGGGGCTGAAGGAGCAGGGTCAGGTTGCTGCCTGGAAGGAAGGGGATTGTGCCATCCTTGTTCTTTCAAAGAAAAAAAGCAGCTTTTTGGGAGTTCTGTGTACCTTGTAGGGCAGTGATAACTGAGTTTACTGCCTTTGGAGCCCCTCTGCCCAGACAGCTTTCAGGCCACACACGAGTTCACTGCAATGGGAGCTTTGTTGCAGGGGAGGAAGGAGCCCTGGCTTATCCCCAGCTGACCCACACTCATTACCTGTTTATAAAAAGGCTAAATGTCCATGAATGCAAGCACAAATCTGAAAAACTGGGCTGCCTCCAATCGAGCTGCAGCTGGTGTTTGGGTAAATGACATGCAGCTTTGTCTTGTGCTGGGCAGTGGAAAAGCGGAGGTTTGGGAGCTGCTGGGAGCTCCCAAACCTTGCTGGGAGCAGTGCTCGCCTTCCCTTGGACAGGGTGGCCCTGAGACACCACAGTCCTGCCTCGGTCCTTGCTTTATAACCCCTTTCAACAGTTCATCAGAAGCAGACAGGGTCAAAGGCCACTTTTAATTTACATTTTTCCTTAGCATGTGAGACAGAAAGGGGAGGTGAGTCTCCCACTGACATTTCTCTGTTGAGTAGCTGCTCAAGAAAGTGAAAAACAGAGAGTCTGGACACATCTTCCCATCCCTTCCCTTGAGTGTCTCACTAATAGCTGCCTGGGATGGATTTCCAGCTGTGTTAATTACCTCTAATTGGCTGCAGCTTTCTGGCCAGCCTCACTTCTCCCCAGGAGGTGATGGCCCAGGGGGAAACAGGGGTGACCCGAGCTGAGGAGCTGCTCCTGCTGCCTGTGGCCAGAGACCCCCTGCACATCTTCCCCCAGTGCTCAGCACTGAAGCACCTTGGGCATCTTAGCATCTCTGGGTACTCAAGGGAAAAATAAATGTTTTAGCTCCCCCTAGTTTGATAATAACTTTAGAAATATGCATATAAACCCAACATTTTTTCCACGTGGGTTTCACGTCATAGATTTCCTTCAGGTGCCTGATTCTGCTGATCTCAACTGGAGCATTTATATGAGTTTCTAGGAGCTGTAATGGGAAAATAAACCTTGAAAAGGGAGTTTAAAGTGTTCCTATAAAGACACAATGAAGTTTTCCTTCCCTCCTACCTCAAAGCTAGACTTCGCTTCGTGTGCTTGAAAAAAAAGCTGGTTAAGAGTTTTAGGTGTGTTTGGTATCTGTTTATGCGAAATCTAGGGCTTAGCTGTGATGAGATAAAAGTAAATCTGGCTTTATTGTTTCTCTTCCTCATCTAAGTGATCACAGAAAGAACAGCCATAGCCCTAATACTCAGACATGCTCCTTTCACGTTTAGTTTTTGCTTGTATTAGTGTAAGTCAGACTTTGAAATGAATTTTCTGCAAATTTGTTTGTATGAAGTTTGGCACAAAGCAAATTTGAAACTTGGCACGGCAACAGTGAAGGGGAAACCATTCAGAAATCCAGAGAAACAAGTCTGGCAGCGTTTCAGCGTTATTTACCTTGATCTAAAATCTCACTTGTGAATACTGGGACTAGTAAAAAATATGCCGTGCTCCTCTCTTCTCTCCTCCTTTGTTAACCTGGTAGTACTCATTAACTGAGAGGCCTGTGGGTCTTGTACTACGCCCCAACATCCATCACAAAAAATTGTGCTAATTAAATAGGTAACTGAACAGTTTGGTGTGGGAGTGCAATTTCTGAGATGGAGTGGACATGTCTATAGGTAATGTGAATACTTTGAGTAATAATATTTAGCTCTAATAAATTAGATTTTGGAACGGCCATAAAAATTCATGCTTCAAGGCTTAAAGTTTATCTCTGTCAGGATAAGACCTTCATTGGCATAGATTATCCTGCATTTACCAATTAAGGAATTTCTTGTATCTTCCTTAGGAGACCATTGCTGGCTGGTTTTGAAGACAGGACTGTGTCTAGGCAGGGCATTTGTCTTACTGAGGTGGCAGCTCTCACACCAGGTGCAATGACCCAGGGGGATAAGACAAAAACGGGCACGATTCCATGAATGTAGGAGTAGGAGACATTAACGGGGGTGTAGTCATTGCGCTGGGATTTGGGAGACTGACTGCTAACTTTGTTTTAGGCTTCCTACATGTTTTTGGACAATACGCATAATTTTTCTGTGCCTTTGCTCATCTGCTTTCAAATAAGAAAATACCACCCCTCTTCCCACACCTTTTCAGTCAAAACACTAACCCTGTACTGAGTAGGGATCTGTTCTTGCTACGGGCTGGTATGGCAAGTACCTGGCACTGTACAAGCATGGAACATTGGTTGAATTTGAGGGTTTTCATTTTTAGCTGTGATGCTGTTGCCACTCTTGATGATAAGGATGACAGCTGTAGCTTTGCATTTTCTGAAGTTTATTGGTTTCAGCATTTGTTTTTATGTTTCATTTTCTTGTGTTAAAAACTGCTTTTCACACATAATAGCCTGTTTGTTCGATTTTTCAATTGTGAGGATGGATAGTAAAGACAATCAGGAGTTAGCAGAACGTGAAGTAATTTGACAATATCACTAGAATCTGAATTAAGAAATCAGGGTTAATTTATGATAAAATGCTTCTTGTGCTACACACATTCTGTCCTATTCACATGGATTTAGCAAAAAAGATACCATGGAGCAAGACACATCTGAAATCTTAGGAGCTGGGGAAATGATGTCAGATATAATTTGTAACTGTTTTTTCATGTCTGGAAATAAAATAAGTTATAGATGAAACAGATGAGTTAAGAGAGGAAGAGGAACTCTGGATAAGCAATGTTTCCTAGTCATGTACACGTGAAATCCAGAAATATAACATATAAAATAACACATAAGAAGGAATGGAAAAAAAATACTATCCTGGGAAATGTGTGCTTGAGAATCTGAAAGGCAGATACTGCTTCAGAGATGGAAGATTTGTTTCTGTAGTTACTATGAAAGCTCATGAATGAAAATGTCGTTTTTCTGGATTTATGATATTATACAGTGCAATTTAATGGCAGGCAACAAGCTCTTTGAAAGAAGAGCTGATGGTCCGGTTCCCATGATGCTGTAAATACACCCCCCCACCCAGAAAAAAATAGCCGGAGAGAAAGAGCTAAGAAAACTGTACCGTCTCTAACTGCCCTTCCACCTTTCACTTCCTTGGCCAGACCACTACTGCTCTGCTTCTTTCCTCCCCAGGATATTAGTTATCGTGTAACCAGCCTTGGATAGCTGCAAAATAAACATTCAGTACCTGCGATACAGCAATTCATTCGCAGCTGCTACTGTCCCGATCTTTCATCCCTCTCTGCTGCTCACACCAAACAGTTTAGAAATATGAATAAGGCCCTCCAGGAAAGCGAAGCATCCAGAGAGAACGTGAGCTTGCCGTGTGTGTTTAGTTGCTGGGGTCTGTGCAACCTTCCCTGCACAAGGGCAACACTGGCTCATTGCTCAGCATGCTCTTGGGCTGCACCCGGCGCTGGGTCAATGCACTTGACTCTGCAGGATGACCAACAGCCTGCAAGAGCAGAGGTGGCCGGAGGTTACTGCTTTTGTAGCAGTATACAGTATGTCATGCGGAGCTGGCGGGGTTTCGCTCGCTGCACATCACCAGTTCGGCGCAGTAGGTATCTCCGCGTTTAAGGAACATGGAGTGGCCAGCAGGATAATGCCAAGGGTGTATCAAACATGGCCAGCTTATTGCTGCCCTGCCCCTCTGAGACGTTGCAAAAACATACATCTAGGTGCAAAACTTACACAGCAAACGTGCATACTCTTGGGGTTTCATTTCTTCTGTGAAAGAGATACTCAGACCTGTCAGCCTGCGGTTGATTGGCAGTCCTGCTCAGGGGGGCAAGAAACGGAGCGAGAAGTGCCTGCGTGAGGCTGCGGGAGGGCTCTGGCTGCAGCAGGGACTTCAGTCCTGCCGAAATCCGGCCTGGGGGACTCGCCGGGGGTCACCACGTGGTGTGACACTCACGAGCTCCAGCCCTGCCGAGCTCATTTTCCCAGCAGGTTGCCCTCCGCGCAGGACCCTTCTTGGTACCTCTCCGATGGACCTCTCCAAAGCCCACTGGCACATCCAGAGGGGTGGGAGAAATGGGCTGCTGCCTCTCCTCCCACGGCTCGGGCGCTCCCCATGGTGTTGTCCAACGCCTTTTGCAAGTGTTGCATTCACGTGCGACATCTAAACACATTTAATTGATCTTTATGGCTATATGTTTGTCTTCCACCTGGCACGACCTGAGGCTTTAATCAGCTACCATGTCACACACGTCAATAATAAATATGCCAATTAGATAAAATTATGCTTATTAGTTTGGTAACTACTTTGCGTTATGTATCATGCATGAAGGTACACAAATGTTGCTGTATGCTAGCTGTATGGTCTCACAAACTGAATACGGAGACACTGACTCGCATCTCATCCCGGCAACTTGCTCCTGCACCTCTGCTTGAAGCAGCTAACAATATGAGTGCTTCACCACAAAAAAATAGAGACTTTTGATATTAGGTGACACTGTTACAAAACAAGCTTATATGACTATTTGTGACCTTGAAATCCCTTAATATAAAATCACTTGCCCACATCACGCCTGTTTTCTAACCTGTAGGAAAGGTGTGATAACTGCTAGTTGTTTTATAGGGGCAGGCTGAAAATGAAAGAGCAATGCCCCTGTTCTTGGTTCTCCGTTTCCCAGGGAAGACTGAAGGCACTCTTGATGCCAAGCTGCTTTGAAGATTTACCCCTTAATTTTGGCAACTCTTTGAAGATAAATTGTTGTTACTGTTGGTGTTTCCAGCTTTCAGCAGATCCCAAATTTGTGATCTTGTATTTCTGTCTCCTACCAGCCAAAATAAGGCAGTGCACAGCCACCTTGTAATGAACAGAAGAAAGGCAAGTGGCTTTGTCATACCTCTGATGAAATATTTGTATTTGATTTTGTATCAACTTTGAGACAAGAATCTGGCTGGTTTTTTGTCCAAAACAGTTTGCTCATCTTTAGTTGACTAAAAAAGGTCTTTATAGTCAGTCTCTGGCTATCATTGGCACCATGCTTTATAATCCCTTCTGTTGGGTTATTGAACTCCATCATAAAAATAGTCAAGGTTTTTTCCCCTTCATCACTGAGGGATACTTTTCATATTCTAATCCCTTTAGGGTAAGGCGATTTGACACCTAATACAATTTTCAAGGCAGAATATATTATGAAGGCAAAATTAAGCAATAACATTTATTCTCTGATTGACTTTATAAACTCCTAACACATCTTGGCACACTTTTTTATATCTCTGACATATGCATAAGAGATGAAAGTTATCAGCATAAAGAAATGCAAAAATCATTAAGGATGCTGTCACAGGTGACTGATATTTATTCACGCACATCTGGGGGGCTTCTGAGGCTTACAGTGTGTTTCAATAGAAATTACAGGGTTGGGGTTTTTTTTAGTATGAACAGTTGTTAAATGTGTGAAAGCTAGTGAAGTCAGAGGAGCTTTACAAAGACAAATGCATGAGCAGCATGACAGCTGGTGAAACTCATTGATGAATTCTAGTAAGATTGATTGGAAAGAATCATCTCAAATTCTCGTGTGTTGGTGGATTTTAAATTAATTATATTTTAACTGCTGTGGAGACAGACCTGAGAATAAATTTGTGGAGCCCAATGTAAGTGGCTGTTCAATAAATGAGAGAGGAATAGAAAAGTAATCAACATTTTAGCTGTGTACAGAATGAAAAAGAAATCAAACACTGAAAATATTATTACAATGCCATTAACATAAATCAATTGCATGCTCTATTCTCAGAATCTTTTTTCATTTCTGGTCATCCTATCTCATAAAGTCTTTAATGGATATAAAAAGAGTGCAGAGACTGACAGTGAAAATGATTAGAGACGTGTAAAGATTTTTTTAAGAGGGGAGGCAATGAACTGGGACTACTTAGAAAAAAGCTTTAGCTCCAGTAGGAGACTTAAACACCCCAGCAGGACCAAGGCAGGTTGTAGGTGGAAGATGTGATCCCTTGACCACCTTACCTCCTCCCCAGCCCTCAGGGTCCCTAAACTCCATAAGCATGTTGGGTTTTTAATTTGAGGCCCCAGAGGCTTACGGTTGTGCATCTGTGCCAGCTGTTGCTCCTGCTGTGGGTCACGGAAAGGCCCTGTGGCACTAAGGTACATGGCAAGCAGGAACAGCTTGCCCCGACTTATGGGACAGGCGTGACAGACTGCAGCCCAGCCTGGGGCTCTTCCCGAGACCTGCGGTTATAGAAACAGTTGAAATGGCCCAAAACGCTATTTAAAAAGACGCAGTTCTCTGAAAGACCCATGGAAGGTCTCGCCCTTGAGAGGTGGTTCTGTGCCACATATCCCTTGATGGAGGAGGGATTTCAAGCCTTTCCTATCAGCGCCTCATTCCAGGTACCTTGGTTTGGGGAGCACCCAGCGCAGCACGCCGGCTGACCCCAAGGATTTCATCTCCCTGCCCCCTCCAGAGCCAATTGCTAAAATGAAGCGGATGGTACTTCTTTGTTATGCTAAAATATTTGCCACAAGAGACACACCAATTGCTTAATACGATTTAAAAAAAAAAATCTAGAAATTTCTGTAGGTAAGGAGAGCATATATCAGCTTTATTGAGCAAGCTAAATATTTTAAAGGATATGTTATCTCATGCTTTAAGGTATAAATCAAACACGCAGCCACAGCAGGTTCGGGCAACGGTTCTCTTCTTGGCAGGTTCCTCTGCAGTTTTGTGCCGGCCCGGAGGACACGCACAGGCTGGTGGGATCCCCAGGCGCGATGCAAACTGGGGTTCCTACGGGCAGACTTCTTGAGGCGTTTCAGCAAAGGGGAAAGAGATCTGTCTTCCCTGCCATTGCATTCAGGATGGGCTCAGCCCCCTGCTCACACGGGTGTTCCTGAAAACCTCATCCCTTCTACTTTGCTCCTTGGCAAATGGAAGGGAGAAAAGAAACAGAATTTCTGAGTGAGATGTAAATAACGTTTAGCGAGTGGGCCTTGGAGTTGTAGAGAAACTCATGCACTTATGCTTAAATCGTTTTGGTGGTTGATTTAGAGCCAAATCCTGCTGGCCTTACTGAGGCAATTAGCCTGATTATTGCCAGAGGGATACTCACACAATTAAGGTGAGCAGTGTTTGCTCTTTATTCCAGAAACCAGTTGTCTGTGCAGAAGTAGTTGACACAGCGTAGCTGTGCGGAGGCAGTACGGTGACAGGCACCGAGAGAAACCTTCAAACCCAGACAAAAACCTGGTGTGTTTCAAAGAAGAGGGATGGATAGACAGACCATCCACCTGACACTGCTCTGAGTGGAAAGCTAAAACCTGACAGCGAGAGACGTGTCCTCGCGTGTTTGCTCTGCGGGACTGCAACTGTTGTTGCTTCCCCAGCTTCTCCAAAGGAGAGAACCAGCTAATTTGATCTACAATTGCCATTTATCAAAAAGAGCATCTGAAGTCTTCCCATGATATTTTTTCCCCCTCTCCCTGCTATTTATAAGGCACCTATCAATGTGGTACATAAGTACCATCTGGATATCTGGCTAGTGACCAGCAGGCTGTGATATGTGAGGCTTTTTAAATAGAGACAAGCAGAATGGAGAGTAGAAAGAGCAGACAAAGAGTGGAAAGAGTAGACAAACAGAGCATGTTTTAATGGAGGCTGAAGAAGGTATAAACGAACTCAGTGACAAAGAGGGCTGGCGAAATACCTTTGTCCAAGATTTCCTGCTCAAAGAAGAGGTGGAGTACGTGAAAACTTCTAGGAGCCTCCCTAGGTACATTCAAATTGCCTGGGAAGCGTGCTTGCAGACTAGCAGGGCTGCTGCATCAACTCTGTAGATGAACACTCACGGCAGAGCACGAGCACTTCTGCAGAGGAAACTTCTCTCTGCTCTGCCAGGAGAACCTCTGCACCTTGCGCTGGATGACAGCACTTATTTGCATTCACGGCACAGATGTGCTGGAGTTTTATTAAGGAGGGGCACAGCTTTGAGAGCAGGAATCCTGATTTCCTTCTCCCTCACCCTGAATTCAAGGAAATTTAGAGGTTTTATTTGGCTCATAAGAAATCAAAGAAACTTTGCAAAATGGGAATTTGCCTTTTTGATCGACCTTAAAAGTTTATGAATAGTCTAGTACAAGGTTTTAGTGTGAAGACACTTGTGTCTTCTTGGTGATGATACATTCACTCATGTCAACAGAGTTTACTGTTTGTGTCAGTACTGTCCCCCATGTTGGTGCCTGTGTGTGCAGAAAATAATGTCTCAGTCTGGCAGAATATCATTGCTAAGAAAACTTCTGTTGTCAATTACTTGGAATTTTCCCTGAACTCTGATGATTCTGGAGCAGAGTTAAGGCTTCTGGTGTTATGACAGAATTTTGCAAGTTCTGTGATGGCTTTTGACAATCCAGGTCCCAGCAGGCAAAGACTCCTCACTTGAAATCAATCAACTTCTTCATCACACAGGAAAAAAATAAAAAAGAAGCCTGTCTAGAAACTCAAACCTAGTTTAAAAGGGGATCCTCTCTGTGCTGAGTTACTGCAGATATCTCTACACGACAAGCATATTCATGTAGGGAACCATCTAAAGGCAGGCGCACCTAACAAAGACATCCTGTTCACGCTTAATGCACCGGATAAATTGTTTTAAAATGCAGAGTTATTTTGTGAGTTCTTAGTGAATAAGCGCATCCACATATGCATCTCTGAAGAGATTTTTTAATTAATTGCTTTCAGTCATTTTCTTTTAGTAAAATTAGAACAATGATGGAATAGACTGGCTGCGGAGTTTGGCCGAGGAAAGATTATACTAATCCACTTGAAATATGACTAAAACAGAAAGCAAGAAGAGATAAAAGCAATTTTTTTCAAAGCTTGTTTACCTGTGACAAAATCCTTCCAAATCAGCTGCACACAAATTACTGGATCATCTTAATTAAACTCTACCAAAAAAGATTTTGCTGTGGACTTCTTGGGATATTTCACAACCAGACGGTATGTCCTGTGATGCTTTTTGCAAGATGGGGGAATACATGTTTCCTGCAATTAATAATTAGGAGAGCAGCAGAGCTTTCAAAGAGCAGAGTGGCAGCAAGATCACCATGTTATATGGAAGCAAACAAAGAGGGGGAATTTGTCAGAAGTTTATGCTATACCCTGATGCATCATTAACATGGGTTTTCAAAAGTCAGGGGACTTTTCATTTGCAGATCCTCCAGTTAACAAAAAGCTATGTTTACAAATGAACTTCCTTTGTTCCCTGCTTGGATTATTACTCCCTCTGCCTTGAAGTATATATGCTTTGTTGAAGGAATTGAAAGATGTCCTAGTTGCATTGATGTTTTCCACTCAGGCTTTGTTTCGAAACCCTTATTTCCTGGATCAGTAAACTTCACCAAATCACAACAGTCATCCTTACACCTGCTCCGCAAGGACTGTTTTTCACAGCCAAATCAATTCTTTCCCTATCACCACAACAGCAGCTCTGGAATTCAACATATAAGCTTAAAAACAATAGCTAGCATCAATAGCTAGATGGGCCCCGATGGTCGAAGACCAATGAGCGCAGACAAAGCTGTTGTCCTTTTCTGCCCTTCAGTTCTTTTAGAACTCTTGGGCTCTGCAACATGTTGCTGTGGTCAAGACGTAGTTATCTGAAGCCTGTTTCTGCAGCAGTCTCACTGGGTCATTAGGACAGAGGAATTTAGGGGTGTTTAGCTAGAACATGTGCTGTGCCAGGACTGTGACTGCTCCTTGCTCCCCATACCTCACTCCTGGCTATGTTCTTCTCTTGCTTTTCTTGCACCAGCTCTTGTGCTCATTGGCTCCCAACTGGGCTCCTTCAGCCAGCCAAAACCAAAGCACAGTTTCCTGGAGGTTTTGTGAGCTGAACTGGCTCCCCAGAGGGCCTGGAGAGCTGGAAGGTGCAGGAGGGGGTGGCTGGGTGGGAAGGGAAAGGCAGTGGGAGAGCAAGGGGTAATGCCAACCCTGGGGCAGCTGCAAGCTGCCAGGGCAGCCTGGCTGCGGGGTCCCTTGGGTTGTCCCCCCAAAAAAACATACACCCCTAACCAAGGTCAGAGAGTCAGTCTGTTTGGCAGTAGCACTGAGGAGCATTCCCGCTCCTGTGGATGGAGAGGGACACAAGTCTCCAGAAGGATTTTATATTCCTTTGTTTCCTCTGACTTTGATTTAACCATGGGCTGTGATGCTTTAAGTACCAGATATTAATTAGAAGTGGTAGGGAGTGTGTCCCAAAGGGATCATACTCCTGGTCTTCTCACTATTCCTAGTTTGACTTATTTCAAGTTATTGCTCTGAAACATTATTTATTCACTCAGGAGCCTGACGTTTATAAGGCCTATCTAAATTTGCAAATAACTAATGGTTGTCAGTAAGGAGTACCACTCTGCTGAGGTGGAAAATAGCTTGCCCGCAAATAAAATACAGCCAAGTATACTGAATGTTTTCTGCAATGCTTCTTTAAGGCAGGCAATGTTATCTTGCCCCTTCTTTGGTACCACGCCTCAGCAGGCACGCAAGGACAGTGCTGTCCAGAGGGCTTCTGCCAGGATGGCGACCTCGAGCAGATGAACAACTTTGGGCTCAAGCAGAAACTTTAGTCCCACTCTGATCCACTGACAGGGAAGTGGGGAAATGGGAGAAATGTTCTTTTGTCTCCTCTGGTCTTCAAAACCTTTCTGGAGGTGGTTCCTTTAGGACAATGCAGTGGCATACAGCGCAGGAGGAAGACTGAATTCAGACAAAATTGCTGGGTACCTGGGGATGGCTGGAGCACAGATCCTGGCTGCTTGTGCCCATCATGTCCGCAGTCTGGGAATCTAGCTATTACCCCCTTTCAGTGTTTTGGAGACTCTTAACATCTGCAGCTGGTTTGACATTTTTCTCCTTTCCCCTGAAGGACACCTTCCCCATTGCTTTTGGATCTACCGGTTCCCTGTGATGGAGAGTTGTGGTGCAGATCGGTGCCAGGTGCAGATCAGTGCCAAGGATTCAGTAGCCAAGAAAGGCTGGTGCAGGCTTTGATGAGGTGTTGTCCAGTTACAGGATGCAAAGGGTTACCTAAAGAGCTTGTGTGTTTACTGGAGTAGTTTTGAAAGACTATTGAGGACCTCAGAGCTGCCAGGTCACTCCTCCTGTGGAGTTACAGAAGTAGATGACAAATAAACAGTGGGGACGCCCAGGTGCACTTGTGACTGTGTCACTGCCTCCAACCTTTCCAGGATCTTAGAAGAAGATGCTACGGCTCCAAGATGTTGCTGTGTGTCCCTGCAGGGCTTGCCAGTGGGAGCGCTCTGCTCTTGACCAAGCATCAGAGGCACCAAAGCATGGACCAGAGGGGCAACCAGCAATGTGGGCAGAGCAAGCTGGGATTTGGCTTTTCCTGGTTTTTCCCTTTAAAAATTAACTACTTCTTTAAAAGTGGTCCATATAAAATTATATCACTTGGCACAAGCAGAGATGGGGGTTAATTATGGGCAATAGGACAGCTTTATATTAAGAAAGAAAAAGAGGTATTTCAAGACCTAACAGGAGCTTTAGTGGTATCCAGGGGGAGTTTCAAGTTGGAATTTCATTCCAGACCACATTGAATCAATTTTGGTCCCAGCAAAGATCCTCTGTGTTTGCTTTGATTTTAGTTCCTCTAATTCTTCTCGTTCTCTTACTCTTCCCAAGTAACATTAATCTGGCGATACACGTGCCCTGACGGAATATGAACGCACGTGCATTGCCCATAGCGACTCTCGCTGTGTGGCTCACACACAGCGCTTGCTGCGTGCAATTTAGGCACATTTCTGTTTTTAGGATAAATAAGGATATCTGGGATGACTGGACTTTAAAATCATTGAAAAGGTAAAAAAGGCTGCCTAATGAGGGTGTAACACTGCTGGTTGGCTCTGTACAGTCGCAGCAACCCTGTCGATTCAGCACACACCTGACTTACTCTACGTAAAGTGGGAAGTAGTTGGACAATACAACTCACTTGGTAGGAGACCTGAGGCTTCCTCCTATATGACATAAGTACAGGGCAAAGATAATTCAAAAGGCAAATATATTTGCGTTTTCTAACCTTTTCCTCCTCATTTGTTTCTGAGTCAAAAGAGCTTGGTGTTTTGACAGCTGAATTTTTTTTTGTTTCTGAGAAAAAACACTTGACAGAAATTCTTCGCCCAACTGATTTTCACTGCTTTTAAACCGTGCACCAGATGCTAGTTAGTTAGTTTTCTTCTTGTCTGTTATTTTCACAACTCTTCCATACCCCCCTGCATGTCATCAGACCCCTGCCTGACAAAAGCTAAACCGCGTCACCTCCTTGCTTGACTGCACCTGCAGCGAGCACCCACGTAGCACCTGCACAGGGAAGGACCGGGAGCAACAGCTCCAGGGCTTGCCATGGGCTGCGTCTGGTAAGACCACAAACCTTGAGGTTAATGACCCAAATTCAACAGATTCGTTGTTAAAAATTATACAGTATATTTATGTGTTCATGCTGTGTCAGTCCCTACCTCCTATGTACGTACTCTATGAGCAGCTGATCCCCCCTCTGCCAGTGGTCACTCTTATTTTTCTCCCCTTTCAATGTTTTCTCTCCTGCACTCGCTGTATCACTGCTGATGCTCTCTTGCTGTCCTCCCTGTTGGCTCTCTTCATGTCATGCAATGTGCAAGACAGGCACAACAGGAGAGGCTACAATGTGGAAAATTTAGAAATTTCTATTGCACAAAGGTGTGTTTTCCTTTTATTTTGGCTGCTCAAACAGCTTCCACAGGCAGCGTGGACTTATATGGGAGAGTTAGGGAGAATGTGGGGACATGGCAAACACTGTGAGAGAAAGGCCCATGTAGTGCGCGATGGATGACGCTGACTATTCATTTTAACTGAGCTGCAAGAATTCAAACACTTTTCATGAATATTCATATGAAACTGAAGGCTGTTTAACCCGGCTCTCACATCTGTCTGGTGGGAGCACTTCAGTGCTTATGTGTTGCTCGTATGACTACTTGCAAGACATGAATTTTAAACCTGACTGCTCAGATAGGGATGGAAATCCAATATGAAACAGTATACTTCGTTGTGAAATTTGCAATTCACTTTCTGTGAGTTAGCTATACAAATTATCTAATCAAGGAACACCACATGACTGAACTAAGCAACACAGTATGAATTTGCAAACATTTGTCATTCCCAAAAGATCTTTTAGCCAAGAATTATTCACTGAAGAAATTCTCAAATAATATCAAATAAATAAATTAGAAAATTGCGTGAGCTCCACAGACAATTCATAAGCAGAAGGGCAAGTGATATTCATGGCAAAAACTACTCATTGAGCATCTGAGGAAAACAGGGAAATTGTTTCTCAGCACAGTGAATCAACCTGATGCAGTTTGCTTCATTATCTGCTGTACATGGATGGAGCAAAGGGAGTGTTGAGAGATTTGGAGTCACTTCTGACAGGCTCTCAGATGAATGGATATTAGCTGCTGGCAGAAGTTTTTGTAAGTGGCAAATTTGTCTGGAATAGTTTTGAAAGCAGATTTAGTTTTGGTTCACAGGATTTGCAATATGTCTTACTTTACAGTTGAAAATGCCTGAAATGTTAACCTGCTCCTGCTACAAAATTTTGCTTTGTGTTTTGCTTGATCTGGAGCTCTATGTTCAGCCTTGTTCCCTGAGTACCACAGCCTGTATTTCCATTGCATCATTAGCACACTATCCTCACCCTTTTCGCAAGGCAGGGCTATTACCCTGTCCATTTTGCAACGAGGCTGGGGGACTGGTCCAGGTCCCCCGAGAAGTCTGTGGCTGGGCGCAGGTTGAACGCAGTCCCCCTCCTCCTTGTGGTTTTACCCCTTCAGCCCCTTCCCTCAGAAAGGCACTGAAGTAAAACAAAGTAAAATTGTCTAAGCCTCTGGAAAAAGTGAGACGGAGAAGAAAAAATAGGTACTTGATTTCCACATGCATTGCTCACTTCTGACACGGATTTAATATCTCTGCATAATATCTCTTTGATCCATACTGCAAACCGCTAGAAACAATTTCTTTGGAAGAAAGTTTTCCCTGTTATCATTATATACCAAGTAGTGTGTATAACACAGGTCAAAACGATTTTTTTCCCCAATTTGCAATGCAAAGTAATGCACTTGACTGAAAAGTTGTGGCTTGGATCAAATGGAGAATATTTACGTTATGTTTCTTAAAAGGAATTCTTACTATTCCTGATCCAATATTGCTTCTCTTTGGCATAATCTGTATTTACTTTGATGGAATGCATTTAGCACTTCTGTTGTTAAATTGTCATCAGTGTTTTGTTATTAAGTGAATTATATCATGACCTATTTACAATGTAGTATAATACACTGAAATTCTCCTTAAAGGAAACATTAGTTAGGGTGAGTAAATTCAAATTACTTGTTAAGTCCCTGCTATATAGGAATTCTTCTTGTAATGAAGATGTAATGAAAACAATCAGTCTAACAGAATTCTCTAAGTTGTGAGCTTTTGACAACAGTATTGTAAAGTATGCTTAATGACTCCCACATTAAAGTAGATTTTAAATGGCATCATAACCTTAATTTTAAAATTTAGCAGAGCAAGTGATACCATACGTCTTACTGCAAGATATGACTCTCAGCTCCTTTAAGTGCATTTTTAATAGCTCCTGTGAGAAGCATTTCCGCAAGCAGAACATTTTATTGTTACTAAATACCACTCGCTCTGAAGTCTCTCTGTTGTTTGGAAATGAAACTTTAATGCACAAGTCGAAACAATTCATCAACCCAGGGAACATCACACTCAGACCAAACACACCAAATGAGCGGGATTCTGCATGTGCATGGACACAAGATTTTCACTCATTAAGTTCCCACTACTTATCTTGGTGAGGGTCATATGCAATGACAAAAATGCAAACTTGCAGCCCAGCACTGACCAGGACCCCATGCAAACCTCACTGCCCTGTTCTGCCATGCAGACCCGACTCTTTGATGTTCGGACATTTTCTTGTCTAGCAATGCTAAACAGGCGCATCACAAAAAAGTACACAAGGCTTCTAACATTGTGCATCACCTCCTGGACTTCTGGCTGGGAAGAAACAAGCTTTTTCAAGGGGAAGCTTTCCTGTTACACTACTGAGTGTTCATTCCCCCCTCGGCCCTCGCTCCCGAACCTTTCAGCATCCAACTGAATGCCGTTTACATCCTTCCCCACACTGTTGTTTCTCGGAGGGAGGAGGGTGGCAGGGGGCTGGCAGTGGCACAGGAGGAAATCGTACCTTTTTCCATCTGAAACTACAATTCTCATCCAGCAAAACAATGCCAACAGTGCAGAGGAAGCTTTGATTATGCAAAATGGATGGACACATCATGTCTTTTTTTGCACTAGGTTATAACCTAAGGAGTTCCTCACCCGGAAAATCCCTCCCACCCCCCACCCCAGCTCTGTTTTCCCCTTTTCAAATGACATCGGTGGCACTCCAGACACATTTTACACGTTAATAGCATGCCTCCCTCATCTTACAGGCTCCATAGCCTTCCTCTTCGCCTTTTATTTTAGGACAGCTTCCCCTCTCCTCTCTCCCACCCCAGAAACAGCCCAGCTGGCTCGGCAGAAAAGGAGTAAAGTGTTTTCTGCATGACCTCTATGTATTTTACTCCGTGGGAAGAGCAACGTGGAATGCACGCTCAGCAGGCGGCAAGATTTGAGCCGGTTTGTCCTCGAGGCATTTCTGCTGTAAAATGCAGGACCATCAGCAGTATTTCCACCCTTGGCTCTCCCCCCACATCCCATCACCCCCTCCCCACCGCCGCCTCGCCGCTGCCGACTGCACCTGGCTGCGCTGGGAAAGCCAGGGAGCAAAGCACAAACAATGGGCACCGAACAGCAACAGCTCCCTTTGTTTCCCATGCAAATCCTACCTCCGAGAGTTGTCACATCTTCCTCCGAGGCGAAGCCTACTTATTAATAAACAGAGATCCAGCGGAATCCTCCAAACTGCCACCAGTTGTTAAGTGCTGTCATCGTTCCCTCCTGGTGCTTAAACCTTTTTGGACCATTAATGTCACAACCCCTGCTAACTCGCAGCTTAGTACTCCCTGCTCAAAATGTCTGAAATAGTTTGGAAGGACAATAGGAATGACAGGCACACTAGACAGCCATGCTTGAAATTAGTTATCTCAAGCCGACTTAAGGCTGTTTCGTAGTGCTTTTAAGGCATGCACTCGGTAGGGTTTATTAACCTAGGCTAGGCACGCCATTCCTGCTTTTATTCAGTGCTGTAAGAGGATGGCTGCTAGAAATGCAGCGATAGGTCTAACCCCATTCATCTCTCTGTAGTTTTTAAACCTCCCCGGGAGAGGAAATAGCTTCAGTCATCCTTAAACTTACTGAGGCTACTGTTTCTGCAGAGCAGGGTTTCACACATTGTTTTGAAACTAAGGAGAAAATCACTCCCGGGAATGGAAAGTGCCGGAGCTCTCACGACTGATGCGAACGGCAAAATGAACGCGACAGCATCCGCCCCCACCGCAAGCTGAGGCTGTCGCAGGAGTTAGTGGAAGTAGCGATTGGAAGCTGAAAGTTCATAAAACTCTATAAGGCAGATGTGGCACGAAGTGGATTAGGGGAATGTATGGATCGTGCTGTGGTCTGTTGTTTTTACAGAGTCACAGATGTACACTATGCTTCCCAAAAGGCAAAATACGGTTTGCAGATAGCAGAGTCTTGCAATCTGAATTTGCAAGTTGACGGCACCCGGGCTAACGATGAGCAGAAGAAACGTGAGCGATGCATGGCATTCGCGGTGCCTGTGATGTGTGGAAGAGGGGTGGTGAGAGGATGCTATTGGACACTGCTGTTTTCAGGAAAACCGTGCGCATCCCTAGGTCCTGGGTCAGGAATATTAGGGCTCTGCTGAGATCTTTTTCTTCTTGGTTGTCAGTTAATAACCAGCCTAGGTCAAGATGGATCAAAGCTTGTTAACATCTGCTGTCAGTTCAGTGCTGCTGATCTCAGTGTGGTTCCTAGTGGACAAATGTAAAAGCCACCAGCACAGATGTGTCCCTGCCAGCAGCAATGGCACACGGGCTGAAGGACTGGAGAGGCAACCTGGTGCCAAGGCAGGCTGGGAGAGAGAGCAAGTGGGGAGTTAGCACTTTTGCTGCTTGTTCAGCACCTGCCTGACTTTTTGGTACCACCCAGTTCACAGCCCTTGGCTTAAAATGAAAATACCATGCATGGAGACATCTCAGAAATGAATGGCGCTTAGAGAGATTAAGGAGGAAAGCAGAGCACGGTGAAAACCCAGCTGTAGCTGCCTCACAACATGGGACTGAAGGGGTTAAGAGAGCACTAATGGCAAATATGCATTAGGTTTTTAAATGATTGAGACCTGAGGGCAGTGAGGGCTGGTTAAGATGTGAGCCTTCTCTTTTGAGAAGATCTGGTTTGGATTTGTGTTGGTCCTTTGCACTGGTGACTGTTACGGACTATTTGCAAGTTGCCCTTGCAGGAGAGGAGGCTGCTTGGTCTGTGCTGAACCAGCTGGTAATTTCTGCCTTGTTCCCAGGGGGAAAGTGGCCAACTTAAAACCCTCTTTTTTTCCACATCATTTCCTGCCACCAGCACACCAGATGCCCACGCTGCCAAGGGCTTTACCAAACAGCATGTCAGCGTGTGCGCTCAGCGTGGGCTATAGCCTCTCCTCCTTCTGAATTGGCCTTCATGGAAAGTATTGAGTGACAGCAAGCTTGTTGCTGGTGTAAGCAAGACACAGATGTGGATGGAGACATCTGGGACTACCACGAGCATGACATTTGCCCCCGAATCAATATTGCTCCTAAAGGGCTGCTTTTGCCGTCTGTGCTTGCCCACGCCTGTAGTTGCTGTCAGTCTTGGGCATCCTCCCTTCCCCTTTTCACCCCCTGCACCTTACACAGTCAGTGTGTTGGAGGGGAGGGCTCAGGGCTCCAGGGTTTTTTCTCAGTTTACAGTGGGGGATTATTAGCACCTTAAGCTTCTCCCAAAATTGGTGGAAGCAAAGGGAACTTTGAATTTTGTAGGCGTGAATCTCAGGGTGGACCATTACATGCCGACTGCTAGCACGGCTGCCAGAACAATACCTGCTTTGTGAATAATTTAAATAATTTTTTCACTGCCACTTATCTAGCATTTTTCATAAGCAGTACATTCACCTTAAGGCAGAAAAATAAAAAGGGGAAAAAAGAAAAGTTGTCCTTGTCCTGAGCAATATACTTCTGTCTCACTAAGGGGCTCACTGTGCAATTGACTTGTAAGTGGGATGACACAGCAGTTCAAGAGACATTAGAGAGATTCCTATTGGAGATGCACAGGTCTAGGGGTGCTGACTTTGTTGATGATCTTTTGAGAGATTTCAGTACTGAACTGGACACAACAGTGTTCAATGACAAGTTAAAGTAAAGTAGGTGATCATTGCCACCCATGTCCACAGTTCACCAATTACATATGCTGAATGCAAGGTGGCTCATAAAAAATGGATGACTATCCCAGCTCCCCCCTCCCTTATGGATTGAATAAATTACCTACGGACCTCCCTGCCACAGTGATCCCAAAGGCTTCAATTCTTTGCAGTAGGTTAAGGTCACTCAGACTTGGTGGTCAACAGGTGATAACTATCTGTGAGAGCCACGTAACCGAACGGACAAGGAGATGTATTGGGTAGTAATTGAAAGGGGGGTAAACTGTTCAAGGTGTAAGCTGTAGGCCAATGGAGGATGATCAGAAAGATCTTCTAGGGGCTGATTAGTTCAAAATGGTTCAGTCTTAGGGAGATATTCTGAGATACTCGCCCTTTCCTCAGGCTTTTTCTAATCCCTGAGCAGCAACAGCAGCTGCCATCAGTGATGGGACTCGTGTACTCCCTACCCATGCCATGGCTCTACTGCTGTTGCATTTTTCTGATGCACCAATCTGCTCCTTGCTGGAAATAAGATACAGAGAGCGATGGAGCACTGATCTGATCAGTATGGCAATTTTCTGGCCTCCTGGACTCTATGAATGTTGCAAAGTAGGATTGCCCTGGGAAACAGAGGGCTCACATGTGCTTTCACTTTGCTCTCCATCAGCAAAATCCTGTTGACTCCTGTAGGAGCTGAGATTGCTGCTCAGCTCTGCAGCAGTAACCCCTCTTTGAGAAAACTCATCACTTGCAAAGAAGTTGCAACAATTTAGAATGCCTCTGTTTCTGACACGTGTTTGTTTAGGAAACATGAAGGAGAGGAAGAATTCAGAAGATTTGTAGTTTGCATGCTGACTGTAAGTCAAGCAATATAATGAATGGAGCAACTAATGCATAATTTCATTATGAGTCATCCTAATTATAACGAGAATTTGATAGATACATAACTAGAAAGTGTAACTATCTGCTACAAATACACATTTCTAATTGCACAGGGAAGTACACAATATAATTAAAGCTGCAGGTTACACATACAATAACCTTTTCTTCCCCTGTGGTGACAAATTCTCTAGGAACAGTATGAATTTGTTTTGAAGTTACATACCTATCAGACAGCATTCTTTCTACCCACTTGCTGAGTCTTTTTGAAACAGCAGCAGGGAGTCTCACTAATCCATAGATACTTGGTGTGAATCACATATTAAAGGAATTGCAGGAATGATCTGTCGATGGCTCTTCCATGTTGGGTCTCTCTGTAGAGCATCAGTGGTCAACGCAGCGTTAGCCTGGCATAGCTACAGATGTGACGTGCACAGCAGGTAACGGATTGTATTAAGTATGTATAATTACAGTGTAAATGAAAATTAGTCTTAACAAGAAGAAGGATCATTTAAAAGAGGCCAAATTCTGTCATACACATCTAGATACTCTTGGGCTTTGTGGAGCCTGAACTCAGAACTGAGTTTTGCAGACAGCAGCTATTCCCTAAAAAGGGCAAGTCCAGTGTGGGGGAAGATAAATTCCTAACAGTTATCTCGGCTATGTGCATTAATCCCACCTCTGTCTTTTAAATGAAAGAATTATGCAGAAAGCCGGTTGATGTCAGTCCCTGAATTTACAGCTCTGGCTGGTCTCCCTTCTTTTTCCTGCGGTAAAACAGGCAGCACCTGTGCCTTCTGCAACTTCAGAGTGCAATAGCTGACATGCCGCCACAGGAAAACGCTCAGCCAGGCTGTCGGGGGTGACTGGTCATAAGCTTCTTTAGCATAAAGTCAGAAATCACTTGTTTAGTGACGGTGAAATGCAACCGTGTTTGGCCATAGTCTGGCAGTCTCTCTTGTGCTGAGAATCACAGGACACCCAAGTGTCCTGGAAATCTGTTCATTTAACTGAGTTGTATTACACCAACTAGCTAATCACTTCCACATGCTGCTTGATTGTCCCCCTTTATATGCTGACTCTGTCTTTTTCTTGCATAGCTCTTTTTAAGCCACTTGCCTAGGAGAAAATAACTACATCTGGAGTGTTGTTAAATGACCCAGAAGTTGCTGCTTTGCAGGCTGACATTATTTGATGCAAATAGATGGTTTCTTGCTGTGAAAATATCCTTGGTTGACAATCCATTGGGTACTTCTGACGATAGTTGTCTGAGGAGTTAAAACACAGGCTCCTCTTTGCATATTCACACTATCATTCTTACAGAACTGCTGGTATTAAATTCTTCCTGCACAGTTTCAGTGGACGCCTTTCTACTCCCCATTTGTTCAACAGCTGCTGGTGCGCATTGCTCCTTCTCTTTGCCTTCAGCTTTTGCCATCTGCCATCATTAAGTTGCCCAGGTGTCGGAAATCTTCTTGCTCTTCTCTTGTAAACATTATTCTGCCGCCTTCTTCACTAACTCAACCTTCATTTATATAGAGGCTGATAGATCAGGCTAGCTGTTCTCAAAACATCTGCTACCTTTCATACTTTATGGGGGCGGATGGGGAACAGAGTACGTATACTTGCTGGCAAAAATAAAGACTGGTTAACTCTTCCTTCACGTTCCTTTCCATCTCCAAGAGCTTACTGTTTTCCTGCGTCTCCACTTCTAGATGTGCCAGTTAATTAATACTTGCCAGTTGGGACATTACCTAGAGCAAATATATCACAAAGCACAGCTGATTTTCAGAAACATCAGAGTTCCACATATTGCAACGATGGCTAGTCCTCAGTGGTACTGAGGAGCAGCAGAGATGGGACATACCTAAGACAGTTACCAGCAAAGACATCAGAGTAAACCTTTTTCCCTCTTTAGACTGCTTCTGCTGGTGCAAACAGGGGCCACTCCACTGAATTCAGTATGTTTTCTGCTCAGATACAGGCCAGGCATCCTTTTATGATTACCTGGAGAGGAAATCCAGACTCAAAGAGCATCTTTCACAATAATGGGTAGTGTAAAGTATTGAATTCTTTTGGCAGAGATGATGAAATTAAATGATTTCTGGTGTGCCCAGTCCTCCTCAGTAAATCACAGAAGATTGACTGTAAGTTTGAACAGCAACAAAACAGAATCCAACAAAACAGGCTGCTTACACAATGCTGCTTGCTGGGCCCAGTGAATGTTTACTGCTTAAAGGCTAGTAAAATATGTATCTGAGGATGCACACCCAGTTGCTGGGGCCAGTCTCCAGCGCGAGTATTGAGTAATTCCAACAGGATTTCATGCTTCAGTGATTTTACTCTCCTCAGTTTGGGTCTCAGTACCAGTGCTTTCAAAGCCTGATTTTGTGTGCAACTATTGGGCAGAGATGGTTTCCTGCTCTGAACAGTTCTGCTGAGCAGCAATTGCTGCCTGCTGCTTTCCCATTTGTTAAGCAATGGATTACTGTTCAAACATTTGCAGCCCATGTTGGTCTAAGCTCTGTGTGCAATTCTCCAAATTTACTCCTCTCCTGGAATGCCGTGATCAGAGATTGTTTCTTGCTTGTTCAATAATTTCCTGAAGCATTGTTCCAATCAATGCTGCTGTAGTTTCCTTGCTTTGTGACGGATAATGCATTGTGCTATTCACCTTTCACAGAAAAACCAAATTGGCCACTTAGATGCTCTCTGATTTTACATACAGTGCCTAGCTGTTTCTCCACCAACTCTCGATGGCTTTTTCTATCCACGCTTTCCTATTCCTATGTTAATATTACTTCTCCAGCAACTTTAGCAAGATATTGCTAGATAATTTTTTCCTCGCCTTTTTTCCACCCCCCTGCAAATAACTTGCTATGCAGTGCTCTCCTTTCTTCAGGACTCAAGTATCTCCTTTAATCTGTTCTTCCTTTTATTCTTTACTCAGCTGCTGCTTTGCTTTGGTGGAATAGTCACTACTCTGATGAAGCTCATGCTTCTATTTCTGTTCTCTCCCTTTTTGAAAGGTCTTTTGCATCAGTGAAATGCCTGTTTGGGTTTCTTTGATGATTTGGTGCTGTACGCTAAGCTCTGCACTCCAGGTGTGAAAGATCAAGTTGTGGAAAGAGCATGCAAAGGGGGAGGGAAAGGGACTCTGCCGTGCGCCAGCGAGGGGAGTTTTCAAGGAAACAATGACAGAAGCAGATAGGTAAATAGCCTGGGAGTCAGGCTCTGTACTGTGGAGAGGCCATTTTGTAGCGCCGTGCCTCAGTTTCCCCATTTGTAAGCTAAGAACACTCCTCTGCCTTTATAAAGTGCTTTGCGAGCTTTGCCTGAGAACTGAAAGAAGACAACTGAAACTCAGTCTTGTTACACTTATGTTGTTGCTGTCTTGCTGATAAACTTTTAATTCAGAATAGTAAGAGCCTAAAACTGCCTAAGTAGCCGCCATATTGTGCAGTGTGTTTTACGCTGTATGTTGCTGGTCACATACGTCTGCTCCTGAATGCACAACCTCCCTTGCAGTGTCCTCACAGCCATCTCGCAGCCATTTTACTTTTCTAAGGGCACCCAGAAGGAAAGGCTGTTTTTCCTATGTGTCCAAGATGTCAGAGCCATCAAGGTCTCAGCAGAGCTGTCACAACTTCACTGACTCCATAGCCCTCTCTCAGTTTTCTTAAACTGAGGACAAGCAACACATCTCACGATACTTGCTCTGGCGTGAGCATTGGCAGCTGCCTTGTAGCTGTGGAGGTGTGCGGAGGCATGCCTGTGCGGGACAGGCAGAACGACACACTCGCCCGCAGTGGGCCCTCACCTCCTCTCAGGTTGCGGAGGCAGTGGTTGCCCCCACGCTAATGCCAGGACGCACTGTGCGTTAGCAGGACTGTGCATGGGGCTGGGGGTTTGCACCCTCCGGGATGGTTTAGGGTTTTGCCAGGCATGGGAACGGGTTGCAGGAAAGACTCGGGAATTCTTCCGTTTTCCCCCAGCCCTGTCTTGATGTCCCCTGTCTTGATGTCCCTGGCTCTTGTGTCCGTGATTGCCACAGACGCTTATGTAGGCTGCTGCAGGTGGTGCAGCCCTGCATGGAGGGTGAAGAAGGATTTCAGTGGCAGCTTCAGAGGAGCAGGAGGGACATTGCCTGGGCTGAGTTCAAAGCCCAGCATGTTTGGAGAAAACATGTGCTGGCAGGGCCAGGAGAAACCTCTCACAAGATGTCACTTTTTAATTTTATCAACATATAGTCTGCAGCAGGTGCTCAGAGGGGCTTAACCCGCACCGGGGCACACTGCTGCAGGGTGTGTGGCTACTGCCAAAGCTACCGGCAGAGGATTTATCGTTGTGAGTATCAAAAATTCACCAAGGTTCAAAATCTTTTCTCAGTTTTCCTGTGTAAATCTGGAGTGACCAGAGGGATTTGACTGTATTCACTGAAGTAGAGTTGTTTGGGATTTATACCACTGGGGGCAACACTTGGTCTTAAACATACATCTCTGAAGATATATAGGTTTCGTACAAAGTTATTTGCCCCCCCCCGTGAAAAACTTACAGCCCCCGTACAAAGCTGCCACCTCTTCCCCATCATCACAGCAGCTGAGGACACAAGATGTGCTTATGGATAAATGACTTGGGGAAAAAAAATGGTATTTGGAAACCACGCACATGCTTTCCAAGAGGAAAAAGGCAGAATGATAAAGCTTTGCCTTTCACACAGGCCACAGGGATACTCCTTTGGCATAAACACACATTTTTTCATTGATAAAAGAAATCTCTTTTTTCCATCCTCTCTGATACGTTTTTCAGTCTTGTGTATGCAAAAATATTAATGTATCATCAAAGGCTGAAGTGAAGAGGACTCCAGAGGAATTAGGTGGTGAGTTATCTCTGGTTTTAATTACCTAATGCTATTTGTTTACATCTGTTGGAAGTGATTTTATACTCATTATGCCTACTGAAGTAATGTTTCATTATTTCTCCACTTTAGGTAATTTTAAAAACAGAAAAAAGAAAAAGGAACAACTTGTCCATAAATACACCTGTAATCTGACCTTTTCTCTGCTCTGAGAAGTTTTGAGTAGATTCTCTAAATTTTTTTGTCTGTACTTGCTCTATTTTAGGACTCAGAAATAACCTTGACTCTAAACTGTGGAATCTAAGATAGTTACAGAAGATGCACTGCAAGCTGTGGAGTTCACCCCTATAGGGATGAGGGGCCGTATCCTTAGCAAGAAGCACTGCACAAGGATTTGTCCGACAGTACACAAATCCTACCCTTCCACTGCAGGGGCTCTCAGCTGGAGCTTTAGACCCCAGAAACCAGCTATGTTTTAATGGTGAGTGAATAAAACAAATGAGAAAAGAGTCCCAGAAAGTCTTTACTTCTGCAAATAATGCCCCAGCTCCAGTGTGACCAGCTGGATGTTGCAGGATCAGGCTCTGGGGACACATTTTGGCCTCAGCTGCCTGTGCTTCAAGATAAAAGCACTGTGATGTGCCTCCCACACACACGCGCGCGCACACACACATGGACACACAGCATCTCTAACCCTTGGCTCACTCCTCTAATCCACTCTCCTCCCACCCACAGCCACGGCAAGAAGGATGTATTTTTTTTACTTAGTTTTCATGCTTTTATTTCAAATACATCTTGGTGCAGTAAAGTAGTAAAAAAACGCAATTCCTGGAAATGCAATACCTCTTGGGGGAGGCATGACGGATCTGGTAGTGCAGGAACAAATATCCCCAGGGTCCCGTTTATCTCACACAGCACGTCTATTTACCTCCCCCTCCCTCCTGCCCAGAGGTGCTATTATTTTTGCACAGAGGACTAAACCAGCTCTCTCCCTTCTTCGCCCCTGCTGCCCGCTGGCTCCTGCTTTGCTCTCCTCGCTGGTGCGCTCAGCTGGCTCATTAACCCCTGCCAGGCTGGTGGGCTTAAGCCACGCTCAGCCTCCGGCAGCAAGCTAGCGTAATCCCTCAGCAAAGGAAAGGCAACCCCTTGGAGCGCCTGCCTGGCTCTCCAGACATATTGTACTGTCTGCAGAGCGGAGGTAAATAACTGCAATAGAATATCAGGCCCTCAGCTGTCTCACTAATGCGAACAGGAGCAAGTCCACCAAACAAGCAAAGTATCCCTGTCCTTCTTGGTCCAATGCAAAACCTCTGCTCTGTTCAGGTTTAATTGCCGGCTGGTAGGAAAGGGTCGGGAAGCCCATGGGAGCAGGGAGGTCTCTTAAGGTGTGAAGGGCTCAGGGGGCACCTGTCAAGCGTGGAAGCTGCTACCCGGTATCGAAGCACGGTTTGCTCTCTCCCCACGGGTGTGCATGGGGCAGCGTACAGCGTAGCTGGCGCACTGGGAGGATGTTGGGGATGGCTCTGGAGCGTGCAGCTCCCTGCGATGGGGCTGCACCTTCCCAGCCTTCCCGCTTGATCCTAGCGCGGCCTTTCCCAGCGAAGAGTGCGTGGAAACCTCCCCCACGCTGCGGGGCACGAGAGCGTCCGTGCCCTGCATCGGTCATGGGTGTCTGATCACGTACGGACGGCAGGGCTTAAAATATCTGTGTGAAAAGCAGTTCCAAGAAAGGTAACCTGCCTTTGGAACTGGGTGGGAGGCAGAGTTGGGCCCTCGTGGGCAGCGGTGTGGGTGTGTGCCGATGCAGGGGTGGGCGGCCGGCAGTGCCCGCAGTGGCATCACCGCTGCCGCCCCTCTTCTCTCTGTAAGAAAACTCAGGGGGAAGCCAAGGCAGGGGCTGTGTTCATATACGAGGTCAGTAATTAGATACTTCAGCATATCTGTCAAGATAGGCTTCCGAACGAGGGGAAATTCAAATTCTACCTTTCAAAGGGGTGAAGAAATGGAGACCCAATTCAGTTTTCAGCTTCACCTGTGTAAATACAGAGCAACTCCCGGACTGTCGATAGAGTGACTCCTACTTGTGCTGGTGGAAATGGGCAGAATTTGGCCTTGCTGAACACGGGAAAACATGAAGGATGGTTGATCTGGAGCCAACGAGGAACCCAGTGTTACTAGACTGGTAGCAAGTGATGCCTCTCCCACACACTGAGAGGAAGAATACAGGTCTGAGTCCAAAAGCTGAAGATCCGCTTTTTCTTTCCTCTCTTTTGCAAAGAAATAAATCATGTGCGTTAATTATTTTGGACGCCTTGGCTCTTTCAGGGTTCCCTTTCAGAGACCGCTCCATTGTGTCAAGAGCTGAACAACTACTGAACAAAAAGACACTGTCTGCCCAAAGTTATTAATGTGTTTTATTTCAGTAGCCTCCTGATATTTTAGCTACTGGAACATTCCTTGAAATATTTGAGATACTGTGAAGAAATTTCATGCCATTAATTTTTAATATAGCCATTTTTAATGAAATAGAGGATCAAGATTCTGCGTTTATGTATTTGGCATGATATATATGAGATATATTCTCTACTGTATAATTACTGCTGTCTGCTGTAATTCCTGACTCTAGATGTACAAACGCATTTTACTCTTAAAACTTAAATCCTGAAGTGGGATTTTGCTCTGGAGATCTTTTGTCCATTTAATAATAACACTCAATAACGTTTGAGTATGATGGGAGAACACCTAAATGTAAGTATGAGCCCAGTTACTGTCAAGCAATATAGTTTTACAAAGGAAGTCTTAAACTTTCCTGAAGCCCTTCTGATTTAAGTGGGTTGACAGGAATATAAATGAGAATGAAATTTCCCCCTTTGCTGGCATCTGATTTCGGAATTGTATTAATTATGACAGGAGCTTTTTTCCCTGCATAATCAGATTTGCTAAAATTTCCTTACTAGGTTCATAAAACTGTTTTGTGAAACAGAGAAAATTAAGGGGGGGTTTCTTTGCCACTAAGTTCAAATTTGTCTGAACTTTCAACTGGACTCTGGTATCCTATTAGGGTCCGTCTTTGATAATAATCATGTTTCAGTTTCATTACTTTCTCTTCTAATTCCAGTCACTGACCATTCATTTTATTTTTTATAATAGGAGTAGGAGATTAATTGTCCATGCAAGGCTGTTTGAGATGGTCCTAGAACAGCTCAAGTGAAACGCCCTCATTTTTCTTAATTTTCATTAACTCAACTTTATTGTTTGTATGTAGTATAAAGTTAGTAAAATGCCATATTGCAGTCCTGTACGGTATGGCTTGGAGGTCTGTCTTAGTAGCTATTGAAACGGCCTTTGTGCACCTACATCTTGGCATGGATGCTAAAATGAGGAAGGGGGATGAGACGCAGAGCCCCGGCCAAGGGCTGTGCTAACGAAGGCGTAGTAAGGGGCAGGCTCAAGAGCGTATCATCGCAATGGACAGTCAGCCATGAGAAAGCAAAAACAAAGCATGAAGATGTGATGTGAACTGCACAAGGCACATCATTTCTGGGACTGAAACCTCTCCAGCTCATGGCCTTCCACCCTCCTCTGCCCCCATCTTCCTCCCTCAGATAAACTGCACCTCTTGTGGGCTAATGATCTCTTTAGGGCTTACTCATGGACTAGATCTGTGAAAAGCTGGTGCTGTTTATTATCTGGCAGGATACGATCACACCTGGCCATCCTAAGGGATGGTAACAACACCAAAGCAAGGAGGGGCACCAAAGGTTTGAGGGGCAAAAGTCAAAAAGCTGCCTTGGCTGAGCAAAGAAAAAGGAATTCCTTGGTGGGTAGGATGAAGGGAGAAGGGAGAACAAGGGAGAAAAAGGATGTTATTGTGAACAGCTTGCTAACATAAACTTAGCACACAGGAGCCTATGAGGTCCTCAAATCCAGGTCCTTTTCCATGAGTGACCAAAGGATATAGAGATGCTTAAGAATTAGATCCCCAGCCAAAATGCTGTGAACATCTAATAGCCTGTTAGCTGCAGCATCCAGAAGCCTTTGGATCAAACCCAAGCAAAACACATGTAATATTCTCAATTCTATTTTCATTTCTAATCACCTGCTTCTACGCACTTTGCAGTTCCCTGGCCTGTTTTACGGAACAGATTCCCTAACTGCCATGGGAAAAGATATAGCATTTTGTTTCCACTGGTCATGTGGAAATACAGGTCTTACATTATTTTTCTAGATCTTAGTCTGTTTGATTCCTAAACCCCTGATTCTGTACTTTGACACTGCAAAAGCCCAATTTCAAACCACTTTTGAAGTACAGAATGTAGAAAACTCCAAACATTAAAAAAAAGTAGAAAAGCAGGTAATAGAGGTTAGCTGCTATTCTGCTGTGGGTTTGCTGGAGCCAAGATGTAGGGAATCTGTCTCCAGATGGGGCACTGTTCCTATCACCCCTTTGTATAGTACTTGCTTAGTATATTTTAAGAGAAAAATATGATCGATGTGACTAAAGGCTGGTTTGTCTGACCCCAATGTTATACAAAGCTTTATGAAGGAAAAGGACTTATTTTTGAAGGAAAAAATGCAATACAGCTCTACCAAAGGTATGAATGTCAGATGAATTTGATGATTTTATTTGATAAGATAATTGATTTTCTTGACAAAAGTAGTGCAGTAGATCTAATCTCTCTGGACTTCTGCAAAGTATTTGACATAGTGAAAAGATTAGTCAAACTGGGGAAAACAGGGATTAGTGGCATCATGCAGGAAATGTCTGGAGAGTTAGGGAGAGTATTTAATGTATTTGGGAAAGTTTGGGGTGCAGTGGCTGCCCTTGGAGTCCCTTTAGGGTTGGTGGGGGAGGCTGACTGCATTTATAATTCTAATGTTCCTGGCACAAAAGACAAAGCTTTAATGTTTGTGGCTGAGATGAAATTAGAGTGGATTAGCACAATAGTGGAGGTCCAGAAAGCTGTATTAAAAAAATGGGATGGTCTTGAGGGCTGCAGCAGGAGAGATGGAAGTGTGAAGATGGATGTAATCGTACAAAAAGTAAGGGCACTAAGGGAATCATGCCATGCATTACTTCTGTGAAATGAGGCCTATCTTTTGGAAATGATAAGGGAGAAGAAAGTGAAGTTAGCTGTTCTGGGGTGCACCGAGGGACCCTGGAGAAGGAATTTGTGAACCTGTGATGCATCAGACACCCAGTGTGAACATCACTGATCCAGGGCCTGATGAGACCCTACCTGGAGCACCAGGTAGTCAGACTTGGCACACTAGCTCAGAAAAGGTCTGTTAAAATAGGAACAGCTGCAGAGAAATGCAGCAAATGCAGCCTTTATTTGGCTTTGAGAGATGTGACTGCTGTCTATAGATGCGGGGGGAGGGAGGGTTAACACGGGAGAGTGAGAAGAGCTATTTAAACTCAAGAACAGCATTGGCACAAGAACAAATAGGTATAAATGGGTCATGGATAAACTTAGGCTGGAAATTCTGAAAAGGTTTCCAGCCATCAGAAGAACGAGGCACTAAATTAGTCCTCTTGACAAAGAGGTGGAGGTAAAAACAAACTAGTTTTAAGCTAGAGCTTCACTGCTGGATGAAAGGGATCTTATGATATGCTGGCTTGTGATTGCAGCGGATGGGGCTCAGTGACGCAGAACCTCCTCCCAGCCCTCTGCTTTTCTGCTCCTGTTGGGACATCTTCAGTTTCGCAGTGATTCTGTGAAATCCTACCACCTGCAAGGCAGTGGCTGAAGAGGGCTCGGAGAAGAGACTTTGCACCCGTCAGGAGCATAGAAAATATCTACTGAAGGCCAGCTCTGTGAGTCCGTGCGTGAATATCCCTGGTGTGCACGTTCGTGGGTGTCAGCATCTTTACGGCCTCTGGATGAAAGAATCAGCTTGTTCCGAGCTGGGCACTCCAGCCAGGCAACATTGAGCTTGGCAGGCACAGCAGAGCGGCTGCTCTCTTGTTCCTGCCCTGCAGAAAAAAAGAGTCAGGCTTTCTCGCAACTGAAAGATTCATGACCTGTGACTGAAACTTTTATCTAAATCCTGAAAATAGAGCTGGTCTGATCCTCAACTCCCAGGAAACAGCAGCAGCAGAAGGTGGAACAGGCAGGCATCAGCTCAGCAACGACGGTTCTTTTCCCCGTTTCCCTCCTCAGTCTCTCTTGCTAAGTGACCTCCAGCTGCCGCTGCTTCTGCCACCTTTGTCTGGGGAGCAGCAGTGAACCAAGCAGTGTCCCTTCAGAGGGCTGTGGCATCCGCAAGCAAAGCGTGTGCTGCTGCAGACAGGGCTGCTGCTCTGCTGCAGTATTGCTCACAGGCCAGCGCTCTCAGGATATGTAGTTGCAGTCTCCTGCAGAGAGTTAGTGGCTCATTTTACCCCCAGTCTAATTGCACCAAAACCTGCACGGATGTGGTTAGCTCAGTGCTGGCCTTCTGCTAATCGCATCGCCAAGACACAGGGATGCCAGCGGTAGGTCAGGGCAGTGCTGATGCACTACAAGTCTTGAGGTTGGCTTGGCGCTTTGGCCGGGCTTGCTCATGCCTGATGGAAAATGCCATAGGTCTGTGCCACAGCGATGCATCTCAGCAGGTAGCGGGATTAGAGCAGAATGGTACAATCCTTATGGAGCACAGTGAAACGTTCTCCTACTGGCATAAAGTGGATGTCTCCTTAGCTCATGTAAGAAAGGCTAGCTGAGGAACAGCATGACTGAGATGTTATGTTACCCGTGAAAGTACCTCTTGATACATTTTCTTAGGAGTGACTGAAGCAGCAAGGATGCCAGTCAAGGAGTTGTTCTTATCTGAACGAGTATCTCCTCAACTTATCCTGCAACAGATCCTGCCTTCTGGGCACGAAGGTACTTGGAAAGGCATAAATTTACCATCATAATCAAGTCAGGAAGCAAAGGGGATGCTCTATTCCTGCAAGTGTCTGTATGTTTTCTTTTAAAAAGTTCAGGCCATGAAAAGTGTACTGCACAGTATCCAGGTGATATTGTCTGAAATGGAAATAAAAGTGTGTAAGTGAGTGTCCATATTCTATATGCATTTGAGAAGTACGTGGTACTTCAGGAGAGAAGAATGAACATTTGCTTTTGGGAAGCTTCTTTGTGTCACAGGGTTAAAGATGGAAAAATAAGCTTAGATTTGTAATCATTGCAAAGGAGACAGTTTCCCAGAGGTAAACAGCTCAGACCAAACCTCCTTTCCTTTTGGTGCTACGTGACACCTACTAGAGCTTCTCCAGCAGAGAGATCTTCACTGAATCACTCCTGTAGTCCTTTGTAACTGGCACTGGTATGTCTACAGCTTCTCTTTTTTTCAGAGGAATTGAAAAGACCGTTTCAAATAAAGAGCACAAATCTTGCCTTTGACCAAAATAGCAGATAGAAGAATTAAAAAGACCCAGAGGACAGAAAATGAGTGTTTAAAAGAAAGAAAGAAAGAAAAAAAAAAGACACAGGCCCATTTTTCAGTTTGAGTTTCGGCTCACATCTTCTGGTACTCTCTATATATGAATGCTAGCAGCTCCTGGAGTTAGAGGTGCAATGTTGAGTCTGCTACCACCATTCCAAGTGCAGACACCTCAGGGCAGCTCCTGCACCCCCAGGGTTATGGAAGAAAGAGACTTGGCCTCTTGAAACTACCTAAGATTTTCTTCCAGTGATGAACTCCTGAGAAAGGAAACACTCTTCAAAAATTGCTCACTGAGGAAATGATTATGGATCTTGTGAATACCATTTGGGATTACTCTGGCGATGAAGGATTCATTGCCATCTTTTGTCACTGAGCAGTATGTGCGAATGTGGACGCTGATACTTTTCTCTGGCTTACTCCCAAGGAGAATGCAGCTAAAAAGAGGGACTGGCAGTCGTAGTCTCTGTGGTTGCTGAATGTGCTGTTGACTTCTTGGGCAAGACTTTATTTCCTTGTGTTTCTGTTTGCTCATTTGTAAAGCAAGTATTTTTTCTATTACTGAATGTATTTGTAAAACCAGGCAGTGTCCATGGAGTGCTCTGAGATCCCCGACTCTCCAGAATCACCTGACTCCATTGGAGTGGATAGAGTGCTGCTACTCAAACCCAAGGTCATGCTGACCTTGATTGCTGGACATGACTGAGCCACCTTTTTTTGTTGCTGTTAAAATAGATGCACTGAAAAACAGTTCACTCACTTTTGCCATTTCAGCAGATTCCCTTTTACTCTGAGAGCTTGCTTCAAGTCAAACGGTCAAATTGTAAAAGGTTTCCGTCCATCCAGTAGATGCCTCGGAATGAGAGGAAGCCAGCAAAGATGACACCACAGCAGACATAAGCTGCCCGAACTCAGCTATTACAGAAGACTTTTCCCCATCACCTCATCTGAGTACTAAATAGCTGAGAAGTAATTACGCCTAATGTTTCCTGATCTCTTCCCTCTTTGCACATGGTAGGCTATTCTGTTTCTGAAACACTTGCCTCATGTTCATGGCATTTGGCCTGCAGCAGTGAGGTTGAGTCCAGCCCCAGAACATCTAAAACATTTTCTTCTAATAGATGGCTCACCATAAGCTGGAAATGCGTCACACACCAGCCAGTTATTTCCACATCATAAACTCCTAATGCTTCTTTAGACTGATGGGGTTTTGTATTTGCTAAGACCTGGAAATATGCCAAATATTCTTCCATGCATGACGCTTCTTTTATTTTAGCCACTGTTGAGTTAATCGTTGGGTATTTCTGGTGTTTGAAAGCCCCTCCATTTGCTCCCGAGTATTAGCTTAAAGCACCAAGCCACTCCACAACTAGGAGCACCCCATATAGCAGGGACATGAAACATTTGTGCTGAGACGTGACCTCCCACCCTGGCCATGGGGTTTGCATTGCAGGCATTCCCAGGACCTCAGGGAATTCCTGGGGCTGGGAGCTGAGCTGTCCTCATGTCCATGTTCCCACTCAATGTACTGCTAAACATTTTCTTCAAGCTCTGCATGCCACCGATCCTATTCTCCCGCTTCTCTTCCTTTTTTCCTCCTCCACCCACCTTCCCCACTACAGTCCCAGTAAAGCAGCCTGGCTGGGAAGTTCAGATTATCAGTGTTTGCTGCAAGGAGAGGTGTTTGGGAGGGCAGTGAGTAGGTGCTGGCTATGAGTACAAATTTTCAGTGGTGGCTTGACTTCTGCACTCAGATCTCTGGTGATCCGGTTGGGATGCAATTGACTGTTGGTCCCAAGAACCAAAAGGCAATTCCACTTTATTAATCACTTTGCTAGCTGGTTTCTAATGGTCTTATCAACATGCTTTGCCATCTGCAAACTGTCCCATCTTTGAAGCACTCTGCCTGCTCACCTCTCCCTTTAATTTGTTCCTTTTATGGCAAGACTCTGGTAACTGCAGAATTTCCTCTTTTCCTCACTGACTCCAAGTCTGATTTGCTTTCCAGATTCTCCAGCTGCTCAACACCAGTTAAGATTGTGCGAACTTGTCAGTGATATACCCTTCTTTATTTTTTTTTTTTTCCCAGAGGCTTGTGTGTACAAAGCTTCAAGCATAAAAATCTGCTTCAGTCTTGAAGCTTGGCGGACAGCATCTCAGGCCAGGAGCAAATACCTTTGCAAGGTTAAAAACAATGATAATACATTTGGCTATTTTTCAGTACTGAGAGTGTAAAAATAATAGTTTGTGTGATGGAGGAGTTTATGAGTTTATTTAGCTAAAATGAGTTCGATTTAGCACAAGGATTTTGCAAGGGATTCATCCTCAATACGGCCTTATTGCAGTGCTTTAAATCCCTCCTCTTTCCTCTTTTAAGGTTAATGCAGTTGCATTCACACAAAGATGAGAATGTATTCTGCAACTTTATATTTTGTTCTCCAAATGCATCCAGGAACCTAGGAGTTAATTATATTCACAAACCTACTTGCATATGCACATGTATGCAAATACACACAGGCGCATGCATGCATGGATTGTTTTCTCTTTGCCCTTTCTAAAAGCCCTGACCTTGTACCAACTCTTCTCCTGTAGCTACAGGAACTGCTCCTTCCAGAGCTCTGCAGAGCTGTTCTCCACAAACAAAAGCTTTACCTCCTCAATGCATGGCACAAAGTATCTGTGAGCCACCGTTCATGAATCCTTGCTTCCCAGGCTGACAGCAGACCTCACCACATGCAGTGAATCCTTCAAATGTCAGCTCCCCTAGGGACTACATTTCAAAGGACAGTAATAATAGTAATGCTTTTCACTTCTGCCACACTTCTCATCACAGAATAGCAAAGCATTTGACCAGCACTAGGTCCTGACTACAGGCTTGGAATAACTTTGCAAAAGAGGGGCGTGCTGGCATCCTCTACCCTAGAAGAAAAAAAATTCTCACCAAGCCTCACCAGAGCCACCTGCTATGACCATGGCCTGCTTGCACTCAGCCAGCTATAGGACTAGAGGTCTGGACATGACCAGCCACGCAGGCAGGATGTTGTGCAAGGAAGGAAGGAAGGAAGAAGGGGCAAGGCAGTTAGAGCAGTGAGATCCTGCTTTTACTGAATCCAGACTGTGTAAATTAAACTGATTCAGCCCAAAGCGTTTTCAAGTCACAGCAAACTGCCATAAATCATAGTAAATGTAAACACCTGCAAGATCACCTCTGCATTATCAGTGTACCTCCTGATATATAATCTTACAGCCATCCCTACTTACACGACTAAGGTGGACAAAAGGTGGACAAAGGTAAAGGTGGACAAAATCTCACACTTCAAGTTATTTGAAACCTCTAAACATTTCATGATGCCTAGAAAATAGTTTAGACAATGCAGTTAAGTTTACTATGAGTCATAATGCACAACAACTAATAGCAAAAGTACAGTTCCTGCCCAAATCCCTATAAGCACAAAACAAAAGCCTTCCTGTTATCAACACAGAATCACACTTTATTGCTTAATTCCACCTCAAAACACTTCAGAACCCCAGTCCCACTGGAGGGCTTTTTAGTTATCAAAAATCCAATAGATGAAACGAAAAAGGCATGGAAGAACCCAGACTGTCCAAATTAAAGCCTCTCAGATTCTCTGTAAATCCACCACAGAACATAAAAATCATTAATTTATCTCCTGGCTTCACATCTTCCTGACAACTTAGTATCCAAATGCATTATCAGTGGCCACTCCTTTGCAGCTGGTAACAGCCAAAGGAAAATCGGGAGGGAAAGGGCTTGCGGTTACCAGCACAGACCTGGGCATCACAGGAGCTGCACTTTGCCACAGGCTTTCTGTATCCTCTTGGTCAAGTTGCTTAACCTTTTTATGCCCCATCTCCCTCTCTGTCCTGGATAACAACTGCTGATTTACTTCACAAGGCTTTTGTGAAACTCCATTTGTCAATGCCTGTGATGTATTATTTATTGTCAAAGACATAAACAATGGCATCCTGAAGATGCTGAGCACATCACCTGCATTTTGATTTCTGCCAAAACCTCTCTTCCACTTAGGACAAACCCTTTCTTTCTCCTTCACTAGCATAATAGACTTTTATTCAATGATGATTAAATTTAACAAGCCAATGTGCATGTTTGGGGCCATGAAGTCAGCACCCAATTACCGACTTTCTATAGCAGGGGAGGCTAAAGGGAAAGCCACTGGATTTGTGATGCAGTGGCGGCAAAAAGCATTGCTAGCTTTGAGGACTCTGCGAGACGCCTGCAATCGGTGGTCCTGTCAGCATCCTCAGCAAGGTGTTACTCATGTCTGAAGGGCAGCTTTTAGGGTGAGAATATGCCCTGCATAGATGCTTAAAGAGCAGGAGGATAAGCATATGTGAAGAAAAAGCTGAACAGAGCCCAGATATAGGACATCTATCTCTGTTAATGCTACACAGGGTAAATGTATCTGAGAAAAGGCACATAAAAAGAAGTACATTTTCTATAAATCTTGGTGAAAATACTGGTTTGTTTTTAATATTTTTTCTTCTGGAGACTCTGGTATATCAGGCTCCCTTGCTCCTGTTATAAAACCTGATGACAAACTAGGCAGTGGCTAGATTTAACATCCTGACTGACCTTATCTAACTGACCTTGCACCAAAACAGCACAGTGTGCTGCCAAATTTTCCAATTCTCTTCAGTATCTGAAGTCTCAGGAGGACCATTTTCCTGAATAATTTTGCATCTGCTGACCTTATCGCATTGCCCAGAAACAAACCTGCCAGGCAGTCGGTAGGGGCATTTAAGCACTCGCACAAAAGGGGGAGCTCTGGCTGCAAAGCTCTTCTCTGAAAATGCAAAAGCGCTGGGCTTGCCTGGGTGATGGGCGGCATTGTAAATTAGTGAGAACAACAAGGTCTCTGTCGCTAAAATAAATTTGGCCTCCAAATTCAACCACGAATGAGTATTTGACTAAAATCCTGCCACACTCTGGAAGGCTGAAGATGGTTTGAATGATATGAAGTGTTGAATTTCTAAAGATGCATGGTTTCAGTTTAGGGAGAACTCTTCTCAACACTTAAAAATAAACAAGAGAAAGTTAGAAATGTATCTTGTGACTCTCCAGAAGAGTTTTATGTTATGTCACTTGTTATGCAAGCCAAAAATGGGTTTAACACAAAATGGCACTGACTTTTCAATCATTAATGGCACAATCAACTAAAATACATAATCTGTTGCAGTGAACACAGTGTTTGTAAACACATGCAATTAAAGTGGAATAAGACTCAATTATAATGGGTTATGTGTGCATAATAATGCAGATCATGCAATTCTTATTAGTTGGGCTGTACCCTGAGCTCGGTTCAGGAGGAAATTATATTGAAATGCACTATAATGAAGAAGAAATTTTAATGAGACGACAAGGTTGAAAAAATATTACTCAAAGCAAGAGGAATGAAAGTGTCCAGAGGCAGAATACAAATGACAGTAATACAAAGTCATTTGACTATATCTCCAGCTTTATGCAAAGATTAGAAATTCACACTTGACAGCTGCCAGGAACTAGGTAGGCAGAATTCGCCCCACTGGTTGCCACCATTCGGAGAGCAGGTCCGCGCTCTCTCTCCAGATAAGCTCTCTACAAGCTTTGCTCATTCTAGGAGTTTCACATGGTGCAAGTGACAGAAGAATTTAGTGCTACAAGAGTGTCTAGCTTCTCCCAGGCTGCTACTTTTTAGGTGGAGGCAAACAGTACTCCCAAAGATGCTTAATTTCATTTATTTCCACTTTTTTCCTCTGATAGTATAGGCTTATATCCAAGGTAGATATTATGCACCTATCTGATCCTTCCCTTTGTTTAATCACTCACAGAAGTTGATTTACTTCACATGAATTGCTTTAATTAACCATCACTAGGAGTGGGGGAGAACCAAACTACATTTTCTAATGCACAGAAAATTACTAGTAAACAGAGCCTAGGTGATACTGCACACATAAGAGCTGATCTCAGCTAAAACATGCAGACCTTGTCTAATTCTGGAAACAGATAGCTCATAAACTACTTTACAAAAACCAGTTATAATGGGTACATGTGTACAACAATGCAAACTGTGCTACACTGATTAGTACAAGGCTTTGACTTAATATATGAAAGCAATACAGTGTATGAAGTAAAACAAAATAAATGAGAAAACCAAGATGCTGTGTTGCATTAGCTACACAGTCCTTAGGAGGCTGAAAACCTGAAAAATAACTTGTATTGGCTTGGACAAGGCATTAAGGATATCTGCCCTGAGCTTGTTGCTGTTGGCATGGAGCAGCTACACTTAAGAACATAAAGGTGCACTTCTGTAGAGGGGTAACAAGTGACTGTAAGTGTGAGAGATTAAATTGGAAATTTTACATGGAGGAGGAAACCTTTGTGTGTATCTGGTCCCACAGTACCACCAAGCATAAAAACTCTCAGATAATCAATGAAAAAAATGTCCAGAGACCAGATTCCAAATTCTTTATTCTGAACAAATGCTCACCAGAGGAAATTTGAAATTATATGAAGGAAATGATACTGTCACCACAGCTCACAGTGAACAATAGCCTCATACATATTCATACATTCGTTGTTGTCACGTAATGCCCCAGCTAGGGGTCTGTGCCATTCCCACAGAATGCAGTAAGAAGCATGGTGATCTTCTGGCTTTCTGGGGGGACTGGGTGATCATCCCCCATTGCGCATCTGGCTTTTTTTTCACTCTAACGTCAAGTCTTGCAACCTATGAGGCTTCCCTTGCCAGGAATTTTTTCTGGATATTTAGTCTATGTTTCCCTTTCTCGCTTCCGACTTCTCATACTTTCTTTTACACCCTACCGTGCTACTTAATTCTTCCCTGTCTTTGTTGTTTACACCTTTCAGCACTAGACTGTAATGTCTCTCTGTAGCCATTTTTCTCTGAGTGACAGTATATTACAAATACAGTTCTTCCAGTACTGATTTAGCTCCTTTAATCTTTCTTTATAAATGAATCTCTCCATCCCCTTGATAATTTTTGTTGCTCTTCTCTGAACTCACTACAATTTTTCAATATCTCCTTGCTAATGAGTTTCCCAGAACTGAACACAGTGTTCCAGGTGCAGAAACAGCAGAGCAGCATAAAGGTGGTCTGAACCTGTGCTGCCCCAAACTGCACTGCCCTTTTTGCTGCCATATCTCATTTCTAACGTGGGCCTAACTTGTGCCCACAAGTTTTGAGGGAGAAGATGGAATTTCACCTACTGTTCTGTTTCAGTTGTTTAGCAGGCAGATTCTAAGATGCTAAATTTGAAATTTTTTTAGCAAGTAATTTTGGGTGTGCACATCTGTCCTGAAGGCTTCAGTCTGAACCCTAAGCACCATCACCCATGTGGAAGTCAAAACCCTTAGGTCAAAGCCTTAACCCAAAGCCTTATGTCACTAACTTAGAAAATATCCAAACTGTACAACTGGATGTGTAATTCAAAACATCCCATTTAGGAAGGATGCTGGGGTAGAAGTGGATTTTCGTAAGTCTTTAGGCTAGCAAGATTCACGTCTGCAGAAGCAGACATGCAAAATTATGAACCAAAACGTCCTTTCCTCCTACCAATGAAAACTGATTATCTCTTTTGTTCCAGTGAACAGGAAAAATGATCAAACTCTCCTGTTCTGTAACTAACCCTGAATTCATTTTATAGTGTCCTGACCCAGCTGCTTCTCTCTCTGGATCTGTTTGCATGTTTTGTGGAGGATTTTAGTTCCCCCTAATTTCATCTCATCTGCATATCTTCTTAAAATGTTGCTTCCTCCTCCATTTCTAGATAACAGTGAGGATATTAAATAAAACTTACTTAAATTTGTAGTTGTTCTGCGGTCTCCTCATCTTCAACTCCATGTTTTGACACTCACTGTTAACCTCTCTTTATAGCCTACCAGCCTGTTTTCAATCAAGAAGACAGTGTTCATCTCCAAGCTGATTTAAATTAATTTTTCTAGAAGGATTTCATGAGGCACAGTATCAAATGCACTACTCAGATGCAAATATATCACAGCTCCAGCATTCCCTTCATGTGTTAATTTTCTGTTTCTATCAAAAAAGCAATCAAGTTTGTCTGGTGAGATTTATTCTTGCTAGACCGACGCTGTCTGAGGCTTCGTGCTGCTGGGGCCAGCTCTCAGGCACGCCAAACGCCCACGACCAGAACTGCCTCCAAGGTAGCTGGGTGTAACAATGTCCCTAAAAATGGGTATTTGGGGGGCACTATTATGTTAATCGTACACTGTGGGCTGAGCTAATTGGCAGTTCTGTCATTATTGTATCAGTGCAAGCCCAGGCAGGACTCTGATTTCTGTCCAGAAATGGTTGGGATCCCGCGCAATGACCTGGGGTGCAATTTCCCTGGAGGGCTGCAGCCAGTGGTTGTGGTCCCTCCACCTGCTGAAAGCAACTGCTCTTGTGTTGTGGCAAGGTCATCCAAAATACCTCAGAAAGTCCTGTACCAGCGCATCTTGCTCAGCACCATCTGCAAAGCATCCTGTTCCCTGCCAGGCATCACTCCCAGGGCTCTCTCTACAGTGGCACAGGATGGGGACCTCCTGCCTGGAGTCTCATGACAGATTTAGGAGCAATGAGCTGCAGGGCAGCAGTGGCCTTTGCCACGACGGACTGCAGCCACCCAGGGACCATTGCGGGGACTTTTTCATGGACCAGGTTGTGCTGGTTGCTTTCATATTCTTCACTGCACCACAATCCAAAGCAAGGCTGATTTCTCTATTTTAGAAAGGGTAAAAGGCAGATTTTCAGAAAAGTGTTTTGGGATCATTTATTTCTCCTTTTAAGTGTTTGTATACACTTTTCTTTAGTCACTTAGTCTTCTGTTCACAAATTAGGAGAAATAATCAAATGCAGTATGGCATTTTCACCACTTTGCCCAATATCCTGGGATCTTCTGTATCAGCTGATTTATGTATAGGCTCATTTTCCCTCAAGTATTTTCTCACATGTTACTAAGAAAAGATATTTTATTGGCTTTTCCTCATTTCTGAATAGTTCACATTTCTTTTATCTGTTTCATTAAATATAGATTCTAGTCATCATTAGTTTCATACCCACCCTAGTTTACTAATTAATGGACACACATACTTTCTCTCTAGGATTTTTGCTTGTCTTCTCCCGATACTCATATAATAAATGTCTTTCGTATTCCATTTAAATCCTTTGGCAGCATTAATTCACTATGATTTTTTTTTTTTTTTTTGCTATCCTTATCCATTCCCTGCTGAGCTTTAAATGAATCTGTATTCTTGTTTGATTTCCTTCCCACCATTTCCTATTTCAGTACAGGGTTTTTAACCTCACATCTTTGAGCAGTCCCTCGTGAAGTGACTGTAACTGTAGCAGATAACAAACTTCTAATGCACGCTTATTAGTCATGCAGATTTGTGCATACCTGACTGCCATAGAGATTGGAGGGGTCAAATCTGGAAATGGCCCCTTGTGAATTATGGGTGCAGGGTCTGGGTCAGGACAGGGACCACTGTCATTGGGTCCTCCTAAGCTGAGCATCCTCCCATGAGCCAGGCAAGATGAAGGTGGGCTCCCACCCCAAAACACCAGCCATTAACCCCCCCAAAGGAAGCGGCAGCCCCAGTAAGTTCAACAGGGTCCTTCAAAGGATTCCTGGCATACACCCAATGCATGTGCTCAGAAAGAGCAATAAACATCTTTCTGTCAGTAATTAGTTCCTTAAATAATTAGTTAATATTTGTATAGTACTTCGAAGATGTTAAGTGCTCTATAAGTGCACACATTATTTTTGGCATTTAGGGGTCCTTTCAGTCTCTGCTGGCAGCGCCTAGTTCTCAGCATTAATCAGTTATGTGACATTGCTTAGGGGTGGATGCTTTTAGCAGAAAGGATTAGCTGCTATCTCTCCCCACACTCCTTTTTTTTAAAAAAAAAAACAAATTTGCTGTTTGCCGGGAAAGGGACTATCTAGCTTCACTGCCCCCTTAGGCAGCAGAAAGCCTCATCTTGGGCCCCTGGTCCAGCTGAAAAGCTTTTGTCCTGGGGGTGGGGAGCATAGCTAAGCTAGTCTGACCCATTCCAAGGCTGCTCCTAACAAGTTCCAGCTGCAAATCTTTCCCTCAGCTGTGGCTTGGTGGGGTAAGGGGAAAAGGCAAATTCTCCTCTTCTAGGCCAGGTAAACCATTACATTGTTTGCTGTCAGCTCTAAAGTGATATTTTTGAAAATGAAAGATTGGTTTTTTAAGAGTCACTGAGATTTCAGCAGGGACACTGGTGAAGTTATTCTTAAAGCTGGGCTATCAACATATCAAGTAGCCTCTTGATGTGATTTATCTAAAGCAAATGGAAGTGGTGTCTGTGTTGGTACTGTTTATATTGTTCTTACAAACTTACTTAAAGCTCCTAGCTAATTCATTATTCTAGGAGTCTAATGCAAGGCAGCAGGTACTACAGTTCCCCTGCAGAGTCTATTTTCAATATTAATTATCTTGCTGTGCGTTAAGTAGTTTTTGTTTTTGTGCTAAAGGGTTTATGAAGATTAGATGATTAAAATGATAAAAACTAATTTTCTCAAGCATAGCCACTCTGCAGCAGTCAACTGGAAAGAGAAAAATATGTGCACTTAGTTCTCTTGGAAAAATGGCACTATAACTAAATTATCATATGGGGGGAAGGGAACAGTGGGAAAGGCTGTTTTATCACAAATGTTGCTGTCCTGCTGGTCACACACTTGTGCTTGTGTTGATGTGTCTGCTGCTCATTTTCATTCCCAATAAAGCAGATTTTTGTCTGAGAAATTAATTTCAGTATATGACAGGAATGGCTATCACTTGCAAACGTACCACATCTGCTGCAAAGCTAAGCTCAATGTGACAGCAGAGTATATTTTGACTGCTCTTTGAGGAGGAGGGGGGCTGATGAAACATCCCTGTGGCTGGGTCTGGTTTCATGGCATTAAGCTGGGCTGCAGCAAAAGTGCCTCTTACAGGGGCAGCTGTTACTGGAGGATGATCTTATGGTTAAAGGAATCTCTTTCACAAACACTGTTACCGTGCCTCGGTTCCCTAGCTGCAAAATGATGAGGAAACTCTGAAGAAGGATGTCACAGCCCTACCTTCTGTGAGACATTGTTATTAGTCTGCTAATGCTGAGAGATACCTGGTTTCACTCCTTTGCTCTTTATCCCCCGTGACATCCAGAAGGACTCTGCAGAGCTGTTATGGCTTATTACAATACATTGCTAAATTTGGGGCTGTTGGACCTCAGCAGATTTGTTGGGTTTAATTTTGGCCTAAGAGTGAACTCTGAAGTGAGGATCGGTTGGTTAAGAAAGATATCTCCATCCCTTTCTCTTTGAAACCAGTGGACTTGAAGCGTGATCTGAGCAGCACAGCAGTAGAGATGGGTGCAGCTATCAGAGCCCTGCCCTGCGAGGCTGCCACCCTGAAGAGCCCATGCTGCAGTTTTCTGCCCTGTCACCACGGTCACATCTAGCTTGCTGCCCACTCTCACCTCTGCTGCTTCCATCGCAGGACACATATGTTGGGTTAGAGAGGGCAAAGTGACCCGGGGCAAACCAGCAGCAATGCCGTCCCCATAGACAGTGCTTCAGATCGTTTCCTGTGACTCTGGCAGAGTACCTTTCTCCCCCCCCCGTTATAAGCATGGTGACTTATAAGCAGCATAAAATTTTTGCTATAACAAAAAGTTTGTTATAACAAAGTTTCCTGCCTGTCAGGTAGAGGAATCTGCACAGTGTTTGCTAACGCTAAAGCCATGGGAATTAAAGTCACTCTTATCATTAGCAGTAGTCACCCCCATTGCACACGCGAGTATGAAACCAAAAGAGCAAAAGGTGCTTTGTGAGATACAGTGTAAGCCAAGAAGCTGAGGACAAGCAGAATTGCTCTGATTATTTTGCATGTGGGATATATCCATTTTCTATGGTCCTGTGATGGTTTCTGCATTTTGGGACACTTTCCTGCAATGACTAGCACTCTAAATATAATTTTTTCTATAAGACTGTTGTTGGTGGTGTCATGAACTGTTATTTGTTGATATTATGCAGACTTTTCAATGTCCTAGAATTTATTATGGGTATTAGAGATGCCAGTGTTTATCCATTTTACACCTTCATTATCTGATCTAGCCTCATCATTACTCCAGATACATACAATGGTATTATCAGTGTTGTCTTGTTTCATTATAATTCCCATTTGTTTAGTGCTTTATTTCTAAGAAATAATTTATTAGAAAATATGCTGAAGCATAATCAGCCCCAATATTATGTATGTTTGAATCTCAAGCATTTGACAGAAAACGTCTGTGACTCAGAGGTGGCACGGTGTCTGTTTTAGGCCAGTGTCGGTAGACTGGGCCAACGAGCACACTTAATGCTGGATCCTGAACAGCCTCTGACAGCCCAAAATGTCTGTAGTGGATACCTCAGTCTCCTACATGTCCACAGTGAAGGTTCCTCCCAGTGCTAATATAATCTCTGTTCTCAGAAAATGAGGAGTTTGTCTTATTAATATATGTCCCACCTACAGTAATAATGACTGATGTGTATTTGATCTTTTTCCCCTAGTTCTCCTGAACTGAACCTGTATGTTGTGTGAAGCTACACAGTCAGTTGTAGAGAGGGGAAATGAGGAGAGAAAGACAGAGGGGAGGGGAAAAAAAAAAGAAAAGCAGGATGCAGCTGCCTCTGCCTAAGATGGACATAGACATCACCCTGTCATGCTAGCAACTGTTAGATTTTTATGTTGAGAAGGTTTTTAAGGATCAACTACATAGAAAGTAAAGCCGAGATGAGAATGCAGAGAGGAAAGGGGCCAGAAAGACAGCTGTGACACGTCTGACATGAGGGGATTCTTGATTAAGGAAACAGCCTGTCCACACTGGGCAGAGAAAGTGCACTCAGAGCCTAGGACAACTCGCTGAACATCCTGCCTGAGAGAAAGCATTGAAAAAGCTGACCTGAATCCATTTTTAGCAGTGACGGTTCTTCTAACTGGAGGTGTTTTCCAGCCACAGTGAGCTGCACTCAGCTATGAGCAGGTTCTGCTTTGCTGGACCCTCACGATGCCAGTTCTCAGCCATCGGTGAAGGCGGTGGGATGCCACCGACACTTGGAGGAAGACAGCCTTGGCTTGCTCAACAGCCCTTACCTCTGGTAGCACGATGTAGCTCATGGCAATCTTTGGCCACAAGTAAAACAGTTACAGGAGGTCTTGCAAGAGCATCTGCTGCAATAACAGCGGATAATTAACTCTGTATTTTAGGGAAGCTTACAGTGTGTCTGAGTTAGTAATCCCAAACATAGCTCTTCATCCATGTTAAAGGCTGGAAGGGAAAAGCCCTAGTTTCTCAGCTTGCAAGGTGTCATTAATAAATCAACCCATGGAGAAAATACCAGAAACAGTGTTTTGGAACAAATGATATTATTTAAAAAATATATTTAATCCAGCAAGTAATTATCACACCCACTGATATTTGTTAAGATATAATTCAGTGAAAAATAAAATCTGTATTTCTCCTATAAATTCTGGCTCGATTCCCACAGATACCAATCCTCAATCTTTAGCCAAAATTTGCTGAGGCATCGTCTGACACAGAAAATGGACTCTGAGCTCTAACATGAAACCTAATTACAGGAGGTACTGCAAGACAGGGCAAGAGATGATGCCTGTAGTGCTGAAGAAGACAGGGTTTGGCACCCACTCTTTTCCAGCAAAAAAATACCAGGTATCAGTAACACTGCCTTAGATGCAGAACGTGCGCGCAGACACATGCATACTCCAGTATTGAAAAGCATAAACTGCCTTCTCTCCTCTTCACTCAAACCCCTAATGCCTGCAGCAATAGCAACAAATACCGTAAAAATTGGAAATAATGTTCTAATTCCCAATGCGAGGAAGCTGTGGTGTGTGCATGTGCGCACAAGGGGTAGTGGGAGGATTTGGCTAGTAGGTAAGAAGTCAAAATTGATTCTACACAACATAATATTTTGAAAGCCTGTCCATCTATTCATCAGGACCTGCCTTGTGTCTGGGCAGCGATGGCAGCTGGGTCAGTCACTGCAGCGATGCCCATCTAGGGACAGCAGGATATTGTGGGGGGCTTATGTCTCTGCAGGCATTCAGACCTCTGGCATCAGGACTGGATTCCCCAGATGCCTTTTCCTGCTTAGCACTCAGGAAGCTGCGCTTTGCTGACGGTTTTGCCTGGAGGCTGTGTATTCACACAAACGGGAACATTGCCATTGGCTGTATGAAACAGCATAGGAATGAAGGCGGCTGGCAAAGGCAGGTTAACAGCATGGCTCTGAAACAGGCAAATGCAAAATGCACTTTTGTGTGGGAGCTGCTCAAAATTGAAGGCTCAGCCTGCCGCGGCAGTAGTGTGCAGGTAGTGGGAACAGTCAGCGACTGTGTCCAGCAAAGTACCAGCTCCCAAACAGTGTCCAAGCGTGGACCACTGGCTGCATCAAGAGTGAACACGGGTACCCGCTCTCAGAGTTCAGCTTTCGTCACAACTGCGCAAGTGACGTGGAGCAAACGTTAACACATGTGTTAGAGAGAAATGAGAAACAGGGGATCTCAGCTCTCCAGCAGGTGCAGGGAATCTGTCTACAGCTTTGTCAGGTAAGTGGTATAGGCTGTGGTATAGGCTGTAAGGTACCTCTGCTCCCTGCTGTTTCTCAAGCACTGTTTCTCATTTGGGACGTGGTTTGACATTGCAGAGCACTGGGTAGGACCCATTCCTTTGTAGGTTTGTCTCCCTGTGGTGCTGTTGTCTGTATCTGCCCAGGACCTCCTATCCACAGTTTGATATTCCTGCTGGATTGCCTGGACACTGCTGGAACTGAGAAGTGTCTGTGTGGTTCCTGTCAGCAACTATTTTCTATATGATGAAGTGATGACAACTAAGTGTACCAAGGTTAACAAGGCTTTTCCTTCTCTGAGGGATATGCCTCCTATATCTCCTAGGATCACCTGTGTTTGACTAAGCTGCATAAGAGCACCTTCTAATTGTTCCCATCACGGCACCCTACCATCGCTCTCTGCCACTCAGCTAGTTCTCACTGCATGTCTGAGACCTTCTCATTCTATGACCAGCATCACATAATCCTCACACATCAGCATGCAACAGCCACCAGAGATCACGTATAGGCATTAAATGCATTTGTTGAGAGGAGGGTTCCTAGACAGAAAAATTAAAGAGCCATTCTCCAAGGTTTGTGCCTGAACATGCACCATCCCTTCACTAAGCTGGGATTAATATTTCAAAGGAAATACAGTCTCCTGTGGGCACTTTCAGAGAGGCCCCACGAACCAGCTGAACCAGGGTAAACTTGTAAGATACACAATCTTCTTGGCTTCTTTCTCTCTGCAGTATGTATAGTAATAAACCCCTTATCTAAGTATACATGTGTTATCAGGGATGCAACATGAACTTTGTTAGTTCTCATTACCCAAGGACAGGTAGATCTGTTATTTACTGTTTCAGCGCTCACAGCATATTTGTTGGATGGTGTGAAGGGTTCATCTGGCCACAAAGAATTCATGCTATATCCTGCACAGCATGGGATACACACAAGAAGACACTGTTAATACAGAATCTCTCTACTGGTGGTGAGGCAAAATTACCTTCCTTGATTGTCCCAGCTGGCATGGGATCAGCTGGGTAATGAACACCTTAAATTTGCATTCCTTGGGGCATCAGGAAAGGAGGAACAACACTTTACCTTAATGCAAGGTAAAAATCATAGTACGGCAGTGGAGATGAAAACTGTGAGGTTGCCCTAAGGAAACAAGGGAATATTCATCACTCATTTAGGAAATAGCAGGATGAGACTCACAGATTTTCTAAATATCTGAGTAAAGTTCCTAGAAGAGAAGCAACTAATATGCTTTCTGGTACATGTTCTAATTTTGCATGACTGGTTAGTGCATTGTGGTAAGTTTATGGTGGTCATGACATGCTTTGTGATTGTGATCAATATCTAATTAGGCAAAATGTTAATTTGTTAATGCCTGAAGCTTTAAGCCTCACCTTCAAGCATCAGCCCCATGTGCATTACTGTTCTCTATGACAAATCACTTGTGTTCTTGTTCTTGACCTAAGAGCGTTAACCCCTATCATGACAATGCCATTAGCTCAGTTTAACCTCTTCTTTTTTCTTTGTGTGAAAAGCTAAACTACAGCTGTTGGTTAGTGAAAATGTGATGCAGAACGCACTGCTGAGGCTTATTCCCTCTGCTGCAATCCCTGCAGGAAATATGGACGGATAGCCTTGCCCTGTGTGCTGGTTTACACAGGAATGAACAAGATGCTTTTAAAAAAAAGCACTTTCTGGTGATCCAGAACTGCTGCAGTTTCCTTCTGCAACATGAGGAAGTTACTGCCATCCTTTTCCCTTTCCTCCTGCCGGGAAATCCATTGCTGGTAGTATAGCAGCACCTAGAGGCCCTGGGCTGGAGATGGCAGCATGGCAGCAACCTGCCAGGGACAGCCCCTGCCCCGAGGAGCCTGCAGATGGGGGGTAAAGGAGGTGCTGTCGGAGTCCCAGTGAGCGCCCACAAAACTCTGGGGCTCAGGGAGAGAATGCCATTTTCCTAGTGTCACAGAGGATTTGGGGATGAAACCAGAATGGACCCAACCTTCCTGCATCTCAGGACCATTCCCCCCTTCCATATTTAGACCCACCAGCTCTGTGAGACGTAACAGACTCACCAGAGCTGATTTCTGGGGAGGATCCTCTGATCACTTGCCTTCCCAGCAGGCAGGGGAAGGAGAAAGGTCAGCCAGTTTGTACTTAAGAGATATGCCTCCTTATCTTGTTAAACCCGAGGCTCCCTGTTGGCAATACCTGCACCCCCAGCCTGCCCATACCCCTCTCCCTGCCTGCTTCCCAAGAGCTTCTGCTGTGTCCCCAGCTCCTCCGCCTGCTCTGTTCTCCTGCATGCCTCTCCCACTGCTCCAGGGCAGCCCCAGGATCTTCAGGGGCAAGTTACCCTAGAAAAAACCTGTAAACAGCTCTGCCCAATGGAAGGGATCTCTGCATGGAAGAGATCACCGCCTTATCACTGAATAATCCCTCTCAGTATAGGGTAGGGTAGAGCTTTTTCCAATTAAAGCTTTTTTTTGGTCTGTCTGTAGAACTTGATATAATACATTTAAAAATTCTGTGGGGGTTGGGCATGTCATCTGATCCTGACTTGGTCAAGGAAGGGAGAATCTGCCATCTACACCGACCCGGTTAGTCGTTAGAAGCAGCTCCCCTCGCTGCTCACTGGAGCTCAGCTGGCTGCTTCCAGCTGTTTTTCCAGACACCTTTTACTGAAAGATTAAACAGTTCTTTATGCCTGATATTTTCCTCTCATGAAACTACTTTTGTGTTCAAATTAAGTCACTTTTCTGTCTGACTTTAACAGTTATATAAGCTAAGAAACAAATTTGTCCTCTACAGCCTTTTGTCATTGCTATGGATCTGAACTGGCTTTGATATTTAAGTATTCATGAGAAAATATGGATGCTAGAAATAGTGCAGCAATTTAGTATAATGCTATATATGGAGGTAACACTTCCTCCAATTAGTCTTAATTTCCTTATTAATATAGCCGTGAAACTCAGCCTGTCTTTGGTGTCTGCCTGGAGAGGCACTTGTTTTCACTCTGGGTTTAGGAGGGGAAGCTCCCAGCAAAGGGGTGGAATTAGGGGAGGATAAGGAGATCTGAGGAGAGTCAGGTCAGTCCAACCCTTCCCAAGGGGCTGGGGAACATGACTGAGGTTTAAGATTGCAGTTAGTTCCTGGCCAAGGAAAGAGGTCTCAAACATTTGAACAGGGGGATGAGATGGCTGTATGCCACCTGCTCTCCAAATAGAGCTGTGCTACTTCTCTGCTGGGGGAAATGAGACAGGGATAAGACTGGAAGAGAGGAACTTGGTCCATTTACTGGGAAAGCTGATGAGTACATGGAGACCTCGCCTTGCCTCTGCATGTCACTGCTTGGGCCAATGGTGGGTTCATCCTCTAATCTTGTGGGCTGAGCCATTCCTGAGTTGCACGGCTCCTGCAGGGAGGGCTATGGCAAAAGCTGAGCTGATGGAAGGGCTCTGCATAGGACAGATGAGTAACATACCTGTCAAGTGATACAAGTTAGAGCAGGCCAGCTTTTTGTGTGCAGACATGCTCTTCCAACCCTTTCTATTGATCTTATTTTATGCTAGGCCTAATCCTAGCACAGACAGAACAACACTTAAGGACAGAAACATCCCTTAAGACAGGGCCTCAGCTCTGTGCCACATCCTACTGGCTTTCCTTTTCACCCAAGGTTTTCCCTCTGCAGTTGGTGGCAAGTGTCTTAATGCTGTTACACTGGTGTCTAGGAGGTGCAGCTTATGTTCATACTCCCTTTGCACAGGACCTTTGACAAATGTATAAATACATATTAGAAGACAGTCCTGGAACAAAATGGGCAAACAGACGATAGGGACATAACCAGAGAGAAAGGAGAATGGAAGTAATTTTCACAAGTGAGTCTCTCACTGCCCTGCCACAGAGACACCTTGCTTTTTATGCTTTCCTTATAACCAGTTGCTTTCTTTCACCCTGTTTTTCTTTCCTTCATCTCCCATTACCTTCAAATTACACAAGCTATGGTTATGCTTTGTACAAAAGCTTTTATGCAACACAAGTATTGTGGAAACGTAGTATTTTCACTGTGTCCTGACACCATCAAGCTAGCAAGCTAATTCATCACTGCTCTCCCTGTGCCTGGCAAGCTGAAAGGTAGTGCCTTTAGATGTCAGTGCTCATAATGGTGATTGTATTTTCACCTGCTGGTTCATAATGTGCTGGTTACCAACCCCAAATAAGCAGGGAACATTTCTCACTCCTGCAGCCGTTATTGAATCATTAGCCAGTCTCCCTGGGTACTTTTGGCAGCTTCTCATCACCTCCACAAAGGGCTTTTGGCCACAGAGGGCCCTGGGGCAGGCTGAAGGTGGTGGGGTCACTCTCAAGCACTGAGGTGTGATTACTGAAGGAGAAGAAGCAATTCACCTCGCTCTCATGTGATAAGCAGCAACATCGTGCAGATCTACAAACTCCTCGTTCCTTAAAACCTGATATTCCAGCAGGAAGTGGTGTGTGGAGCCGAGCAGGATGGCAGGACCAGCATAGTAATTAAAGCATGTCAGCAAACAAATTTTTTGTTAATACTCATGAATAAGACTGTGCAGGTGGAATGCTTTGGAAAGAACAGGAATGTACAGGTAGGTCTGAGACTGCTTGCTCTCCTACTTGAGCAGTGCCATCGGGAGCCCTCTTTCTTGCTCTTGAGAACAGCGTAATGCAGTGAAGGATTTATCTCTGTTCCCAACTTTCAAGAGGATAAAACTGGTAGAATGAGGCTTTGATTCCCACTCCCTGATTAGCTCCACTGCCTAAAAAACCTGAGCTCTGTGACTGGTTGTCTCTTTCTGGGAGAAGAGAGATGGCTCAATCCCATCTTCTTGTCCAACTAGCTCCCCTCAGGCACATTCTGCATTAACCCTACCTACACCTAGCTGGTATCCTCAAGTGAGCATCTCTGCTACTGCAGCTATTCTTAACATATCAGGAAAAAAACCCCCTTCCGTAATCTAAGTCTAAAAAGTTGGTCCAGAAGGAGGATGAAGAGGGCTGCAGGAAGACATTCTCAGCAGAGGAGGTTGCATAATTGCAAAAAAAGCACATTCTGTACAGGCCCAAGTACTGGTCCACAGAGAGGCCAGGTCTGCGAGTAACTTTACTGATGCTAATAAATCAATATGAGTGTGTATGAGATCAAGACCTATGAAAATTGATAAGGGCAACTAGCCAGCTGGTGTGTGTCAGTGCAACTCCACAGAATTTGATTCGCACCAGTTGGTCAGCTACTGACCATAAGGCCAGAAGCATATGCAATGTGAGCTGCCGCAAAGTAGGGGCCCTACAGAGCTCTGCTCACCAGATGCTTCATGGAGTCCATTAATTACTTAAAGAGCAGATGAGCTGTTTGAGTGTTTCCTCAGGAAACACCGAGAGAAGCAAAGCAGAGAATTTGGAGCAGAGTTTCACAGGGATGTCAGGGCAGCTGTGGAGGAGCAGCTGGTGGGCAGGGCAATAGGAGGCAGCGAAATGGACTATGCCTGCACATGCCACTTGACAGTAATTATACCTGTTGGACTTCTGCATGCTCCTTCAAAACTTCTGTGGGAGATCTGCTTAGTAGAGTACCATGGGATAAAGCCCTGGAGGGAAGACGGGCCCAAGAAAGCTGGTTAATATTCAAGGATCACCTCTTCCAAGCTCAGGAGCAATGCATCCCAATGAAGAAGAAGTGGGGCAAAAACGCCAGGAGGCCTGCATGGATTAACAAGTTGCTCCTGGACAAACTCAAATGCAAAAAGGATGCCTACAGAGGGTGGAAGCAAGGACAGGCAACCTGGGAGGAATACAGAGAAATTGTCCAAGCAGCCAGGGATCAGGTTAGGAAAGCTAAAGCCCTGATAGAATTAAATCTGGCCAGGGACATCAAGGCCAACAAGAAAAGCTTCTATAGGTACGTCGGTGATAAAAGGAAGACTAGCAAAAATGTGGGCCCTCTCCGGAAGGAAACAGGAGACCTGGTTACCCGGGACATGGAGAAGGCTGAGGTACACAATGACTTTTTGCCTCAGTCTTCACCGACAAGTGTTCAAGCCACACCGCCCAAGTCGCAGAAGGCAAAGGCAGGGACTGAGAGAATGAAGAACCGCCCACTGTAGGAGAAGATCAGGTTCGAGACCATCTAAGGAACCCGAAGGTGCACAAGTCCATGGGACCTGATGAGATGCATCTGCGGGTCCTGCGGGAATTGGTGGATGAAATTGCTAAGCCACTATCCATCATATCCGAGAAGTTGTGGCAGTCTGGTGAAGTTCCCACTGACTGGAAAAGGGGAAACATAACCCCCATTTTTAAAAAGGGAAAAAAGGAAGACCTGGGCAACTACAGGCCAGTCAGTCTCACCTCTGTGCCCAGCAAGATCATGGAGCGGATCCTCCTGGAAACTATGCTAAAGCACATGGAAAATAAGGAGGTGATTGGTGACAGCCAACATGGCTTCACTAAGGGCAAACCATGCCTGACAAATTTGGTGGCCCTCTATCATGGCGTCACAACTTTGGTGGATAAAGGAAGAGCAACTGATGTCATCTACCTGGACTTGTGCAAAGCATTTGACACTGTCCCGCACGACATCCTTGTCTCTAAATTGGAGAGACATGGATTTGACGGATGGACCACTTGGTGGATAAGGAACTGGCTGGATGGTTGCACTCAGAGAGTTGCAGTCAACGGCTCGATGTCCAAGTGGAGACCAGTGACAAGCGGCGTTCCTCAGGGGTCAGTAGTGGGACTGGCGCTGTTTAATATCTTTGTTGGTGACATGGACAGGGGGATTGACTGCACCCTCAGCAAGTTTGCCAATGACACCAAGCTGTGTGGTGCAGTCTACACACTGGAACGAAGGGATGCCATCCAGAGGGACCTTGACAGGCTTGAGAGGTGGGCCTGTGCAAACCTCATGAAGTTCAATAAGGCCAAGTGCAAGGTCCTGCACGTGGGTTGGGGCAATCCCAAGCACAAATACAGGCTGGGCAGAGAATGGATTTTCCACCATTCTGGGGAGAAGGACTTGGGGGTGTTGGTTGATGAGAAGCTCAACATGACCTGGCAATGTGTGCTTGCAGCCCAGAAAGCCAACTGTATCTTGGGCTGCATCAAAAGAAGCGTGACCAGCAGGTCGAGGGAGGTGATTCTCCTCCTCTACTCTGCTCTCATGAGATCCCACCTGGAGTACTGCGTTCAGTTTGAGGCCCCCATCATAAGAAGGAGATGGACCTTTTGGAGCGAGTCCAGAGGAGGGTCACGAAGATGATCAGAGGGCTGGAGCACATCTCCTATAAAGACGGGCTGAGAGAGCTGGGATTGTTCAGCCTGGAGAAGAGAAGCCTCCAGGGAGACCTTATAGCAGCCTTCTAGTACCTACAGGGGTCCTACAAGAAAGCTGGAGAGGGACTTTTTACAAGGGCATGTAGTGATAGGACAAGGGTAATGGCTTTAAACTGAAAGAGGGTAGATTTAGATTAGATATAAGGAAGAAATTCTTCACTATAAGGGTGGTGAGGCACTGGAACAGATTGCCTAGAGAAGCTGTGGATGCCCCATCCCTGGAAGTGTTCAAGGCCAGGTTGGATGGGGCTTTGAGCAACCTGGTCTAGTGGAAGGTGTCCCTGCCCATGGCAGGGGGGTTGGAACTAGATGATCTTTAAGGTCCCTTCCAACCCAAACCATTCTATAATTCTATGATCAGGCATGGCACTACTTTAACTCTGTGAACTGTGGTAGCGATGCTTGTCTGGAAACTATGCGAACAGGAAAATCCAAAAAGCATGTGAGTGTTTTCCAGACTGTAGGTAATCTTGTTTGATTTTTTAGTAGGTATTAGGTCTGCTGGTGGTTTCCTTATTTTCAGTGAAAGGGGCACAAGTAATAGCTGCCTTGCTCAATGTCATGAACGACTAGCGAAGTCAGCATTAGCTGTGAGAGCCATTTCCTTCATTGCATTAATTCGGGTGTGTAAGATTTCATTAAATACAAGAAAACAGACATTGACTGAGTACTGCAAAGCCTTTCCTAACTACAGTTACTCCTTCTTGTCCTTTATTTATAAACTGAATCCATACTAGAACTGTACATGTAGCAATTGGCTTAAAAAGTGACAGTAACCAATATCTTTGCAAACTCACAAATAAGAATGATTTTAGCTTCCAGAGAGGGAAAGGTTGTATTTCCCATTCTACAGGTGGAGGTTTGAAGCCCAAACCTTGCCTAGGGTCTCTCCTGTTACCTGTGTAAGAGCCAGGAACTGAAGTCAGATCTCCTGTACTCCAGCCCAACCCTGTTACTGTAGGGCTATTCTCTAGTCTCTTATTCCTGCAAGCCATTACTCTATAAACATGATAAATAGACTGGTAGAAGTGTTTAGCATTGAATATTTCTAGAGTATAATCATTCCAGCCTCCCTTGGCAGCAGAAACATTACTCTTATGTCAAAGATGGGGAAACTGGGACACAGTGCTTTGTCCAAGCTTGTGGGACTGTTAGGATCAGAGTCCTACAGCTCTGGACTGTGGCTCCGGGTCAGTCCTATGAACTATGTTGCCTGTCAGTGCTAGCTACTGCCAGTGAATTAAATAATAGCTTCGTGGAGGAGGAAAATTAAGCAGTACTGACAAGGGAGACAAGATATGCTTTTCAATGAGATCTGAAAATTGAGACAGAGAGTTGATTAGGTTCGTATCGCTGTGCGATCTAGAGATGCTAAACAACCAGCTATCCACAGCAACGGTGGTGGGAATATCGACCAGATGGAATTGCTCCTCCTGAAACGCAGTAACCCGTTAGTACTGCAGTGCTGCTTGGAGAGAGGTTATTTTGTCATGAAAGGAAAGAAACAATCCTTTCTTTCTCTGACCCCCAAAATCTTAGGGGTGCAACATCTTAGGGTGTTGTTGCACCTGTGTGCAACAACATGGTACTTAAATTTTCCTTGACTAGTTTGCAAAGATAGTGTCAGAGAAGCACATGGAGACACAGTGGAAGAGAGAAAGTTATAGGTAACAGCCCTACTATTATCAGTACCATGAACACATCTATATGGTGAGGCCACGTCTATGTTGTGATGGGACGAATTGCAGGAAAGACAACATTTGAGTGTGCTGAGCCCCAGGATGTGAGTGCTCTGGTCCCTGGCACAGGCTGTACCTTGGCTGTGGTTCAGATGTGCTGGATGGAGGAGAGACCAGGAGGCAAAGCAAGTGGCCTGTGCTGCCTCTTCAGGTCCTGTGGCTGAATGACGCTGGGGCAGATCAACTACACTCAAGATTTCCCCTTCCAGAAAACTCTAGGGAATGTCAGATGACAACGGGGGAGAGTGATCTTGACAGTAGGTTGAGAACTGCAATGAGTTCACAAGTGGTACAGGCATGGTGAGAGAGAGAGGAGGGTGTGCAAACACCCACACACCAAACTTGTAAGACACAAGATGGAGAGGGAGGATTATGGATGCTGAAACTTTTTGGAATACTAGTTTTCCAAGAATATCTATCTTTGCTATGATGCTCCCTCTCCAATTACATTACTAATGCTTTGTTACGCAAAATCCAGTTCCAGCTGACTGACGTACTGTATCAAACAAGGCACATCACGAATTGGTGTGTCAGCCTGGTGAACTGAAGAGGAAAAAAACCATATCCCTATTTCTGAAAACTGTCTTTAAAAAAAAATTAAACTCTACACAAACAAAAATACCAAACAAGCTGCCTCTATATATCGTTGCTTACAACTGTATTACCAAAAGGCAAGGGTATGCTGTTGAGACAAGGTGGCGAGGGTCTAGATGAGGTGGAGAGGCTGATTTTTTTCCCTGTCTTACTGAAGTCCTGAGGACAATGAAAGGCAGCAGTGGCAGCTGCTGCTCTGTACCCACACATGTGTCTGCCTGCCAGTTCTGCCTGACTTAATGGGGCACCTGGAGTCCAGGAGGATCACCTCATAGTGAATGCTCTGCAGTTCACATTAGGAAGTATTGTCTGCAGCTCTGTTCCCCTCTACAGACTGCACTGTAGCTCAGTAATGGCCTGGGTGGTAATAAGAGAGCTGAATAGAGCTGCACTGCTATGTTTTGTTGGAATGGAAGAGATTAGGGACTATTTACAAACATCACAGCTTCCAAGGTTTTGGAAAACCTTTCAACAAGTTTCTTTGGTTGCAGAAAGGTCTCTCAAAGCACCCTGCCTTTAGTGCTGTTGTAATCCTATTTTCCCCATGATAATTAGTCTGCAGAGAGCAGGAGGGCTCCTTGCTCTGCCCGCCTGCTGCCAGAGATGCTCCTGCTGATCAGGGGATAAGAGTGGGCTCTGGGAGCCCTGGCAATGGCTCTGCTTGGAGGACCTTGGGTGGTCGAGGCGGACATAGCATGTGGATCTGGAGGCAGTCAAGATACCAAAGGGTTTCTGGAAAAGTAGCAGTATTTCTGGATGACTGGGCACAGTGGTGAATTTATAGGGCTCTTCTGCTGCTTCAAAAAGGAGCAGCAGAGAAGCAGGGGTGAGGGGGGAAGGATCAGCGTTGATTAAGCTGACAGTTCTGCTAATGTCACTGTGGACACAGCCACTTTCCTTTTCTTTGCCAGCAGCAACTTAAATAATAAGATGCAGAGGGAGAAGGAGGGAGTGTCAGTGCTGGGCTACTCACAGTGCTGTTGGCAGTATTTAGATGAGAAACTGGGGGTGTGATGGATGGCCATGATGCAAAGATATGTGGTGATCAGTGCTCTGGAAACACAAGCAGATTAAGTAGGACTGTGCGTGGCTAGTCTGAAGGTGACTCTACCAAGAGTCAGTTGCTAGATGCTAATCAGTTTTTGTCCCCCACAAATATTTGTACTGAACTCAGCTGTGGATACAAGAGTTCTTGCAAATATGTTGGCAGATGCTGCTTTCTCACTTTGGCCGAGATCTGCAATGCTGTGTTGCTGACTGGGCTCTAGGGTTCACAGGCAGAGTTTGATCCTGATCAGATCGTGACAAGCAAAGCTGCACTTCAAGTCTTGGCAGAGCTGTAAGTGGTCCAGTTGTCCTGTCTCCATGCCCCTGGTCCTGCACCCTGTGTCCCCACTGATTAGCCGTTGTATAGGCTGGCTGAATGGTACTCTTGTCACACCATGGTTTGAAGATAAACTCACTTCTCAAACTCTATAGGAGTCTTTTTCCCAATTTTGCCTTCCTTCTGGCAGTCAAGGATGATCTAGACACCTCTGTCTAAGCACCTCTAGCTTCATGACTACTGTAAGGCAGGGTGTGACTGGCTGGCCTGGGATGTACTTGCAAGCTCTTGTGAGATGGGATAGTCTTTGTCATCTTCATAGACACCAGTGAGGGCTGGAATGAATAGGGATAATCCCCAGGTAAGGAATGTGAACCATAGTGTCCATGCCCTGTACCTGTATCAGACCTGATGACTGAAACTAAATCTTTTAGATCTGCTCTTTAACCCTAAACCCCTCCTTTAGAGAAGGAGGAGGGGGATGTAGAAATATCTAGACTGGCTCCTGTATATGTACCATCAGCATGTGGGTCTGTATACTAAGAGTTCGTAAGTATTTTTAACTGTAGTTAAGGACAGTGTCCACCAAATTTTGTATTTCACACAGTGGCTCTTAAGTCTATGTTAGACTGCTGGACTTGGATTTAGGCCTCATTCCATCCATTTTCATGGACAGATTCAGAGTAAGTGAAGTGTCTTTCTGATTTTATAAGCTTGATGTGTATTGTACATAGTTAGCTGTGATGGGCAACTCTGAGAAGAATCATTCATATAAATACCCAGATATCACTATTTGGATCCATATCTCCCTGGTCATTATGAAGAGGTGATCTTTTGACATCTTTCAAAACACAACGTCAAGCTGTTTCCAAGGAGGTTTCTGCTTGGAAATGAGTATAAAGCTTTAGTTTTAATTTTGTAGGAGTTAAATTGAATGTTAATAACATCTCCAACACTAGACTTCACATATAGAACATTATGGATATCTATCTAGTGTTTCCAATTAACCAGGGGCACTGTCTTTGCTGTCTGTGTCATCCAAGGACAAAAGTAATTCATTAGGATAGCAAATTGCCTTCCACTCTTGCAAATTAGCATTAGAGCATCACTATAGAAATAATCCATGCTATCTGGATTATGGCAATGGAATTGCTATAAATGAAAGCTGTTTTCTGAACTAATATTTATAGAAGACGAGAGAGAGATATATACATGAGGGCCATTACTAAATAGATTTCAGTTTTTTTTTTTTTGAAAGAGGTTCTTTTTCTCCTGAAAGGGTGATGTACATCTATCTTGCAAAGAGTTTCCTTAGAGGGTTTAAATGAAGAGTGAAGCTTTAAGAACAAAGTGAAAATGGAAGAAGAAATATACTGCTTCAAAAATGAGGCACTTGGGGTTTCAGAGAGTTATTAATCCCCTCCTGCCCCGAGGGCATTCCTGTGTGACCATCAAAATGACACACATGCAGCTGTCTGGCAGTTTGCCACATCTCTAGGTTTGATGGACTTTGCTCTGGGGATGGCTAAACCTCCAGCTGTTCAGAATGGCAGTTTGTTTTCCTTGACAAAAATGCTCAGATTTTTATCTGACCTATCCGAGTCCACAAAAGTAGATTATAAATTGTTTCAAGTCTTTTTTCAACACCTTTTCCTTACCAGAACCTGGAAACACAAGAGGCCGTCAAAACCTGAAAGCCCATCCTGCCTGAGCACTGCTTTACCATTAGATTAGGATCAATGGTTGTACCAGGGGCCTGCTAATACTGCTGTTGTACTTGTGGCTTAACAAAACATGTAATAAAGTGCACCTTATTAATACAGGGGGTTGAGGGGGAAACCCGGGCATATGTCTATCTGGCTTGGTGATAAGACTGCAAAGATCACATATACCCCAGGACAGCACGAAGCAGTCCCTAGCTGGTTCCCTAGGGCAGTACAGCTCATGCAGTTACGTGGCACAAGTGTATACGCCAAATAGGTAAAGTGAGGCAAAGGGTGAGTCAGAAATATACTCCAGGAGGCAAAGTGAACTCTGCAAAGTGGGCAGGAGCTCAGTGGCAGAGCTAAGGGTGTGACGGAGGGGCATCAGCCGGGGGCCGGGGCTGGCGGCAAGGGCTCCTGGGAAGGCAGTGTGTTTCTGTGCGCATGGCTGAGCCATCAGTGCTTGAGCTGGTTTGGTTCTGATCACCTCATCAGCTTGGGCAATCTCTAAATCAAGAGATTCAGAGCATTGAGAAACAGTTTAATAATAACTGACAAGATACTGGCATTGATTTTGAAAATGCTGCACAGGTATGATAAAAGAGCAGATCTGTGATGGATGACAGGGAACTGCATGAACCACCTGTTTGGCTTTGTTTGGTGTTGAGTAAAAGATGAGAGAGAGAGAAAAGAGGATCTTCTAATAGTACCATGAATCTTAACAGTGTAAGACACACTCAGCCCACATAAATTTCGGAGCCTCCCTTCCCATCCTATGCAGCAGCACACTGATACAGGGATGGTTACTGAGACAATATCTGATGCTTGCAGACAAAATGTTTATTTGCTTTTATAAAAAAAATGAGCTGGAAGTACAGCTCATGAGTGCAAACTGGGAAAGAGGACAGATATTTCCAAAGCTACTGCCAATCCCCTTACATGGACATGATTTGACTACTGCACTTAATCGAGACAGACCCATGACTCAACACGTGAATCTGAACTGAATTGCATTCACAGGTTTTGATTCATTATGACTCCTAAGCTCCAAAAATAACAGCCTTTCAAAAAATTTATTTTAAAAAGAGAGTGGGGGGTGATTTTAAAAAAACAACAACAAACCAACCCCTCTGAAATAATGGGAGCAGCTGTACATATCTCTTAGCAGTGAAAGAACTAAAATCTGGGTATTTTCTGACTCAGATAAATCTTAACTTTCCCGTGTGTATAACTGAGACTGTAAATCTGGAGAAAGGCTGCCGCGGGAAGATGAAAGTTCCCTTGCCAAATGAGGACTTGACTCTTCTTGCTCAAATACACAAGTTTTCAAGATTATTTGCTTTGTGATACAGCTCTAAGTCCAGGTCTTTCAATCTCTTAACAAAACTCCTGAAGGTATTAAATGCATGTGCAATAGACAGGATTCAGGGAAACAAACCTGCTGTATGTCTTCCAAAAAGAATAGCACATCTGCAAAAAGGAATACCAAATTGGGATGCCTAATGCACTCAGGGCAGGAACACAGTAATTTCAGAGTACCTGGAGTAGATGCAGCATGCACTTACAGAACTAGACCTGGAGCCATGGCAAATCTGTCCCCAAAATGTTTGGCTATTCAGTTAGTGCATTGGAAAATATTGAACACTTTGGATCTTCAGTTGTTTAGCTGACCAACATATGTGGGGTTGAGGCTAGGTATTGCAGCAGCATGAAGTTCAGTCTGGTAAGCTGGGTAAAAAACGAAGCTGTGGTATGATGGGAAGATGTCGATGCCCTCCTGAGCTACCTGGTTCAAAGCTGGTGCCTCTGACTGTGGTGTAGCTACACCCCAGGATAGACTGAAAGGATAAGGTTAGTCTTCTGTAGCAGGGTGGACCTCAACTTTGTCTTTGTTGTGTTTTTGTGGTATTCATTTGGCCCTCACTCGAGCAGGGCACTGAAGGGCTAGTTTAGCAAGACGTACGTTACTCAGAGGTTCAAACTTTGTTTTGAATTTCCACGTGATTCAGATTTTTAGAGCAAATACCTAAAATGCAAATCAAACCTTTTGTATTTCAGGTGGAACAAAATTCAGACATAGAAGAAAATACTAAAAAAAGAAACCCCAAGAACCAAACCATCAATCTGGGTTCATCTGAAATTTTGTCTCCTGAGTCTGCAGAGCTGGTAGCCAAGCTGAAATCAGTGGGTAGCAGTGCTTCAACCTGAAGCAAGGCTTTGGAGGAGGAGAGGGTGCGTAGGCTGCTGTCTGCGTGTCCCTGGGACAGAGCACAGAAAGTAGGGCCCTAAGTGTGTGTCAGGGGTACAGGGAAAGCAACCAGGCTTGGACAAACTAAATCCCTGTTTTATGGCTTAATCTTTCTGCTGAATGACAGCTTTTGAAAGGAGCCATTCCCTTCGCACTGAAGTCAGTGGGACCTGCTGCTGAGCTTGATTTCACCCAGTGCAGGTGAGAGCAGAATCGATGGTGTTACCTCTCCGGCACGGCAAGGCCTTTGCTCCTTTTCCCAGTGCTACCAGTAACACACAGACAAGTGCTGCATCATTTCCAAACGGCCCCCACGACTGAAAGTGGTGAGCTCAGTAGACTACAAACAGGCAGGGCCACGATATAGTCAGAAATTCAGGGTTAACTGCATTAACCTGAGTCACGCTTGAACACGCTGATACCAGCCTTTCATAAGAGATCGAAGTTCTCAGGGCTCAGCTGGAGGATAAGGTCAGAAACTGACATTTTTTTAATTCTAGTTTTTAGAACTTCTTCCTCCAAACATACGGATGAAGTCCATTCCCTCACTTCAAAGTTAATATTGTGATAGCAGTACCAATACAGTGGAGGAATACATGTCACTCAAATGGTATCACAGACTAATGTAGGCAACTGGGTATTTTCGAAAAAGCTGTAAAATGGTTAGTGTTTGCATGCACAACCTTTCTTTTGCTGGGAAAGATTTCAGCTTTTCAGATGTCTGAAAACACAAAGACTGGCTGTGCATGTAGCCTGTTAGCTCTCCTCCGGAGCTGGATGACTGCTCATAAAATGAAAGCAAACACTCCAAGCTGGCCTCATCTAAGCCATCCTGCATCGCTTCTGTTATTTGTCGACTAATGCAGGGCCAGCTGTCTAGTTAGTGAAACAGAAGCATTAAATTAGAGAAATCATAGAAAATGGAGACTGGGAGGCCCCTTAAAGGTAACCTGGTCCTTCTGCTGCCCTGCGGCAGGTTCAGCTTTACCTGCACCACTTCTCTCTGTTTTGTCTAACCTGTCTTCCAAAATCATCAGTGATGGAGATTCCAGAATTACCCACCATTAAGTAAAAAGTAAAAGATGTGCTTCAGGAAAAATACAACTGTTCAGCTGGTAGCTTCTCTCTATGAGGTTAATCTGATGTACAACAAATCCACTGTGTGGTTTAATAATGTTTCAAGGAAACATGCTGATCCTTTGGGGACATGCAAATCTCAGCACTGGAAAATGGGGGATACATGCTAACTTTTGCCCATAAGGTTGTTATTGGTAATGTGCGCAGATGAATTTTGGCTAGACGGGATTTTTGGTTTAATGTACTTACGCGGTTGCCTTTAAGACCTTAATTGTAACAAATGTGATTAGCCTACAATTCTCCAAGAAAGGCTGCACAGTGACAGGGATGGGAGTGTTTGTTTCCAACCTACACAGGCCAGACAGCACACATCGTAGCAGAGGATGTTGCTGTCCCACTGGCTGCTTGCTTTAATTAACACACTGGGGCTGTTTAGCCTGTACAGTGATGAAGCATGGCCATAACCCTTTATACATCCCATCTGCACTCTTTTTAACTGTCATTGGCCCCTCTCAACATACATAATTTCAGAGTTGACAGGAAAGTTACTATATTGCTTTCATGTTTCTTTCACCGTTTCACTATTTCCCAGGCACATACTGAGAAGCTCTTGTGTAGTGCCCTATTAGTGATTTCATTGAGACTACTCAGCTCTTTCTTTGCCTACCCAAGGCATAAGGTAAAATGGACTGAACTCTGTATTTGGTGCATCCTCCTCTTCTTTTCCTTCTACTTTTCATCCTTGAGCACATTTTTTATGGAGGGGGTCAAAGTGCCTCCCAAAAGGGCCCACCCCCAGGCTCAGTGCTGCAGTCATTAGGACAAGTTTGCCACATGTTCCTTGGCGAGCCTTCTTCCACACTTCAGGTCCAGTTACTTCTCCCCAGTGCCTATTGGGAATGGCACCAAATCGCTCCCTGCAGCCTAGCATCCTACCAGTGCTATCAAGCTGGCACCCTCATAGTCTTCAAACCAGTCAGTGCTAGAGTAACAGAAACATGTAAGCATACCATCAGCACATTATGGATTTTTTTTTTTAATATCAAATGTCCACATCTTAATCCTAGTCAATTAGCTGAACTCTTAAACACTCTTGTAGGGACTGCAAGTGGGTGGAAAGGAAGAATATTTGTAAATGGATGAGATAAAACAGCAGGAAGAGGTTTCTACAGAAATGCCAATACAGAGCTAATCCCAGGCTCTGCTGCATGGCAGTGTCTCTGAACGCCCTGTCATTTCACAGAATCACAGAATCGTATAGGTTGGAAAAGACCTTTAAGATCATCAAGTCCAACCGTAAACCTAACTCTACCAAGACCACCACTATACCACGTCCCTAAGCACCTCATCCAAATGTCTTTAAATACCTCCAGGAATGGTGACTGAATCGCTTCCCTGGTGAGCCTGTTCCAATGCTTGACAACCCTTTCAGTGAAGTAAAATTTCCTAATAGCCAATCTAAACCTCATCTGGCGCAACTTGAGGCCATTTCCTCTCGTCCTATCACTTGTTACCTGGGAGAAGAGACCGACCCCCACCTCTCTACACCCTCCTTTCAGGTAGTTGTAGAGAGCAATAAGGTCTCCCCTCAGCCTCCTTTTCTCCAGGCTAAACAACCCCAGTTCCCTCAGCTGCTCCTCATCAGACTTCTGCTCTAGACCCTTCACCAGCTTCGTTGCCCTTCTCTGGACACGCTCCAGCCCCTCAATGTCTCTCTTGTAGTGAGGGGCCCAAAACTGAACACAGTATTCAAGGTGCAGCCTCACCAGTGCCGAGTACAGGGGCACGATCATTTCCCTAGTCCTGCTGGCCACACTATTCCTGATACAAGCCAGGATGCCATTGGCCTTCTTGGCCACCTGGGCACACTGCTGGCTCATATTTAGGCAGCTGTCAACCAACACCCCCAGGTCCTTTTCTGCTGGGCAGCTTTCCAGCCACTCTTCCCCAAGCCTGTAGCGTTGCATGGGGTTGTTGTGACCCAAGTGCAGGACCCAGCACTTGGCCTTGTTAAACCTCATACAATTGGCCCCAGTCCATCGATCCAGCCTGTTCAGGTCCCTCTGCAGAGCCTTCCCACCCTCAAGCAGATCAACACTCCTGCACCACTTGGTGTCCTCTGCAAACTTACTGAGGATGCACTCGATCCCTTCATCCAGACCATTGATAAAGATATTAAACAGGACTGGCCCCAACACAGAGCCCTGGGGAACACCGCTTGTGACCGGCCGCCAACTGGAGTGAACTCCATTCACCACCACTCTTTGGGCCCAGCCATCCAGCCAGTTCTTTACCCAGCGAAGAGTACACCCGTCCAAGCCACGTGCAGCCAGTTTCTCTCGAGGAATGCTGTGGAAAACCGTGTCAAAGGCTTTAGTGAAGTCTAGATAGACAACATCCACAGCCTTCCCCTCATCCATTAGGCGGATCCCCTTGTCGTAGAAGGAAATCGGGTTGGTCAAGCAGGACCTGCCTTTCCTAAACACATGTTGGCTGGGCTTGATCCCTTGGTTATCCTCTACATGCCGTGTGATGGCACTCAGGATGATCTGCTCCATCAGCTTCCCTGGTACCAAAGTCAGGCTGACAGGCCTGTAGTTCCCCGGGTCCTCCTTCTGGCCCTTCTTGTAGATGGGTGTCACATTTGCTAATCTCCAGTCAACTGGGACCTCCCCAGTTAGCCAGGACGGCTGGTAAATGATGGAAAGGGGTTTGCTGAGCACTTTTGCCAGTTCCTTCAGTACTCTCGGGTGGATCTCATCAGGCCCCATAGACTTGTGAGTGTCTAATTGGTGTAGCAGGTCACTAACCATTTCCCCCTGGATCATGGGGGCTCCATTCTGGTCCCCGTCCCTATCTTCCAACTCCATGGGCTGGGTACCCAGAGAACAATTGGGCCTACTATTAAAGACTGAGGCAAAGAAGGCATTAAGTACCTCAGCCTTTTCCTCATCCTTTGTCATTGTGTTCCCTCCCTCATCTGCTAGAGGCTGGAGATTCTTCTTAGCTCTCCTTTTGCGGCTAATGTATTTGAAGAAGTATTTTTTGTTGTCTTTTATGGCAGTAGCCAGATTAAGCTCTAGCTTGGCTTTGGCCCTTGTAATTTTCTCCCTGCACAACCTCGCTACACCTTTGTAGTCCTCTTGACTTGCCTGCCCCTTCTTCCAGAGGTTGTAGACTCTAATTTACTGATGAACAGCAATCGACTCCTGAACGTTACCATTTATGCAGTTTCTGAATTGTACTATTTATAATATGTTTTAAACATTTTTTCCAAATCTGTATACTTCACAGGAAGATGGAGGACAAACTGTCAATGGAAAGGAGCAATTGTAAACTAGTTAAAAGGCCTGACTGTCAGTTTTATTCAGCCTGTATGTGTAAAGCTGTTTTAAAGTAGCTTTAAAGAAAATGAGAATCAACTTGAACTTATGCTGTTGTTGTGGTTTAGCCCCAGTCGGCAATTAAGTACCACACAGCCACTCGCTCACTCCCCCTCAGTGGGATGGGGGAGAGAATCGGAAGAACAAAAGTAAGAAAACTCGTGGGTTGAGATAAGAACAGTTTAATAATTGGAACAAAAAAATAATACTAATAATAAATTGTAATGAGAAGGAAAACGAGAGCAAGAGAGGAACAAAACCCAGGAAAAAACAAATGATACAACTGCTCACCACCCGCTGACCGATGTCCAGCCAGTCCCTGAGAAGCGATTGCTGCCCCCGGCCAACTCCCCCCAGTTTATATACTGAGCATGATGCCACATGCTATAGAATAGCCCTTTGGCCAGTTTGGGTCAATTATCTTGGCTGTGCCCCCTCCCGGTTTCTTGTGCACCCGGCAGAGCATGGGAAGCTGAAAAGCCCTTGACCAGTGTAAACATTACTTAGCAAAAACTGAAACATCAGTGTGTTACCAATATTATTCTCATACTAAAATCCAAACCACAGCACTATACCAGCTATTAGGAAGAAAATTAACTCTATCCCAGCCGAAACCAGGACAGCTGTTTTATACCGTCTGAAGAGCTACCACAAAGCTTGTATTCCCTTCTTCAGTTCATGGAATATAAATCAGAGAATATTAACATTTTAAAAAATAATTCTGAGTCTGTTCCGCTTAACACTGGGGAAATCCACAATTCCAGTGGTAGAGAGTAACAGTATAAACTTGTTTACTCATATCAGGTACTGCAGGTTTTACCATCAACTCCTGACTTACTAGCAGCTCTCGGTATCAGTTGGACTTTCTTCATAGCCTCATATTCCAGTATCTTCCTAGCCTGAAGCTTCCTAATTTGCAAGATATAGCCTGATGTTTACCATACAAAACAACCTCTTCTCTGGCAGATCAAAACTCCCTGTGCCCAGCAGAGTAGACACATATATATTACTTGCTTCCTAACCCAGGACTTCTAGAGTTTCACTTTTTGGCCTCATTCAAGAAGCATTAAAATTAGAGAAGGATGCAAGACAAAATATTTGAGGCTCTGAGGGGTTGCACTGAAGTCTGGGTGTTTGTTGTTTGTTTGTTTTTTCCTGGGATTTTTTTGGCTTTTTTTGAACCTTATCCAAAGTATTTGAATGTGGTGGAATTAGAGACAATGCCGAATTGCTGGCCCACCACTTGTTATCTTTTTATCCCCATGACTTATCCTCCTATTGGTAATTGCTCTAGTTTGAGTAGATTTGGTTGAGTGCAGCTTTTAAATCCCCCTCTGAATGAAGCCCCAAAGAGAGTTGAGGAAGAAGAAATTAAGAGGAGAAATTCCTGGGGGCAGAGAAATTGAGCTAAAATCCTACTCTCACACTCAGAACTTTCACAGATGCTTTTTAATGTCTGCACATGTATCCAAAAGAACAAAATACCTATCTAAGGGTTATCTTTTCCAGTATTTCTCAACAAATCACCAGAAGCTTTGGATATGCATGAAACACTGGACGTTTTTCCCACTGATTTAGGTGGGAAAACTGACTAGGTAAAAGCAGAAATTTCATTAAGAAACAACAACTGAAACACTTTCTTTGTTAAGCATAATTAGCAGTTCAAAGACACTTGCCTTTCAAAATCTCTGCTTTGATTCCTGTCAGATGCAGAGGAAGTGATATGACATGATATTCATCAACTAACTCTCAACATAAGAAGATGTGATGATTTTTCTCTAATTGAGGGGATGGGAAAGCAAACTTCTTTTTTTTTAAATGAGCTTGAGAAATAATTTAAATGCTGCCAAATATCCAGCAGTGGTTAGTAGACAACTGGATGGAAGATTTTTAAGTTCAGTTTTTGCCCATTCCCAATGTTTTTCTTTTGAAAGCATTTTACTTTCTGATGTTTCAGATGTTACTTATAGGAATATTTTTTCCCTGTTTTTAAGATATCTCCTGTTCAAATTTGCATGCTGACTTCACTGTGCCATTCTGACAGCTTTCTTTGGGACCAGTCAGCTCTTCTGTAGTGTATTTCAATTGAGAGGTTTCAAAGTAGTTTTCTTTTATTTTTGATCTTTCTGTGACTATCGAGTATTGTGTTGGCCTTTTTTTTTCTAGTTGGCTGCTCTAGTGTTTCTTTCTGTTTATTCTCCACTGACTCACAGCACATTTTTGTTTTACAGGTGGACATTGTTTTGTGTACTCTTCTTTGCATATTATATTTCTTAGCCTCTGGATTCTACAATTAGCAAGATTCTGCCTTCTTATTTTAGAAATCCGGCTACAATAACTCAGGGCAAAATGTGAGGAGCAGAGGGACTTGTGAGTATGAACTGCTCACAGCAGAAATCCAAGGTCTGTGCTCTAGCTGAGAGTTCAGGAGAGACGAGGTGACTGGTCCTACTTCACCTTGAGTACCTCGATGTGGCTTTGATGACTGCAGCAGGTTATTTCCATGCATCCAAAACCTGCCCTTTCAGGTTTTACACAGGCTGCACACAACATTTCAAGCTGTGCAAAAAGAGAAACTAAAAAGCCAGTAGAAATATTCATTGGTATAAGTGAGTTTAAAATCAGGCTGTGAAAATAACTATACAGGTTAATAATGATCTTATGTCCCTGTTTCTTTGTCTGTATCAGTGGTTCAAGGTTATAAACATAACCCAGGCCTGTCTTCTGGGTTTGTTCTTGACACAGGACTTTCTCTTCCCTTGTTACCAGTCTGATAGCATGGAAGTGTGACTGCCTCTGTTTCTGTCTCAGTGCAGTGTATGAAAAGCAAACATCTGCAGCAAGAAGCATATTGGAGGCCTTGGTGTAAGAGGAAGGATGTACTTTGGAAAAGCAAATGTTCAAAAGAGCCATAGCTGCTGCTTTCTGCAGAGTGACTCAGCTCTCTGGGCATGGATTTGCCAACATAAATGCAGTTTAACTCAGTGTTTCCATGAAACCAATGAACTGACAGTCATACTTTGAGGTCTGGTACTGCCATGTAAAAACTTCCATCAACTTTAGTGAACTTTTTGCTATCAAAAGGGATGAATAAAGCCAGTACATGTGATTTATTATCTGTGCTATGCTGCTAGGTAAGTAAGAGCAAGACACTTGCAAGCACTGTATGAACACCCAGTCAGGGAAGGTCCCTGCCCCAAGGAGCTTTGGGTCTACATGGGAAAGGCAGTCAGGTGGGAGGAGAATGGAAGAAGCCAGAGGTAATGTGACCAACAGAAAGATAATTCATATGTCCCCAGTTCAAGGTTGTCCCTCTCTAACACCCTCGCAGAGCTAATATCCTCTCATAAGTTACATACTCTTCACACACCAAAATGCAACTCTGTTTTCTGGTACTTCACAACATGAGGGAGCATAGTGTCTGGTCTATGTGAACAGAAGAAGAAACTAATTAAAAAATTTCGTAGATTCTGCAAAATATTTTGGGAAAATGTTCATTCAATTTCATATATGAACTAACTTTGTGGTCTCTGACCTGCAATTATTTGCTATCAATATTTTCCTAGAAAACTTTTAAATAGACATAAGATTGAATGATCAGCAAACAGTAAATAACTATGATTTATTTTTTGGCAGTTGAGTCTGGAAACCTGGTTCTAAAAACCATGATAATGCAGTTGGAGACCAAAAACATACCATAGGTGTGCATGCAAAACTAATGTAACTTAAGGTTTGATATTAGAAGTATCCACTGAACAGTACAGAAAAAACCTCCATCTCAGTAAATTTAAATTAAAAGATAATTTAGAAAGCAGAAAGAAGGGATGTCAAAAAAATGTAGTCTTTTATTGCCTGCTCTTGATGCACATGTGGAGTCTTGTTTGGACATGCACCCCTTTCTTCTCTAAACTGAAATATTCGCCACCTTCGTACAACACAATAAACAACTATTTTCATCCACCTAACTGCCAGATTTGTCACCCTATGAGTAAAAGATCTGCATGTCATCCCATCCTGTACTGAGTGGTTTTCCTTTAAAGACACCATTTTCAGTGTATCTCAAAGTCCAGCTTAGCTCTGAGTATCTCTTTTATGCCGGTACCACCAAATTGTATCAACATTATAGGATTATGAAGTGGGATCACTTACCCTGTCAACTCTGGCTTCACACTGATACTTCCAGCAGAGCAGGTGCTATATTTTATTAGTTACAGACATTCATTGTGCATCCAGAAATTGCCCTCTGCACCCTCCTTTTATAATAGGATTCAATACAGCTGAGCAAATACAACCTCTGTAATATATATGAAATACAGGAAGATAATAGAAGCAGGATAAACTCTCTGATTAGGTATAGTGTGCACAGTGAATCAGAAACACAGAGCCGCTTTGCAAGATGGGGAAAAAGGAGGAGGGAAAATGTGTTTAAGGTCTGTCATGAAGGCCTAGGAAATGCTGCTTAAAGGATTTCTGTCCTAACCAACTCTGTAATCCTTACCAAAGGCCTGAACACAATTACAACTTCAGTATACTTCCATGCTGGACTTTAGTTAAATTCTTAACATTGCAGTCAAATAGGGGAAAAAAAACCAAAACAAATCCAACGTACTAGTTGTTACTAACCTCCGAATAATGAACTGACAGCAATTCCCCAGCCCAAACAGCTTAATCCATTTGTTTCTACTTACCTCCATTTGTCTCTTGGATATTTAAAGCAAAGGCTCATTTTGTCCTGCAGACTCAGTGCTGCTGCTCAGTATTATCTTGCCTGATCATTAAAAGGCTCCTGACCAAAAGGAAGAGGAAAGCAATACGTAAAACAAACACAGAAGCCCAAGAGGAAAGCTACACCCTAAAGACCAGCACTAATAGCAACTGCGAGACAGGGAAAGAGAGAACACTCCCAGTTACTAACTTTTTCCATTGATACATCTGTTACAAAACAATTTTGCTGCAAACTTCTCTTCCTCCTTGCAAGCAATGCTTTGCTGTATGTGTAGACCTCAGATAAACTACACAATGAGTGTGGGGGTTTTTTTGGACCAAGTAAGCAAAGTAGTGAAATATAAACTAGAAGCTCAGCTGACTGCTTTAAAAGTATAGTGCTAGGCAGTAATTATCACAAGCTGCATTTGTTCATACTTCAGATTTTTTTAATTCAAAAGTCTTCAATGGAAGCAGAGTCATATTTGAAATAACCACCTATGCCACTTTCTGGCCAGAAAGCCTTAATGCAGTGGAGGTGAATGTTTAGATGATTAATAACTTAATTTTTTAAGAGTTTGATGGGCAGACAGGGAAAATATGCCAAACTGTCCTTGCCTCAGAGGGATTTTTAGTGCTGAAAAAGAACTGCATTGAGAAGGAGAGCTCATGATTTCACCTCTAAAGACTTTAAGGCTAGAGGGACGTGCAGAGGGGCAAAGCGGGATTTACTGCAGTAGCAGAAGCTGCTGGGCCCAGCTGTGTTTTCATACCTGTGCCTCAGTGGATTTAAGCTGCTCCAGGCTCCAGGGCTGTCCCTTGGTGCAGGTCATAGGGTAGCTATGTGTGTGAGCCCACAAAGGCTGTACGGAAACTTTTGTCATTGACTTTTAATATGTGGCTTGGAACAAATAACAAACAATTTGGTTTGAATTAAAAAGTTTTGACAGTTACATTTTGCCAAATGTTACTCAGAAAGGAAAACTGATGGATGTGTCATGTTTGAAAATTCCTAGGGTGTCGTAAACTCATTTGTTTTCAAAAAGTTAGGATCAGATTCTCCCCTTGCCCCAGAATAAATCTGGAACTACTTCAGGGAGGCTGACAGAAATTAAGGTTGTTCCATTCACCAGAGTAAATGAAATCTGCCTTAGGCCCACAGCCAGAAACGCTGTACCCAGTAGCAGAGGTGTGAAAGAACTGCTGCGGGCAGTAAGGCTGACAGTGGTCCTACTAAAGGTAATATTATTCCCCCCCCCCAACCCCAACCCTCCCTGTAACATCTTGCCATTGCAGTTTTCCATCTCCACATGCTGAGGTGATATGCTGATGGGCTTTTTAAAAGTTATGTAAGGAGACACACAGGTCATGTATAAAGGTAAGTCAGCTCATGGGAGAAAAGAGTCTTCTGGTTCCTACCTGGAATATTCAAAGAGACCTGAAGATATTTGGTTCCCAAATCCCCTTGGACCCAATGGAGCAGGCGTGCCTGTATCCTTGGTGCTCCTTGAAAATTGCAGCCAGTATTTCCTCCAAGTCTTGTTTTCTGAAGGAGTTTTCTCATGTGTGCTCCTCTCAGCTAGTAGCAAACCAGAAAGCCTTTCCATCCAGACTGTCAAACAATGGTTATTCAGTAAGTGATGACCTTGGGACACAAGCCCAGGAGAGGCAGAAGTGTTCCCAGCCCATTCCCAGCCCTGACTTACCCATTTCCTTCAAGCTGAGAACTGCTCACTGGGCAGGAGTAACCTCACCCCCCAGTCAGAAGGCAAAGTTAGATGCATGTCTCCCCTCCAATGCAGCGGGGCCTCATGCAAACCCTAGAGCAGAATCTGGCCAAGGTTTTAAGACTGAGGTCTTAAAACACTCCAGAAAGGGTGAGAACTAGTTTCAGACAATTGAGTTACACCACTGAAGTCTTTCTGTATAAAACCAGATCTTTAAAAGAACATAGGACGACCCCTTTTTTTAAAGAGTCTTTTTGGATTATTCCTTTATGAGTGCTCCTTTTGGTCTGGGACAATGTGGAGTTACATAGCAGCATGCTTTTTTCCCCCTTTATCATTTTCTCTCAGGAAAAGCATCTGGCAATGCTGCCTTTGTGGCTGGTTAAAAGCTTGACACACCAACTCTGAATAATTGAGCCAGGTTAATGGTAGAACATCATTTACATGCCTCCCAATTACTTTTAATGAGCCTGGTTGGTACAGGTGTTTGGAGTAATTGCCAGCTATGGATTTGTTTGGTTTTGTACTTTCTCACTGTTCACAGAGCTGGTCACCTTATGAAGGAAAATCAGTGGAGTAATTCCAGCACAAGTATATTTAAGCTACTGGTTTGCAAAGGGCCTTTATGTAGCTTGAAGCAGAAAATATTCTTCCTCTATTAATGCACCATTGCCAGTAGTATAGGTAACTTTATCAGGATTACCAAACCCTGCTATACATGCAGGCAAGGACATGGTTTATAGTCAATCCAGAGGCTAGTTACTACCAAAAATAGTTAAATTGTCCTGTTCTCCCCTCTCTGTATCATTCTGTGTATTAATTTTATTAATACTTGAGCATAATATATATTTAGCTGTTGTAATTAATTACAATTAATTATATAATTACATCTGATTCTGTACATATCCTCTTTTGCATTGCTGCTTGCCTGCACACATGGTGAGCTGGTCCAGGGAGTTAAATGGGCAGTAAAGTAACTCCACAGATGGCGAGTGAACTGTTTTCTGCCCATTTAACTCCCTGAACCAGGTCTCTAAGAAGGTAGATAGCAACAGTGCTGGCACAAGGCAAGTGGTAGGAATGGTTGGCTCAGGACGTTGTGTATGGGGAAACGAGGTGTGAGGAGCCAGATTATCTCATGTGATTGTAAGATTGTCTAACCATGTTAGAATGGTTTAACCTGGAAGGTTTGGGGATTAACAGGTGCTGAAAATTGACAGCAATGGAAGTGTAACTCTTCTTGAGTATTTTTACCTAGACTGTGAGGCAAAGACTACATCTTTCACTGAAAACAGCCTGAACGGTTAACTCCACACCATCTCAGACAAATCATCAGAAGAAAGAGATAGGCCCTGCAGATAGCCAATTGTCGGGGCAATGGATTTGCTCTCCTGCCCTGACAGTGCGGGGTGCAAGACTTGACTGCTTAAGAGAGCGGTGCACTGACTGCAGGTGGATGGGCAGATTGCCATCAAGTCAAAAGAGAACTGGTTACCCCATTGCTGCATGAAGATGCCATCGCAATTTAACACCAAGGTGAACTAGAAGGATTTCTAGCTGGAGACTGATTCCAAGTTGTAGGGCACCCAACCACTGGCCCAGCTGGCTAATCCACACTGTGCCTAAACAGCAGGAGTTGTAGTGGGAAGCTGGTCACAGCTGGGTGGGTGCTCAGAAGGATGAGGGCACTGAAAGTCCCTGCTCTCCACTCTGGACACGCTGTTAGTGTACTGGCAATATGGGTGTATTTTTATGGCTGTTGGCCTTACCGCAGGGCAGTTCAGTGGAGCTAAGGACAATTCTAGGCCAGCAGTGCTCCAGTCAGGCTTTAATTCTTCAAGACAAGGCCATTACTCATATGCTGTTCTTGCCTCACTGACATGTTTTGCTGATCAACTTATTCACTGAGTGTGGCCCTTAGCACACCAGGGAGCTGTTACAGTGGCAAACAGTTTTGTCTCTGAAGCTTTAAATAAGATTTGTTTTCTTTTTGTTCATTTGGAAGAAGCTCTGTGCTGACATGTCAACATGTTTTTCTTCCATCTGTATGTGTTTATCCTTGAATTAGAGCATCTCAGGAGCCGGAGAAGGGGAAAATCATTTTAGTCCATCTAATCTATCCAGGAGGTCAAATACAAGATGGGCCACTATTATATATTTTCCTGAGTTAATGTTCCAGTTGATGTGTCGCTTCTAATATTGTGCATAGAAGAATTTTTTAGCTCAATAGATCTCTTTCTCTTCAAAGGAGGTTTGTGATGGCCTTTGTCTCACTACTCTCCTGGTAACTATAATGCCATTGTGCCACCCCCATTCATCTGCGCAGTATTGACACTTTCCCTTTCAAAATCAGCTTTTAATAAATGTTGACCAAGCCCAGTCAAATTCTTGGTTCTACTGTTGTTCATGTTTCCTACTGACAGACCCTCTAATTGCATCTTTTTCTTTGCCTTTTAATTGAAACATAGCTTTGCAACTGAAAATGTTATAGGCTTGGCTGTTTAATATGACTCTGTGATCCTCATCCTTGCCTCCATGGAGCATCGGTGGCTTGCAGACTGCAGTTTGATGGCTGTCTCTGTTCCCGTGCCCTGCTTCTGCTAGGCTGAAAGCATTAATTTAAGTACTTTCCTCTTTGAATGAGCGTTGGAAGGCATTTCCACAATGGTGGTGTTTCATGGCTAAGTCTCATTATCACTGCTCCTGGTGGTGCAGGGAGATGTGCAGACATGGAGGCAGGACTTCCAGTTCTTAGCACAAGGCAATTCACCCTCAATGGACAGATATTCAAAAGAGCCCAACAGGGTGGAGTTGAAGATTTGCACAACTTTGGCCTGAAGTGATTTGCTCAGAGTCATCAGTGAACAAGTCTGTGACTGTCAGATTGAATCTGCTAACTTGAAGAGAGAGTAGATGCCTTGCAGAGTGTTACACACTTCAGTACTGTGGTCCAACATTATAGACTTCAGTGTTACAAACTGAGGTTTCTCCAGAGTTAAGGCTACAGGTTACATGACAGATGAGGAGGCACTTTCCAAGTCTAATTTCTGGATTTATTCCCTCAGACTTTGCCTGTTAGCCTTTCAGCTCTGAAAGCACTCTATGGGCTTGGGTCACAGACAGCATGTACATTAATATACATTGTTTTATATAGCATAAATAGATGTGAAGTAAGGTGATGTCCATTGCAATGAAGTACTAATGAACTCCACAGAACAGTGGAGCTGATTGTACTCAGCTTCGTTTGGGAACAGAGATCAATGCAAATTAAATTAATTCTCACAATAGCAGCGGGATCGCTGGGAAAGCAGAGAGGAACTGGAAAAGGGCATTTTAGAAAAGAAGTTACAAAGTGATTTACAGAAGATTAAAGGATGATGTAAAATACTAGTAACCATGAAAAGCCTGGAGGCTACTCTGTAATATTTTGAAGCAGGAAAATTTACTTGTGGGAAGCAAAGGAGGAAAATAGAAAGAGAGGAATCAATTTGTACTTGATTTGTACTTAGAGGGGGCTGGATTGTAAATTCATTGCAATCAACAGTTAATTTTTCCACAATGGGTCAAGCCCATATAGCTGTGTTGTAACTGTTGCACAGGAATCTTAATGGTGCAGAAAATGGTGGAGGGCATCTGTGCACTTCCTTTTAAAAAGGCAGAATATATTGTCCTTTGCTTTTGCAGACAGGACTGGGAATGATGGATCTCACCTGTCCCTGGGGACTGCGAGGTAGCTACAGGGCTCAGGTCAGCAGGCAAAAGTAAAGTTAATTAAGTGCAATAATGTGATGAGGGTGAAAAGTGAGTCGGTGAAGGGAGGGGTTGAAATTTTCCTTCCTATTCAGTAAAATATTAAAGCATCTTTAAATTGCTTTCCTCTCTGGTCTTTTTTGTTTTTCCTTCTTCTTTTTCTCTCTTTTTTAAAAATTCTTTTTACTAAAGAGACCCAGAACACCCTCCACTCCACATCGTCTTCCCAGAAAATCCCATGCACACACTAGTTTTGTGATGTTTGACTATACTATTGATCTTCCTGAGATAATCTGTTTGAAAAATTAATCTCCCAGGCACCATGTTGTCCAAGGCAGCCATTTCACAGCCTTATCAGGGCAGCTGTTTACAGCAGCACAGCGAGTCACGGGAGTGAGATGCAATCTCGGAGGAGCAAGCGGGGACTCCTCCGGTGGAGACACGAGAACGCGTTTCTCCACCCACGGGTCAGGGGTTTGTTTATGATTGACCAAAGCTGCCATCATACAGGATGATTTTGGCTGCCTCAGCATCGAGCACTCGCTTCCCAGGTACCTGGTGGAGCTTCCCCACGGTTTGGGACCTCTGAAGTGTATGAAAAGGAGGGTCACAGCCCAGAGGGGGTCAACACGTATGCCCCAGCTCACACCTTGCAGACAAACCGTGCTCCCCAAAATGGCTCTGTAAGCCCAGGAGAGCATTTTCTCAGTGAGCGCTGCTTCCTTCGAGAAGTTTGGAGTTTCCCAGGCGCCAGAAACCCTTCTTTCGGGCCGGCTCCAGTCACGACTCCGTCACAGCACTCCCCCTCACGCAGGGGAAGACCGCCTTCGGGCTGCCCCGGCCCCGCCGCCCCGCTGAGGCACGCTGGGACGGCGGCAGCGAGGCCCGCGCGGGGCCGGGGCGCGGTTCCCGCCCGCCGGCGGAGCGGCTGCCGCGAGATGGCGCCGTCGCCATTGCAATGAGCGGCCTGCGCCGCCTTCCCCCAGCCTGGGCTAGCGGAGCGCTGCGAAGATGAATTTCTTTGTTTTACCGTCGCTTCTCGTCACCGTGTCCCTGCCTGACCATCCCGGGCTGCGGCTGGCCCTGGTTCCCCTCACTCAGGCCCGTGGGATGGTGGCCGAGCCCCATCACCCCGAACTGCCCCATGAGCTGAACGTGGCCACTGCTGCCGGGCCGGCCCTGCTCTGTGATGGGACAGGCCCAGCCGCCCAGCGATGGCCCTCACAGGCACCTGGCTCCTTCAACAGCAAGAAATGGGCACAAACTGGCTTTGGTTCATCGCGGGTAACGGTTTAGCAAGGTACCAGCCCAATTCTGTGAGTACCGCCAGCGCACTGCTGACATTACTCGGGACAACTCGCTCAAAAGCAGCCGTGTTGGTGCTGAAGCGTTTTGTGGACTTCCTAGATTATACTAAATACACTGTGAAAACAAAAAAAATTACATTAATAGTGTGGCCAGCAGGGCGGAAAATATTATACTAAGAAAGGCTTTGAAAGAATAATGTGGGAGAAAAAAAGATTTTCCACTTTATTATCTTTTAGCTAACAGGTTGGCCCTATGAAGGGAAAGCAAACATAAACTTGAAAATAACTGAACGATGGGCATAACTGTACTTTTGAGGAAAAATAGATGCTTTTGTGGGATTGACAGAAAATCCCAAGTCAGATGTGTAGGGACATACAGATCACCCATATAAATGCAGCATCAAATTCACTTTCTTGCTTCCAACAAAAGATTGAACTTGTGTCAGGTGCTTTCAGAGGATAATATGCATTTCTTGATAGAAGTTGGGTTTTTCAGCACTTAAGATTTCTTGAAAGTTATTGTTCTTCCTACATTTTATTCACAGTTAAAAGTATCTGGGTACTCTTATTGATAGGAACAGCTGAATCGTTTTTAGAGTTCTGCTTATTTGGCCTCATAGTTATTCATGGCAAATGCGTCACAAATTAATTATGTGTTCTGGGAAACAAGATTTCCTATCATCCCTTCTACTGGTTGTTGCCATTTAATTTCATTGGTGCACCTCTTGTTGATATAGTGTGAGACACACTAAACCTTTACAGTCTCTTTTCCATTTATTTTTCATAAACATCTGTTAATGTCAGTTCTAATTCACTTCCTCCTTCCACTAAATTTTATTTGATCTGTATCCTCATGAATGTCTTTTGCATGTTAATAACTGTTCTTGCCATTCCTTGAAGCTTCTCCATTACTATTTTATGATTTTTTAAAAGGGGAATCTAGTTGAGACAGCGGTATTAAAAACATGGAGGTGGAAAGTGGGAAGGGCTGATGTAATGCTGAATACAGGTGGGAATACTGCACAGGATAGGGGAGGTTGCATTACCTCTGCCATAATAGTGGCAAGCCCGTATCTCGATGCAGTTGGTGTCAAGTCCTACTGACAGTAGCTCCAAAGGCAGGTTGAAAATTTGTGAATGAAGAGCCGTTAAAACATTGAACACCTTGGAAAACCTTACCTGCAGGGATAACTTTCAGGGCAGCTTTACAAATTTAAGGAAGATTTGTTCAGAGTCTTAAGTGCCCTACAGAAAGAATACAAATTTGATAATAAAGGAATCTTCAGTCTGCTAAAATAAATGTAAGCAGATAGCTGAGTGCAGTCAAATGTAGATTTACAATATATTGCAAAATCTTAACAGGATAATTTGCTGTCAGAACAACTCTCTGGAGGCTTTGGTGGCCATCCATCCTTTGGAGTTTAAATGTGATCTACCTAAAAATCCTGTAATTTAACATGGTTCTTTTACATTTCCTGAGCATCTCTGGTAACAAAAGGAACCAGCACCAGAACTCTAAAAATACAGTTTATTTCTATAAGACCAGCAAAGGCAGCCAAGCAAACACTTCCAGGTAATAGGTGCAAAAAAGGAACAATCTGTCTCATGGAAATAGTATTTAGAACAGGTGAGATTAAAGAAGTGACTCTGGCCCAGAGGCTATTCCAAGATATTGGATGATTCTTCATGCAGCCAAATTCCCTGGGAGGTTGTGAGCAATGTTTAGTGGGCATAAGATGCAATCTCATTTCCTCTGGATAAAAAACACACTTAAGCTCACACACTGTTGGATTACAGGTCTGCATCCTGGAAGTGAAAGGGGAAGGCATATTTCCAAACCCAATCGGTACTTTGCTAAAATTCCCTGTGATGATACAAACTCACCCTGGGATTTTACACCCAAATGTGGATAACTGAACTAGGATCCTTGCTGATACCCTTCCAACCCTATCTATCTATTCATCGTACCTAACTTGGCCTGAGGCAAAATGTCTCAGCCTTTCTCAGGGCAATGCGCGGGACTGTGGGGGATGTACTGCTTCTCAGCACAGCCTCCGCAGGACTGCTAACTCCTTGGGCAATCCTGGGAATTTCTGCTGTGCTCTCATCTGTTCATGGTATTTTCATTCTATTTGGTAACATGGGAAGGAAACACTGGCAGTGTAAGAGGGGGAGGGAAGCAATATTGGATGATGTCTGTTATTCCAAATTACAGCAACGCCAGACTCCAGAGTGTGAGCTCTGGTAATGAGCTTGTGTGGGTGGTGCTGCTGAGGTGAAAAGTAAGCCTAGTATCCTGATGGCTTGTACTCACCTCTTTTATGCAACACTGGCTTGGATAATGACTACCCAGGTAACTTTTACACCTTGTCTTGCAAAATTTTGATCAGTGTTGCTGTGCAAAGGTCTCCTTGCAATTTCCACCCTAGAAGGGCTGCATTTTAATAGGGAGGAAACTGAATCCTGTAACCCAAGCTGTGTGTGATGTGAGTGAGTAAACTATGGGAAAACATGAGACATGCCAGCTCCAATATGACAACAAACAAACAAACTTGATATTTACCTGCCCAGTCAAACAAGACAGGGTTTAAGATTCTTTTCTTGCTACTAGTATAGAAAAACCTGACCAGACCTGACCTAAATCCCTTTGAAATGACTGTACATTATTGCCCAATTCCTTTAGGTTTCTCAGCATAGATGCAACTGGGTAGGTGCCTGCTGCCGGTGTAACAGTTTGGAAAGGAAATACAAGACCCATTAATCCCTTGAAGAATCCACGTGTGTTTCACCTTGGGGCTCTACACTCAGCGTGACCTCAGTTTGCGTCCTTTACTCACACAGAAATGTTCTTGTCTTTAGCCCTGTTGCCAGGAGTTCATTTCTCTGCTGAGCTCTGCTGCCAGCCTCCTGGTAGCCCTTGCCAATGGCACTTTCATTGAATGTGCCTTCTGTTGGCACCCTGTCTTGGGAACTGAAGATCTGCAGCATGCCAAGGGCTAGTCACATCTTGTGCAATGGATTTTTTTTTGGTAGTTTCTTCCTGTTTTTTTCCTTGGTGTTATCTGTCTCCTAACTTCTTCTTATCTCAAAGCTGATTGTTTCTAACACCCCCCCACCTTGAATGTGACACTCCCTTTGTGTTTTTCTACCATGCAGTACTGCTGTTCTGAGTGTTTAAAGATTTGGGGTTCTGCTTTCGATTTCACTTTGCTGTCCCATTGCATCTTCCATCCTCTGGTATTTAATTTGAGGTATAGTTTCCTGTGAACCTGCTGCCTCTAAGCCTTGTTCTCACTGATTCTGCTCGTTTGCTCCAAGGAGGTGTTTTCCATGTAAAGCCTCCACCTGTGGACTAGAATATCTATGCAATGCACATATGTGAGAGGTAGGGCATGGAGGACAGCCACAGGGCTAATGTGAATAGGGCACATTAATACAGTTTGTGCTCCAAGTTTCTGCAGCCTTGGTCACTGGGGAATGGCAGTTTCAATAGCTTATGTTGGGTAACTTCCAGAATTGTCCTTTTGTGGGACTGAAAATGGCACTGAGAGGTTTCCGCATAGCTCATGCAGATGCCATAAACATTTTAATACAACTAATGCATTGAGAAGACATAGCTACCGTATGGTATGTCCGAGACATGGGCACTTATCCAAAATAGAAATTCTCTCAGTGCACTTATTTCTTTGGGGTGATGATGATGAGGGATTTCCTTTAACACCTGTAGAGGACACCTGGGTCTGCAATGTTTTCTTTAGAAAGGTTATTTCAACAATAGATAGATATTTTCTTGTCATTATACAGAGTACAGTATCTGTTTCCAGAGTCATTGCTTTAGTAGAGAGCCCTTTTATTGAAGTATTATTCATTAATAACGGTCATATTCTTGCCATGTATTGCCACATAAATATAACAATAAATGAGCAAATATTGCCACATGTGCACGTCTGAGAACCTACAGTCGCTGAAGGTTATCAGTGCAGACCAACTGTAAAATAGCCAGACAAGGGCTTAATCCTGCAAAGTGCTTCACTTGCTTCAAGAGGGTCTGTGTCCACGGGGGTCCCAGCAGACCTATTTGTCAGTGGTGGGCTGCCAGCCTCTTTCACAGACACAGGGCTCAGACCTGGCTGGAAGCAGTGCCAAAGATGGACAGCACAGATAATACATCCCACATAAAAGTAGCCACCTCTTTGAATTTCAGACATATGGTCATTAATGGTTACCCCCCCTACAGCTATCTGAAGCCTCTCCTGTGCCTTTCTCTTGGTCCTTCGTCCACAACCCATTCCTGTAGCATCTAGGGATTCTGATATGTTGATGTCACGATGTTAATGTATCCACAAGAAATGGACCAGAAAAAAGCTTGGTTCACCTATCTTTATTTATATATTTATCTATAATATGTAGATTTGGTGTTTTAGTACTTAGATAAAATTACATAAACCGCTACTTAGGATCAGGGTTTCTCTCAAGAGGCTGTTTAACATTGCGGCCAGTGGAGCCCAGGCTCAGCTGTGTGTTGCTGCTTGTCAAGCATCAAAAACCCTTGGGATTTCTGGCTGTATGAATTCAGAGTCTCCTGGCCATGGTTCATACCTTTGCTGCGTTATGAGTTACAAAAGAAAGGCTCCAGGCCACTGGGTCTTTCCCTTAGGTGCTGTAAATATATTTTGCTCCAAGTTATGGTGCTGTCTGCAGAAGTTGCAGGCACATTCTGTAAATTGGTGCCCTTGCAGTTAGGAGATGCGTAAAATACAATGTTTGTTTGTGTGTCAGAGCCGTCCTGAACATTGTTATAGGCAGTTATAATTTCCAATCTGTTGAACTCACATTGTACTGTAAAACACTTCGCCAAAAAGGTAGCACTTCTTTGGTTTGTCTTCTATGAATGGGCCATTTAGGATTAAACACTGCATGAACCCTTGTGTGGCGATGCTGTAAACTGCTAACAAAGTATACTCCCCAAAGTACCCTACAATACCTCAGATAGATGCGTACCTCAGTAGATCGATGTGGTCTTTCTGCTCTCACTGCCACATGAAGATCTGGTGTGGAGGTCACAGTTACTACCAGGCAAGAGATTCCCCATGATATGGAGGTGAACCAGCCCTGGGGAAATGTCATTTCCTTTAATATCCTTGGTCAGTAACCAGATGAGAAAACTTTATATTCACAAAGCATTGCTCCTAACTTCAGACCTTTCCTGACAATTTTCTTCCTCACTTGTTTGGTGATAAACTGGGCAAAGACTCACTTGGCATGCTGGAGAACATTTTCTCCATTGGAGGCAAGAGGAGCTTGTGTATTAATTATTAAAGCAAGAGAAAGATACATACCCCACTCAGCTACCCCAGCCTGGCTGGTCAATAACCGTGCAATGCAAAAATCCTGAGGTACAGAGGAGTTTGTGCCTAAAAGAGAGAACAGAGGACTTCTGTTGCTCACTGGTGTCCATATGCCCCGTGAGGGTGAAGCCTCACTTAGCCTCTCAGTGAGCCTTTCATTTGCCATTGCAATCAGAAGACCTTCATGTTGGATGGATACAATTCTACCTATGTGCAGCTATTTAGTCAGCAATCTTAGCTCCATGGTTGCAGGGAACCTTACCTTCCTGCTATTAGCACAATGCACAAATAAAGATTTGCAATTAGATTCAAATTTTATGCTTTGAAACAAGTCTGACTGTATTCCCTAGGTCAAGATTCTCCCCTACCCACTCCTGCCTTGGATTTGAGCTGTATTTAAGCAGGGTCATCAAGCTCTTGGAGGTGGGTGTGTTTTGCTGCCCTTGGCCAGGTTGGTTGCTGGCATTATTAATACTGAGGTTGAAGCAGGTTCTAGAGTGCTCTGCTGAGTCCAGTCCTGGGGCTGTCCAGATCAATTGTGAAAGACAGATCCTGCCCAAACAAGGCAGGATCACACATGGACATTGATCAGATTATGGATCTTGTAGACTTGGAATTATTGATGGATACAAAAGCTTACAAAAGAAAATACAAAAGTATTTTCTCTCCTCTTTCATGAGTGTCTCCCAAGTCAAGAGAAACATCGTTAATTCCAAAAAAGGGAAAGCTGGAAAGATCAAAGCCTTTCAAATGGCAACATTTTTTTTTCTGCCTCCAAGAAACTAGAAAAACAGCAGAAGTAGATTTTGGAAAATGTTATTAGGCTTCCACATTAGGAAAAAAATGTAATTATTTTGGCAATTACTTATTTCCAAAGGATTAGAAGGTAAGAAAAGATAGCCTGTTCCATTTTGTAATTTAAAGCAATTAGAAAGGCCCAGTTTTGCAAAATTCTGAACTCTGGTAAGGACTTTGGTATTGAGGGTCCCTCTGGGATTTACACATTCTTCCTAGTTTCCTCTGCAAAATTGCAGATTTTGCAATCATAGCTTACCTCTTCTTCTGCTCTCCTAAAATCTGCTATGCTGGTGATTTTGAGGTGATCCCATTGACTTTCTAGATGTTGGCACAGACCCTCATGAGGAACTGGTGAACTACACTGACTTGAGCTCTTCTTCCTTGCCCAGCTTTCTGCTGACTGAAGAGGAGGAAGGGAAAACAGGAGCCTTACAACAGCTCCCTATCACTGCTGTGTAATCCCAACTCAAGCCTTTGGTGGCTCTAGGAAAGTGGCAGGAGCTCCGCTTGGCACCATTAACCTTGACCGTCAGGGTGAGCCTGCAGGAAGAGGCTCTCCAATTTACTGCTTTGACCCCATAACATGCCAGGTTAGTACTAGTTTAATTCCAGTAAATTCAATACGGTTACACCAGGGATCAATTGGTTCTGAAGTTTTTTTGGTGCGTTCATACATAGAAGTGTCAGGTATTATTAGCAACAGAAGTTTATCTTGTGAGATAGTATTAAGAACCTGATAGAAGTGTGATTTTGTTTCATACTGGCAGAGAATATAGGAAGCGCTGTTTGACTCCCTTCACAGCATGGATTAGCAAAATTAGACTTGTCTCTTTTGCACTAACAAGCCCCAGAACAGAATGTGAGCCATTAAATGAAGGAAACTCCTTTCAGACACACACACACAGAAAAAGCTGTGGGAAAATAAATCACCTAGGCTTCCAGGAGGATAGATTATTAGAGTCCATATCTGTAGGGCATCTACTCTGCAGGATTTTTTGTGCACAATGACATGACTTTATGGTTTTATTTACATTTTCTGAAGAGTTCACATGACTTGTTGCTATGGGGAACACTGCAGTTGTCTGGGATACCCTTTTATATTTACATCACACACACACACACACACACACAATTCTGCCTATATACTGACTTGATGCTGCTTGACAAATCAGTAAGTAATTATGATGGGCCTGTTAATTTAACAGTTTGAGTCAGGTTTTAATCTAGTAAGAGTACTGTTGGATCTTTATTTTATTTTACCATTTGTTTATTTTTCCTTTCTTTGAATTTTTCATGAGTAATGCCTTTGGAACCCAGACAAATCTGGAAGCTGGTAAATCCTGTTCTCTGAGGCTGTACATAACACTGCTTGCCCTAGGCAAGATTTGCAAGAAAGCTCATTTCTATATAGGCACCCAAATAAGTGATGAGAATCTAACTCAACCTTCAGGGACAGTCAGAGCCTGAGTCCCAGTTGTCCCCTAGTCAGGTGGCTGAGCATTTCTGGTAACGTAGCCCTGGATAGGCATAGCGAACACTTGAAATTTTCCCTGAAATCTTTTGAAAATCTGCCCTCAAGGCTAAACCCTGAGCTGATGTAGTGGAACAGAGAGACTTCATTAATTTTCCCCTGGTGGGCCTTGAATCTGTCCCAAACTAGTTTCACATACAAATAAAGCTCAACTTCAAGTAGAAGTTAGTGAGGACAAGAAGCATGAGTTAAAATAAATAGATATTCTGAATTCTGCTGTTTCAAAGCATGTCTCTGTGGCAGTTTGGTTCACAGACTCTCTGTTCACACAGTGAGGACTAAACAGTAATGTTTCAAAGTATTCCTGGAAATTTCCTCCCACGGCTGTCACCTTAAGCACATACCATCCTCTGCTTGGTTTTACAGAGGGTTGTGCTAGGAAAGTCTTGGATTCAGAGCTCGCACCTCAGGCAGCAAGGCCTCAGGGTGCAATGAGAAAATTGCCATTTTTTTCCTCAGTAGATTCTTTTGAGCTGGAAAGAAGTGTCCCTTCCATGACATTTTCCTCTCTTCACTGCCTCCTTGCTTTCCCCCCCCCACCTTAAACTTTTCAAGATACCTGGCTTCCAAATGTCAGAAAGGAGCCTGACGCTACAAAGCTTTAGAGCTTCATAAAATCCTCAGAGAACTGTTTGAATGCCACAAAAACATTGCTCATGTCCAAATGACGTTATTTCGGTTCTGAATGACTGTGCATTTTGACCACATTCATGTTCTTCATTATAAACTAATCTCAGATGTTCACACTAGACTACTTTTGCTCACATGCATGTTTAACGAATGACTGTCTTTCAGAGGAATTGAATAATTAGACGTTTGTTCCCAGAAAGAGTATTAACTACATGTCATGTATTAGCCATTATTTAATTATTTATCACTTGTAATCCTTATTTAGGAAGTTCTAGTTATCCAGTCATCCAAGAATGGTATCGTGCAACTTGTGCCATAATTTCGTAATCATATAAAGTCATGAAAAGCTGTCACTGCTTCTGGAAGATGGTGCTGCTGCCTGCCCATTCTTGTCCCTCATCCTACATGGTCCCTTCTTATATCACAAGAACTCACTTGCTCTTTCAGAGAAGGAGGCCAAGAAAATTATCTAGGTTAAAACTAACACTACAAAGGAAAATCTTGGCCAGACAAATGCTTGTGATGGTGCATAAAGGAGCTGGCAGCACAGGGAGTGCACATGAGTTTCTGGAAGAGAGCTTGACTTTGTCTTCTGGTGGCCTGTGTAAACTGGCTTAAACTGATTGAGAAATGACATTGTAAAATGACTGTTACCCATTCCTGAGAAGGAACTGGTGTGTAGCCAAAGCAACAAGTTTGTGAATGCTCTAGATAGCAAACATGTTTTAACTTCTCCTAGATGTGGATGCTTTCTCTTGCAAGGGTGGAGAGATCTCCTAGGTGCCCTTGGCAGGCCTGTGGCACCAGTAGTCCCTACCATAGCACTGTATGCTAAATTTTCAGGTGGGATTGAGAATGTGGCCTCATATAAAGACACTGGTCAGTGGTTCTCTGTCTCCACTGGAAAAGTTGGCCTAGTTTTATCAACAGAAAAAAGATTTAAATTAATCAAATAATGACTTTGCATCATGTTAAGCTTTCTGTCCAGTCCATGTTTGGACATTCCTGTCCACAAAATGGCTTTCTCCTGCCCCACCCCGATGTCCCCAGTGCTGTCACCCGCTGCATTTCCTTGTACATTCATAACCCGGTCTAATCACACAGGCTGACAGCCAAGTGTATGCCACTGCAAAGAGAGGCACACCACTGTTTTTTAAAATGCAAGTTATTTGATAAAGAGCAGCATGGCAGAGCATAGATACAAACCCAGCGCACTTTGAGGCTCTTACAAACTATAACAAAGCACAACGTCCAATGCATCACCCTTTCTACCTATATTTATAAAGGCTTGCTGGCAGTTTCCCCCAGTGTGGCCCATAGGACTTCAGTCATTGCCCTCTGCTCCTCACTCAAGAGCCAAGCACTTATTAAATGAGAGAGTAGATAATGAATTACAACAACAGGGTTAATTCTTTTCATTTCTGGGTTAGGAATAAGCTGAAGCACAATCAGAGATGTAAAAAAAATTAGAAACAGCATGGTGGTTAGAGGGAAAACAAAGAAAGCCCAGTATAGTGCCAATTACTCAACAGCTTAAAGAGGAAGAACTTTGGTGGCAGTGACTGCTGATCAGCCAAGGTGCTCTTGAAACAGATAACTGCATCCTTGCATTTCACATGACAGTAAGAATGAAGGTTAAGCCTTGACCTGTGTATTTGCCCCGTGCAGAGTGTTTCCTTCAGCTCCTAATGAAACAGGGCGCCAATCTGGCTCATTTTGCAGGCACAGCTCAGCTACTAGAAGAGCTGGGCTCCCCTTCTTGGCATGCCTTGTCCTCTCACTTTCCCTTTTGCTTTTCTTATTGTCTTACGGATTGTTGACTTTTGGTTACCTATCTACTTCTCCCCCTCCAAATCCTGCCCTGGAGAACGCACACAATGAGTCTGGACTTCTATTTCTGTTAACTCTGGGATTAAGAAACAAAGCAGCACATCTCAACAATGCATATTGTTTTTTGACCTTGAGCAGTTTGTTTGTGAGTTTGATTTTGCTGTCTCCTTCTCACGTCTCCAGTAACCTCTAGTCTCTTGAGTCCTTCTCATCTCCTCTCTAAGGTCTCTTCCTACTTCGTTCCCTCGTTCCCAGAACTGCTTATCATGCAGGTAAGGGGAAGTGTCAGTTTACTAGAAAGGGAATTATACATTTAAACATCACCAGTCTGACACATATTGATTTTTATTTTAGGAGGTAACATGTAAAACACACAAATAAAATGCAGGCTTTGGTGGCTTCCTTCTAGGTCAGGTTGCAGCCACTCCGTCACTGATATCTGCTCATAGCAATGTTCACAGACTGTACAACCCACCTCCCCACACTGACCCAACTGCAGACTTTCTCTGGAGATTTAATTCCCGATGAATGATTTGCATCCCAGCCTTGTGTGTGTGTGTGTTTGTGACACCAAATGGCACACTTCCAGCCCTCTATACTGCTTTGTGTCTGAATCAGACCCTTTCCCTTTGTGGTGTCTTCTGCCTTGGATGGCTTTACAGACAACATACCATGTCATTGCTTAAGTCCCCTTTGAATCTACATGCTGAGAGTGACTCTGTGCTCCAGGCACACCTACCATATTCAGCTAGTTGTCCTGTACCATGGCCATTCATCAGCCTGAATGTGTGCTAAGGCTAGGGGATGGGAAATCTCAGCACCCAGATATGGAGACACCTTGGGACTGCTGGGAGGCTCACACAGTGCTGTAGAGCGAGACCAAAAGTGGGTTCAAAGAAGAGCTGTGTGTACTGCTTCAGACACGTGGCCCACTTAAGAAAAGAAGATGCAGTTTAAGGCCCATCAGCTGGAGGTGCTTCACAGCTGTAGGGCTGAAGACCCATTGACTTCCCCTGCAAAGTCTTTAGGATTAACCCAAAGCACCTGCAGCCCCACTGCAGTGGGTTAGAGAGAGTTTTGCATTGTCTTTCAGCTCGGTTTCCCCCTGCAGTACAAGGGCAGTGTCATCTTTAGCTACCCAATGAGATCTGCAAGGGAATGATGATTTACGGCTCTGAACAGGGTGTTCATGGGCATGTGGTGGATGCTAAGGAGAATGTTAGTCAGGGGGATTGTCCTTGTGGGATCAGATTCCTCTTGCTGACCTTCTTCTGCCTTTGGGGATGGTCAAGCTGCCAGCAGTGCTGCAGAGGGGATAAGTATCTGTGCATTTGCTTTCATTGTGAGTGACTGCAATTTGTGCTTGGTGGGTGCTGTGTTTGTCTAGTCCCCCAGTGCAGAAGGGTCTCAGCTTGAGCTAGGTGAGCCCCTTCCTGACTTCTGCTTGCTGGCTGCCATGTACTTCCAGCCATGTACTTGGTGTATAAGCTACTCTGGAAAAAATAGCTCCTTTCTGCAGAAACCTGTTGTATCCTTTATTGCTCTAACTCTGCACTCTATGTTGACACAGGTTGACATATTCCCTTGGGAAGCAGTCCTGAAGGGCAAAGGAGTCCAGGAAGGCTGGGCATTCTTCAAGAAGGAAATCTTAAAGGTGCAGGAGCAGGCTGTCCCCATGTGCTGAAAGACAAGCCAGTGGGGAAGAAGACTGGCCTGGCTGAACAGAGAGATTTGGGTGGAACTCAGGAAAAAAAGGAGGGTTTATGACCTTTGGAAGAAGGGGCAGGCAACTCAGGAGGACTACAAGGATGCCGTGAGGTTATGCAGGGAGAAAATTAGAAGGGCCAAAGCCCGACTGGAGCTTAATCTGGCTACTGCTGTAAAAGACAATAAAAAGTTTTTAGAAATACATTAGCAACAAAAGGAGGGCTAAGGAGAATCTCCATCCTTTACTGTATGCGGGGGGAAACATAGAGACAAAGGGTGAGGAAAAAGCCGAGGTACTTAATGCCTTCTTTGCCTCAGTCTTTAATAGTAAGAGCAGTTGTTCTCGGGGTACCCAGCCCCCTGAGCTGGAAGACAGGAATGGGGAGCAGAATGAAGCCCCCATAGTCCAAGGGGAGATGGTTAGTGACCTGCTACACCACATAGAGACACACAAGTCTATGGGGCTGGATGGGATCCTCCCAGGAGTACTGAGGAAGCTGTCAGAAGTGCTCACCAAGCCACTTTCAATCCTTTATCAGCAGTCCTGGCTAACCGAGGAGGTCCTAGTTGACTGGAGGTTAGCAAATCACAGAATCACAGAATCGTATAGGTTGGAAAAGACCTTTAAGATCATCAAGTCCAACCATAAACCTAACACTACCAAGACCACCACTACACCATGTCCCTAAGCACCTCATCCAAATGTCTTTAAATACTTCCAGGGATGGTGACTCAATCACTTCCCTGGGCAGCCTGTTCCAATGCTTGATAACCCTTTCAGTGAAGTAAAATTTCCTAATAGCCAATCTAAACCTCCCCTGGCACAACTTGAGGCCTCTCGTCCTATCACTTGTTACCTGGGAAAAGAGACTGACCCCCACCTCTCTACAACCTCCTTTCAGGCAGTTGTAGAGAGCGATAAGGTCTCCCCTCAGCCTCCTTTTCTCCAGGCTAAACAACCCCAGTTCCCTCAGCCGCTCCCCATCAGCCTTGTGCTCCAGACCCTTCACCAGCTTCGTTGCCCTTCTCTGGACACGCTCCAGCCCCTCAATGTCTCTCTTGTAGTGAGGGGCCCAAAACTGAACACGGTATTCGAAGTGCGGCCTCACCAGTGCCAAGGACAGGGGCACGATCGCTTCCCTAGTCCTGCTGGCCACACTATTTTTGATATAAGCCAGGATGCCATTGGCTTTCTTGGCCACACTGCTGGCTCATATTCAGGTGGCTGTCAACCAACACTCCCAGGTCCTTTTCTGCCAGGCAGCTTTCCAGCCACTCTTCCCCAAGCCTGTAGCGTTGCATGGGGTTGTTGTCCTCCTTCCGGCCCTTCTTGTAGATGGGTGTCACATTCGCTAATCTCCAGTGAATGTGATGCCCATCTACATGAAGGCCGGAAGGAGGATCTGGGGAACTACAGGCCTGTCAGCCTGACCTTGGTACCGGGAAGCTGATGGAGCAGATCATCCTGAGTGCCATCACACGGCATGTAGAGGATAACCAAGGGATCAAGCCCAGCCAACGTGTTTAGGAAAGGCAGGTCCTGCTTGACCAACCTGATCTCCTTCTACGACAAAGGGATCCGCCTAATGGATGAGGGGAAGGCTGTGGATGTTGTCTATCTAGACTTCACTAAAGCCTTTGACACGGTTTCCCACAGCATTCCTCGAGAGAAACTGGCTGCACGTGGCTTGGACGGGTGTACTCTTCGCTGGGTAAAGAACTGGCTGGATGGCCGGGCCCAAAGAGTAGTGGTGAATGGAGTTCACTCCAGTTGGCGGCCGGTCACAAGCGGTGTCCCCCAGGGCTCTGTGTTGGGGCCAGTCCTGTTTAATATCTTTATCAATGGTCTGGATGAAGGGATCGAGTGCATCCTCAGTAAGTTTGCAGAGGACACCAAGTGGTGCAGGAGTGTTGATCTGCTTGAGGGTGGGAAGGCTCTGCAGAGGGACCTGGACAGGCTGGATCGATGGGCTGGGGCCAATTGTATGAGGTTCAACAAGGCCAAGTGCTGGGTCCTGCACTTGGGTCACAACAACCCCATGCAACGCTACAGGCTTGGGGAAGAGTGGCTGGAAAGCTGCACAGCAGAGAAGGACCTGGGGGTGTTGGTTGACAGCCGGCTGAATATGAGCCAGCAGTGTGCCCAGGTGGCCAAGAAGGCCAATGGCATCCTGGCTTATATCAGGAATAGTGTGGCCAGCAGGACTAGGGAAGTGATCGTGCCCCTGTACTCGGCACTAGTGAGGCTGCACCTCGAATGCTGTGTTCAGTTTTGGGCCCCTCACTACAAGAGAGACATTGAGGGGCTGGAGCGTGTCCAGAGAAGGGCAACGAAGCTGGTGAAGGGTCTGGAGCACAAGGCTGATGGGGAGCGGCTGAGGGAACTGGGGCTGTTTAGCCTGGAGAAAAGGAGGCTGAGGGGAGACCTTATTGCTCTCTACAACTGCCTGAAAGGAGGTTGTAGAGAGGTGGGGGTCAGTCTCTTCTCCCAGGTAACAAGTGATAGGACAAGAGGAAATGGCCTCAAGTTGTGCCAAGGGAGGTTTAGACTGGATATTAGGAATTTTTTCTTCGCTGAAAGGGCTGTCAAGCATTGGAACAGGCTGCCCAGGGAAGTGGTTGAGTCACCATGCCTGGAGGTATTTGAAAGATGTGTAGACATGGTGCTTAGGGACATGGTTTAGTGGTGGACTTCGCAGAGTTAGGTTAATGGTTGGACTTGATAATCTTAAAGGTCCTTTCGAACCTAAATGATTCTATGATTCTACGTTTTAATACCAAGTTGGTTGTGCCCCTGCCATTTCACTTGCTGTTTGTGCTCAGCTCCTGACTGCTTGAAAAACCTTAATGCTGGCCTGTATTTATTGACAATTGAGCTTTTCATGGTTTTGTGAAAAAGTACATGCTGCTTTTGATCATGAAGGGAATTAATGCAGAACATCAGCACAAGTTGTCTACCTTTTGAAATCTTAAGCATGAGGCTTTCTTTTCATTGAATGTCTTATGGGAAGTTTCTATTTTTAAAAACAATAGAAAAGATTTTTGTAGTGCAACATACATCTTGGAAGGGCTTTTTAAGTATCAATGTAATTCTTAGAGGACCTTTTTTTACCAGAAAAACTTTTACCAGTGCTGTTCTTAAATTTGCTGTGAGCTGTGCTGAAGTAATACAGAAGATCAAAGAAAGTGACTTACTGCCTTCCAGTGAGCAGAAGTTCACAGGTCTTGCCTGTGACAATACCTGTTTGTTACAGATTGGTCTGACTTCACATGAGGGAAAGAGTGAACAGAATTAGCTGACTTATACTGAAAAAAAAAGAAAAAAATTTGTTGTTGGATATGAGGAGCTACCATATGTTGTTAAAGGCAATCACAGTGCAAACAAAACCATCACCACCAAATGTCTCTAACTGATTGCAGGACAGCTTCAAAGGTGCAGAGAACTTTGCACTCGGGGTGTAAAATGAAAGTTTTAGGCACTTGGCTGACAGTGTAACTTAGCTAGCTAATTCTGTGGGTAGTTCTTGAAACTGGCAGGGGTTGTCCATATTGCTCTTGTAGGCTGCCTAGGGCCTGAAAGGGAGCAATGCGTCTCTTAAGGGATTCTCTTACCCTTAGTAACGTCTTCTTAGGTATTTTTATTTTTTGACTATACCTAAGAGGCAGTCCAGTCAACATGGTGTAAAGCAGTTTTTTTCTGCTCTCATTCTGGGAGTGAGGCTGTATTTATGTAATTCACCAGCAAGATGCTATAGGGGTTTCCTGGAGAAATCTAGGTGATGACAAGTAAAGCCTACTTTCAAGCTGAGTCTTTGTGGAATGTGATTTTGAAACCTTGAAAAGTTTTCCTGAAAAAATCATGCTCATACTTAGGAATTATTTTAATCAATATTTTAGCTAAGTGTTCAGACAAAGGAAAAGAGAAAACAAAATAAATTGATATCATTAAAGAAAACTATGAACATATTTTATATTGCTACATGAATGCTTTCAGCAGAGGATATATAGCTCAGAATGTGTTCAGATCTTAAAATACTATTATTTGAAAGGTGGAAATGAGAGAAAATATCTGATGCTGTGTGAAGGGTTGCCAATCTATAGGAGCCTTAAGTTTTCTAGTCCTCGGGATGTGAATCAAAATGTAAGATGCCGCATGGGGTTGTTGTAAGACTCTTAGGACAACTCATGAAGGCTATGGCATGGCCAGATCCTTATTTGAAGTTATCAGCTGACCCAGATCTGTCTGAGCCTTGAAGGCTCTGTGCTGTCCCAGTGCCTTGCTCCCGGGACCTTTCCTGAGAGCAGGCAGCTCCTGGTAGTCCTCATCTTACTTTCCGCTTCTCTCTTAGTTATTCAGCTGATTTATCAGGTGTGCAGCACTTCTTACTCTAGAGGTCAGTATAATGTTAAGAATGGAAATGGTGCATATCCAATTCTTTTTCCCTGATAAGATGTTCCAGGGTGAACTCTAAATTATACTCCTTCCCATATAAGATGGAAGAGAAATTTCATACTGGGGAAATGTACTTGTAAAGGCACAACAGCCAATATGGGAAGCTCAGAGGGCGTTAAAGAAAACAATCATTGAGCCTCTTTGTTGAATGGAAGTTATGAATGCACTAGTAGTAATTTTCTGAAGCTATAGACAATAACATAATGTGAGTGGGTGATGGAAGAAATTACATAGGGTGAAATTTAGAGAGCTGACAGCAGCCTATGCATCACTTAAGACCTATTTCTGAGGGCTTAATTGCGGCTTAAATAGCACACAGGCCTTGTGCTCATCTTCTGCATAGAAACAAATTCCATCTAGAATGAGCACCATGAGCAGAACATGGAAAATGTAATCCGATCAGCTGTAAAACTCCTGCTTTGGGGAAGGGCTGTTCTGTGCTGAGAACAGATGTGGGCAACATAGATTTATGTTGTAGCACGCACACTATAAAGGTCTAATGCTGTGTTTCGCCATAGGATGCACTGATGTTAGTCCAAAGAGATGCCATGAGAATATCAATCTTTAAACAAATGGGAAAACTGAGTAATGAGCACACCACAGGCATTGTGGTAATCTACTCCATTTGTGAGCTGTGTGGCTGATAACACTAAAAATAATCCCATTTACAAGTGCTTCAGAGGCATTTATTTTACTTCTGGGCTGGTTTTCTGCAAATATTCAGACTTAGTGGTATGAATGCGTACAAAAGTAAATTTTTAGCTTCATTGTGTGACTATGTAAGAGAAATCAGAACTGGATGGTCACATGTATCTTTGCTACAAAATGGTTGCATGCTGGTTCAGTAAGAAAAGAAAGCGAGCTCTGTACAGCCTCTCTGAGAGAGATCAAGCTAGCAAGCCACTTTGCATGGTGAATATTGAACACTTGGTTTTTCAGTCAATTCTCAGAATGTTTTAAAAAAAGTATGGTGGGCAGAATTAAAGCTGAACCGATTGAACTCTTCCTTATCTTTACATACTTGGATTTCTTGTAATATTTAACTTTTTCTTTGCATTTCCTGGACTTAGGATTCTTAGTTGTGAGATAATCAATATTCCCTTGTAAAGTATTTTGGCATACATTCCCAATAATCATTTTCAACTTGAAGTCCTAACAAATGTTATTTTTGTCAGAACAGAAAAGGTAAATTGAAGTAGTCTCCTGATAGCCACTTTCAAAGCAGAAACAGAGGTGAAATATTAGGACTACACTAATAGCACTTTTCAAAACACAAAGCTTGATGGATTTAACTGTTTTCTTTTTAATTGAGAAGCAACCTGCAAATCATTGCTGTTCTCTGGAAAGAGATCTGTTATTCAGATGTCTGCTAAATGGTTTGCATGAATTCTATTCCGGTTCTGGGTTTGTTCACAAACCATTCACAAATTGTCTACTTTTATTATTCACAGTGTGTGATTGGGCATGTGGTATATTTTCTGCTCTCTGGTTTAATGACTGAAACATTTTGACAGGGAATAGCAAATGGTGAATGACAACTAGAAAACAACATGCAACTTGGGGCATTTGCAAACACTTTGAAGAATATTAACAATCAGAAGAACATTGCTGAAGCCTGGGTAGTCTGACCTCTATGAATGATAATGATTCACATCTCAGCCATTTAGTTACAGATGTATTTGAGTCAGTTTGTCATTTGTCCAGCTCTGTTAAGTTTGCAAGCAAAATCATTATCTATGAATGGTGCGTCTTTCAGTCAATTCAAGCCTTGAATTACTTGTAAATAAAGTCTAATTCTGAAGCTTGGCCACAAGGGAGCAAGTTCTCTGATTTCCATATCAGAATGATGAACTAAAATAACGTACTTCTGTCCTCTAGGACTGCTGACATAGAGGCAGGTACCGTATTCTTGTTCAAAGAGTTATAAATGTGGTGCTAAAGTCAGCTTGCCTGTACATTAGCATTGGAAATGCTGCATTTCTGAGATATAAAACTTAAGTTACGGTCATTTAAAGGTATCCTGATACTTTTATTCGAATATAAGAATTAGCCTAGTTTTATTTGATAAACTTCAATCTCTGTTTCCATGCAAAACGCATCGAGTTTCTTCACTTCTTCAGGTTGGCAATTGAAAAACAACCCTATTCTAGTTCAGAAGGTTTTGAAATGGTGGATGGTGTGATTCTCACACAGAATATGTGCAACTTTTTTTTGCCGCAGCCTGGAGTTCTTGAGCTGTATGAATGATTAAGATTTCGTAACACTGCAGGCAAAATTCTTTCCCTTGATCCATGCTGTAGATATTGTTTGGGTTTTCTGCACACATGGTACTTTCATTTCCATCAATGGGAATTCCACATGCTGAATGAGGAAGAAATATTTACATTCTGGATAAGTGCCTTATTTGGGCACTTACTAATACTTACTCGGGCAAAGCTTCTACCGGCTTTGATCTTGTTGGCGAGTTGTCCACTGGATCTGAATCCCTGGTTTGAAGAGTTGGTAAATGGCATTTTAATGGCAAGGGTCAGCAATGATTGCCATACAATTTTTCTTGCTTTCCCTGCCACAAAGCTATCATCGTAAGTAAGGCATTGCAGTTCTTTTGGGAAGATTAATAGTTCTCTGCTAGTAACAGATTTTCCACTAGCTAGAAAGCAGTACACCCACTGATGAGTTTATCATTTGAACTTTGAATCCAGTCGGGAAGTTGAGACGTAAACTCTTCCATGATGGTGATTTGTGGTATATTTCCAGTTTTCAGGGTCAGGTTATTAACCAGAGTAACAGTGATATAAGCACATGTCGTAGAGAACATGAATCAGAGGAAGCGTCTGACAAAGACCTCACTGTGCAGGCAGCTTTCCTAGGAGGCTGTGAAAGTCTGACATGTGTCATGAAGCTCCAGGTGTCAGGTTTGAAAATACCACAAGTATTAACAAACCTGCATATGTGTATATAAAACTTTTCTTGGCAGCATTTTTGGTACTCGGAAGATTTTATGCTGTGGCCTGTCTAAGGAAGGATTTTCATTTTGCTCTAAGATATGCAGTTCCTAGAGTTTTTCTTTGCCTTTCGCTACCAGTTTCCCTACCAGAGGGAGAAAAATAGCAACAAGAAACCAACCCAGCCACCCATATTGGATAGCTTGTAACTTTTTACATAGGAGGAATGTTTCTTACTTTGTATTTGGTAACAATGCTCTGGGTTCCTGTTAAGGTATTGAAAGAGCATAATCATCTGCAAATTTCTAATGCTTGTCCTGTCATCCTGAAAGTACTGAAATGTAAAACATTTCTGGGAGAAAACCTGTGGTGTAGAAGATAAATATTATTTGAACTGTGCTAACACTGGAAATCATTACCCATAGAAAAATCTGATATTCAGACAAGTTTCTGTCCTGAACTGGAATAAATATTGAAAATATTTATGAACAGGGAGTTCTGAAGAGCAATGTAGTGTAGAAATATTTAACCTTTTGTTTAGAATCAGTATAATGTTATACACCTTGGGAACATGTTATGGAGATTGTAGTTCAGGTGTCTCTTGCCTTTATTCAACTGCAGGGGCTAGATAGTTTTGCAGTGTGGTGTATCCCATGCTACACTCTGTTTTATGGCTTCCACAAAATACTAAACATGGAGAAGAAACCAGAAAGTACTTCATGTGGCAAATTCCAGTCTGGTAAAATCTGCCTTTGTTAGGGTTTTTTTTCCATTGCAAATTGCTTTGAAGAAAAAACTCGCAATCAGATCTGATAATAACATGGAATTCAAACTCTTATTTAATAGTTGTACTCAGAGTTATGGTGTGGCAAGTTCTCTTTCTATCTGCGCTGTAACGATCTGTTCAGATCCACTGTGTTAGGGAAAAGAAAGTCTGTCCTTTAACTGCATTCAAAATAATGCTGCATCCCACTTCTGTAGTGACTCCTACTCAAGTTGATGTAGACTGCAGATTCGAGGGTGATTCATATGCAGTGAAGTCACACAAGTTTTGTGGACTAGGTGAATAGCATGTGAGACTTAGTAGTACTTGGGTTGGGCTTGAGAGAAGAAACATTTCTCTTCTGTTCCGGTGGCTTAAGCTATGCCCGGGGGTCAGGAGGTGAAGCCTTTAATTGCAGTTCTGTGAACGACCTGCCTCTCTCTGCTTCTGCTTGGTTATTCCTCCACTTTCCACCTGGGAAGAGAGGGTAGTCCCCACTGAGGAGTGATTGTCATATATCTACATATTTAAGCACTAGTTCTCTAAATAAAATAGGCCTAATAAAATTTCTGCATATTGCATGCAGTTAATTCTGTGCATTGTAAATGTGAGAGACGGAAGCCCTGGGAGAAGAAGCCCATTCTCACAAGTGTCCTTGTTCCTCTGAAGGCTTTGCTTTAGCCGCTAGGTGATGCAGCAGCTTCTCTTTGTGTCATGGGAAGTCGTGGAGGGAGAAGCTTGGAGAGTCTGGCATATAAATTAAGAATGAGTAATTGGAGAAGATCCCCACTCCTCTAGAAGCAATACACAGACCAGATAATAGGCCTTGGAAAACTAACGAGATGATAGGGTTTCCAACTTTACGTTTTCTAATTGCTTCAAATGAAACCCCATTAGAAACAGCTGGTCTGATTCTCAACTGATATAAATTGTCATATTTTTTAGATTTAAATAGCACTCGGCTGGTCTACCCCAGATGTAAACTCTGGCCTAGATTATGTGATAGCTATCAGCTTGGAATGGAAACTTTAGTGCTACTTTTACAGGCAAATTTATTTTAATGTATTATCAGGAAAATCCAGCATATTTCCAGGTATTGTGTATCTGAAAAAATAATCACCAGTACAAGACTGCTAAGAAGACAGAGTTAAAGTAATGCATGTATCCACATCATCATTGCTCAGGACAGCTAGCTGAAACTTGAGTCCAAGCCACATGCTGGTAACAGGTAATCTAGGGCCGGATGCTCTGAGCCAAGGGCGTCTTCAGCTTCCTGAATTCACAGAAAGAGAAAGGTATCATATTTTTCAGTGGCTGCTGAGACCAACACGGAACTGGAAATATGTTGAGTAAGATGACTGAAAATAGCTTTTTAGTAAGAGTAAAATGAATCAGATTTAAACAGATTTATCCTGTGTGACATTGTGATTCTTATTTGAAAGAAAATTAACAAATGATTTGTTGTTCATTTTAGGCCAGATTCTCATCTACCTTAAATTCAGAAAAAATCACAAATCTGGCCCTTAATACTTCCTCTTAATTGGAGTTTGGATTACTGTTGAACAGTCCATTGCTATAGCCCTTTCCAACAGCGGTGTTTTTATAGATTTTTGACCTGTGTTGAAAGAATTGTATAACTCCTGGATCTAAGGCCCAAGGGAATTGGGTCATGGTATCTGAAGTCTGCAGTGATGCAAAATTATGGGGGTGGGGAAGTTTACTTGCCTCTTGTTTCTTTTCCATGGTGTGTTTGTTTTCTAAAGTAGGAGGAAAAAAAGACAAACAGAGCAGGATTAAAGTGGGAGGGAGAAATATTTTCCAATAACCATGAGCTAACCACTGATCTATAGAAGATAAGATTTTTATAGGCAATAGGTCTATTTCTGACCTAATTTAAACTAATTTCAGAGCAGTCGATGCCAATATACATTGCTTTAAAAGAAAGACTTCAAATGAGCTCACTCAGGGAATGAAACAACACTGAAGTTCTTAGATATTTGAAGCTGTGGGACTCATTTTTTGGGAATAAATTGTCTGAAAGAATTGGATTCCAGATTACTTTCCAAATTAATAACAACTTCCCTGCATGTTTGTAGTTTTATAGAATTACATAATCAAGCAATATAGAGCTGCGTGAATAATTAAGGGTTATAAACCTGAAGCCCTGTAGTATAGACATCAATACAAATATACTCAGCAATAAAGGATTGTTATGTTAATCTGTATATATTGATCAGTCAAAAATTATTAAAAAGGCCCTGTTCAAAAACACATGGTTTATAATGGGACATTAGTTGATTAAAATTCTCACATCACAGATGACAAATATCCTTTCTATGATAATAAAACATTAAGTTAACAAAGCTAGGAAAATTCTAAAAATACAATGGTCTTGTCTTGTTGCTTACATTTCTCTCAACGTAGACAGTGTAAATCACTGTTCATGTTATTGCTATTTACATATTACTATTTCCTATCATCTGTTTCGCGTTAGCCTTGCCACAGTTCAGTGTTTGAATCGCAGCCATGGCTGGAGACTGTTTTGCCACAATTGTTTCCATTGCAGTTAAAGCATATGAGGTATTATTAAAATTGATCTGGGTTTTTTAAATGAGTTGTTCTATCAAAATTTCAGTTTGGAGATGCATTTTATTTGGCAGTACCCTGATGGAAAAACCAAAGGCAGTGTACTGGGAATCAAGACTAGGCAGAAAAATACAAAATGGGACTGGCTTGAAGGCTACGTAAATTAAAAGCCCTCAGTGAAGTTGGACTCTATTTCAGTACCTTAGAGGTCATGTTCTCATGCTTTTGTGTCCAATCTTAACGACTAAAATTTACTTTCTTCAAATATGAAGGCCAAGGATTTCACATAATAACGTACTTCCAAGAGGAGTTTCAAGTCATTAATATTGTAAAACCTGTTGTAAAATTGGGAGGGTGGCCAAGTGGTGGGACAACGTACTTGCATATATTGGTAAGATCCCATTCCAGGAAAGAAAGTAATCCAAAATTGACATCACCTGGCCATCTGTCCCAGTAAGGACTGCATTACATTCTAGGTTAAGTGAATCTAGAGGGGCTATACCCTTTTCTGGACATATTTAGTGAGACTTACTTTTGCACCTGCATCTTATGTCAATCTACTGATAACTATGTTTCTGAAACCAGCTGAATTGAATGTGGATACACTTAAAAATTCAGAAATATTTGGTCTCATTTGCTCCTCCCCCTCCTTTTTATTTATTTTTTTTTACACTGATAAACATTGATGCTTTTAGAGGAGTTTCATCAGATAGTTGCTGCTATAGCTGTTTCTTGATGTGCTATAAAACTTGTATTTATGTTCGTTCAGTTAAGACTGAAGAAGCTGATAGAAACTGGCCCTCCCTGTGCTGAAACCAAAGGAGTTCTGCTGATATGTGCCACGGTTTGTGCAGCTGGAGATACCAAACTGGTCTTCTACACGTGCATATCATCATTTTTGTGTGAAAGCAGAGAACAAGGAGAGGAAGGAAAAGCAAACACAGTGCAAAGCATCATTCCCTACTTCATATTTTTGTTTCCTTCGACCATTCTCAGTAGATTATCTTCTCTGTCATGGATGAGAAAGACAAGTACTGTTCACACTAAAATCTGGCAATAAATCTTCTGCTTGCTTATATGGCTGCTTCTAGCTCTTTTGCTGGATATATTTTCAGAGTAGTTGCCAATGCCACTTATCAGTGAGTAGGTCTGAGGAGTGAGAATTTGAATGAGATGCCTGCTTAGAGGCAAACATGGAGCCTTTTAAATCACAAGCCTTGTACTGTTCTTTATTTTAGGACCCAAACTGGAACATGCATCTTTCAGTATTTACTGGCTTTCCATTAGGGGAGAGGCTGTCTGCAGTTGCTTACAGCTTTTACTCTTTTTAATCATACCAGATTTTAATCATTTGGGCTGAAATGGGAAGATACACTCAAGATTTCAAACAGCAAAGATCTTAGTGCCACTCATTCAGGTGCTATCACCAGGAAGGGAAGGACTGGATTTGCTCCAGACTTGCACAAATAATTCATGTGACAGAACGCAAAGACACTGCGGCTTGACCTGTCTTCCCCATGAGAAGAGGGGCTGCCCACTTTGGGAACACCAAATCTCTTATTCATACACATCCTTCATACTGAGTGAAGACCATGGGGGTACCTTCTGGAGATGCTTTCCCAGTCTGCCCGGTGTTCAAACTGAGAATGTGCCAGGACCTCCTGTGTGCAGCTAAGCCCTGTGGAGGCTGGTCCCTCGTGCTCCTGGCATTCAGCCTCACCTCTCTGCTGCTGAGGCAGCTTCACTGATGTCTGGGAGGTTTCAGCAAGACTCATGCTGCTGAGGTCAAAGGCCGTTAAGATGCTGAGCCTTCTGCCACTAGGCACCAAAAGGCTCAGTTTTCAAGCCCGTGTCACAATTTTGTATGTGTGGAAAGTAATTATCCTAAAAATGTGCAGGAACAAAGGGATTTTTTTTCCCTTTTAATCCCCTTGCATCTCAGTTTTGCATCTGTAAAACGAGAACAATGTACTGCTGCTCATAAAAGTGAAGACGTGTGTTGTATTCCTCATGAATCATGCAAATGCTGTGTGATGTCCCATATTCTAGTAAAGTGTACAAGGAAACAAGCAATGCTATTGTCAGAGCTTCGCCTCGACAGAGGTGGGAGGGAAAAGGCTGAGAGATTTTTCTGAGTGAGGATATCTAAGGAAAGCACGGAGTAGTTGCTCTTTCTGCAAATGATTTCCACCCTTTTCACTGAAGAAGCAGGGGATCTTAAAGAAAGATGGTGTATCAGAGAAAGACAAAATTTATATTCCCAGGCATAGCAGGATGGAATGAAAGTAGTGATATCTTTGGTGTTTCTGGACTTTCTGAGTACTAATTAAAATGACATCTGCAGGCATCTTTCCTGCTGACTTCAAGCCCCAGGTTTGGCTTGCATGAAATGGTACAGTGAAATAGGTATTAGTGTTTTTTGGGGACCTGCTTGCTAATAGAGGTTACTATCATCAATTCCCCTTTTGTAACAGCCTGCTTGGGGCTATTCCCCCACTCACGTCTGAATCTGTATTCGCAGACTGTGTACATGACCAGGGCCCCAGTCCTGGCTGGTGACCACGCTGGCAGCAGAAGCTGAACCACCCTTCCCTGTTGGGATTCATGGGCATCGGAGAAGAGAGTTGCACAGCTGAGGTGGGAGCACCAGGGGAGGTGGGGAGGGGATGTGGGATAGCACTTCAGCAATGTGACCGTTTCAGCCTCCCAGTGAGCCCTATGATGGGTTTGAAGGGTAGGAAAGGCTCCTCTCATTTGGCAGACTTCGTCCTGTGCTCTCCCAGGCTCCTGCATCACACAATCCATTTTATAAATGCAACAATTTAGGAAGCTCTGTTGGTGAGCTCCCAGATACATTGCCTGTCTGATGTTAAAATATAATTTGATTTCCCTCTCAAATGTTCTGCTCACACAATGGAAAGTTGTGACAGTGTAGGTATCCGTGAGTCTGCTCAAGTGAGGACATTCCCATTGTGCTGATATGAAGGCCAGAGATGAGAAGAGGTGGTATGACTCAGTCTTATTAGAAAGTATTAAACCACTTCATCTTTTATCCCTGCAAGCATAACCTGAGAAAGGCTGTGGGTGGCTATAATGTTGCTGTCTCATTTTTCTTTGTATTTCTGTTGCTCAGTAAACATTAATGCACTGTAGGAGAGTTAGAGATTTTATTTAGCCGGAGCTGTAAAAGTGCTTGTTCCCCTCAAATTTCATCGCCTTTTTTCCTTTGTTCCACTGATGACTGGCATCATCTGTTCATCTCCTGGAGGGTTTTGAACTCAATTATTATGATTGTCTCTTGCTGCCCTTGTTTTCTCTGCACAATTTCTGTATTCCTACTGTCTTAGATTAAATTAGCCCAAATCCAGTCCCTAGCCTGAGCAAATTTAAGCCTCAATAAGCCCAAATTCAAACCCTAGCCTTAGCAAATTTAAGCCTCAATATGGGGAAGAACATTCCTAATTTTTAATATGGGAATTGTCTTGCTGGCTTGGGAACTTTTTGAGCTTTTGAAAAGCAGTGATCTTGTTTCTTGTAGGACCTTAGTAGACATTCGTGCACTTTCTGCTCTTCTCCTCACGTTCTCATCTGACCAAGACACACAGTTTATGGTTTAGCACCTTGGTTTCACAGTTCATAAAAATTGGCCTAGCCTTGCAGTTTTTACTCGAGCAAATCTTTTTTTACACTTACCTAAATTAGGATCAGGCCTTAAAACATTGGGGTATTATAACTGTATAACAAAGCAACTGCCTTTTTCAGTGTAGATGGTGTAGATGACTCCTTTCCCCACAAACCTCCAAAATTAATTTTGTGTGAAATTAAACTTTGGCCCAAAATGCAGGGAGGGAAGAGTTCTGCTTATGGAGATCTTCTGTTGGAATACCTTCTTATGCCAAATGCAAAAGAAATAATTTTGAAACAAAATGGAAAGGTGAGACTTCTTGTTTCAAACTACCAGATTAAAATATGCACAGATTTTTTTAGAAGCTTGTTTTCCCTCATTTTATTAAACCTCTGAGGCAATTCAGTGAATTTGATCTGCATTTGCAAATTATTTCAGTTGAGGAATAAGTCCTTTTTGTGAATAAAATATTTGCCTGAAAAATATTTGCTTGGCTTTAGCAATGTGGCATATGGGCCTGTGTAATTCCTCTCCATGGGATGTGTTTAACCCCAGGTGACAAGCATACTGTCAGTGCTTAATAATCCTCAGTGGAGAATGTGTCAGGTATGATGTTGTGGTTCTTGGGATCTCAACTTATTTTATACTTACCTGTAATGGACCCTTACCCAGGAAAATGGGGCAATTGTGGGCAATTTGTGGGCAATTTCCCAGGTGCAGATTTGTCTTGTAGCTGAAAGTTCCTTTTCATGCTCTCCAACTGCCAGCACATGAAACACACCTGCAAAGGAGTGCTGTACAGCAGAAATGCTCTTCAAACCTCAAGCTACCATAAACTGAGCAATAAGCATGCTCTGTGCTGAAGCAGGCTTCTTTTAAAATTCCTTACTGCCTCCTTGTTGCTTGTTACCCTCTCATAGAGAGGAGGGGGGAAACATGATACAACATTTGGTAGTAAACTGGAGAAATGATGATCACAGGGTTCTGCATCCCTTAAGAACATTTCTGCTGTGCTATGTTGGAAGCTGTTTAAACCATAGATCCAGCCCTACTTTAGAGTATGCTAATATATCAATTTTAATGACTGAAGAAGTGAAGGATACTTGGATAGCTGAAGTTCTAATACAATATGTAAAACTGAATGAAAAATAAATTAATTTTAAATGGTTTGCAGACATACAAAAGGTTCATTCGCTGCATATAACATGCTCAGTAAAATAATATCCTTTAATGTGCTGAACTCTTCATGCTTTTCATGAAGCTGCATCTAATTGTACTACTCAGAGTTGACTAATTCTGCCACTGTCTGCCTTTGAGAAAAATAGCATTTCAAGACATGACTAACACTCTAAGTAGTCATTAATTCTTAATTAATTCAGAATGAAAAGTAAACTCCTATACTGTATATATCAACCTGAATACCATACAGAATACATACAGTCAGGTCATTTATTTTGAAATTAATATTAGTTAATACTATATGATTTTTAAAAACCAAAAACCAACCACAACCCCTTAAAATATTAGCAAAACTCAAACCATCTACTAATATAAATATTTGGTTTATTGTCATATACATGTTAACATATTATAATAAGGCTTTGTATATATTTATGCTGCATGATGAAGCTCAGTTTCTAGGAATATTTTACATTTTGAACATTAAGTATGAGCTTATGATCAGTGTGAATGATCCACTACTATTTTCATTTATTTTAAGAATATTTAATCTAACAGTCTTTGTTGTTTTCTGTTTGCCTTAGTTAAAGGAGATGGGGTTGTCTGCGTATCTTTCTCCAAGTAGACCTTTCCCTCAACAATTCCTAGGGAGCTGAATTAAAGCTTTGTGGGGTGAAGTTCGCCTTTTCTTCACGATGCAATAAATCCCGTTTTATGGGTCTCATGGGCTCCTAGAGATAACCCTTCAAATGTGGTCCCATGCTTGTCTTTTGTTCCAGCTGTGGTTGTGAAAGAGGTCCAAGGTTAGCAGAAACATATATTTAGAGTGGGTCAGCTTGATATTGTACCCTCTTGTGCTGACACAGCTGGATCCAGATGAGGACTTTAATGCTTAGGGACATGGTGGATGAGAGTATGTAAGAACCCTTACATAAAGGGTTCTCCTTTATGTAAGGACAACAGATTCAATAACGTGTGTTTCTGATCATGACCCCTTGCCCTGCTTGCCCTGTGAAAGTATTTGGCCAGATTTAGGCTTGTGCAACATTTCAGCAGCCCTTAGGCACCTATCGTCACCAAGAGGCACTTAGACACTGTACAAGTACACTGGTATCTTTCTCCAGTGAATTTGACTTGAAATTGCATCTGTTTTTTTCATTCAGAAGAATGGCTATAAAGAACAGAAATATAAGGTGAATACTAATATGAATATATACATACCTGAATATGAATATACATCTATGCCTGAATGACTGTGCCAGAACCATCGATGGGACATCTTGATGTCTACTTCTGGGGAAAATTCAACTTTATCAGTCCTGTATGCCTTTGATCTTTGCATCAGAAGTGATAAATAATGAATTCTGGAAGAGACTCTGTGGGCATTTTACATACAGCAGAATATGAAAAGAAATAGTGTATTTGAAGGAAGCCATGATTTCACTAAAAATTGTCTGTTAACATAGGAGGGGGGTAAATTAGTTTAATCCATTTGCAATGTAATACAGTGAGAAATTACATGAAAAGCAAATAAAAACATCTGTGACAAACTGTCCAGATTGATCGTGGGGATAATGCCAGAAGAGATGGAGCATGGCATGTTCAGCAAGGGGCTAGCCTCTCTAGAAGGTGAGAATAAAGAAACCATTTAGCGAATAGGCTAACAAGAAGTTCCAAGACCCTGCAAAGACGTGATTGAAAATACTCCTTTTGAAGATCTGGAACTGAAACCAAAGCTTATTTGGACATTTTAGCAGGTGGGAGGTTGCATTAATTTTAAAATCCATCCTTTTGCAGCCTCTGAGCATCAGACTGAGTGGCTGTTTCTCTCTTTTCGTCCTTTCTCTTTTTGCCAGGACCTGGCATTATTTATCTCTTGGGCAGCAGTCACTGGAAATAGGTTTCCTGATCCCTTGTGACAACTGGAGGAGAGTGGTGTCCTGAAATTTAAACCTTCTAATAAAGAGCTTAGGAGGGGAATCTAGCCTGTTCAAAGGCCTTTCCACCTATTTATTAGACACAGTGCTACACAGAAATCAGCAGCTGTCAGACTGCCAGCCAGAAGACAATACAATTCTTTCCAAGCCCCTGACCAATTTTTGTTCATCTCTGGAATTAGTTGTTCCTGCCTCTCACATTCAGTGTCTTAGAATAAAGACGGCTGAATTTAAAACTATAATTTCAATGCAGCTCTAGCTTCTGCGCTGGTAATCAGGACACAATGTACTGCTGAGGATGCACGCTGTATTATGCAACTCATTCAGCCCGTAATTATCCCCGATTCCCCTCCTGTTGTAGCAGAACAGCTACAGACACTTACGTGACCATTCCAGGCTGTTCGGCTCCCGCTGTTTGTTAACTGCTGAGATAACAAACTATACTGGTGGTGGTGAGCTGGCCTTAAGGGATACAAAGGCTTTTAATATTCAAGTTAATTTATTTTTAGGGTTCTCGTGAACATGTCAAATGTCCAATGTTTACAGCTCAGAAGCAGGATTTGTACTGTCTGGATCTTATAATATTCCCTAGGTACTAAGTGCTGAAATGTTTTAAACCCTCTCCTTCCTCTTGGTTCTTCAGCAGAAGTTGGTCTAGGCAGTTGTGTTGCTTGAAACATTAAGTGGTTCCCATGCCTTTTCAGTTTGGGGTTGTTCAGAGGTCAACTGAGTGATGGATTAAAGGGGAAAAAAAAATTGTTATATTGACTGAAATGATCTACTAGCTGTAGGGAAAAGCAAGTGCAGTGGTAGGGATGGCCAGAACAACTTGTTTGACTTACAGGAGCAGAGCCTATCCACAGACAGCTCAGAGTTGTGCTTCCACTTTAGTCTCCTCTGTGGCTCTGTGCCTTGGAAAGCCTGAGGGCCAAACCCAGCCTCCCTGCCCTGCCTGGGAGGGAAAGAGATGGGCAGGTGAGCAGGTATCTGGCAGGGGCTTGCTCCAGCAGCAGTACCCGCCACCAGTACTGTTTCTGCAGCTGGTGGCACAGCCAGCTGGGGACAAAAGACCAGAGATGCCATTTTGTGACCTTCTTCATCCTCCAGCCTCTACTATGGCACATTTATCCTATCCTTTACTGTTCTACTGGATTTCATGTTATAAACATGCCAAATTCATCAGCCTGTTTCTTTGTAAAAAAACCCAAACACTTCCTTTCAACCACATCCAAAGGTGCTGACGTCAGTGGAAGCCTTACTTTCCTTGAGGGGCTTTGGATCAGGTCATCAGTGTGGGATGTGGTATGTAGAGCTTCCTGTAACTTGTTAAATAGGCAAAATTGGTGCAGCCTTTCAGAGGAGGGGGGCGGAGAGGGAGGAAAAAGTACTAACAGAGATAAACACAGTCTTTTGTAGTTTAGGCTCCATGACATTCTGAATTTTTTTTTCAGGATTCTGAAATATTCAACCTTATTGATTTCCCTTTTCTCCTGTTAGATTTCCAAATTGTAAAATAGGAGCCATTCTGTTACTTCAGTCAGTGGCTCACCCTGGATTTCTCACTGTACAATGTTTCTGCTCCTCGGAGTGTGGTTCCCCAGGCAGGAGGACCCTCTCCTAGGACTCAGGAGGACATTGCTTTATGCCTGAAGGCGTTTGCCCGCTGGCACCAGATGACATTTTTCTTTCTTCAGCACATGCCTCCCTACGGCAGAGCAATGGGGAGCTGAACCGGTGCGTAAGACATCCACAAGCAGTGGCTTTCTGATGTTTCCAGTTGAAAATTTTGGGGATAAGCCTTGAAGGTGTGGGTATGTTCAAGCCTAGGCTTTTTTGCACCGACTAAACAAAATATAAGACAATCCTGACATTGGAACCAAGACGTCTCCTCACAGGTCATGAGACCCTGTAACCTTGGATTAGATTCTGCTTTCATTTACATTTGTTTAAATTTTATGCAGTGACACTGCATCTACCAGCTAATTCTCTGCTGGATGTAATTGAAGTTAGTACACGAGCCAGGATGTTCTCAATGAGCCTTTTACCTTTTTTATACTTACTGAAGCAATTTTCACATCAAGAACATTGGCCAGCACTCTGGTGTTATGAATAAATGAAACATGGAATAATTCTTACCCTAATTGTGTTTTTGAAAAATAACTGAAGCACGGTGCTGTTAGACAATTAAGCTTCGTGAGAGACTTAAAACACAGCTTTAAAAATTTGTACTTTTACTCTGCTTTTTATAACTAAAATATGTCAAGGCTATAAGGGAGAAAAGCAATACAACAGGAATTTTCAGTGTAGTGAAGCTTCATTGAAACAGGAGTGGTATTACAGTAGTTCTTAAGTAGAACATACCTGCTTCAGTGGAGAAATAATTATTTGCAGGTAACAAAATATTAAGCAAATTATTGTACCATTAAATCATTATAAACACCAATAAAATGCCACTTTAAAATTGTTAAGTGACAGGAGGAAACCGAAAGCATTACAACCTACTGAAAGAGGTATACTTCTCTTTTTTTAGAAGTAACTAAGTGTTGGGATCAGGCTTTGGGCAGAATTGCTGGTCGTGGAAGATGAGGAGAAATTATTTACCCACTTTTGTATCTCAGATAGAACCCATGCCTTTGGCACCATTGAGTTTAATTCTGCACAAATGCAACCTTATGAAAATTTCAGGAATTCAGTGAAACAGAGTTTCATGGATTTCCTACAACTTCTTGACCTGAATTTCATTCACATATTGCTGCTGAATTGTAACCAGTGGTACTTGACTGCTAATAGGAAAAGTGAGTTTATCCCTTCACTACCCTGGACTTGAGTCTCAGTAAGGTTACTATCAAAGTGTACTGTCATTAGGATTTCTAAAGTAAATGAGACAGGAGAAGACAACCTATACTTGAATGTATTGCTTTGAATATTTACAAGGGAGAAAGGTAATGGAAGTCTGAATGCCTGAATTATTGCTGCACTGCCTTTAAAAAAAAATACTACCATATAGAAACCAAACCTTCCAAGAGTGTGTACCTATGAACCCAGCAAGGACTCCCCTCCACACGCTCCTCCTGTGGGTATAATTATGGTATTTGACTTTTAAATCTCTACATGTTCCAGCACGATGATGACTGGAATAATAATAATTGAAAAATCTGATGTTACCTAGCAATGATGCAGTTTATGCCTTACCAGTGTGTTCTAATGTTATGCTTAATAAAAGATGACACGACTTGCTTTAAGTCTTAATCCATCAGCAACACTATAATCTACTCAGGTGAGCTATATTTTCCTTCTTGCACAGATAAATAGCATAAAAATTGGATCATTCAAAGAAACTTTGAAGCAGTGTTCTGGGAACAGTTACTGTGTACGCCGGTTTCCTTTTGTCCTCCATACCTGGCCCAGCTTCCAAAAGTGCCTCTTTGCTGAGGAATTTCAGGTTATCATAATTGGGGATGATTTTTCTTTGAAGAGAGAGGTCACCTTTTCCCCCTCTGTGCTGAGAGGGAGGTGCAAATCAGGGAGTAGGAGACCAGCCGTGGCTTCCACGGACATGTTTGACCTCTGTGTGGAGCCATGGCCAAGGGTGAGGTGCAGGATATTTATGCTTTTTCATCCCCATTCCTTGCTATTTAGTTGGTCAACCCTTCGGGGAAAGGACTGCCCCCTCCCATGTGCATATAGTAATGCAAAATGAAAATGTAGCAGCAGCCAGAGCTTCATCAATGATGGTTGCTTATTTATGGTGGATGGTGAGAAGGTACTGAATGGAGAGAAAAAATGTTTGCTACCCTGAAAAGCTCAGTGCCTTCATGCAGAGATGGCTCCACAGCAGAGCCAATCACCCTGAATGTTGTTGTTTGAAAGTAGGGAGGGGAGAACAGAGGGGGAAGAGGGACAGGGTGCCAAGGAAGGGATGGGCATGGTGCCTTTGATCCTCCTCCAGCATAAATTATGGGTTCCTATGCCCAGGACTTTTCCTCACTGGTGCAACAGAGGTATGAAACTTGGTTTCATGCACAGAGGCGTAGACCCACAGCTTGCGAATCTGATGCAGGACATAGTGCTTTTCTTTCTTTCCTCCAAAAGCTGTTGCACTGGTTGGAAAACATGAAGGACTGTGGGGAAACTACAGAGCCTGTTATGTCTGTGCTTAGCCGTTGATGGCATCGTTCCTTAAATTAAAGCTATGGACAGGAACTTCACATGTCACCAGTGTGATCTAGTCACTGTAGAGCTCCAGCTCCTGTTATTGGCTCCCAGAACTAAAGATGTAATTTTAGCGAAGCATATGAAAGGTCAATTAATTTTCCCAAACCTTAATCTTGAAATATCTATGTTTATTTGACCTTCCAGTTCAGTCAGAATTGGCATGAGTTCAACCTCCTGCTAAATGAATGCTGCCTATTGATTTCACACAGACTTACACCAGTTCAGATATATTTAAAAGGCATTCCTTCAGCTTTCTGAGGCTTATAAATTGAAGTATTGTAAGGCTGCCAGGTATGGGTTACCTGCACAAGGTATCACAAATGAAAGTCCTTTGTGTGGATGTTTCTTAACAAATAATATTTTTCATGTGGTAAGGTCAGATCCTGGGTTAGGGGTCTTATACCCATGGCAGTCTGGGCCAAAAGTTGATATCTTTGTCTCAGTTTTCATTTCTGTGTTTCTGTTAGAACAGAACTGGTCAAAATGTTTTGGCTAATACCTAAATGTTGAAAAGTTTCAAAACAGCTTCAGTCTCCTGGTGGGGAAAAAAAAGTCAGGTTTTCCCATTTAAAAAATATAAATGAGGATTTTCTTCTTGAGTTTTCCTTATGGAAAATATGTTGGTTTTCTGGCATGCTCCTTTGAGCACAGGATCTTTGCGTTGCATCATCACACTTTCCGGGAAGTGGTTGTGTTTCCGTAGCAAAAATATATACAAAGGATTTAGGATGCTCTGTGTTGTAGCTGTCCTTGTATATGGTGAGTGGAGCTGACTGGTTAGAGCAAAATGAGTGGTGTTAAGGCCAGTATGTAGTAACTGAGAACATGATACAACAGTCCTGGAACATATCATCTTCCTTTTGTTTAATTTTTTTTTTTAACTGTTGAATTCAATGAGGTTTCTTACTGTGATGTTACAGCAGCAGTTACATACTTAGCCTAGTTAATCTTCTTGTATTTTTAGTATAATTCTCTCTTCTTGAACACAACTATAAAAATCTACTTATTCTCTCTCTCCATTTCAATATGTGGCTTTAACTTTTAATCTTTTCTCCAATGACTCACTTTTAAATTGGAACAAGACATTATTGTGTGTATTTATTTCATTCCTTTGGTGAATTTTGAAGCTTCAGTAAGAATTACATTTTGTGCTTCTAATAATTATAGACAATTTTCCTCTTATTTTTAATCTATCATACTATGGCTTGGTCAGTCATTGTTTACATCCATTACTACAAACCTTCTTCATCAATTTGTCCTGAATACAAGGTGGATTACTCAATTATCCTTCTTCCAGTTCAAGTTTTCTCATCCATGTAAATCAAGACAAGCTGACTAGCAGATAGGAAATAGTTACCGTCATGACTTGAACACAGGTTTTCCCTTTGTCCCTTCAGTATCTGCAAGGCTATATCTAAAGGAGTGTGAAATCCTCCAAAAATTACCCTGTCTCTTATTGATAGGAACTTTGTTTCATGTTTGTCATTTGCAGGTATTTGTGTTTTCCCATGGCAGCACAGACCTGGTGGTCATTAAACACCTACAGATGACATCCAGAAACTGCCTAGCCCTTAAAATGGCTGTAAACTCCATATCCAGACAATTTTCAGCACCATTTTCCGGAGTGTTCAAGTAGGTCTGCTTGACTTTTTTCTTTTTTCTTTTCTTTTTTTTTTTTTTAAGCTTCTGAGGTCTTTTAATCACTTACTCTGTTTGATTGGGTTTTTTTCATATCTTAGAATAAAATACATCTAAAATAATATAATATTATATTATATAAATAATATAAATGTAATAATAATATTATAATAATAATATAATTTTAATAATAAAATTATAAAATAATCTGCAAAGGAATTCAGATGCTTATTATAATTTTCAAGAATACATAACTAGTCAGGATGCCTACTTCTGTTGATTTCAAATTATTTCCTTCTAAATTATTCTTGCTGTTCTCCTTAGATTTTATTCTACCTAGTAGACAATTTTACTATTTTGGCTAAATTTCTTTCTGGTGTAAGGGCATTTGCTTAACACACTTGTTCCCAGGAAAGACTTTGCATTTTGCTCTCCATTTCCAGAATAGAAAAAAAGAAAGCCAAGCCAACCCTTAGATTGTCTCTTTGGAGTTCCTTACCTTTTTTAACCTGTGCATTTTAAGACTCACAGAGAGTATAAGATATTTAAAAGTCCTCATGATTCTGTGTTTGTCATCTTTGAACTGTCTTTGCCATTAGCTTCTAAATGATCTAAGTCTTTCTGTAGCTGACTGGAGTGTTCCTCATTTACTGTTCCCCAGGCTTTAACACCATCAGTTTATAAGTACTTCTTAATTTGCTTCCTGTTCTATTGCTTTTTGTATTCTGGGCCAGCTTTCTCCCCCTGTCCTGCCACTTGTAGTATTGCAGGTATTTACTATTGACCTTCAATTAGTGTTTTATTTAAAAAAACCCAAACAAACCCCTTAATTTTCGATGAAAAGAACCTGTGAGGTCTTCATTTTATCATTGTACAACGAAATATATGACTGTTTCAGACATGAATCTTTCTGCCATCCTCTGCCTCCAAACTTCTCCAAGTTCCTGGGGCTTCTGCTGGCCTTGCCAGCAATACAACTGTGAGTGCAGGAATGCTGTTGAAGATTAGGTTTACCAAAACCTAGCCTAACATCCCTTTTACCAAGCTGCCCAGCAGCTGCCATCGCTCCTGGACTAGGCTGATCTCCTGTTAAGATGCTGTTATCAGGTCAATCAATGTGGGCAGGGAGAAAGCAGAATAGAATTTGCTTGCTTTGTGTTACCTGGCCAACCTCTCCCTGCCTTTCTTGTGTCTTCACAAGAGTTAATACTCTACTCTGGGAAAGAAATCTCTCCTTAGGTCAACAAATTTATACTAAACCAAGATGAACAATATTTTGTTCCATCCCTGGCTGGATTCTGTTGCTGAAAGATAAGATCTTGCCAACACTAGAAAGATAAAGGCAAGATTCAGGAAGTACCTCAGTGGAGGATCAGTGTTTTTTATCCACCATAAAAACAGGCTATCAGTGAACACCACAGATCACAGGCTGTTGAGCTTGATACAGGGGTATCTGGGTTAAAGAGAGGAAAGCACATTGTGAAGTAGGATCACTGCTCTCCTGCGTCTGGTGGGAAGAGAAGCTTTTCTGGAGGGTGGATATGAGCCTATTGGGCTAAAGTTAGCCTTTGACTGCTAGGTGACACAATGTTCTCTTCTAATTCAAACTCTTAAATCTCGATAGACTGTGAAGATAATGGTGAATGTTTTCTTTGCCACCAAGCTGGGCAGCATCTGAGGTTTTGCATTGCTATGGTGTTACTGTTAATTGCATGCATTAGGAATAAGAGATCTTACAGGAGCTAAACAAAAAGACAAGTCCTTGCTCCGCAGAGCTCACGATGTAAATCAAGGCCTGAAAGTAACAAGGGATCACGACAGGAGAGAGGGTGGGAACTGCTGAGGATAGTGAAGCCAAAAGACAAAGCTGACAGCTCTTCAGCTGCTTAATTGATAGGGTGGCAGTGATTTGTGCCTACCACAGCAGAAGGTGTTTCCGAAGTTTTCCTTATTTCCGTTAGCATAACTTTTTCGAACAGCTAACCATGAGTCACAGAATCACAGAATCATATAGGTTGGAAAAGACCTTTAAGATCATCAAGTCCAACTGTCTCCCTACATTGAGGAAAATTGCATGATAATTAGGAGTAATGCTACAGTAAATGCTATTTTGTCCTGGTTTAAGGTTTTTACTTCTTGCAAAAATACACCAGTAACAAAAAAATTCCCATCAACCTTTGTCCAAAACAAAGTACAAAATTAAATATGGTGAATTTTTTGTTTTGTTTATTCCCCCCCGCCCCAGATAGCTCCCAGAACAATTTCTCTGTAGGAAAGATATATAGTATACGAAACTGCAAGTAGTGGCACTGTCCACTAATTCTTAAGTGAGCACAGTTTGTTGACAACCTTCTGATTAAACTTTCCTCCTTCCTCCCTTTCAGCCCAATTTAAATCAAAATATCGACAGAAACAATTTCTGTGAGGAAAATGGAAAAGTTCATAGGGTAGTAGAAGTTGCATAGCCTTTCCCATTAATGTGCCTGGATGTTCATTCAATTTATGTATTATTTATCTTGCCCCTGAGGTGTAACATGAATAATGTTTGTAAGGCATTCCTACTAGACTTGCGTATTGTGAAGAAGTAATATTCCAAATAGGACCAAGTTTCACACAGCAGTTTACCATGACAAGTTCACAATTATAGTTGTACACAAATAAAATACTGTCAAAATAAGCATGTATTCCACTTATGGGAAAGCTGCTTGGAGGATCAGCAGAGCTCTGTAGATGGACTCATGAGAGCTGTGTTTCCAGCTCTGGCAAAGAGCTTTTCTTTGACCTTGGGCCAATCACTTCACCTCTCTCTGCCTTCATTTTTACTCCCACCTCTCTCTGCTTTGATATTTTTGGCTAAACTCTCTGGCTTTTGATATATTGGTGCTGGGACTACCTGCTTGTGCTTACACCCAAGCTGTGATCCTACTCCCTTCAGCCTTTGCTGTGACCTCTTGGCACGGTGCTAATGGAAGCAGTGAAAAATCACACCTTCCCTTTCAGTGGGGCTGCAGGACTGCTAATAAGCTGCATCCATCGACATGTCAGCATCATCCCTGTGAGATATAAGCCAGCATCCCTAAGGTGCGAAGTGGTGTGCCCCCACCGCTGTTATCACCTCCAAGCCAGGGTGTGTAAAACAGAAATGCAGTGGCACCGAGGGAATTAAACCTTATGCCTTTCAAAGAGGAGTCTGTCCTGCCTGGGAGCACAGATCAGCTCCTGAGAGGCAGAGCAAGCAGTGATTTACCTCCTTGAAAGCATCACATTTATTTTTAAATGTAAAAAAAATTTATATATATCTATATGTATGTATATAAAAATTGAAAAAGGCAGTAGAATAGATAGGGCTATAACTGGTAAAAGCAAAACCACTGGTAGCCCAGCATTTGCTAGCTGAAGCAGATGTTTGCTCAGCCTGCAGCTGCCCTGTGTAGCCCATGCTGCAAACTCCCTGCTGGAGAATGGCCATTAAGGGACATGCCCTCATGCTCTTCTTGAAGCCAGCTGATGGGACCAAGGCTGCATTGGATGCAGTGCAAGCCAGCAACGCCAGGAGCAAGAGAAATAAAGATTTCTGCTGATTTTGGTGGTCCTGCTTCCCTCTCTCTGACCAGTGACCCATGCAGGAGCAGGTTTCTTCTTTGCTGGCCCATCCTCTGGGAGAGCAGAAAATGCTCCTCAGGAGCCAGAGACAGAAGAAGGTATTGCACACCACTGGCATCATGGATAGAGAAGGGAAAGGACAAGGAGAAGTAGCACGCTTAAGTAGCTGTATTTCTCCTTACTGGTAACTGCAGGTATGACACAATCCCTGGGCCGAATAGCACTCCCAATAATGCACAAGTATCTCCACCAGAAGCAACAAGGTTACTCCAGATTTATGTCAGTGTTCCCAGGAGATTACTATGTTTTTCAATCATCTTTAAGAACAATCACTGCAATGCCACTGAGCTCCTAAAAAGGATAAAATGTAAATATTATTGAAGCCTAACACAGCACAGACGTCAGTGTGATATTAAAGGAGTTTTTTATCAGTAGCCTCTCCAAAGATTTATATCCGTTTATCAATGCCTTTGCTAAATTAAATACATAAAATCTTTACATGAGACAAAGTCATGAACAATATCAGTATTCAGACAGTATTAGTGACATTCAGCATGACGAACTGCGTAGGAAGCTGGTTGTCAAAGCCCTGTGATAGTGAAAATGGCTCTGTTCACAGTACAAAGATATTACTTATCTCTCTTAAAGTCTGAAAGGCTGCTAAAAAATCCCTTATATATTTTGTACTTACATTAGAGGCATCAGCATACCATTAAAGTGCTCGATGTTTTGTTTCTATTGCTCTGCCGAGGATATGTGGGTGCAGTCCAGCCTCTCCCCTCCACCCCACTCCCCCAAGAAACAAAAAAACCCAAACCTGAGCAACTGCAACTGTTGGTTTTTTGTTTTTGTTTTTGTTTTTTTGTACACAGTGCTAAACACAAAGCAGTGTTCAGCATTTTCGAAGAGAAATCTGAAGACACTCATAATAGATTCTGAATTTATCTGAGAATTACTACAAATGGCTTATTTCCACACATGGAAGCACGCTCAGTCCAGGAGTCCAGACCTGATCTGCACATCTTCTGTCCTGAATTAGCTGTAAAAAGGGAAATACTGAGCATTTTGAGATGATGTATAATAGAAGCAACAGATCCATAAAGGTTTATCTTTTGTTTACTTTAGTACGCTTGGAGATTAGAAAGCTCCCAAAAGCACAGGAACCAATATAGTAGATTAGGGAAGGGATCTAGGTGTTTAAGTTCTGTTGGTTTTAATAGGAGCTTGATACCTTAGCATCTTTGTACATCAGGACTAAGGTGCTACAAGATGTGCACCTTGCCAGACAAATGCAGTAGATGCACAGGGCAGGTATGTACCTGATCAGAGCTGTCCCCGTGGTACTTGGAGAAGTGAGGGGACATGTCCAGCAGCATTCAGCACATCGGTGGTAGGACCTGCACTGGGTCTGGGTTTGACAAATGACTTGACACCTGAGGTGAGTTAGGGTTAAGCCTGAGCATAGTATGCTGAGGGGCCTGGTTTCCATATGAACATGAAGGTTATCTCCATGCCAGAGTTAGTGCAGGAGAAGCTAGAAATGCAGCTGTTACTCTGAATTGTGATTCAGGAGCATTACTCAAAGTTGCAGTGTGAAAGATGCTTGGAACCAGATTTCTCCTGCAGTCCCTCTGGGTTGATAGCAGCATCATGGCTATTTTGTCATATTTATCCAGTGTTGTTGCTCAGGGTCTGTGGAACATGCCCATTGAATCAGAAAGATAGAAAGAGAAGAGAGTAACAGGGGAAACAGCACTGTGTGCTCTGCCAACCTGCAGCTGTGACCTTCCTGTTTACTATATTTTTTTTTTAACGTTTGTTAAAGAAACGAAGCAGCAAATCACCAACAGTAACAGAAAAATCAATACCCGCCTCTGCTTCTTTTGTGAGATCTGGAACATGGCCTCAATCTGTCAGACTGAATTACAGAGACTGTGGGTGTCAGCAAGGGCTCAAACAAATAGACCTGCCACGCTGCTCATTGATAAAAGGCTTAGGTCTGTACCAGTGTCACCATTACTGCGGCCTCCAAAAGGCATGGAGGGAACACTAACCTTTCAGATGAAAGGCAAGTTATGGAGCAATGAATGTGTTCACTTGCACTTTGCATGTAAGATTGCACTAATCTCCGGAATAAAAAGGGTAAACAAACAGTCTGACAAATACAAGGCTCTGGGGCATTACCTTGCTAATGGATGTTAAATCAAATGGATGTATTTGAATGGAAGGTGATATATCAACACAGGAATGTCATCCTAAAATAGGCCATTGATCCACTAGCTGAGAATCCAGTCTTTGACAAAGGTCAATGCATCAGAGAGAGGAACAACCTCTTCCAAACTCATCATTTTCCCAGGCAACAGTAAAAGGCTGTATCAATATAAAGAGGAAAGCTTCCTCCTGACTCCAGATGGTAATTAGTTTATACCCTGGAGCATGAAGATTAACATCCCTTATCACTTTTAATTTTGCCAGTGGATCTTAAGCTACTGCAATGAGCTTTTGAATCTTTGAGTAATATACCATGTGATTTTCATCTTACAAAAGGAGCTGGTGGGGAAGTCCAGCATGGTCTTTGTATTGTCCCACTGCCATTTCCGCAAACAGACCAGGCAGGATAGCTGCTCATGCCGGTGGAGGAAGAGGACTGTGACCAGCAGTGCTGTCAGGAGTAGCTTCAGAGAAATCAAAAGTTAGCATCAGGGATTTATAGGCACAGAAACAAGCTTACAAGAGGAGCTGAACATAACTTTACTATTACGTTTACTATGAGAGAGGATTAGACCACCTTCAATTTTCTTATTTAAAGATGCTTGACACCATGAAATGTAGCACAGTGCAGTTTCCTGAGTAATAAAGGCTGCACTGATGAGTTTGTATGGCAAACTGCAACCCACAGAGCAGTGCAGAGCTTGGGCTGTGCGCTGTGCAAACAGTGTCCCTGCTTCTACAGTCTCCTGGCTTTTGTGTCCTGGCAGGCAGGGGCTCAGCACCCAGCTTCCCTGCCCCTCTCGCCCCAGGCTGGGGCAGGCAGTACCAGCTCAGTGCCCCCTGTGCCCGTTGTTCCCCTGTGCCCCAGTTCAACAATGCATAGCTGACTTACCCCAAACATCATTCCTGCTGTAGGACAAACAGAACTGCCCATCCTACTCCAGAAGTCCACCCAGACTTCTGAAGGTCTTCAGCTTGCTGACTCTGCATCTCACCCTTCCTTCGCTGGCCTCTCCCTTTTCTTCATTAGCTTTCTTGCCCTCATCTGCTTTTCAAGCATCTTATTCTAAGCCTGCTTCTCTTAAGAGCATTGTTAAGGCTAATCCAGCCAGACAACAACCAACAGCTCTCGTAAGGGCCTTGTGCAGACCAATACCTCCTGTTTCATCTTTTCTTTCAACTAAGATGTTCCATTATTACTTTATTTCAAAATGTGCTTTAAGGATATGATTATCGCTAGATCCCACATAAAAAAAAAGGACACAGAAAATATGATCTCGTTCTTCCCCAGCTCTGAGTAGGCAGCAGTTAATTTCACAGGCTGGTTATAAACTATGTTCAAAGAGAAAAAGTCTTTCCTTTAATCTGTATCAGCCTTTGCAGACTTTCTAATTTCATGAAATGTCTCCTTATTCTTGGCCTGTACTATGGGTAGAATAGGAAAATCCAAGAGTCTTTCATTGCGTTGTTCATTATTTCATATGCCTTTGTCATTCTACATCTATCTATGCAGCGATGAAATATTGTTAATAAGGGAGCAGAAGCCTTTTGTTGAGGAGAGGAGCTGATCGCAATAGACACGTAACTAATAATATATGTGGTTAAGATTGTAATTTGGACCAAGGCTAGCACCTGAGAAAGCAGTGAGGAGCATACTGTTTCTCCAGATGAAAAGAGCCAATGCCATAAAGGAAGCAAATTAAAGATGAGCATCCAGGAAGGGAAAAAAAAAAATCCACGTTTTTGAGATTGCATTCATTTCTATACCAAATGCTCCCTTTTTTGCCTTTCTTGCTTCAATTCTCAGTATAGCGGCAGTGCCGTACGAAGGCTTAGTCTTGCAGTATCGTCATTTTCAAGACTTATGGTAGCATTTGCTCTTGCAAAGTGCAAAAGTCTTGGTGATTTCACATATTCAACAGATCTAGACAAGTCTCAACTTCTGTGTGACTGAACCAAACCTGAATTTGCAACCTTCGTTATGGACCTGTTTCAGCTTCCCATGGAGTCAGCTGGAGTCTTTCTGTTTAAGTCAGCATGACCACTTAGAGGCTAGTAGGCTTGTATAGGTTTGTACTAACTTGCTTTTTGGGTAGCATCATTAGAAATGTATCTACACAGACCCAAAAGAGGAAATGACATGCAGTAGATATTTGAAGTACTACGTGACAAAAGATCATGCAGTCTGAGAGTGCTTGGATTTTCACAGAAGGCTATGGTTAAAAGTCAAGCAACATATTGAAGGAAATTTGAATCTATAGTTTCTACCCCAAGATACCCAAGTCATGGCCTGGCTGGAGCTGAAGTGCAAGTCAGATGATACTGCTCCTTGAAACCCAACCTGGTACACCTTTAGTCAGGTGTTAACCTTATTTTCTATGGAGATAAAGACATCTGTAGCAAATGAGGATCTGGCTCTTATTGTTAGAAATAAACCTGACTAGAAGGTGAAATTCCTGTTTGAAACCAGCATGTAGAAAAAAAGTCAGAAAACAGACTGCTGTGAAGTGTTGGGGAAACTCCTCTGCATAACCAGAGACCAGGCGGTGTTCAGTACCCGGGAGCTACAGCCTAATTTGCAAATAAATGAAAGAAAATAGGATTTTGGAAGGTAGGGCTCCCAGACTGGTGGGCAGTCAGCCTGGCAGGTGGGTTGCTGGCATCTAACAGACAAGATGCTCACTGTGTTTCTGCTATACACTTTCCTGATTTGCCTTGTTACCATAATCAACATCTTTCTGCAAAGTGTTTTTGTTTCAGTGGATCAGTATTCTCTGTTGGTACAATGGTCTTCCCAGCTCTGTTTCTGAGGTTGCTGCAGTGGTGCTTTCAGGAGGTGAAGTTTTCTGCTAAGGTTATGTGAGATGCAACTGGAGGTCTGTTTCAGGCACAGCTAAGGAGGCAAAAGCTGTTTCGCTTGATCGTTCCCTGCTACTCATTTGCCAAAGTCTTATCAGCCATTATAATGTCAGCAGAAAGCCAGGCATGTACTCAGCCTGTCATCTCGGAGATTCACTAAGGATCAGCTTTGGAAAAAGATTATGCTGAATTTTCTTTTCATCTGTATTTATGAATTTTTTGGCTTGGTTTTGCGCTGTGCCAATCTTATGCTTGCCCCAGGGGAATATGAACCGCAGCATTCTTCTTGCCAGCTATTTCCTGAATACCTGTGGTAACAGTTTCAAAGGGGCTGTGCAACTTATTTGTTCATCTAAATGGAAAAGTATTGCAGCAGCAGTGTTCACAGCAAACTGGAGGGAATTGAAGGAGGGTGAAGTTGCTACAAATTGAAGAGCTAGGAAAATATGACTTACCCTTGCCTAGAAAATAAGCCACAACACATAGCAGACCCTTTTAAATGAAGCATGCAAATATGCAAATGCCACTGTGGCTGCATGTCTTATGGAATTGTTTTGTGAGCACAGTTTCCATTGGCAAAGACATCCACATTACATGAGCCACAATCAATCAGTTTTAGAAGAGTGTACAGTTTTGCAGAGTGATGGCAAGGCATAGTTATCCACTAGGCATGTGTCCATAGCTGTTTCCTACACAGCATTGATGTAGATCTCAGTAGCTCAAGAATAGCGAACAAAATTCATATTCACCATGTACAGCACTCTGAATAATTCACAACCCAAACTATTTGTCCTGCACATCAGGTAAGGTGGTAAACAGATAATCAGAAATATCCTATGCAGGAAAGCCAGCCAAGTGACAGGATGCATCAAGGATGTGTGACATATACCAGGATTTTCTTGCATAGCAAAAGGGAACTAGAAAGAGTTGCTGCTCTTACTCACCCACACAGGCTTTTGAAGTCAAGCAACTTCTTAGTGCTGTGGTCTGTGGCTCCAAGAATAAATCTGTGGCACAGGGCTTGGGAGAGTTGTGGTTTTACTTGTGCCTCTGCTTGGTTTTAAAGAGGTCACTTCATCTGTTTCCTTTTCCACCTTTTGTAGTTTAAGTAGGAAACCTCCATAGACTGGACATTGTCCTGCTGATTATGAGAGCCATTAAGTGGCTCCTCAGGAGACTGGTGCAGTACCATTTAGGCAAACCCCTCCGCCTCAGGCTTGACTGACAAGCAAAGGTCGACCCCTGCGTGCCAGAGCTGGGTGCTGAGCCCTGGGCAGGAGTCACATTGCCTGGCTGCAGATACCAGTGGAGGTGCCAAGTGGCCGGCAGAGAAGATGCCCCAGGTGTCTTCAGAGAAAGCCGAGAGGGAAGTGGGACGACAGGAATATTTCAGCCTGAGTGACACAGGCTGAGCACTGTTCTCTCTGTCGCTGTTTACTATATGGAGTTGTAAAACAGTACGAGTTGCTTGTGTTGGGCAAGTTTAGGACAGCAGTGTATTTTCACTAGCGTAGAAGTGGATTACCTGCAATATCAACCTGGCGTGAAAATTTGTAGTTCATGGAGCTATAGAACCCTATGTCCCCTTTGGTTCCCAGAAAAATAAAAACACAAGCGCACAAGTAATGACTTTTTGCTGGCAATTGATTGGTGTGTGGCTTTTCACGTGTTTCTGTCCTACCTTCAGCTGCTGTGCCTTTGGTGGCACCATGCCAGCAATTACGTTCCTGCAGAATAACCACATCCAGCAATATTTTGTTGTGTTTTTTTTTTTTTTCCCTGTCCTTCTAGTTGTTATTTTAAAAGCAACACATAGTTTTGCTCTTGGAGCAGCTTAACAAAATCCCAGTCACCCAGCAACCCACCATTTGGCAGGTGAAGCCCAGGACACAACAGAACTGCAGGGAGAAATCCTCCAAGCAATCATGAAGTTTTGCTCTTCTCAGGGTCAGCAGAGAGTGGAGAGAGCTGGTGACTGATGGGCAAGGAGTCTGCTGCCTGGCACGCAGGAACGGGGTCCAGGCAATGCTCTCCAGTGCCAGCTGTGCCCTGCCACTTGCTGCAACATTTTTCTGCTGGCAGATAGCTGGAGTGAATGTAAGCCAAATGGGGAGAGAATACATGCACCAAAACCTCAGGAAGATATTTTGGCAGTTAGTTTGTTCTCTCTGGGAGAAGATTCGCTCAGAGGCTCAGTACAGCTGAGAGTGGTTTGAGGTGATGTAGAGAGACAACCACTTCCTCGCACTGACTCAGGCCTCCCCACCCAGCATGTGAAAACCATCGTAGTTCTCCTTTAATATTCTTTGGAAAAAGCTTCTTTTCATTTTGGTGGGTTTTTTTTCTTTTTCCTGAGGCTCTGCAGGCACAAGCGTGTTTCACAGCTGGTTTAGCAGGGATGCGTCTAATTTAGAGGACATTGAGGGTTCCCACAAACCGTAGCGACACTGATCTCACGGGCAAAGCAAAGCACTCAGGAGGGTCTCTCTTGAAATGGATGCCCAGCGCAGTGATGCCGAAACCAAGCCATTACCAACCAGTAAAGCACTGAGTAGTCTCAGAGCAGCTCCCACAGTGACTGCTCAGACACAGGAGATGGTGGATACTCTGCTCCCCAGTTGAATACGCTTTCTTCTGCCTCTCATACTGAGCTTTCCACCTTTAATTTTTCTTCAAAGCCATTCCACATGCTTGTAATTTTAGCACTGGCTATTCACTTCTTCCTCATTTCCCACTTCTCCTGGTGCCCAGGACACATTGCTATTTAACACTTGGCAGTGGCACAGCATGTCAGACACCATCCTGTTGGTTTCCTGCTTCACATGGTCTTGTGAGATTAGCTGCACCCTGCTTTGACCAGGCTGATTTGTTGTGGTGGGAAGGGACATCTGAAGCTCACTTTGGGAAATGCAGCCTATAGAGCACCTAGCAAAATGAGCATCTAGTGTGCTATCAGAGCTTGGAAGAATTGGTCTTAGCTGTTAGGCTATGAAATGTAAATGGTGAAAAGATCACTGATGTACGTGATCAACAAATACAAACAAAGCACCAAGTATGTAAGTTGCTTTGAGAGGAGCCAGTGGCAGGGCTGTATGTAATGCCTCTGAGCACAGGCCTGGCTCGAGCAGCCCAGGCTCTGCCCCTGCTTTGGTAAATTCCCAAGTCCTCCAAACAGAAATAGCTGTTGGGTAGATACAAGATGTACACAGTAATACTGTTTAAATTTTTCTTTTTGGTTTTGCAAGAAGGATGTGGTTTCTTGTGCCAGTTCTGGTAGTGCTCAGTTGAAGCCTTGAGGAGATCAGGAGGAGCTAAGGACTTCCCACACAGTTATTCTCTCACTTGTGGTGCTTACTTCATTTTTGTCTTTAAATTTAGAGAACTGAAGTGTAGTATGTGTCTCATCTGGTTTTCATGTTGTACCAAGATTTCCAGATGGTTCTGTTTTTTCTCCTGAGTGATGATATCCCAGCTGCGATGGCAGGACAGCCTCACAGGTCTTCCTATTGCCACGTGAGAGGACGTCTGGTGGTTCAAAGCAGATGAGGAACATGTGATATGAAAAGGCCTTTGTAGCACGGAGTCGCACTACAATAGCTCTGTGCTCAACAACAGGTTGTGGTTCGAAGAAATATTGCTTCTGTCAGCCTTGCATAATGGAAACAGTAATCAGCATCCATTAGGTCAGCATGTATTGTCAATCCACAGTGAAGCAGAAAGGACTACATCTCAGAAAACCTTTTCATTAAGCAAAGAAAATTGATACCAGTGCTTGGCTCAGCCTAACACTTTGTTCATGGAGCCGAGTGTGGATAATGGCTGGGTTTGTTTTCTTTTCATTCATTTCTCTATGCACAGTTATTTTGATTAGGAAACATCCACCTTTCATTCTAGATGAACAATTCTAAAAACTTTCTCCCAACATTTATTATCTTGTGTACACAATCAATGCTGGTGTAAAGAACAACTTTAGAACATAATTCAGGAAAAAGTATTTTGGCTTACATGATTGAAGTAATGCAATCTCATTTTAGTTGAAAAATATTTTTTATCTGCATAGTGACTACAATCTCTTTTTTTCTTTGTGGATTTTGTCCAAATAGGGTGTAGGCCGTGTTCATGAGTAATACTGTGCCTATGAGTAGCTCATTATATATGTGCATTAATGATGTAGTACTGGCTACACAGGGGCCTGCCTGGTTAGCTGCCTAGCCAGTGTATGAAAGGACTAAAGGTTGAAGGGAGTAGGGTGGTGATTTGATAGAAGGGATAATAAAATATCTTTGTAGGGGCATTCTGTGAGGATAACGGAAAGTAATTAATGATAACGCTGATTCATTAACCAGAAATCATTACTGTATATCAGACTTGCAAATACCACTATCCCATTACCATGATGGACTGATGATGATGAAAAAGAGTTGATGGATGGGTGGGCTTTTGCATACCATCATCAAATCTAATACATGCAGAATGAGTGGTGAATCACTGCTACTCCTGTTGCTAGAGGATTTTGTCTCTCGATACTTTTCCTATTACCGTTAAGCTTCTCTTAGAAGAGAGGAGTATCCTTCCCAAATCTTCTTGCTAGCCCTTCTAATTCCATGTGTTTTTCCTGCTTGCCCCAAACCTTCTTTGTTTGGAGGGATGTAATTAGGAGTAGCTCCTTCTCTCATGCTTATACCATCAATAAACCTTCTTGGTTAAAAAATAACTCATTTCAGGAGACAGAGAAGAGAAAACATTTTACCTGTACTCTGTTGTGGGTGGTTTTGGGAAGCCTTGATATTGTGGGTAATGAAACATAAAACAAGAGGTCAAGGGCTGGGAATAGCAGGGCTGCATGTTAGGTGCAATATCACTTCTTTCTCTTCCCTTGTATAATTCATGAATGATTGTGGAGAAGGGATTTTTTTGTTGGGCTCTCCCCTGGGATCTGTGCACTCTTCTCACACGTGGGCTGCCAAGGGGCCTGGGCTCAGCCAGGGGGGCTACAGACAGGCGGCAGAACTGGCCAGCTCTGGCTTGGGGCTACCTCCTTTCCTGTGATCAGTGCATCTTGACTCCTTGACGGCATTTACTCAGCTGGAGTGTGGACTCCACAACAGGTCCACCTGTTCTCCCACTTCTGCTGAACTGTCTTGTTCTCCAGGGTTGGACTGGGGATGAAGTGTTCTGTGGTCCGATGTTGTTGGTATCCTTTGATTTGGTGTATAGATAACCACAGTCCTGCATTGCTGTGAAAGTTGCCGTCCCCTGCATCAGGCTTGATCCAATGTGTATGAATATGAGGAATGAGTATGAACGTAATGAATATGCACAGGAAGGATTTGTACTGATATCAAGTATAAAGTGATATCCCATCACCCCAAAGTAACTGTTCTTTGTAGCTGGAGAAGGTAATCCCAAACTTCTCAGCGAATAAACCCTCCGGGATCCTGATTTTTGGCTTCTTTTTCTTGCACCGTGTTTCCTCATTGTTTGCTACTCTAACTGCTTGTCTATCTCTAGATACAAATGGCTCTTTTCACCACAGTAACTGGACATCATGAATAAAATGAGATTATAAATTCCTACAGGGGACATCTAGCCCACATCCAAGTGCTATATAAATAATGAACCATCTAGAAGGAAGGTGCTAGAGAAATATGAAGCTGTTATCATGGTTACTTCCATAGGATGTACACCCGATATTTGGTGTAACTGCCACAAAACTGTTTAACAAGTCCCTTATCGCAGAGCTCTAGAACAATTCCTCCCCAGACTAGCTTTCTTCTCTCCTCGTGCATTTATCTCCCAGTCTCCTGGATCACAATCATACATTGTGCTGTCAGCTTTATGGTTCTTTTCTGCTATCACTCATAAGAAGTGTTATGCTTAGTCAGAAAATTGCAGCTAAAAAAAAAATTAGTGCATCTAGTGTTATTAGGAAGCCTTAATGTCATCATCTATCTGTTCAGTGTTTCCTTTGATTCCTCGTTTGTGACCTACCACAAATCTAGGTTGCTGAGGAAAGATTTTTTTGACAGAGAAGGTTTTCATCCTTATCTGATGAATTCATTTCAGGGAAGAAGTCTATTCTCCATGTTATTTCCTTCTTTTCCCATATAAAGTATGAATCTGACTGTGATTGATACAGCAGTTTTGAGCAGGGGAATTCACAATGGATTTGGCCCTGGGCTGAGCTGCAGAAAACAAAGGCCAGTATTAGTGATCCCAAGAATTCTTGTGTTCAGGTAAGGGCTGCAGTAACCTGAAGGACAGCAAAGACGTGGAAGTGTATAACAGAGCTGTGGTAGGTGTACGTCTCTGATTGATAGGCAGAAAGCATCATGAGAGAGAAAGATATAAGAAATATAAGACTCTTGTCCCAAGAGAACTAATCCAAAATGAGTACAGTGGGTGTTGCTTTGGCTTTAATTTGATTTTGGGCTTTTCTTTAAAACTTGCAGGTTTTAATGACATTGAGTCCCTACCCATGTTCCCAGAACAATTTATCCATGAATTTTCTAAATTTTTCTTACTAAAATTATTTTTTAACTAGATCAAAACTTCTTTGGTTTAACTTTGATTAAAATACTAGATAGGAGAAAAATGTCAAAAAACCCCTCAATAAGATCATTAGTCTATTTCAATATTTTAATCATGGTTTTTTCCATCTGAAAGTGTTCATCTCAAAAGCTTATTTCAATTATTATTTAAGAAAAAACTAAAGTAGAATGTTAAAAAATATTGAAGTTTTATTATTCTGCTAATTGAAGTTATGTTTTCCATTTTGGAATTAAAATGAACTCCCAAATTTATGGAGTTTTCAGCAAATGAGAGAATTCTACCACCTCTTCAGAGATTCCCCCATAGGAAATGTACTCTTAGACTGTACAACCTCGCTGATGAAGTTGGTATAAAAACAGTATCCAGTTACGGTCAAAGACTGGTAAGGTCTTAAAGAGTCTACACTGCACCCCAAAAAAAGATGTGACCCTGAAGTACAGTCCAGATCCTCTCCAGTAAGGTCTGGTCTAAAACATGAGACCTTGCTTTGCTTCCATGGGCTTTTCCTGTCCCCAATGTCTTACTCTTATTTTCACCTCATTTTGAAGCTATCTATGCTGAAGGAGATGACATGGTCCATCCAACTCTCCTTACCCAAAGGGGTGTTGGAAAGGGAGAGACTGGCCATAGGACAAAAATTTAATTTTCCTTCTTAGGTCCAAGAAAAGCAGCTTTCATGGCTGATGTCCCAGCTCTGAAATTGTGCTGGAGACAAAGCAGCTTTTTCTAAGGCTGACTCAAAAAAAAAAAGAGGGGGAAAGGGGAAAAAAAGAGATGTAAAAATGTAGAAAATGTATTTGCTGACTACCTCATGCTTTGAGAACGCGACTTTCCTTTTGTGTTTTGGCCATTATATCATCAAAACCTGGCATGTTTTCCACTGCCTGCGGGGATTACCAATACAACAAGTCTGCACCTGGAGGCCTGAACCTTGCCTTAACTGTTTAATGTTGTGCAATGATTAGGCCATGTCTCTAGGCCCATTTACTCCATCAGATTAACACATCAGGCAAGAACACATACTTAGAGAGAAGTATATCCTGACAGATATAATCAAACACCGTTTAAATCAAGGGAGACGACTGTGACATTAATCTACCCTGGTATAACAGGCCATTTAAATGAGTAGGAGGAGGGAGGTGGTACAAGTGAGGATAGATGGTGTGTTTAAGTAGAGAAATGAAATCTGTAGAATGACTTCAGTGGAGATCGTTCTGATTGAAGTCAAGTAGTAAAATGAACAAGTGAGAGAGATAAATTTCTTTAAGCCAGAGACACTTCAGGTTAAAAAATATGTGTGCATACCAGGGATCTGTAACCTGCTCAGACCCACAGAGATCTGTGTTCTTGCTACAGAGAAATTAACCAACTGGAACAAAATGGCTCATATTCCTTGTAGAAGCCTAAAAATTGTTTTCTACCTGTTACAAATAATTCAGCGTGAGCTTGAGTTAGTAGATTAAGGCCAACCAGATTATAAATAAGAGGATGTTTTAGAGGCTAGGGAGCAGTTTAGGTTGCCAGCTGTGAAGTAAGAGAAAAACTGTAAGGCAGGTTCATAGACAAGAGTGAATTACTGAGGGTCTGTGCAGAAGGTGAGGCTGAAGGAGAGTGCTGTCACTAATTAATTGGAGCAGCAATGCAAATAAATGCAATCAGGAGACGCAGGCATGCAGAGGCATTGGTACATTGCTTTGTGCAGTCTGTTCTATTTGAAAAAGGCAATGGATCCTAGCTAGTGAAGGGGAATTTCTGGTGTATCAGACAAAATCACGGCTTAGTGCACATGCTCTGAAGGTGCTGCTCAAGGCTGCAGAGAGCACAGGGTCTTCTTCTGAGAAAGGGCTGGCAGAGAATTGGTACAGCAAACTCTCACTTGTACATGTGTCTATGGGTATGTTGCCTTAGCTTGGACTTCTGCAAAGTCTCTGTCATTTCATTCTTATTCTTGGTGTGCAAATAGTTACTTAATTCATATTAGAAGTGGGTTTGGCTCGCTGGATGACTTAAGTGGGAGAACAACCTGTAAGCAGAGAGAACAGATTAGCTGTGCCTCTGCCCTTTCCCCAGAGCTAAGGCCCACCGACATTCCTGAAATGATGCCTTTTTTTTTTTTTTTTTTGGCTTACAGCTGACTTACAGCTGACTAATCTGATTTACAGCTCTGAGTTACTAACTATACTTACTCAGGAGGCTTGACATGGTGTATGCCCTCCTCCTGCCAGGACTCTGCAGCTCAGAACCCAGGCAAATCAGACTTTTAAGAAACAAGCACCACATGGAGCATGAGTAGCTCTTCAAAGTTGCATAGAAAGCTGGGAGAGCTCTGTTCCAACTAAATGCCACTACAGGTTACAAAGAGATTAGGACTGAAAGGTACTTGTTGTGCTGTTCTGGAATGGTTAATTAGCTGATGCAAATCTAGTCCAAAGTACTGTTAAGGAAATCAGACCTAGGAGGTAGGTATGAGTATTGTGTAAGTCTCACTAGGAAGAACACTTAAGACTAGACTGAGCTTGCTAGACAGAAATACTAATTTTTTTTTATCATAGGGAGACATACATAATCCTGAGACTACAGCCATTTTATTAAAACCTTTTCTTTTCAAACTAAAAAATATATCCTGAAGATATTACTACAAACCACTATTGCACCTCAAAAATAATTTCTTGGATCAGACAGAAATCAGCCAAGGAAAAGCTTTTGGTCCAATGCTTTTTTTTCTTTAAAGGTCATTTTAGCTACCATCTTCCTTTGACCTCAAAGAAGCTGGGGCATTAAGTTTATAGAGCTGAGGGCAGAGCGTTCACAAGCAGCAGGTGAACCACATGTCCCATCACATACCTCCAACCCCATTCAACAGGATTGCTTAAAGCCAGACTCAGATGGGTCTTTCCTTTCTGTATGGCTCTTCCGTTTCTCTTTTCTCTATTTTAGAACAGGGGCACTGTGTTAGGAGAAAAACATATCTCTGTAGGTCTACCCTGTTTATTAGGAATTTCTTTCACTTAGGTACATGCTACTTTTTTCTAACACAATGACTGTTTTGTCATGGCGAATAAGTTTTCCTACTCTTCATCTTCCATTTGGGAATGTGGGCTAAACCTCAGAACAAAGGATATGATAAAAGACATGTGTAGCACTTTCATTAGGAGGACAGGGAGCTTTTGAAGTACACTCCTGAAGTCAGCAAACAAAAACTAGGCAGCAAAGAGAGCTGCCTGTTACAATGTGCTGCAGAGATGAGACTAAACCCAAATGAAATACTATGCTTTTTAGTCACTGGTCCTGCTCCTGAGTGATGAAAGGGATCTGATGACTTTCTCCTGAGTCAGAGCTTTCATTGCCCCTGAGAAAGGGATGCACTGGTTATATAAATGGCAATTAACTGAAGTACCTCAGAGCCTGGGAAACTCCAGAGCAGAGAAATACAAACCTTTGTAGGTGGCACACAGAAGCTATCAATCAGGAAAAGTATAACTTTTTTTCTTCTAAGTGGCAATTGTTCCTGCTAATATATTTATTTCTGAAATCCTGCATCCAGCCCCTGGAGGCTCAAAGATGATGTGCAATATCATTACAAAACCAAACTCTCACATTTGAAATGCACAGAACATAATGAGGAAACCCTCATCAAACTAGAGCAACCACTCTTGCTATTTTGCCTGAAACTGTCTCTATATCCCAGATGAGAGCTCTTCCCCACGCTCATCTTCTAAAGATGTAAGACCTACTTTAGAGAATGACATTTCCTAGTATGGAGGGCAGAGCTATGAGAAGCCCTCGGGATATTGGAGTGGGTTCAGATTCCTCTCTCTACCGAGTTTGTTCAACCGTGCTCTATCTACAGTCTATACGATTAATTAATGTGTGATAGATTAGTAACTCCCAAATAGGAAATCATGTTTTTGCCACAGGCTGTAGCAGAAGTGCACAGGGTCTTATTCTGACATTGCTTGCACTGATAAATCCTGAGAGCAACTCTGCTGAGTCTATCAGGCTGGCAAAGTCAACGCAAGGAAGATCTGATAGGGCACAGCAGCTATCAAAGCCACCCATCACCCTCACATCTGAGTCAGCCACTACAAATATACAGACACACACGCGTATGCTATCCTTTTGTCTCAATCCTTTTGTTTAATGGGATGAAAAATAATAAGCATCCAGGGAAAAGCATAGCTAAAAAGGAGTGAGCAGTCTGTCTTGTGATATTCTGCAGCCATTGCTGCTTTGGCTTCATTTTTCGTCATCCTTGCAGAACTCTCTTTTGAGCACATCTTCTGTCTCTGTGGTGGCATTGGTGCCAGCCTCTGCTGTACAAAGGTGTCTCAGGCTGATGCATCTCCATATCTCTGGGCCGTGCAGCATCGGGGCTCCTGGCTGGCTGTGGGGCAGGAGCAGCCCTCGCTCTTACCCCGCGTTACTGCAGCACTAACTACAGTTGCGGCAGTGGGAAACACAGTCGCTGTTTCTCTACAGCAGTGCATGTGTTAATAAGGCCTTTCACACAAACCAGGCAGCCCTTCCTTGCTTTTAAAAGTGGAAAAGCTGTTACTTTGCAAAAGCAGTTTACAAATTAGTAGAAAAATATAAACTAGTGATGGTTACCTCTTAAAGCTCTTCTGTCTAGGTTGTTAAATAGGACAAGTTATACTGAGGACGGGAGAAGCTCAGCTGCTTTATGAAAGCAGAATTACCATACCAAAAGAAGGAGCTGCGCTTGTTGCATATAAATATTAGTGTTTTGTTTAAAATCTTGGGAAAATGCAACCCTAATTGCAAATCCACCCACTATTAGTATCCCATAAACATAAAAGAATTGTGGATGAGCAGTCCTTTGAGACACATCTTTAAGTGCTATACTTAACCCAATTGCTCCTAACAAAATAGATTTATTTGTACCAAATCTGAAGGTTGGAATCAAGCTCAGTGTGTTTTTTTTCTGGTGAGGGTTTTGATAAAAGGTCAAACTACATCAATACTGTGTCTGTGGTCTGCAGCATAGTCAGCCTGGATTTTGTCTTCCTCAGTAAAATCTCAATACGTTTGGATTTCTGCACACCCAATCTTGAATCTTTATCTCTACCAGAGGGTGGAAACCCATTGATTTCAGTGGGGTACCAACAGTGTATGTGTGGTTTTTTTCTATTTGTATCAGCATACAACCCTCAGAATTTATAGGAGTTCTTTATCAGCAAAAGCGCCACACATTCGTATGTCATTTTTTCCCCTCTGTCTAGATCTCACCTCGTTAATCAGTGCATTGCAATGGTTTTAGCTGGCTGCAGTAACATTGCTGAATTCAGTGACTTGAGTTGATATTTTGCTAACAGACCACCCAGCTATGCTTGGGTATCATCTTCCATACCTACACTGCAGTCTGTGCTTACGGTATCTGACGTGACTGCATTTCACTTTGCTTGGATCATATGTTCTTCTCCTCCATTTACTTTTGTCACTTTTTCCTCTCTATGATTTTCTGAAGTCAGCTGCACAGAATCTCTCTCCATCCACCTTCTTAACATGAAAGGGCTCTTGGCTGAAAAACACATATTTAAGTTTCACTTTCCATAAATGTTCCTTAGGATTCTTTGGCAACATGTGCAGTCGAAAAACAATTATGCCAACAAACCTGTTTTGAGAATAGCTGTAGAAATTTGCATTCTGTCCCAGTTTCTGACACAGACTTCCCTTCTAAGGATGGAAAATTGCTCCGTTCTTATCTGTCTCAATTCTTCAACTCCAAGGCAGGAATAATAACATTTCCTTTTCCCAGTGCTTTCCCTGTATATTTAGATTAGAAGCACAAAAGGGACAATGGCTGCTTGATTGTGTTCTAGGGTAGCTGCTAACACTCAGAGTTGCTTATCTTGGTTATTATTAATATACATCAAAATAATGCTTTCAAATACAAAGGAAAACTAGTTTAAAATTTGGACCAATATGGATATCCAGTATTTTCCAAAGTCTAATCAGTAACAGATGAGGGGAGTTCTTCCTTCATGGTGTTTGTATCGTTGTGCTACTTTGCTGTGTCATGTTAATCCTGGTGCTAAGTCACTGCGTATGTCTTGCATGTCCTCAAAGAGTTTTTCCTAGGCTGCTCCTGATATGGTGCAGTGCTGCGTAGCCCTCAAGCCTGCAAATGAACAAGACCTTTCTGGTTTGTCAGTACATCTTTTAAATCTTTTTTTAATGGCTATTTAGGAAGAGGGTTTCACTGTAACTTACAGTTATAGTTGTAGACTAGGCCACTAGGTAGTCTATTGTTCCTTGAGAGTATTTCCATACTGCTCATGTTTCTGTTTTGCTTTGATATTTATGCATTCTGAATAGTGAGAACAGCTGAACAGCTGGTTGGGAGGCTATATTTCCTCCTGGCAGGGAGTGAACTCTTGGTTTAAAAAAAAAATCTTCACCAGCATGTTCTCTGGAAAGTTTTTCAATTTTTTGTATTCCAAAAAAGCATTGGTCATCTGAAACGGAATGCTTTCCAACTTAAACATGCTTTTTTTTTTTTTTTTTTGTGGGAACGTCTGCTTTTCTAAAAAAGTAATTTTCCTTCAGAAAGACAATATGGCCATTTCTGTAACAGTGAACACATCGCACATCTATGATTGTTTTTGTTGCGTATCAGTAGTGCTGTTAGTACAGACAGGGCTCCAGGTCGCTTGGAATCGCTCTGCTGCCAAATATTGTATACTGAGTGCAGGGAAGTATGAACATCTATTTCTCAGGCAGTTTTCAATACTTTTTCATCTCAAGAATATGTGAGGTCTTGGTAATTTTAAAAGTGGTCAGCAACCTTCTTAGCCCAAGATTCATACTTTTAGTTTCTGCATTATTGGGAGGAGAGTGTTTTGTGTCTGAAGCAGTCCAGATGAGTCCTAAATTCTCCTCTGGTTTTGAAAGCATGACTAGTGGCCACTTAATCTCCTTTATTCCTGTTAACCATCTGCAGTATATCTAATTTGCTGGGTTTCTAAGATATTTGCTGTTTTTTTAACAAGCTTTGAGGTACAGGTTACCCGATGTCTTTATAGAGTATCTGACTACAGTCTGCTGAGCTAAAATTTGTGGCTCAGCTGTCTCTCTTCTCTTCATATCATAAGCAATTCACCATTTTTATGATTTTACCCCTACCCTGACCCTGGGGAAAAAAAAGTCTGTAGATCACCTTGCAGTCTGAGCCTTGTGCCTGTCAAGGTACTTTTCGTGCTAATTACCAGAGCAGTTAATTCTGTTGTCAGGTTTGACAGTTGAGAGATAGTGGCTATAAATGTCGGTTTCCTACCAGTGAAGAGTTAAGAGCAGGACAGTAAAAGGACGAAAAGCACTTTTGAAAGCATTTCTGCTTTTCTCACTGTAAGATTGCAAGATTTCAGCAATGTTCTGTTTCCAAAGGAGGGATCGGCTCCTATTTACCAAGTACCCCTGCAGGGATAGTGACCTGCGTGGTGAGGGGCTCGCTGCAGTTTTGACAGGTTATTTACTGAGATATTACTTCAGAAACACCGCACAGTAACTTACAACAGATGTATGGTAACAACCCAGCAGCTCCTCGCAAACAAGAGTAACTGCATGGTTATCTTGTGGCAATACTCCTGCTTTATCTCGTGGTAACATGACAAATAATTTTAGCCAGAACTGCAAGTGGTGAATTTAATCCAGGGCTACCTTCATGCTAGACATTAAATTCTAGGTTTGACTGAAATACCTTTGGCCCTGCAGATTGCTTAGTAGAAATGTGAACGTCCATCTGGGTATCAGATACACCGCGGTATTTCATGCTAGGAATCAGCGGCATGAACAAGGTCTTCTTCTATTGCTATGGTCTCTGTTGTCATACTCTAAGCCCCTTACCTTTTCATGGTTTCCAAATCTAGTATCAATATCTTACTTTACATCTCATGCACATGAAGAGTAAATGGCGTAGTAGGATTAAGGAATAAGTAGAACTGCTCATCTGTGTGTCATAAGCATCGATCTGTTAAAGGAAATGCTCTCTTAGCTCAATGCAGTGGCGTTTTGAAAGAGGTAGAGAAGTTTGTAACCACAGTTTGCCTAGGAACAGTACTGAAACTCTTGTCACTGGAGGGTTTTAGGAATACTCAATAGCATCTCTGCTCTTCTTTTATAAGAAAATAAGAAAATGTTAACATATATACACGCATGTTCCCTACAAGTCATCTGTGTTGGGAAGCTGTGGATTTCTAACCTGCCAAGATCTGACACAGCTTTGGATGTGCTTTGCGAAGTCCAAGGTTTCCCAGTTCCCAGTTTCCCAGTTCCCAGTTCTGCAAGAAGCTGGTTACTCCCTTCTGTTCTAAACATGTTATAACTTACAAATGTGGCTGCTGTGATTCAGCTCCCAGGTCAACACAAGTATGCATCAAAGTCTTTCTGATTGTGTTTAGATTTTTTTTTTTTAACAAATTACTTCTTTTGCTGGCCCTCAAGCACATCAATCTTTGAAGTTGAAAGTCTTCTCAAGCACAGTTAGTGAGCTTGCTTCAAGCATAGTGCTGATCTGGCTCTTGATCATCAAAAAGCCTCTGAAAAGCTTAATTTAGCCTTCCCAAAGAATCTGGACATCTTCAAATACTTTAAAGTATATTAAGTGTTTATTTGTTTTTTTGCATACAGAAGTGGAGACGATATATATTGTACAGAAGTCCGTGGCTTTTAGTACTTCTCTGGGAGGTTTAAAACATTTCACTAAGGTCTCCACTTCTCTGGGGCAAGTGTTCTCTCCACAGGCTATTTTTTACTGAAAACTTGTTATTCTCTGAGTATACTTGCCTTAGCTTTCAGCAGGCAGCACACTGTTAATGGAGCAGAGGGACGCAAACAAGAAAATCTTGAAAACCTTGTCAGTAGGGCTGGAGCCTGATTCTTCAGCTTCAGCTTTCTGCAAGCAACTGGAGCTTCCTGTCCACATGTGATGAGTGTTTATGGGGAAAATATTCCACTCTTTTAAAATTGTTTTTGTTTGTATAAGGCTGAATGGGATTATTATTGAAAAACATAGGCTCTGAACTTCAAAATGAGAATTTAGCATGGAAATTTTTATTCTTCCTCATGAAAATGGTTTAAGAAAGAATTTTTTCTTTCTTTTCAGTTTCCTTTTGCATCCTCAGCTAACCCCTGCTCTGATGGGTCTGTATGACCATTTCCAACCTTTGCTTCTGTTTCTTCCTCACTTTCAGTATCTTGCCTAACTCTAGGAGTTACTTCTCTGGGGAGGGGAATGTCTCTGGCTCTTCAAAACAGAGTCTCCTCTGAGGCCTGAAGGAGCTACTATAACTGAAAATAGTACTATTGTGTGGATGTCCTCAAACCTGTGAGGGTTCTTTGCATTTTTCCAGGCAAAGACGATGAAAAGCTTGATATTTTTCCCCCAGTGATACACGACTTTGAAGATGTATTTATCTGAATATTGATTGAAAAGCAGAGCACAAGATCTCCAAGTCAAGCTACTCTGAACAGCAAAGCTCCTGTGAACCACTCGGAGCTAAACCCATGGTGTTTTTCTTAACCTTGCCACAGAGGATGAGGAGAGCTGGGAAGCCTGTTACACTCCTCCTGCTGCCTCTGGGCATAGCCGTGTTTTGCCTTAGCTGTTAGCTTATCTTTGTGAGACAGAGATACTGCAGATTTTTCTCTTTTTTTTAAATGAAGGTTGTTCATTTATTTAAGTCTTCTATCTCCCTAGTGATAACTGGGATAACAAAGCCTGACGATGTTTTCTCTCTCAATGTATACTTTAATACATTTGACCCACTTGTCATATTCTTGGCATCACAGCCTGTGTGTTTTAACAAGACTGCTTTGAAAATGAGCTAATGACACATACGGGGGATTTGCGTAGATACAGTGGACTTACACAACGGCGTGGCATGAGAGCGTTAGGAACATGGAGAGTAGCTCTGTAGTCTATTGCTTGAAATGTACATCGCAGCAGGGCTGGACCTATTTAAAAATCACCAGAGATCTTGCTAGTTAACTTCCCTTTCATGTAATAGAAAAAAAGGTTGAATGAGTCATGTGAAGCCAGCCATGAGATTAATATAGACAAAGATGTCATATCCTCATGCATGCAGCTGTGAATGGCATATCTACTTTGCCATCTGCAGATTAAATGGACATAGTGTCTCAGTGGCTGCTGCAGGGCTTGGTATAACTCAGTTATCATCAGGCAGATTTCCTGTTGCCTAATACCCAAACACAATAGTTGTTTAGTGTTAGACTTTGGTTTCTGGAGTAGTTTCAAAACCCGCCAGCCACAGTATGTAGTTTTATAACAACACTACCGTTAACTAATTGCACTCACTCGCAGAATTATGAAACCAGAGAGGATAATTTGGTGCATCATGAGTATATCTTTGTGAATTTTTCATAGGCAGTTTATATTTTAGCTGATACTTAAAATGAGAATATTTTCCTGCAGATCTGTTTGCTCTAATTTCTCTCCTCCTGGTAATTTGGGGCTTTCTTTTCTAACAATTAGAAAAACGACATTCTGTTTAATTACAATATTTACAGAAACAGCTTTTTTCCATATTGCAAGTTGTAACAAGTTTTATGTCAATTAACCTCTATATTTGCAAAGACACATCTGTATTGACCCTTAAGTATCATTCGTTCCATTTGCAAATTGGACAGTTGAATGTGAGTGCTTGATTTATAAAAAGCATTTAAGGACATATTATGTTAAGCATGCAATTAATCTTGATAGGAAAATACCTTAACTCCCTCAAATAATTCTGGTATTCTGGTCATGGCTGATATCACTGAGCAAGTTTATCTCTATCTAGATTCTTGATCAAAACTTATTTGTGAGTTCATTCCAAAAGACCAGAGCTGGGAGAAAATCTGTGCTCTTCATACTGAAATCTTTGATGCAGTCACGTAATTCCCATTTACTTCAGTGAGTCACCCATGTGCACAGAGATGAGAATTCTCCCTTGTTAGGGCTTTAAAGATTTCCATGGGAGTTTGCTTCCTTGAATATTTTATTTTCAGCTTTGTTATGGTAAAATGATTTTTCTGACATTTCTCTGATCACAAAGCAGCTGGCCCCATAAAAAATAAAGCACACACACACAAAGAAACAAATGACTGGGTATCTGGGGGAAAATGTGAGTTCTGTGTCTGAGCTGCAACAGATTGTCATCGTTAAAACAAAGCATCAGCAAATGCTGGAATGACGGGCATTAAAGAGTGGAAGCATTTTCTCAGGTTGAAAGACAAAAGAAAGGTGGTACTTTAATTAAGCCATTGTTCATTTTGGGTGTATCACCTAGCTCTGATCATTTTTAAAATTCTAAAATAATGGTGTCAAATACAAAGACGATAACAAGTAGAAACACTGTAAGGTGCACTTGATTTAACTGTACAAATCACAAATCTCTTATTGCAGGTCTAAACATACCGCTGCACAGATCTGCCAAGATTAGAGCACCATAAAATCCAAAAGTACACATGCTTGTCCATGTTGGGGGGTCTCTGACAGAGAAGAGTTGAAATCCAAATTTAAAATTGCAATAGAACCAACCCCAGACATAGCCATTTTCTACTATGATCTCTCTTCCATCTCCGTAGTATATTTATAGCAGAAGCTGGTCCTTATTCTGCATCCCCACAGCACCCCTTTGCCAGTTCCTACCAGGGTCCTTGCTTCTAAGATACTAGGCAGGTGAATGATGAAGGGGTCTGTATTTAGGTGCTGGAAGGAGACATGGGAAGGACCTGGCCTCCTTGTTGTACCAGCTCTGTCATCAACTCCCAAAGACTTTTCCTATCATAGGAGAAGACATAGGCAAAATAAATGGCCCATGAAGGGCAAAAAACCCAGCCAATGGTATTAGGTGGGGAACTAGTTCATTCCCTCCCCCCTTCCCCGAGTTTTTTATTAAATGCTTTATCTTCTGAGTTTTCCATTTGTTTTCTACTTCAATTTAATTTCTTGATTTATTTGTTTCTGCTTCTCTATATCACATGAGTCATCACGCTGTTAAAGACCCTTATTAAAGCAAGTGAATAATCTCCTTGAAGTTACTTATATGTGTCTCTGTTCCCTCCACTTGTGGCTGTTTTCTCCCTGGTTTTTGGAAATTAAAGGCCAGAAAACAGGTTTGACGTGGAATTTTCATAGGATTTTTTTTTGAGGTTTTCCCTTAAAAGCTTTTTAATCTAAAGCTGGAACTAAAACCCAAATTACTTCTACGTTTTTAAAAGGAATAGGTCAGCACTCTGAGTTTGTATCAAAAGTTACATTTTCAGAAACAAAGAATTGTAACCTCAAGTTGAATAAAAATGTTCTTAGGCAGACAGCGTCCTGGCTGCTGGCCCAGGCAGCTGCATTGTTTCTCCCGGGGCCGGGTTTCTGGGCAGTCAGAAGTGATGCAGAATCTGGAAACCAAGACTTCAGAGCAGAACAATGATGGAACTGAACGTGCTGTCATGCAGGGATGATTTCCTTGGTCCTTTTTCAGCAGCTTTCCTGTACTTGCTTTCATTCCATTCCCCTCCTTCCCATTCACTTTTCTTTCCTTATTCTTCCCCTTTCCCTTGTCTCTCACCACCCACTTCCCTGTCCTCTCCTTGCCTTGTTGCTTTCACTGTTCTCGTGTCTTTGTCCTTGCAGTGATGCACTAACATGAGCCAATACTGGCAAAACTTTGCAGGGGCACATTTCCTGCAGAAAGTCAAGATGGTTTCAAGGCAAGCTCAAAGTGTTATTTCTTCTGCACAACCAAAAGAACTGGGTCTGTACCTCAAAACATGCTTCCTTGTTCATCATGTGGTTGCTTAGCTGGTGCCTCACAAAGCCAATATGAATTTTAATTTGTAGTCGTTCATTGAAAGGGACCTTTCAGGTCTTGGAGTGGTCTTGTGGCCTTTCAGAGCTTGCCCCTTTCTCTATAGCCAGCTATCAGAGAGGGATCTTTGTTTTTCTTTTAAGTTCTTGTTGACTACTCTCTGTTTGCCTTATCAGCCAAGGAAAAGAAATGTGAAGATGTATGTGTCTGATGAAATATTTGGACTTTTAATACTAGCAGCTCACAAGATACATAAACCATAATTTATTTCTGTTTACAGCACTTCTGCTGGAAGTATCCTGCTAATCTACCTAATATATGTAAGAAAATGCAGACATGCTAAGATTTTTTTTATTATGACTATCAATCTTTACTACAATATTATGAAGGAACAAGGAATGGACTTTTCCAGGAACTAGATGTCCTATTTATTAAAGGCAATGCCTCATGTTATCTGTCAGAGCCCTGTATGCAGCACTGGGTGACCTTTTTTGAAGAAACTCAATTGGATGATGTAGTTTTCCTGCAGGCTTTAGGTGTAAGATTTTGTCACTTTTCCAGATGAGGTTGCGTTAGATCCTATACACATGCATCATTGAATGAGACATCCTGTGACTGATGCCCTCATAGGAGCTTTAGGGCCAAGCACAGCTGGACAAACAGAGTTGCCTGGGGCCAGTGGAGGAGCAACGTTCACAAAACAGTCGTCCCTCAGGCCTGGTGCTCAAGGGAGCGTGTCTCAGAGATGAGCTTGGGGACTAAATTTCCAAATTTCCAGGGAGGTAAAAATCAAGGGTGCCTTAGGTCTTTTGGCTTCATGACAGCTGACCCCCACATTCCACCTGCAGCCAGGTCCTCAAGGCAAAAATAGAACCTAGAGCAATTGTTTTGTAACCATATTTAGCTTTCAGTTTGCTTCCACTCCAGCCCTGAACAAAGGATTTATAACCCCGAAGCTGATCAGTGTTTTTTCCACTTGCAACTCTTGGTTTAAAAAAAAAGCATCGTCTCCTTGGAACATTACCTTTTTCTCTGGAGATTTCTTCCCACTTGTTATCTCTAGGTGGATGTGGTTTAGCCCTGTCTCTTCCTGTAATGCTTTCACGTGCATTGCTACAATAGCATTAGCAAGGTGTATTTTCGTGCTCAGACACTGTTAGTGGACGTGGGTCTTCACAGGATAAAACTTTAGAAAATAAGATCTAGCTTTTTCCCCCTTTCATCTGAAATGGGAACTGGTTAACTGATACTGTGGTGACTTCTTGAGGCAAGAACCCTGGCAAGGCAGAGCAAGGGAGCAGGAGGAGTTTAAGCCCCAAAGCTGGCAGGGAGGTAGGCTCAGAAGTGGGGTCTGCACCCCACACTTCTAATTGACAGTTCTCCCAGCCTTCACAGGCATGATACTAAGCATGCAGCTAAAAATGGAAATGTAAATGGACTCCAAAATAAAGGAGATGGGCAGTAACAACATGCTTGACTGGCTGAAGTTTGCTGCATGTTTTTAAGTTAACTGGATGGTCTGCACTTGGCTTCAGTATATAAGATCAAAAAATAAATCCTATTAGTACTTTTATTTAAACTAGTCATTCAAATTTGAGTGGGCTGAGAAGCCATAAGCACACAGGTTTGCCCAGGATTACCCCTGGCATAAATTATGTACACATATCAGAGGTATGAGAATATCAAGTGAGTTCATTTAAATTAATGTTATTAAAACAAAAGGCAAATTGATTTTTGGTAATAGAGGGCTTGATTTACCCTAGCTTAACTCCTTGTTAGTAAGGAGTTAAGCTTACTAACTTACTTAGTAAGCTTACTTACAAAGTCAACAACTCATTGACTTTGGTGGATTTGTTCCTACTTCACTTTGGTATAAATCAGGGGAATATCAAATCCAGGGAATGTAAACGCTAAAACCAAGTGAAATATTTACTGTCTATGTCTTATCCCATTCAAAATAGTAGAAAATGCGTTTCTTCTGATTTATTCTACTATAATGCAGACAGTGGCCAGGAACAGCAGAAGTAATGATTAGCTGTTTATTGCAGTGTTTGGCCTTAATAACTAATATCATGCTAACACAAATATAATTACAGATTCAAATTGAGCTTATATTTAAGATATTCTTAAAGCAACAAGCAGAACTCGAGTATTGACCATTCACAGACAGAAAAGGTTTCCAACCTCTGGGCTCAGCAGCATGCTAGGGTCTGAAGTCACTCATGTACCTGACTGGAGTCCTTCCTCCACCCTTTTTTAAAGTGCCTTCTTACTGCTCCACAAGTGAAAAATTAATGGACCTTCTTTCGTTTGCTTTTGTGACGAGAAGGAAGCACTTCCATTAATGACACTAAGAATAGGATTTACTGTAACTTGGCCTCAGATGGTATTCGTGGTTCCCACACATCCTGTAACAATATGCTTTCTAAACTTAAACGGATATTGCCACACTGGCTGTTATAGAAAAGCAGAAGGAAGATGATGAAGCAGCTCCTCCAAGCTAATTTTTTTCCTGAGGCAAATTTATTGGCCTCGTGTTCAACATCTCAGCAAGGGGAAAAAAGCCCCGAAGTGAAAGTGCGACAGGTTGCGAGTGTATTTCACCACTGTGTCTGCAGTGGGGTGATCTCCTGCAATTAATTACTCGTGTGAGGGGTAAAGTAGAAAAACAGATTTTTACAGCTGGTTTTTCACTCTTGCATGGTAGTCAGATAATACTGACAAGGGCACAAATACCATATTCAGCTCTGCCTTTCCCATTCCTCGGCCAAACCTCTTCTCCACCTTTTCAGCAATTACCCCAGCAGCTGCATCCTCTAGCAACCTTCTCCTGATCACTTTGCACACAACCCCCCCAGTCAGTGCTCATCTGGGGTAGCTCTGTCACCGATTGATGACTTCGTAGTGTTCAGCTCCAGCTGGCAATCAGCTGCCTCTGCTCCTTGACCTCTTGCCCGAGGCTGCAAGTAGACCTGTCAATCATGGAAATCTTTTTTGTGAAGTCAACTCTTTAAGCAATTAAGGATCTATATGTAGGCAGCCAGAGCATCTTGCATGGCGCTTGGGACAGCTAAAACTTCTCTTACCCATTACCAGCCTCTGACTAAGCCAGTCCTGCATAGAATAGATAAATACCATCCATCCATCATCCCCCGTATGGCTTAAGAGTGTAATTTCATGAGCTGCCTGTGTGGGAGAGAAGTGTGAGAAGATGCTGCGTCAGTGTGTGGGCTGCACAAGGGACAAAGAGGTGACTTAAAATTTATACTGGAAATAGAGAGTGAGTAATAATGTGCCCACCACAGACCTTTCTTCAGAAGAAATATGCAAACAAAAAATTATTTGAATGATGGATTTAACTACCAACTGAAAATGAAGCCAGGAAGCTGAGGTGTGAGCCAGCCCTCTGGCAAGTTATGGTAGCAAACAGGCATAAACCACAAAATGAAATAACACTCTGTGTGTGGGGGGGGTGAAGTTGTGTGACCTGGAGCTTGGAAAGAGAAAGTTTCTGTATACCTGCTAGTTTTTTTCTTTCTTTCCTCTGTTGTGCTTTCCCATAATTAATGGAACCACCAGGTGACTAAAGTGACATGATGCTCCAGACCTGAAATCTGAGTCCTGGGGGATTTCTAAGATTAATCCAGACCAGAATATTGTATGCACAGGGCTGTGGGAAAAGGAGTGGAGTTTGTGCCTTGGACCTTAGAGACAGATAGATATGAACCAGACCACCAGATCAGACCCTTCATATTTTTGAGACATTGTAAATAGGGCTCATATCCAAACATTACCACATTATATTTTCTCTAGCAAAAAAAGGCTTAACATATATGCATGAAACAGAAAATAAACTGCTAGGAAAACACAGAGGCTATATTTGAGCTGATGGAATGATCTGTCCCAATGTGATATTTGTCAGCTGTGGTCTATATTCACTGATGCAGTTCTCCAGCATTCATCAGTCAAGGTGAAACAGGTTTTTAGCAATAAAGACGTTCTTCAAAGAAAGTCTCTCTTCATGCACATGATCTGGAGAGAGTGTTCCTTTATTTTTTCTGTTGCCATTTGGGGTGAATAGGATATAATATTTTCTCTTCTGTTCATTCTTATGCATCTTCCTGCTCAAGATCCTTACAACTGCAAAGTCAGTTCAGTGAAAACATCTCTCTCCCATCCCCTTCCTTCATTTCCTAAGAAAATAGATACTTTCAAAGGCATGAAATATAATGCCAAGTGCTGCCTTCCTAAAGAATGTCTAAAATTCCTGCGAGACAATGCATTGTTTCAAAACAAAGCTATTTCAGGCAATTCTATCCTCATATGTACAAAGCAATTCATCTGAGATATTTTTTTTCAGCACAAATATTCTTGCTCTAGGGTTTTATCTTTTAGAAAGAAAAAAGAAAGTGTTTTGGAAGATCAGTTTCATATTGTTACAATTTAAACTAAAACAAACAAAAACAGATTCTGCAGAAGTTCAAACCAACTGTCATTCTTGCTGTCCGTGTCTAGTCAAAGCCAGCACGATCCCTCTGGAACATCTTTTACAAACGTTATTTATTTGACAGTCTGCCTCTGTTGGGTTTTTTGTCAAATGTTACCAAGAATCCTGTGCCATGCTTAACTTTTAAAGGAAGAGTGTAGTGGGTTTGGTTTTACACACTTTAGGGTCTTACATGGATCTTGATGTGGTGGGAACTACCCCCAAAACTGCTGAATGTCTCCATGTCCCTGTCTCTGTGCCAGCTTTCCCAGAGTATTGGCACTGTGTTTATTGCTGTTTGGTGTGGCTAGCAGGACGGAGAACCAAAGTACTGGCCTGTTGCAAGCCATTTTCTACCAGCAAGGATGTGGCCTACAGATTTTTATGAACTTTCATTCACAAAATCACGGAGCTGGAAAGTTATGAGCTCTGTAGAAGCGTTGTCATTTCCAAAGGAAATATTTTATAGAAGGCAGGTAGGTTTTGGCCAAGTAGAGAACCTCAGCTGCTGTTTTATGTGCTCTCCCCATGCATGAATTAATGTAGGCTTGAACCAGGAAAACCTGGCTAACGCTGCCACGGTAAAAGACAGAATGAGCTCAAAAGTATGGATAGAGCAATCATGCCTTCATTTCTTTCACTTATTTTGCAGAAAACAGGTCCTCAGACCGTTAGTGCTACCTCCTTTCTCAACACCAAGCCTGCTCACTGAAATTAGAGATACAAAACTATTTCACTAGCCCCTGCATTTTGACTCCACTCCAAGTCATTGGTTTTGTTATAGTGGTAGGAGATGGATATTCACAGAGCAAACACAGGACGCTATTGCACTAAAATGTGTAACATGCTCTCTGGGAAGTAAATTGTAGGTGTCCTACTAGATAAAGATTTAAAGATGGCTCTTTTCATTTCAGTGCTGACTGTAAGATGAAGGAAGCTGGTTTTAGCAGCCGTTGGTAATTAGCCAGTTTGCAGTGTTATCAGAAATATGGGCTTTTTTGCAACGAAAAACCCCAGAAACATCCTTTCTTTAGAAATATCTGTTAAACAAAACCAAAAAGTGGAAAAAGAAAATTAGCAGCTGCTATTGCACTAAACTTTAACGTACAGATACTGCTTTCTGAGAGCTATGATTACAGCCAAATTAATATATAGCCAAGATTTTTCTAAATAAAACTGTCAATGAAGATAAAAAGTTTTTATGTTGACAGTAAAGCAAATGATTTTTTCCACTCTGTTGAGGTTTTGTAATGGTGCAGTATATCTGGTTGACTTATGGCACGCTAATGACAGATTAACAGCTGCGGGAGAGACGATTGCTCTGAGAATCACTCTCGAGCGAGCAAAGCTGAAGGCCTGTGGGCAGAGGCTGGATTTGGAGGCAAAAATGGGTGGAGGATTTACGGAAGGCTGCACATCGGTAACACAGAGAACAAATTAAGAAAAGCACTTATGGGTGTGAGAAGAAGTGGTTCCTAAGGTGGGGGAAGCCCCACGGTGGAGGTCACTTCTTGGCACTGCAGGAACTGAGATGCAGCAGCTAAGTAACTGAGCTAGGGTATTTTCTATAGGTTAGGGAAGGCGTGCCCCAGCAGCAGTGATAATTGCTGGGGATATTAAGTAGGTTAAGCGAGAATTATGATCTGCTGCAGTCTTTTAATGCATTGCTAGCATGTTCAGCCAGCACAAATGTCCCCGCAACCAGCCTGAAATAGCTATTTCCTTGGGTGGTTCCCCGAAATATTCACATGGGGAGAAAAGGTCATGCTAGAGGAATATTTCTCTTCTCACCACCCAAAACTGGAGACCTTGTTCCCGCTTTGGGGTGGAAAAGGCACAGAGCTCAGCTATCCCCATGGTCTGGCAGGAGGACGAGTTGTGCCGTGGTGGGTAAATGCTGACCTGTCCTGCTGCACTCGGGGTTGCTACATTTCCTGCTGGGGAGATGTGAAATGAAGAGAAAGCTTTGGAAAGCTGTATTCTTGGTGGGAACACCTATCGGATTAAAAATTCAGTCTAAAGAGCTCAGTAATCTACTGTTATTTTATCTATCTGAAATAGTACTTGGTAGTTTGTATTTGGAATTTGTGTTATTTGTTGCAAATGAGGCAACAGAACAGTTTGAATTTCATAGTTTGAAGTGGAGCAAACATCCCTCTGCTTGGTACCTTCATTGTAAGGTGATGACAGTGGTGGTTGCACATTTTATCTGATGCTCTTTGTTGTAAACAAACAGACAAAGAGGGGCTGGAGTGGTGCAGCAGCAGAAGCCATTAATTGCGTCTCTGTCCTCTGTGCCCACAGCAAGTGGAGAGAAAGGGACTGCGAATCCTTGAGCCATAACTCATTCTCAAGTCTCCACATGTGCTGGAGCTGCTCCCTTCATTGTACAGTGCCCAGTTTTAACCTTGTCCAAGGACAGGAACTATTGGCAGCTGCACCAGGTCCCCAACCCCTTAATTCCTGAGTCCTGAATTTCACCACTTCTAGCAGCTCTTCAAAACTACCATATCTTGGAGATCCTTGGATGCCTCCAAAACCACTGTCTGTGATGACTTGAATTCACTTGGAGATATCTTCAACATTTAATTAGACTAGTTATTTCAGCAGGGAGGAGGAAGGAAAAAAAGCAGAAAGCTTAGAAAAGAACAGCTTTTCCTTGGATTGTGACATCTGAATAATTTAAAGAGGTTTTGAGAACTATGCTTTATTTTAATTAGTTTCTGAATCAGTTTCTGCTTTGCCTATTCTTTCTTCCCCCTCTTTGTACTGTTTATTTTTGATGACATCTGCAATCCTGAAAAAAAGAAAAAGGAAGCAAATTAACTTGGTTCAAGCCACATCAGCACATCCCTTGGAAGATCACAGCAGTCAGCTGTAAAAAATGGGCTTATGCTGAAAGAAAATGAGGAGCTCAGAGGGCTGAAAATGTACTTACCTATTTATTAACTACATCTATCTTTATTATTTTTGTATGACACCAAAAAGCATTCTTGGCACTTCACAGATGTGCACAAAGGACGCGAGGTGGACTTCTGTGGCACTGGTTTATTAAGGCCACTCTGCATTTACATCTGCCAAACTCAGAACAAAGTCCATCCTTTGACAAACTCTCAATTTAAATAGGCACAGTCCAGGAGAGCAACAGGGGAAGAAATGAGCCATGTGGCTGTGATTAACACTGTGATTAAGGAACATCACATTAGTTCCAGAAAACTCTTTTTGCTCCTTGCAGACCCCTGCCCCGTGGTGCTGTGCATTTTGCCAACGGTCCTTCTTCCTGTGTCCTGTTCCCGCCAAGCAGCGAGTGAAGGGTAACCTCTGCAGACAGTCTGCCCATTTAACCCAGCTATGGACCTAAGGAGAGTGAAGGGAGTCAGGGTGAAAGAGATGATGCTCACAAAGATCTTAAGCAGAGAGATGAGAAGGAAGAGATCCTGCAACCCAAAGCTGAAGGAAACGGACCTGATCAATTGATTGCTCTTGACCACAGTATCACTTAGCTACAGCTATGTGTCTTTTTCAAGTAAGGCGAGTTGTACTGTTTGGAATTGAGCACTGCTATTTGCAAATTTAAGTTGCCCATACAAAGAGTTACTCTGCATGGGTGCAAGGAAAGGAGCTATGACTCCCTTCTCTTAAACTTGGGGGCTACAGAAGTTGATAGAGAGATATGTGTATCTTTGGCCTATCATTGCCAGTCTACATTCAACACTGATAATTCTGTGTGCTTCCTGGAAAGATAGGAAGTCTATGGAGTAAAAGAACATGAAATACAGTTGTAATTTTAAGATCATTTTGGATGAAAAATGAAAAATTGCCTTAACCGATATCTTTTGCAAATTGATATAAGCCTCAGCTAATATTTCAGTAAGAAAGGAAAGTGCCAAGCAACCTGTCACAAAAAAAAGACAGAATGACTGAAATGTTTCATTTCAATATTTGTCAAACAAGAAGTTTTGAATTTTTTATTTGAAGTGAACATTTTGGGTTTTGAAATGTATGCCCTCCCTCCTTCTTTTTTCAGGAAGCTCAAAGTGAATCATACATTTTTTCATCCCCAAACAATTTTTATTTTCAACCTTTTCTAAAAGCCGGGCAGGCCAGGAAAAAAAAAAAAGTTATTTGTACAACATTTGTTTGAGAGATGTGGTTTCTGAACAGACTGTGTTGTGATGAGGTCCTGAACACTGACTCACTAGTTCTGATCTGAGTTCAATAAACGATACGCGTAAGGTAGGCGATGGAGGTAATTCTGTTATCGTGTCATTCTGTCCTGCCAATCCTCTCCTAAGCATTATCAACTAATGCGTGACAGTTATAAAGTGGATTATAGGCCAGTCTGTCTGATGTAGCTAAGCTGAATCCATCAAACATCTATCACTCAGAATCTCAAATTGGACTTGAACCTCAGTCTGTGAAGTTGCAGATAACTAATTTGTCACGTTTTGCTAACACCTTTCCTCTGCTTGGTGTGTCCCTTGTGGTCCCGTACTGTGATTCAGCATGCTCATTTTAGCTGTGTTTTCAGGATGTAATATGAAAATTACTAGGCATTATGAAAAGGTCAGCTCTGTTAGACTCACACAGTAAGTAGGAGGAATGGAGTTGCTCTTAAGATATTCATCATCTGTCATTATGTCTTATTAATCATCCCAAACAAATCTTGGGCAGTAGTTCATTAGAGAGTGCATGTCCTACAACTGCCTGTGATAGGTGCCGTTTTTACTGTATCTCCTCTTTCTGACTTTTTCATCATGTTACTAATTGAGATTCTTATTGTAGCATTTTGATTATTGTGAGTATAAAATACATGCAAACGTGTTACCTCTGTTAGGAAAGGCTGAGCAGAGAAAAGCTGTGTCGAAGAGTGAGAGGTAGCCTTGGTGAGCAGCAGGGCTGTCTGGATGTGGAAGTACCTAAGTGCACAGTTCACTGCTGAAGACAAACTCAACGGTTTGACAAGATTCAAGAGATCCAAAGCATTGTCAGTATTTCTCAATGCACAATGTCAAAAATGTTTGACACGCTTGGTCTAAAGGAGGCAATAGGCAGCATAATAGTGGAAGTATTTAACTCGCTCGCAGTCCACTGTTCACAGCAGAGAAGCAGCTTTTGTAAGAGCTTTCTCTGAAAGATCTGCGGATGCCAAAATGGGCTTCTGCGCAGACAGACAGACTGGGTGGGGTGAGTCCTTCCAGAGGAGTTTGACTGAAGGCATGTTTCTGGGCTTCAGAAGCAAGTCCCAAATAACAATGTGGAGGTGGAAGGAGTATATGCAACTGAAATATTAAACTTATTCCTGTAGAGCTGAAGAGCTAACACACACTTCAACACTTCAAAACATCCCTTCAGAAGGAACAGGCAGATCCTGTCACTTCAGAAGGGTTGAAGATGTGAAATGGGCCAGGTGGAAGTGCCCAGGAAAACAGCCAGTGATCAGGAGCTGTCATCTTACTAATTTGTACATTAGAAAAAATGCTTGGTGCCTTCTAAATATTTGTCTTCACATCTCAGATGTGAAAGTTTAAGAGGGTTGGTTTTTTTTTTCTGTGTCTTTTGATGGGGTAAATAGAGGGGAATAGAGGTACAAGCTTTACTGGAAATGCATTTTTCTTTTACTGCCACTTTAAATGGGAGTAATAGTCCAGGTTCTTCACTGGTGGAAATGCCTGTAGTGCTAATGAATTTAAGGAAGCTACTATCACTAGGTGACCCAGAGAAAGTGAGATCTGGAGCTATGTGTGACATTTTTTCTGTTGCAGGGATTGCAGGTTTTGCAGAGAACACATTACCCTGGTTTCCAATGGGTTTTTTACCTGACCCCTCAGAATGATGAGAATAAAGCAATAATCTTTTCAGAAGCAGGTGATGACTGCTTTTTTGAAACCATAGGACCAGACTCCCCTCTTGTGTAAACAGGCACAGATATATGTGAGATAATTACATTTATGCAATTCTGCTCAACTCCAAAGGCTGTCCTAACTGTTTGCATGGCTGTCTTTTCTAGCAGAGTAAAACTTGTGATGAAATATCAGGAAAGACAAGGAGACAGACAGGTTGGCCTCTGACCAGTATTTCAGCTCAGCTTGCATAATCCAATGGTCACCTTATGCAAACTGCTCTGGTAACACCTGCACTGCTTCCTCATGCCTTTCTGCTAAGTTGCTTTTCAGTACTCCTCCCACACACGAGGGGTTTCCGTGAGACAAAGCCAAGTGGTGCAAAGAGAAGGACTCTGCTGTCACCCAGCCACCAACTTCTTTCCCCCACATGGCTATGTATGGTCACAGGCAAGGAAGAAACATGTACCAGCTCATGGTGGCACTTCTTACAGGGGTTGTAAGCATTATAATGGAAAACACCTCACTGCATAACACAGGTACCAACAGAGAAAAAGTTTTTGCGGGAGTCTTGCTCCTTGGTAAGTTGGATCCTGCTGGCGTAGGCTTTGCAGATCCAGGCCATGGACCAACACCACCCCACACGTTGGCACCAGAAGGGCTGGCCGCTGCGGGTAGAAGCCAGGAGCTGTGCTGAGTCTGTCCACTTCACCTTGTGGTTTCCTTAGAGGCAGAGGGGTTTGTTGTGTTAGGACTAAGAGATGCCAAAGAATGGGAACATCTTTGGTTTTGTCTAGGTTCTTCTTTTATATTAAGTACAAGAAACAGGAGAAAGATATTTGGCTGGTACAAATGGAGGGGGCCGCATGGTGGGCAGGAGGACCATGCTCGTCCACAGCAAGCGGTATCGCAGTCTTTAGCTTGGTGATGTGGGCTAGCACACATCTTTTCCTTCTGTGTTAATAGAGGACCTAGCACAGTAGAGTATGCTTTCAGAAACCTCCACAATACAAGTAAGAAGTGGGTAATAGAGTATTTTGTTTCCTCCTTCTCATGCAGATTTTGGTCTATTTTTATAGAGTTATATGTAAAATGAGCCACACTTTCAGCTCTCTTTCTACTTGTCACACTGCTGGTAGATCGATACATAGCAAAAAGTTCATAACTCGGCTTTTTTTTCCCCATATCCAGCATTTGTTTACAGAGATTGAATCTGTCATTCCAGATTAACAGGCAACCACCAAATGTTTTTATGATTACCAGGGGAGTTCAGTTGTTGTGGGGGTAAAAGGTGGGTGTGCACTATGGTATTTGTTTATGGATAACCCTTTAAATAAATGAGTAGTTGTAAGGGCCGATTTGTTTCGCGGGAGTTTCAAGAATAGCCTGTTTCGAGTCTCTCAGGTATTTGTCGTGTGGAGTCTGGAAAGCAGATCTTTGTGTACGATGCCCTGCAATGACATGGGTGGCAGGACCAGGAGACCAAACCTAGCATCCTTGGCTGTCAACAGCCGGAGGTGGAGGGAGAGTCCAGCGGCTGGGCTGCATCAATCCTTTTGTTGCTCGGCCACCTCTAGAGGGTGACAAATGGCCACACTGAAAGTAGTTACCACAACTTTGTCATGAGATACTCTGTCATAAGACTTTGTCATAAAGCTATATGGCAACTTTGTCATAAGACTGTCTCTATCAGTGCTCTTCTGGCGTTCCTTTGCAGACTCTGGTAGCAGGGAAGCTGTGGAGCAGTATAAAGAAGGTGAGCAGCAGATAATCGTTTACTGTTTCCCCTAATGCAGGAACTGGAGAGCATCAAATGAAATAGACACTTTCCATGCAGTTGAAATGTGGCACTACTTTTACAGGGTGTTTTTGATGCTAACGCTTCACATATAACCTCTAGAAAGTCCTTGCATTGCAGATGTTTGGAAGGAAGGACAATCTGTTGAGGCAAACAAGCTTTCCTTGTACTTTTGTTCTCTCCTGGGCTGCAGTTAAGACAGTGGATTTGAGCTAGAATGACCCTTGGTCTGACTTGGTATGATAATTTTTGTGTTGGGTTGCATTGTAATGGAGCAAAACATAACATTTTGCAAGAATCAGATTGTTTTGTTCAGTATGATTGACGCAGACTTGGAAATCACATGAGGGCTTTGCAGCAGCATAGCCGTATGCAGGTCTCTGAGTCAGAAAAACGAGGTAATGTCTACCACCAGGTACGGAAATGCAACATGAAACCAACTCCACCAACTTAGATCATCAGTGGACCTTTTAAATAGGTGGAGGACAAAATGTAACTGCTTTTTCTCCCCAGAACAATGGCAAAAAATTTAAGCAAAATACCCTCTTTTATATGTGGAATTAATAGTTCTAGCAAAAGTTTTACATTTCTGGAAATCAGAAGAGGGTTTCTATCCAGCAGGCAAGTGAACTGTAGGAACACTAACGGGACAAAATGATCGGTGGTGCAGGGGGAATGACGTGATGTGGAGACTTGTGAGGGCAGAGGAAGGGAGTTGCATTCATGCATCAGCCATGAATAACCTGAGAATCCACTCCCAACATAAAGATATTCAAAAGCATATTTCCAGGATTAGTATATTAGATAACCAGAATTGACGGAGAAGCTCATTTTATATAGGAAAGTGAAGGCACGATTTGGAATCTGATGTCAGGAATTGTTAAGCAAAATGCCACCCAGACACAGCCGCTTTGTCAGCAACGTCTGACAAATCTATTTTTCTTTTGCGAGGGACTGCAGAGATGCTTATGATACAATTATGTATTATGGTGCTATTGTTGCATACAGAATGTGAGAGGGGAGAATGTTTGGAAGGAGGCACAGAAATTAAAAAAAAATAATAAAATTAAAACCATCAGGACAGCCAAGCTGAATAATACCGGCTGAGGACCTGACTCATTTTGTGATGTCTGTGGCACACCAGATGCATGCACATGTATTGTGCTTACTGCCCTGTGGGAGCAGCTGAAAGAAAGAAAAAGGCATTTCTAGAACAATACTGGCATAAGGCACGTATTATAATACTAACCCCCCGATGTGTTATGGTTTTAGAGTAATTGTGTGGGTGTTTGGTGTTTGAAGGAGAAAGGAGAGATACTGCAATGAATCACCTCTTCTTCCCCTCCTGCCTTTTGCACCATGGGCAAGTCTGATGGTACTTCAAAGCTTTCTCGCTGTACCACAAAGATGTGCATTGACGTTTTAATGTCTTTTAAGGTCACATGGGACCATTTTGCTTCACTTGACACAATCCAGTCCAGCAAACGCTGCCCTGGAGAGGGGTGTCCTGACTGCCCAGGCTGCACCAGCTGTCCCTCAGCTCCTTAGCTCCCCAGGTCTCCCTCTACCCACTTGCTCTTCCCTTCGGCACAGGCAGCTCATTGCTTCTGATGTTCTTTTCCTTTGATCTTTTGGGGTTTCTTTCCTCTGCAAAAGATAAAAGAGCAGCCCACTTTAGTCCCGACTATGCAAGAGATAAGCCTGCACTGTCTGAATTTCTCTGAGAGGTGGTGGGATACAGGTGCATGGGGGTTTCCTCCCCCTCCTTGGAGGTGTGCTCTGGAGCTGAAATCTTGGCCACAAGGAAAGTCAAGGGAAGGTTTCCATTAAGTCTAATGGGAATAAAGCCTTAGCTGATGAGGCAAACACATAAGTGATGTATTCCATTTCTACTCTACATGATTAATATGGGGAACCAAATGTCTGTATCAAATTCAGTGTCTGTTGTAGTTATGCCAAGTTTCAGGGCTCAGACAGCTGGCAGCCAGTAAGGAATTTCTTTGGAAATACAAACCATTCGCAAAAGGCCCTAATTCTTTTACTACCTTTTTCCTTTCCTTAGCTATTTTTACCTCTCCTTTTATTCATTCTTATGTTTGCAAGGGATTTTACACAATCATTTTGAGACATGTTGGTTTGTACCACAGAGAAGATAAAGCCCTGTTTGGCTGAGGCGGCCAGCCCCACCGAGGAGCTGCCGGGGGTCCCGCTGCACCTTGCTGCCTGGCTTTTCACAGGGAAGCTCTGATGCAACATTTCTGTGGCCAGAGAGCAAAACGAGTCCCATGGGAACAGCTTCATTTCCTTTGATGTTTGGTGGATTTGGCAGTTAAGCATCACTTGATTCACCAGCCTGGCAGAGAGCCGGGATGACTGCAAAGCAGGTCAAGGCTGTCATAATTTCACTGTGGAACAAACCCATTTTCGGACGCTGTTTCATAAGAGCAGCCGAGCGTTTCCCCTAGCCTGTGGAGAGGCTGGCCCCAGCAGCGCGTGGCAGCGAGGGGGTGAAACCCTGGCTCAGCACTTTCTAGTCCCCAGCCCCGTCTCAGCTCCTGGCCGTGCTCGCTCACACACCGCAGCGCTGCAGCCAAGTCAGTGTCCTTGCTGTGGCTGCAGAAGTGGAAAAAAACACCCACATGAGAAATAAACTGAAATTCTCTGCTCCAAAAGGACAGCTGTGTGGTGCAGGGAAATTCACAGCTTGTCGGCCGGTGATGCTGTTTCTCGGTCGGGCCCTGTGCAGGAGCACTGGTTTCGATGGCCAGGGAGTTGCCAGCTCCAGGGTGCACCCAGGGCCTCGGAGGAGAGTTTTCCAGAGGTTGGCAGCTGTTCGCTTCTCTCTTGCAGGGGAGAGGGCTGTGGGAGCTTGAAACAGCCCCCTCTCATGCCCACTGCCACGGCCAGAGGAGCTGCCATGAGCTCAGACCCGTCTGCCAGCTCTGCAAAGCTGGAGCCTTCTGGAGCCTTCACCAGGGCTGCTGGAATAACTTATTTTTGCTGTGCAGTGGTGTCCAGGTACCCTGCCCATGGCATGTTTTTATGTGTATATATACATATATATGTACGTGCATATATGTATATACATGCATACATGTATATCTTCTTTTGGGAGCCTGAATAGTAGTTCTGTATGGAAAATCTCTGAGCCTATATCAGGCTTTTATATCTTTAAACCCCCTTGATAGTTCCTAAATCTGCATTGACTCTGTGTTCCCAGCTCTCCGAACAATACCAGTGATGAAGAAAGAGATTAAATGCTGAGATACAGTTTCTGCTGAGCTTAGGTGGAAAACAGTTATGCTTGCTTTATTCCCCAGAACTGGTCATTGCCATAGGGCTTATTTTGGGTTAAAGTAACCTAAATAGGCAATGTTGATTGTCAGGAGCGGGGATTTTAGGGTTCAAATGAATGTTACATTAACAGAAGTGTTCAGTGCTCAGTAGGGATAAATATGTTGGTGCCCGAGTCCATAGGAGGTTGCTCAGGTGCTCGCAAGTGGCTGCTGTCTGCAGGAGGACACTGTGTTGGTGCTGGTTCTGCACACATTGAAGGTGCAGTGTTGGTCCCCCAGTTTATCCTACGTGTCCCCATGCAATGGGCTGACCAAGTATAATTCTGTAATGACAGCTTTTCTTTCCTGCTTCCCTCCCTGTCCTACGTGGTTAATTGGCCTGAGCGAGAAGCCTCAGGGTATAAGGATATAAGAGCAAAATTTAAGCATGCCATATCTTGAAAATAATAAAAAGGGTTAATTATCTTTAATATTGGGAGCTGTTGGAGCTGAATAAAATAAGATAGCGGCTTAGAGTGTGTTTGCCTGCACGTGTGGGAGGAAGGTGTGGAGGCTGTTTATTTACAATTATTCCCTTTCCGGAGAGCTGGTGCAAGCTAGTGCTCCCTCACCCTGTTCAAAAATGAATGAGAATCTTCCTTGGCTTTGATTTTGTTGCTGTTTCACTTAACCTTTAAACTTTACCTGTTGGGTAAGCCAGGAATCAGCAAACCAAAACAGTTTGGACGTGTCTGAATGAAAGCTGAAACCCTGAACCTCAGCTTTGAGATAGATATATATATATATATATATGTATATATATATATATATTTTGTGCTGGAGCACTGGCTGGTTTTGTTGCTTGGAGGTTTGCAGCACAAGATTAGCACTTGGTGTGCCTGCTGAGACACCAGGTTGCTGCAGGATCCCAGGGCAGCCCCCACTGACTATTTGTATGAGCATTTTTTGCTAAGTCATCTCTGGTTTTCTTATATTCTCCTCAGGTTGGAGATATAAGCTGTGATATTCCTGTTTTTTTCCCTTTCACCTGAAAGTGCTAGAGGTCCTGAAAGAGAAGCAAAGGCCATTTGGTCACCTTCCACGCACCCCGCAGGACCTCCACCATAAGGACTGATTTCACCTTGGTGGCCGTCCCCACTGTGTTGCAAGTGCAATAGCCCCAAAAAGCAACTTTGCTATTGCAGCGTCTTGCTCTATCCTTCCCAGGGTGGTTTGTCTGGGCATCCACCATGGTTGCTCTGTGCTTTACCCCCGAAGCATCATTTGAATCCTTTCACAGGACTCACTCTGACCAGCAGGTTACAGAAACACCTACACAAAGGAGAAATCCTATATATATAATTAGGTGCAGGGCCCATGACTCTGCACAGCAGCTTTTACTGCCTAGAGCTACCTGTGAGCAGGCTTTAACTCCTCAGTGATAGGCTTGGCACAGTAATGCTGGATTTAAAGATTTTCTGGGTGGAGGGACTTAAGCAAGCTGTAAGACTCCGTGACTTCAGCCTTTGTTCAGAGACAGGTAGTTCCCTTTGAACAGAGTTTTGGTGCTGGATTGCTCCGAATTCCTCTGAGCATCTGTGTTCCTGGAGTATATGGTGGAATAAAATTAATTGCCATCTGCTGGGGCTCCCTGGATGGCACGTGCCAGAAGGGACACGGTGGGATAGGGTTGCCATAGCTTGGAGTAAGCGAGTGTCAGGCAGACTGCAAGTTTTTGCTAAGAAAAATATGGTAGAAATATTTGTAGTTATTTAACCGTTATGCTGTGCTATGTTCTTGCTGTGCACTGCACTAAACACCTTGTCTCAAGAGAACAGGCTCAGGGTGAGGATGAGCAGAGAATAGCGAGACAGCTGCTGGAAGGAGATGTGAGGGAAACGTAATTCAGCTTGGAGCCGTAGGAAAGAGCTGTGGCCACGGCAGTAAAGGAAACAGAGTTCCCTGGGTACATTTGGTGCCCACGGCTGCAAGTGAAAAGGTGTTCTGTTACATTTGTGCCCTCTTTCCAAGTAATTTATCCAATTTTCACCTCTTCTTAAACTGTCAGCTTTACAGTATGCATTTTCAGGAGTAAGGACTGTGCGCTCAGTTTCTGTGCTGTGAAACTCTGAAAACTTGATTTCGACTTTAAAAATGTTATTCTGCAAGAAAAGAAAAAAGGTGTCAACATAATCTGTATCTGTGGAATTAGGTGTTTAAAACTAAGACCAACCCATGTTAGCTCACTCAGGATGAAGCCAAATCAAGAGTGTTACCAGTTTTAATAACTTGCTGAGATTATGTAGCAGAGTTGTGGGTACCATTGTTTCTTTGCAGGGAACACATTAAAACCGGGTATTTTGGCTTGCACCGCAATGCTGCATAATGACAGTGTTATGCTGTGTGCCAGCAATTCAATGGGATGCTCCTTTCTTTGGATCACGTATCTGTTATCGCTCCAGGCAATGGGTATCTGATACAAAATAAAAGTGATGGGTGCCAAGTGAACCGGTGAGTGGGGAGAAGATACTGTGGTTCATTGACTAACCAAATTACTTTGGGGTATTTAAATGCATCTCTAGCTTTTTATTCTGCATGGGCTGTTATAGATGAATTCTGTGATGATTCAGCCTTGGAAAAATTAACCTGTTCTATTCCATGTGGGACACAAGAGTATGATGATGTGGTGAGGGACTATAAGGATAAAAAGGTGCTGGGTCTGGACACTGATGGAAATTATTTCAACACTTATCATTTAATTTTAATACAGCAGTATAGCTGTTCATACTTACAAACTGAACTAAAACTGAATGTTATTTGAAATACGGGCTGGACTGTGTAGCTTTAGGCAGCAAACAGTGTGCACTACTTTAATGCATTTGCTTGACTTTATCCCCCATTTCACTGCTGGGTTTTCCATTCCACCACGACAGGAACGGAGGTGGATTGATGATTTTGCCGCAGAAAAAGCAAAACAGCTGTTAACTGAAGCAGGGAGAATCCCTCAACAAGTTATCTGTAAATAAGTAAATAAAACCCTGGATCGGCTTCGCTGGTGTTTGCACCCATCTTGTATGTTGTTCTGAGGAGATTATAACAGATCAGTTTGTTTGCAAAGACTTTTGCATAAGCAGGGAATTAGAGGTCAGTGGCAAAGAATGTGCGTAGAAAGACATTTTGAACTTTTAAATATAAATACGCACAATGGAAACTTTTTCAATAAGAGTGGCCAAAATAAGACGTCACCATCTATATATCTTGTCCAAATTAATGAACAAGGTCTGCATTTCCAGTATCAGATACCAAATTCCTTATGAACAGCTCCAACTGTCATGAAAAATATTCAGACTGATGGTAAGTCAGTTTGGAAAATCTGATGCTGCTTTTGGACAGTTCATACCTGGAAGAGATCTTATTCCATCCGATCAATCAGCTCAATTTTTAATACAAGCTTATAGAAAACAGAAGCCCTCCAGTTATCAGGAAAACTCTGTTATCCACTATTATGTGAGAATTCCTGAACAAAAAATTAGTTTAAAAAAAATTTTTATGTTGGCGTACAAGGTGCACAGACCAGGGCAGTGCAGGGGCACTTTTGGGGTACTCTGGGATTTTTCTAATAGGTATTTGCAGTTGGATTTTGCTGCAGACAGGTTGTCATCGTGCAGAGACTCTGACCTGGCACGTTCGCTGTCGCCTCAAATGCGTTTATGGTCAACCATGAACAGGTAATGATGTTTGGCTAAAACCCATCAACTAGTTAACCTGGAAGTTGCTGTGTCTTCCTCTGCAGCTGTTGAATTAAGACAATAGCAAAATAAAGTTGAACTTAAAGACATCTGGGAGGCTGAGGAACTGAAAACCGTAAACATGGAGAATTATTTTTGCAGATAAGCATGTATAAGCTGACAAGTAAAGCCTTTAAATTGAATATGTGCTGTCAGTGAGGTGTATTCAAATAATTATTGACGGCCAGGGAGTGGGAGAATATATCGGAAAACGGGAATATTGGTTAGCAGGAGGCCAACAGGGGGCAATCGGAGCCTTCCCTGCCCACGGCTGTAACCCACCTCCAGCCATTGCCATTAGCCCAAATTGTTGTCTGTTGGGCTGTAAAGTGTTATACATTCCATTTAATTAACACCTTAAATTTGATCTTGATAGTGTGGGAGCTCCTGGAGAAAATGAAATAAATTCACAACTTGTATTAACAAAGACAGTGCTTTCAAGGGGGTGGAAACCAACAGAATTGCCCTGGAAATGTAAAAATGTTTTATTGGCATGAGGGGTAGAGCCAAGTGAGGACTGCGGGCTCACTGTGCAGAGCAGTGGGCTGGTGGTTCTGCCCTGGTTTTGGTGAGAGCCAGCATGGGTGGGTGATGGTCTCACAGCATACCTGCAGACCTGCCTGTGTCTGGAGCCTTTCTCCAGGTGCTCAGCTGATGTAGCACCATCCCGAGCTTCCTTCTGCTGAGGGGGACAGCTCTCTCCAAACCCAAAAGCACGAGGAATGACACCGTATCATTGAGCATTGATGATTAATCAACAGACTAATTATCATTCCCAGAGCAGGCTCTCAGTAGCTTTTCTATCAGGAGGAGTGAAGACTGAGAAACAAGATTTAGTATGCAGTGAATACAAGCTGTTTCCCACACTGCCTGCCACCAGATGACATTGGAGAAAGTTTTAATGTTCCAGGAGTAGGAGGACTCCTTCTGTATATAATAGCGATTTGGTGACCAATGTGATACAAAAGCCTTTCAAAAAAGATGAACTTGAATTTAAAAAAAGAATGGAATAGATTTTCTGTGGACCATCATGCATATGCACCACTGGAGACCCTTAAAAACATGTGGGGACATTTGACAAGAAGTATGTACGTAGGGTTGGGTCTGCTTTGGGAAGAATGATGGACTAAGTAATTCCTTGAATTTCTTTCCAGCCCTATTTCTGATTATTACTATTATTCTTGCCACAAATACCCAGGAAAAGCAAAACTCCAGATTATTTTTATATAAACATGTTATTCCCACTTTTATAGGAAAATAATAATTTCTGAAGTAGTTCAACATGCAGAATATATTCCATGTGAACACATCCTGGCTTTAGGAGCAGGGAATCACATGGGCTGCCTTGCTCCCTCACTGGGCATTGCTTGGTGGGCAGCGTTGTGTGCTGCCCCGCCGTACTGAGGAACCACCTTTCACGTGGGACTTGAAATTTCTCCCTCCTTCCAGCAGCGGTGATATGAACCAGCGATATCCTTCTCAGGTCTCGACTTGGATTCCTGCTCGTGTTTCATAACAGACAGCATCTCTTTGTCATTTGGCAAGATGCCTGCCCTGCTTGCACTTCTCACATTATTGAATTTGCTCGGCCCACCAGGGTGCTTGGTACGTACCATAACCCACAGAGTCAGCTCTGGCTGCTTTTTTGGGGGTGGGTTTTTTTTTGAGGGACATATGTTCTCTGTTTTCCCACTGCATCTCAGTTTAAAATCGGGGCTGCAGCCACCCTGGAAGGAGTGAGCAGAGGGTGCTTGGTGCTGCGGCCAGAGCAACCTGCAGGTGAAGCCTGTGGTGGCACAGGGGAAGATATGCCCTTATCCACACCGTGGAAATGGTTGCTCAAAATACACAAGCCCTGCCCGGCCACTGCAGCGATTCACCGCCCCGAGTGCACCGGAGAGGTCAGCTCCCCGGGGGTGCACGCTGCTAGCACGCAGCCGGTGCATCCTTGGGTCTGGAAGGGGACTCCGCTTCGTGTTTAACATATCAGCCGAGTCACCCTCGCCGCTCGCATCACGTGCAGCCCTCGGCAGAAAATCCTCAGTGTAACCATGGGAACACAATTTTGCTTAAGCAGCGCTTGCGAGGATGCAGTTCATAACGAGCTAGGGGTGATCGGGGCGGGTGCGTGGGGGAGAGAAAGAGAGCATTCGTCTTTGCTTTCCTCTACCCCCACGCTAATCAACTGCAAGAAAATTGTGTAAATGAAGGACTATAATTTCCCTTCACCTCCACAGCTTTTCTCAGGTGGTCTGTCACTGGATATCACTCCTGCATTAAACACAACACCACAGGCCTCATTTTCAAAATCAGATTTTTTTGCTGGGTAGATCATTGAGATGCTCTGTGCCCTGGGAGCCTGGGCAGCTCCAGCAACACCCTTGGATCTGGGATCACAGGGGCCCCAGCTTCCCTGGAGACCAGCGGTAGAGCACCAAGAGCAAGATGCTCAGTGCAGGTAGCACCTAATGGCCACCTCCATGGCGCTTAAAGTCATTTTTTAGGGGTTTTGCTGCTTGTAGAGTGTGGTCCCTAAATGACAATTTTGGTGCCTGCCTTCTCCAGTCTCCAGGGTGACATAGGGGATACCAATGTTGGCTTCCCCAATAGACGTCGGTGGGAGCTGGCTGCAGCAGGCCACAGCCATATTCGCTGCATGCTCTGTTGGTCTCCAAGAGGATCAAAGGCATTTTATCTCAGCTGCTGTTCACGTTTTCTCCAAGGTTTTCCCATGATAAGTCACCATAAGATGGAGCTCAGCTGCACGTGGACTTGCCTGAAGTTTTCACTCCCCCTCCATACAACACCCCAGGCAGCTGTAGGATCCAAACTGCTTTAAGCATTTTGTCCCTAATTAACGGACATATTTAAGGACATGCTCAATTACAAGTGAACAAACATGCTTCAGTGCCACCCTGAGGAGAGGCTTCCCTAAACCAGCTCTCACTGCCCTGGCTTTAGTGGGAACTGCAGCAGAAATGGTTATTCAGAAATGTTAGTGCAAGAAACATTCCTCCCCCTCTTGCCTTTCGCACCCTTTCTTTTGTGTGAATATTTTTTTTTCAAATTTTCAGTCATCTACGTGCATGACTAAAGGCTGAACCAAAGCCATCCGGGTTGGTAGATCCATTCCCACAGACTTACACAAGCTGTGGGTAATCATCCAGTGCACCGGGGCATCGGAGCTTTGTTGAGAGGTCTCAGGCTACGCTCAGAGGTGAGCATTTTCTGTATCAAATGGCAGAGCATATTGGATCAATGGCTTGCTTTCATCCCTTCCAGAACGATTGCTGTTTTTCCCTATTTTCTTCATTTCATTTTTTTGTCTGTTCTGTATTATTGTTTTCTGCAAATAGCGAAAAAAAATCCACCTAAAGCAAAGAGTATGCACCAACTATTGCCTGCCCCCTCAGGAGAAACCGTTTGGGAAGACTGTAATATATATATATATATATAAATTGCTACAGCTATTAAGCAGTGAACTGAGACAAAACTGAACTTGCGTCCTTGTTTAGCTGCTCAGCACGGCAGCGTGATAATTGCAAAAATATACTTCTTGGAGTGAGAAAATGGTAGAGATTTAGGAAGCAGGATTTTTCACATGTTGGATTATTCTGTTACAATATTCTGCCAGGTTGCCGTGGGCAGGGGGAGGTAGCTTGTTTTCACATGGGGGTGCGCAAGTCGGACACAAATCTGTAGAAAATCTCTGTGAGACATACATAACCACGTCCAAATTTCACATCTCTGCCGTTACATTGTGGGGTGGAGTTAAAAGATTGATCCATTAAACCAGTCTGCTAATTCCTTCGCTAAGACTGAGTCTGGGCAGGATTCCCAGTCACTAAACTTCACCTAATCTATGGCTTGCGAGTCATTCAGGCAGAATGGAAATTCTCCCCAGCTTTTCACTCACACGGCCCTGCCCTCCATAAATAAAGTTTATGGAGAAAGCCTAATCATGCCTACTTTAGGGAACATTGTTTTGCTTTCACAGCTACACCCAGTATGGGACTGGGACCAAAACCTCAGAGCCACAGACTTTCCATCCTTCAGGATAGTTGAACGTGCATCCGTCTGTTGGAGCTCAGGCTTCCCACCCATTCTCCAACCTTTTCTCAACATATGGGCGGTCTGAAGCTGGGCAGCCCGGGGAAGCGTGGGTGTTTGAGCTCACAAGCTCTTTGCCTTTTCATGGACACATGCTGTGAGATGCAGAGAGCTGCCTGCTATTCTCTGCAGTGCTGGCACTGGATCCAAGCAGAGCATCTGGAAGGCAATGAAGGGCTGAGAAGGACCTGGGCCAGAGCTCAGTTGGGACTTCAGGGTTTGGGACACTGACTCAGGGGGGCTGGTGGCATTCAGGTGCCGTGTGCTTCAGCTCTGTAAGGAAATAACAGGAAGGTAATAACGATGCTGATAATAATACTTCCTTTTTAATCCAAGGATCTCAAGGATAGTGCATTGAGGCCAGCCTGTTATTTTTACTCTACTTTTGTTTTTTGATTCTTAGTGACAGCAGCAGAAAGTGCAGTTTAGCTCGGTTTCTCTCCTCCTCCATCAGCGGCAGTCTCTGTTCGCACAAGCTCTTCGCTAGGAATGAAAGTGTTAGCAAATTGAGCTGAGCATGAAAGGAGGCTTCCAAGAGATGGTTTTGTTGTTTAACCACCTCTTTGCTAATAACAATAGTTTCCTTGCAGGATAACAAGCTGAACACCTTCAGTGTATATGTTTGCACCTCTGCGGGCAAGTCACACTCCAAGACCCTTCCGAGAAGAGGGAGAGAAGAAGGAAAGAAGAGCATACAATTTCAACGTGCCCTGGAGAGCTGTAACTCTCTCCTCTCCTCCTTCCTTCCCACCCACTGGACAGACAAGGGAAGAAGCAGGGAATGGTTTGGGTTGCTTTCAAAGTGACTGTCACTCTCTAGGATGGTGTTTTCCCCCGTTTGTGAAAAGGCCTGAGACTGTCTGACATCTCTGCTGCAGAGAGCATCCTGTGCCCTGCTGCTCACATCGTTGTGGCACATGCTGGACTTTGCAAATAAAAAAATCATGGCATGTATCCTCAGGGGGTGTAACTATCTTAGTTGCCCTGAAAGCAGTGGGAGGAACTGCTAGCTGTAGAGCTGGCCCTTGATCTAGCTGCAGAAGAGCACGTGCTGCGTGAATTACGTGATCTGAATCTTAATCAAATCTTGTTTGCATCACTGGACGATTCTGGCTCAGCCTCTGCGCTGGATTTTCCTCTTGTTTCCAGGGCTGAAATCAGGAGGTGTGCTGTTTTTGGGTGGGCTGGGACAACAGGCAGATTGTCTCCATCTGACACATGCCAGAGAAAGCAGAGAGTGGCTTGGAGCGAGGGCTCTTGCCTGGCAGACTTGGGTTTGGGACCCGCTCCCACCGCAGCGGTGCAGGAAGGGTGCTTGGGCAGGCTGCCTCTGCTCCAGCCACAGCGTCAGGTTGGGGGGCAGAGCTGAGCCCCCTGTTTCAATACCTGCAGGTTGGCTGTCGGGTTGGCTGTTTTATCAGCAAATTGGGTTCTGGCTGCATGGAAATCTCATTTTTCTTTTAAAAGCAGGTGATGTCACAGTCCCTTCAGGGAGGAATATTTGTTTTCCCACCTTGCAAGAGAGGCATGTAAAGATGGCCAGGCTGCATGTCTGAGGCTGAGCTAGGGAGCAGGGGGGACTTGAGCTGGAATTTTCCCTGGGTATCCCATTAGTCACCCAAAGCACCGTGTTTGTAAGCTGGGGCTGTTGTAGTACTGGCAAGAAGGAGGCAGGTGGTGGCCTGGTATCTGTGGTGAAGGGACATCCCAAATGGCACTGTGAATGCCCCAGGGCGTGGAGGGAGGCTGGGACAGGGTTCAAGCCAGCTCTTTTCTAAGTCTGTTTCTATTGTACTGCACAGAGCAATGGGGCACAAAGCTATGTTTGTCAAGATGATGATGCATCTTCTGTATAATGTCATGAAGACACTGGCTGATTTTTTCTCCCTCTCTTGATTTTAACAGAGTAGAAGTTTACCTTATAAAAACAAAACAAGCCTGTTAGTGGGCTGGTGGTGGTGTTGTTTCAAGGTGGATGCAGAAGATTCAGAGAGCTGGATCACATCCTTTTTTCTGGCATGCTGAGTGATTGTGGCCATCTCTTGCCCTTGTGCGTCATCTTATTTTTGCTTGTAAAACAGAGACAAAAGTGCTGTGTTCAGCTGAAAGGTCCCTTTTTTATTCAAAAAGCTTTGTAATACACAGAGTAAAGGACTGTGGAAGGGCAGATAAGTGACAAGTGGTTAAGTTATACAGCAAAGCAAAGTGAAAGATGCAAGCCTTTTTAGCCATATGCAAGAATTATTTGGAGTCACCAGATGGCCAGGATGCTAGACCAAATTTGGTTTTGTTCTGCAAATCAAAGCATAGCATCTTTTACAAATGTCTGTCAAATCCGACATGGATCTTCTTAAATGGCAGGAGTGTTCAAGTATCACCACAAAGGATCCAGGTGCAGAGAGTCTGGGAGACATAATGAATAATCAGTAAAATCTTGCTGCTTGGCACGCTGGTCACAGGGAGTGCAGCTGGCTTTAGAAACAACTGGCACAGGGCAGTGGCGAGCTGTCTATTTCCAGGATTTCCACCAAGGTGGGGTGATTTTCTGGAAGAGGTGCTGCAGCCCAAGCAGGACCCGGTGCTCAGAAGCACTGCGGCTGTGAGATGAGGCCATCAGGGCAGCTAATTGCCGTGGTCTCTGCCTCCTTTCCTATCTGCAATCCTGGAGTGTGTCAGCTGTAGACCTCAAGAGTCATTTTACTAGGTGGCAATAAAATGATATGCATTTTCCAATTAATGGTGGAGGTAGCATTATTTCATTTTTCATTGCCTGCATGATGTAACAGTGCTCAGGTCATTGTGGCCTTTCTAAAGAGGCAGGAAGAAATGGATAGGACTTCTGTGGGATGTCTTTGCTAGCAGCTTTCCTTCTCTTTAATAGAAGACATCAAAAGAGAACGTAGAGAACTTACAGTAGAGACTAAATGTGTAGCACCAGGATAAATAAGGCACACAGTCTTTTGTATTTAGAGGACAACCCTTCATTTTTGCTCAGTACAGTCCAGTCTCTCCTTTTTCAGTTTTCATGACAGATTTGACAAAGACAATCTTCTTTTTTAATGCTGAGCTGTGAGTACTGCCAGATGCTCAGTTCTGTAAGAGCATGCAGTTTTGATCAAACCAAACCAATTATCCTACCAGAGTGATAGTTCACCATGCGGAGTGTGTCCATCTTACAAGACACTGCTGGAGTCTTTTTTTTTTTTTTTTAAATGTACATATGTATTTTTTAGACCTACACCATTATTTGATTAGATTACCACTCTGCTAGGAAGCAAATGACACACTGCCATGGAGGTAAGCTGCCTTCAGCTAAATAAAGACTTAATTGTGGCACAAGTAATCCAACACACATAATAGACAAGAACATCCAGTCTGGAAGATCGATGTTGTTGACAGCTTTTGAAAATTGTTATTAGAGCAAGGTGGTGGGTGAGAAACAACGTGGCCCAAAGTAGATCTTGTCAGCAAGGTTAGTGTATATTCCCTGAATGACTTGAGAGTTGCTGAGGAGGAAATATCGCCGGTTTGAATCTCCTGATCAGGTGTGAGATGCTTGGGAGCTGGTCACAGAATAGCTTTTGGAAATGTAAAACTGCAGGGTTGGGCTGTAAAAATTAGAGTGAAATCAGGAGAGAGCTCAGCAATATTAAAGTGTTAGGTCTGCGGGGCTCTAAGTGACACCTCTGAGCATCATTTGTTTTCTCTTTAATTACTGGAGAAGTGTTTGAGCTGGTGAAAGTTGATTCCTGTATACCCCAGGGCAGAGGCTGCGCAGGGAGGACTTTCGGAGGCGACCAGTCTCAGCAGACCCTGTGGGCAGGCTCCCATCACGTCATGCAGCAGGACCTGAGAAGGAGGACTTTCAGCCCAGGAAAGGAAGGAGAGGACGTTGCAGTAAAAATAATCTAGGCTGCTTTGCAAGTCATTTAAAAGCTTGAAAAGAGTTGCTTATTTTTTAGAGCCCATTGGAAAGTGTTCATCAATGGATTTTTTTTTTTAAAGGTCGCATATTTCTTGAAAGGCAATTACTCCTCATTCTGAGAGTCTCAAATTCACTGTCACTCCATCACTCTCCTAATGTGTGGTGCTCTTAAATGCACTTGGCTTTAAATTTTCAGCTCTTCTGAGCAGCATTGCCCTCTTTTCTCACAGTGCTTTTGTGTTTTTTTTCCAGCCCTCTCCAATTCTTACACCGTTGTCAGCCTCCTTCACAACGAGCTGCCTCTCTGACTCTTCTCCCAGGGCTCCTGTGTGAAGTCTCTCATGCTTTTATACCTAGTGTCTGCTGATGATGCCTTCAAGACATTTTTTAAAATATCTTTTGTGCTTCTTGCAAACTCTTTGCTCTAAGCCCCTCTCCGCTGTCGCCCTCTGCCTTCCCTGCTGGAACCCAAAGCACGCTCCCTCTCGAGTCTCTCCCATTCAAGCTGTGGAAGATGATATGTTAAAGTGATATGTTAAATTTGAACTGACAATTGTTTGCATAGGACTGACATTTTTTTAAATGCCCATCTCAAAATATTATTTTGCCTTGTTACATGGTCTTTTGCTTTGTTGTGGCTTTTCTTAATTAGTTTTTGACTTGCTGCTGTAAAAATTCAGAAGTAAGGATTCACTGATCTCTGAATTGATTTCCACACGTGCTATAGAAAGCACAGTGAAAATTACACTGGAAATTGAACATCATATGGTGTGATAAATAGTAATTTGGAGGTATATTAACCTGCTTCCTTTAGGTAAAGAAATGTCGTATACAATAACTGTCCTCATTCAGGAGCTGACATTTCCTCCTGATGAGACATTTATCTTATGGCTTGATTATCTTTCTGTGAAAACGCTTCAACTCTGACCTTTCCAGATGCTATAGTGGGCTGTGCTTTCACACTGACTGGCAGCTTGCGGTGGCATGAGGGCAACTGGGAATATGAGGTGTTCTGCCTACCCTAAATCACTGAGATGTGACAACTTGTTGAAAAGCTCCTTGATGAAACCTAATTCCCTTCCTTTCACTAAAAGATAACTTATCTAGCAAAGTAAAATGGGTTGGTGTAAAAAGAAGATCACGTGGAAGTGTGGAGCAGGCTGTGTGCCGGAGAGAGGGGTTGCTCTGCTCCCTGGTACCGCTGGTGGTGGTGATGCCTCCTGGGGAGCTGACAGCTCAGGGACATGACAACCTGTTTTCTGCCCAAGCTTCAGTGTTATGAGAGAGATTTGGGTACATAGCAAAACAGCGCTGAAACAAAGCCAGGTGCTGTTATTGTTGTCTGCTGATTTGGGAAGTCAGAACTCCTCTGGTCTTCCCTTGGCTTACCCTGACCCAGGATGAGTGCAGAAACTGGCTAGGAAATGTGGAAGGCTGTGGGAATACACTGCACCATTTTAAGATTGTGATTATTTACTACTATATGCAGCCAGAAAGAGGGTAAAGCCGGACTAGGGATGGACTCGTGGTGCCCCAGCCCCTTCCAAGGGCAGGCTATGCACGCACAGCCCTTTCTCTCTCTCGCCCTGCTCACTCTGTCCGTAGCACAACTCCCACTGAAGTCGCTGTGAGATCTGCTAAAGTCAGTATACCAGCATCGTGCCCTAATTTCTTTGGCAGTCAGTGCCTGACTGGGTATAACATAAAGGCTGTCCTTGAAATATCTACTTACAAGAAAACATATGAAATGTATTTGTGCTCTTGGGAGTACCTTAGCTCAAACCAGTGAATCCTTCTACAAAAACTGCAAAAAATGAAAACATCCACAGAAGATGCGTCTCGGTTTTGGTGCCATCTGACAGTCAAAAGCCACTGGTTCATGCCCTGTGTCACCAGCATGGCTGCAGAGAGTTCAGGGCAACATCCCTGGGGGCAAAGGCTGTCTGTACAGATGGACTGTGCGTGCTTCTGTGTGCACCCCATTAACAGGCACCATGAAGTCTCTGTCCCTCACATTTGCATCTGACCCTCCCAGAGAGATGTCATGGACCTTGTTAGCTTTTGTAGTTGGCTTGCGTTTTCCTTCATTATACACTACAACCCATTTTCTTATGTTCTCATTCCCCCTGAAGAGCCCAGGACTCGGTACACCGTTCTCTCCCCACCAGCCACCCGCTGGAGTGAGGCTCTGGCTTCTGCAAGAGGGAAATCAGAGAATCAGGAGAGACGTGCGGCCTTACAAAGCTTTCTCTGTAAGGAGAGAGGTAGGGCAGTGATGAACTGTTGGGCCTCGTTAAAAGGAGCCCAGACAAAGCCACAGGAATGACTGAGACAGCTGAATTCCCTCAGATTATTCTCCCCTTGAGTTTTTGCCGTGAAATGATTTTCCCTGCGGGCTGCCGTGCCCTGCTCCTCTCGGCAGTGACTGTGCAGCTCCCACAGTGCACCTGCCTGTGCCTCAGTCCTTCTGAAGTGCTTTTGGGAGAGAAAGTGCTCAGTAATTCCTTGGTTTTGGAAGAGTTTTAGGGATATATTTGTATACTTGTTTACGTTAACAATAGCTAATTCAGGAAGAGGAGCCTCGTGCTGGAAGTGTCGCACTGCTTGTTTCTTCCAGTTGTCTGTCCCACCACCTCCAGCTGCCTCAAACAGAAAATGTGGTGTTGCAGAGACAAACCCCCTGCTCAGGGAGAGCTCCATTGTGCTGAAGCAGCAGCGATGTGAGAAACACCTTGTACCTGGGAACTTTAAATGTCTGCGTGGGTGTTCTAGGGTCGGGATATTGAACACTTCAGAGACGAGAGAATGAATATGACTCCAAATTTTGTGAAAGGCTGGTGAAGTGACAGGAGGTCAGATGTGAGGTGTTTGCAGTAGCCTGTGCTGCTGAAGACACCCACTGCAGGTTTTTTGTGCTTGTTTCTGTGCGTACAAGGGAGCTCATTACCCAAACCAGAGCACCGAGCCCTTTTCAGTAAAAGCAAACTAGCAGCACTGCTGATGCCCCCCTGACCTGGCAGCTCATTACAGCATAGGTATGGCAGATGCATCCATCATGCTGAGATTGGATCCCACGTCCCATTGTGTCACCCAGAGTAGTTTAGGTTCAGACTTGCTATTTGCACCCAACAAGGAGCAGCCTCTAATGAGAAGAGGTCTCTTTCCTCCTCCAGCTCCCTGCTGCTTGGTCACTTCCAAGTTATAGTCCAAGGAGCAATGAGTTTTAATCCAACAAAAGGGTGCTTTCAACTCTACAAAACCAGCTGCCACATCCTAATTTCACAGAAGATGCCTTGGAGGTCCCACGTTCAAATACTGGTTACTGTGGCGTGGTCATTTTGGGTAGAGGAGGCTATTGTGGGTACACTAGTGCTGGGTGTAACGGGGTCCCTGTCGCACCCCTATTGCTTAAGCGAGGCCTGGAAAACCACAGCAGAGAAGTGCCAACATGATGATTGCTAAAGGTGTGTCAAAGCCAGGTACTGAGTGAACAATCTAATTATAGCTGGCTGAACAGACTAGTATTGCAGAGGATTGTTGTTTAAAACGGGGCTGTGTTGGTGGTGCTGAGTGAAAACGTGTACGCAGGGCAATCTGTGCTTGGGACTCATTTGTGTGGCAAACGCAGTGGTTTAGGCATGGAGAGGATTCCCCACCAGTGACGGTGTTTTGCAAACACAACCAGAATTAATATACTGGGTAAATAAACCCCAGACATGCTCAGCTATGGATTGAAAAGGACTGCAAGAGATGGGAATCCTCCAGAGTTGGAGGCAAAAGTCTGAGCTTGGTTTTACTTATGCTAGCATGAAGCAAGAGTAAACCCATAGAAGTTAGTGGAGTGATGCTTATGTGTTAGAGTGTGACGTTATCAAGAGCTGTCCATTGTGTGCTTTCTATTGCTTATCTACCAACATTCACTGGAAAAACTAAAGCTCCTGTGCATCTCACACGTTGAAGCGGGAGGCAAAGATTGGGAATGTCATTAACAGCCTTTGGTGGGGCATTGGACCAGGTGTACACATATGGGAACAGTGAGCTCTATAAATTTCCCCTAAGGAAATATGGGGCAGGAGAAAATATGTCTTCTTTGCTCAAGTCTCTTGAGGCTCTCCTGGAAGGCTCTCAGGTGACAAGGAGAAGGAGACAAGGAGAAGGAAGGAGCAGATGTGTTGGGTACAGCACTGAGGTGGGTGAGGCCAGGTGTAGGGCTGCGGCAGAACGCAGTTATCAGCAGTGGAGTGGGTTCACCAAGCTCCAAGGGTGAACCTGGCCTGTTCAGCAGTGGGTTACGCACACACGGGCTGCTCGCACCTCCTGCGCTGGGAGCTGCCTGCCGGCGGCTGGAGCCGTGCACATGGCCAAGCGGCGAGTTGTGCCATGACTCATTCTGCGCTGCAGCCATGGAGGGTTGAGTAACGCTTGGTGAGCCGAGGGATGCAGCAACTTGTCAGAAGAGCTAGTGAGAAACTCTCTTCCAACATGTTGGAAAACCCTGTTTACAAAATATAACATATTTTGAGAAAAAGAAATCAACTTTGCCTTTTTTTTTTTTTCTTTTTATGTTTGTAACAAAGCATCTTCTAACTCCCTGCACCTTCAGCAGTCAGAAGCCAGCGTGGAAGCGGATGATGAGACTTGAGAATCCAAGTTCCCTGACAGGTACAAAAGACTCCTTGGTCCTCAGTCTGCCAGGCAAGCTGCCCGCCTCCCCCTTTTCTCCCCACATCATCCCTGAGCTGCTCCAGGGCTCTCTGGACTAAGCTCAGTTCCCAGGCTGCTCAGGCAGGCAGCTGCCAGGAGCCCCTCTTTGCATGTTGTGTTTCAAAATCAGTCAAAGATCCCTCAGCATCCACATTTGGGTATTGCTGAGAAATTAAAAATTGCAGAAATCCAGCTGTGTGAAAAGCATCGAGCTGTGGGTGTTCTGCCCCAAACCAGCACGTGGGGTTACCACCCTCCACATTTTGTGAAGCTGAAATGTCCCTTTCCCCACCAGCCCAATATGTGGCATACATCAAACACTGTCGGCAAGACTGACTGTTTTTTGTCAGCATTTTGCTTTCTCTCCTGCGGCACCACTGAGGTGAGTGGGAATTGTAATCACTTTCTCCCCCTTCCTTCCAATTAGTGGTCCCTCTTTTGTGCATCCTAAAATTGGCCCCTTGTGACATTTGCATGTCTACACGGCATTAACATTTCCAAATTGGCACGGAGCAATGCTGTAACTCAGCAACGCAACCACCTGATGTGCTTGTTTTAGCTAAAATGAGGGTACACACGTGTGCACTGGGGTGGGTCAGAGGGGAATGGCTGAGATGACTAATTGCTTGGGGATTTTAACCCAATTAAGTCCAGTTAATGGACTTACGAGGTTGATCGTTTGTAAATATCACCAGAAGTTGGAACTGTTTAATTGAAAAGAATTTTTAAGTTTCCAAGGTCTGACTCAATACAAGCTCCTGTGGTGCTGCCGAGCCCAGCCCGGTGCCCGTAGCTGCGAGGTGTTTAGGGCAGAAATTGGATTTTGTATAATCATCCCTTTCCTGTACCTGATGACTGAGCACATTTTGTTAGGGCTCTCCTCATCTTTTGGAGCAGACTCGAAGCCGAGGTCCTGACCACGTGTGGTCATTAGAGATCCCATGGTGTTTCTAGCAGCGGTGCTCTGGCCAGATTCCAAATTGGGTAATTACATTACATTTCCCCAAATTCCCCCTGTAGTTTCCACTGGATACAATTTTCTTTTTCACATCCTGGCTGAATCCATACTGTAGCCCTGTAACTAATTAATTTAAGAGCTTTGAAAGTATAAAATGCTGTGTAAGTGCTGCAAGTACTATTATTACTAGTGTCCCTGTGTGATGCTGAACAGCTGTCGTGGGCCAGCCCCAGAGGTGGTCGTATCAGAGAGGGGGGATCCTTCGGAAGAGCTTTGAGGCTCATTGCGAGGACACTGTATAAACCTGCAACAAAATAATATCCCTGGAAAAAGGAACAAGCAAGTAGGTTGCATTTATTGAACTTTAAAAAGTTTAATACCAGTATAATCTTCTTCTCTTAATCTCCTTGAATGAAACAGTTTAACTAATATATTATTGTGATGTTGATTTACTCTAATTTATATTGCATTTACCCACACAGAGATTAGCCTCTCCTTATGCTAAGAACTGTATAAACTGTAGTAAGGGTTGGAGTTTATAATCCAAATAAATCAGATGGGCAAGGAGATGAAAATAGAACTGGTCATCCCAAACTATGGTTGCATGGACCAACGTTTTTAATTCCCCTCTGTAATCCAGGCTTCAGGGTAGCCAACTTGCAAAATACCCACAGGCAGCTTTTCATGGTTGGGACTTCTCAAAGAACAGTAGTGGCATGATAATTGAGTTAAAGCTCCCCAAAGAGCTGCTCCTGGAGAGGCAGTGGACAGGGGCCGATGCACAGAACTTTTTGAGTCCTTTGGTGGTACTGTTGGGAAGACCAGCAGTTCTCCATCCGCTGCCCACAGCTGCCCAAGCACCAGTCTTGGCTAGGGCAGCAGTGGCTGTGCCATATAGACATACCCACTCGCTTGGCACTAGCTCAGGAGCTTGACATGCTACGAACATCCCCTAAATGGCCTGAATTTTCAGAGGTGCTGAACTCTTATAAAAGTCAGCGTTTAAACTACAGCATCTGTTGAGATGACCAAATACGGCTTTGTTGGTCTCTGTTCAGGCACCCACACTTGGAGCTGATTGTTCCAGTGGCAGTAAATGCTGCCGCTCTGTAAGGGGGCTATGTCCTACACTGCTGGGGTGAGAAGCTCACAGCAGAGGGGCACTCCGTTTCCTTCCTCTTTCTTCCAAACATATGTGGAAAGTGGGACAGCAGAGGCTGCCCGGGCGATGGGGAGGGAAGGCAGAGCAGGGCTGGTCCTGCCGAGGATGAAGCTGCCATGGTCTTGTTTGCATGAGGCTGCCCGCACCCCGACTGCGCGACCCAAATTTTTTTTTTTTTTAACTGACCAGAGGAGGTGGACTGCAGTTTAATTTTCCATCAGAGCAAAAGCCCAGAGCTGAAGGTTTCCATGTTTCTTCTCACTTTTTCCCTTCACTTTTCTTGTTCTGTTTCCTATGTGACTAATGATGCCTTGCTGTTGTGAAGCACAGGTTAAGATTTTGAAGCCTGGTGGGAGCGAAGCACAGGGGCCATGCTAGCAGATAACAGAAACTGTGCGCTACAAGCCTCTACGTCACCATGAAACAGCCACAACCAGTGTCCGCAGGCTAAGGAGCAAATGTGTGTGATGGCACGTGTGCCAGCAGTGACATGTCACTGAGACATTCAGGTCACTGCTGCTTTCTCGGAATCTTGTACTGAAATATTCGCTCTCTTCATCTCTGCGTGATAAGGAATCGCCATGGGGAGTTGATTAGCTTCAGACAAACGCTGCTCCAGCAAGTCTAAACACGGAGACTTAAATTTGAGTCTAGTTCTCAGTATATAGCCCAGACCACCTTGAATCAACACCGTGGCAGGGATGCGTATTTAGGTGTGCAGGAGGATCCCCAGGCACCATTTGTACAGCCGTCTGCAGGCACTGTCCTGCCTAGCAAGGCGCTGCTGGTCGCGTGGGAGCATCGTGCACCCAGCTGCTGTTATTCATGGTCTGGCATTAGCCAGGGTCATCTTTGGCATGATTTTAAGCTAAACACTGGGCTATGAGGTAGGACAGGGGGACTGGCACATCACTTTTCTGCATGATGAGGAAGAGGCAGCTCTAAGAGCAAGCTGGAAAAGCTCCGCAGCTGGAGCTGTGAGCTTGTGTCTCAGAGCTGGTACTTTCAAAGACCAACCCACAAGGCTGAGACCCTTTGTGCTCTTCTAACAAACCAACACTATACATGCTAGCAGAAAACCTGCAAACCTCCCCCCAGTCTAGTTACCTGCTCCTGCGTTTATTTATCTTACTCATTCAATGAGTGAGTGAATTGTTCCATAGTCTCTGTAATTATATTTCATGTTTTAATATAAAGGAACACGCTTACTTCAAGGGGAGCTGTTATTTTAAAGGGATGAAACTCAAGCCTGAGGAAATTGCAGGGATGCCGTGTACCATCTGTTTAGCTTCTGTGGTTATGGTAGGCTTTATGAAACCCATTTTGCTCAGGAGGATGAACTGGATGTGAATGGTTGACAATGACATTTAGAAGAGACACTCTGGCAAATAAGAAAGCATGAGAGTCTCCTGTGGACTGTTAAATACTGAATAAAATATGAATAGTGCTGTGTTATTACTAAAATGAGCTATTTTTAATGATTCCACTTATAACCCACCAGCCCTCTGACGTGACAGTTAGCAACAGCACTCAAAAACCATGAATAATAAAGAAAGCAGTTTAAAAGTTGGCCTATATATTAACATATATTCTGACACAGGTCTCAGGTGTCTCTAATGAAGAAAGACGATTGCACAAAGAGCTAACAAGAAAATCATGGATTTCTCCCTCCCACCTGAAAGTTATTGATTTAATTTAGTGTAATGATGCAGAGAAAAACCAAGCAAGTTTGATTAAAATTTTCTGTGCTGTTTTTGAACAGAAGCAGGGAGCTGTACTCATACTAGATGAGGAAAAGGAAATAATTTGCAGTTTAATAGCCACTGAAGAAAATGCTCAACAAGATTTAGTAGAGTTATGTTTTTTGGATTTAACAGTCCAGGATAATTTGCACCAAAGAACTTTAAAAGTCTGAATGAGATTAGTGTCTCTGGTTGACAGATGTTAATTTTTAATAAATTTTGGATTACCAATAAGGAGTAATAGACGACAACAAATATGGGAATACAATGTTCTAGTTGAGATAGAGAGCTGAAAGGGGAGGAGTTCTTTTTGGCCCAGATCCAACTTCTAGTTGAGTAGGTTCATATCTGAGCAGGTTGATCCAACAGTTGTCCAGCTTGGAAGGTCTCACATCTCCTTGCCAGGCTTTGCCAAAGGCAGAGGGTTAGATCAGCTCAGTGGTTTGGGCATTTTCAAGGTGGCTGCCACCATTTCTACCATCTAGGTAAGACCCAGGGTGGCATCAAGGACCCAGGGCTGTCTGCCTTCTCTCCTGCACAGTGCGCAGTGGAGATCTAGGCAACATCCCCAGCTTGGAGTGAGCCACAGGACATACCTAGTACAGGACTGTGCCTTAAATAATGTCGTGATGTGCAAGCATCTGCATCAGGGCTGCAAGCGGAGACCTCTCTCCAGTTAGGATCAGGATCCTGGCTTGCTCACCTAGATTGTGAGCATCTGACAATTCCATTCAAAACAAAACAACAGGAAAAAAAAAAAAAAAGGAAATGGAGCAAGCTGTGATGATCAGACTGGGGTTGCTTGCTATCATTGCTTGGTGGCAGGGCTTAAAAAAGTTAACTGGGGCCAGGAGGCATTTGGGGATGCGTTAGTGTTCTGGAGCATCCTGAAGGAAGGGGGAGCAGGAGGCAGTGGTGGGGTTACCCCACACTGAGGGGACTCAAACCTTTCTCCCAAAAAGAGTGGCCCAACCTCAAGGCCGCAGCTGCAGTGCTGACTGCCTCTGCTGTTAGAGCCGCCTCGCTGGGCTGGGCAGACAGCAAGATCCGCGGCAAGCCAGAGCACACTGTTGCATGGTGGTTCGGGGTTGTTCGGTGTGAGCGGGGAAAGCTAGAGTTCTTGTTTCTGCTCTCGAAAAGGGCAGTGTTGGGTCCCAGTTCTGCTCTTAGGGCTTTTATATTTGAGCCTCAGCGGAGAAAATACAGAAATTGTGCTGGAAGTAAGGATCAGGACCCAGGAGCGGGCTTCAGCACTACAGAAATTGTAAAATGCATTGTTCGAGGCCCAGAACATAGGTCAGTCCTTTACTGACACGGCTGCTTTTTTCCCCCGTGGTAGTACTCCTCCTCTGCTGCAATGTCGTGGCAGAGTGCTGCACTGGCAAGTGCGCTGTCCCCCTCAGGGAGAGGAGGATGCCGGGTTAGCAGGTTCCCAAGCCCTGAACCAGGAAAGCAAATTTTTACTGGGCCAGGAAGCAGCCTGGGGACGTGTTAGTGCTTGGGAGCATCGTTAAGGAAGAGGAAATCTGCTGCTAGGGACAGATAAAGAGCCATGCTGACACGCAGCAGGAGGATTAGCACTCTGATAGAGATGCTCTCTCTTGCGTTGAAAAAATTATTCCTTGCCGCTGAAAAAAATGCCCTTTTGGTTTCTTTCCTGTCCTCAGTCCTTCTGTCTTTGAGAGAAAAGATGCTTCCCTATGGTTCTGGCAGGGAATCAGGGAGTACTCTGGGAAAGGCATGATTTAGGAGAGCAGCTGAAGTGCTTGCCTGTCTGCTGGGCTGCCCCGAGCCCCTGTTTCTGTGGCACTGAGGATGCACAGGCAGCCGGAGCTCCGGCGGTGCAATGCGTCCTTTGCACCTCCTTGGTCCTCCCTCTGTCCCCTGCGTCCCTCTCTTTGTGCACGGTGTCAGTCCCTGCTGCTCAGGTAAAAGAACCACATCTGGAGCTAAAATTACAGAAATGGGCCAAATCAGCCCCAGCCCCAGGCTCGGTTAGCTCACCGGTGAGCTGCAGTTGTTACAGTTCCTTATGGAAGTGTGGCTTCCACTAGTCGTAGCCGGTGAACCAGTGATTTATGCACATACTTGTATTTTTCCAGGGCTTTGACCAAGACCTTGTCTCCATCCAGCAAAATTGAGGTGGATGATTTCCAAACCAGACATTCATGAGTATAATCCTTATTTATGTGAGAACTTCCACAAGCCTAAGCTCTTTCCTACTACTGCACTTGTAGTGCCTTTAATGGCTGTAGGTACGTAACAGATAGACCTTCAGAAGAACAGCATCATCAGTCAAGTTCAGTAACCCTTCTCCAAGCAGATGTTGAAGGATTTACCAGGACCTCATGATACATACACCTGGAAATCTCTGAATTTGATTTAAAAGTGCTCACAGAGCAGTAATTAACTCAGAACCGCCAAGCACAAATACAGTTGAAGGAAATAATATTTCAGCTTTTCAGCGCTTAAATGAAAAAATGAATTAATCACTGGCAATTACTGAGTTAAAAGACTTAACTCATGACTTGAAATACTCCCACACAATCTTGTTTCCAAAGCTTTCATTAACTGAGCTAATAATTACTACTACAATTAGAGATGTGAGGCATTAAAAAGTCCAAGATAATAAAACATATGTAGTTATTTAAAAAAATTACCAGTCAGTTTTGCAGCATGTAAGAAATTCACGTTGTCTCTTGTTTGGAAATGTCCATTTTCACACAAATACTTGCCTTTTTGGACAGTAAAACTGTCTCACATGCTGGCACAAAGCGTCCTGGGACAGGCCTGAAACGACGTTTTGCTCTGGCTCCTTGTGTTTACCTGAGGGACTCTGTGGTTGCCATCAGGGGTCTAAATCTGTGGAAAGGTTATTTTTTCTGGAGGATATGGAATGAAGCTGGTATGTCTGATGGTTTCTGATTGGGTCTTGTATCAGCATAGATGGGATTTTTTATTCGTTCCCCTGGTTTTGTCCTGTTTAACACAAAGGCGATTCAGTGTCAGTAATTGAAGGAATGACATCAAATGCTAAACTAGGCCGATACTGAAATCTCAAACAATCATGTCTTTATGGCAAAACATCTCCCCACAAAGGGACGGGTTCTCAGCCAAAAGGAAAGCTTGGAAAAAAGAAGAGGTGAGTGGGAAGGGAGGTCACGGAGATGCAAAGGGTGTCTGGCAGGGAACTGTTTGGGAGTTTGGCTGGTGGAGAAGAAGGGAAGAGAAGGGGGAAAAAAATTGACCCCTTTTTTAATTTTCAAAATGGTATTCTCATGTACAGAGTAGCCCAGCTTTGATCAGGAGAAGGGTTAACAAACACACAAACAGACTGTTTAGTCAGATCTTAAACAGATAGTTTTTTCTTTTTGGCTTGTTAGCTTAATTATTTCTTGTCAAGAAAACATGGGAAAATGCTGCTTTGCATCAATACAAAGTGATTTATTTTCTTTTTTTTTTCCCCCCTAACATTTGGGTTAGCCACTGAAGAGGAAGAACAGTTATTTGCAGGCTGTGGTGTGTCTTGGGCATTCCCCAGCACCAGCCGCCCGGGGACGCAGGCGCTCACCCAGCAGAGCTTGCACGGCTGCTCTGGGGGCAAGTGAGGGACCCTGCTGCGAGGCCAGTGGAAACTGGGATCCAGCCTTTAGGAGCGATGAGGACTTGCTCTGCGTTCCCGTAGTACTATTGATGTTTGTGGAGTGTTCCTGGGTGCATAACTTAGGGCTCTTGCCACACTGTTGTACAGTCCCTTTCAGGAAGAGAATTATAAAGCACTGATCTTGATTTTGTTTAGCAAAGTGCAGGATGGTGGGGGACCAGAAATAAGAGTGCTGGAGAACACAGTGAATGAAATGAGTTATTTGGAGTTATAGTGACTATAACTATAGTCTATACTATAACTATGACTATATAATAGTCATATAGTCTATAGTCTATAGTTATAGTCATATAGTCATATGAGTCTATAGTCATAGTCTATATAAGTCTATATAAGTCTATATGTCATATATAAATCATATATAGTCATCTATAAGTCTATAGTCATAGTCTATACTATAACTATGACTATAACTATAATGAGTTTTAGTTCTGCAGCTATTTTTTTTTCTCCTTTGCATGATGTGTGTGTATGTGTATGCGCATCAGTGTGTGTATAATTCAGCAGCTGTTGGCAAGGGGAACTGCAAATGCATCCTGAGGTCCTCTGCTCTCTGTCCATGTGCTGATGGACAATCTGAGATACAGCTTTGCTTTGCAGCAGTGATGGACTTTACACAAACTCTTTCCCTTTTGGCTTGTTTTACCTTGTTGGCTTGTTGGTGGTGGGCTGAAAGCATGCTTACATCAGAAATTCTCACTGATCTGGTCCTCCAGCTGCAAGAAGCCCAGCTATTGGCAGTTGCTTAGTATAAAGCTTCAAGGCTTTTGAAAACAATGGGAAAGAGAGATGGGCTTAAACCAAAATCAAAACATGTCTAGGCATTGAAATCCTCTGGCCTTGTTTTTGTTGGACACTGCAGCATGTCTTTGTGGTATCAGTCATTAGGCAAAGCATTTGCAATAATTTATTTGATGCATTTTGTCCATTTTTACTCTTGCTAATGATACTAAAGCAGTGTTTGATGTCTCTGTATTTTTTTTTTATATTCAAATCAGATCTGAAGCATTATGCCAGCATATTCCTGCCTGTTGGGGCTATGGATAAACTATTCACTCTGACTATTTACCATTTGATAGCCATTCTTCCAACTCCATGTCTGAGCAATGATGTGATCTAATACTAATTTTGGTACTTGGCTGGCACTCTGAAAAACCGACAGAGAGGAAAAGTGATTCCCAGCTTCTCCTACTAGCCTAATTCAGTAGGAGCTGTTCCATGAACTTGCTTTTCCAGTCTCAACAATTCTGTGATCTATGGAATCTAGAAAACTTTTCAACCAACATTTTTATGAACGTAGTTCTCATAAATATTTGGGAAAAACCAATAAAAAGGGACACAAACTGAAGCAGATTCATGGGCTTTGCTCACATCACCGAACATTGGTATATGTTTTGCAAGTTGTGATGTTGATGGCTTTTCATCTGATTCATCTGATTTCCATATAATAAGAAAAAGAATTGTTTTTCCCTAACTGTAGGCAATTGGATGATCCATAAGTCAGAATTAAAATATGATTATCTGTTACGAAGATCACAGATTCCTTTCAAAGTTTCATTATTTACAATCCTTTTCTTGGTGACATTTCAATTCTCAGGAAATTATGCTCTAAATTGTACCTAACATGCTCACCACCCACACGTAACACATGCAATAAGCTTATGAGATAGGAAGGGTGAATGTTTCCATTTTAATATTGTTTTTTAATGAGATTTTGGAGTGGAGGGTGAGTATTTTGCTAAAATATACGGCAGAGATTGCACAGCAAAAGAGTCTAACAGGGCTTTCAGTGGCAGTTATCTGCAATGTTATTTTCCTGCCATCTGCGTAAAATCCATCCCATTCTTTCCAAAGCAATGTAAAGGTTCTTTGTGTAGAAGTGCATAGGGTCAATAAAGCAGGAGTCTCATCTCAAATCAGCCCCGAGGTTGCTGCTGCGGTTGGCGCAGGGGGAAGGAGAGGCCCCCAAACATGACACCCCGCTGCAACGCAGATTGCCCGCTTGTGCTGAGCATCGCACGGGAGGTGCTGACTTGTCTCCGCTTGGGCTTAATTAATTTAGTAATATGGATGTAACCTATGGGAGCAGTAGCAATGTGTAGAAGGATGCATCGCCAAGGGATTTTGCATTTGTTGGCCGTACGTAGCCCTTACAGCAGAGGTGGGCTGGATGCACGGTGCGTACAGCCTCGCCTCTCTTGGTCCCTTCCTCCCTCTGGAATGCCAGCGGTTCCCCTCTGGTTTATCACTGGCACAACAGGGTTCGGCTCCTTATGCACTTCAGCATAGCTTCCTTGAAAATGAAACCACATCCTTTTTTTCTGAAGAAAACTTTACAAAATGTATGTTCGGGGGGGAAATAATTAAAAGCTGTAATTGAGTCAAAATCTGATCTCTGTTGATTTGGCGTGACCCTGAAGTAACTTTGTGGGACTGAAGCCAAGGACTCCAGTTATTCTGCCTTTCTTTGATAGTAAAGGAGCACAGAACCTGGCCTGTTGTCTACTAGGAAATGCACAGTTGGAGGTGACTTTGTCTTCTCTTTCCGGAGATTAATTGGTTTCTTTGCTCAGAGCAGGTCTGGAAATCAGAGGTCTATAGACAACATACCCGTAATCATAAAAGATTTATTTAAGGGTATTCCTTTCTCATTTCATTACAGAAGCAGTGTAGCCTAAAACCTATTTCCATAGGCTTACAAAACTAGCTTCTGAAACCAGTATCTAATGCACTGTTCAGTGCTAAGTCCTTATGGGAGCTGGCAATATTGGAATTACACTATTCCCCTATAGCAGCTGCAGGCTTTCCAGTGGGCTGAGAGACTGCCTGGAAAGACCATACAGATCTCACTTGTCTTCACGTTAGGAAAATATTCCCATTTTATACACTAGTGTCCAGATTCTCAGCAAGCCTCTGCTGTTTACAGCCACAAAATTTGTCAGCTCATATGTCTGAATGCTGTGATAACAGCGGATGCACTAGAAATTCCCCAAGCAGCTCTGTAGTTACATCTCCCATGTCCAAAAGACAGCTGCAAAATGTGCTCATTATTGCACAGTTGTATTCAAAGAACTACTGCACCCCAAATATCACAGATGGTACCACTAAAGCATGGGACTTGGTGTTTGTTGACATGAACAGCTTGGGAGCTGGGGCTCGTGTAGGGGAGGGACAGCCCTGGCTGGAGACCCAAGGGTCACTACCGTGTCGGGATAGCATCTAGGGACAACATTAGGTATGAACTTCCCTGGGAAATTATTTGTATCACTGTGACTCTCACAGATGCTAGTGAAGGTCAGAGCCCACTGAACGGAGAAGCATACCAAGGCTTCCTAGCCTTGCAGGGAGGGCTGGTGGGAAGCAGTGTGGGGATGCTGGGTGACTTGCTGAGATGCACACAGAGGCAGAGGAGAGTCAGGACTGAGCCCACATTTCTGTTTTCTGAATCTTGGCCCTGAGACAATCCTTTCTCGCATCTAAATTTTAGAGCGTCCTGATCTAGATTTTCTTCAAGCCTGTCTCTGATCCACTCTCTAGAAATAGCCTCTGCATTCAGCAGCTTAGATGAGGAAAAAAAAAAAGGAAGGGGCATACGCTTTGCTGCAGAGCATGCAAAGCTTGCAAAGCTCGCCTTTTCAAAACATTCTTGTTAGTAGGAAGGGGAGGAAGTAATGGGCGTTTGACTAAGTTAATGTACTCAGTGAACCATTGGAGAGCTGCCAACTCACATTTTTAAATAAATGTCAACATTAATTTTTAAAGTTTAAATGCATATTTTGCATTTTTGCTCTCAGCTCTCTCCGGTGCTACAGTGCTTTCCAAGGCATAGGAGCCGGCACAGCCGGGCCTCCCTGGGGAGCTCCCCGTGGAGGCAGCTGAGAAGGGGTGCTTGGAGCACCACCGTTCCCATGGCATTTGCTACGTGGGCGTAATTCCTTCCTCGCAGAGAAACCCTTACCTGCTGCTTAACTCACTTCAAAAAAAGAAAAAAAAAAAAGATTTTACGTTTTCACAGTGCTGTTTATTTCCTTCAGGCGATACCAAACTGAACCTGAGCAGAGTACCTGTATTACAGATTATCAGTACAATGGCATCTCCTATAAATAGGGTCACTGTAGTTATGTCAGAGCTTTGCTGAGCACAGATTTAATTTAATCAAGGTATCTTTTAGTGTCAAGGCCCATCTGTTTAAAATTAGCACTATGGTCTCTCTAGGCCCTCTTTAAAATTGTGGCCATCCAGAATCCATATCCCTTAAAGGCTTTTGCTGGGCTAACAGCATCCAAAGTGCTAAAGGGAAGGATATTTTTCTAAGGATGAAGCGCTCTTTGGAAAGCTTGTAGACAGGCAGTAAAAACAAATAAGTGAAGAGGGAGTTGTGCTTTTCACTGGGGACTGCACGGAGGAATTTGGCAAGAGGGAGGGCTATGGAGGGTAGTGCAGAAGCAAGGTGTAAGCAAGCTGTTCCTTGGCACTGAAGCAGGAGGAAAGGTATTTCCAGATGGCAGTCGGATGGACCAGCTGCGTAGAGGAGAAGGAAGCAGCCCTCTGTGCGGAGGATTCCCCCTGGCCTGGCTGAACCCCCAGCACAGCTGCGGCCGGGCAGGACCGGGGAAGGCAGCTGCCTCCGCACGAGCCCGCTCGTGTGCAGGATGCTGGCCTGGCTCTGCAAGCTGCAGGATTTGCAAGGTTTTCCCCCGGGACAAGATCTCCCAGAGCAAGGGCATTAAGCAGGCTGATGTTTGTCTCTCCTCTCCCCTCCTCTTGCCGTATGACACAGGCCAAGGTCCCCAAAAGTGACCTGCAGCTGCCAGGTCTTGTAAGCGGAGTCCCTTCGGTCACCCCACCAAGGAGGACAGGAATCACATGGGGTTGATTTTATCTCCACGGCACCATAACGTATGAGCCTACCGGGAGCTGATGTCAGTACAGATTTGTTAAATATTTTTTGGATTAAATGGGCCTATAACACCACCTGGGAACATATCACTCAGTACGTGAGATTTCCCCTCCGTGAAATGCAAACACTACAGGCTTCTTCCCAAAATCCACAGCCGTATCAGTCCCCTTGGCCACCACAGCCATCATCTTTGCCCCAAGAAAGAGCGCGCACCGCGCTTGCATCCAGTTAAACCTGGCCTGCCTGGAGATGCTTTCCTGCCCCCATTGCTCTCCCTCTGCTCCTGTCCTTTTCAAAATATCAGCAGAATTTAAAGGCAGAGCTTGCAGTAAAAAAGAGCTGTGTCTTAGCAAAAGGAGCACCTTTAATCACAGTTTGCAATGGCAGCTTGCACAGTAAATAATAGTTGTCTTGAAATCATATTGCTCCTGTCCAGCAAACTCCTTTCCGTGAATAGAAATGCTGCCCAAAAGTGGAGGCAATGGCAGTCCTCCCAGCTGGGATCCCTCTCCAGCCACTGTGCCCTCTGCAGAGCCCTCTCCCCATCCATATGTGCTGCTCGGGACAAGCAGAAAATGCCCACCCGCACCCCACAGTAACGTGAGCATAAGTTGTCTATGTCTGAGGTCATAGATTTAGTCGACCAGTGCCACTAAATAATTTTTTTAATGGGTTTAGGCATTTTTTAAGACCTTCTAGTTGAGAATTCCCTTTCCCATAATGAAACCCCATCCCCAGGCATGTGGGTCAGAAACCCGGGAGTTTGTGTCCAGCTTCACATGTGGTCCAAAGTGCCCTGGAAGCCTTGGGTCCCCAAAGCTTTCCCAAAGAAACTGCCCTCGGACTGGCCGTAACTCTACAGAAATGTTGTGTTTCGGATGAAGCAGCAGATCTGGTTCATGTTGTTTCAGTGTAAATGCTCAGCCAGGCTGGGGCAATGGTCTGTAGCCTCCTCACACTTCCACCTTGCCCACCTCGGGCCCCAGGCAGGCTGTAAGCTGAGCAGAACCGCCTCAGCTTTTCCCACCGCTTCTTCCCTGCCTTGACTTAGCTGAGACAACATCTCCTCCTTCCGTGCTTGTCTGTTTGCAGCTCTGCCTGTGATGGCTGCTGCAGTCTCCAGGAGGAAAGACAACATTAAATTGAGGGTGAATTACCCACATTCATGGCATACTTTTGTGGCTGGTGGCACGAGCGACCTGCCCAGGGGGAGACGGGGCCACAATGAGCCCATCTGACTCTGCAGAAGGAAGCTCTGAGTCACCTCGCTGAACTGCGAAGGCTGAATAAATTCCTTGGCCTCAATGGAGTTTGCCCTAATGACTCGAGGCTGCAGATGTTTTCCATTTCTCTTTTTGAACTTGCTCTTTAATATTAACCAAAGTAATTATTAATTCCTTTTTTAACCTAAAATGAAGATTATCATGCTGTCTGTCAAGTACGCACTAGCACTCCTTAAAAGCAAGTATTTTATATAACACCTTCAGATTAATATATATGCAAATAAGATATTACAGATTAATTAGTATGCAAATCAAGCCACGTGTTATTTGTGTATACATATATCTTTCCAAGCCTACTGCCTGGATGGGCCAGCAGGTAGCTTGTGTGCTTGTTTATGAACCCGTACCTATTACGCCATGGTAGCAGTGAAGCTTTCTCTGGTGTGCACGTTATTTCATCTGCCTCTGCACAAAGATACAACGCTGAGAGTTTAAAGGCTCTCCCATATTTTTCAAAATAATTTTTCATGCCTGTAAATGTTTGTATCTGAGCTGCTGATCTCCAGCTAAGATCAGGTAGTTAGACTTCAAAATGCCACCTTTTCCAACTGAAATCACAGTGGAACACGATTTACCAAGTTCAAGCCACCAAAATCTCTGAGAGATGACAGATTTTACCCAGGCCATTATAATAACAGCAGTAGAAGCTGCAGACAGGACATTTGTAAGTGCAGGAAAGAAAACCCAGCATTAGCAAACCTAAAATTACTTGGGAGCAGCTGTTCCTGAATCAGCAGGTTGATGAATAAGAGTGGGGATGACATGACCAGCTGTGCTGGAGGTCCTGCACAAGAGCCACTTTCCTCGTGGTATCCCTGGGACAAGCAGGGGCCAGACCCAGCCGGTGGCTCCCAGAAAAGCCCGCCTGTGTGGTAGGAGGTGCAAGCGGTAGAGCTGAGACCTCCGGGGATGACTGCTCTGACGGGTGTATTTCCATCCATTTTTGTCTTTCCCAAACTCCAAATCATGTTCTCCACTCCACATGGGTTTGCACCCTACTTATCCTACAGAAACATGGAGTTTGGCTGCAGGTGTTAAAAACTGGGAGATCAAGGAGTGCATCCATAGGGTCTTCTCATGGCCTGCAGAGCTCTCGTGGTGCTCCCTGCATGATTTTCTTCCTCTTTTCCAAAACAGCATGGCTGATCTCTCAGAGCATCTGGAGTAGCAGTCAGCTTTTCCAAAGCCTGCTTTCCCTGCCTTGCATCACTCAGCACTCAAGAAACATGGGGCCAGTTTGGTGGGAGGCTTTAGTACAGCCAAGTGTAATGACGAGCGGTGGGGTGGACCAGCCTTCTGTTTAATTTAAGAACCTTTTCCCTGTGTTTTGAGCCCAACAGTGAAATCCCTGCATCCAGCTGCATTTCACTGCCTCATTACTTCATAGATCATCTCAATAATCTGATTCCAGAGCTCCCACACTCTATTCCCACTTCTCCAACCATCAGCCAAGTGAGCTGGGTTAAATTTCTTGCAGCACAGAGGGGACTAGAATAGACTACGCAAGAGCCTAATTAGCAATCTTTTCCTTTTACAACATATTGAAGTTTTCTAGGCATCGAGCCATATTCTTTCATAGCCTTCCTCCTTCCCTCCCTCTCTCTTTTTTTGGTAGCTTCTAATTTTTTATTAAAGGATAACAGCGTTATGGACAGCACAAGATACTTTCTTGCATATCGCTAAGCATTAAAAAGGAAAGTGTCAGATACAGAAGATAAGAGAAAAATAGAGCTAAAGCAGCTAGGCACATTGCAGGAGCGATACATACAGCCATAATAAAAGCTATACCAGTGATTTGCTTTTAGTTGGTTCCTGCCATGGGGCTTTCCTCCAAAGACATTCAGTATTACCTGCCTAGGACAAGCAATAAAGCTTTCTAATTTTCTTCATTGGGCTGTATTTCTGGAGTGGGCCTCTTTGGCCTGAGTTTCCTACTGCCGGGGTTGTTCCCCAGACAAGTGGAAGTGTCTCTTTCCGTCTGTGTGTCTCCCAGGCCAACAGCAATTAAAACTTCCTTGGGCATATGGTATGTATTCAGCTGAAGTGCAGTCACTGCAAGTTCCCTGAAAACCGGAAGAAAACCCTGTGTTTTGGATTGTGAGCGTTTTAAAGACCTGTGTTTTGGTCATGAGAGTTGGTCACTGACCATCTAGAGCATGGGTGGTCCGTGTGAATAGTGGGTAGCTATTGAAACGATGAGCGGAGTGAGGAGAAGTGGTCGTTCAACAGTTGGTTCATTGCCATGGGAGATCTTCCCTTTCCCTGGGTGTGCTGAAGGAGGAGTGATTGTGGATGGTTCAGGTCCACGTCCTTCATCTACCTCATGTGAGGCTTTAATTCTTCTCCTGCAGCCTTAATGAGTGCCCTGGGCAGTCAAGGTAGGTGTTTTTCCTCTGTCCCAATCAATGTTTAACAGCTCCCACAGAAATGACCAAGGCAGGCTCACCTTGAAGAGTCAGTGGTGTGTTGGGCCATTTCCAGCTTGCCTCTATAAAACTGGACCTGCCTCTTAAGGACTTGATTAAGTTCCCACTGAATTCAATAGCAAAACTGCTATTAAAAAAACTGGAGCAAGCCACATGGTAACAAATGTTGGATTTTAATTTATTATAATAATATCAAAGCTAATGCTGGCTTTGCAATGAGCCCCTGGAATGGTGGAATAAGAAAGAGGTGAAAAAGAACAGTGAAAAAATGCTACTAATTCAGAGACAGATATAGTTATTTCAAGTAGATTATTCTTAGAAACACTCGTAGCGTTATTTACAAGAATCTTTAAAAAATTGCAGTGCTACAAAACTGAGATTCATCACTGAGGTAAAACATTTCATTATTATTTCTCAAATCAATTCCCCCAGCAGAATATGAATTACAGGATTTCAGCCAGCCTTTTCAAGAAACCTCTTTTAAAAATTTACATAGCTTATAACAGATTGCCAGAAATATTGCAAGCAGCCATTAATTTACTCCTAACCAATTAAAGCCTATGCTAACACATGCACTGATATGCACACACTTGTTCCTAATTTTTCTTCTGCAGTTAAGCATGAACAAAAAGACATGCCTTAGAACTAAAAAGAATTTGAAGGCATTTTCATGCTTTCTTTTTTCAGACTCAAGGGCAAATGTGCCTTTGATAAATACCATTCTGTTATTTTCTTCCAAAGAAGAAACCTCTTTACAAATCACTACATTTTTTTCTGCTGTTGATTGGCAGGTAGATTTGCAAACAGCAGCATACCATCAGAAACAATGGCTCCTTTAGCTTTTAAGTTTAAATTGTTAAGGTTTTTAATTTAATTAATTTATTAAGGATACTAGGCTGAAGAAAGACATGGAACAATGGGATTTAGGCTTTTTCGTATTACTGAGTCGACAAGGTGATTTACAAAAATGGTCATGATCACCAATGTTCTCATGGGAGCCCTGAGTGTGAACCCCTTTATGTGCTCTTTTTGTTAGTGGGGATGGTGCTACTTTAGTTAAATGTCATCACTTAGTAGTAATCTACATACCCAATAGGGTAGTGCATTAGACTTTAATCAACTATGAGCAGACACAGCCTGGGAATTTTTACAGACCTGTGAGAAAGAAGAGATTGCAAGGAGAAACACTTGTCTCAGCTGCATGTCCCACTGTGTGTCTGGGGTGTGTGTGGTTTGTTATCTGAGCATCTCAAGGTGCATCTTGCTACCTGTGGGTGCTTCAGGCTGAGAGAAGGAGTTAAGGGGTAGGGAAAACAGCAAAAGGAAGCTCGATAAAAATAGGAGAATGGGAGAACAAGTTATTTGGCCATCAATAAATATGCTCTCCTGGTGTCTCAAAGTGATGATAGTGGCTCTTATATCAAACCCACACTTGGTGGAACGGAGGTACAAGAGGACTCCGAGCTGAACCCAGGCCTTCCACCTTGCCTCTACAAATGAAAATCTGGTTTGTAGCCACCTATCACAAGAATGTTTGTGTAATGGCTGGAGCAGCCTGGCTTATTCACAGGGAATCTCAAGGCTGAGTCCACCCAAATATGGCAGGTCCACCTGCAGCCAGCCTGCAGGAGCCTTGGCTTACCCTGCAGTTCGTGCAAGGAGTGTCTCTGAGCCGGAGCAGCTCATGCCAGAGCTGTAGGAGTGCGTGAAGGCTGGCATGGCCATTGGGGGTTCATGTTCATACTCATTCTCCTTGCCAAGTAAAAGCCAGTATGAAAATTGCTCTGCAAAGCTGTGGTCACCCTTGAGACTTATCCATCTGAGCTGCTGGCTGTGTTCCACAGGGCAAGAACTGGAGCTAAGCATTTTCCAAATTATAATAAAACCCAAGTAAGACAAATGAGGTTTAAAACATTGTGATCCATGCTGTGTACTTTCCACTGTGATTCAGTTCAAGCTGTAATATTATGATCAGTGTAAAAAGGCTTGAAATACTGGATTTACAATGGAAATACTGCCTTGTGCACACTAGTGTACCTGGAGGTGTCAATACACTCGTATACTCATAGCATTGAAAGGCATCACAAGCACTTCTTTGGGAAGGCACCATGATTATTTTTCCTTCTGCTGTGGCAAGGCGTGCCACCCTTCCACATATATTAGTACTACAAATTTCAATAGGAAAAAGAAAATCAATTCCACTTGAATATCATTTTTGATGGTTGCTCTAACTCTTCTGATGGGCCCGAACAAAAGACTTCAGTTTAATGTGTGTGTATTTTGAGCTGTGCCCCTTGCTGACCCTCCAGTTTAATTTCCGTCCTTCAGATGAGATGAATGGAGCGTGAAGCAGGTCATATCTCAAAACACTGACACATGGGTTACAGACAGAACTCACAGGCAGGAGAGGCAGCCAGTTTGTAGATTAAATCAAAGCAGTTCTGAATAGATGGGAGGTCAGCAAGGGCCAGCTTTGACATTTGATAGGACCTTGTGATCAATCAACTCTTTCTTGGGTCTTCCAGGTTTCTTGATGACAATGCTTCTTAAAATAAATAAATAAATAAATAAACCCAGATGGGACATGTCAAAAACTGCCAAAGCAGCTCTGGATTGTGTAAAACGATAGGGATTAATTATTATTGAAGATTATAATGGCAGGAGTTGTTTAAAGCAGCCAGCATGGAAGTTAGTGCTCTTTAATTGCAAGCATTTTATCTGCATGCAGCAGTAATCATTTTTTGCGTGGTGTGTATTATATCACCACGATTTTGGTAATAATCCAAAAGCATGATAGCAAATCCTGGTTGTTTATGGCACTCAGGAGTAATCAGAAAGAGTCCCTGATTAAAAACCTACTGTCACGTTGAAAGGAAGGCTGAGGTGATATCCTGGCCTCTGATGAAATTCACCCCCTGCTAAGTCATCCCTGCCAGCATGATTTATCTGGAGGGAGTGCAGGAACATCCCTGAGGAGCAAATGTTTGGCTTTGGGCATGGACCAGATCTCACGAACTGAAGCAATTTTGCCCAAAACTCTCTGTGGGAGGAAGCCCCCCACTGTCTGTGTGGTCTTTGCCACAGAAACATGCTCTGGCAGAAAAAGCTCGTTAGGGGAGTATTTGCAGCATCGCTCCACACCAGACCTGATTTTGCCCCTCTGATGTACATGAGAATATTCCCACAGGTAGAGCCCATTGGAAAATCCTCCATTTCAGTGTGTTTGTTTTCAGAGACAGTGTTAAGCTTTTTTGGGAGAGTATGCAGCCTAGGAGGGTTTGGCGTGACCAAATGGAGCTGTGCTCTCACAAGGTTACAAGCAGATTGTTTTGGTTGTATTCTTAGGAAAATCCTTAGGAAATAAATGATACAGTTTCATCCTTAGGAAAATAAATGATATGGTTTCTTTCTCCCCTTCCTTGCTTCATGCAAGAATTGAAAATACGGCATCTATTTGGGGGGTTGGCTGTGGATTCTCATTAGAGATCATTGTGAAAATATTGTTTTTCAGGAAAATATTAAATTTAAGAAAAACTGCCAGAAGTTTCTTTTTGGAGCGTAGAAGAAAAATAGATGCAAAAGCCTCATTTGATGGCAAGGGACATGCTGTAATGAAATGGAGAAGAGCTGATGAGGAAAGCAGGATTTGGAAGTTGGTTTAGAGAACAGTGAATTTCCCCAATGAGCCACAAACTTCCCTGTGTGGTCTTAGCCTCTAGCTCATGGTTCATAGGCTAGGGCTAACATTTCCTTACCTTGGGGGATAAACTTCTTTCATCTACAACAATATAAAGACAGTAGGCACTGCGGTGATGGAGAACCATATAAGTAACTTGACAGGCAGAGTAATGGGCTTGTGTTTCAATGCTCTGCTAAATAAGACTCCCTGGGCATCCCCGGACACATACTTTCAGGAGAAATGAAAATGTCAGAATGTCTCGTTGCTGCCACAGGAATTCAGCCGAGCTGCAGTCTCAGAGACACTGGCTGAGCGGTCAGTGCCATGCAAGGGCAGGGTTGGGCAGGGCCCCTGAGCCAGGTACTGGCCATCAAAATATGTTAACTTTCACAAAAACCCATTGATAGTGAGAAGGTAGCAGAGGAGAATTTGGTAATGATGGAGAGATGGAGCTAGAAACTCCTGACTTCTTCTCTCACCTTGGCATTCAGTCTCTTTTTGACTGGGGCTGCAGTCTCTGGGCAGCTCTAGTTCTCTGTACTTTTGAAACTCAGGTTACGAGCCTCTTGGAAATAAGGTCCATCTACATGCCTACCAGCGTGCCCATTCTATGCCAGTCAACGCTCGCTCACCTTGAAAAGGTCTTGAGTTCAACACTAGGATGTTGCATCAGGATGATAAATTATTAGGGTTATGTGAAACCACTGCCTATAGTTGGTGAAGAATTAGTTAAATGGTGTTGTAAATTAATAACTTACAAATATTTCAGTCCTCTCTTCTTTATGCCTGTTTCTTTTATTGGAGTCCCTCAAGCTACCTCACCCCCCTCCATTTGCTGTTGGAGTCTTCTCCAGTGCTTACCCATATTTTTCTCCATGATAGCCCATATCCTTCCTGTTTTCATCAGTCGTTTCAGCATAAAGATTTGTATATGGCAGTTTTCTCATCAGGACACCCCAAATCAACACTAGGTCTGTGCTTGGGAGGAAGAGGAAGGTAGCAAGGTCATTGAAGACACCCAAATGCCATATATGTATTCCCTGTGAAGAATACAGATTTGGTTTTTATGAAGAACTCAAAGCAAATGCTATTCATTTAATAATAGACACATACAGGGAATACTTCTTGTGGTCAGTGATTCGGAGAACATTTGTGAGAGTCTTAAAAACATTGTGAGCAGCAAGAGGCTATTTTAAGCTAGAGGGACTGTCCTGGGGGAGGGACACGGCAGCACTCCTGGCTGGGGAGAAGAACCCCAGAGCAGCCAGCCCCAGTCTGAAGCTCAACTACTGCTTCAGCTCAGGCTCTGAAACAGCTCAGAAAGAATCTGGTTAAATATAATGTGTAACTGCGTTTTATTGCTTCATTTCACTTTGTAGGAACACCGCTCTCAATTTTACAACTGAGAACTTAACCCTTTATTCCACTGAAATAATGGGATATCTTCCTTTCCAAGCTGATGATGGTGTGCACAGAGGTAAATCTGACATCTCGAATGGCTTTACTCCCCAGAGGGTATGCAAGAAAAGCAATGAGCAGCACTGCAGGCAGATCCTCAGGGAGTCTTTATTCAAGGGAAGATCTGGGGGGATGCAGGGAACTGGAGATTTTTTCCTGCAAAGGTAAAAGAATTAGCTTTGGGCTGGTAGAGGTCAAGCGCCAAGACCTGGAGGATAGCTTTCGCTAGGAGGTAGCATTACTGTCTCCTTGGAGAAGTGGGTATGTGCAAAGATGTGCCCCAGCAATGGGTAGCCCCCCTGTGTCACAGATAACATGTTTCTGGACACCCTGCAGAAACACTTTGATTTCTTGCAGGTCTTGGTCTTTATACTTGAAAGTCTGGGGTGTTTAACACATTGCCTCCCAACAACTTATTTTGCTATCCTCAGGCTTCAGGAGATGAACTCTGGCATTAAAAGGCAGCAGTGCAAGCAGTCTGCAGGCTCCTCAAATGCCCTCTGCTTCCATAAAATCCTCAGTCCACCTCGTCTTCAGAGACTTCTACTAAAACTGTTTCCATTTTTAGGGATCTGTGAAAAGCAAGTTTTTCTGAACCCATTACATATTTTGTTCCTATTCCAAGTGCTGGCTTTGATAGCAAAAGGGCAGCAACCAGAAAATGGTTTTAATTCCTTCCAGTGGAGGGAGGAGCAGATGCAGACCTGATGTAGTGAAATACTACGTGATGCATGCATATGCCCACATCGAGTGCTAGCAATGAGGAAGACGGGTCTCCAAGACCTTTAGGACACCCTTTTCCCACACCCCTCCTCAGTCCCCAGTCAGTCTGCGCCTGGTGCAAGATCCATTGCTTGCCTGCCTCGTTGTAAGGAGCTGTAAAAATACGCAGCCCACTCTACATATAGTCTAATGTTGACGGATGCAGAAAGACATGCGGCAGGAGAAAAAGAAACTGGTAGAGTTGATCTTTATTGCTACGGTTTAGCAAAATATGTCTGAGGGAAGCAAGGATGGCCCTTCTGAATCATTTCTTGCACTTACTATACAGCCTGTGGGAGAGAGGAATGCTTGAAGCAAGCTTGCTGCACAATTTCTTGTAACAGTGCCTGCTCTGTCTGTATGTGCTGAAGAGCCCAATGTGATTAGAGCCATTCCCTGAGATTTGTCCTTCTGAAACCGCCTTTTGACTTGAGCACCTGGTCTGAGAGAAACCAATTTGTCACCACAATGTTTGATCATCCACTATGAGGAAGGACAATTTCTGCACAAGGTGCTTATTCAGATAGCAGAATCAGTATTTATGAATTTGATTTAACCCTTGAGGTACTGAATTTTGTTTTTCCTTTGCACTAAGCAACGACTTAAAATACATATATCATGGAACCATTGATTTCTACCCACGTGCTAGAACCTCATTTTTTGGTGACTGCACAATCATGAAAATTAAAAGGTAATTGAAATGCTTTAGGAGGAATTAAAAAATAGAATTGATACATTATTAGTCACACCATAATTTATTTGGGAAGTCTCTGCCCTATTTTTTTATTTTAAATAATCTTGCTCTCTCCTAATTCAAATACTTTCCAGGCTCTACAGAACACTATTTCCCCACTTTTATTCACAGTCTGAAAGCAAACGCCATTGCAAGCTGCCATGTTTTTCACGCTTCATTATTGTACATTTTCTAGTACATAATGAACTATCCCCATGAAAATTTGCTGTGAATTGTCCTGTAATTGCCTAGATATGAAGGAAAACGTGGTTAGAGTGAAATAACATTAACGTTAAAAATAGGAAAATTGCAGTTAATCCATGTGAAGAGAAATACTCCATCTCATCACAGAAAGAAGCAAGGGTGCTGGAAAGGAGCTGGTGGAAGCAGGGAGCTCGGCATGCCTTTGGGATCTGGCCCTGATAGAGGAAGGAGATAGCAAAGGCATTATCACAGGGGCAGGTCTCTTGCCCCAGTGGCCGTGGGGAACCTGCTAGAGTTGCCACCTTCAGCCTTCAGGCCTCTGCATAAGAAAAATATTAATTAGTTGGAGTAAAACCTGAGAAGCTCACAGTCATTATGGGGAGTTGGATGGGTTAACTTGTGGAAAATCGTATAGCCGGGCAAAAAAAAGAGTGGGGGAGGAATTAATGAGAGGGAATCCTAGAAGTGCAGCTAGAAAAAATAAGGGTGATTTTAAGAAAGATGCAGAAAATACAAATGTAAATATACATGTGAAGAAAAATGCGCAGTCCACAGGGAGGTGATCCTCATGCTGCAGGATTTTGCAAATCAGGCTGGAGAAAACTCCAGAGGCTGTCACTAAGGAGCAAATCATTTGCCTAACAGTGAGCAGGACCGAGTGATCTAATAAAGCTTTTCCGTTCCTTGTGTCTGGGACTGGGAAATTAATGCTGGATGTAGTGCCAAACTATGTATGTTAAATGTGTCTCTGTCAGCACTGGGTAGAAGTTAATTTTGTATGTTGATGATAGCATAATCCGTACCACACTGTACCAAACGAAAGGCAGGCAGTTAACCTGGGAGCAGGGAATGTTTATTTCATGCTTGCCTTGGGGTAAAAACTAATGGCAAATGTTGTAGAAACAGCATGCTAGATACCATCTTGTCTTTTATTTAAGTGTACTGATTTATCTCCTATGGGAGGTGGTGGAGTCCCTATCAGCTCTTGAGTCATTTAAAACTCGACTGAACAAAGCACTCATGAATAGACTCTTGGGAGCAATCACGAACTGCTTGGGGATGGACAAGATTAAATACAAGGTTTTTATCCAACTATCATTCTGTGGATATAGAGTATTAATCGCTCGGGTGAGAGCAGGGCACTGACGTGAGGAGATGCTGGTGTCCCCTGGCTAGGGTCTCACCCAATCTCCATGTGGGTGCCCAAGCACAGCAGCGAGGAAATGCCACCACCTGCCCCATTAAAGAGCGTATAAAATCAAATCTTAAAAAATATTCTTGAGGTGTGTAAAGTAAACATGCTTGGGCTATGGAGCTATATGCTCACTTGTTGTGACCTGATGGCCACATTCCTGGGCGCTTCTTCCACCCTTGCTCAGTCAAAGCACAAAGCAGCATTTGGAGAAGAGCAGCAGAGAAAGTGCATGTTTGTCACATGTCTCCAGGGTGTGATGCTTTCTAGCCATAAATACATGTGGCTGTCAGTGTGATAAGATAATTATTTTATTGGGGGGTTTTCAACAAAAATACGGGCCAAAACTTCCTTGTTCTACTCATCAGAGAAACTTCATTGAATTTAAAATCACCATTCTTCCAAGTGAAACAGATTTGGCCCTAAATCATAATTCATCAGTTGTTGGCACCCTGCAATTTAAATCTGCTGCAATTTAAATCCACAACAAGGAAATAAATCTTTTTAAAAAGTATATTAAAATCAGTATTGATTATTCCAAGCAGGAGCACTGCATTCAGAGCTGTAAATCTTTTTTTTAGGATCCCAAGATAAAATATTGCAGCAAAACTGCTGTATAAAAAAATCACTACAGTTTAATCATGTGGTAAATTACTAGGATTTTTGTATGTGGAATTTATAGGGCACCATTTCTTTTAGATTGAAAGGGAACATTCCTGATTTAGCTCTGATTAGTCATCTACAGATGGGGTTAATGTCATGCGTCTCTTTGGGGATGTATCTTCTTAAGTAATGATGTCCTTATTGTGTGCTCTATGGATCTGTTGTCAAGACACCTTTAAATATATCCTTGATGGCACATGGAGGTACCAGCAAATTATGTGTTGAATTAACAGGTAATTCAATCCACCTTGGTGTTAATCTTATTGCAAAATAACAAGCTACATAAAAGCCATTTAAGTGCAATTTTAAAAAACGCTCTACGAGATATAATCTCTTTAATCAGAAACAGATTTTGTTCAATTACCTTTAGTCTCCTCTGCAAAAATAGTGAGGCCAGATCCACTGCGTTTCCTGGGAGCCGACATCACAGCACCGTGCAGCTGGGCACAGGGGTTGGACCAGGAAGCCACCGACGCAAACTTGTCGTGCTCCATCACCATGTGAGATGGAGATGGGTTTGGGAGAGCAGCTAGTCCTCTGCTCCCCTGCTCACCTCTCTCACATGCCTGACATCCCTGGGCCAATGCCCTGTTCAGGGCTGATACAACCTGCACCCTGCTCCTGATGCTTCATCTTTCCTTTGGCTTTATTGACTGACCTGGGGGAGATGTGGGGCGATAGGTGTGAAAATGCTCCTTGGCACTTAAGATGAGGAAGGCTTGCTCCGAGTGGAGTGGAGATGAGCAGCACAGGCTCCTCGGGTGGAACCTTCCCTGCTGGGGCTGTTTTCTTATGGGAGTGAAGATACCAACAAGCTTCAGTGTTTTCAGTCCCTGGAGCATCTCAGACTTTGCTGGAGGGCCAGGGCTCATGTGGCTTCCCTGCTGCTTCTTGGGCCTCTGCGGTTGGAGGGGTCAAAGCAAGTCACTTTGCAAGGGCCTGCACCAGTGCTGAACAAATGATAACACACAGAAACAAGTTCTTCTGTGCTTTTTCCTTTGCAATTTTCAGGCTCATTAGCTATGCAAAACTATTTGCTCATCCACTACAAAAAGTCTTTCCATTGTATGAATACTTGCTTGGTTTGCTGAGAAGTATGCACTGTTTTGGTTAATTTTCAGGCTGCCTAGTTTGTTTCTGCTCTGGCTGCTGCCAGCAAAAGGTTTCTCAGCTTCTGCTGGTCTCCTGTGTAGCTGCCACATATTCCTAAGCTTAGCAGAAGAATTATAGATTTCAGATCTTCCAGTCAAATGCAGAACTCAAAAGCCTGTGTTTTTTCCCATGGGTGAAGAGCTTTCTGTTTGTGAGTGCACACTGTGGGGGCCTCATGGCAGGTTAATTTGAAACGGTCAAAAATTAAAATTCATTCCTGGAAGAAAAGCCGTTTTCTTGGAAATTCTCTGTACTGTGCACTCCTCCCTTGGAACAACTTTCAGACCATCCTGTCACAAGCTAACAGCCAGCAGACAGGAAATTCAGAGCCCATCAGTCCCTTTCATTCATTCCACTACTTTTCTATACATGGCCAGTGTTAATCCTGAATTTTTTTAAGAGGGATGTGGAATCCACGTCTGAGAAATGGCTACAAAATACCTTGGTATGAGCCTACAGCTGGACTGTACATGCAAAGGTATCTGGATCTGAAAGCATGGGTCTCGATCTACTAAAAATGCATCTGTTGTCAAATCTTGTTACAGTCAATTTGTTCAGAAGGAGAATTAATGATGACTGGCATCCTTTGCCCTAGGAATCTGTTTCACCAGGGAAAATGGACAGCCATGTTAGCTTACAGCCAGGTACAGAGGTCCAAGTGAGGCCATCGCACTCTGTGAGACATTAAGTGACAAAGATGTGATTAATCTGAGCATGAATGGACAAGGAAAGAATGGACAAGGAAAGTCAGGACTGCAGAATTCCTCCAAGAACTAGTCTGTGTTCAAACCACGTTTCTTTTCATATCAGCAGTTCACCGTAGAGGCAGACATGTAAAACAAAACACTGAAGGACAAACTGAACCGAAGAAGCATTACTAGTCCCTAAATCTGTTCTTCCTGACCACTGCACTGCAATGAGCTAAATCCTGCCTTTGTATCCCACTTTACGCTGTATTCCCTAAGGGATGTGGCGTAGAAATTGCAGCCAAGGAAGGGAAAAGCAAAAGTAACTTTATAATAACTTTGCTCCTTCTAGATTCTGGCTTATGGGAAGGCCAAAGTGACACATGATATGTGTTAGCACAGCCTTTGCAGCTGCTCTAACTCACAGAAGCCTTCCCAGGGCTGCTGTTAGGTTGCACAGCCCTGCACGCAGAGGGTCTATGGCTTTCTCCTGTCCTTGCACCACCCTGCAGCCTGCAGCTAAGCGGGATAGCCTAGGACCACCAGTGCTGGCTCTGCTTCCCCACTGCAGGGATGTTGCCACCATGTCCTTCAGGTGTCCTGCAGAGCCCACCTATGTCACCAGAGCAGCCAAGCAGAGCATGAGCAGGCCAAGAATGAGCTTTACTGTCTCTCTCCATTATAAAATCTTTATTGTGAATAGAGCTCTGTACAATAGATAAGGCTTCTCAGATGAAAAACTGCTTCCCCTTCCCGGCAGAGTCTAAAATTTCTTCTGATGGTGATGACGCCTTGAACAATGACAACCTTCATTCATCTCTTCTGGCCAGGAGAGAGCTGAGAGTTCACGTTTTAAGCTCTTTCACCATGCTGAAGGCACATAAAAGCCTCTCATCACTGTTCAAACACAGTCCTCCATTAGGAGTTATTTAAGCAGGAACCGCTTTCCCTGCTCCAAACCTCTTTGTATGAAATCCTTCCAGCACCACGTGTGGCATCAGCCAGCAGCTGATCTGGTGCGCGCTGTGCTGGACATACCAGTAATGATAGTTAATTAACCCGATCCATCAGTCAGTCCCTTTCCAGGACAGTATTGATGATTTTAAAGCTTAAATCTCATATCTTCTTCCTACATTTGCGTCATTGTCATATATTAAAAAAATAAATAAATGAGACTAGAGGGCACCTTTGATTACTACAGTTTTTCTTCACATGCTTCATTTGCTGGGCCATTTGTATCAGCCAAGTTGTCTTTATTTGCCAAACTCTGTCAGGACTCAGGGCTTGCTCTTCTGGCAAAATGCAGTTTGATCCCAAATTTGTTTTCAGCTTTTGCCTCAATATCTGTTGTTTTCCCAAAACACTCAAATAAAACATAAGAACAATCAAAAGCTAGTTGATTTATTTTTAGGTGCCAACAGTGCATTTTTTTCTCCTTAAAAACTCTTTTGGTCATGAAAATAATGACCTTTTTCTGCAAAGAAGGTATTTCTTTTCTACTGGAGCTAACACAAAAAGAAGAATGGTCTTGCAATTAAGGTGATTTTGAACAAAGTTTATTCCATGCCTGGCTTGCCTCAGCCTTCCTGTGTGACCTTGGAAGTATCCCCCAACTCCTGACAATTCTCTTCTCCGGTAATCAGGCTCTGCAAAGGTATTGCCAGATTAAAGGTCAGGCTTTCAAAAGTGATGAGTGGTTTTGTTTCTCTGAGTTAATCTACAGAGGTTGGGTACTCCAGCACCTCTGAAAATGAAGCCCTGTTACAGAAATTTGACGTGAAGGGAGGCATCCAGGAACCCAGGCACCTAGAATCAATAGTTGCTTTCAGAAATCTTGGCCTACACCCATGAACGCTTGTAAAGTACTTTACATCCAAGTGTTGGAGAAGAGAGAATGATTGAAATGTTTTTAAGTTATTCCCAGGACTAGGAGTTTGCAGGATTGTGTCACAATATGAAAAAAAAAAAATATAGTAGATGTAATGAGGAAATTCTCACAAGTTCAGGGAGAAAAAGATATTTTCCGAAAATGCTGCTGATTGGCTTTAGTTTGGTCTGGTCCTCTTCTTTCAAGGCTGACATAAATCTTCTGAGCAAAGGTGCTTTCCTGGGAGCCGAGCAAATGTCTGCTGAATCACTGAATTTAACTCTTTCTCAGCAGACTGTGATGCAGCGCACACCCATGACCTTGCAGGGCCTAAGCCCAGGGATGATGTGCTGATTTACACCCCATGAGTATCTGGCTTGTAATATGTCCATCTGCTTGCCTGCTTGCTTGTTGTCTCTTCTTGCACACAGATGTCTGGGCTCTGCAGTGGGGATGACCCATCCCACCCTCCCAAGGTTGCTTCCTACAGATGCCTCCAACCATGCTTGGGGCAGAAGGTCCCTTCTCCAGCCCACCACCACATGCAGCTCGACGAGGGTGGCTGCCTCCTCGTAGGTGAGCGGTGGCCACGGGTCAAAACTGGGGGGGAAAGGACTCAGAAGAGAATCTCAGCCTTGACCAAAAATAACCCTGCTGTTTAGGGGCCGCCTGAGAGGTGGGATCCCTTCTGAGGAATTTCATGCTTGAAAGGTGAGACAAGTCTCCTGAAAAGGTTATTATCTCGAGCAGACAAATCCTTCAGCAGGTTGGGCTTTCTTTTGTATACCTCAAACAAAGAGCCAGCACAATCAAAGAGCTGTAAGATCTCTTTTTTTCCTGTTTTTTTTTTGCTGCCTCTGTGCCGTTCCCTTTCATTTCTGCTGCCCACAGAAACTACCGCGCCTCCCTATCTTCTGCTGAATATACATCAAATAGGAGGTGAAGCACTGGCAGTCTTCACAGGAGAAGCCAGGCGGTGAGGGGGAGGGCGTCTTGCATGCTGCACTGTTTCATTAAATTATTTTTCCTCCTCTTCGGGGAAAAAGTAAATGTGGGTGACCCAGAGTAGACCGAGAAATGTGTGTGCATCGCAGGCTGGGAAGGAGCCTGAGGCATGCGATGAGTGCTGGTCAGCTGCTTCTGCTTCTGCTTCTGGGCTAAAGGGGTGCGGGGCTGCGGTGGGGCTGGTGCTGAAGGGTGCGGGGGGCTGCCGGGACCCCCCAGGCCAAGATGAGCTGCTGCAGCCTGGGTCTCTCTTGTAGGTGATGCAGGGATGCTGCCGCTGCCCACACCTGGCAGGAGCTACCTCTTCCCCTTTAGGAAAAAGGATTTTCTTGAGCTCCCCTAAAAACCAGGTCTGGCATAACCGCAAGACCACTTCAGGTTAATGTTTTCCCGCTTCTCCAAATGCCTCTATCTCTTGCTTTAGTCTCACCTATAAAGTGTAATTCGCCTATTCAAACCAACACTACTGCGTGTTCCCTTCTGTGTATGTAGCAGATACGATAATGGCAATAAGTATTACCTTGGCCTGGAGAAAAGCATTGCTATCAACCTCGTTTACTGTGCAATTTATTCAGCATGAATTAATCTTGGAAATGTTATCACAGAGGCCACTGCCGCTCTTGCAATGTGCATTTGCTTTGTGAAGCCTTTGCTTGCGGGGCTATTTCTAACATTTGGCTAGTTTTCTTCAAGCGGTTGTGTTGTTAATTGTCTTGATTGCAAACAGGATTCACTGACTACCTAGCAGTAGATACCGTATTTATTTTAAGGAAAATCAGCTGCACAGACAGGTAGAATAGCTGTCAGATACAAGATGACTGAATTATACTTGCTTTATTCATGGGTCAGACAAGAAAATGGCTGGCTACGTAATGCCTGGGACTATCACAGCAAGACCCCTGGGGCTTGGAGAAAGTCAACAACACAAACGCCTTTGTGCCCCAGCTTATTGGACTGGGAAAGAGCCTTGAAAGTCTACATTTCTGAAACCAAACCTTTATACGTGTGGATATTGTCCAAACATTGCTCTGGATCTTACACTGGAAGGTGAACTGAGAGCACGTTTTGGCTCAGGTGCTGTAATGTGCTTTTATTGCTGTGCTTTGAAATACATCTTTTCATTTCTCCCCGGAGCACTCAGCCTTTCTGGCAGCTTGAACTCTGTCTCCCGTAGTGTTTGGGCCATGGAAATATTGTGTTTTTTTCTGGTTTTTGCATTGCTTTGCTGAACGCCTTTGAGGACCACCCTGCCTGGGATCTCGCTAGCGATGCTCACATGAGGGACACTCAAGCAAGTGGTTTCAGGCTGGGTTTTCAGCCCACCGCAGACCTGCCCTCCTTGCTCGATGCCGCTGATGACTGGCCGAAGTGGCATAGGTTCATTTCCCCTGCTCAGCACCTGGCAGGGGGAAATTTGCTTTTTCTTAGGTTCGTGTTTCTACCAAGCATAACCTAATGAGCCTGATCCTGCTTGCTCTCCCCCAGTGAAGGGCTGATAGACGCGCGTGGGTAAGAGCACACCGTCCCGTTCGGCAGAGCTGTGTCACGAGGAGCTGATAAATCCATTATCCCCCGTAGCGGTGGCTGCGACAGGAACATGCTGCTGTGGCTCCGGGCTGGCGTGTGACGGCTCGAGATTGTGGCAGCACAACACATCTACAGAATTTTTTTTTTTTTGTAAGCCACAGATCGTAAATGGAGTGGCTTTATTTTTAAGCTCTGCTACTACAGAAGTAGCCAGATGGTTTATGCATGATAGTGGGTCACCGAAATGTCTCTAGAAATGCTTATGTGACATGTCTGTGTGAGACAGGTCATTTGCAAAGATGCAGATGTGATTCTCCATTTAGAACATACGGCAGCAGCCTGATTTATATGAAACACGCAGCAAAGGTTGCAGTATGTGAAAAAGCAGCTCTCCCTTTTTTGTGCAGATAGCCTTGATTTCACTGAAAATAATCCATTCAAATCAGACAGCAAAGGTGTACAGTTCTCATGTCGTTACACTACAGGCATTTATTCCCCCTCACACTGTGAGGTTTCCTACGCGGAGCAGTAGGTAGCTCTGGAAGGCTGTTCATCTTTCCCCGTCACTGTCTGGTTTGGTTGTATTTAGATCTGGCACATTTTTAAATGCAGCTCGGGCATACCACTGCACTGAGGCTGTTGTTTCATTAACATACATCCTCCTGAAGCCACATCCAGCTCCGTGCCCTTCCCGGGGGGCCGAGACGCCCTGTACCGCACCGTGCCTCCCTGGCTGTCCTCCCGGGGTCCGGGCGTCAGAGACCATGCTGCTGCCGCTGAGATTGATGCTGTGCCCCTCGTCTAAGAATAGTCTTACTGTCTTGAACACTTGCCAGTTTCTGATAGCTCGGCAAGCAGAGGGAAGAAACACAGCCATTATGTAATGGCTTCTCCTGGCCAAGAAAAAAATCCCATTTATTGATCTCCTGTCTGAAAACCTCAGTAACTCCGTGTAATTGATGACCAGCTGTTAAGAAAAGCTGTTTGGAGGAAGAACATTTATAATTAAAGAACAGACACTTCAAATTCAACTCTCCCTCCATTTTCTCATTGCATTTCTCTGTGCTGTCTCAGGGAACAACCATCCTGCCTGGGCCTTTAAGCTCCTCGTTTCAAACCAATATATGTCTTTCGCAGGGAGCAACGTTGCGTTCTCCAATTTCACTCCCTGTGCTATGGAGGGGAACTATTCGTGGAGCTGTGTGAGAGAAAAAGATTAAGGAAATATCAAGACTAACAGATGGGAAGCAGGCAGTGGATGACGTGTAGGCAGGGCTGATGTTACAGCAAGTCTTATCTTGTTAGCAGAAATATGTTGCAATAAGCAGAGTTCTGGGAGAGAGGTTGGTTTTGAGCATGGAATAGGAGATGTCCTTTCTATCTGATGAGGGGCCTGCCTGTGTCTAAAAATGTCATATTATTAGATGCTCTGGTACCCCTGAACATTTAGATCTTAATCCTCTTTTCCAGATCTGTCCATCTCCGGGCTTTGGAGGTGAAATTGTTTCTGGGTTTCTCTGCTGAAAGCGTGACTGTCCCCATTTGTTTGAGGGAAACCCGAAATATAGGTCACTCAGCTTGACCGTACAGCATAGCTCTCCCAGACCAGTGGCTATCCACAAGTTAAGACATAGCTCGCCTCTCCTCCCCCCTCACAGACACTCTGAGTAAGGACTACGCTGGAAAGAGATAATTTAGCATGAGAATTATATTATGCATTTAAATGTAAATTGCCAGGGAATTGACGATTGCTTTGTTTGAATTGTAATGATTCCAGTATGCATGGGTTTTTTCCTAGAGTACATTTTAAGTGGTATTTATGTCCTTTTACATCCATCTCAAACACCAATGTGCACGTGTCCTTAAGCTTTCAGCTGTAAAACCTTGAGCTGTCACATTCCCATTAGGAAACCCATTTCTTTGACCTCTCCATCAGTTGTAGACTGGCACTTTTTTCCCCCTCCCCATCTTTGTTTTTTGGAAGATCTCTTGTTTTAATTCAAGGAGAGGAAAATCTCAGGTCCAAAAAGAAAATACAGCTTGGGTCCTCTCCCGTTCCCTGAGCACCAGTGGCAGTGGTCCTGCTCCCTGCCTCTCCCTCTCGCCGCCTGCAAATCACATCCCCGCCTCGGCATCCGGGGAGAGCTTTTGCAGAGGCCTGCCAGCGTGAACGGCGCTGCTTGGAGCCGAGCACGTGGGAAATTAACTCTGTGCTCTTCAGCAGCAGCCGAGCACAGCTGAGGGTACCGAGCTCATCTCCCAGACTTGGCAGCTCCTCCACCCGGGTGCTGACCATCAGTTCAGGATTCGTGTGCTGGGGCTGAGTAGCTAATGTGCAGGCGATCTGATTTCTTTGCTTGTGCAGGGCGCCTGGAAATGAGACTGAGCAGACTGTATTTTTTTCCTATGGTAGGGAGGGGGAGAGGGAGAAAAACAGATGTACACAGATCTGTTCACAGCAAAGACCTGGTTTCATCCCTGGATGCTCCTATCCTGGTAGAGGGGGGCCGAGCACCAGCCCTCAGCGTGAATGAAAGAGAATGAAAGGGTGGCCGGTCACTCAAGTCCATTCTCAGGCTTGGCCCAGAAAAGGACTTTTTTTAGCATCTAAAGAGCTAGTAAAGTGAGGGAAGCCAGGGGTTAATCATCTCTACCCTCCCCATCAAGTTTAACAGACACCAGTTGGAAAAGCCTGGGTTTCGACTCTGTTTGCAAGGTGGAGAGCAGTAAATACCATCATTCGCAGAGTCTTTCTGAGGTGCAGCCAACTTTCAGGAATGCCATATCTCCGTCCAAACAAAACCTGCATGTTTCTCATTGGCCTGGCCTTGTTTCTTGAGACTGTTTCACTGATTGATATAGGAGATAAACAAAAATTGAAATAACACATGCCTGGAAATATAAACAAAACACTCACACCAGAGAGAAAAGATTGCAAAATCAGCAGCTCGCGGGGCTTGTATGCAGCCATCCAGTCCCTGAAGCCAAGCCGTTAATAAAACAAATAAATAAACAAATAGAAATAAAACCGACTGCGATAAGCCCCTGACCTTCATTGTGTAGACCTTATGTCTGTGAAAGCCAGAATCAAGCTTTCCCCTCCCAGCCCCCACGCTAATTCCTTTGGCCTCGGTGGCATAAAATGCTCAGGAGCCTCATCTGGTCCCTCCATCTCCTGCCTACCCACGCCAGCAGCCAGGAGGTCAAATCTGTCATTGTTCCTCTGCAGAGAAGACCCACACGTTCAGCGCCCCAGTCCTGGGCTCTTCTCCATTCCTACCTAACCTCCAGCGCAGATGTCTGGAGCAGCAGTTGCTCACCTCCTGACCTGGATAGAGCAGCTGGTGACGATCGCGTATTGCTGATGATGAGTTTTCCCTCGCTAGCACATATAACCTTCATCGACAGGGAATGGCTGTTGGGGAGTTGGAGAGGCTGGACGTAGTTTGCTGAGCCACAAAGGTGTAACTGTATTGGGTTTCATGCAGTTGTTTTGTAACTTATCACATTCAAAAAATCTCCCCGAGTGATGCTTAATGTTTATGTAGGACTTCACATTGTTAGGTTAAAAGGCATCTGTTCAACCAAGATAAAAAGAGAGGCAGGATGCTTCTGTGTTAGAGGTGTATTAAATCCCCATCCCCAGACAAGCCACTTTGGCTGCCCGGGTCACAGGACACCCCGAGGTGCTTCTCCCCAGGCTCCGTGCTCTCCACCACTTGGTGGGTGCATCCCTGGTGCTTTCTCAGGTGCACCCCCTGGTCCCTTCCTGGGTGCATCCCCTGGGTGCACAGCTGGGTTCGTCTGCACGGCCCCGTGAGAGCACAGGTTGCACCCCAGCACAGAGCTGGGACGCTGCCTCCCAGCAACTCAGAAACTTCCCGAGACCCCCAGAGGTTGCACCTCCCATTTCTGGAAGCATTTCCGTGGGAGGTACAGACACAAGAGGCAAAGGAGCCCCGGAGCTGTGCTCCACAAGGAAGAGGGTGCGGGGTCAGGCCCGTGCACTGTTTCTCTGCAGCACATTGAAACTCACCCTCGGGCTCTCACTCGCAGACCTGGCAGCGTGTTTCCCGAGCGGCAGCTCCTGCTGTGGCCAGGTGGGAATTCTCCCCGGGGTGTGTTGTTAGTCACTTTAAATATTTCAGATCTTCAAGTTATCTTTTTCAAGCCTCAGACAAAAACATGACAGCTATCCCACAAATCAGCCACCAAAAGGAAAAAAAAAAAAAGTCACATTTAATTACTCCTGAAGGGGAACTTATAAATGAGGAACACTTATTAGTGCAATATATTTTTTCTTTGGTAGCTTTGAACTGATCTCTAATAGCGCCAGCGAAGTCCCGGCATAACCTTGGAGTGTGTTTCATTATCATTCAGATAGAAACTGCTGTCTTATGACTGCAGTTTTAAAATACAGTACATTTTTATAATTTCTAAGTAGGCAATCAAGTGGACATAACACATGAAATTCTATCCAGTCCTGGCACCAAACCCTGCCCTTTGCTTGCCCATACTGTTCAGTGGATATTAAGGCCTGGGTGCAGCCGAGGGCTGAATTTGAACCCCAAGGTGATCCTGCAGTCCTTTCCTCTGACAATAGCAATGTAAACATTAGGCGTTTATGAATTCAGTAATTTTAATTTTAAAGTCACTCAAGCACTGGGGCAGCCTCTCTTCCTTCCTCCCTTTTCTCGTCACGGAGGCAGCAGGGCACGAGCAGCAAGTGGCTCCTGGCTGGAGAAAACGTGACCCATGAGCTGGTCCTCATGATGACTGGGAGCTTCAAATGCCACCATGTGTTGTCAGCACTGACCCAGGGGTACCAATGTCTTCGGCTGCTTTCCTCCCCTCAGGCAGCTCCCCGAATCTGCAAAGCCATTCCATTAGCTAATTAACAGATGGCAAAGACAAAACTAATCAGTCATTTCTTGGTGGGGTTGCTGGTAACCCTTCCGTTCAGCAGCGAGAGCAGCTCTGCCCCAGCCTCACTGCCCCATCGTTCCCCGGCGGGCACCTGAGCATCGTGCTTCATCCCAGGCTTCATTTCAGACTTAGGACAGAGGAGCATGAGCGTTTAGCCTGGAAACCACACAGTCTGTAGGAAGTTCAATGTTTTCTTGCCTACATTAGACAGCTGTTGAAAAATGCAGTATTTTCAAGAGAGAGCAGTAAAAGAGAATAGGAACATCAGGTTGAGGTTGGAAGCTAACAAATATTGGGGAGGACAGATGTCTCCTTTTTGCTGATGAAAGAATTAATATATTTCTGTTGCTAATTAGTGTATGGGCAGGGAAAATTACAAAGATGGGAAAATCCTTCTTGGTTTTAGCTCTAGTGGGTACTCAGGAAATAAAGAAGTAATGCTACAAAATACGACATGTCTCACATAGGTGTGCTGCTCTATTGACTTTGAACTAGGTTTGTCACCAGGAGCTGGGGGCACGCGGACATCTCCAGGAGTCTCTCACGGCTCCCCAGTGCCCAGAGTCAGCCTGGGCTTGTCTCCGTTGGCTGCTGGAGGTGGTTATCCAGGAACAGTCGGCATCTGAGGTGCTGGGAGCACCCCGTGCCGGTGAGTGTGGGAGCTCACTGCCAGGGCCAAGCGCTGGGACCACCACGGTGCTACGAAAACAACCTGCAGCACCTGGGGCATCGTTGTCAACTCACTCCCAAATCTGCTGGGAATCCCCAGATTGGAGCCACGCGTTATAAATGAAGAGCAGCCAGCACAGAGATGCTGACGTTCCCTGCTATTGCAGAAATGAGCGCGCTGGTGATCTGCTGTGAGGCATTCAGATACTGAGCTCGTGACAATCTGCAAATACACTGACTTTTGCTTTAGACACTTTTTTCCTCCTATTGTAGGATGTACCTGACACAGAAATTACTGTGTTTCTGAGTATCTTACAATTTTTAATGTATTTATTCTTATAGCACATCAGGGAGATAAGACCCTTGCCCATGACCTGCAGAGGGAACAGAGTCACAGAGAGACAGCATCTGATCTCTAGAGACGACTGGGGGGAGAAGATGCAATTTCTTATACGCTGGATGTTGGCGCTCTCAAAAAAGCCCCATAAGGCTCCTAAAAAGTCCATGTGAGCATCCCACAAGGTGCATCTGCACTGGTGGGCCCTTATGCCTCTATTGGAAGGAGCCTAAGCGGGGTGGAAACGCGACTCACCGGGTGGGACACCTCCCCTCCGCCGCATCCCTGGCACTCTCCCCTGCCTCCCTCCCCTTCCATCGCCAAACATTTCCATGAGACGCCGTCAGCGCTGCAAGAGGATTAGGTTACCCAGAGCCAAAAGAGAGCTTCTTTGTGGCAGAAAAATGCCTCCATTTGTTAGTTTAACCTCAGAAGTTTTCCCCTGGAAGAGGCTCAAATATGTGCCACGGGACTGATAGTTTCACTGCTCTCTTCGGGGCCTTGCAGGTTTTCCAGGTGTCTAAGCCCAGCATTGTTGCTTTTCTCAGGTTTCCCCTCTGTATTTCCCAACATCTGTCCCTGCTTTTTGAAGACCACCATCTTCTGAAAGGCATGCACTACCAGCAAGCGCTACCCCGGGCACGCCAGCCGAAGGAGATGCCCAAAGCTGTGAGCAGCGACCAGCCTGGCCCTCCCGGGCCATAAGTGAGAATAAAAGAGAATAAAAGTCAGGTGGCTTTACCAGGGATTGACGTCCTATATTTTTGAGCTGCTCTCTGCACGGTAATTTTGTTTCTAGCTTTCTCCTGCCTTCCTCACAGCCCTGCCAAAAGCCTTTGGGGGCAGCGGGCACTGCCATGTGCCGAGGCTGGCCAGAGCAAATGCGGTCTGAGACGCTCTCCTTCCCTAACCAAAGGGGATTTAGTGAAGCTTGAGAGTATCTGCCAAAGCCACATTTAGCACAGGGAGCTGATTGCAACACTCGCATTACTCACTGCGGGTTTATAAATAAAACCAGCCCAGGCACAGTCTCTCCTGACACTGAATGAAGGGATGCAAGGGGAGGCCCCAGTATGCTGTCCCACTAAATTGTTTGAAGCTTTCATCTCCCACAACCCTCCCTTAACACACAGGTGACGGTGTCCAGCACACCACGGCGGGTGGGTATAGCTGCAGGAGGGGAGCTTTGACGTGTCCTTTCCTTAGCAAACTGTCCAGGGTGATCTCTGCCTTCCCTGGCTGCCCAGAGCCAGGAAGTCCTTGCTTGTCTTCTGCCATCTCTTGACTGCACTGAAATCAAAGCTGTGTGTTTGCTCCTGAAGTTTGCTCCGAGTTCAGGAGACACGGCTGAGATTCACTGTCCCACAGCGCATCTGTGTCTGACCATGGGCATGCCTCCTGGGGCAGAACCCTTTGGCTGTCCTAGCACATACCGCAGAAGACAACACTCAGAAACTGCTTCCTTAAACACCTACTGAGCAGAAAGTAATACTAATCAAGGGAAGCTCTTTCTCCTTAGTAACGAGCTGACGCTATGACATTGAAGCGTCCGATGCAGCAGTGATCATATAGCAGCGAAGGTCTGGGCCCCCAAGCAGAAGCAGGGCCCGTGCTCTCAAAAACATACAGCTATTTTCCCTGCAAAAGTCAAGATTTGTCAGCAGCTGCTCGCAGGCTCACCTCCAGAGTATCTCAAGGTTTGGGCTTTTTCTCCTTAAATTTAAAGGTGATTCTGGGTTCTGATTTCTATTGATTGCAGCCACCAATTTCCAGTGAAGCTGCCGCTACAGTTGCAGTAAATTGAAGGTAACTGAAAGCAGGGTTTCTTTCTTAGTTATCTTTTACAAATGTCCCCAAAGCAGTCGATGGAGCCCGAGGGGTCACGGGCTGTGAGCTGCTCTGGGTGAGAGCGGTACGCGGTCCCTGCTGGGATCGTGTCCTTCCCAGCCACCACGGCCGGAAGGACCACAGACACTCCTGGTGCATCATCCAACCCAAAGTGTCTAAAACACTGGGGGATAAATGCGAACATTTGGGGAAAAAGAAGAGGAAATGTCATGCAACCAAGAAAACTTCTTGCTCCAATACATGTACATCTTCTTAATGCCTAATGGAGAAAGACACCTAATAGTTTCCAGAGCTCAGTAGCTGGATAAAAACAGAGCGCAGAGGTGGTGGAGTGACAATATCTGTTAATGAAAAAACACGATATACGGCTTGGGCTGTTGGGCACTTGGCCCAGCATTCGGCCAGAGCAAATCGGCTGAGCTACGCTGGAATCAGCACAAGCAATATTCAATTCTCTTCCTTGTCAAATGCCGTAAATTAAAAACAGAATAAAAAGCTTTTAAGGGATGTGCTCACTGACAGTTTAATATAAGTGGCTGTGGGATCATTTTCTACAGATAGGTTTATATCGGGAAAGAAATTACAACTCGCTTCATAGCAGGTATTTTACTGTTATTGCAGAGTTTCCTGATGCGCTTATTCACAAGGAGCAACTTTCCACACAAGCATCATGTGGAAGTCGGTGGGACAGCGGGTCACTGTGGCCATCTGGCTGCATGATGGGTGCCCAACCCCTGCACCCGTGCCAGGCTGAGACGGGGCAAACGTAGCTGAAGGGTCAGCAGGGCTTCTCTTAGCTCCAGTGGTGGAACCGGCCTCTCTGCTCAGGGACGCAGCTCGGAAAGCCAGGTGACATCCCCAGCCACCAGCCATGCCTTCGTTTGCATCCTCCGAGCCTCCTGTCCTGCTCTGCTGACACCGAGCCACAGCGTTGCCCTCATCCAGACATGTCGTTGTACATAAATCCACTGCCCATCTTACATTTGATGAAAAGAAGAAAGTCCCCAGAAAAGGCAGTTTGAATGAACAGAAGCTATGTATGAAATTTAGCTTCTAAGGTTTAAACGATCAGTTCTGGCATTCAGACATGAAAATTTAACTCTTTTTTTGCAGTATTTTAAATTAGTTGATTTAAACATTTCCGTTTTTAATTCCTTCAAAAGGTTAATCTGAAAATGGAATGAAACAGACATTAGTCAACTGAATAGTAACTTACAAAGCTTTTGGGTTTTTTTGGGGAAAAAGAAAAACAACTTCATGACAACCTAAAATATTTTTTCTTCAATTTTTCAATTCTAACATTATGCAAAAATCACATGGGTCAAGTTTCTGAATAATAATATTGCATCTTCTTGGCTGTTGATACCCAAGTCATCAGCAGAAACCACTTATGATCTGTGAGGCCATGGTGAAGTAATTTGTGGTTGTGCTGTGGAACCTATTCCTTTCATTGCGCTTCTATTCAAAATGTGGGTAATAGACTTTCACCACTTTGCCCACTTTCCCGCTGCTTTTTTCTCATTGTAGTTAGCTCCATGGCTGAGTATGGAGAGCCCTCTGGACCAAAGTTTCAGGAATACTAAGGTAGTGCCAAATTTAATATTAATGTCCCTGGATTTGTAACAAAGGTGACACCACTCATAATGTTGTTTATTATTACTGTCTAAGAAATTCCATTAGCAGTATGGACTTGGCTCAGTGCTGATGAATGCCGGTGGAAACCCTTCCACTGAGTCCAGCAGGCTTTGTATCAAATCATATTTGCACCTGAAGATGTACATCAGCTAAATACAATCTAGGATAGAAAAAGGTCAGCTTCTTTGGAAGGGAAAGGTTAAGAGAGTACATCCTTCCTTTTATGCCTTTGTGTGCATAATCTTTTAAAAGCCCATCATAAGTAATCTTCTTTACTGCAGATTTGACCATTTCTTTTCTGCCTGGAAAACATTAAAAAAATTAGCATTAGGGAAGAATATTAAGGGATATTTGTTTCAAGCGAGATACCAGGATTAACAAGAGTTTGGGCTTGTTAATACACGGGGTTATCTTCCAGTAGGTAAGTGCTCTAAGTGCAAAATCAAAAAGATTTCAAATAAACGCACCAGAGGGAACTCCCTGTGTGAGGAAGAGTCGAACCAGCCACCTTCCTCGGCATCTCCAGTAACTACCTGTGTTACTGAAATTTCTACTGCGTGGCCTTCTTTATCAGCTATGCTTCACCCAGATTTGCACTTGTAATGCTTTGACTGTCTTCTCTTTAAGAAGTACTAGCCCTTGTGATACTTTTTTTTGATAAAAAATTGTTCTGACTGGTTTGTTGGCATCATTGTAAATTGTGAAGCCCTTCCTTATACACCTACTGCAATCTGGAATTTATTTCCATTAGTTTAATGGAAATAGTGGTGCAAGTATGGAGCTACGAGGAGACGAGTATGGAAAAAGCTGAGCAAGTGTCGCTGCTGCCAGGAATGCCATCGCATTCAGGCTGAGTGCTGGTGGCATTTGTGTTGCTGCCATGGCAGTCGTCGTGTTGTCAGAGAATCTATTCCTCATGCCTGACTTGTACCTGACTTGTGTCTGCCTTGCTGCAAGTTAACTTCATGCCTTTTTGTCCTGCAGTTTTGGTTACATTATCCTGTCCCCAAGTTTTTCTTTAGACTAAGCCCATTTATTCCATCTTTCACTGTTCCTCTCCTAGAAGACACCTCTCACCCTTTGCTTACATGCAGGCTCATGTGCATACCCACCCAGAATGCTAACTGCTGATGCAATTATTATTCTTGCTTTCAGCAACACCTTAACTCTTCTGAATGGGATAATCGATATTCTCTGCTCGTGTGGGAATGGTAATAGCTCACTGTGCCGCTCTGTAATGTCAGATGAATAGTTAAACATCAGTGTGTTTTCATCTGGTGCAGGCCAAGGCTCCCAGCTGCCGGCAGCTCCCAGCTCCTCGCTCACGTATACGTGAATTTTTCACAAGCCTGTGCTGTACAATGACCATTCGAGGCAGAGATTCCTTTGTTTCTTCTGTGTATCCTTAAACTAATGCTATCCGTATTTGTTATGTATTAATCATTTTTATAGTCATCTCTGCGTGGTTCCTTCTGTAAATAAGAATCTCAAATCTCTCTCCTATCTTGTTTACCATAGCTAATTCTTTAAGTTGGGTGTCTCCACCAGAGCTGTAGCCTAAATGAACACAGATAAAATCATAACATAGGCTTGGTTGTAGTAAACCAGGATTTTCTTGGTTCTGCTGCAAATCAAACCTTTCAAATAATCTTTTTATCCAGTCTCCATAAATACTGTACAGTGGTGAGAAAAGACAGGTGCTAGTTTCAGACTTAAAGCTGTTGTGTTAGTGGCTGGCATTAAATATATCATTCCTGCTGTGTCTGCATCATCTATAAATGAAAGTCTCCTGAAGGAGAAGTCTCCGGGGAGGGTAAAGAGCTGCGAACCAGTGACTGCAGAGCGTGCCTCCGAGATGCGAAGTTAGGAGGAGAAGCTGAAAATGTGATATGTCTTTTTCAGTTTGACCTCAGCCTCTAATAGTGCTTGGCAAGTCAGCCTGGCAGATAAATTGGTTCATATTAGAAAATGGGGTTGATTTATTATGAAATTGATTGCAGCCCCGTCCTGTGCTGAAGGCATTAGCGATAACGCCATCGGGTGCCTCAGCTCTTAACTAATGGGCTTCCCCCAGGCTCTCTGCTGCTGCTGGGCTTTTACCCACAGCCAACAGCATCCGAACCACACACCTCTGCTGCTGCTCGTGGATGCAAAATCCTTCCCAGGCAGGGGTGTTTCAGGGAATGCGGGTTGGGCTTTCTGGACAGGCTGGGATCTCGGGAGCCTGCAACTGTCTCCTGTTCCATCATGTTCAGGCAGGGCGGGCTGAGTTGCCCTGGAGGAAGCTGGCATTTCCCAGAACATACAGACCTGCAGGAGCAGGGCCAGTGCGACCTTTGCAGCCAGCACCTCGAAATATCAAAGCACTGTATGTGTTTTTCTTACAGCTGTTTTCTGAAAATGGAAAGGGTTACTGGAAATATGGAAATGTATCCACCAAATATCTTTCTTTTCCTTTTCTTTGGTAATATTGAAAAGTCTTTTAACCACAAAGAAAAGCGATCATCAAATGTAACAAGGGAGTTCCACTACTTTTTGCAAACAAAGCCATATTTGCCCATGATGGCCACAATCTGCAGTGCAGTTGCCTCAAATCCCTTGACACGGCGGGGAATAGCCTTTCCATCTGGGGCTGATTAAAACGCAAATGAACAAACCAAACATAATGACCACTTAGAGCCTGTAAACTATTTGGGTTCTATTTAATTTGGGAAACTCTAATCAACTATTTACAGTATGGATACAGATGTAACAAATACAAAAAAGAGTATACCCAGTGTCAAAAGTCAGTCTCTTATCCTAGCAAAAGGTAGGTCACATCCAGCAGCAGCTGCCAAGAAGCCAAGAGGTGGTAGTGTGTGTCTTATTGAAGCAAAATGTCCATGTGGCCGAGAGCCACAGTCATCTACTACAGCACCCCAAATCCTCTCGAGTCAGTACCGTACCTGTCCTCCTAGGGTCTAGGTCTAGGGCTCACTAAGGCTGCCGAGCGCTGGGTGTGTTCACCAAGACATGTTCCTCTCCAGTATGGATGTGCTTCAGCTGAAGGCCCTATAGCATCCATACCGTGCTCATTTAAGAAGCAGTCCTGGGAAGCATTCACCACAGATGATTCAAGTGCAGCTTTCCCATCACACCACCTCCAGCGGCAACCAAAGCAGATAATATACAGATATGAGCGAGACAGCTGGGAGCCCCATATATTTTCCAGATTATTTTTTATAGGGTAGCACATTGGCCTGAGAAACAGTTCTGAATATTGTGAATAATTGTCTAACATGTCCCTTTTTCAGGCTTGTGCTTTTATCATTAACACCTCCGATTAGCAAAAACTCAGTCTGAGATGTTCCTTTGATTTAAAAGGTTATAAATTTTGGATGCAATGTCAGAGTGAGTTTTACAACGCAGCTGAGCTGTGGACTAATTAAAAGACTACCCCGGTACTTCTCTCACCCAATACATCTCAGATTTGTGACAGCCTTCAAGAAAAGCCATGAATTATGCCACGTGTACCATATGCAATCTATTGATCTCTCCATGTGTACATATGCTCTGTGTGTGTGTGTGTATGCATGCTACAGCCCATGTTCATGATGGCTTCTTCACAACTGTGAGCACAGATGAAAGTTGCTCATACCAGAGAATTTATAGCAGTGCAATTAATGGTTGCAGTCATTTTGCTTCCTTGCCATCACAAGGTTGCTACTGCTGTTTAACTCCAGAAGTCCTAGAAGTCAGAGCCGGACTTTACACTTTAGAGGAAAAGGGTTCACATCCTTGCCTTGCTCTCGTGCACAGAGGTGAGAATCATCTATCACTGAGCTGTTGCTTAGGTCCTGATCAAGGTACCCTGACCCAGGCCTTGTGGACCTTGTTGATTCTGTATAATTTAAAGTGAAAATGGGAAAAATGCTCATGTTTCACTGGACACCATTCATTGAGTGGTCCCATATCCTTTTGGCTTGGGAGTCAATGTTTTGTGGTCAGAAACAGTGTTCTCCTGACACAGAAAATCAGGATGTCTCTAAGTTGACTTGTGCTTCCCAGGGCGGTGTGAAATGGCAGTCTGCTTGCCAGTATCTCTTCCTAAGGCAGTGTCTGTAAAAGATAAGCTTCTCTCAACCATTAGCAAAGCAAATATATAAAGAGCAAAAGGGCAACATATGTTTGAGAAACAAGATCTGGGGTGACCAGGAGAAAGTGGGAAATTATATCAACCAGCTTTAGCTAGTGAAAGCCAAAGGTGAAATCTCTGAAGTTTCATGGACCAGTCTTTCATTTTTCTCAGTCGTTCTCGTTCTGGCTGTTGACGTCAGTGGATGTGGCAGTAGATCAAAAGCGAAACAGAGGGACAGTTTCCTCCCTACACATGCAGAATTAGAGATTCATACCAAGATAGATGAGCTAGATTTAGATGAGAGGGAATTTCTGGTTGAGAGTGATCATGTAAAAAGCATTATACAGTATTAAGCTTGCGTGAGCTCCCAGTGTAATAAAGGAGAATTGTATAAGCCTTGGCAGGAACATATCACTAGGACTTTGTTTTGATGAAAAAAAATGGAAACATACACTTAGCTTTCCTACTAGTTGTAATTATCTGGCTGTATTGATCGTGGTGTTAAGGTTATCCGATGGGTAGGGTGTGAGCAAGGATCAGGTTCAGTCCGTGAATTAAAGCTGCCGAGTGTCAGCTTGAATTTACACGCATACAGTTTGAAAATTGTCCTACTGCAACTGCAGAGCTCCCTGGGATTAACACAGATAGGCAGCATATGGAGCCTGTGCAGCAGGAACGGAGGCACCCGGCACTTGGCATTGCTGCTCTGTATTATGCAAATATCTGGGTTACAAAAGAAGGAAATAAGGGCAGAATAAATTGAGGTGTCTGGTCTCTTCTACAGGCACACATAAAACCCTTGGTGGCATTAATGAAATTCACAGACTTGTGGAAAGGAGGACAGGCTCCCCAGCTCTGATTTTAGTCCTATAAGCATGCACCACCTTGAAGGCAAGAGATGGTGATTACTGCAGTTCGCATGTGAGGCTTTGCACAGCAGGGGCATCTACGCAGCCTGCACAGTAAAATATGCCATTCCATGTTCTGCAATACCACAACCAGAGCCAAAGTACAAGAACCAGCAGTTTCAGTGAACAGGGCTCTCATTAACATACCATTATTCTCTCTGGAGGCAAGCCTGTCCCTTCTGCTGCTGAGCTCCTAGATAGGGAGCAGACAGGAAGGGAAGAGGAGATGATGCCCCTCACGGTTATGTTGTGTATCCCATAGTACACTGCTGTGCTGCATGTACAAAATACAGAGAGGACCCAACCCATCCCCGTCAGGCAGCTCACCCCTCGCCCCCAGGCACTCGCCGGTAGAGCTGGGCTGCCCCTCAGCCGAAGGCTTTTCTGTAGGGTTTCCAGTGAGGGCCTGGTGGTGCGATGTTTCTGGGAAGCCCCAGCCTTGAGCAAGCAGGGTTGCTGCAGCTTGGTCCCCACCAGCCCCAGTGCTTGCTCTCCTCTCTCAACCTTGGGGCCACTGACCTCCAACCGATTGCCACCTTTCTCTTCCTCCCTCTGGCTGGCTCAAAAGGCAAGGGAGGAGGAAGGGGAAGGGTACCTGAGGCACAAAATGTCTTACTAAGGCTATGCCCTGTTTACTTTCCAGGAAGTGGCTGCATATCAGTGGAGAACGATGTTCCAGCAGGGATACCTATTATAGCATTTCATACCTATCTGCTCTGCAGGGAAGATGTGGAAGTCAACTAGCTGTGACCTGCTGAAAGGTCCTCGGAAAAGGCGTTCAGTTCACTAGGAGCAGCGACAGAGCAGACCTGAAATCCCACCCCACTTCACTGCTGTTATTTGACTTTCACCACGACTGCTGTGCAGTTGCCTGTCCATTCACAAGCATTTGTTGTGGGCTTATTTGAGTATATCTTGGCATTTGAGAGGTGTCAATCTGCTAAAACTTAAGTGGCAATAGCTAATCACAGTTAGTTTTATCCTCTGCAGAACATAACATGAAAGCATATGGCTCAATACCATAACTTACTTTCTCTGGGCTAACAGCATGGTCAGTGCTGCAAAAAAAAAAGACCCAGCAGAGGACACAGTCTCTGGTCCTTGCTGTAAGCTCCGGGGATTCTGTACTCAGAGATGCATCAAATAAAGAAAAAAACCCCCACCCTCGCATCATTATTCATTCCAAAAAAATGGCAACACCAGGTTTTCTTCTCACCTCTGATATCTTGAGAAAACACTGCTTTCAAAAGTGAATTATTTTTGCTGGGTCCTTGAAATTCAGTGCCACTCATTTTTGATTTGAAATCTCTCTGTAAAGGTTTAGAGATGGAAATTTCAATCCCTAGACCCTAAAGGATGTGCAGAGTGGGTGTTATATTGTATTCATTCAGAGAGCAGTCATACCCATCTGTCCATCAAAATCAGAGGGCTCCGTTGTCCTGTGTGTATATTCAGTACACTAAGCAAGAGCTGTAAACAGTATTTGCAAGATTTCCAGCAACCTTCCACAGCGAATTCTTTACGGCACAAATCTTTTCTATCATAGTTTATATTTCATACCTATTTTCGCAAATCTTCAAAGTCAGAAGACCAAATCTTTCCTTTAGCAATACTACTATGAAAGCTACTGACTCATAGGAATAACCAGAGTGTAGGATTTGGCTTAACTTCTTGGCTTGATGCCGATATAACATTTCATAGATCTTTTTTAGGTGTTTCCTATTGTCATGGCAACTCTGATCAAAAACCTTTCCATGAATAGCCTTGTCGATTGCAATACAAGCTGCTGGCTGACTACAGCCTGCAGTTCTGCTCCAGTGTGATTTCACAAGCTTCTCTTGCTTGACCTTTCATCTCTTATCTTTCCCCAGATCCCTTATTGCTCAAGCTAGAAATATATCTTTTGTTTTGCAAGAAAGCTTTAAAAGTCTTTATAAGTGATAACCACAGCCAGATCTTGCAGCTGACTTCAAGGAGAGAGTTGCCTTAGGAGAGATTACGCGCTATAATAAGCGCCTCTCCTGCACAACAGAGCACAGACCACGATAAATCCCTACGAGCACTGGCTTTAACACAGCCTTGAACTCTGCACCTCCCTAAAACCACCCTATAGCACAGAGGAATAAGCTGAGCTGTAGGGAGGGGTGGGCTTGGTAAAGGGGATCCCACTTGTGAACAACAAACCCACGGCCAGATTCCCCCGCAGTGCCGTGGCGGCTAAGAGAGATACCGCACGTGTCACCGAAGTCTAATGCCACCTTGCTCGCTCAGCTCTGAGGCAGCAGGGTGGAGAATCCATATTGGTCAAGGCTGCTACATTTGGCTTTTCGTATCTGATTTTTTCTAAGATGTTTGAACAGACACATGGGAAATTGCACTGCTATGGAAATCAATAACAGTTTTGCCCTTGGCCTTCTACAGGGCCAGGATTTCACCAGCTGTCTCTAAGGTATCATGCTTACCAAGAGCTGAAATAGCTTAGTGGAAATAATGTACGTTTTGCATATACATCTTATCTGAAGTCGGTATCGTTATCCCCAGACAGGGAAAATAAGGCAGGGAGAGGTGAAATCTCATGCCCTAAGGTCAGCCCATCACTAACCCGGGGAAAAGGAGAGAGGTCTCTGGAGTTTCCCCTCCCACGTGGGAGCTAGTGCTACAATTCACTATTTTAAGCACTCGCAAAAAAAAGGTAGGAAGGAAAGAGGAATAGAAATTACAGGGATAAAAATCCTTCTTTATATATACATATATATTATATATATGCTATATATATATACAGTTTTGTCTTGTCTTGTATCTTCAACCCTGCTTTAAATAAAAACTCACAGACTTGTCGTTTTCCATCAGGCAAAATTATTATTCGGCTTTAGAAAGAACATCTTGCCAAGTGTTGCAGTTCAAAAATAAGGAAAACAGCTCTGCCAAAATGCAGCAAATGTGATTACACAAAGCCAAGAAGACCATAATTAGATCATTACCATAGAAACAACCTAATTACATGTGTAATGCAGCAAGGTCTGAGCTGCGTAACCGAATGTGTTTTGCTATTGTCTAGCAGGGCCGTAGCACTGCTGTTTGCCTTGTGTTATTAAGCCACCTTGATCATTTTGGATCAGGTTTTCTTGGAATAAGTCCCCCTCCCCATTATGGAAAGAATTAAACTGTGCATGAAATGACTTGAGCAAGACTGCCTGAGGCTCGGCACCATATGCAGCCGAACAGGATCCTTCCTGTGCGACCAACAGGGCTAGGCAGCCACGACTTTACAGCCCTCTTGCACCAAGGCCTGGAGCTCCCCAGATAACAGCCTGCAGTCCCTTAGCCACGTCCAGGAGCTGACATTTGATCATAAGCACAACCCTGGAAAAGAAAGCTGAGCTTGCCAGAGACTTGCTAAAGGTTGCTGCCTTCCTCTGCCTTGAAATAATTTCTCCATTGATGCAGTAATTCACCACCAGGACGGTGCTCCATGGGATGGCATGTAATGGCCAGGCAAAGGTGCCCCGGGGTCCCTGTGTACTGATCCACACGTTGCTTTCTTGAATAGCTGGACTATATTGTGGAAACGGGCATGAAGCAGAGCTGGATTATGATATTGTCTCACTGGTGGAAACCAAATCACTTCTGAAGGACAGTGTCATGGTTCTTATTTTCAGGCAGAGAAGATGAGGCAAGGTGAAAGGACGTGCTTGTCAGCTTGGAGGACCAAGGCAGAATTGTGAATAGACTACATATAATCCAAAATAATTTCAGGGAGTAAAAGCCAGAATCGTACATACATGGTTGCATGCCTTGCAGCATAAAATTAGACGCACAGGGAGAGAAAGGGGAGTCATTGGTGAACCTCTGCTATTATCTCCACAGGCCTACAGCCTATCATGTGGTTGTAGTAAATATGACCCACAGGGTATATACACGAAATGATGGTAAGCACTGTCAGCCCCCTTTGATGCACATTGGATTTCTGTGCCTGTTCTGTGGTCAGACTGGATATACCTCACTCAGCGGGAAGGGAACAGGACGGCTCATTAGCTAAGGGGTAGAGTAATAAGGCAAAAGCCAACAGGACTGTCTGGCAAACCTACTGCTTCTGCTAATTAATGAGGAGAGATGGTTGCTGGGCCAACTGCAGATGTTGCTGCAAATTATGCCATTGCTATCCCTGCCAGCGAGCTCTCGCTGCTGCTAGCACATCTCCAGGTGTTCTTGCCACAACAATAGTCCCTGCTGTTCGTTTTGTCTCCTTCCAGGGAAAATGAAATGCTTCCTTTTGGTGGGGAGAAATGCTGATACTGAAGAGGTTTGCAAGCCCAGACTCCACTCCTTTAATTTCTTCTCCTCTTGTTGTATTGGTCCCATTTTCCTTCTTTGATTTGTCCTCAAATTCTCTTCATTTTCCATTCAAATTGCTTTCCAAACTACAGAATAAGGCCAGAGAGAAGCGCCTCGAGTGATACCGATTTCCCTGCTTGGTTTCCCAGCCATGAACACTAAGAGGATATCTTGAGGAAGCTGCCGAAACCTCTTCCCGTCCCGGCTCTCTTCCTCTCCCCCCATGGGGCCATTGGTCCTGCCAACACTGGCGGCAACGCAGATCTGGCCGGTGCGGGACTGCTCGCTCCTCTCTGGCTCTGAACAGGCTGTTTTTCTCTCGCACATCTATTGTACAAACTCATGTAAGTTCACTGGGTAAAACCTGATGTTCAACTTTTGCGCAAAGTCAGCAGAATGAAAGAAGAAAAAGCCCAACCCCCGCCACGTTCTCTAGTTTTGCTCCATATGCAAAACCTGTCTGTACGGTTCTGCTGAGCGCCGATGCCCTACTTTTATCCCTCACATAGCTCAGCTAAAAATACACCAAGATTTCAAGCAAGGTCCCTGCTGTGAACCGTCTGAGCAAGCAGGCATTGCTGCAGCCCCAATCCCAGCACGGTGCAGCCTGGCCGTGCCCGCACTGTGCCATGCTCTGGGCGCAATTTATACCTACCCTTGGCACTAAATAGGATGAGAAAAAGGCAGCAATCTTGAGAAAATCAATACCCCTTCTTCCCATCAGCTCAGACAAAATGTCCTGACATGGTGTTGCGAGAACAAAATTGAAGAAAGATATGAGATAACTTAAGAACTACTCGCTATTATTACTATTATTAGTGTTATTTATAACACAGTAGTACTGAAGAAGCCCTGCTGGTATAGAGGGTGGCTTTAAGCAGTAACATCTGGGGCTCTGAAACAGTTATGGAAATAAAACCATGGCTGAAACTCTCAATGCTAGATGTTGTACATACTTGCTTTACATGGTTAAACAGAGAAGAAACTACCATGCTATTTTTGTCTAATTTGTGTGGTCCTGAAAAAGCATGATAAATAAAGGTTAGTGGAGCCCAATTTTAAAAGCAGGGGAAGCTAATAGAGATTATTTGTGCTGAAGATAGGGTCTATAAATTCATCTGCCCTGGAAAATGTGACTGAATTTTACCAGCTGGCTTCTCAAGTTACCCTAAACAATGTTTTTCGCAGCAGCATGCTTTTTTAGAGGGCTTCAGCTTGAAGCTCACGTTAGCTTTCTTCTGCTTAATTTTCCATTGCATAAAAGGAAAATGGAAATTATTTGATGAGACCTATGGATTATTTGCAAATAAGGATGTACATATGTGGGTCTAATTTATATGAGTAATGGCCGTTACTGCTACTACAAGTCAGCTATTTTCACATGCAGGGCATTAATCTTGCAGGTTCTTCGCACGGGACCATTCCCTGGTCAGGACCATCATTTACAATATTTGGGAGGTGACCCCAGACATTCCAGCTGTGGGAATATTGACCTGATAATCCTATGAAATGGGTAAATGTGGCACTTGGTTCCCATCGGGGGGGGAAAGATCTCCATGTGAGTGTGCTGCTGGCCCCCAGTGCTGCCTGCAGCTCACATGGAGCTTCTGCCCACGGCGGGCTGGGGCCCAGAACGCCTGGTGCTACACCTCCTCCATCCCCTCCTCCCTCCAGCAGGTTGTTTTCAAGGGAAAGACAGACATTTTTCCCCAAGTCTTTCAGCAATTCCTTGTTTAAGAAGGGGAATAGGGCTCTGAAGAAAAAAAGCCTGATGGATGGTGCACTTCCCAGGGCACTCCCCCTGTTGCAGAAAACACCAGTGATGCAATTCCCTGGCAGACTAAATTATGAGTAAAACACTTGTAAAAGCCATAAAGGTATAAGCATTTAATTAAGACTTCAGGAAGCTATTGCATTTTTTCCTATTAAATATTAATTCCCTTTAAAAGAGTACTTTTGAGCTGTTTTGAGAACACAACTGGTACTCTAATGCCATCTAATTAATTAAAAATTTCATACACATATGTATTAACAGTCTGCTATTATTGCTGAGGACATTTCACTAGTATTTAAATATATTGAGCCAAACATGATTTGCATTTAAATGGCAATGATCTGTACGGCTTCCTGGAAAGGCATGTCTGGTAGATGAAGTCTGACTTTGCCTCCCTGACCTCGATGTCCCGACAGTATGCAGAGGCAGCTCAGCTAGGATTTCACTCCGTAAATTGAGAAATCGCAAGGAAACAGCAGAGTTTCTCCCAAAACACAGTATGGACAGGGTACTTTGTGAGTCCACTGGTGACAAATGCAATCTTATCAATTGCTGACATCCTCATTAACAACGTCACGTCTCTTATCTGCTGAGCTGTCCTTTCTCACCTGTCTTGTTGATTCTTTTGATGTATTTTTTTATTGGAGGTGCTAACAGGACCCCTGTAATGTCCCGAGTCGCAGATGCGGAGGCAGAGCTGGCGGGAGGTGAAGACATGGGCCACCGCTTTGTTCCCTGACTCCAACTCCCACCCAGCTGAGGTGGGTACCTCGGGAGGGCTTTGGTGCATCCCCGTCTTCTTATGGCCCCAAGGATGTGTTCGACAGCTGGGGAGAAAAAGGGTGCAGAAAGGAGAAGGTGAGATGTGGGGCTTAACCACAAGAGATGCATCAGTGGGATGTGCTCTCCTTTAAGAATTACCTCAGTTGTTTCCATTTCCAGGATGACTTCCCAGCACTTATGCATTACTCTTCTACTTGTCTAATATGGTTCACATCGATTTTCCCCCTTACTCTCTGCTGAGTGTACAGTCTCAAACACCAGAGACCTTAAAGTCAAGGTCGAGATTTTATTCCCTGAGTAAACAAGCTGGGAAGAAGGGGAGAGAGGGAGCAAGCACTTATACCAAAAGTTCTACTCAGAATGCTATGAAACAAATATATTCCTTCTAAAAAAAACTCTCCAAGGAAGAAGGCATAAAAAAGATTAATCCTTTCAGTCTGCAAATTCTGCATTAAATAAAATCCTTACTCCTGAGGAATAAATGTTAAGAGCAGGCCACTGTGCACGTGACCAAAACAAAGCCATTCTGTAATGTTTAAAGTCAAACATGAAGTTAAATGCTGTGTAGTCAAGGTACAAGGAAGCATTAAAAATTGTTTTCTTTTTGCTAGCCAAGCAGCTTACATTTTGCCTATGCACTGAATACTCTTATTTCTCTTCATCATATCGAAGCATCGATCCCATTATATCGAATTCCCAGTGTTATTTTTGACCAATTAATGACTCCATCTATTATGTTTTCCCATTTGTAATTGGAAGCAAAGTTATGCAGCAAATAGCTGGCTGCTTATCTGTGATTCATGGACTCTCTTGAGCCTGCAAATTTGGCTGGAAACTTGGTAAGAAATTATTCTGGCTAAAGATTTTGGATGCTTCTTGCTTGTGTTGAGCTGAAATACAATGAGTTCAAGTGTTTTGGGGCTTCTGCTTTGGGTTTCTTCCAGACAGAGAAATGGGTCAGTATGAAAATAATTATACAGCAAGGTGAAGATAGAGAAGCTGCCACGCTGGATCAGACCTGAGACCCATCCAGACCCAGTGCTGGCACCAACAGCAGTCACTTCGCATGCCTCGAGCAAGGGCAGCCCCTGCACAAGTACATGTAGACACAACCCTTGTGAGCCTCAGCCCTATCTCTCAAAGACGAAGATTGTCTCAAATCCCAAAGTCTGATGCTTTGTGCTCTTTCTGATATTTTTCATTAAAATGAGTTAATACATATACGGTAATAATTGCAACCTGATGCTCTAGATCTTTTCCAGCAGTTTGGAAACAGAGGGCCCCAGCTGGAGCTAACAGCATGGTTTGGGGACAAAAAAAATTATCTTATGCAATTTGGTTCACCTATTTTCAATGCTAATATAATTAAATGAGACAAAGTCTGCAGGGAGAGGTAATACCTTTTATTAGAAAAAACTGAAAGTTTAGGAAAAAAAAGCAGATATGTTTTCAGGCACACAAACCCTTTTTCAGGCTTGTATGCCAAAAAGCTTGTCAGTGTATCAGCTGGTCCAACAAATGATATTACTTCTCTGTATAAATACCGCTTCAGTCATATCCTTAGACGATAACAGCTACAATAACACCGCTAATATAATTAAAAGCAGTTGAGGATGATTGAATACCCTTTCACAGCAGAGTTGGACATGAAGTTTCCCAAGAATAGCAGGGTGGAGCTATGCTGCAGACACAAAAATATTTGTACTTTTTCCCTTATCTTTTCTCTGTAATTCTGATTTTACTTACACTAATATAAATGGAAGTCATGGGGTTGATACAGGTGCAACCCCCTTTGTATGTTGCATATATTTTCAAAACAGTCTTACCACCTTGTAAAACGTATCTCTAATGCAGAGGATAAAAGTAGGTCATCCATTTTCTCCAACATCCTGCTATCTCGGTACCATTAACTGAAAGGAACAGTGTGTGCACATTTATCCGGCATCACCGTCACTGTATTCCATCAAATTTTGACCCTTTAGTCCCTCCATTGGAGTGATTCCCAGAAAAGGCAATAATGTAAATGATGCACAGATAAGAGAGAGAAAAAAAAAGAAAACCTCCTAAGGTGGAAAATGTATTGACAATAAGCCAGTTTAGCTTTCCCTGATGTTGTTTATTTTCAAATTATGTTTTTAAAGCAAATTTTCCCAAGACACCTCACAACTGACTTCACATGCAGATACAAATAGAAACAATTTGTATGTTGCAGTAAATCTTAAAAGTAGCAAATCAAGGCTTATAAGAAGGAAGTCGACGGGCAAGACAAGAAGTAGAGAATGATTAAACAAAATAATTTTGGAAATTTAGATATTAGAATTTGTTCTCTGGGTGAGAGCAAAACATGCCATCAAAGAGCAAGAAGATTAAGGAATTTTTGCACATAGGATTAGGCGGGGTGTGGAAAAAATATCTTTCAGTGAGGGAAGTAGGAGGCAATAAGATGTGTGAGGAAGGGGCTGGAGTTTTGGGAAAGCTGGGAGAAGAAACAAGGAGAGAGCTGAGGGCACGTGTAAAAGAGCTCTCGTCTGCTGGCTGAGGTCTGGGTGATGCTGCACCACGTCCCGCGCCGGTACGGGCTGGCACCAGGCCCCGGGCAGCTCTGCTCCCGGCTGTCCCCAGGGGCCATCAGGGTGCCATGGCTTAGACACATGGCTGCTGCAGGTGTTCCATGCAGGGCTTCAGTTTCCTCTTTTTCCTTTTTTTTAAAATAGTGTTTTCAAGCCTGCACTTTTCAGTCACCAAACAGAATTGCAAAATCCGTCAGTTTGGGAGAGAGTATGCTGCTGACATGCTCAGAAATGCTCCAAAACTCCCTAAATAAGCACTGCCAATGTTTATTTCTAAACATCAGAGAACCAGGGAAATAGAGTAGCACTTTGACTGTTTTGATTTGGAAACATTTGTGCAGATTCAACACTTGTCTGCAGCACCCTTCTGGGATGAAACTGCATAGGTACAGCAAGTGCCAAAAGTGCAGACAGAGAATTTGGAGGGGAAATTCCAAAACGCCGTGTAATTTTGAAGAAAAGCCATTTAAAAGAAGTCTGATAAGGCAGACAGCTTGTATTTCAGATAGCTCACTGCCTCCATAGCCATAACACTCCTGGGAACCTCATGTGGTTCTTCTTAACAAAAAGCCAATAAAAGAGTCACATGTAAAACTATTCGACAATATTTATGATCTAACCATGTTTTAGTTATTACCTACTAAATGCCACTGCAGGCCCTGAAAGTTATTTTAAATGATTGGTTATATACATGTAGATCCATATGTAACGTTACCTACCTTCACGCTTAAGGGAGATAATGTAGAACCAGGTGACTGGCAATCCTTACTTACACTTCTTTTTATAACCTCAAATGTGAAGGCAGATTTGCCTAACAGGAGGCCTAGCACTAAAATCCTTCATTAAAAATCTCGAAAGTTCAGAAATAACAATCATTACTATTAATGTTATGGTGATTGTGTTATTAATTATTATTGCTCGTTACTACTATTGATCATAATTATTAACGTAGCCACAATAAACACATCAGCACTGGCATATCCAGGGTGTCATGACAGGTGGTTTTCTACCTGTTCTTAAAGACCTGACTGTGTTAAAAGCAGCTTTTCCAGGTTTTCCTCCTCTACATAGGGCTGCAAGAGCAGTTTGCCCATGCCACGGGCTAAGCCCTGCTCCCACTCGCCCTGGCTTGGCCCCACCAGGCTTACCTCGTGGCAGCACATGCAGCCATGGTTTAGTACCTCAACGTATGGATTAGCACTGGGAGAAGTACTGGGAGAGAGTGAGTTATTTGATGTTTCCTGCCTCCTTTTTTAAAATCTATGGATTATCTACGAATGGATGATCCTGAGACTGATGTGAGAAGGGGAAAGTGAAAAATCCCACAAATCGAATCAAAAACCTCCCACTCTTCATTAGCATCCCTGTATAGGAGCAGATGTTCATGGAAAACAAGTAACAAGGACAGATAATACCTTTGGAGAAATTTGTTACTACATGTTCACAAATGTAGTCACTACAACAGGTTTGGAAAGTTCTGAAAATTTTAGGTATTTATCCAGTGCATGCCATGCTCCAAACCCATCCCGACTCGCAATGAGCAGCGGCAACACTGCCGTGTACGTATCTTCTGCATGTATTTCCCTTTCCCTTGCTGGAGCCTGGATAATACTCATTCCTCGCTGCTGTGATCACAGTGGAAAATCCAAACTCACCCTTTTCCCCTGAAACATAATTCAATGGGATATTATTTTATAAAAAAATTATGACTGGTATATTTTTGTTTCACATGAAAAAGACTGGAATTCAATAATGCAGACAAGGCCTCATGGGAATGAAATCTCTGCCTATATTTGGCCACACAAATTTAATTTTTGTTAACCCTAAACTGGAAGGTAGGCTCAGTGTATTTAACAGGAGTGACTGGCAGAGCTGGCTGCACTGGAGACCATAGTACGATTGCCCTGGGCTGAGAATAATAATAGAACTGGAAATGATTTTTGAATTGTGATGTCCTGGAGAAAGATTTTTTTAAAGCAGCTGTGTGTGCTCTGAGTCACGGCGGCTGGCCACTGAGCCCTGCGCTGCAGATATGTCACTGCTCCATCCCAGCCACTGAGCGTCAATCTGCGCCCGGGTTTTTTATAGGAAACAGAGATGGGTAGGAGGAAAAGGGAATAAACTAAAATAGCAGCAAATGGCACTAGCAATGCACTGTGAATGAACCAGAAGTTGCTAACCGCAGTGCTGGGCAGGGCGCTGAAATGCATTTCGATTTCCTGCTCACCGGTGTAACTACAGCATCCCTTTTCTCCTGCAGAGCCTAGAAATAGATGGCTGAAGGCCCTTGTGTCACGAAGGGCATGAGAACAACCTATAGGAAATTGCTGTTTATTAGGAATTCCTCACAGTCCTGAATCTTGCAGCAAACTCCCAAAGGGATGCAGAAAGGAAGGGAAACAGTACTGACTGTGCTTCTGTGGCAACAGGGTCCAGCTACCCCATCAGAAATGAAAATGCTATAATGGCTAGTGTCCAGATAGACCCTGGGCAGAAGAACTTTTAATCAAATTAGACGAGGAGGCCAAGGTCCAGAAAGCAGTGAGACTGAAGACTAGGTGTGTCAGCAGGTGCTGATGAAGCCTGGGCTCAAATCCTGGCTCCACTGCATCCAACGGGAGGTTTCTCCATTGATGCTCAGATACCAGTGGGGATGTGAGTATTGCAGGCAGCTCACGGCCCTTTGAACTATCCTGTCTGTGGCCATATTAAACCCCAAAACCCATCTGCTGTTAATGAACAGACTTTTACAGTGTGTGAGGATACCCCCAAGGGCTTGGGTGGCTTCGGTGGAATCTGAAGAGCTTCCCCACCATGAGATGTCCGTGTGGTCCTTCGGCTCCGCAGCACAGGGCACCGGGGCTCATTGTCCATAGCATCCTGAACGCAAGAAAGTGCCGGATGGTTTCAGAGGGTCCCTGCTCCGCAGCCAGCGCTGCTGGGGAGGACGGTGAGCTTAAACACCAGCAAACCAGTTGTCTGAGAGCGCCAGAGCCAGAGCAGAAGCCAAGCTGGACATAAACAGAGCTGGCTCCACAGCGACTGTTTGATTAAAGCTATTTTTGGAATCGAAACTCACGGGTGGGAAGGGGAGCAGAAAGCAGATAAATTAGCTATTAAAAAGTGGTGCGGCTGCATTGCTGAGCCGTATCAGCCATTTCAGGCACTGAGTAACAGAGGACACAACAAATCCGTCTTTGTTCTTCTGCTCTCTCGCTGCGCATGATCGGGAGATAAGACCCTAGCGAGGGTTCATTTCGCTGGCGAAACATGGAGTTATTCATTAACCCATTTTGCTAAATAAAGCTCTGATAAGAGCAGAGTGCCTGGCAGGGGCCAAGCCCAGGTGCGGCGGGGCTGAAGGCAGCTGTGGCTGTGGGACGGGCGGGCACGTCCATGTCCCGTGCCAGGGCCACCGAGTCACCTGTGGTTGCACGTACCCAGGATGCCACCACGCTTTTGGGCACGGACAAAACTCCATTTTAGTCAGCCCCCTTTTTGCACAGGGAAAGCAGGGATGTTGAGTAATGGCAGCGATGCATTGCTGGATGAAGGCGTTGCTTTCTTTTAGCAGCTGGAGATGCAGCATGAGTGTTAACAGTGAGAGAGATAGATGAATATGGATTTTTCAGTTTGGTTGTCAAATCCAAAAAGAGGGGGAAAATTAGTAAAACCAAGCATTTTCTTAATCAGGAAAAGAAATGCTCTTTTTTTATTATATAATGCTGTTTTAAAAAATCCTTTCCTAAAATTTAGGTCAGTTTTTAAACAACAAAGCTTGTTTCAAAACAAAAAGTCAAAATATTTTGTTTTGATGATGTCGAAACAAAATGTCTCCATATCTCCAAACCATTTCTTTTGACATGTCAAAATGAAACATTTGTACACTTTCTAATTTTTTTCACAAATACCGTTGGTTCCTGCATTTTTCAGTGAACTTATCCATTTGAAAAATGTCACTCAGCTCTAAAAATTACCATACATATAGAGCTACCTCTGTTACCACATTATGTCTCATGCAAGCGTGCCAAATATGAATTCCTCACAAGGGAGCTGGTTAGACTTCAGAGCTGACCGATAAAGCCTGAGACGGCATAATGCCAATTAAAAGGGTTAAAATGTTAGTAAACTTCCCTTTAACCCGCTCCAAGGTCCCACTGCAGGTCAATGCTATGAGCCAGGATTAGGTGGGCCATCTCGCTGTCTCTGAAGAGCACATACGTGGAGGGTCAAACCATAGCTTGTACCCGCATGCATGTGTTCAGATTAGTGCTTTAATTCTTCTTAAAGCAGCCTGTCTAAATGAGGGCCTCCTGGGAAATGCACCATTTTATGGATCATCTTAGGGACACTGTTGAATTGCAGGTCTCTGCGGGTATCTAAGGAAGCTCTTTGCAGGCTTCTTGTAGATAGGTTGTGTGGGATCTAGCCATAAAATCATGCACATGCATGAAAATCTGGCAGTCCTCCAGAGCCAGAAGGTACGTGTAGAAGTGATGAGACTGAAACATCCCTCTGCATTGCCCCAAGGAAAAGAGCAGCCCAGAAAGGCTGGTAGGTAGCTGCAATGCTTGGCGTGAATCTTCTTGTCTCACTTGTCTTCAGAAAGCATCTTCTAGACTTCTTCTGGGTGTCTGATCATCTCAGCTCCCTAGTTAAATGTTATTAGACTGTAGGTGTTGCATGATTTTTACGTTCCTATTCCTGGTAGCTGGGTGGGTGAGAGAAGTCCAGGCCTTGCTGGGGTGGTGGGGTTTTATGGAGAATGGCAGCCAGCAAGGCATCGGACGATCCTCAGCACAGCACCATGGCGTATTCTTCTGAGGCCGCTGTCGGCACACAGCAGAGTTTCATTAGCCCATGCTGATTTAAATATAAATCCCCTCTTTGTCACTAATCACTCCATTCAGGGATGGAAAGTCCACAGAGCCAAAAATACACCTGGTTAGTCAGCAAGTTTGTGAATATTTTGAGATATTGGAGGTCATAAGTCAGTTTGCCGGCATTATCTTGATTACCCTTGATTATATGGAAGTCTTTACTCAAAAATAGTCTCCAGAACTGCAAGTTTAGCAAAACTTGGAGCTGAAATCATTGGAAAACTTTAAACGTACTCACCAAGCTAAATTCACATGAGGGCAGTTGCTGTGTAATAGGCAGATGCTTTTAACTACCCTTTACGTTTTGGTGCTTGCTCACATCCAGGAGCAATAATATAGGTGAAAGGTTAGAATAAAAAATAATAACTTCCTAAAATCATAATGCAGAATTTTAGTTCTTATATTTAGGTCTATCAGCTGCACATGCACATTTGGGGTTTTTTAAACAAATCGCACATGAAAACAAATTGCAGGAGTTGCTGGTGTCCCAGAGCAGCTGGCAAGCGTGGCATACAGAGTGATTTTCTCGGGGACCCACTTCTCAAGGGTATTTTCTCAGTCATCCTTAGCAGTTAGGGATGCAGGAGATGCCTGGGCTGGGAGCACAGCTTCCTTGCGCTCTGTCTGCAGTGTGACTCCTGGCTGTGAAAGGCACCAAAAGGATCCACCAACACTCCTTATCTGCCAGCACACACACACACACACACACACACAACTGGTATACCTTCGTCTCTGTTCGCTGTGCTCCATTACCGTGATTTATGTGCTGTCTGTCATCTGGAGCACTGGGGGAACACAAGGGAAGGAAGAGCAACAAACAAATAATAATCAGCAGAGATAACACAGAAATGAGTCCACAAATGCCACCCCCAAGCAGGCAGTAGTATTAAGCTCCCAAGAAAAGGGGTTGGAGGGGCTCTCGGGTCTCCAGGAGAAGCATAGAAGAGGGAGGCTTTGGCAAGGGGTTAAATCCAGTGGAGGAGTGGTCTGTGCACTATGCGTAGCACTATGATCTTTGAAGGACACGGGCAACACAACAGATTGTCTGTGGACAAGGAAAAATAAATCTGATATTGGGAAATAGGAAAAAGGAGAGCTGCTCCTAGGGAGGTAAAGAGGGGAAACCCTGGAAGATAGGCGGTGGGGGGAGCAAGGCTGAATTTGGTCTGCGATGCTGAACGCAGTGGGAGAATTGCATCCCCCTGCCCAACCAGGCAGGTAGAGCAGGTGTTGTGTGTGCCACAAAGCTGATGAGGCCAAAAAATATTCTTCCTTTCTACCCATGTGACCACACCTTTGATTGCTGTTCTGACACCTCAGGGCTCTTTGTCACGGTCAAAGTACAGGAGCATAGTAGGTGCTTAGCCAGGGCTGCAGGAATGTAACGTGCCCAGGTATGTGACAGTTGTACGTGGAGACACGTGGGCCTGGGAAAGAGCATGGGGGTGGAAAGGACATCAGAGATGCACCACCGTCCTTACCCACGCAAAAGGTGACATCTGCACAGGTTGTGTCATGGTACCACTGGCAAACAGCAGCAGCGTGCTGGCCCCGAGGCCACGGCACCCACCCAGCGGCAGCAGCAGCAGCAGCAGCCACGGGATCCGTGAGACCGAACGTGGACCTCTTCCTCGGCACTCAGCAGCCCTACATGATTAAAAAAGAAGCGGGGCCCTTTTAGAGATTAGTGGATGGTAAATTATTCCCTTCATTTGTTATTCGTGATGAATAATGAATTATTCTCATAACATTTACTATGCTGTTCATTTATTATACAGGACGGGAATGTTTAGAAGCTAATTATTGCTAGGAAGGCTCTACACTTGCAAAATACATGACTTTTGTATATTTGTTATATCAGTGCTTTAGATGGGGGAAGGGCTGTTTGTCTGTTTTAGCATGATTCTGTCCCTCCAACACCCAGCCTTACCACCTGCCCACGAGCAGGACAGAAATCTCCCTCACCATCAGCAGCCGAGATGCTCTGTCCCCTTTGCAGGAGGAGCCCTGGAGTAGGTCTGGAAAATAAATTGTCACTTCTCCTTACATGCAGCAGTAAGGAGGAGCAGCGTTTCACTGGCCAGCGGGGCAGAGGTCCACACCATGCATCACCATGGCCGCTGTACATCTCCCATCACCCTTTCAAGAGGCTACCACTGCTGCCAAGACCTTAGCAGCCACGGCTGGGGAGAAATCCTGCAGTTCATTGCCATGTCAGCGATGAACCAGGGGCTGTGAATGTCCATCGCCTGGGAAATACCCAGAGCAGCAAGAGATGGCAGGGTTCAACACCATGCATTGCTGGAGAAGCTAGAGAGTGAAGCCATGGGGGGCCAGGAGGAGATGGCCTCCTGAACAGGGAGAGGCTGGGGGGATTGTTTGTATTGTAAGTATTATATTAGGAGACTAAGTGAGTAATATCCCTAACGGTGGTCTACCAGCAGCTGTACATTGTCAGTTATAGTTGTCAAAACTAACTGTGCTGTGCTGCTGTTTACCAACAGATTTATCCTGGCCATTTATAGTTGATAAATAATTTATCAATTATTTTGAAAAATGCTTTTAAGGAGACTCGAACCTCCTGCCCAGCTCTGCTCCCCTGGGTGCGTGGCGCAGCACCCTGCTCGCCCGCCACGGCCAGCTGTGTCCATGTCCTGCCCACACATGAACGAGTCGTTGTCCTGCATTTCCCCAAGCGTCCTGCTACAAGAAGCCAAGCTGTGAGAAAGGCTGCTGTGTGCCCATAGCTTAGCCCGATTTGTTGCTCCCAGCTTGAACGGGAGCATCATGGACGCAACCCAGGCTGCCTCTGCCTGGTGGGCTCTCTTCTTTCTGAGTCCTGTGTGATAGCTTGTGGGTCCAGCCCACAGCTGTTGAGAGCTGGTGGAGATACCATTAACCTTGATGGAGTAATATACATTTACAGCAGGAGATGAGCTAGTTCTGTGCTTTCTAATATCCTTCTTATCTACATTATGTGCCAAATATCAGTGTCCTCTTGTGGCCTCCAGTGATACCCTTACATATCTCTGGATAACTGTTACCACAGCTAAGCCAGTGAGAGGTTTATAAACCCATGGGGAGATAGTTCAACGCCATGTTTCTGAATAACTGATTATCACATGCTTCAGTATAAAAACAATCTTCAGGGATACCCTTTTGGTGTGCCTCATCATCCCTTTTTGTTTTATTTTGATTCCCCAGCAGAAATCTCTCTCCACCAGCTGCCTTTGTAACCTGGTAAGAGCATTGTGAGCTGCCAGTAAATGATCTTTTATTTTATTTTTCATCCTTGTAGTGGTAAATTATTGTGTCAGCACAGAGACGATGCAGGTGACTAACCTCATAAAATGTAGTAAATGATTAATAAAATCTCAAATAACAATAGCTCCATGGGCAGATCATAACTCGCCCTCTTGAGCAGACCGCGTGACTTCAGAGGACACCAGCTGATTGCTCTGTGGGGGAGATTTTTTTAGCCATGAGTCAACAGAGAAATGCCAACCTAGGGACAGCTCGTGAGCATTGACAAGAAATACATCAGGCTGATTTTCAGCCGTAGGGAGCACCCGCTGCACTGAGTGATTTCAGCATGAGCTGGGGTCCCACCCGGGGCCGGGGCGCTGACTTGCTGAGCACACGGCCACCGGGGAGCACGTGCTTCAGCATCTGGGCAGGGGGACACATGTGAGCATGGGGGGATGCTCACACCTCTGGGTGTGAGCTGGTGGAGGGATGCTTTGCTAAACTGCAGCCGAGATCCCAGAGACCCAGACCAAATGCTCCTGTAAATCCCCATATTTTTTTTAATTTTTCTTTTAAACAGGGAAAATTACTCTTGGTAAGGTTAAATTAGCCACTATGAGTGGAAGGGCTGCTAGGCTGAAGCACGATCTCAGCAGATTTCAGAGGGGATGAGGTTTTGACATGGAGTGACAAAAGCGGTCGCCTCTTCCTCAGACGTTTCTGCAGCAGAATGACTGGCCAGTGGGCTCTCGAGTGCTAAACGGGAGCAGGCATCACCCCTCAGAAATGCCCTGCCTGCATCCTTGCCTGCCCTTCCCAGCGGGAAGCTGCCTGGAGGCTGGACCACCAGCCAGCAGGACTGGGAAAGGTGTGCACAGGAAGATGCTTTCTGTCCATATTTAGCTTTATAGGACCTACAAAACTCAGTGCTACACAAGCTGTACTTCAGCTGCATCCCCATCAACTTGGCATTTACCTCCATAGACATAGTATTCTCACAGAACACAAAAAAAATGCCTTTCTTGAAGCAATTGTTTATTCCCTGAAGGCACCATATGGGACAGAAACCTCAGAGAAAGGGAAACAAACTGTACTTTTCCATGCGACTCCAATTATTAATATTCCAGTATTGGCCAAGCACTTGTAGAGCTGTAATGAGAACAACCTCTTATGTGCTGTTTCCAGAATTTATGCACAACAAGCAATACATAAATATCAACTAATGAAGCAACTATAGAAAAATTAATTAAAACATGAGAGGATAGAAGCCTCTATTCAGCCCCCTAAAAAGGAAAGACATGTTCACAAACCCCTCCCTCCTGCTCAGAAGACAGCTCTCAATTCCAGAGGAAGGAAACCATTAATTTTTTTTTTAATTGCACAATACTTTTAAATTAATTTCCATAAGCACCACAAACAGCAAATGGGGGAGGGAAAATCAAAGATTTCACAATTAAATTAGTACTTGGGAGCCGTCTCTTGCCTGTTGGTTACTATCCAAACTCCCTATATCCCGTAACTTGCCTGCGGTGGCAGACGTGCAGACAGCAAGCGGCAGCCTGGCTGTAGTCCTCCATGAAGTCCATAATGTCAGGGCTTTACGAATGGCACCTAAACCTATAAATCCACAGCTATAGCCACTAATGCATTAATTAGCCTAAATTAAAATTAAAAACTGTAAAAGAAGACAACTGAAGGTGAAACCCAGACACGCATGGAGAGGTTGCTCTTTTTTTCGCCCGGTGTTTCAGCCACAACCTGGACACGGTTTGCCAGCCAAAGGTGGCAAGCGGAGCTGGCCCCGGCTCCAGCGCAGCCACAGGAGCCTCTCCATCGACCGTCCCAAGACATAGCTCATCCTGCTGGAAGGAAATGAGGAACAAAGCAGGGAAATGGGCAAGGAGCAGCTCGTGGGCTGGCCAGGCGGAGAGCCACAAACTGTGCTTGGCAGCCAGCATGGGCAGGCTGGAAAACCTCCTGCAACCTGCTGTCTCCCCACCAGATGACATCTGCAACTGTATTTTCCTTTTTTCTGTGTGTCACGGTGATCATCCCTTTGGGTCCCCGAAGAGGCATGAGCCTTTCTGGTGCTAAGGAGCCGCCAGCCAGAGTCACAGCCAGGCACTGGGCTTGAAGACCATCGTTTGCAAACTGCAGAACACTCTGATCCTGTTTTTCCTCAAGCTTTTCTAGCTGAGAGCTGGGGATGCCCGTTCACTTTCAGTGCAGAAAAACTGGATCAGTGCGACTGCCTTTTGTAGAAAAATAACTGGAAAATATGACAACTCGACTGTGCTTTTCCTGCTTTTCCAAGAAGTGCATGAGAACTGCATCCACAGAGGGGATGAGCGCACTAACACTAGGATAAATGAAAGCCACACTGTCATCTGCACAGTTGCATACATCTAAATGAATAAAATACTTAATCTTGGGGGCTCAGGGTACTCCAAGTGACCAGTTTAGTGGAAGAGCTCTCCAGCACCTCCTGAGCATCCCCTCATCTCCCCCATGGTGACCGCCACAGCGGTGTTTGCTGTGCACTGCAGTGCCCTACAGAAATGCTAGTTCACGGACACATGGCTTATCTGTTACATTACAAAAACATCAGCGCTAACACTACGCACTTACGTACCGCCTTTTATCTGAGGCACTGAAAGGGTTGGACCCTCATTAACGCTAGCAACCGTAATGATAATATTTTATTTCGCCAGCACCCAGTGCTGAGGTTCCTGAGTGTTTTTCTTCAGGCAGCACCCTATTGACTTTGCGTGCGGCTGGAGGTTTGCCCAGCTCGGCGCCGAGCGTCGGTTTGAGCCAGCACTTCAGGAATTGATCAACGCTACTTTCATCCCAGGAGTTCAAGGTGCTTAGCAAATGACTGAACTTCATTTGACCTACAAAATACAGTACATTTTACAGCATCTACCTCAGAGGCTGGTGAATGGATGCAGATTTGCTAAAAATCACTGCTCATGTGAGCCCGGGTGTCAGGAAAGAGCTGCCGAAGGCACCGACCTCGAGGCCGTGCCTCATCCCCAGCTGTCCCCTCCTGCCCTGCCCAGGCAAAGGCCACTGTTGCCTTCCTAACACTCTCCCTCCTCGGCTAGGAGCCACTCGCTGGGATTATTTTGCCTTCTGCATTTACTTATTTAACATCAAAAATACCATCCATTAACCACAATGGGTAAAAATAATAATATTTTGCATGTGCCTGGCGTTTCCTCCTCGAAGCTCTTTACAAACAGTATGAAATCAATTCTCGCAGTGAGCTGGGCAGGTCAGTGCCTATATTAATGTATATATATTCCCACAAATGGCTGAGGATGATGTTCAGGATTTACAACGGTGCAACTGAGAAGTCAGTCAAGACCTGGGGAAGGCAGCGGTTGGGTCAGGACCAGAGCTCAGGGTTACCAGAGTCCCCAGCTTAAACCCCACTCTCGGCTTTCTGCAAAGTCCAGTCACAAGGATGTAACCTGGGACGAGGAGTCCCACCTAACGCTGCGGCGGGGTGAACTCAGCCTGCGGCTTTATTATGCCCAGACTGAGTTGTTTTGCTCTTTTCCTTTCTTTCTGTCCCTTTCAGTAGTACTTAGAGCTGTGCTAATAGCAGCTGGTTCACCAATCCCCTCCCAGCTGGCAGGGAGCAGCCGTGCCTGGGGCCTGGCCGAGCATCCCGGCGGCGGTCGGCCGTGGTGAGCACCGGCACGGCTCTGCCTCGGCCAGGGACCCCGACGCCTTCGCTGCCTGCAACCCCGCCTGGTGTCAGCTCACACATCGGGACGAAGCAGGGCGTAGAGCCTGTTTCGTCATTTAACAGAACTTGTTAATTTTTCTCTTTTATAACCTGCAGCATTATCAGCAGCAAATTACGGCTATCGATAACTCGTTAGCAAGTAAAATGAAAGACAATGCCGCTGACATCTGTATGAAGACGTGTCTGAGTGGCTGTGGCTCCTGCATTTTGGGCTTTTAGTATTCATTAAGGCCAGGAAACGGTATGTGTTTAAAATGCTGATCTACGCAGCACGTGTTCAACTCTCAATCTGCATTAGCTGAGACAGCGGCTTGTACCAACTCTGCCGCCTAACTAACTTGATTTATCATAGTTTCCTAAGCTCTGTTTATGAGGCTGTTTTGTTTGTAACAACTTAGTATTTTTTTCACATGGCAGAATTTATCAACATCTGTGCATCACATTGCATCAGGCATCGGGGTGGCCTTGATCGTACTTGTAATGCTGGAGTAGATCTGGGGCACAGAGTCGCTCTGCCGGGAATCCTGTGACTGCTTTCCAAATGACAGCTAATTTAAAAGGTGGTGCTTCCTCTGGTCGTTAGTCTCGATAGAAGGAAAAACACATTGTCATTTCCTCTCCTGTCCTTTCTCCGTCTGCTTGAGAAAAAGGAGTGTAGGCAGCAAGAAGGGCAGTTGGGCTGGGGAACTCCCTGTCACGGGCTGCCAGCCAGGTTGAGCGGCAGATTAAAAGGTGGGTTGGACATCGGTACTGATAAAAAATGATCTTTGTGCATGTCGCCAGGCACTGAGCACGCGGGATACTGTTCTGACATTGGCTGTGTCCTCTCCAGCCATCTCGACCCTGACCAGATAAGATGCTCTGTGCTGTTCTGGCTCCTCTTATCTCTTAAGGCTGCAGCCCCATCACATCAAGGATACACAGACGCTGTTCCTTAGCACGTGTACCTGCAACATTTTCACCTGGTGCCCTCAAAACCTGGCTCACAGTGTCCTGAAAGCATGACCTCAGAGACACTATGTTCCAGGCATGTTGCTATTGGGCAAAGACCAGGCATCTTATAGTGGCTTAATGATATAATTAAGCTTCTTCCAGTGGCCTTGGGATCCCCTCTGGCCTCCCTTTTGCAAACCGAGGCAGGTCCCTGAGAAGGAATTCCCTTACAGAGAAAACGTCTCTATGCATTTGTGGCTTTGGGGTTTTTTTAGTCAGGGAAAAAAAAGCTAAATCTGAAAACATCAGAAGCTTTCTCTGATATGGGATTACACCCAGCTTTACCAGAAATATGTGTGGTTTCCTACTTATCTGCCTCCAAGGGTGGAAGATGGACATCAGTGTCTCCAGGGAGGATGCGACAGAAACATCAGAAAACATAATTGTGAAACGCTTTGGGCTTAGAGCACGCAGGCTCTTTTGGGTCTCTCTGATGGCACTGGGAGCTTATTTCAGTGGCAGACATGAACCCGCACCACTGGAGTCCCCATAATGCCTGCCTTGAAAAGCCTTTAAGATGGTAGCACCTTTTCAGGCCTCCACGCTGCCCAGCTCCTCGGCTGGTTTAACTCTGCGGCAGAAGAGCACCTTCTCTCTGAGCTGGGTCCTTGTTCCTTAGCAAACACGTCTCTGTTCCCGTGCGAGACGGAGTTTGCACTGCTGTCAGCTAGGCTCATGGCTATTTTGCAATAGTAGTATGTGAGAACAAAGGCTCCAGGTTCCTGGGATGAATGTAGGGTTTTTTTCACGGTGATTGGAGCATTTCTGTGGAGGAATTGCTCCTCCCTGCACTGTCTATAGCTTTGCATGCCTTGAAAGCTGCCTTTGAAAAGTCCACATATACTTCATGCCATTACCCTTTAGGATCCAGATTTTGATCCTCAATATAATGCCATTATTATTATTGTTTTTGTTACTGTAATCTGTTTCCATGTGCACTTGGGGAACTCCAGGGCCTTCAGTTCTTAAGAAGACCAGAGCGTGGCCCACTGTAATGAAGCGACCTGTTACAAGGTCACACCTTAGAAAAAACAAAGGCTGGCACATGCACAGTACCAGAGAAATCCTTGACATATTCCTTTTAAAAGTGATATCATCATTAGGATGAGCAATTTCTGTTTGGACCAGATAGCAAAGGTTTCTCTGTTCTCAAGCAGATTAATAGCTCTGCTTTTTTGCCTGTTCTCAGTAATTTAGACTAAATGAAATGTTGTGCAGGGGTACACAAGTACTTGTTTCACCATTAGGAAAATTCCCAGTTACTGGGAAATTTATTTGGCCAGACCATAGACAAATAAATCAAGGAAGACCATTCTTCTGACTTGGAAAACAAAAATATTCGATGTTGCTATTCAGAAGGCCACTGACACACGTGAGGAAGCCACCTTCAAGCTGCATAAGGCATCGGTGGGGGGAATAGGGAACCAAGGTGCTGCTCATCTGATTTCAGATCTCTTCATGCATCAGATCGGTGTTACAGCAATGGTAGCAGTAGTCCTCTTGTAAACACACTTTACTAGGTCACACAGTGCATTTGTTTCCAATTTACTTATTCCTGGAATTTGGCATATAACTTCTCATCCACAGCGTCTGTGGAAACTTTTATTAGAAGGGGAAAAGCAGGGAATAAGAGTCACCAGTCCTGGATTTGATTCCTGACTTGGCCACTAACTCAGGCCATCGTTACGCAAACAGCCACTTGGTTATCTGGCTTCGTGCATAAAGACTTGCTGTCGTGCAAGGCTGGGGCAATAATAGAGGACTTTGGGGGAACATTTCTCTGTCTCTCCATTTACCCACATATAAAATAGTTCTAAGAATACTTCTCTCCCAAGGTTGAGCTGACATTTATGGGTTTGCTTGGAAATCTTGGAGGGGAAGTGCTATTAAAACACAGAGAATGATTATTAACTGATGGAAAGGTATTTTAATGAAATATGCTGGCATGCTTCCCTTTACTGTACGGTGCCAGTGTTAAATAGGCTGCTTGAAGAGCTGCATATCTTCGCTTTCTGAGTGACTGGCTGAGAAATAATCAGAGCTGCTTCCCCCGGCACGTTTGTTGCTAGGTCGTTCTCGTTTCTTGCCATCTCTCCTTCATCTCCTCCCCAATAAATTCAGCGTCAGCTCAAAAGCTGAAGGAATCCACAGTTGTAGCATGTAATCCTCGCTCAAGTTTCTCACCGTTGGGAAGCATTTCTCTGGGTGGTCCAATGACACGTACTCCCTTTACATAACCAGCCCCAAAAGCTCAGCCAGCTCTGTCTCTCGAAAGCTTTCACTGCTCCCAACCGCTCCGTGGCATCTGTGCTTTGGCTTAGCCCATGCAGGATAAACAGCGAGGGGACGTGAAGGGAATCAGAAGAGATGCAGAGACATGATTTTTTATTGGAATGAGTTTCTTGGGAAGCATTAGTGGCACTGGTGTCACAAAGCTGAGCTGGGGTCTGAGACCATCACCTTAGTGTGGGGCAATCTGTCACCCACCCAGCCCCTGGGCATGGTCCTTCTTTGTGAGGTTTGGGGTGGTTTCACTTGTGTGAAATTGTTTTTCAGCCATGGAAGGCAAGAGGAAGTGGCCGTCGTTTGTGAAGGCTGACGAGCAGACTCGCAGCAAGCGGTCAAGCTCTCCCCAGCCCTTGGAGCAGCTGCGCTTGAGACGGGAAACTGCTGCAAGTTCTCCCCATGGGCACATTACCAGATACCATTTCCTTGTGAACGACCTTTTTTGCTGGAATTGGACCTAAATGCGCTCTGCTGAGAGGACCATTCCCCTGGGCTGTCCCCATCCAGAGGCAGTAAGTCCTCACAGCCAATGACTGCTGCAGACTGAGAAGGGCCCCATGCAACCTGCCCAAATATTCCTGTATCACGGTCACATCCTCAGCATCAGCAGGGGTAGCAGCTATTTTTCTTCAGACGGTTTTTCCTTAGGTCTGCAGAAAGAGGTGACTTTGGAGGAATCTTCCAATTCCTCATCCTGAGAGCTTTGGGTTAGCCATAAACTCTGGATACGGGTTGGTATCTTCTTTGCTCACACCAGTCCTGCTGGGTGCGATGGAGAAATGAGAACCAGAAGTTTGTTTTGTGGCCATATCTAGCTGTTATCACATCTCCTGGCATGGGAAATAGGTTGGTAAGTCCACCCATGTTCATTGAGCCCCTGCCAGTGTGCGATATGAATGAGAAACCAAAACAAACCCAAAACCCCGGGCAAGCAGAGATCGTTGTAGAAAGATTGACTTCTGCAACCCACTGCTACCTTCGAGGAACGCAGTGAAAACCAGCCAAAGACACCATCTGTCTGTGGCGGAACGTGTAAATTTATATCTATTTCTGAATTCTTGAGTTATGAAACTGGAAATGTCTCAGCTGCAGTGTGCATAGTACATGAAACAGCATGGAGATCCACTCTGTGTTTGATCCCAGGACACGTGGAGCGCCTACTCATATTGAAACTAAATGAGGCAAGACCGTAGCAGCCAGCAGGAACCACTGCAAAACTTCTGTGTCTCCTGGGGCCTCTGCAAAGCTCTTCCAGAGAACTCACCACGGCTCGCCATGGAACAGTAACAACTGCTTGATGAGCCAGTTTCCCACATTATGTATCAGGCATTTCCAATGCCTTTTCCCCAAAAATCAGCTGGCTTTCTGATTATGAATCACTCAGATTTGCATCAGCCAGAAGCCTTACTATATGGTCCTAATTTTCAGTTCTTCTGTTCTCTTTCAGTAGTTGACCTCACACCTCCTTCTCTCAGTGCCTGTTCCTCACACTGAGAGAGTGACTTTTTCACCTCCAACCTCCTTAAAATGCTTTGGAGGGATGCTCGTATCCCTAGGCAGACAGGTCATCCATCATCAAAGGCCAGCAGTCCAGATGGCACAGTGGGTCAGAAGCTTTGCAGATTGTTCTGGGCAGCCCAGAGGTGGGTCCCACCTACTGACCATGGGCTGGAACTCCCTGCTTTGGAGACCAGCACTTCAGGTTAACATGGGTCCTTGATCTAATAACCCCCAGCCTCTGGTATTAGTGTATATCAGCCTATTGTCCATTAAAGTGGTCATTCTTCAGCGCAGGAATTACAGAGGGGCCTAAATCCTTGTTGAATTTTCAGCGTGCTCCTATACAACAGTGATAAAGATGGGAAAAAAAGGGAACAGCCACTGGAGTGTGGAGCGTTTCCATGAACTATTACAGAAATGCTAAATACCATTAGCACAGAATGATTATGATGCTTTTTGCAAGCGTGAACATCCTTAGACTTTGGTGGTCAAGGTGAACATTTTCTTACCCATGTTCTAGCCTATTAGGCAGGTTGCGTATGAGAGAGCTCTGCCTTTCTGATATAACTACTTTGCTCATTTGTCTCGCAAATACATTGCACCCCCCCTTGATTAAAGTTGCATAGAGCCTTCAGCTGTGTCAATGGTGTAATTTGCATTTTACTTGGCTTACAAGCCTTGGGGCTTTGTCTTATGTTATATAGGATATGCTATACAACAATTAGCCTGGAACCAAGACAACATGCGTTTGCATGGTAATGAGCTATTTTCTCCTTGCAAAGCCTGACTCGTGTTGGAAGGATTGTATTCCAGTCATCTTCCAGTCATTTAGCGTGATTCTTGCATGCATTTTTCAAAAGGTTTTGGCCAGCCATGCTGTTTTGGGACGGTATGAATACGGCTGCTAGGGCTATTTGCTACCAGTCCTCAAGCTGGCAGGGCTGACTGCGAATAATGTGGAACAAGTGAAGAATCACTTGGGTCCCTTAATTATTGTTCTATGATTGCCTAACATTAGGCTTTTGAACTGTTATCAATTTTTTAAAAAATATATTATTTTATAGTTTTGGGTCATTAGCTGGATGCCATGAAGCACTTTCAGCACCCTTAGCGTATTCTTGCTGTCTTCTGATTTCACAGGGTTTGGGCTCTTTCCTATTTATTAATGCTGCCCCTTGGATAATTACAGCTCTCTGCCTCTGTGATCGCCTCTGATCATATTATAATTTCCTTTAATCTTCATATGAAATTTCCTTAGATTCAGGATCCAGAATGAATTTGAGTATTATTGATCAAAATAATGTGCCACATCTTAAAAGAGCCCTTACCACACGGCATATATCCTTGCAGCTCATTACAGCAGAATCACTTTGAAATGCAGTCTTGTCCCCTTCCCTGTAATGGGAAGAAATGATCTAGTCTTGATTATACTATTGTTCCCCCTTTCAGTGTAGGATTAACATCAATCAGCTGGACAGCATGATTGATTTTCTAATTAATAAGGCATTTGTATCAGCTTGCATAACCACACAAAGCTTAATGGGTTCCCTATTGTATCTGAAAACTGATTTTGTGTGTGTGAATTTACTCCTGCACTTGGAAGCTTTTTAACTAGTCCTAAGGCTAGTTAGAGCATCCTTCACATAGTGCTCTCCAGTGTAGTAAATGCTTTAAAGCATGTTTCACCAACCACCACAACCAGATTTAAAACCTTATTTTGAACAATGACTTTTGTCCCAAACCTGAAAAAAATTAAGAGGTCTGGGAAGAGGAGAATTAATGCCCTTCAAGGAGAGCTCAAGATACGGTGGTCAGCGCAGCATTGCCCAGGGGACGGGGCTGCCCAGGGCCACTGCCCTGCCCATGCTGGCGTGTGGGTCAGGGTCATCCTGGAGCTGCTCTAGCTTACGGCTCGCTGCCCGTCGGTCAGCTTTGCACCGCTTGGTTTGGTTTACGCTAAAAAAGTCCTGGGCTATCGCAATAACCCAACCAGCTTTACCCTGAGCTCTGGGAGCATCTGCGTGTTCCCCCACGGGGCTGCGTGCCATCCTGTCTGCGTGTCGGTGGCAGCCGTGCCCTCAAAGAAATGCTAGAGCACAGAGAGGTCCCAGCCCTCCCAGCTCTCTTAAACGTCAGAGATAGTGGCTAGAGAAGAGAAAGGCCAATTAATAACCTTAACTCTGCCCCGCGCCAGGAAAACCTGACGCCGGCTGCTGCAGACACGAGACCGGAGGGTCATGGTGTGACCAGGTGGTGACGAGGAACTGGGGCGTGTCCTTGGTGAGTAAGTAAGCAGAAAACCTGGAGGAGAGAGCTGTCCCGCTTTGAGCTCCTGTGCTGGGTTACGGCAGCTAATTGCTGCGACAGCATAAATGATTTACACGCACGTGGCTGGCAGAGGGTGTGAGGAACCCCCACCTCCCCCTGTGTTTGGAAGGCTGTTTGCAGCCAGAGGCACGGCTGCATCTGCAGCAATGCACCCAGAGCACGCTGCACTGTGTTCAATTTCCCTGGGAAGATGGTGATGAACCCGAGCACAAGCTGAGCAGAGAGGGTGTCCTGCGGGACCTGGCTGCAAGAAAAACACTGGCTCGAGAAATTCTGGTCTGATGCACCAGTTTCTTGCACATGTGACCTTCCTGCACTGCCAGTCGCAGGGGAGCAAAGCTGAAATCCATGAAAAGAGCTGGCATCTCCTTCAGTTTGACTTTGATCTGGCTGCACTGAGAAAACGGTTTAATTCCCATTTTGCATCGTTGTGTCTTTCAACAAAAGGACAGAAACTGCAGGCTCTGCTCTTGTTATGGATCTCCCTTTGGCCACATAGTCCCCAGGAGCAAAAAGAAGAAACAAAGGCTAAATCTTGCAGGCAAACCAAACAAAATGAGGTCAAACATGTTCCATGATTTTAATCTACCTTGTAAATTAAATGCAGTGTGGATGGGAGCATGGTGGAGCTTCTTCACAGTCTTCTGCCCTGACTTACACTTCTCCAGGCCCTTTGCACTAAATTATAAATCTGACGGCAAAAGCTATACATCAGCGCAGATTTTGGCCCTTAGCCTTACATACTGTCTAGAGAACGAACAAGCTTCACAGCGTTAAAATAAATAGACTCACATGCAAGCCCGAGATGATTTAAATCAGCTCTCTGGTGCGAGAAGCAGCGGCCACCCACGTTGTAGTTACTGCATCTGGGACAGACAGCCGGGGATGGCAGCTCACAGGCTGGGGGGGACGGGGGGGCTCGCACCACTCACAGCTGCGGCAGAATGTGAATTTAAAGCTTTGGGGGAAAGAAGGCTCTGGGAATAACCCATTATGCGAGCTGTGCAGGCTGCTACAGACTATGATGTGCCTCACACGGGGCTGGGGGGTTCCTGGCTGGGTCAAGCTGATGCACTTTATTCCTTGAACGATATGGCCGAAATGGTGATGTTGGTTTAAAAGCGGGTGGTACTTCTAGTAAAATGAGAACACCACAATCTGGCTTTAAACCGTGCTAATCTAAAGTGATTTACTACACGTAACACGATGGCATCTCATTCTCTGTTAAGATATAATGAGATACAGTTGGAGCTTCATGTCAGATCAGCCCCAGCATTTCAGGCCAGTTTAGGCTCCCGGAGGACAGACTGGTTTGCTGCTAAGAGAAACCCCAGTCTGCACCAGCACCTCCACGCTTCAGAGCAGCAGCTGAGGACACAAACTCTCAAAGCCTTTTGTATAGCAACTTCCCAATTCACCTGATATAAGAAGTTACATGATTTCTCTACCTAGGCTGAAAAAAAAAAATTAATAAAAATGGTGGCTGTAGAAATCAGACGGTAATGATGCAGGACAGGCTGAGTTCATGGAGCAATTCCTCAGGTTACTGCCCATCAGCTGGGCAGTGCAACCTCCGTGGGGATGCTGTTGGCCAGCTGAGACTGTGCAATCACTTTAAACCTCCAGGGACAAGGTTTAAACTAAAATATTTCAGCCCTCCTTGATGAGATTAAAAACACACACTGCTACGATGACTCAGCTGGTGTGTAGTAAGGGAGGAGAAGATGAAGCACATGAGCTTTTGCCGTGTACCTTCATCATGGGAGGCTGGCACAAGCCACAGGGCTTGGGGACCTTTCCTTTCCTGCTGCCCCAGCTGAGCAGGGAGGAGATTTTGGGGCTGGAAGTGTCCCCTTTGGCCATCGGGCCAGGTGCCTCCCCATCAGAGCAGTGAGCAGTGCTGGGTGCAGGACCTCCTGCCCTCCTTTGGATGCTAAAGGAAGATTTCCAGCTCTTGAATTAACCTTGGAGTTTTTCCCTGGTGCTGCTCAGCTTCCAAGCTCTGCCAAGGCCGCTGCTGGAGGCAGAGGGCTGCGGGCATGTGCAACCCCAACACACGGCTCTGCTGCGAGAAGAGCAAAACCCCATCACCCGGGCAGGCTCCTGCTTCCTTGGCTTTCTCTTCTCCTCTCAACCTCCTGACAGATACCCATCAATTTTTATATTGTGCATCGCATGATACACATATCCATCTTGGAGATGCTCAGATTGTTGCTGTGATCTTTGATTGAAACAACATGAGATGTTGGAGCACCAAGTGCTAACAGCTCCCCTCACAAGTTGTTAACTTGATTCTCATTTAGATTTTATATTTGTCCTATGTTTTATCCTTTTGGGGAATTTATCATCCCTAATTAATGTAATATTTTGTGTAACTGCCTTATTCATTGTTCTGAATGTGCAATCATTTATTGTTTTGCTTACTCCATTGGCTGGATGGCATTTTGGTTTTTGAGACCAACTCATCCTTTGCTCATTGGTTCAAAATCACTGGAGTTCTTCTGTGAATTCACAGATTCATTATATCTTGTTAATAAAATGGGTTAAAGACATCTTTTATAAATAATGGTTTTTTTCATTTGGTTTCCCCAGAATAGAAAAGGGGACAAAATATTAAGGCTTTCCTAAACAAGATCATCTGTATTTTCCAGTCTTTTTGGCTGAGTGGTGAGAAGTGACAGTCAGCAAGTCCCTGCTGCAAACCCAGCCTGGCCAGCCGGCCGAGCGGGAAGGGCTGGCACGGGGGATGCTCCTGCCGTGCCGTGATGGTGAGACGTCCCGCTCTGTGTGTTTCAAGCAGGACAAGACCATCCCCCGGTAGCAGAGCCTGTTCTGATCAGTACAGAAGACCTCAGGAAAGACGTGGTGGAAAGCAGATATCTCTGGTCCTCCCCACAAGGGCAGAGTTATGTCATTCGGACGTCCACGTTGCCTAGTGCATCACATATACTCAGTCTCTGGATTTCAGATATTTCACCTGCAAGTAAAAATACTGCTTACTTCTCTCAGCCATTGCACCATAATATTTTTTATTTCATTTTTTTCCTAAGGATGTTTTCTCTGTAATCACCTGGGCTATGTCCCTTGCTGATGGCAGCTCCACGGTGGCATCCCCGGTGCCGGTGGAGCCGCAGCACTTTGCAGAACGAGGTTACAGTCTATGATACCTAACTCAAGGCTGGCAACGGATGAGAAAAGAGAGACGTTTTCATCTCATTAACTGAAAAGAAATCTCGCTTCTTATCTATAAACACACTCATCTAATTTCCACCTGCCCTCTTCAGTGCATTATGCAGCCCATGCTGTATTCCAGCTTCTGCCAGTGAAGATGTAGAAAGTGTTATGATTCTTCATCATCTGTCCAGGAATAAAACCCTCCTGGGCGCAGGCAGTCTGTGGCTGTGCTGTGCTCAGGATGGCCAGGAGCAGCCCCGTGCCACTGCTGATTTTGGTGACATTATGGAGATCTCTGAACCCGATTACTGCCCTCTTCCCAATTCTTTCTTGTCCTTAGGGAAGCCGTTGCCTGCGAGACGAAATCTGCCCATACCATATCTGACAACAAATGGTTTGGGAAAGTTATCGCACCTTATAGTTGTGGCAGGACGTTCACACGTCGAGCCCGGATTGAAGTCCATTAGAGCCAGTGGGGTTATTCCCATCGACCTCCGCAGGCTGTGGATCAGGAGGCTTTTTGAACTAGAGCAAGCCTTTCCCCAGGAGTGGGGTATTAGTTTTGAAATGTCTCCTTCTGTCTTTCAAAAAGGCACTCCTAGTGTCTTTCAAAACTCCCATTCTAAAAGGTGAAAATAAACTCACTGCATGTGTCAGCCTTTAAAAAACCCTGCATCTGTTTTTTTCATGTGCAACCAGTCTCTACAGAAACTACAGATTATCCCGAGTTAGGCAAAAGCCCATCTCCCAGCTGCAGGAGCAGAAGTGCATTCCCATCGCTAATGGAAGAGTTAAGAACAAAAGTGTCTGAGCAGCTGCTTTCTTAAAATCTCTGACTAAACCAGAGACCAGGGAAAATATTTTTACTTTCTTGCAGAAATGAAAAAAGGAAATAAAAATCCCAAAACATTTTGTTAAAGGCCAGCTCAAAGCAAAATATTTAGATACTTTTTTATTATTTTTACTAATTCATTTTAATTGAATGCTGGTAGTCTCAGGGGACCTGTCGCTGCAGCAGCTGAGAAGGGGGAGCAGAGGTACCCCCAGCCCCACTCACCCTCTGCTATGTGCTCTGGTGCTCCCCAGAACAAGCACAGTTATTAAGATAAAGGAACGGTTTGCAGTCGGTATAAGATAATTTGGAAAGTGCTTGGGAACTTGGAGTGAGTCACGCTGAACAAGGTGATGGAGTGGAGAATTTCAGGGCGTTTATTTGGCTTTACAACACATCGAGCTCAAAATGAGCGCTATTATTTTTAACATTATTCACTGATCGTAGTATCTGCTTGCGAGCTGGTGGGGTTTTAAACGACCTGCAAAAAAGGTGACTATATTCAAGTGTGTAGCACACTGAGGGCTGGGGACGCACGGTTTGGTTGGACACTGCTGCGGCACGAGGGGGTTAACCGTTCCACAGCGTCATGCACGATGCACGAGCATCCTCCGGCGCAGCACGGACAGTAACTGTTCAGCTGCTCTTCGGGAGGGAAACCTGCCCTTGCAGGAGAATGCAGTGAGACTCAGGCTCTTGTTTTCTCTCCATTCGTACAGAGATGTGGCTCAGCCAGCCGTGCATGGCGTCACCCAGCTGTCTGGGGGAAGAGACGGGCAGAGGGAAGGGCTGCGGGATAAATGTCTCCTGGTTCCTTCTCTCTTGGGTCGCCTCCTTCTCTCATGCCTAAAATATTTCTGGGGAAGGTTTATCTTTCCTTAATCACAGAACATTGTGCGGTGTCTCTGATATTAAAATCTCTCCTGATTTTCTAGGGGTATTCTATTAATTAGTAGGTTTCTCCTCCCAACTAGGCTGTAAATGGAAAGAGTACATACTAAACCGATTGCCCTACTTATGTAGCTTCTCAGAGGAATGCTAAGATGGATTAACATGCATAGCAGAAGGCTTATGACCCTGGGAGACAGAAGAACCTGAAATAACCTTAATATCCTGTCAACTTGCATTACTGAACCTCAGTGAACAAGAAGAGCCTATTTAGTAGTCTGTCTTGGAGGAAAAATTCGTATCTTTTATCTAGCTTATTCCTCCCTCTTTTCAAATGGAAGTGTTGTTTTTATCTCTCCTGACTTTATTTTTATGAGGCATAATAAAGCTGTGTCGCCCCCCAACACCTCCCCATCCTAAATAACACCCCCCATGCATAGACCGGCTCAGCCTTTGTCATGCTGTTGTGTGGTGAAAACCATCTGTACCCACCCGGGCCAGGCAGAGGGAGCTGAGCCGACCCTGCACACTGCTGCGGTGGCACGCCATGCCCACGCGGGACGCGACCGACATCACCCCTCTGCTCCTGCGTGCTCCGCGTGCCTGCAGAGCCAGCGCTGGGCGGCTCGGAGGCACTGTGCTGGGCAGAAGGAAGGTGAGCTGCCTTAAAACGCTATAAATCCCCTCTTTTAAATATTTTATTCTCCTCCACAAATTCCCATTGTGGGTTTCAGAGCTGCCCCAACTGGAGTCCTGTCAAAGCCGTAAGCACCCGTCATACCCACACCAGTGCCTGCTCCTGATGGTCACAAACACAATTTGAAGTCCAGATGAGATTTTACCCAAACCCCTGATATTTTGCTGCCCTCAATCTTCCCAAACTGGGTGTCTGGTTCTCCTACATGTTTGATCCTGCTGGAGAGCTTGGTTGTCATCAGATCCCTCTTTTCAATGCATAGCACAGCTCAGCCCTTCTGAGGCCCTACCATCACATAAATAAATATTAAGAGTTATAATTAAAGAGGGAATGCCGATCCTCATAGACCTTTGTTATACATTTAACACAATCCTGCTCCGTTTTGGCCCTGTGAAGTTCACTAGAGCCCGTGAAGCTAAACGCAGCCCTTGGTGCTGAAGAGACAACTGCCGCTGGCATTTCAGTCCCCTAATCCCCCACATGCTGGGGACAACCCAGCCCCGGCCATTTGGTCTCCAGTCCCAGGAGCATCACGGACAGGGCTCCAGCACCGGAGGGGTATACTTTAATGGGAGATGCAGCAGTGCTCCCGTGGCAGGCAGCATCTTCATCATTGTTAATTATTCCTCCTTCCCTCACCTTTCCACTTGGGGTTTAGCTCAGCCCTGCTTAAAGAGGAATTATTTCTTTAATGAAAAAAAGGGTCAGAAATGCATCCCACAATTAAAGAGTTCAGTCTAATTAGAACTGAAAAACACACATGTAATTGCATTACGTGTCCACTCCTGAGATTCCCTTTCAGTGTTAAATACGTATGGAGCACCTTCACTGGTAAATGATGTTTTTCTTACAGTTCACATGGAGCAAAACTTACCCTAAAGAGGCAGAAACACAAGGGAAAGAGCCAACCCATGCTGCTACCCCCCCAGGAAGGTCTGCTCCCCCAGCTGCAAGCCAGCCCTGCCGGGAGGGGCTTTCGAGGGAACTGGAAGCAGAAAGCAGCCCCAGGGCTTGGGACAATTTCCCATGTCTATGGGGGGGAAAATGCGCTGAGCATAGAAATAGGTCAGAGATGAAGCAATGCATTCTCCAGTCACCCTACTTTCCTTGTTTAAATAGAGGAAACACAAGAAGCTGCATTTCTATTCAAAGTGAAGACCTTTGGGCTTCAAAGCCCTAGGAGCAAATGCATAGTGAGGGAAAGCAACAAATACAAGTATTTCTTCTGTATGAAGGAAATTAGAAAATATAGTGAGAAGGCTATATTTTTGAAAAGCAGCAATCTAACTCTGCGCCCGCTGAAGGAAATAGTTCAGTTCTTACTAAGGATAATAGTAAAACTCCCATTTAACAGGATAACAACGCTCCTACCCCAGCCAGCTCCTACTCCTACCCACTGCCTGTGGGTGCAGTGGTTGCTGCTCGGGGCTGCCCACCCAGCCCCTCACCATTCCGTGCAGGATCCGGTGCCCAGGGGGGCTCAGGGGCTGCCCCTCTGTGGCCAGGGTCTGACCTCGCCTTCTTCCCAACATGTCCTTTCCCAATGGAAAACCATACCCATGTGTACTAGCAACACGTAACACCATTGCACAGGATGTGGTATATTTTTTTAAAAAGAGGCATTTGGAGCTGCAGGGTGTGTATTTTCCATATGAAGGGACTGAGCATTCACCCTCCTATCATGGCCTTAAAAGCAAAGTGTGAAGAAGGGGTGAGGAGGCTGTGGGATCCGGGACAAGTGCTCCGGCACTTGCTCCGCAGCGGCAGAAGGAGGGGAGTGTGTGGGAAGAGGCAGGAAAAGACCAGAGCCTAATCAAAAGGTCAGCCAGGCTTTCTCGGCCCTGAGCCCTCCCTGGCTGATGAAGTGGCCTTCTTTACATCATAACCTGTCAAAAATATAAATGCAATATATCAGCCTGGATGTGGCAATTACAGCCAGAGAGAGAAAAACATTGCTCAGACGCCACCAGACTCCGGGGAGCGCCTGGCTGCAGCGCTTGAGTCATCCTTGCACTTTTCAGCACACATATTTTATTCCAGCCCAGTTGTCAGTTAGTTTTTGTGTTTATTTTGTCTCACATCGGCAGGATGGGGTTATGGCATTGCAAGTGTGTTTCCATGGTCTGGCAGGCTGGCCTGGCGTTGAGGGGTGAGCAGTGGCACAGCTCGCAACATCCTGGGTTAAGAGCTGACCACTGCGGGGTCTTACATTTATGCTTGAGGTTCCCGAAAACTGCCGCAGCAGAGAGAAATAATAATAGAAAAATCATAATGAATGAGGAAGCTGCAGAGTCCAAAGCATGAAATGACAAATTGCTTGTGAAATTGCCCAGAAGACAGAGGCAGATGGAGAAAGATGGAGAAACTACTCTTGACTTTGGTTGGTCAGAAAGGAGGTGGAGAACTCAAGTATTGATTCACCAACGTTTTCTCCAAAACCTCTATAAGTTTCATACCAGCCCTTTCTGCTCAGATTTCCTTCAAAGACCCCAGTAGGGCTACGGGAAAAACCCTTTGTGAAAATTCACATTGATATCGCTATTGTCCAGATTATTCTTTTTTCCACTGCAGTTCAAACCAGCAAACCCTTCACTCTGGACCCTTCCCATAGAGGGGCATGGAAAGCCCACCTGTGGTCTGAAGAATTTGGGAATGGCAAAGAGCCCATTATATGACTTTCCTCCTTTTTTTGAGACAGTTGTTTGGCCAGAAGAAGGGGATGTGCACACCTGCAAGCAGAAAAACTGGTGCTGCCGGGAAATAAAGGCAAAGAGAGAAAGCAAAAGGCTGAGGTGGTGGGGAGGCACCAGAGACAGTCCCATCCTGGCGTGCCAGTGGGCAACTAAATAATTGAAATAGTATTTGCTGTCTAGTTCCCATGTTTTCAGTGTCCCTTATGAAAAAACTGCACATTACGGTGCTATAAATCTTTATTATCTATGTTTTCACAACCAGAAGCTTCCCATTACCCAAAAGAAGGGCGAATCCCATAAGACACATTAATGGCATTGAAAACTCCTTCTGTTATCTTAAACCTTGATTAATCAACCTTATTTAGTACATGATAGTGGGATAATTGAAGCTGTCCCTGTATTTAAAAAAAAAAAAAAAGCAGTAAGTACTTTAGCATGTGCAGCTCCATTTCCTTATTACACAGATATTGATGCTTCCTGGAAAATGTTGTGAAATCCTCTGTTTAGGGACCATTCCACTGATCTATATTTTCAGGGCATGTTAGTAGGGGGTTCCTGTCTGTAGTGTCTTTAGCAGGAGAGCAGGACTGCTGCTTCTCGCAAACCCATCTGTTCCTGCTGCTCATTCACAACCTGGAGCCACAGTCTCCTGTCATCTCCCTGTCATTTCGAAAAATAATAATTGTGGGAGGACAATGTAATGGATTGTTCACCGGCGTACTTCTAGATATTAAAAGTACAATTTGGGGGTTGGTTCCAGAAAAATGGCAAATCATTTTTATGAATTTAACATAATCATGAGCAAATTAGGCCTGATCCTGATCTCACTTGGGTCTACATTCACTCACAGCTCACGGAGCTGGCTGATATTTTTGGAGTATAAAGTCTACTGTGACATTTTTCACCACAGAGGTAATATGGAGAGAAAAGTTCTGTAATTTTTCTGGGTTTTTTTCTGCTTCCTTTTTGGTTCTTTTGCTTATTTTAGTGAACCTACGCAAGAAATCTTGCAAGACTTTCGCACAAAGAGAACAGCATTTTGTGTTTTCTTGAGAGCATATTGTCAGGCAACAGAGGAACACAACAGAGGCAATTTGGGCCAAGAGAGTTGTTGCCCAGACAGTTTTATGTCCTCTCAAGCCGTCTTTGTCCTCTGAATCGTCAAGGTCCATCAAATTCTGCTGCTCCGACTGACTGCCAAGGGAAGCTGCGAAAAAAATTTTGCCAATGATGCTTGGCATATAAAAAACGGAATTTCAGCAATTATTATTTTGGAGTTCTTAAAAATAGGCTTTGAACAAACTACTTGGAGAAGAATTAAGCTCCAATAATATAAACCAGAGGGAAAGCATCCTGTTTCCTTCCCACTGCTCTTTTTTCCACTGTGAAAATCGAGATGAACCAATACGCTTTCCCTTTTTCTCTCAGACACTATTTTCTCTTTGAGTAAAGATATAAGAGAACACAGGAGGGAAAAAAGGCTCCTTTCCAAATTGCTGGGGCTTTTTCCAATTTTTTATGGTTTCCAGTTAACATCATTGGCCAGTACCTTCTGAGGCCTGAGGAAACGCACTGACAGCACAAGCAGGACCAATGACCCCACCTTCATGGCTGCTGGACTTTTTGGCCGATGCTTTTAAGCACCAAAGCACAGGTATCATGGGCCCAAACACGTGCAAACTGTGTGGTCCCCATGAGCTGATGCAGCTGTAACCAGAGGCAGAAGTTAGGCTCAGCATCCCGATGGAAAGTACTTGTTTTAGAGCATCTCCAATACTTCAGAGCTTGATTTGGGGAAAGAAAAGCCCTTTCTGGTGATGTCACCTTCCCTTCCCTTGCCATTTTTATTCTCTTTTATTATTAAAAAGAAAAATGTTGATTTCAAAATCCCCCATCTTTTTCCAGCGCACGCCGGGAGGTGGGAGTCCAGGTTGCCTGGAGCTTGTATTGCTGGGATGGCACAGACCGTAGGTTCAGCTGCGGCTCAGACGGGTTAGCAGTGCTGGGATGAGGTCTGCGTCCGAGGCAAGGGTGGATGCGGCTCCCTGGGTCTGCTCGAACCATTCAGCTGCTGTTTGTATTGGTGGTGATTTAGGCCCTGGTGATCATCTCAGCCTGCTGGGTTATTTACGACTGATCTTTCTGGAAAAAAGTACTTCAGCCCTTAATAAGCATATTGCTTTTGGCTAAGCATGTGGGCGCTGGGGACAGAAAACAACCAGAGCAGTACACCAGCAGTTTACTGTGTCTCAGGACTTCAAGTTGAGCACAAAAAAAAACCCAAACCCTGCATCACTGGAGCTCACTTCTAAATGATAACTTAAGCCAATTATATGTGCCTCATTCATCTTTTAGATAAGAAGCAGAGACAAATGGTTTTTCTATTTCCATAATCATGCCACTAACTAGACAAAACGTGATAATCCATAATGAGCTGGGAAGAGAATTAAATAGAGAACAGGGTCTTTTGATGACTTGCCAGTTTTCGCTAGCATCATTCATACAGGTTATTGACATAGGACCAATTTTTCATCCTCGCTTTAACAGGACTTCCATTATTACAGTTGAAAAATGGCAGGCACAAATGTTTGTAGGCATATTTTGGTACCTTAATTTAAGATTTCCTCAGATTTACAAGTCCTTAATTGTACCTACAGGCCAGGTACCCAGGAAATAATATAATGTACAAACAGCTGCAAATATTGCTTCTGTGCAATTGGAAGCTAGTCCCCAACTCTGGCCCTCAATAACCACAATGTGGGTGTTCCTCCCTTCCAAACGCACTCACTTTGTCACCTTTATTGGCCAGCAATGAACTAGAAATATATCTCTCAGCCACCAGCTCCATACGAGAATCTGACATGGTTTTTACAAAGTGGCTGGAAATGGAAAACCCAAAATTTGGGAGCAAATTTGTGCAGCAAAATACAGCCTATTCTGAGTTTTCTAAAGCTTTGGAAAATATTTAAAAATACTGTGATTCTTGGAGTAATTTGGACACCTCTGTTTTCAGCTCTGCAAGGAGAAGTGTGTGCCTTGGCCACCTCAAAAAGTCTGTCTTTCTGGTTTCCTTTCCCCCAGCCCTTTTCTCTGAGCCCAGACATGCCTGCAACCCTGACAGAACATGGGAGGAGATCGGCAACCATGTGCTGCATACCACATTGCCAGCTAACTATTTTCTCTCTCTCTCGGGAGGCCAGAATTTTTTCTGATAAAACGTCAATCTCATTCAAAAAGACTTCTCCACCCCTCACATTCATGAAAAAAAACTTGCAAGGATTAAGGAAGAACCCCAAATTTATTGTTTCCATTAAACTTCTCACAGTTCTTTAAAGGACGTTTTCCTCTGGATGCCAATGTGCCCCCCTGTTGGGTCCCGCAGTGAAGGACACCTCTGTGGCCATCAGGTCCCATGGCAGCAAGGGACCACAGTGCTGATGGTCCCCATGCTCTGCTGGGGACTGGGCTTTCTAGCAGAGACACTATGGTGCTATATCCCACAAATGCATCACCCCAGCAGCCCCCCTGCAGGGAACATGATTGAAGGCGAGTGCATGAACATCCTTGTCAGAGTCAGCAATTTTTCTTCATTCTTCTCTTTTTCTTCAGCTGCTTAGGTCACCCGATTTGAGGTTGGGATGCAGAATGCAGTAAATATGACAGCAACAAGGGACTTTTTAATAAAGTCTTTTCTTGATTATTACTCATTGATTGCCTTACAAAATTCCAGCGGGACTGAAGGGAGGACAGAAATTCTTTCTGAATAACACAAATTCCTTTTTTTTTTTTTTTAAGGAGATTTAGTTGGATTTTTCTGCTCTTTCTAAGTAGAAGCTACAGAGGTGGAGTTTTCCTCAGCTCAGACATCTCAGCTAGAGCCATTAAGAGATGGACAGAGGGGAAAAACCTTCTCAGAAGATCTTTATTTGACTGTCAGTTCCCAGAGGGTCCCCCTGCTTTCCCTAGCACCAAAGCTCTCAGGGGGCCAGGCTGTGTACGAATTAAACTTTGAATACATGTGCACATCGGAGACAAGCAGATCAGCAGCAATTTGCAGTTTGTACAAAATAATGCAACATCGTGAGAAAATTCAATATAGCACCTTTTGTGTAAAACTACCCCAAGGTGCTTTGCAAATAAAACACACTAAAATGCTGTGTGCAAGGTCTGCTCTCCACCAAATGGTAAACAGTAAGCCACAAAACAGAAAGGATATTTATGCTTGAACCTGTATGCATTTGTTGATTTTTATTCCATCCTGGCTGTGGTTGAAATCCAGATTTAAAGAACAGCCCCACCACCAGTGGGGTGTCCACCAGCCTGCAGACCACCCTTTGGTTAGACACACACACACGCACACATGACGTGGATGGTTTCAACCCACGACTGCACTCCAGCAGCAGTGTGAGCATCTCCTGTAGACATGTAGGTTTCAAGATTACACATCGCTGTATAAAACTCATCAAAACAACTTTCAAGCATCTCTGCATTGGAGTGGAGCAGGGTTGCCCATGGGGCTGTTGGCACAGATGGCCTCCATGCTGCTGGGGGTGGGAGCTTTTTCAGGGACACTTGAACATGCTGGCCTTGAGATGGCCTCATCTACCAGGCTAGAAAAGCATGCAAAGCAAAGCAATAAATAGATTAGAAGTGATAAGAAATGCAGAGGAGGAGATAAGAAGGGAGCCTGACAAAGTTCAAGACTGGCGGAGGGTGGGCATTTCCTTCATCGGAAAGACAAAATACTCCCAGTCTCTGCAATGCCTTGTTGACTATTCCCATCCAAGTCTGGTCAAGAGTAGGGTTGTTTTTTTTCTCAAAAAGCTGATCTCCACAACTTCAATTTGGTTTGTGGGATAAAAGCACTGCCATTTTGGGAGTGCAAATCAGCTATACCTACCACGGAGCTGGCAGAGATTTACCACCGTCATTTAGCACACCACTCATAGATTAAAGGGGCTTGTCCTTTTCACTTTGCCTTATTTACGATTTTCAAATAATAAAGCATTCAGGCAGAAATTATGGCTCTGTTAAGCCATAGATTTGCCTGTGTTCATCTCCTGTAAATGTACCTGAGGGCTGGAAGTTCATCAGTTTGACTTCAGGAATGAGTCTGAACCGGAGCCAAGCAAACGTTGGACCTAGACCAGCTTGGGTTTACACCGGCTTTACGACCCCTTTGGTCTGGGACTTCAGGCAAGGCACAGCCCGTTTGTGTTTTGATCTTGGCGTCACACAACCCAGCATTGCCCAGTTTACCAATTTTTAGTGAAAGCTCTTAACATTGTAACATGGTAACTAGACCAAGCTAAGAGTATTCAGCCTGGAGAGGGAGTAGCTATAGCTGGAATGTTTATTAAGGCATCATTAAACACCTGAACAACATCATTTTTTCTCCCAAGAACAGGTCAGAGCATGTCAGAAACATCCATCGGAACTGCCAGTCGGTCAGGCTGGAGCCAAGGGGAGAGGCTGGAACTCAAGAAGGTCTCAAAACCTGGGGGGGTGAATGCAATACCCACTGCCAGCTCAGGCTGTTGCCAGCTGCAGCCCTGACTGGGAAAATACAGCCTCTTGGGAGCAGCACCAGGGAGGAGGACCCGGGTGTGAAAGCGGTAGTAAATTATATTGTTGCTTTCAATACTGTGCAAAAGCAAAGAGAAGGATATCCGTGGGGTGATCACGGGCTGTGGGTGCAGTGGGACTGCATCCTCACCATGAGATCGATGTGGAGAGCAGGGAGATTAAACCCAAGAAAGGACCCTTGCCTGGCAGAGGGGTGACCGATGGGGAGGAACACCGGCTGGGCATCCCAGGGCAGGTGGGCTCGCACAGGGCAGGATGGGGCCAGATTGTGCTTGCAGGAGTGGGGGGTGCCTGGTTTTCCCCCTCTCTCAGCTGCATGCTGGCAAGTGGGGCTATATTTTTCACGGCTGTGTTTCCACATGGCCAAGTCCCTGCACAGCACGGGGTGTGTGCAGGAGGCAACCACAGCAGGGACACATCTTTAGGGCTCGGAGCCCCCCTGTCTGCCAGGCAGGCAGCCAGCCTGGCCATCCTGCCCGCGCGGGCAAGTTTAATTATTCCCAAGGGTCTGTTAAAAAAAAAAAAAAAAAAAAAAAGGGAAATAAAAGGACAGTGTGTGCTGAGCCCTGTGCTTGAAAAGTCTCTCAACAGCTTCCAAAAGTGCCGAGCTGGCATGTGTTTGTTTGCACACATGGGTCTCCATGGAAAAGCTCGTGTGTGGGGGAGGACAGCCCCACAGCTTCGGCAGGGCGAGCTCCCGCACGAGGCACTGACACCGGCCGCATCCCGCCTTGCACCTCGCCCAGGGGCTCTGTGCCCTCCCTGCTCCTCCCCATCCCCAGCTTCAACCACTTAGTTCAGATATTAAAGCCATGCTTTGCTATAACACGGCTCCTGCTCCATTTAAGGGGGCTGCGGATATCCAGGGGCGATGTGTCCACTGGTGGAAGAAAAGGGATGGTGACCCTGGCCGGGCTGTGGGGACACGGTGCCGGTGCCCAGCTGTGGGTATGGGGACGTGCTGCACCCGCAGAGCTGAAATGGGGTCAGGATGACTTTGTCCCTGTGGGGTGTGAGGACAGTCATGCGTGAGAGTGCTTCAGTTAATCCTGGACGGGTCTGGCACATAGCACATGTAATAGCTAACACATTTTGAAACACGACAGTCCTTGCCCAGAATAAGGACAACGTGGAGCTTATCGTCACATTAATTAACATGGCTTTTAAAACAGCTTTCCTTGGCTCAGACTCGCAGCTCAGCTGCTCACCTGGGTTGCCAGCCTGCGCTGCCCATGGTGGGAAATGCAGCGTCCCCAGCCCAGCTGTCTCCTCCTGGGGATGGGAAAAGAAACCTCAGTTCGGCTTTGAGAGTGGCGTGAAGAGCAGACACGGGCTTTCACTGCGACTGCTGGACAGGCCTGAGAGCTGCTGCATCCTCTCCGACCGGGAGGGGATGGATTCGGACCCCGTGTCCGTACGGGTCCTGGTGGCAGCTCCCCAGCGGGCGCTGAGGAGCAAGGGGTGCTTTTCTTCCAGCATTGGGCATCATTGGTCATGCAAGGCATTGGCCTTGAATAACCCAGGCTATAATGAGTGCGGCTGAACTCCCAGCATCGCAGACAGGCCTTCTTGAGATGAAGCGTGATGGGATGATGAGGGATGCTCTGGACAAGCTCCAGAGGAGTGATTCAGCAGGCAGTGCGTGGGGCCCTGTTTGCGTCCCTTTTACAACCCTTCCAAATTTAGTGCCTGGGCCACACCACGTGGGCACTGACCAAACTCACCCTAATGCTGCCAAGCCATAACCGTGAGGGCACGGCCTTGCCCTTGGTTATACCCCACAGGGTAGATTTAGGAAGCAGAGGTGTTATTGTTTCCATTAATTGGCTGTTTCAAGCAGCCGCTAATTTGCACAAGTGACGTGAAGGGTCCCACTCCCATTTGTAGCTTCATCTCGGAACGTGCCAAGAGTCCCCCAACCCCCTTAGCTGATCTGTAGGTATCATATTCTCAGTATCATTCAAGTTGAGCTCTTGGAGCAGGTATTTTTGTTAAATTTATTCCTACCAAGCCACTTCATTGGAAATTCATATTTGTCAATGAACGTTATGGGCCAGTGTCTTTCCTGCTTTTTGATGGCTGCAGTGGAAGGGGAGGAGAGCAGAGAGCATCTCACCTGGCCCAGCTCAGGGGACGGCCCTCTCCATTGACACTCACAACTGATTTTGATGATACCCTTCCTCAGTACTGACCATCTGAGCTACCATTCCCCGTTCCTATCGGACCTGACGTCCTCACTGAAGTAGAGCAATTGGAGGAAAGACACGTGTCTCCTTCCAAGCCTGCCTGTAGGCTTACAGGTTGTACTTGCAATAGGAAGGGGGAGTATATGCCAGGATGGCATCCGGTTCTTCATTTCACACCTCTGAAATCACAGTGAAGCAGCTGGTCAGGAGCAGTGTGACATTTACCCAGAGAGGCTGGGCTGTCCCCATCCTCAGAGGGTTGCAGGACCCAGCTGGGTAAACCCTGGTCTGCCCTCCTCGCTGACCCTGCTCCAAGTGGGGCTACAGACCTCCTGAGGCCCCTTTCAACCTATATTACCCTGTGACCCTCCAAGCTTTAATTCCCCCCAGGGTACTCCCAGGGACCCCTTCCTCAGTGCTGGGTAAATGGGGGATAATCACATCATTATTTTAGAGGGCTGGACCAGTCCTGACTGCCAGCCCCTGCCTCCCACTGCCAAACACTCCCTTTCCCCTTTTGCCAGGGAAAACACCATGCCTTATGCGTGCTTATTGCCATTGCGAGAAACCCATTTTCTTAGACATGGTGTATCTGTCAAAAAAATGAAATAAAATGAATAATGTCACAGGTTAAAAGGGATTAGGTGGATGGACTCATCTCATTACTCACACAAACCCGTCAGCAGGAGCTGGAACCTGAATATGCAAACAGCACACAGCCCTAAATATCCTAATGTATTTTAGAGTGGTCATTTCTAATTAGCACTTGAATCCAACACCCTACTTAGCCTAATTAGAGACATAACAAAAAGCTGTTTGAGCTCACATGCATATTGAATATGCAGATCTCTAGCATCTAGTGCTGCCCTTCTCCAAAGAGCAACAGCAAGCAAAGCCTCTCAGCATCCAGCACAGATGAACACTGGTCCCAGCACGGACATAAACTGGTCCCATGAAGCCAATGTGTTGAAAATCTGCACCATTAACTCCATTAAGATGCTTTAAATGTAAATTTGAAAGGTTTTGATGAGAGTTCTGTTACTGGGGGAAAAGGCGGCAAACCCCCAGTTTAGGAGATACGGTATTTATTTTTTGCATATCTAATTCAGAAGATCTCACAGTCTAATTTAAGCCAGGAAAAAGAAGGAAGATAAATGAGGAGGAGGAATGGGGCGGAGAATCACTGAATCCTAGAATGGTTTGGGTTGGAAGGGACCTTTAAAGGTCATCTAGTCCAACCCCCGGCAATGAGCAGGGACATCTTTAACTAGATCAGGTTGCTCAGAGCCCCGTCCAGCCTGACCTTGAGTGTTTCCAGGGATGGGACATCTACCACCTCTCTAGGCAACCTGTGCCAGTGTCTCACCACCCTCATCGTAGAAAATTTCTTTCTTATGTCTAGTCTAAATCTGCCCTCTTTTAGTTTAAAGCCATTACCCCTTGTCCTATTGCAACAGGCCCTACTAAAAAGTCTGTCCTCATCTTTCTCATAAGCCCCCTTTAAGTATTGAAAGGAATCCAGCCGCACAGGTAGCTATTTCAGAGCCGGTGACGTGAGGGTTAAAAGCACCATGTGGCTCTGCAGATCTGCCAGGCAAGACAAAATAGGCGTTATTTCTAAACCTTGCTTTTTTTAAGATGAAGCGGGCACACCCCCGCACATCCATGAGGCATGGAGCAAACGCCGAAAAAACGTTCTGCTTCGTTTGTACACGCCTCATTTTCGGAAATGGATTTAGCCAAGCGCTGGGAGGATTTCATTGTGAATGAAGAGAAGGGGTGCTATGGGCTCCATGGAAACCCAGCCAGCGGCTGGGATTGGCCGGGCCGTATCCAGGCTCGGCAGCAGCAATACTGCCGAAAGTACGAGTGCTGTTAATATTTAACACGGTGCAGGGACGTGGTAAAACCTAGCAACCCCACGGCAGCGGTTATGCAATTCTCCATTAATAGCTCAAAGGGATTTAGCATCGTCTTAACGTCCCCCTCCCCGTAGTTTCTATATATGAGGGTTTTTTTTCTTCACTGTTGCTAAACCTTAAAGCGAGAGGAAACAAAGAAATTGCTATTACATAATATAGCCTTACAGCCAAGTCATACTCCTGCTGTTTTGGAAACATTTGGGGGGCCAAGTCGAAAGCTAAGAAGAGCCATATGATAGGATCCTATTTTTTTTTCTTCTCCTTTCTTCCATTTTCTAACTTCCCAGTTAAATACATTCATTTGCTCCAAGATCTCTTGGACCTCATCTATTACTGAGCCATTAAGTACGCAGGATCTTTGGCAGCGATAATTATATCACACAGGTCTAGAAAAGGCAGGATTATGCATTGTCATGATTGCCCCATTTCTTAAAGAAAAAATGAGGTTCGTTGAGGGTGGGGGTTAGGTTCGGGGATCACACGGGCTTTGCACACTCCGCATCAGCACCAGGTAAGGGTGATCCACCTCAGTCTGTTTGCAGTGACGTGGGGTAACACCAGCAGCGGGCTCGCTTGTGGAGGTGCTCAGCTGCGGCGTGGAGCTGGCTGCAGCGGGAACGTGGGCACCCCCAAGCCCTTGCAGCATCCTAGGGCAGCCTCGAAGGCCCAGGGTGGCTGGGCTGCATCAGGCTTTGTACAGAGGCCAACAACTGCTGCGCCACAGGAGTGCTCTTGCTCTGCTGTCTACGCTCATGTCTGACAGCGCAGCGCAGCACAGGCTGCGTGATTACCACTTGCGTCACGGTATTCCTCAGGAGACATCCACTGCATTTAGGTTTGGTTTTGTTTTAATGTTCCTGAACACAGTTCCGAGCATCTTAGCCAAGCAGAGGACAACGACCCAAGGAGGTAGCTCACCCCAAAGCTGCTCAGGATCTAGCCAAAAGGTGTCTGCAAAAACAGCATTTCTGTCGTCAGCAGGCTGCCCCACGTGAAAATGGAGGAAATGGAGGGCCTGGTGCACCTGTGAAAGGTCCTGTGAAAGGCTGAGCGCTTTCACAGGACAGGTCTGAAGTTCTGGTTTAAAGCTGTGGTTTGGGCCAGTGCTAGTGTTGTCTCACAAACAGAGTTCGCTACCCGGTGTGCAACACCCAACATGCACACAGAGCCGAGATACCAGTTTGTTTCAAGTTTTGCACAAGACCGGGTGCTAGGTGGTAGCTCCACAAAGCTAGCCCCCGCTCCTTCATACAGGTACAGTATTTATACACTCGAGTTATACATATGCATAATACAAATGCATAATTACATAAAGCAGTTTTCTATTGGTCTACATGTTCTCATCTTATTCTTAAAGCTACAGTATTACTTTAATATTCCACGCATGCCCAAAGGTGGGGGTCTCCACCTGGGCCGGGGTCGCCAGCTCAAGGGGTGTGACTTTTAGTATTTTAGTGAGGACAGTTCACGTGAGGGTGCTTCTTATCACACTTCTACTAGTAGCTTCAGATTGTTCCCAAACATCTTAATTAGCTTACATATTTCTCCAGGATGTGTTTCACTTCCCAAGGACGATAGTTTTAATTAGACATTCCACATTCCGGTCTGAATCCCCCTTATCAACTTTACGTAAGTCCTGGCCTTCTACCAGCTCCTGACTGACTACACCAGGGAACCCCGGTTATTGGGAGGAGAGCTGCGTTCTAGCCAAATGACAGACAGGGTGCTGCAGGGGCACCTGGAGGACCACCGTCATTTACGGCACTCCTGCAGGATGCTCCACCACGGGCAGGTCAGTGCTCCGCATTGCCCATCAGCAAGCCCTCACACATCTCTTTCTGTGCCTCAATTCTCTGAGTGTAAGGTGGAATCAGTATTTCCTTATTTCTTAGGGTTGTTGTGAGGATACACGCAAGCCTATGAGCTACTCAGTGTGTAATAACACCTAAAGTTCCCCAAAATAATTTAAAATACCTCATACCTCCAAAACCCAATCCTCCACTCCCAAGGAGTACAACTGCACTTTTCTTGCTGCTTTGTGTTTTTCCTACACAGAAGAGGGGCCTTCCCTTAGCCCCTGAGCCAAAATCCTTGGAAAGGTCTTGAAACAAGATAATACATGTTGTCTAGATCCTTTTTCTCTTTTCTGTGTTAGCTAGCTAACCACCGTAGGAAAACAAGCCATAAATCAATTGAAAGCCTAACCTACAGTTTGCCAATCTGAAAAGCAGACTCTGCCCCAGGAATGCAACCGCAGCTCACTAAAACAATGAGGATAAAGAAAAAAAAAACAATCCTGTCTTGCACTTTGTAATTCAGCAGAGCTGCAGAGGCATCAGACACGCAGCGATCCCCCACAAGCTTCACCATCACCTTAAGTCCACGGTCTCCTCCTGAGCAGTAAACGCGCAGAGGGCTCTGGTTTCCAGGTGCAGAGGGGTTGCAGCCTCCAGCTCCGCTGGAGAGAATTAGGGCAGCTCAGACTTCTCCTATAAAGGGACTGAGGGTCACTAGTAAAAGGCTTTTCCACTTTTCCTCTCTTGTCTTCCAGTCTTCCAGCAGCATTAGGGCTCTTCTAGCTTTGGCTTAAGGGAACACTACTAGTTTTTGCTTTTAGGGACATTAAGGCATTCTGTATGCCTGCTTTTAGCAAGACAAGAAAGTGAAGGGACTAGATGGGTTTTTTGGGGTGAGTCTGACACAAACCGTGGTGCCAGGGCTCCTGGCTCCCAGCATGTCTTAGGGGGTCTTCAGCAATCCCGTCAGCAGCAAGGCTGCCCAGGGTGGTGATGGGGAGGAAGGTTGTGGGGAAGGGATGGGTCTGTGTGAGGGCACCAGCCCCCTCAGGGACAGCGTATTGATGTTATTCTTGTGTTGAGGCCTAGCTTCAAGCAGGTTGAGTGTTGGTGCCGTAGAGCAGTCTGTTATTTTCCTGCATCCTTGGATGAAGAACTGCCCAACGTGGGCATGAAACAGAGGAGGAAGTGCCAGAGGAACAACGCTCTTCAGAGACGCAACATGCTCTTTACACAAACAGGTAAACTTCTAAGGACGATGAGCCTCTAGATCCTCTGCAACACTCAAAGCACTTCCATGAGCAATGCAGCAATGAGGAAGAAATGTCATTTTCAAATGCAACTGTGTCCTCAGTGAGGTTAATGTATCAAATTGGGACTAGTCTTCAGAACAAAAACCTGCCTCAAAAGACGAGAAATGAGGAGAAATAAGGAAAGAAACCCAATGAGGTTGCAAACGCAATCTGAATTTAAGGGCTCTGATCACAAAGCAGTACGGAAAAGCAGCAGGAGACTCATTAACAATTTGCAGTCCCTAATGGGTGACTAAGAAAGGAAGTCTGCTGCAAAGAAATGCTAGTATTGCTTCAGGACTTCTGATTTTTTAATCAGGGATCTCAGGCCCTCGTAAATCAAGATCAGAGTAGTGCAAGCTGTGGGATACCTGTTCTCAGATCAGGCCAGCTGGAAACAAAGCCAAAGCCAACAAGTTCCCCAGACTGGGGGTTGCGGGGGCTGTCTGGAGGCAGTGGTTACGGCCAATGCTGCAGGCTGCCCCACCGAGTCTGTTCGTTATTTAGGCAGAAGAAAAACACCCCCTTCTCCCCTCACTTGCACTAAAACTAACCCTCAGTCAGCCAGAGGAGCGGCCTGTATTTTTAATACCTTTTTTGCACTTCATTACTGAGGGCCTCGAGCAAACTATGTCATTGGTGATGACATAACGAATAGAAGGAGTTGCAGGGCAGTATAAGTGAAGGGGAAATTAAGCTATTTAGCACACGGGCAGGAGATGTGTGTTTGGGTCGAGGCAGGGGTTTTTTTAATTAAAAACTGGAGAAAATTGCCTTGCCTCTAATGGAATAAACACCAAGGCAACTTTATCTGCCCTGCAGACTCGCCCTGCTACCGCTGTCTGCTGTAAGAAAAGCAGAAGGGACGAGTGGGCAGAGTCCCGCTCCTATGTGAAGATTGTATGGCCAGACGTGCCCTAGAGCTGCAAAGCAACCAGACACTGAAATCCAGCCAGTTCTGTGTCATTTCTGTAGTCCTGTCCAAATGTGCTGTTGTTATTTTGGCTTCATCCATTTCTTTCCCCCTTTCTAGCCTAATTGCTATGGCTCCTTGACTTCTGGTTAATGGAAAGGGTTAAATTGTTTATTATACTGGAACTTGATTTGCAGAAAAAAGCTTGGACATTTTTGTGTTGCATGTGACTGGTGAAGTAATCATGATTTCTGCTACTGTGGTTAATATTTGGAAATAATCTTTAACTGTTTATGCAAATGGAGCTTGCCTTGTCCTTTCTTGTGAATTACTGAAGTCTAACTAAACCCTAATGACTGGCCCATGACTTGTCACCTGCATCTCAGGCTTTTTGCTCTGTTTTTATGATTGGGTGATGGAAAGTTTTTACATGGTGGGTAAGGTTGGAGATAAAGCATAAGAAACGCTGTGCTGCTGGTATGAAATTATTTCTCATCCCTTACTCTGTGGGGACTTGCAGACGTTTTCAAGAATAAGGGAGGAGTAGTCTTAACTCAGGAACACAGGAATGAGATTTCTGTTCCCATCTAGGAGCAAAGTGCCCTGACCACACTGGAGTGCGGAAATGCAAGCTCTGTTGTGCTTGTTATTCCCCATGGAAGTGGTGATGCCAACCTGTGGGCAAACTGTAGGGACAAGACATCTTTTTTTCCATGCATTCATTGTCATTTTCTTTGGAGGCATGTCAGTGCTCTGCATGTAGACCAGGGATCTTCTCTTGTTTTAAATAACACAGTATGCTATAGCACAGCATTGCATTGTCTTGCTGAGGTGCAGGAAAGACCCCTTTCTGCTTGGTGGGATATGAAGACTAGATGAAAAATTCCTACATACTCGGCTAAAGGACCTGGAAAACAACTGTTGCTTTTAGCATGCTTTGAGAGGTAGCATTCCCATTTCATGTCATCCTATACCACACTTTCCAACTGAAAGGGTGCCATTCACAAAAATAGGCACTTGAAAGCTCTTTTTAGGCCCTTCCAACAGTGGTCTTGGAAGACACAGAAAGCTGCAAGATGGAAAGGGAGAGTTAGAGGTCAGTTAAAACTTTCCATAGTGGAGATGCTGCAGCCCAGCACTGACAGAGACTGGAGGATCTCTCCTTGTTTGGAAGCAGAACAGGACCACCATATTCCCCATCTCTTCCTAAAGTTGTCAGCTAGCCTGATAACTATGTAGACTTCAATATTCATTATAGCATCTGATGGTAATGAAGCCTTCGAAGCCAGGGTGTAGTTAGCTCTGGATGTTGCTTTGAAATCTGAGGTAGTAGAGAAAACCAGAAATCAGCGGTAGGGTTGGCACAGAGGCTGATTGCAGCCCTGCTCAGGAAAGAGCGGGGCAAGAAAATCCACCTCTTCCATAGGTGAATGTAAAGACATCACACTAGATCACTGCAAAAGTCCATCTATATCCTGTCTTTATTCAATGGCCAGCGCTGGGTGGCTTGGGAAGAGTATTAGGACAAGGCAAAAGTGGTCAGAGAGTATCTTCCCAGCTGCCAGTAATCTGCAACATTTGATTTTAATTGTCCTCAGTGGACCTTGTTTCCAAGAATTCTATCACTTTTTGAACTCATTTATATTTCTGGTATCCATAACATCTTGCAGCAATCATGGATGGTTTATGAAGCGTTAATGCACATGAGTAGAGATATGGGCCAATTACGTTTTGGTAACATTGAGCAAGTTCTTGCAAATACTTTTCCACCTTAACAGGAGAGCAGACATCACATGGTATCTGGCCGGACTCCAAAACAAATGAATGATGCTGATGTTCAGAAAGGAAATGCTGTTGTCCTTAAATAGTCAAGCATTGTTCTCAGACTTCCTGCAATAATTTCTGCCTTTTTACCCAGAAAGATTCCTGACTGTGTGGGTCCTGAGACTTCTCTGATGTCTGCCTGCTGCATATTTGTAGTGTTTGTGATTTTTATCCTTTTTTCTTTGAACAGTCCTGCACCTAATACACAGCATGCAGCATTTGGTGGCATTGGAGGATATGAAGTGGATATTCTGTGCAACCTCCTGCATAAAATATCCATAAGGTGATAACTGTCTATAAAGCTTGTGGTCACCAGACTGGTTAGTGCCAGGGAGACGCATGAACTAGAGAAGGTACCCCAGTGATGCGGCACACGGGCGATGTACGGCAATGTCAACAGTCACTGATGGGATGATGAGAGCAATTGGGGACTTTGCTGTTGAGTCAGCAGTGCCTGAGCATGCACAGCAGCTCACAAAGGCAATGGCAACTTTTGGGGAAATTATGGTGATAAAACCCTGAAAGAGGGAAGTGTGAGATGGCAGAGTAGCCCAGAAACACATGGAGTGATGTCCAGCATGGTTGGGCATGGAGGCTTTGGCTGAAGGTGATCTGAAACAGCTGCTCAAAACCTTGAGTGATATAAAATAGGGAATATCGCACTGGGGGGAGGATGGGGCCAGCAGCTCTCATGCCTGATGGAAGGTATTGCCAGCAAAGCGGGAGGCTGAGCTATGGCAGGAGACATGATCATGGGAGATGATCCGGGACCCAGCCAGAGTGAGCATCCAACACCACAGCAGCGGCTGTGCACCAAAGGCATCGGTTGTTCTCTAGAGCTGGATGTGAGAGAGGAGAAAAAACCTTTAGTGCATAGGGCACGAGTCCTTGTGGGAGCAGGGCAGTTTGTCTGTTTATTACTCCAAGGTCTGATCACAAATAAACCATGGATAAACACAGTTCAGGAGCCTGCAGACACAACGTAAAACAAGTGGGAATCCTGTGTTCCACCCTGCCATCTATATTTTTCTCCTGGGAATTGTTTTTTTTTTCCCCCTCTAATTATCCTCTTCCCATCTAGCTCTTACTCTTCTGTAAATTAGTGACTGACATAAAAAGGGGATGTGACAGACACACTCCAATCAACCTTTGCTGGTGATTCAACTTTAAAAGGCTCCTCTGCATGTTAATGGGGCTGTGATGCGACGTGGGCATGGAAACCCTCTCCCCAGCACCTGGCCAACTGAGGCATTAAAACCACATGCTGCTGCTGCTGCTGCTGGGAGCAGTCCAGGACCACAGTGTCTTTTTGTGGGATCTGATCCCTTGATGAAGAGGGGTTGATCCTGCATTTCATCTTTGCTGAGGAGTATTGGCCCAGGCCGGCTGTGCTGTGAGATGTCAGCAGCTTCACCTGGCTCTTCTCCCCCAGTCTTCGAAGAACATACTGGGACATCCTCACATGGAGTCCAGTGACATGATCCTGTGCTCCTGCAGTGGCACGTAATGATGGTTGTGTGCCACTAATAAATTGAAGCATCCGCCAACAAAATATATTACAGGATTTGGAGGCTAATTTGACATCTTTGCTGATGGGTTGTCCAATCTGCATATCTTATTTAAGTTATGCTTACAAATACGCCATGACCTACGAACACTTCGGTAATGGGTTTGAGCCAGGAATGAGTTGTGCTTCACTGAAGTAATTATTTATTCACTTAATAGGGACTGATGGTTTTGCTCAGCTGGGAGCTGTGTATAATTAAAACCATGGTCCCTGCCCCAAGAGGTTTCCAGTCTGAAATATGAAGCAAAGGCTGTGCCAGAAGAAGTTGCGGGAATCCCATGTGCCCATATCAGATGTTCAGAAAATTACATTTTTATTTTTAAAAAAAAACCTGTGAGCTCTTTGTATACAACAGGAGACACAGGCCACTTGGGGCTAGTGTGTATTTAACACAGATTTTTGTTTGTACGGCTGCGACACCGAACGAGAGGTGCCTGCTGTAGGTCAGAGGTCCTCCCAAAAGCTGTAAGATAAACTCAAACTTGCAAAAAAAAAATACACCTAACCCTGAAACTATGCTCAGTGTAACCTGAGGACACACATTACCCAAACTGGAGCTGCCCCCCTTAAACCCAGCCTAGACAAGTGTGGGAGCCGGTGCCCATTCCCCTGTGCAGGCACCATGCCCCAGGCAGAGCAGCATTGATCAAAGAGACCTGGTCTAGGGCAATCCCCAATATACAGCTGTTTTGCAGCTGCAAGGAGCGTTGCCTCTCCCCAGACCTGAAGAAGGGCTTGTGTGCCTGAAAGCTTGGCTGGTTTTTTACTAATTATATAATTTGGCTTAATAAAAGCTATTACCTCTCCATACAAATTTTGTGTCTCTTTGAACAGGTTGGCACATTTCCTAATAGAACCAGAAACTGCTTCTTAAACAGAAGTTTGACCATTATTGTTATTAAAATAGAAAAGGAAATGGAGGCTCGTTCACAACAAAGTGATATTTATTGCTCAGTTTAATTGCTTAATGTAAAGCGCATGACTGGGGATTTGAAGGGGCTGATTTGCAGTTTGGTCACCCTTTGAAACAAAGCCATGTGTTGTGAAATTGCATGTTGAAACTCAAGGACTGAAATGGCCCGGGCAGATGGGAGAGGAACAGGAGTCGTTAGTGAAGCCCAAAGCAAGCCTGGATAATTCTGCTGGGAAAAATTCACCCTGGAAACATGCAGCATCGGGACCACCACCTTGTCCGGACCTGCACCCTCGAGCAGGATGGGAGATGCTAGTGCGGGATGCCCAGAGGCTGGCTCGGACCTTTCCCACCCAGCCAAAATTTACAGGTGGAGGATGTGGCTGTGGAGGGGAGCAGGCAGGCGCTGCCCTGCCCGGGCACGGCTGGTCCCACTGCCTGCCCCCAGCCCCAGCACTGCTGGGAGCTCTGCGTGCCCTCGGGGGAGTGGGGCAGGTAGCAAAGGTGAGCAGGGGGATGCAAACACAAGTGATGGCAGCCCCAAATGTCTGAGTTGTCCACAGGTATGAACAGGCAGTAGGTGAAAATCTGCCCTGGTACGTCTCTGAGTCCTGTGCCACAAGCATTGCAAAATCTCCCCCGGCCCCGACCATGGCCACACGTGCCTGCAGAGTCTCAGCTAAGCTGTGTCGCCGGTGCAACGCTCCTGTCCTTGCTTTAATGGGGAATAAGCGTGGTGCAAGGTGTTGCCTTTGGGTTGAAGGGTAGGTTTAATTCATCACCCCAGACCCATTGTCTTCCAGAGGGCTGCCCCCTGCCTGCAAGGTGCCCTGGGTACCACTCTCCCTCCTGGCACGCCCCACCAGCAAGACCCCACAACCACGTCCTCAGCTGGGCCTTGGCCGCTTTATAGCTCAGGCTTTGGGACACACATACAGGTTTTACGGCCTTAACACAAATAGGGGATAGTTCAAACAAGTATTTTCTGCCCGGCCCCTCCCCGGTGACTGCTGAACCCAACGTTTCCCACGAGTGATTCAGCAGCACCAGGGGGAGCAGGAGCTGCCCCGCTCCAAGGTCTGTCAACACGCAATAAACGCAGTGTGACAGCAATGAAATAATTTTTTTGCATGCTTGGAAAGCCGCTTTTATCAGTGGCAATACTGACGGCATGACTTCAGGGGGTGGAGAGGTTTGACTCCTGGGCGCAGCAGCTCCCGGCCCTGGAGAGGAGGAATTCTCCTTCACCCACCCCAGGAGCTGGAGGGGCACCCTGTGCCCACATCAACAACCAGCAAAGACCCCCCACAAACCTGAACCCCATCCTTCAAACACAAACAAGTCCAAAGTCCTTTTCCTATGAATGAGAGTGAGCATTTTCCTTAAGGCACCCCAAATATCACGCATTCCACCACGCCGAGGGCTCCCAGCACAGCTCCTCTGCAGCCAGGCGGACAGGACCCGAGGGCTTTCCAACAGCAGCATGGTCTGCCTTAAGTGGCGTCTTGTTTTTCGTAATGTAAATGTGAGGCTCTGAGCTATTCCCATAGTGCTCTTAGTAATCAGCCCTGGTATGTTGAAAGGCATATTTGTCATGTCTCGGCCAGTCTCTCGGAGAAACAGTCACAGGTCAGGTTAGTTACCTAATTTATATGTCAGGGGCTGCAGGAATGAATCAACAGCATTTTTTTAATTTTTCCAGACAGTAGCTTGATATTCCCAGCATGTTGAACCCTAGGAGTTCCCTTGCTTTTGTGATCATTTGCAATCCCTCCTTATTTGGCTGGTGTTACAGCAATTCAAGCAGAAAAAAAGCGCTACCAGCACAGAGAGCCAACGTCTCCCTTGTAGATGACTCTCTTCAGAGTCATGCGCCTGCATGCAGCCCGCTGGTGCAAGAACATCCACGCACACCTTGGTGTAAGCTAACCTCTCCAGCGGCAGGTCCCAGGCACCAGTTTGGGGGATTGTCCCAAAGGCCAGGCAGCAGCATCATGTCCCCATGCAGTGAGAGCTGGGACGGTTGGTTCGTCCCTCTCCATAACCCCTGTTATGGAGTGGGCATTGCTGTGGGGGCAGAAACAGTTGCGTGTGACTATATGAGCACACTCTGCTGTTGCACACACATATACGTGCACACACCACGGTGCAATTCCTTCAGCACAAATGCAATTTGTGTGCAGGCAAAAGGTGAGGAAATTTTACCCATGGAAAACATAACTTGCCAGACTTGGACCACCCCAAACATCCTCATCCCATTAGAGCTCCCAGGGGACGGTCGAAATGAAAGCGGAGAGCCGGGGTGTGCTGGCTCCAGCACCGGCCATCCCCAGCACCGGGGCAAGAGGCTGCCCAGCACTGCCGCATGGATATTCCCGCTGGGACTGAACACGATCCCATCTGAGAGATTTCAGGCAGATCTTTTCCAGCATGTGAATCTGTGTTTGTTTGTTTCCGTCTGGCCATATGTGTTTGGGAAGATGGATATGAAACCGTTCCTGACGGAAGCAATATCTGAAACAAAAAGCAGCGGGCTGTGCAATTCCCTAAACTCCGTGGGAGCCGTTTATAACCACCACGATGCTGGGCAAAGCAGGTGCAGGAGGAGCCCTGCTGAAGGGGACCCTCGCTGCAGCGTGCAAAGCAGAGAGCAAATGCCTCGATGCTCTCAAGGCTTCAAACAGGTTTTCCCCGTTTTCCTCGCTGCTCAGGGCTGTGGAGGTGACCGAGGGTTTAGCTCACATCTCTGCAAGGGTGTCTCTGCGTTCGGGGTGGTGCACGGGCAGGGTTTAACCTCGGGTGTGAGGAGGGGAGCAGGGCAGGGCCGCGGCTGCCTCCGAGCACAAACCCCATGGCCCTCAAACAGGAAACACAAAGCAGAAACAAAGTGGAAGATGTTTTACAAAGCGCCCGTTTACTCCAGGCTAGTGGGGGGATAAAACATGCAGCAAGGAGCAGGCTGTGCTCCCGTGGGCCGTGGGAAACACGGTCAGGGTGGGGAGGAAAGAAATAAATCCCAAGAGGCGCAGCTTGCCATCACGGGAAAATGCGGAGGAGCAAATTATTACCTCGGGTTTTTTTGCAAGATGAAAGATGGGCCATTAGCTGCCTCTGGAAAATACTTTCCAAACATTTTCGTGCAGCAGTTTCTTTGCAGAAGGGCTCTCCCAGCACCCCGGGCGTCCTGGGCGGTGGCAGGGGAACGCCCCGTGGCCGGGACTGGAGAGGTTTGAACTTGAACTCGTTTATTTAGATTTGACTTTTCTCTTGCTGGAGTCCCTGGACTTAGCCCAAACCTCAAAAGTAAGTTATAGCCAAATATTTTTGAGGTCGGTAATGAGTTACCAAAGCCTTACTTAAAAAAGAGCCCTGTCCCAAATTCCCCTGCAGCGTGCGGGGCCGATGCCCCACGGGCACAGCAGAGCTGGGCTCGGGGGTCGTGGTGCTGCCGGCCGGAGTGTGCTCAGCATCCTCCTCCCGCATCTCACGAGCATGGCCGGGTACGGCCACGCCGCCATAGGTGAGCCAAGCGCTCACTCTTTTCACTGTAAAACAAACATTTGAACATTTCTGTCGCCGTACACCTGCCACGCAGGGTTAATTGTGACAGACCATGTCTCTCCCCACCCTAAATTCCTACTTGGCTGCTGAAGTCTCCCACTTCCCAACAGCGTAAAAACATGGTGTGACCTGCAAGGCCTCTTCCAGGCTGCAGCAGTGCATGAACTCACTCTGGTGCTTGCTGTGGGCTGCACACAGGAACACCGTCCACGGCACTGGCAGGGCTGGCAGGACAATGCAGACCCCGCTCAGGCAGAGAAACTTAACCGAAGCACCCGAAACACTTTGCAATCATCAGGATCTGGCCCTATATCGCTTTCTCTGCATAATCATACTGGTTTCGTGCTAGGCTTCCTTGCTGGCATTGTATTTTAATGAAACAGAGCAACCCTGTGAAAGTAAGGATAAATGTTTTGAGATCTTCAGGCTCTGGTGCAAAGCAGTGCTATAAAAATCTGCAGCCTCCCTGGAAAAATAGCCGATGATATATTTTATGCCCCCCTCAGCAAGGGAAAGGGTTAATTGCTTTGGTTTCCCCCTGATAATTATGGCTAATGCCAATCAGATCTGGAATGATAAGAATAAAATATGATTGAAACCTCTGGCTCTTCAAAAAAAGCATATGTTTTAATTAAATTGAGAGCTAGCTGGTTAATCAGCACAAGGACTAATGGTCTGATTAGCAGGAAATGCCTGGTGAAAAATAGACCATCTCATCAGCTGGGCTGGAGGGAGAGCCACGGATTGGGGACGCAGCTCTGGGCTGGGGGAGCTGCGGGTGCTTTGTAAAGGGCACCCAGGCTCCATCCGAGGACCCCCGGGGAGGAGACACATCCTTGAGCCCAAGACGTCCTCGGATGGAGCCACCCCCCCCAGTGTGTCCCTGCCCAGGGCCCAGCTGTAGAAACCCTCTTCAGAGAGCATCACAGGGGACCAGGGGATGCCAGGGGGACAAACGAAACCTCTCAGCCCAATTACCTTCAAGGGGGAGAGTACAAGGATGGGGGAGAGAGCATTGCAAAATCAAATTGAAATGTATTGTGTCAAGGGGAAAAAAACCCCACCACGCAAGAAATAAACTTCCAAAGTTAAAAAATCAATGGAGAAATGTCCTTCTGGCTGCCCCTTCCCCCACCGTGCAAAGCACAGGCTTCCTTCTGATTACAGCTCAGCCTGGAGCAGTTTCGGTGGCAGGAGGCCAGAAGAAAGCTTAAGGTGCTCTCTGCAGTTTAAGGTGGAGCTGTTTACGCTGCCTTCCCCAGCAGCACCGGGTTTGGCCACGCAGCAGCATCCTCCTGTTTACACCGGTTACACCCCGGCCGTGCCAGGGCTCTGGTTTACACCGCCCGATGAGCAAAGCCAGGCTCTCGGTTCGCAGGCACTCACTGGCAGATGAGCCTCGGTGGGGTTCTGTTTTGCTTGCAGCCGCCTCTAACAGGTTTTCCACTGAAAAAATGAAATCAAATGCGAGGTGAGAGGGAAGGGGTGTGGGAATAAGTCCTGCCCCATTGCTGGGGAGACAGTGGTTGGGATGCTCCCACTAAGCAATGCTCACACATAGGGGTTTGCTTGCAGCTCCGCGATTCGGGACCAAACCCTGCAGGAGCTTTGTCCGTGGTGGCCTCCGACATCCCCGCTTTCCCCAAGGGTCGGCAAACACCCAGCACAGTTCTGCTGCTTCCCGGAGATGCCATCAGCGCTACGCACAAACAGCCCAAGAAACACCCGGAGGAGAAGAATTTGTGGCCCATGAAAAGGCACGAGTCCATGCCGGCATCAGGATGGGACAAGGAGCAGGAAAGGGGTGCTGCCAGGCAGGTCCTGACCCAGAAAATAGGTGCAACCCCATCATGAAGGGTTTGGTCCAGAAACCAGGACCAACACGGGCAACCCATGCAGAGACCTGTCCCAACCTCTGGCGCTGAAGCTATGACGTCTGCTCGATGCCCTTTCCCTACATAAGAGGTGCCTCGGCATAAGGTGATGGGTCTGATTCCCACCAGAAATGCTTTATCCCAGCCAACAGCCCCACCCTTGCCCAGCGAGGGAGGGAGCACTGCAGAGCCTCAGCCCAAAACCGCACGGGCCCCTCTCCAAAGATAACTCGGCTGCAGTTTTAGGGGAAGGCTCAGCTGGGGCTGCCTGGCACCGCAGCTGCCTCCCTAACCAGACCCTGCACCCTGCAAGAAAAGCATCTCCAATTTGCTCACCTGTTGTACAAATCTCACCCCCAGCCTCCCTGGTACGGGTGTTTGCAGTTCACAAACTTTTACTGACACCTATTTGTGCTCCTATAACTCAGGGCTGGCGCAGTGTAGTAGCATTTCACAGTCTTTTAGCTCATAAAGTGGAAAAGGCAGTTTGGGTGTTCCTTCTCAAAACAAACACAAACTCATGCAACACGTATATAACGGGTATAGCAGTAAGATTGACAAGGAACTGCCTTCACAAGGAGCAACTTTTTATTAGGATCTTTACTGCGCATTTGGTATTACGGGGCAATAAAGCTGGTAATGCCTATTCACATCTCATCGTCCGTAATCACTTGGAGGAGAGAGATGCAGCCGCAGCCGGAGCTGGGGCCTGCTGGAGTCAGCGTTTGCACTGATTTCAGCTGGCCTCGGGTCAGCCAAGCCCTCAGGACAGCCTCCGTGGAGGGGAGCCGCAGCAGGGCATGAGGTGCTTTTCGTGGTCTGGTAGGGAGCAGCAGCGCAGCGAGGTTAAGAAATAACATACAGGGGCAATGCAAATACCAGCCGGATTTAAAAAAGGGCCAGTCCCAGCCCTGAGCCCTTCAAAATACATACAGAAACCCGTTTTTTCAAACCTTCAGTGCCACCCACCCCAGTTAAACGTGGGGTTCAGCATGTTGGCAGAGCGGCGGTATCTCCCATTTGAATCTAAATACATGAGATTTCAGATCTAACCAGGTTATATGATGGCGTGTACTGTTTTTAAATTGTGACAACTGTAGAATAAGTCTTACATAGATTTTTCTGGGGGTTTTGTTTAAAAGCGCTGTGGGGAACCAGGTGAAAACCACTGAGCAGCTCTCAAAAAGCCCCAGATCCATCTGCACGGAGCCATCATTGAGACTGGAGAGCTGCCAAGCACAGAATCTATAAATCATGAATCAAGCCCCCCATTCCCGTCCCTAATTCACAATTGTTTTAAAAAGAAATAAAACATATTGGTTCTTTTAATTTGCCTTTTGGAGTCTGTGCCTTTAGGCACATTTTTCCGGCTTTTTTAAAACATGAGGACTAGAAACTTCCTTTCATTTCTCAGTGAAAGCTGAGAGTCTCGCTTAATTACTTGCATCCAAGAGCCACAGCTTTATGAAAAATTCCAAATATCAGAAGATTGGTAATAAAATCACAGGGGCTGGCAATGCTGAGACTCCAGTTAGATGCAGGGTATTCCTTTTATAAGCGTCCAAGACGAGTATGCACCACTGAGATGCTGGTCTGCTAGAAGAGTAACAAATATAATGAGTTTTGGTGAACCGACACAGAAAAAGACCTAAAGCCTATGTTCCTTGGCCAGGGTGTTCACATCACCGCTCAGCCCCCACTGCCTTTTGGATAGGCAGTCACCATGTCAGCAGTAATGCACACAGGGATTTAACGGGGAACGGGGCAAAGGTGGCTGGCACTTGCACAAGGGTTTTGGCAACGGCAGTGCAAAGCACCTGGCAAGGGCAGGCGAGAAGCGGGGAGGTGCCAAGGGGAGTTTGGGGTTTAGTAAAGAAATGCTGAGGCTCAGCCAGCCCATCAGCCAGCCCAGTGAAATTATGTGATATTTGAGACCTTTTCTTGTTCAGGTCTCAACTTGCACCCCTATCAAAGTAACTTTGTTGGCCCGGGCTGGTCTCCAGGCATTGGGTTTAACGTCGCAGCCCTGACCACAAGAAACATCTCAGGATGCGTCGTCCTGCCATGCCTTGGGGTTTCTCCTCGGGGCTTCAGTACCCTCCATGGCAGCATGGTTTCTTCTGGGTTTGCTGGCGTGGCCATGTCCTCCCAGCTAGGCTTGGTCTCCCGACAGCACAAGCACCCCGGGGAGCACCACCCGCCTCACGGCCCCAGGAAGGGGGACATTGAGGGACAAGCCACCATGGGCCGTGCCCTCGGCCACCGCATCTCCCAAGAGAGGCTCCCCGCTGCCCCTGACGGGGACAAGGACATCCTCACAGGGATTGCATGGGCGAAGCAAAGCATCTTCGCGTGGCCCAAACCCAAAGGGACCGCAGGGGCTGAATCCTCCTCGCCTCCTCCCCATGCCCAAGCACCCCCAGCCACAGGCCACTGCCTGTGCGGGCACCACAAGCGCTATCTTTGCCTTCACAGGGAACATCTCTCATCGCTATTCATGGAAATGATGAGATAATGGCCCGAAATCTTGGTTCCTCTAACATAATTGAAAATGGAGCTAAACTGCAACTCTAAAAAGGAAGTCTAAATTAGGTTGCAGAAGAGAAAAGGATATTTGACAGCAGGAGCAGGCTCTAGAAATGCAGTCATTGTTTCTACTTATGGGTTTTGAAATGTAAATAATTTAACACCCAGCTAAGCAGAGGAAAATCTGCTATTTTTGGTTTATTCTGAACAAAGACAGCTGTGTATTCTAAAACATACAGTTCAGCATTAAAAAAAAAAAAAAAAACAGAAATAATGCTGGCGAGAATGTCTTTAGGTATTTAAGACCCAGCACCAGGGTCTGGGCTGGCAGTGCCTTGCGTTATGCTGGTACCTTTGCAGTGACCTCAAGTCTTATCAAGTCACTGCAATAAACCCATAAATAAATGATTTGGATGGGCTAATTCTAAGGGTTCATTAAAAATTTCAGCTGAAGGATAAAAGCACAGGGAGAGGTTGCAAAGGCAGCATTTAGGTCTTCAAAGAGACAGTGCCAGGGCTTGCATGGTCAGGCTGACTGCCGGTTAGGTGTTAGATTCAGAGTCAGAGCGAGACGGATCCTGCTCTCATTAGCAAGATTCCCATGGCAGCAGCTGCTGTGAGGTACCAGCTGTATTCAATCCAAAGCAGCACGGAGAACTGGATTGCAATTCAAATTCAGGTCTCCATTAAAATAACGAGAGCTATTGCAGACTCTGGGAGCTGAGGATGAAGCCTCTTCCTTCAGAGACCTTGACCAAGTTACTGTGCTTTTGGAAATTAGCACAGTCAGGCCTGATTTGTTTCTCTGCTCTCTCAGCTCTCTCAAATACCCATTTTTTTAATAACTTGCTGGGAGAAAGGGTTAAATACCTCCCGGCTGTATAAAACCTTCTGCAAATGTCACTGCCTTCCCAGCTGCGCTCACTGCCTGCTGATAGACCTGGCAATGGTTTGATGAGATTTTGGTGGGATTCGCTCCTGGTTTTTTGCCAGCTGAAACCAAACCTGATGATGAAACCCCATCCACCGCAATAACATGAATAACTGCAGTATTAAGAGTAACTGCTGCTCTTTCTTTAGTGTTCATGGGGTCTGGCCACACGAAACTGGGAATATTGTGCTGAGGCTCCTGAGACAGGAGATCTTTGCAGCTCAGGGCACGGGATGTACCGCTGGCTCCCTCCTCCTGGTCCAGCCTCTGCAGAGAGGATGCAGGGGGCAGGGAGGAAGTTTTCCCTGGCGCAAGAGCCGCGTTGCCCACGCCAAGGAGGGGCCGCAGCTTTGCGGGCTGATGCACATCCACCCACCCGCATTCCTGCAAAGCAGGGCAGGTCTCTTGCCGGAGCTGCTGCTCGCCCCATTCCCATCTCCATCCCCATCCCATCCCCATCCCCGGCCGGCGGTGGTGGTGCAATCCTGGCTCTCCCAGCCACGGTGGGGATACCACAAGACATCACAAGCCTGGCTGGGGAGGCAAACCCTGCGCTGTGCCCGCCCTGGCAGCACGGGTGCGTGTCTCAGCCAGCCGGACACATCTGGGACGAGTCGTGCGGCATCTCTCCTGCCATGGATGGAAAGTTAGATAATCTCCTTTAGAAATATATATTAATATCTTGGGTGGCCAGGGTTTCCTACGCAGTGCAGAAACTCTCCTTGCCATTGCCAGGCTGCCTGGCTGTAAACACATTGTGGAGCTGGAGGGCAAAACACATCGGTGCTGAGTCTTCTTGGAAAACCTGGCCCTGGGTGTGGGGAGCACCTGGAAATCTTCCTCCCAGCTCTTATGTTAATCCAGCCCCAAGGGCCTGCTGAAGCTCATTGAAATTCAGGGGGAGTCTTCCCATTGAGTTCAGCCAGCTTTGAATAAGGTCGTTTTTCTCTTCAGTGGTTTTTTTGGTGTTTTTTTTTTAAACCTATGCTCAATCTGGCGGAAAATGTATTTAAACACAGAAGTGCTGCATTTGCAGCCACGCTGCTATTGTCTCTCCAGTGGCCATGTGGCTCTGTGAAAGGCTTCGTTCCCACAGGAAGGCAGTTAAAGGGGATGGCCTCCACGGCAAAGGTGGTTGAGCCCATTTCGCCTTGCTCCAAACCCATGCAGACGTTGTGGGTCCAACTGGGCTGACGCGGAGTCAAATATTGCCTGGGCTGTGCTCGTTTTGCATGTGCAAGAAAGATAGTCAGTGAAAGAGGTGGGCTGGCATGCCTAGGAGAAGATCTTCCTTGGTTTGGGGGTTGATCTGGGCTCCTTTCTATGCATGTTTTTTATCTGTGTACCAAAATAGTAAGTTAGGTATTATATAAAATGCCTTATCCAAGGAACTTGAAGCACCTCTTGAAGAAGAGCGGTTATTCCCAATTTAGAGATGGAAACAAGACTTATCCAGGGTTGCACACAGCATTGGTGGCCGAGCTGGGAATGCAGCCCACGTCCATTAACACTGCTTGGTTGTCCCTCCCCAGGGCCACCATGTCCCCTCATCACCGGTGCTATACAGTCAGCATAAATGCTGCTGAACCTCAGACCTCCTTTCATCCCAGACCATCTCCCCTTCCACTTGACTCCTGTGGTTGTCATGAGGTCATCTTTGGTTTTGGTGACAGTGAACAAAGATTTGGCTGTTCTTAACCAAGACCATAGGCGAGGAAGCCATAAAAGGCTTCAGCACCCAATGCCCAGCAGCCACGCTCCAAAATGCCTGATTTCTGGGAGAAAAGTCCTGGTTCCCACAACCTTCCCCTGACTTCCCCAAGGTTTGCAGTGGAAGGGTGGAAGGTCCGTGGAGGAGCCACAAAGCAAAAAATCTTCACCGCTTCTCCCCAACTGGCTTTCCTCTCTCAGCATCTTTATCAACCTTGCCTGCTTTGCCTTCGGAGCTGTTTAGACTAGACAAGCAAGCTTTGAGTGTTCGCTGCTTCCCCCCCTCCCCTTTCCTGCTGAGTATCTCTCCATCTCCCATCCCTCCTTGGCGGCGACGCTGCCTCTCCCACCTGCAAACACAAAGGCGAGTGAGTCAGTGCAGGGAACACCAAGTGCTCCAGATATGAAGCAGGTGGGATTGAAGAGTCTGGTACAAATTGTCTTTTTTTAATTCATTGAAACTCTCTTAAAACCCACCAAGACTGCTCTCTGTATTCTTCATTAGCAGGGCTGAAAATGAAGCTGCTCCTTTGCAATCCAGGATTTTGTAGTATCAGCCACAGGTGTGACTTTGTCCCACGTTATTAATAAAGATGGTGAATATTGCAAATGGTTTCCTGTGAATATGTGCTTGGATGCTGGAATTAATTCACTGTGTGAATTGCGCTCCTTCCTTCATGCTCCACCTTTCTTTGAATGTTCATAGAGGGCATCATACTGGAATTAATGTCTTTTAATTAATTGACTTTTGTAACAGGATGAAAATAGATAGAAAATTTCAGTTTCTCTTTTCAAGCTGAATCAGATGAACATTTTGAGCCAAAGTAACAGAATGCGTCACGGGTTGAAGAGCAATGGTCAATCAAAATTACCCAAAATCCATGTTTTGACATTTTCCATTGTAGTGAACTGATCAGATTTTGCTAAATCCTGTTTCCTGTGACTACGAATCACGACACATAAGTTTTCATTTTCAGTTACTTCTATATTTAACAGATGTGTGTAGGGTCCTACGGGGCCTTTGGGGACGTTAGCAGCCAGATGCATTTGTTCTCCTTTTCCCTGCAGGATAAACTCCTTATTTTTCCTATTTTTGGTGATACTCATTCACAAGACTTGCATAATACACCATGGGCTGGAGGCTCTTTTTGCCTTGTGCGAGATTTGCTCAGGGCAAAATTTTAGATTTTGCAGTTATGTTTTTTGCTAGATAAATGTATTTTAATGGAAAATTCCCAAACTACTCTTGTGTTGTCATGTTCGCAGAAACACAAATCAGTGTTCAGGGAACATACTTCTTAAGCATATGCTGGAATTTATTCATTTCAGCCATATTTTGACACCTGGGCCAGGAGATAAATCCCATATCCTGTGATCAACGTCAACTAACCAGCTAGCTCAGAAGAGTAATACTGAAAAATCAGAATCAATCACAATGAGTGTAATGAGTTCAAAACATTTCAAATAATGGCCAACTCTGGCGAAGTAACAACCTGCTTGCAGACACTCCACAAGGAGAAAAAAATCTAAATTCATTGGATAAATTATTTGTTGCAAATTATTTCTTCAGCTCTAATTAGTAATCTTCATTTTACACAGTAGGCCTCTAATGACCTGCTTGACAACTATGATGTCTGATAGACAGTGGGGATTTGCATGAAAATGAGTTTTGTTTTCTCCCATCCCAGCCATAAAATGACAACAGTGAGGATGCTCGGCTTTACCACTCAAAAGGGGAATAACCAGGCACCCAAGCTCTGGGTGAAAGGAGACAATTCAGCTATATTTTGGGAAATAGAAAAAACCAGGAGGCACTAATTCAAACAAAAAATAATAGCACCCGGCACACAAACAAGCCTAATTAGATACGGTTGCTAAGTGGAGTCATGTGAATAGCAGATGAGGGAGCAAAAGCAGAAGATACAGCTCAGTGAAAACATGGTGACCCAGCTCTAATAGGTATTGCAGTGTTGTTTTCTGCGATTGAATAATCTTTTGCCTTTTTATAGCAAGCGTTTTTAAATGTTGGACCTGTTTCAAGTGCATTATCATCTCTTGTCTGCTGATAATTGACAGGCTTTGGATCTTTCTCTGGCTTGTATATGCTGAATCCAGATAGATTCAAGCAGAAGACTATGCTCTTGCCAGTCACGACCAGCTCAAATAAGGTTAAAAAAGAGCAAGAGAAAATCAGGAAAAGGCAACAAGCCTGATGTCCCTCCTGCAGCTCTGAAGGTTTCTTTCACTGGGATTTGCAGTATTTTTTGGTGATTTCAGCAATGTTATTCCCAGCCCAGTTCAGCACATCTTGTGCTTTGACAGCTCACTGCACCTGGAAATTATTATTTGATAAAAACTGGCAACTTCTCCCATTTTGGAAGGATTTTTTTGAAACGGGGCTTTATTCTTACTTGCCTTCTGGACTTCTGCTGGTGTAAAAGGAGGTGAAAGTGGATGTAAATGTAAGGTGCAAGAAGCACTGTAACACTGCCCACATGTTGATGGACCAGAGTCTTGACCTGGTGGTTCAGATCACCAGAGAAAGGGTTGCAGGTTTGTATTTTGGCAAACAGGCGCTGGGTGCACATATATAACCTGTTGTCAGACGAGCTGCCATGGGAGCTGTGTCCATTTATTTGGTGGTAAATACGGACGTGATGGCTTGAATTGCTACAATAAATTTGTGAGCTATTGGGGTAACTGAGATCAGAATCTGACCTCCAAAGGAGTTTTAGCTAATCTATTTTTATTTTATTTTATTCAAAATAATATTGTCATCACATCAATTTGTGAAGAAAAAGGCAATTTTTAGTTGCTGGTCATCCCGTTCACTTGATTTTTGTTTTAATTATTTGGCAAATGATCTCCCAGCAAAAAAGATAAAAGATGTAATAAACCACTTCCAGCCACTTCTCTGTGAATTGATCCCGCTCCTTCTTCATGTATTGTTGATCTTCTAATTTAATCACTTGTCCGGAGGGCATACACAATTTTGTAGGAAGTAAAAATGTCACACAAGAAAAAAGGAGGAGAATGAGAGTGGAAATCTCTTCCCTCTCCAGGCTGCGTGTCCTATATGGGAAGCAACATCCAGAGCGAGCGCTGCCCTGGGCTGGGAGGCGGAGGGATGAAGAGGAGTCTGCTTTCATCCCACCTCCATCGGTATCACTGAACTTGGCCGGGGGAAGCATAAATCATTTGGAAGCATAAATCATTCGGGGGCGGACGGACAGGCAGCCAGAAATACATCCACACAGCCAGCATGATTGTATGAGTTTTATTTTACCAGAAAACCGACCTAAAAATAGGCTGGGGAGGGTGCAGGGGGGTCCCCCTGGGCCGGTAGCCTCCGCCCAGGTGAGCTTTCCCTGCACGTCTTCACAGGGGCAGCAGTAAAAGCAATTTTCCGCAGGTGGGAGTCGGGAAGCAAAGTCTTTGTAGTGCTGGTTCAAAGGGGCAGCGACTGGCTGGAGGCAGCTGTGGTTTGCAGTGTTTAGCTGGTTGGCCATGGCAACCTCTGGCTTTCATGTACCCAAAAAAGCAGAAGCTGAAGGATTAGACATGGCTGTGCTTGTGGATGCAGCACTTTAATGATTTATTGAATTCTTTTGTGTGTTGGTTGGGGTTTTTTTTAGGGTCAGGAGTTGCTGTTTTAAAATGCTCTGTAAAAACCAGATGTGTAAATCTATTAGTTTTTAAAGTGCATTTTTATGAGTTGGAGAAAACCTGCTCAGCCTCCACGGGCTCTCTGACACCAGCCCAAACCCATGGCCCCGCTGCTCGCCCCACGCAGGTGTTCAGCCCTTCAAAGCTCCCCCTGTAAAATTCAGCCACCTCTGTGGGAGCTCTGCACAAGGAGGGCACAGCCTGGATGCCCTGGCCACAGCCTGTGTGGAGGGCACACAGCATGACTCCCCACGTTTTGGTCCCCAGGGACTCTCTGCCAAGGGACCAGAGAAGATCTGCATCTCCGGGAGAGGAGGAGAAAAAGTAATTTCTGCAAGTGCATGAGGAGGGGAGCAGCCGTGGGGTGGCTGAGGAAGGGATGGAGAGCTGCAAGACACAGCAGCTTGGGGCAGACGGTGCAGGAGGAGAAGTGTCTGAGAAAGTCCTTGCTAGGGAGTTTCTGTGAACGTCTGCGATGTGTAAAGCCAAGCTGGGACACATGCCCACAGCCCTATGTATAGACCCCATCTAAATCTACTCCTAATCTCCTCCAGGCTTAGCTGGGCTGATCCAGGCTGCAACATCTGACAGCTCTTCTCCTGAGAGCCAGCAGAAATGGGGACCGTGACGGGGATGTCCGTGGACTCTCCAAACCCGGGGCTGCTCCGTGTCCCCTTGTAATCCCCCCCTCCCAGTGTCTCCTGGGCGCAGGCTGAAGCAGCGAGCGGGACCACTGACCAAAATAGCTCTGCGTGCCTAGAAAGTGATGGTAGCCAGGGTCTGAATGTGGCTCCACATGGTTCAGGTCATGTCTCTTGTGGTTTAAAAAAAGAAACAGTCTGTGACTGCGGGCCAAGTCCTCTATTGGCATAAATGGCCACAGTCCCACTGAGCAGAGTTCAATCTATTTATACCAGAAAAGAATTTGGCCCATCAGATAGAAGAAATCCTGGACTCCTCTTTGACTCTCTAAGTTTCTGCCCTGTAGAGCCACAGGACTGGGCGTCCATAGAAAGGAAGACTAAGGGAGCTTTTTCACTAACACTGTTTTGTAAAAATTGCCGATACAGGGAAAGTCAAACTTTTCATAGGCACACACCCATCCTGATTGAACTTTCTTTGGAAACAGTTTCTCAGCAGGCGCGAACCATAAAATTCTCCCCCAGCAAAATTTGCACCCTGCTGCAACAAATAGTTGAGTTCAAACCATGCTGAGCATCAAGAATGTGAAAAAATGGGGAGGCAAGAAACCCAAATTCCAGTTCTCACTGTGGGACTTTCACCACCAGGGAAGCGTCTTGGCAAAGGGCAATTTGCTCATCCGGGGTGTTCTTCTCACTGGGAGGGTGGAGAGGGGATTTGGTTTTGCTTGTTTGTTTTATAAACGCTTTGAAAAGCTTTGGCTTCCTCTCAAATGCAGGGGAAGAGCTGAAAAAATCTCAAAAAAAACCCAAAACCCCAAACCTTCATGGGTTTTGAAAGCTCTTTCCTGCCCTGTTCCAGAAGGGGTTGTTAATTGTAGAGCATTTCAATTGCAGAAAGTCTGACTATTGAGTAGAGGAGTCTTTTTGAGTCTAACCAGCTGCGTGGGGCTTTTGTAAGTTGCTCTCGATGTCACAGAAGCTCAATATAGTTAGCATTGCTCAGAATTTTTATTGCCACTGGTTGTAAATACGTCTATATGCATATTTCATTGTAGAGACCCCTACAAGCATCTAGGAACCAAAACTTCCCTTCCACACCCCAGCCACCGAAATTAGATTATATACTGATTGCATAATTACTGTATAACAAGGTTTGCTCAGCCTCTCAGTGCACAATGCCTGTTTTCATAGCATTTTAATATGAGTGACATAATAGGCGCCAGCTTGAATAGCTGCATGCCAACGAGGCATTGCATTCCCCAAACCAGCCTGCGTTTGTAAAATCTGGTCCAGCTGCTCAGCACACAGAAGGGTGACGAGCAAACGCCTTCCAGCCCACGCTGGGCCAGGAATCAGAACACGTACAGGGAAACACTCCCCTTCCCCAGCCTGAGGTGGGATGGTTAGCACATAGCACTGTCTGGATTATTTCTTCGGGCTACCACAAGCCAGTTACATTAATGCTATGTCCTCTACATATGTGTTCCCTGCACCAGCGTTTGCAGATCTGGACCGATAATGCTCCCACTAACATTGCTCTGGCTGCTGCTGCTCTGGTCTTTCCTCTTTGCTCCGAGTCAACGATTTAAAATGGCTCAAATCCTGCACAAGGCTCATTTTTCTAATAAGTTAGGCAGCAAATTTGCTCATGTATTCAACACTGGTTTTGTCCTGAGTGGTATGGAACTGGAACAGCCCATAAACAGCAATTTGCTCATCTTTTAAGCTTTATTGTTTAGGCAATGGGTTTTACTTGGATGGTTGAAGATCAACCCTCTCTTTGCACAAAATGTTTTACCAGCTCCAACAATAACTACAACCCATTCTTTCTGCTTTGCATTTATTTGCAATTAAAATAAATGGACCAAATGCTACCAGATTAAGTGAGCACGACATTTCTGGTTGACTTACCCACGGTTCCAACAGGTCCCATTGCCCGGCGGTCGCCACGTGTCCTCTCCACCCATTGCATACTGCTAACGTTTTGACTCTTCTTTCATAAAACACAAGTCCTTCATGGATTCACTGGATCTTGTTCTCAGCCTGTCTCTGGAAGGGGCACGTTAATGGTGGATAGTTGTTACGGGAGGGCGGTCCCCAGTTCTGCATACACTGGTTTATTCTGGGGGGCTTGTGAAGAAGCAGAGCTGGGACCTGTCTCCCTGTGGTGGTAGAGTTGTCCTTAAGTGTTAGGCTGTTCAAAGAGAATGGCCTGCTCATGGCAAAGCGAAGATTATGGGCCTGGGTTTACTTAAGGTAATTTTTTTAAGGGTTAGCATAGTTGAAACATGCTATCTGGAAAAAAAAAGGTGAAGAATTTTGACAAATTTTCAGGCTTTTTAGCATCAGATGCATACACCTTGGGGGAAGAGATTTTCCTGTTCTCAGCCTTTCATTTTCCTCTCTCTCCTCTAACTTGTGGCTCAAAGTCACTCAGATCATCCTCCTTGTTTTGCCACCCCGCAGTGCTGTGACTTGTCTCTCTGGTTTGGCAAGTGCCCGGGGAAGTGCCCAGGAATAGCTGCTGCTCCCAGCGCCGGCCAGGCTGACAGCTGAGAGAAAGTCAGGGCATGACAAACTCGGGGCGATACGTACACGCATGTGTCTGCATGCAAAAGAAACCCATCTTCCTCTCTCAAAGCTATTTTCTGTTGGTGATATAACCAGCAGAGAGCTATTCGGAGAAAGGCTTTTTAAGCCTGAAGTGTACTAAGGAAGGCACTCAGGCTATTAGGGAGCTAGTGCCCTTGTTATAGTTACTACACTCCTTTCTCCTAACAGGCTAACCCGGTGCTGTTAGCACTGCAATAATGGCCAGTATGGACACACTCCAGAGCTGGGTTTTTTCACCCCTTCATCATCTCAAATCACGTTTTGCTGCAGAAGTGTCACTGATGTCAGTGGGACTGCTGGGGGATGTTAGCGATGCAGCAGGGCTGGAAGTCATTGACTCCTCCGAGAAGAGGGGACAAGAGAGGCACAGGGGAGCAGGTATCCCCCCATACTTTCTGATGCATTGAGATGCAGCAGCCCATCAGCACACCGACGGCAGGGCCTGCCTACCCCATGGCTTTGAGGCACATGGGGAAGAGGGAGGGCACGGGTCAGCCTCCATGAGCTTATGGGTGTGTTTTCCAGGCAGTGCTTGGGGATAGTCTGTCCTCTTGGCTCTGAAGGTGAGTGGCATGGCCAGAGAGCAGAGACCATCGTGCCCTCAGCCGTCCTTCACATGCCTACCTTTGCAAGGAGCAGCCCCAGCACCCCATCCTGCCCAAGTAGCTCTGTCCTTTGCTGGGTCGACATGTTTTTACATCTGTCTTCCTTACTTTGCTCCTTTGCTTTGGAGTCAGACTCACCACTCTGTGAAAATTAATTAAACAGACTTTTCAGGTGCAAAATATTCTAAAAAAGAAAAGAACCCTAGCCATAAAAATTGCTAATTGTGGGTAAAGGGAATTAATTCTTGTACATCCCTGGGGAAAGCAATGACTGGTGGGATAAGAAGACAAATGACTTTTTGAAAAAGTTTGCCTACCTTCCTTATCTACATCATGCTATTTTAAGTGTGGAAGGAATTATTTTATTTTATGGAAGGCCCCCAGCAGCCAGTGATGGTTTTAGCTGGCTCTCCGAGGACACACCAGTTTGCACGCTGCAATAGCATGCGGTTCACAGCAGCACTCAAATATTATCACTGAACTTTGCACGTCAGTGTTGCTCTGTGTATCCTATTTCCTGAAGAGTCAGAGGATATAATTTGTTCAGAAACTCAAGGGTTCTGATTTAAAAGGACTTTAGACCCCACTTGTGGTGTTGGTCCTTTATCACTGATGAAGGGGGGACCTGAACAACTGTGAAGCACAGAGGTTTCTCTTGCAAAAATGCCGGTTCATGGCACATCAGCCAGGGCTATTCCTTGACTCGGTGAGGCTGGGGTGGGAAAATCGGGAGGCAGCATTTTCAACACCACCTTTGGACATTTGCCCTTGAAAATATTGCCTGGAGAAAGGCCTTTGGAGGGGATGTGCCATTTTTGCAAAGGGCCCCCACAACCTGCCCCACGTGGCTGCACCACTCAGCCTGCTCCCAGGGCCACCAAGCCGCCCACGGCCCTGTGTCACCTCCTGTGGTGGCCGGGCACCATCTGCACGCAGGTCTGGAGACCAGGGCCATGGAGGGATAAGCGGTTATCTAACCAGCCGGGTATTTTTTATTTTCCTCGAATGAAATCAGCCCCAGCTCAGAAGGAAGCTGCGGTTCAGGCTCCGAAGCGGGCTGCAGCCCTCGCTCTGCAGCAGTCACCGTCTGCAGAGCTGGAAGCAGTAGTTTAATCTCACTGCGCCGCGATTTCCCCGTTTCCTGTGTATTTTGAAGTCTATTAATGAACCCAAGTATTCTCACATGGGAAAGGCAGCCCTGGGGTTTCCTTCACATGCCAAAGGGGTTAAGCATGTGATGATGGTGAATCTGGCAGAGGAGAACGGTTTCTGTGCTTCATTGTAAACTTCCTGGCTGCCCCACTGCAAAGCAAGGGGCTACTTTATTTAGAAAGAAGCTGAACTTTTGGGGCAGATATTACATTGCAGAAGTATTGTGTCTCATCCCCAAACAGTAGCCCCACTTCTCCCAGCTTAGTGGTAATGTAAGGGCCCAGATTTCAGATGTCAATGCCAGGAAAGACCATTGCATTTGTCTTACTGCAGTTCACAGGATCTGGGAAATCGCAGAGAAGAAGTTGGCCTCGTTGCGGTGGTCTTCATCAATCAGTAGCACAAGCGAGGGGCTTGTACATGAACGTGGGGCTCCATTGGAAACCATTTTCTTGTTCACTGAAGGCAATGGCTCATGGTACCTGAGGTCAAAGTGGAAATTTCTTTGGGTGTAGGAGGCTGGGAAGGGAGTTGCTGACATCCAGCTGGGTAAGGCTGATGATTCCTGTAGGTGGTCTCCTCTTATGTCGATATAATGGCTATCTCACAGGCTTTTAAGTTTCAGTTGATCTGGAAGATCAGAAATTTGTCCAAAGCTTTTACAAACTTGCAAGTTTTATAAAATCGTATTACCCAACTGGAGAAAAATTTTGTCTGGCATTCCCCCTTATGCCTCATTCCAGCTGCATAGACCCCAGCATGAAAACCCCAGTCCTTTGGTCTATAGGGGTTTTGATAAGTTTCTCTGCATCCATAGCAATAGAGAGGTGCTATTTCTCAATTTGCTCCAAGGTCAAGGACTACCAATGTCTGCTACTTCAAGTCCTTCTTTCAGTGTCAAAGAATCCTTCTTCAACACGATGATGTTAGGACTAAACTATCCAGCTATAATTGATTAGCAGCTTTCATGGAAAGGATCACAAAGCACTTTGTGAGCTACACACTAAATACGCAGCTGCACTGAGCCGCTTTGGGACGGAGAGCAGCAGAGGCGCAGACGGTCAGCAAACACGTGGGGCAGGAGAGGAAATGCCAGTGATTCCCAGGCAGACGTCCACTACTGCCAAGTATGCCATCGGGCCTTTAATATCCCCGCAGAGCAGATATTTTTAAAGTCTTTGCTAGACCATAGAAAAAAAAAAAAATCAGATTTTTAAGGTCTTTCCAGACAGATGTACCAAACAGAAGACGAGCATGTCCATTTAGGTCGGCCTCTGCCCCACCAGGGTGCTGGCGCGATGCATTACCGGGTCAGCGTGATCCCAAACAAGCCGAACATTTCAGGCAAGAGCGGTCACGGTGTTTTCAACTTCATCTATTTTTATCAAAACACATGGGTTGCTTTGAGCACTGATGCATTTGGCACCCAGGCGTATCCACCCCATAATTGCTCCCAGCTGCACACACACCTCATGCCCCGACAGCAGTGAAGAGGGCAGGGGAAGACCCGCAGCAAAACGAGGATCTCTCTGCTCAGAAAATGGACATTTTGACAGACTCCCATCTCACATGAGAAATGTTTTGATTTCGTTTCCTCTGCAGAACCTAAACAGATTTTGAAACCTCAGAAGTTGCCATGAAACAAACCCATTGTTCCCCGGCCAGCTCTAATTATGGCTCGCGATCAGCCCTTGCCTATTGAAGTCAGAAATTACACAGGGGAGGATTCTGGCTCTGCACAGATTTGTATGGAGAAATGTGATTTGTCACTATCGTTTTAAGCAAAGTTAACTCTTAGATTTAAGATTTTTTTGCATTTTCTGTCCCTCCTTACTACCAGCAAATACCTGCAAAAAGTGTCATACACGCAGTGTGATTACGGGAAGGGCTGATGTGAATGTGGCATGCAGCGTAAGCATGGCAATGCCCTCTTTTCTCTGGCTTTCATCCCCAGGAGTGCAGGGATCTGAGTGCAGCCCTGGGGGAACATTTCCCACGTGCCCCAGCACGGCACGGCCACCCCGAGGGCTGAGCATAGCCCGGAGCGACAGCATCCCCTTCCTCGCGTGGGCTAGGCGCTTCCTTCACCCACGTCCCTTTCCCCTAAATCCACAGGCTGAGGCTTTCAGAGTTGTCTTGGAGATTTTAATGCCAGCAGCAAAAAAAAAAAAAAAAAAAAAAAAAAAGAAGAAATGAGGCATCCAATTCCTGCAGACAGCTTTGAAAATATCAACCTTGACAGCTTTGAAAATATCAGCCTTGTATTTCTGGGCAGCTCGTGAGCTCAGAAGTGCTGACAAACTGGACAGAATTAGGGAAGAGCAAGAAAAATGAAGAAGTGCTTGGGCAGAGGGGCTTGGCCACGGTGGGAGGAGGTGCCAAGGGTTGCATGACCGCATTTGAAGAGTGAAATGTCCAAGGGGCAAGAGGGCCGTTGGACAGAGGTGGCTGCTGTCGAGCGAAGCAAAAGCCAACGTGGCAGCACACCAGGAAACCTTTCCTCACTCTGAACTTCAACCTGTTGTGAAACTTTCCCTCTGGGGGAAGTGCTGGAAACCCCCGAATTTGTATGAATGATAGCGGGGCTGGCGGGAGCCCGCGGGCAGCCCCGGGAGGATGTGCCCATGGAGAAATAAAGCTCTGGGGAGCTGGCGTACCCAGGCTCTTCTGATTTATCTGATCACATCAAAGCAACTTGTCCTGCAGGGCTTGGCACAGGCAGTGACATGACTGGCAGCCAGGTTTTGCAGAGCAGGGGCAGGAAAAGCCAAGTGTGCAAATGGTTGCTTGAGTTACAAGAGGAGTGCACAGACCCATTGTATGTACATGCACTAAATCTACAGGCCGGCATTTTTCTTCAGGATCAGGGCTTCATCTAAGAGAAAATCCTAATTTCACTATCTGAAACAAAATGAGTTGATGGCGCTGCCAAGGATTTAAAAATATAGGACTTCTTTCAAAATAATCAGTGCTGCTCTTGACCTGAATTCAGGCTGTTAGGTTTTTCATCCCCTCTGATGATGATTTTATTTTATCATCCCCGCCACTACACGGATTTTTCTGCAATGACTAATTTTGAAGACGGTAAGCTTGCTGCTGCAAAACAGCATCAGAAATGTATGGTTATCAAGAGTAATAGGTGCCAAAGGCACAAATCTTACAGCTGTGTGAAGGGAAACGATGACAGTCATCTGAATACAAAATTATTTGCATCCCATCTTTGTCTTAGTGCTTCTGTAAAAGAAAAACAATCCTTTTTTTTAAAGTGTCCAAGGAATAACATCATAAACCAAAAAACTTGCAAGTTACTGTTAAATTTCCTTTGTGGTGTCTGTAGCAATCCCTCAAAAGGGTTAGCTCTGAGTATTTCTTAATTTTGCAAGGATAACACAGGAAATGATTGCAACTGTGTAAGTACACAGCTTGCTTTTTTTCAATGAATTCTTTGTGTATTTGATTTCCATTTATACTTCTGCATTTTGGTGCACCAAAACAAATATTTCTGGTAGGAGCAAAGGAAGCACTGAATTTTTTCCTCAGAATTGACACTTTGAATAATTTCAGCCAGCTTTCAAGTTGGCTTAAAAATGAGGGTCATTGTTTGGGAGGAAAATTGCCTGGTTTATTCCACATTTTCCCAATATAATGTTTCAAATTTAAAATATCAATAACATGTAGAAGTTCAAATGTGTTTATCCATGGCTTGCACTGTGCAGTGCTCGTCCACGCTGCTGTTCAGGAAGGACAAGCGTTATGTGATATATCGGACCCATCATGACTCATCTCACATATCTGAGAAATCATTGCAGACCTTTTTTATTGCAAAAAAAAAATGGAGTTCTTCTCTGACAGAGGATAAATAAAGCTATCATGTTTTGTCCACAGAAAATCTTCAAACAGGGAAAGAAGAGATCACATTCCTCTGATTGTTTCTTCGTGTGTCATTAATTGCTATGATAATGCCATTGCCAAATCCTTTGGTATCTGAAAGCCTTTGTAACTGTCATCTTTAAAGTCATAAACCAGGGGCCCACTCCTCCCGAAACCCTCGATGTTCGCCCTGCCGGCTCTTAGGCTTCGCTTTTGCACGTTCGTGGAGATCTGGGGAGTTTCCAGCCTGGCGAGCGGCAGGGCTTGTTTGTCTTAAGGCAGATGCTTCCAAAACGCAGTGGGAGCTGGGCACACATGTTTCCAATTATCATATAAGGAAAAAAAAAAAAAATTACATTTTTAGAGGTTTCCAGATTTAGGCCTAAGTGTTTATAAAACTGGTTTCAGCTTTTAAGAATGTATTTCCTGGCTTTGAAGCTAAGAGGAGCCCCTTGACTTCATGCGACTTTGGACAGGATCCCCGACTGTTTCTGGAGCTCCAGGGCTGGAGCGGTTCAGAGCAGGAGCTGGTACCCATGGCTCCATCCGCATTGCGCCTGGGATGGGAGGGCTGTCCCTGGCACCAGTCCGCCAGCCCCACTGATTGCAACACCTTTATAAGGGTTGTCTGCATTTTTATAATGTCATCCTATAGGAGAAAAACTTGTTGTAGTCTTTGCCAATCTCCGAGGAGGCTTTGGCCAGCCACGGTCAGGAGGCACATTTGTATTCAGCAGCGTAAGAGCTAAAAACCCCGGACTATACTCAAAATCACGGTGTGGGGAAGTAGGGAGAGAAGGGTCCTGTCTTGGGACCCCAGTGCTGGATCGCTCCTGACGTAAGCTCCTCCGTGTCTTGTCCAGACCCATTACAAATAACATAAAAAAGCACCACCCCAGTCAGTCTAAATAGAGTGACTGGTAGTATTAATGTTTTAAATATATATCCTGTCCTTTTTGTCCTCTTTGGTTTTTTGCTTCTTACATGAGCGGTGAGAAGCAGTGTTATATTTTATTTTCCTTCATTTCAGCATTTGATCTACCTCCGCAGAAAGCTGCAGTTATTCCATAAAACCAGTCACTGAGGTAAATAATAGCAATCTTACCCCATAAACCTGCTGAAACTGTTGAAATACATTAAAAGATTAGAGCAATCATTATTAATATAAATTACAAGAAAACAGAACATTAGCTGAATCTGTTATAAAAAAGGAAATTTTTTCTGAGTTGGTTTTAATTTCAAATAAATAACAGAAAGAATTTTTCCAGGAACATGAAGGATAGTTTTATAACATCAGTCTATCAGAAATAATGCCCCGTCAGCTCTGTTCTCTGCCACGCACGCTGAAGTGTTCACACTCTAAAGCGCTGGGTTTTTTTCTTCAGATATAGGGGGAAAGTACTGATAATGAACATTTCATAAAAGCACAGAGAACTTTATCAAAGGAAGAGATGCATAACGCATTTTCAGCGTTGTTATTGTTATTATTATTATTATAGTACTTGCCTTTACACAATTATTATTTGATGTTTAGGTTTGCTTGAAAGGAACATCTGAAAAAGATCTGCTAAGTCAAATCCAATGCTTTTAAAAGGCACTTAATGAATTTTTCTTGCTGTGTTTATATTGAGAGGTTGTTTATTTGTAGATCATCTGTCATTTTTTGTGCAAAGTGCTTGTTTTTTTAATTCTATTAGCAAAAGTACTTGTGCAATGGGTATATGTTTTCCCGTAGAGGCAGTCCTGCAGGAGCTTCCAGCGTTTTGATTTAGTACTTATGAAATAGGCCTGTCTGGCCTCCCTGGAGACCAGTTTTTCCTTAATCGGTGGAGATAGAGATGCGGCTCTCGCTGGACGTGCCCCATGTGTCCGCACACCCCAGCGCCCAAGGACCTGGGCAGCCTCAGCCCTGCTGCGCTGCCGACATTGCGGGGTTTGGAGATGCCCGTGGGAACCAGGTTTTTGACCTCTCCCATCCACAGGGTCCTTCGGGATAAACCCACCGTGGTTAGGTAGAGCTTGACCTCCTGAAACACCCATCATCTGGGCTGTGGGGAGCCAGATCCTGCCTTTTCACAGTAATATTAAAATTCAGCCTGCATAGGAACCAAATCTTTTTTTTTTCCCCCTACTATTGACGGAAGTTTTCCATTCCCTAATTTCCTGAGGAATTCCTGCAAAATTCCCTGAGAAATTACATACGGGAGAGGACAACCACTCTGGGTCAACTCAAATACTTCATCTCAATATCACGGCAAATTTTCATTCCCACTTCACCCCTCCCACGTCACGATGCGAGAGCCGGGAGGTCGATGCAGCAGTTTAATTTAATCGGCAGAACATTAAACAATGTCACATTAGTATTAAAAATAAACGGTATAGACCAGACATCTGAAAATCAGGCAGGGGGAAGGATTTTTTTTTTTTTTCCCCTCCCGGTGTCTCTTTTTAACTCTGCAAAGGCTGTCAGAGCCGGAGCAGCGGGTAACGCAGAAACTGTCACTTTAAATTGAGGAGTTTATCGCTTCAGCTCTCCTTTCCCTCTCTTCCCTGGCCAGTCGGCGTCTGTCAGCACAACCCCATCTCTCATTAGCGACGAGGCAGGAGACGAGGCAGTACTTGGGCGATCTGACAGTTCAGGCCCTGCTTTTTACAGATTGCCTTTAGCAGCTGAACTTGTCAGACATTTTGGGTAGAAAGAGCAGAAATGAGTAATGGAGGCATCTGATTGTAACCATAAAACTCACCCAGCCCCAAAAGGATGCATAGCTGCTCCAGAAACCCCAAGAAGATATTTTAAGGCATTCGCAGGCTCTGGGGCTGACGAGGTTGTTGCCAGCAGTAATAAACTCCTGCGATCCGATCTCAGCGTACGCCCAGCCCCAGCTGTCTGTTTTATTTGGGCGAGGTGCGGAGGGCAGAAATTCCCTTTGTTTATTTTCACTCCCAACGACAGGGTCCACACGGAAACCCAACGATTCAGGGCTGTTGTTAAATCTTAATTTTATCGCCATTCCCTTGGGGGACCGGCATGAGTGCAGTTTTCTGCACTCCTTGGGGTTTCTTTGGGGGACAACAGTGCTTTGAGATCCCCCGGTTGTCATTGCATAGCTGTATTAGATAAAGCACTTAAAACTCTGCCTTTGTCAACCAGAATAAGCGGACATGGCCAGGAAATACAGGGACACCTTGCAAGCCGGTATTGCAGCACTGCAGCATGCGCTCCTCTGCCCCACGCACGCCAGCTTGGTCTCCTCCTCGAGGTGCAGGGCTCGGAAAGCAGAGGCATTTCTCATTCCTGGCCTGTTTTACCCAAATTTTACTTTTTACCTGAATTTTGACAGCACAGGATAGCACTGACAAGAGTTTTGCATTTTGCTGTGTTTCTGCAGCAGGCAAATGGGAATGGTTTCAGGCTGGGGTTGAAGCAGTGGGAGAGTGGATTTCTCCTCCCACGCTCAAACCCTTAAAACTGAGCATTTATGTCCTGGAAGTGTCTGAACCCAGGCTCTCATGATACCTGCACGGACACATAGAGGAACATCATAGGGCCAGACAGGAGTGCGCTGGACTGGCACCAAACGCTGCTCTCGGTTTCTCCACCGATTTAGTTGGCGAGTGGCTGCATCGCCAGCTGGAGGTCAGACCGACCACGTAAAATGGAGACAGTGAAGCTCACCTGCTTTGTAAATGGAGAACAACACAAGGAGCTGTAAGACAAGGCTGCCCAAACCAGAAACCTCATCCCCGACGGCCTGACTTGGTCAACCCTCCATGACCCTCAGACAGCTAAACCTCCATTTAATCATGAAACATCAGATCCCACATCCTTTCTCGGCCATCGCCAGCTCCGTCACCATCCCAGCCAAGGTCAAAACTGGCACGAGAAGTATATTGCTGAGACTGGGTAAAAAATTTTTGTTTGCTGAGCTGACTGAGAGGCTGGGGACACTGGAAGGGGGAGAGCCAGGGCTGACACGGAGCAGTGAAAAACGAATAGCTTTTAGTGCTCCTCATTTATTTTTTCCAGTTGCTTGGAATACCTTCTTTCAAGGATTTTGTTTTCCTTTCTGCTTTATTGTGATTACCTCTGATTGTTTCAAACTATTAACATTCAAAAATAAAGCATGTTTATCTCTTTCCAATATTTTTCACAGGTGTTTTCATTCAAATCCATCCAACGAACCCAACCTGAATTAACTGATCTGACTAGGCAGTTTTGAGATAAAAGCAAAGGCAGGGAGACATTCTTGGTTTTGCTGCTGCTTGCCGATGCCCACTGTGCACCTCGTGCTGCTATTCGCTGAAAATAATAGGGAACGGTCCCAAAGAATTAGCAGCTGCTCCAGCTGGACTCCTCCTGCCCGTTTATCGGAGGATGCCCGATGATATTAGCAACAGCAGCGCAGCACTAGTTTGTCTCCCGTGGTTTACATGTGGTTACAAAAAGGGCAGTCCACAACCAGCTGTCACCGAAAGCAGTGCCACTCCAGCACGTCTAACACTGCCACGCTGTCAGCGCCCACCCCGGACGCCCTCGCTGCCTTCCATCAAAGGGAAACGTGAGGAGACGTTTCGCTTGATCTGAAGAAAGCTTTTGACACAGTTAACTGCAGCATATTAATTAACAAACTTCAACACCGAGGCTCCTCTGATGCAGCTCTTGCAGGGTTTCAAAGCGGCTGTGCAGGAGGAGGGAGGGGACAGCGATTGCCGTGTACTGGGAGGTTCATGTCTCTAGGTCCTTCGCCGTCACGAGATACAGCATCCAGATGCAGAACCAGCAGCCGGGGTGGTGGCTCGGCGTGCTGGGAGGGGATGGAGCCCCAGGGGGGTGGGCACCCCCCACCCACCCAGCCAGGCTTGCCCTTGCGTTAACCTGCAGCCCGGATAACCCACAGTGGGGTTTCTCACTGTGATTTGGCCCTGTGAATTTTTAAGGAGATAGGAAAACGCAGGTTAGAGCAACCCTTCTGCAAAACACCTGCCTGGCCACGGGGCCTGCCCGGCTCCTGCTGCCCTGTGCCTCAACTTGGCTGCGTCCACGTTTGGACCCATCCTGCTCCCGTGGTCCTGTGCTCCTGCAGAAACCTGAACCAAGGGAAAATGGGGTGGTGGATGACAGCAATGTCGCAACGGCCCCAATGCACAGCAAGAGCAGGCCATAGAAACTGGGTTAGCTTCTTCTGGTGTAAATCAGTACTCCTTTGCTGAAGGCAGTGGAGTTAAAAGAGTGCAAGAAAGACTGAAATTAGGTCAATCAGATGCACAGCTCCTTTTGTGCAGCAAGGTAACCCTCTTCCTCCTTCCTACTACTCCTTTGCACAGTCAAGTAGGTCAGAAGTATCTCCTGTCAGGCAGCTGGATCCACCGAGGTAGCCCTGAAATATTCTCCAAATCAGCAGGATGTCAGGAAAAGGCATCCCTGTCCCCTCCTCGCACTGTGGTCTCTCCGGTTGCCCATGTAAGCACCTGTCTGAGGGGGAAACGGGCTCTCAGGTGGGGGCTGATGAAGGAGGGGACTAAAGCACCCCCCAAAAAGCTCAGTCTGGGCTTAACTAGAGGTAAACCTCAGTTCTAAATATCCCATTAGTCGTGCTTGCCTTCTGCGCAGTGTTTTGCCATGGGCTGTGCTTGCAAGGGACATCACAGACACAGCAAGGAGCTGCTCCAGTGGCCCCAGCAACCCCACAGCCACCTGCACTGGAGCCTGGTCCCCAAGCAGCGGCACGCGTTGCTGCAGAGACCTGCAGCCTTCCAGCGCCGCTGGTGTTGGGGTGCGTTTTCCTTCCCCAAATCAGTGCTAGGCCGGTTAGCACAGAATTGTCCACAATGAGCAGGGCAACAACTCCTCTATGTCTCTGCAGAGCCCTCTTATACACAAACTTATATACACGTCTTACATGCCTTGAACCAGTGAGACCAAAAAGAACTGCTTAACACCCATTGGAAAAGAAGCATAATTGAAACAAACTGGAAATAAGATTATTAGTGAAGCAATCCAGCTTCCTATTTTCATTCACCAGGAGCCGTGCCAAAAGGTAATTCTGAAGTCAGAGAAACTCTGCGGAGAACCGTGGTGGAGTCAGCGGAGCAGCACGGGAAGCGCTAACGTGGGTGAGAAATGGTCTTGAATCACTGAACACGTTGTTCGAGCTATAATGATTTTGTGATTCTGACTGAGAACTTTCTGCCTGAATCATAAAATAAATAAGGGTCCTGGATCACCACGGTTTCATACCAGCAGCCAAGGAGATGAAATCATGAGACTCTGAAATCCAGAGCTGCTCCCAAGTCTGGCAACTCCCCTCTGTGGTGAGGAATGAAAGCCCTGTGCCAAGTCAGTCACAAATTATAAACAATCCCAGAAACGGTGATTTCTTCTCCCCCCAGCCTTTTTCAATCTTCTCTTAGTCTTCTCTTAAACTGCTCCACGCCTCGTGTTTGCCTTCTCTCGTATCTACGTGGAGTCTCTAGCTGTCTTCAGACCATCTGCAATAGGTGACTAGCATGTGTTAGCACCAGTTCTCCCACTGGGTGCCTATGGAGCTGGAATGTGACAGGCTGGATAGTGAGGGGTCTGAATTGATTATCACATTGAGATGTTATTGTAGTCACAACACCTACGTGAGACAGCTATAGTAGCAGCCAGAATTTGGTCCAACAGAAATAAAAATGAATAATACTAATTTCTGCAATTATTTACCATTCACAGGCAAATTAGTCATCTCTTTGCCATACCTGAGACAGTAGATGCCACAAAATACCTTCAGTGCCATCTAGCTACTAAGTTACATGAAGAGATAAATTTGCAACTAGCACTAATTGCTGTAAGGCCCATCAGTGGCGTGATGTCCTGTTGCACCAGCTGATGCTCTGCCCTCGGGGGTCTAATCAGGATGGTAATGAAAGCCGCAAAGATAATTTGCAACAGTAGAAAACTCTGCTTTAAATGGATGTTTATCTAAAGTACTGCAAAGTTAATTCCTCAGAACGAAGGCTAAATAAATAAATAAACACACGCACCCCAAACCCACAGGATATTTCCTTCCACTTGTAAAGGCACTTCAGTATTGCCAGTCGCTCTGAACAAACCCAAGGAGGAACAACAGTACTTTTTGGCTTTAGCTTTTGTTTCATGAAGACGTAAAGAAGCTGTGAAACAATATGTCCTTTGCTGCCTAATTGTCTTGGGTTTCACGCTATGTCCATCACGGAGGTACTGGAGCACTCTGGCCCCTGATTGTCAGCTGTCTCCAGGACTGCTGGACTTTTATGGAAAATACAATAGTCTTTATGGACAAATACCAATTATCATGGACCCATTTTACTGCTGGTGACTTTACTGACCACCCATGATGACTGCACCCACGCTGTATGTTCATACCACAACCAAACCCCCACAACCAAGCATATGTTTTGCCAGGTTGGCGGCAGGCTGGGAAGTGGGTGGAGACCGAGTGATACAGCAAACATGTACCTTTCTGTGGATAACTCACACTGAACCATCACTGTGTGGAATAGAAAATTACGGTGACCATGTGAAACATGCAGAAATGGAAATGTGAACGGAGGGAGCACAGCTGGGGCTGCCTGGGGCAGGCTCTCGGCACAACGAGCAGTGGCTGCGAGAGGCAGAGAAATGAGCTGGTGTCTTCCTTTTTTCTCCCCAGCCCAGACCATGGACTGTTGACACACAGTCCGGTGTGTCCTGGACCATGCAAAAAGCTAAGAAAAGCAACATACAATTAATTTCAAAAAGAGGTTGTTTTTATGACATACTGTACTTTGGTGAGATTATTCCTTTTATGGTGTAATTTGTCCAGATAAAACCTGTCTAGAAATGACCTTATGGTCTGGGTATGATGCTAATAGAGGATATACACACGCTTATGCTCCCACGATGTCAAACAGCGACGCTTGGCCAAGGATCAGCTCCGCAGCTGGAGCAGGCAAGTGCCCTGCACACTCTGCAGGTCTTATCCTGCTCCAGGTGCACGCTCATGAGAAGGTGAAATCAGTCCCACCAACAAGAGCACAAGGCTAGTCCCGGGCTGGCATGGCAGCGCACATCTGGCAGCGATGCCAAACCTGCTGATGGCAGCGGGACATACATCCGAAGAGATCAGTGCCTGTCAGAGCACGGTGAGGCCTTTCATCTCCTGTTTGGAAGTCTTCACTACCTTAACGCTGGAGAGTTTATCCGGGCAAGATCAGATTGTCTCCAGGAGCAAATGGTGTTGGCACTTTCAGGGAGCCCAGGCCAGCTTCTACTGGCTGACAATCTGTCTGTAGCGTCAAAGTCAGTGGAAAAGTTTTCGGAGCATATTAATCATTGAAATTAGTGCTGAGGAGGATATTCTTCTTTGTATGGATGGACCTCGGCAGTGTGAGGTGGGTCTTAAAAGGAGCATCTGTGTGGCACCCACAAGGAGACTTTTAGTCGATACTTAAACCTTTCACCATGACAGGTAGATCCTCTGTGGCAAAAGCTGGCAATTCAAGCAGAGAAGGGCTGCAGCCCTCAGGTGTCCCTCTGAGCTGGAATTACCATACAGACACTTAAATAAAAATGAGACTGGTGCTCGAACCTGACACCACATCTCAATCCAAGCTGTGTTGATTTACACCAGCCAAAAAGAGACCTGACTTGCAGGGCCAAATCTGGCCCATGGCTATATCCAGGCAGCTGCGGTGATTTAAAAGCTCTGTCAGTGTCAGTCACCAATGGGTCTCATTGAAAGCCAGATTTATCTTGTAATCTGCACTAGGAGGCGTAAACTGCTACTGCTGCTCCCACGCAAAATAAATCAGCCCAACGCAGCCGAGAGCTGGTAGCTACGAGCATCAGCCCTTGGTCTCCCGTCTCCCTGATTTATACGTCCTCACGCTAAAGTCAGCGGTGGCCAAACGCCGGCAGAGCCCTCCCCCTCTCACCGATGTGTTTTACACCTCGGGTTATCATCAGAGGGACTCCTCCTGGAGCAGGGTGGCATTGGGTTCAGCACAGGGACCTGCCTCTTCTGTGGGCTATGGCCAGGGCGGTTTGTAAGCTCTTTGGGGGCAGGAACAAGCCTTTTGGTCAGGCTGATGCTATACCTGGCATCTCCAGGCCACCAGTCCCCGGCTGGAGTTTTCCCATGCCGCGGTGATGTGAGCAAGTGCTCCTGCGAGGAGTGCAATGGGGTGGCATCGCTGTCCTGCCTGGGGAGGGGACCCCGCTTTGCTTGGCAGAGCCTGTGGGAACGCGTGAGCTCATGGGGTTAATTCAACGTTTAGGCTCACGGTTATTTTAGGCATCCTTCTCTGGTACTGAAACACAGGCTGACGAAACTCAGGAACAAAGACAGTAGTATAATAACCGCCCAAACGTAGTCACAGGGAATATATGCCTCTGTTTCTTCACGTCCCAACTGCGAGCTTATTATTTCAGCATCTCTCCCCTTTGGGATTTTTTCTTATCACATAAAATGAAGAATGCTCTTTTTTTTTTTCAGTCTTGCACAGCACACACCTCCACTGCCCCATCGCTGCCCTGGCACACTCACTTTGCAGACAAAGCAAAACCCACAGGACACAGGTGAATGTTGAAGCCCACCCGGCAAAGGGAGTACAGGATTTTGGGGGCGCATCAGCAAAACGGCGACTGCCACCGGTCCAACGGCTGTGGGCCATTGCAAGGGGTGGTCCAGGAGGTGGAGGGAGGATGATGCTGTTCGCCTGGCCATGCCATGCGGGCTGGTGGTGAAAGCCCACACTGTTAAAACGCATCTTCAAGGGTTGTGCTGGAGTTTGCGCATTCCTTGGTGTCGGGTGAAGCCGCAGGGGTTTGGCAGAGCGGCCGCAGCTACGCCCGGTCCCTCCGCAAACAGTGTTGGCAATTGCAGGGAGAGAAATAACGTCCTGGCTCTGCCAAAAGCCACAGCGATTATCAACAGTGTAAGTAATCAAGTAAAAGCACTTTTCCATAGCCGAATAACCAGACTGTCAAGCATGCGAAGAGTAGTAGCTAAAATTGATTGCAGCTCACATGGATAATTTCTACTAGAATTACGTTATTGTATTGAAACAGTAATGCATAATGTATGGCCATGCATCTCTGCAATAAACATTTTACATTTAATTTAGAAATCTCTGAGTCATTAGAAAAGTTCTCTCATTATGTTGCAGAGACCTTTGTGGAGTCAGCAATAGCAGAGTCTTTAAAAAAAAAGTTAATGATGAAGGGAATCAGACAGATGCGAAATACCTGAGCGGGGAATGGGAGCAGGAGTCGAGCGCTGCTGCCAGCCTGCCCTGCACGCCGTCCTGTGTGGGACAGCGCATCCCAGGGGACCCGGCCACCCCGCCTTCAGCACCCAAACCATGCTGCTGGACTGGGACGCTCCACGTACCGTCAGGGAAGAGAGAAAGAAGGCAATTCCCCAGGGCAGTTCAGCCAACCTAACATTTAAATCACCTTATAGGGTTGCCTACGTCTCTGCTCTGGATGCAGAGGAGACCGCAGGTGGGAAAGCTCCTGAAATGGGTGCATGGGCGGCAGGAACATCCCACAGGGGCCAGGAGCTACACAAAAAATGGAGGTCCGTGCTCAGCCATGAAGGCATGTTGTTGTGCAACAGGCTCGTAGCAGCAGAGGAAAAATCTGCATGTCGGATCCTGAAGCTCTTGCATATGTTAACTTCCATGGGAGTCAAATCTCTGTGCTGGCTGGCTTGCACCCCAGGTGAAATTGCCAACTGGGTGGAGAGTCGCACCCAACGTGCATCCAAAGTGGTTCCCGTTGGAACTTGCTATGAGTTGTGGGCTGGTACACAGAGACCTCCGTAGTCACTGCATTTTACAGGAGGGAGATTCACTCCGTTCTGCATAAAAGTCACCCTTCTCCATGTGTTAGCTCATCTCTCTTTGCCAGTGCACAACAGCCCTTCACATCTCCCAGAGGACTTTTTCCTTCAGTAGTTTTCCATGGCTCCATCGTGGGGATCAACACCACAAGGGAGCAGCCAAACAGATCTTATTGTTTGGGTCCTTCCTCTGAGCCCTTCGTGCTGACAGCAGCTCGTGTAGTCTGCTTGCTGCTGCGCAGCAGGGTGGATCAGATGGACATGACAGTGAGCTCGTCCAAAACGTGGAGCTCGGTGCTTGATTCAACATGAAAACCACCTCCACCAGCTGGGGACCCAGATCTGAACAGCCCATGTGATTTTTTTGTCCTCTGAAAACGGGATGATCAAAATGCTGTTTGCAGGTAGCACCGCAGAACATGGTCCGGCAGCACCGCAGCGCGCTCCGCAGACCTGTAGGAAACCACAGGTCCCTGAAATCAGTGTGCATTTGCCAGAGTCAGCAAAAGCAGCCTACAGACATGAACTTTATTATTTCTTATATTCATACACTCTTTAAACTGATCTCTTTTTTTTCTTACCCCAAGTTTTACATCCTTGACTTTTACTTGGTAATCTTTCCTCTCCATGGACAAGGAAGGTTTTAGAAGCTTTAGGATAATGAAATCATTGGGAGAAAGAAAAGTGATGGGGTTTTCAGGTACCGTGCAGCACTGCACAATGGCAATTTGGAGATACAAGTGCTCTTTCTAGCTCCGATACTGCTCTGTCCTGGGGCCTCTTGCTTTATCACTTCTGCTTCCACCTGCATGGAGGGGCTCACCTGCCACCCTCTCTGCAGAGCACTTACTGTCCATCAAAGTGCCTCACACAGCACAAACGAGGCATTTTCATTATGAGCATGAGGAACTGGAGATCTTTGTCATTATCTAAACATTAGCAGATTTAATATTTGTTGTTCTCGGATTCTTGTCCAACAGCCTGTGCAGCTTTCCATATAAAGACAAAAAAGTCGATCAATATTTAGCGCAGCCACGGCATGCTATTAATTCCTCCCTGAGAGGGGGTTCTACCAAAGTTGAATTACAGGAAAAACCTGCAGAAATGATAGCAATTCCAGTCTTTAGTGGATATTACTGGGAAACAGAGTGGCCGTATGGACTTCCCACCTACCATCAGTTACCAGCAACACAACACACTTCACTCCTGACATGCACACTTAGATTTGAGTTAAAAATAAATAAAGGCAGGAAAGAAAAGCATAGCGATTATTTGTGTATAGCTGGCTGGCACGTTTGCTGACTCGGCAAGAAAGGCAAAGCGGCAGGGTCAATCCAGTTCAGCCCCCTTTTGCCCCCTCCTCCTGGAAGATGCTGCTCAGTGAGGCAAAAGAGAAAATACAACGGGGAGTAACACCAAACCAAGGCGCGTTTCAGATAAGGACTAATAAAATGCAGTTCTGACGTACAAGGCCTGTAGGGAGCTCCTGTGCATGGTGCCAAAGCCTCACGTTAAATGCCTTAGGTAGAAAACGGGGATAATGACATTTTTCTCCTCCGTGTTTGAGATGAATGGAGGATGCCCACACCACGCCTGCCCTGAAGCGAGCAAATGCCCTTACCCCGCTGGCTGCTCACGCGAGGGTCTGCTCAGCTGAGAGGGGAGGTTAGCAGCCTGGGCTTGAGTGTTTTGCTGTTATTAATTATCATCCCCATCAATACGGTACGTGAGTCAGCAGGAATCTGTTTGGCCGTGGCAGAAAAGGCAATGTCGTGTAAACAAGTCTAGCAACGAGGCTTTGTCTCCCACCTGGGAGATCACCCACCGGTCCCAGCGGTCCCAGCGGTCCCAGCGGCGGCACAGGACAGCTGCCCAGGACACCCGACGCCAGAGCCGCCTGGCACGTGGATTTGGTATCATAATAAAGCCATTGGTGCCAGGTAGCCGCTTAGCAGGAATGCCACAGAGGATGCCGGGCTTTGGGCACAGCGTGGCACAGGGGACCCTCATCCCTGGGGTGCCGGGGATGGGGGCGGCGCGAGGACACACAGCCCGTGAACCGCCCTCAACCTCCAGCGTGCCCAAAGCTGGGCTTTTGGTGGCCCTTGTCTCTAATTTGGGCAATCAAAGGATGAATGCTGGGTGCCCTCATACAGCCTTCCTGAGCCGGTGGCGTGGGAGCGCTGTGGGGACGGGGCTGTGCAAGGGGAGGGGATGGAGAAGAAGAAGAGACATCAGAGTGTGTGTGCGTGCGTGCGTGCGTGTGCGTGTGTGTGACTTCAGGCACCACCTCATGTCCCTGCTTTATTTATTCTGTGAAGTATAAAACCACATGGAAGATGTTTGAGGTTATCTGAATGTTGAAATAAGTTAATCTCTCCTAAACAAATGATGTACTTCTGACTCATTTCTAAGAAACTTGGGCTCCTATGACCAAGCTTCCTTTACAGTCATCAGTGAATTTTAAATTATAAACCAAGACGACATAATTTTCAGTGAAAGATGCCTCCCGTGCATTTTGTGGGTTTGATTTAACAGCAGGAAGACGATACTGAAATATTTGAGTCCATAACAATTAATGATTATATTCTGGGTTTTATAGCCGTATCACCGTTCCCACCACGGGTCCCCTTTGGTTTTTTGCACTGTTAACAAACACAAAGGTTGCGTATCTTTACACCCAGTAATTACCTCCACGTTCATGCTAACTTTACGGAGATGCACTGTTTTTCAAGACCCACAAAAGGCCTTGACCTATAAAATTCAATTTCAAATGGTAAAAATCCCCTGGCCACCATAGACACTGGTGACAAACTAATGTGTTATGTTCCATAACGGTCTGTTTTGAGTACTGGCTTGACCTGTAAGTGTTCTGGATACAACCTGACTAAAATGGGTTTTATTATTTTCCATTAGTGCCTGCTGCAAGAAAATCAACTGGCAGTCCACAGGGGAAATAAAAGTATTTTTCTCCTCTAGATAGCATCTGCTGCAAATGTAAACGGACCCATTCCCAGCCCTCTCCTTCCTTCGGTTTCCTTCCAGCCCTCTGACGTGACTGAATTTCCCAAGATTTGTGCTTCAGTTGCAAGCTCCGAGGCAGGGCGAGAGCAGGAGATGCTCCCCGGCCCTGCAGGGCCCACGGCTGCAGTGGGGTGATGCTCGGTCAAACCCCCGGCCAGGAGCTTGTTGAGGATATGCACCATCACGCCGAACCGCGGTGGTGCAGGAGGAGGAGTGCGGCCAGGTGGCGTTTCTCATATTTGCAGTCGGACTCACTGGGCCTAGGAACTTCTTTTTCTTTCTCTACGCTACGCACGCTCATGCTGCTGTGCAGACCCGCAGACCCACAGCACGCCCATCACACCACGCGATGTCAGGCAGACCCTCGTGTCGCGCGAGCACGTCTCTTCGTGCAGGCACTGTGGGACTGGGCTGATGGCACGCCTTCCCTGGCCTCATCTGTGCTCGGGCATTGCGGCCGCACGGGGTACCCCTGCCCTCTCCCAATGGAGACACCCCCCAACTACAGCCTGACCCTGCCTGGCGCTGCCTCCCCGTCCCAGGAGGAGCACGTGCCCCTCGGGCTCTGCTTCCACCCTTTTTTTTTTCTCCCCCTTCCCAGCAGCGCCCACCAAGCTCATTTGCCCTCCTTTCATTTCCCAAAATTTCTTTTTTTTTTTTTAAGGTAAATTATTCAGTTAAAAAAATCCCCCAGCATTAAAACCTGTCTCACGTCGTCTTGTCTCAGTAAAACAATGACATTTTCCCCTCTTTGATGCTCAGATCTAGCTCTGCAGGAAATTTTACTACCATGACTCTTTCATCTCTCTTCTGGTTTGAAGATAAATGATCCTTGGACTCTTCTGGACCTGCATAAATCACAAAAGCAATCTCCTAAGAGAGCTGCCTGTGGCACCAACTTCAGCGGGAATTGAAAAGGACAGTCAAAAATATCCATAGTGCTTACACGAGGAGTAACAGAGCCGGGGTAATTCAAGCAACGTCTTCTCCTTTCGGTAATCAGGACCACAGCATGGAGAAGAGGATGATGGTGGGACCGTGGCACTGGGGGGATGACAGCCGTGGGACGCCATCCTCAGCAACGCTGAGCATCAACGGAGAGAAACCACAAAACTGGGCGACTTCCAAGGACATGGGACTCACTCCCAAAGACAAACAGGTCCCAGTGCATCCTCGCGGGCCACTGAATTCGGTCCCAGATGTCAGATGTGTGTGACACTATCCCTTTCCTAACTGCATCCAGCTCTGCCTGCAACTGGGCAGGGGGGAGGGCTGTCCCCCCATTCGATCTCTGAACAAGACACTGAGGCTGAGGCCTTTGGGGAGTCAAGTCTGGGGTTTAGGAGAGGCAGCTCGCCTTATATTGCAAACCGATTTTAGCCTTTGCTAAGGTTTTGTATGCAAGATGGAGAAACGCAAATGGCTGCTGCTGTGTTGGTCTCAGCATCATCTTTTTTATTCTAAGAAACTTCCCCTGAAGGTCTGATGTGATGGAGATGACAACCAAAGCACCCAAAACTTGGCTCGGGATGACAGCCTCTGGGCAAGACCTCTCCTGCTTGGAAACTCCATGAGAAACCATGGGGGAAGAAAGGCAGCATGTGGCCCGGGGAAAAGCTGGGAGTTAATCTCACATCTCCTCGCTCAAGGCTGATTTGGCCAAGCTGGAGCATGGCACATGCAGGGAAAATATCCCATGCCCTGCGCTTGCTTGAGAGATGGCTATGGGGTGGGCAACGGTGGCCAGCTCACACGCTGCCAGAACAAACGTGGCTTCAGCTGCACTTGGAGTAAATCAAATCCTCTGTTGCATGAAGGTTTGGGCACTAACAAGAGTGCAGTCCTTGTCCCCAAGCACAGCTGCAACCTGCCAGCGCCCTGGGATGGGGACCCAGGCGAACGCCGTCCCTCGGTCCCTGTCCCAGGGCGCTGGCAGATTGCAGCGACAGCAAACACTGCTCCAGCAGCCGCTGATGCAGCAAGCAACCGCTCCTGGGTGACTTGTGCTTTTCTGTGGGCTGTAGAGCTATTTTTGTGTCTCCCCTTGCTTTCACCCGATTGCAACTAGATACCACATCCCCATCAGCCCTGAGCAGAACGCGTGGCATTGCTAACGTAAAGCACCGTATGCTTGTAGGCAAGGAGATGGGGTTTCTCACTTCTTCTTTTTCCTTAAGCAAATTTTTTAAGCCCTACTTGCCAATTAGTTGTGTTGCTCATCGCTCCTCATAATTTGGGAACATCAGCCGAGATCATTCAGGCAGGGCTGCTCCCCATTAACAAAGGCGTTATCTTGAAACTGGATTTAACACAGACCCCTGTGGCACTCCGCTCCCTCCAGTCTGATACGGTACTTCGTTATCCCATTTCCACTCATAAGACTCTGATCCACGGCAAAATCATTTCAGTGCACACACATACCCAGCTATTAAAACAGATTTTTACAATAAAGCATCACCACCCAGTACAGTGATGACCCTACCGATGAGTTAGCAAGCATCCTTGACATGTAGCAAGGAGCACATGTGACTGCTGGGTCGTGGGGACATCTGGCATAAAGCATAACAAATGATGCCCTCTATTCTTGCTCCATCTTACTTGGTGTTGCATGGGCATCCCTCAGTTTCCCATCTGCTTTATTCAACTCCATCCACCTTCATTTAAGAGGTAGAGAAACAGGAGACAGTACATGTCACGAGAGCTGGTTTTTGGACTAATTCTCCTTATTTCCATCACGGAGCTGCAAACAGAAGCAGCATCTTGCTCTGAGCTCTAAGCCTTTCTCCTGAGATAATCAAATCAATAACTCTTCAATCAATAACTCTTCAATAAATCAAAAAGCTCTTCATGCAAGTTTAGGGATTCCCACGCTGGGATATCTTTACCGAAGCTTGAGAAAATCAGGCCTGATTTTCACGGCTGCTTGATTTTTCCCCTTCTCTTTTCTGACTTGGAAAAACTTGGAAGTGTTTGTGTTGCATTTTCCACACGTGGAATTACTGATCTAATTTTGGTTTCTTCCTTCCTTTTATTTGGGTACAGCTAAAAAGCGGCCTCTCACCACAGTGGGAAATGACAAAGGGACGTCAGCCTGGAACGAAACCTTGTGAGCAGGAGGAGGACAGTCAGAGAAAATGGTCTGAAAAGCAATGGATGGAAAGACAGGAGGAGGAGGAGGGATGAACATTTCCACTTCAGCCGGGTGTTGCAGGCGCGGAAGGGAGAACACAGTCCATGATACTTTGCTCTCTTCGAGAGTGATTTCTGCAAAGTCTTCGTGTCCCTGTTGACACTGTGGTCACTGGGACCATCAGGCTCCACAGCTCACCCCTGAAATGAAGCTCTCCCAGCCTCTTCCTGCAGCCCATGGAAGGATTTGCCTGTTGTGCTCACCTCATGGGGGGTTTGCAAAGAGGCGTGGGAGGATTTTCAGCTTTTGAGTGACTTGCACAATGTCTTCACTACAAAACAGAGGGACCTACATGAAATAAAACCTATGGGACTCAAGGGAGGCTTGCTTGGGCTCCTATATGTGACATATTTGTTGAATGCTGCATAAAAATATGTAATTCTTTTTGTGCTGGTGCTGTGGAAATTCAGAGCAGAATTTCCTGCTGTAAATCAATGGATCTGATAAGATCTGCCCTCTGTGAAGTGGATGGACCTTCTCTGGCAGAAGAATATGATAAATCTACCAGTCCATGCCCAGAAGTGAAAGATAAATACGCAGGACACAAGTTGCATGTATGAGACACAGGCAGCACACCCCTCCTCGTCTGTGCTTTCTGCAGGGCAGGATGTATGAGGGTCTTTGAATCTTTTGGTGGCTTTGTTTGCACGGTATGAAATCTTTAGGTCCTGAAAAAAAGCACATTGCAATGCAGAAGAGAGAGCTGCAAACTGGCATAACCAGTCCGTAGATACATCCCATACTTTGACATCAGTTTTCACTGAGAACAGGGGAAAAAAACAAAAGTCAAAGTCTTCCATGAGCCCCCCGTGGTGGCTGGACCACTGCGCTCATTCACTGAGAGCAGCCCATGAGGTGCCACAAGAAGGGCCAGCAGGGCAGGGGTGTTAACCTAGAGACAGAATTGTGCACTCGGATCTTTTTCACAAACCAAGTGTGTTGATTTGGCAGAAATTTCATCTTTCTTCGGGTGATTTTCAATGAGAAAAATACTGCTGGGCTTCAAGGCTTACTGAATTACTCATGGGAATGAGTGTTGGTAGAGTTCAGCAACTGGTCCAGGAGGCTTAGCTAGCGGCCAACACCAGCTTTCTTGCTCAGATGGTTACGTAGGTATTTTCAGATCTGGAGGACTACAGACGCAGCCTTCATCCTGCATTCAGTTGTGTGTTTGTAATTTATCTAGCAAAGCTCTGTGGGCTCTAGGGTGCAGTTTTATTAAAATGTCCTTTTTCCCTAACTCAAGAGAATGGTTACAAAACATCCTGAAATTTGTTTTTCACTCTTCAGGGCTTCCAGAACTTCGTGCTCATCTATCTTATGTTATTTTTCTTTCTATTTGTGGTTTTGAGGTCATGGCTCCAGAAATGTTAACTCTTCAACTGAAGTTCAGAGCCAAAACCAAATTCTTCTTGGAGGAAATACCGAAATTTCTACTGGTGCCTCACAGCTGAAAAACATGGAAATGAATACATGGTAATTGATCTATCTCTCTGATCAAAAGGTACCTCAGCGAAGTTATGTACTCATGGAAAACGCTGTATGATAGTGTTGGGTGGATAGCGCAAACAAACACAAACTTTCCCACAAATATTTGCTTGTCTTAAATTAATCTGCTTGGCTCTGCTCATGGCTCTCCGGAGTTTATTTTCCACAAATATTCTAACAAGAGCTTGTTGGCAAGAATACACATAGAAACCGCTCAAGGTAATATCTGAGGAAACTATTTTTGAAGGTCCGTTTTAAGGCCAGCAACCCTAAAACCCTACTATTTTCATGCCTTTGGACTTACCAGCCCTGAGGAAAGGGCAGCATTCCCCTTGGAGGAGGCCAGGCGTGGGGATGTGGCTCTGAGTCATGAGTCAGATCCTCGTTCTCCCTCTGCTCTGGGGAAGATGTTGATTAACCAGTGACAGCTGGAGAACTGAGACTGCACTTCCATGGTCAGAGAAGGACTCTAGAAACGCTCTTGCCCGCTCCCTGACTTTGCGTTACAGGAAGGCAGGAGAACCAAGGGTCTCCCCTCCTCCCTCTTCCTTGGATGCAGATGGTAGCTCAGTGCTGAAGTCCTGGGTGGTATTGCAACCCCAGGATACAGCAAGGGTCCCAAACATGCAGGGTGTATGGCCTGGCTGCACCCCAATTCTGCCATCCCTAGTTTTGGCAGGAAGACAGCGGTGTGCAGCCTGGTGGGGAGCTTCCCTTCCCTTCCCTTCCCTTCCCTTCCCTTCCCTTCCCTTCCCTTCCCTTCCCTTCCCTTCCCTCCCTGGACACTTAGGAGACCAAGATCCTGCTGGAGCAGGCTGCAACATGAATCCTCCAGGCAGTTTATATGTTGCTTGAGAGGACCAAACAGCATTACTTTAAGTTCATGAACTAGTCTCCATATTCCTTGTAGCAGCTCGAGTCAGACTTGCACTGCGAATGCAAGGCTGGGGACATCTTCTCTTTTCGGCGCTTGAACAATGGAGCAGATCCCCGGGGAAGCCCCACAGCACACTTAACTTGTACTGCAAAACTGGGCTGCTGGGGCTGCATCTTCCAGCTCGCTGCCGAGCCTGACATCTTCAAGTCTGGCTTCATTTTGATTCAGAAGAAAATTTCTGAAACTCTCCTCAAAGCCAAAGGGGAGACAACTCTGGATAGATCAAAGCATTTCTTTTTTATTGAGACTCCTTTATTTTCTATTATTATAATATATAGTAAACAATAAAACTGGAAAGCCACTCCAGAGTGGAAAAAAAAAATATTTCACAGTGTTTGCTGTTTTCTTTTTCTTCTTTTCTTTTAACCTGGTTACCTTCTGGGGGAACGTGCATGATTTTGAAAGCATTGCGATGGAAGTAGGTATTTCACTGGCAAAGAGTTTCAAACTTGTCCTATCAGCTCTATTAATAGTACTTAGCACTTATTCAGGTATCTTAACCAGAGTTTCTCAAAGCACATTATGAAAGTGTATCAGTCCTATTCTGGTTCAATCTGTCTAAAGCTGAGCTGGAAAGTTTTAATTTCATTTCTAAATCACCGTTGCCAAAAGGCCTCTGTGAGTTACACTAGTACAGTCAGGAAACAAAACAATTTCTCATGACGTACATCAAAACTGGGCAGCACGAACTGGCTGCAGCTCCCCTGGAGAGGACAGAGCGCTGCGCCAGGAATCAAGAGATTCCCCTCTGCCACCACCTTCCCACGGGGCTGTTTGCAAGTCTCCTCATTGCGCGCCTTTTTTCCTCCTCCTTTAGGCTGCCGCGTGTGTTTAGACTGGAAATCCTCTGGAAAAGCACTGTGGCCTCCCACTGCCATTGCCACTAACGCTACAGCGTGAGAGAGCTGTGCAAATCATTTTGGAACAGGAGATGTGACAAGGTGGAAGCAAAAATCACAAGCGTTTTTGCGGAAATGCTACTTGAAAGCATTTTAACAACTCTTTTGGTTTTTAACATCTTTTAAAAAAATTAAACAGCATAAAAATTACTCATTGGACTTACAGAAAAGAATGACTCTTGCAAAACATGATCACAAGCAGTCGTGATATTAGCAACCACCCCTTCAACTTTATGGTTATGTAGGCTCTGAATGAGAAAGGCAGAAGGGTATGTTTGTAAAGGAAACCAATTTTTCATAGGTTTACTCCCTCCACAGTGGGAGACCACAGATTGAGAAGAGCTGACTACCCTTCCGGTAGCAATAATGCAATTATGTTATTCATAGCGAGAGAGAAAAACACCGGTTGGTTTTTTTTGCATCATAATCCGTTTACCTCAGAATTAACCTTGCTGGACACAGATCTGTTAACTTTTACCATGCTTCTCCAATTAAACTATTGAAGTCTGAGACAGAAATAGCTACCCACAGCTGTTATGAATTGATATGTTTCCTGATGATGCTTGGCGCTGCCTGCAGAAAAAAGAAAAGTTTCTTATTTTATTCTTTGCCACAAAGTTAACCTTTTTTTTTTTTTTACTATTTTTAATATTCTTTCATTGCAAACTGATGGTATTAGACTGCTCTGCTTTGCTTTGCTTGGAATGGAAGGCAGACACGCTACTTGAGTGTGCTCCGTAATGGTAGCTTCATACCTGATATTTTTGTTTTAGAAAAAGGAAGGGTGGAGGGCGCTTGCAGGGCTGCATAGCTCTAAGTGCATCAAGTTACACTGGAGCATGCATTGCACTTCCAGCGCTAACGGAGCTACAGACCCTTAGATGCCCTCTGCCCAGCTGGTAATGACGGAAAGAAAGGGACAGATCCACTTGAGGCCAACATCCTGAAAACGCCTGCTCACACGCAGTGGCAGCCGTGGCTTTAGTGTGTGCTCAGAATGGAAATCCCCAAATCTGCAAAAGGCAGAAAAATGGCAAAATCCCCAAATCTGCAAAGCCACCTCTGCAAACTGTTTCATGTACGTACCAAGGAAACGTAGATCTTTAGAAACACATCAAGTGAGGTCTCTCTGATCTTTCACACCCCTGTTTAGGACTCCTGAGGGCTGGCCATCACGGCTGAAGGACATTTAAGCACTGGTTGAATGTCACATCTGCAAAGTATAAGCCTTGATATAACTTTCTGAGCCTTCGTTGAAATATTAACTTAATTACCAACAGTCAGATTATGTCCTTGGGACATAAAGTGTGATTACAGAAAACAAAGTATGGGAAGATGTTTAAAGTGAGAACAGTGATAGCAAAACCCACACGAACTGCTGACTCGGTGGCAAAAACATTTCTACGGTACAGACGAAGCAGCCCAGCTGCCAGGATCATCTGCACAGCCCTTGGCAATGAGATAGCCAGACACAAGGGACTTGCCCGCAACCTTCTTGACTACAAAATACCCAAACCTGCCTATTCATGGGGCCCAGCAGAAGTAGCAGCATTTTGGGAAGCTGCATCATTGCAGGGCACCCTGGGGTGGGAAACCCACCCACCCCAGATCCACGTGCCCTGCTCGTCCAGCTGTGTCCTGTGCTGTCTGCAGGCTGCCCTTGTGGGTGGGAGCCACCGGGCACACAGCCGCTTTGCCAACCAGCAGAAAACCAGCCACAACTTTCCACCTGCAGATGGGCTGGTGTGTAATCCTGATGGGGCTTGGTTTTCTTTTCCATAATCTCCAATATTGCCTTGATTCAGAACAAAGTAAAGCATTGAGTGTCTCCAAATAACTTGTGTTTTCTCATCTTATGCCCCCTGCTCCGTGCATTACTCTCGTTTGTCTTCCCTTGCGCTGCATCTAGAGGAGAGATTACAAGTTGCACCATCAGCAGCCAAGCAAGGTCTAAGCCACAAGGAAGGATCTGAGTCATCTCCCTGAGAGAATATTTTAGCCATACATCATTGTTTGTTTTCAGGCAAACCAGTACAATTATGCAACATAAATTCTTTTAAAGCATTTGGGACTTCAGTTCAATTTAAAATCCTGTAGGTTTTATGGCCAGAATGAGTGATTACTAAGTGTGTGCATACAAATGAAGACTTAGGAAGAAGCATGTGGGGAGGATTAAAGGGCATGTGGAGCCTCATGTGCACGCTGGGCAAGCTCCGGCCAGGCTGTAACAGAGGATGGGAGATCTGAAGAGCCCACGTCAAAAGTGGGTTATATTTATGGCTCCGGAGCACAGTTTTGCTCTCCCAGTGCGGTGAGCGTTCTCTGTGAGGACAAGGCCTGACTGCAATCTCCTGCAAGTGCATTTCCATGGGCTTCAGTAGAGCCGGGTGACTTTGCCTAGATTAACTCCTGATTTATGCTGGCTTAAATGGGGATGAAAATCTGATCTATTTAAAAACAGACTCGGTTACAACAGGAATAGAGGGAGACATTACAATGTCTCCAATCTAAATATTTTATTGCTCCAGGAAAGTGTTAAGCCAGAGGTATAAGGCTGCCTGTTCGCCCTCGGGCAGGCAGGATGGCGGGGTGGGCCATGTGGGCCATGTCCCACAGCCCTGGCACCTTGAGCCCATTCGACTCCTTGCTCTGTCAGCCCTCTGGGGCTGTGGGGAAATCACAGCCATTGCTGAGATGCTTTTACCACCACCCTCTGCCTCCTTCCCCTCCCAAGGCAGGGGACTGCATGGGGTTTTTGTCCCTTTGACCCCACAGGGTGACAAAGGCCCCTGTCTTACCTTCCTTTTACTTTGCTTTAATTAACAGATGGAAAACAAATACCCCCCTTCAAGCACAAACTCCATGCGATCCGTTCCTGAGCGACCAAGACGCAAAGCCCTGGTGTGTAACCTCGAAAGCTGCATGCACATCCAAAGAGCTCAGCAGCTGCGCTGAGCGCCAGCAGGACCTGCTCGGTGCTGAGCGTAACCACCAGTCCCAGGGCTGGTGGGGCAGGAGGCAACTGGGAGGAAACACACACCCAACCCGCCCCCCCCAGCACCCAGCTCAGCCTTGGCACTCATAGGCGCTGCCTGCCGCGGTGAAAAATGTACACAGTTATTAAAACATTACCAGGAGCAGGATGAAAGAAATCAGTAATTCAGCACTTGCAAAGTAAACCAAATTGCCAACAATATTTTTTTTACCATCATCATCATCACTACTATTTAAAGGCCCAGTGCTCACTGTCGTGCTGTTACGTGAGACTCAGCCACCACTGTACCAACAAGGTCTTGGTCCTTGTGAACTGCAGACCCCAGCGAGAGAACCAGGAGCTAGAGATGCAACAAGCAGAAAGCAAAGAAAAAGATCCCAAAGCCTGGCTTAACGTACTTTCTTTGAAACGTACTCTCATGATTTTGGGAGGCCTGGCAAATAAATCAGAGTTTACAATGCCAGCTACCTATTTAGTTATTTGTCCTTCTGTATAAAGGAGTGGAGTCTACAGTATTATTTTTTTGTCTCTTTTTTTAGGGGAATATACAGACAGATTTGTATCTCCACATTCATTTTTTACTTACACAGATGTAAACTCCACTAAAGCTGGGGAAATTATTGACAACTGATACTGAGGCAATCCAAGGCCAGACTCTGACCTATTGATTTCCCCAAGATTGCACAGGACGCATGTAGTTCATTGCAGAATACAGTCTTTGTTTGTTTTGTTTATTACTCAATATATAACAATGTGGGATATAGAACAACACCGAACTGCAGAAATGCCTGAGGATTTCTCTTTAATTGAAATCAGGACTGGGAACATCCTTGTAAATCAAGAGCAGTCAGCCTCTGAGAAAATTCATTGCTTTTGCAAAGTTTACTTTCAAATGGGATTTAGCTTTAACTCTTTGTCTCTCACACCAGCTCAGCTAAATAATTTTTAATGATTTCTCTGAAGCGGTTACATGCTGTTCAATAGTCTGAAAACTTCCAGGCACAACAGATGCTGGGCAGGATTCTTATTTATACTAAAGCTGTGAACAGTAGTTGAGAAAAATCAAAACCATGTAACTATTCGAGATATTCCTGATATTGGTCGAAATCTGTATTTTTAAAAAGCTGGATGCTCTTCCGAATCAGGATTTTGGTTCAGTCCATTAAGAACCTACGGGCCCTCCTTGTAAAATTATGACCCAGATCTGAATTTTACTTACGTTTGATGCTGCTTTAGATTAACTTTTAAGTCAGAGCCCTGTAATTGCAATGCAGAGTGCAGGCCACAGAGAGCTCTTAACTCCATCAGCAGGTTGGCTCCAGCTACAGGCCTCTCTGAGAGCGCTTCAGCCCCCAATAAATGGGTGCCAACAACAGTAAGCAGAAGAAACATCTAAGCTCTGATGTCCTAATTACAGTCCCCTCATTTCCCACACTGGAGCTCCTTGTGCGTTATGAAACATCCAAACAACAGTGTTTCTGCTTAGCTAAAGATTTCACAATGGGACTTTCCTTCTTCAGCTGTATTTTTCCAAACTCACATTTTCAGAGGCTCTCATTTCAGTGCATTTATTGGATTGAGATGTCTCGTAATTATTTATAACAAAAGGGTTCATCCTTCCAGCCTATTGTAAATGGGCAGCACGCTGAAAGCTAAGTTAGCAGCAGCAGGCTGCAAGAGGATCAGGGTATTAAGATTAATGCAACAAATTTGAATTCTTCCATCCCCTCCCTCCAGTAGCCCATCTGTGTGTGTGTGCGTGTGGCTGGGAAGGAAAAGAAAGGGCTTCTATGCTCCTGGATAATAGCAAACGCTACTGAAGAGGAAAAAGGAAAACACTGTTTATCCCTAGCAGGAAGATAATTGATCTATAGTCTGCACACAACTGGTCTCAAAGCAGCCAGTAGCTACACAGAAGAGACTGTAGCTAACCAGAGCCCAAACTAGCCTGTCAAACAAAAGCTTTATAGGGACACCAGGGAGAACAAAAGTAGCACATTTCATTCCTTCGTAATAAATCTTCCATCTTTATTGTGCAGAGATGTTTTGCTCCTGAGCATGCCATGTTTCGGAGCGGGGCCTGCCCCCGCCACCCCCACCGAAATGCTTGACAGCGACCCAGAGCATCCAGCCTGAGCCGAGCTGCTTTATCGGCCTTTGGGTTTTATTTTCGCTGTGCACAGCCAGGCCCAGCTGTTCTCTGCACCCTCAGACAGCGGCAGCTCTTGGGCTCCAGCTCTATCACTCTCTATTTTATGTGCGCTAAAGGTAATAAAATAACCATTTCTAAATTTAACTAGCATTACATAATGCAGCTATTTATTATGTAAAGCTGCTGTTTACAATGCCCAGAATATTGATCACTATAAAAAATGCAATGCAGCTAGAGCTCATATAAATTAATGTTACTGTTTTCCTTTCTTTTTGTTTAAAGGATCAATCAAAGGTCTAATTTGTTCTCGTGAATTCACCTCTGCAAAGCATGCAAAGCACCAGGCAGCACATTGTTTACTGTCATTCAGGCTCGCGTGCAGCAATCAGCTCAGAATCTGGCAGAGGATATGTAAAGATGACAATTTGTTCATTATCCGAACCATTGGAAAAGGCAAATAAAGCATACTAACCTGCTTTATTTCAAATCAGGTCAATTTTTTTTTCCTCAGCTATAAAGCAGCAGTGGCAACCACTTAAGAATTCTAGCATTATGACCGTATATCATCATTATCACCTACACTAGATTATGAATAGGTATTTTCTTACAATAGCACATGAAGCCTGAGAAAATGAAAGATGTTTTCCTATTCTTTAGGCCTTTTGGGGGTAGAAAGAGGGATGGAAAAAGAGAATTAAATATTAACAGAGCGAACAGATCACTAAGCAAAAAACAATTAAATAGCACAGCATTCATTCAACAATAACACCAAATCATGATGCAACTGCTGAGCGTGGGGTGACATACTAATCATGGATTAAAGGGACTGATTTGTGTCTCATGAGTATTCATGGGCAAAACTTGATATGTGCAAACTGATCTCAGGGAAATATGTTTTGTGGGAAACATGAGGTTATACTAGTGTCTGAGCAAAATGATGATGGCTTTTCTTTACTGTGCCTTAGGGAGAAAGGAAATATTTACCTTTTTATTTCCTACCTTCTTTTTTCATGGAGTTGTTTTCCTCCTCTCTACCAAATGACACACAGATTTTTTTTCCCATCTACCTGCCCATTCTTGTACTTGCCTGTACAAATACAGGTGATCATAAAAAAACACTCCCATCATTTGATGTCACTCAGAAAATCAAAGGTTGGAATGAACCACAGAGCATGCCATTGTGGCCAATATTCCTCTAACGGCATCCAGTAGCCAGTGTTTCTGAAGATGAATCACCCCTATAAACAGAGAATGAGATGATGTAAATCCAGCCCCGTACCAGATGTGCTGTCAGCAGTTGCACATGGCTTGTCACATGGAGAAGAGGCCATGGGACAGCAAATAGCAAAATGTCCTACCTAGGTGGGAGCATCTTTTCTGTACCATTAGAGTTGCCTGGCTCGGCTTCAGTGCAAAGATTGCTGTTAGTCATACAGTACTACACAACCTTTTTTCTTCCAGTTACCTTCAGCTCAGGATGTAGGAAAATTAAAAACACTAATGGGCCAAATTATAGTCTCCTGGTGAAATTTCCTTCATAGACCAGATAAGACCCCAAGAAACCAGCTAGTCCAACTAGTCCTGTACTGAGAAAAGGTCAAATATACTAAATAAATAGCTTTCTCTCTACTCACTCCACAAGCATGAAGGGCACACCTGCCTCATGGAAAGCCACAGAGCTCTACAGCTCTTCCAGGATCAGTCCTGTCTCCTGCTCCTACTGCTCCTGGGCCTTGCATCATGTCACTGGAAGTCTTCTGCTGGCCTCCAGCCACTGCTGAAGCCATCAGGTAGGAGACACAAGAGTAGTGCTGCTGAGGCCATCTTAACTCCTGGGGTCAAGGATCAATGTGCCTTCTCTGCTCTGCTCTGCTCTTGGTTCTCCACTCACATTCCTCACTTGGCATCCACCTGCCTTTGCCCAGGCTCCTTTCAGCCCCAGGAAGGAAAACCGTCTCTAGTGGTGTCTGAACACCAGCTATTGCCATGTAGTTAGGGGGCCACGTGCTTTGTGCAAAAGAGTCTCGGGAAATGATCCCTTGCAATATTTTCCACTAAACAACTACTCTAAAACAAGGATGAGGTCACCTGTGACTTCAGCATCACTTGAGGAGGCCATTGCTGGGTATCCTGGGGTGTCTGACTTACGTAGCTCCAGCCCTGGTAGAGCAGACAGGTTTCTTTTCCCCATTTTACAATTTGGAAAGTCCCTGATTACTCCATCTACGTCTTCATCTTTGCCATCAATCAACAATGTCAGTGCATTCACTGTTTGTTAATACGGAGATTGCTCTTCTCCATCAGCCTCTGAGCAGTTGTCTTCCTTTCAGCACAGTGAAAATCCAGCAGCTAAGGCAGTACATTCTTATAATCTTAATGGAGCTCGTACTTTAAAGTTTAAAGGAGCTTAAACAGTGGGAAAGCCCCTGTGGAAAATCCAGTGTTTTCATATGCAAGTCAGGTTTTTGGTTGTGTATTAGCTGTTGTTATTTTCAGTAGCCAGTGTTTCACTTCTGTTCAGAAGCGAATGTAAAAAAGCAAGTGAGCAATTTATAATGAAATAATCAATGCTGGTGGTGAATTCGCTGGTGCCTGTGCACTTAGCCTTGCCTGTGATCAGAAATTTCTCTTGGGGGCAGCATTTCTTACAGAGATGGATGGATTTATTTTCCGTCTTCAAAATGTTTACTAGCACATCTAGATCCCCTGCTCCAGCCATACTGCTGGTTGAGGGCCAAGAGCTCCCATCCGCTAATGCCAGCAGGGGTGAGAAGAGGCATTGTGAGCTGGAACAGCAACCCAAAGACAACCCAAAGGCAGGCCACTGTCCCTTTCCCTTCCCCTGCACCCACCCCCCCTCCTTAGCAGCCCTGGGTGGAACATTCAAGAGAAACTTGCAGTCCATCCAGCCTGCCTTCCATGGGGCTTCAGAGCCCTTCTGTCCCCCCAGGTTGGGCTTCACGGGAGCACCAAAGCTCAGGTTGCCTGTAGTGACACCAAGCACCAGGGGATAACTAATGCTGGTGACTATCTGAAGCTGTGTCCCCATAGCAAGATGGAGCTGACTTTAGGCTGCCGAGAGCCCTAAGCCAGCTAACGTCTGCCCACATTGCTTGCTTTACTGAGGTAGGGATGCCCTCGGCCTCAGGTGAGTAGTGTTTAAAACCTGTTTAGCAAAAGCAAGGAAAATGCCACTGCCACAAGCTCCAGTGGGCACAGGAGGCTGCCCCACAGACATGCCAGGAGGTTACAGAGCTATAAACATTTAATTGCTTTCCCCACATCAGTCCCAGTAGGTGAACGAAGCCCTGCAAGGTGGATGGGAGAAGCAGATGCAGTGTTTGCTTTAATGCTTGGTACTACGGGCTCTCAAACCTGCTGGTTTCTCAGGAGCATGCATCCAAACTAGGTGAAAAATATAGCTGAGGATAGCTAATTAACTGCGTGGCTGTTAGCAGTCCATGAGGATTCAACTCTCCTGTGAACTAAACATGTGAAGAATATGGCTGAGGTTCAACATCTCGGAAAGAAAGTGTTGATGAGCGAAGGACTGAAGAAACTAAGCTGTACATTGTGAGAGAGATGAGAGCAAGAGCAGAAGGGTGTTCCTGCAGGGAATAGTCCCAGAAACCTGGATGATTACACAGCACAAAATAAACTGAGGAGCTTTACATCAACGGAACTTCACAAAACTTGCCAAGCGGGATGTCAGGAGTTTGGTATTTATCAGCAAAGCCGTGGGGACAGTTGTACTTAGCTAGCCTAGTCACAGGAGCTCCAAAGTAGTCGCTTCTGAAAGCAGGCAGAGATAAACCTGGGCCATTTCTGGAAACTGCCCTCTTCTTTTTCCCTTTCGTTAGCTCCAGACCGTCTGGAAACTGAGGTGACTGATTTTCATCTTGCTTGTGCGACTGTAAATCAGAAGCAAATTTAGCAAAGGCAAGAAGGTGATGTGGGTGTAGCGGGCTGGAATGCCTGAGAACCATCTTTGTTGTTATTATGAAGCTATAACTGCATGTGGGACTATAAATCAGCCCACCCTGCTGATAACGGAGTGTAAGTAGCACTACACTTTCTGAACCAGCCTGAGACTGGTAGGATTTTGTGGCAACCCACACTGGTGAATGCCTGAGCTCCTCTATTAGGAAGAGCTGTGGCTCTTCCCTTCCCATCAATGGTGTGGCTGGGACACTAAAAGACCTCTGCTTTCCTCCCTGGCATGCAGATCTTTGTCCCTGCCTGTGTTTTGTAGTGCTTCTCTGAGCAGACAGTCTATTATGCAGACTTTTGGGCTTGTTAAATACCACAGCTTTTCACAGGGGGAGCAAATACAGAGCAGAAGACCTTCCTGCAGAAATAAAGCATGACAAAGTGTAGTCCCCTTGAATTTATGCTGGATGTGGCTGGTTACCTTGACTCACTGTCCATAGGTTTGGGAGGATGAGAATCTTACTGCACAGATGTGCACTTCTGTTTGGTGCTGTGAAAGACACTGGCCTTATATTCCTCTCCCCATCCATCCATCATGGGGCAATTTCCTCTCTTTCGTTTTCTTGCTGGGACTCTCCCCATCCCTGCTGTGCATGGTGCTTCTTGCTCATGTCAACAGCATCAGGGATCTAACCTGGGGTATCCCAGTGTCAAAACCACGAGGCTGAACTGACTGATAGAAGTCCCAGCAGTGGTAATCAAGCAAGTAGTGGGCTTACAGACATCTCTGCCTGGGGCAACGACCGGCAGGTGAGACAAGATGCCAGGCAGAGATGGTCCCTCATCATCAGCTTCCTGGGGCCACTGCCACCCCAGGCCATGAAACCATCTATGACTTCTTACAGGATACTCCTCGGAGGGCCTCAGAAGCACGGATCAGACCTGACATGTCTGGGTGTTAAAGAGAGGTCCTCTTGCAGCCTCCGCATGTGTTGTAAGCAGATTGTCTTGGCTTCGTGGCCAACAAAGAGGCCTCTTTTCGCCTCCTCTCTGCCTTCACATCTTCACTTCAAATGCCAGGGTGCTGTTTTCCAACTGCAATACTCCGTCAGGTCTTGGGGGAAGGGAGAACAGATCCTTATCTTTAGTATCATAAAAAAGAGCTACAGAAAACATCTTGAAGGGTGTCTAGCCCTCCCCCTCTCAGTCTACATGAGTAAACATCCTTGTTTAGGTGTGCCTTTTACCATATTAATAGCTACTTCCCTTTCCGTAATCATTGGGTTATTGCTGAAGAAATTGCAGCAACGTTCATAGCCAGTGACCCACAAATTCAATACAACATCAAAGGTCACAGAGTTATCTCACGCAACGAACTTACTTTTGACGAATTGGTACCATTCCCTGGGACATTTTTACAGTAATTTTAAGAGTCATAACATCTCATCACGTGCTGCTTCAACTTTTTGACATGCAGCTAAAAATAGCAAGCGCTGCAAAGCCTGGGAGAACAGCTTCAAGTTCAGATCTGAGCTGAAAATCCCCAGCTTTCAGGATGTTCGCATGAGTGTTTTGATTTCAACACACCATAAAGACAAGGTTAAACCGAGAAGTTTGGATATGAGTCCAGAGCAGGAAGAGGACAGGTACAAAAAACGGGTGCCTGCCTTCATCTTATTTCTATTTAAAGAACTGCAGTATCAAAAGCCTGGCAACTGATTTGAACGCAGAGGCCAACTCAAAATGATAAGTGATTATAAGCAGATGCTGCTCAGGCTTCGGTTGCTGTGCTGTTTGCTGTCTGCCACTGCGACACCCCACAGGTGTAGTCCCCCGTCTCGGGTGTTGCTCACCCACTACGCAATGTATAATACTGCTCGCTTGTCTCACTGGGGTGATAGGAGGGCACATTAGTCGCTTTGTTTTTGCCAAGCACTTTGAGACCGTTGGATGAAAGGTGCCATTATTACTATTATTGATTGCGGCGATTTGCTGGCTCTCTCCTAATTCACCACCCTACTGGGAAGGCAGACACTTGGAGGTTTTGAGCTCAGAGGAAAAACAGGCGCTGAGCAGATGTTCCAGGAGGCCTGACGAGCGAGGGGCGGTGTGAACTCTGCGTCCCGTGACCCCACAGAAGGCCAAGCCGGGGCTTACAGCCCTCTGCCATGGCCTTTCCTGCACTGCCCTGACTGCTTGGGTAAGGGAGAGGACCCCTGAGCTTTTTGTATATCTGGTTCCTGAGAAAATGTGGAAGCTTGGACCATTTTTGTTTGTGTTTCCATAACTCCCCTCCAACACACGTCTGCTCTTCTTTGATTTGGCCTGGCTAATCTCATGTGGTGGGTTGTTCCAGCCCCCTGGGACGTGGGGTGACTGCATTGGAAGCGGCGAGGAGGAGGCTCTGCCTTGTTTACGTTTCGGAGCATGAATGCTAGCTTGCAATCCTGTGGGCTGTTCCGGTTATCAGGCATGGCACTGCTCTGCTGGCAGCTCCCCCATCTCGAGCTGTAGCGAGCCATGCGATGCGTTAGGTAATTCACAGTGTGGGAAGGGTGAACACCCTGCCATTTACTGGTTATTTATACACCCAGATTGGCTTTCTCTGCCTGCCTATTTCCTTTTTTTTTTTAAAGGAGATTGTGAAAATGCAAAAGGTCTTTTTTCAAACTGTTCTCTCTCTCCTCACCTGGATGTGGCCAAGGGCATTTTCTTCTGTAGCTCCCACTGTTCCCACTGAAACCTCCAAGACACGTTGCCGTGCCAAAGCCGCTGTGACACAGCACCCCCTGCACCGGGACGTGACGTGAGTGGAAGACTGGGGATGAACATGACCATGGCCGGAGAGGTGCCAGGCAGTCCAGCCAGGGGAGAGCAGCATAGCGTTTGGGCTTTTCGCAAGGGTTTAAGAGCTAAGGCTGGAAAATCAATCCTTTCGCTAAGGCTTAAAGGCACATTTTGAGACTGTGCATGCTGTGAAACCCAGGTGGATAGGTGCAGATGTTATTCCTTGGGCTTGGATCGCACCAGCGTGTCTGCTGCTCCGCGCTTCTTGCCATCCGCTGTTAGATCTGATCTGTGCAGGCACTGCGGATTCCAGTCATTAAATCCAGGACAAGCTCACATGTGATGTTTTGGGGTAATTCAGTCCAAGCTTGTGTTGTGTTTGCTGGGCCGTAGACAGAAAAGACAATCATCACATAGTCCTCTTCTTCTACCCATCTATCCACACTTCCTTTTGTAACAGGGATTTCTGTATCATTTCCCTCACAGAATATTATCACGCAAACACCGCAGGAGAAGTAACGGCAGAGTGAAGTTTAACACTACCCTGGTCCTGTTGCTAGATGTGGGTTAGGTAACGAGGCTGCTCTTTTCTGCCACACGAGGCTCCTAGGCAAAACCAATAAAATGTAGAGGAAAATATTCTACACTTGCATGAAGTCTTTTGTGCCAGGAGCTCTCAGCGTCGTACCCACAACAACGAATCAGGCCTCACAACACTCCTTTGGGGCAGATTAGCACAATCACGCACTTTTTGGATGGCTATGGTAGAGCCAGTTAAGGTCAAAATCATTAATTCCAGTATGTTCCGCTGCGTGATAACTGGATCAGCTCATCAGGGCACCTAATCGGTGGGTTGCAGGGCCCTTTTCCTGACTGCCCACAACGTCAGTGTGAAGCAGCGGATACTCAGGCGTTCCCTTAAGCTGTTTCCCAGATGCTGAAAAACACTGGGATTCTGCAGGGACTTGCACGACAGACAGTCAAGAAGCTGGAGAACCTGATAAATTCCCAATTTCTACTTACTTTCCCCTGAGGACCTATACAGCGGGAAAAGTGCATTCCTGTGCGACTTTTCCACCAACGTGTATCCACTGGAGGAGGACTTGTGTGCTGCCAGCGGCTCCCGTGGGCCCATGTCACCAGAGGGCATCACTGAGACTCGCAGAGCCCAAACTCGGCTTGGGCTAGACCAAGAATGCTATGGGGACAATAAAGAGGGGAATTTCGTGGATTTCACTGTTAACACTGTATCGAGCCTACAGGCACTACCTACAAGTACCCCTTGTGCCTCAGGCTCAGAGCTGCCTGCAAAGAGCAGCAGCAATCAAGATCGTGCAGGCGTCGGGGTTGGGACGGGAGCTGTACAGGCAGTGGAGATTGGGGCTGCACCTCCTGATTCTCCTCGTCACCATGTGGCCATTGTCCTTCTGCAGGGCCAGCAGCCTAGGAGTAATTAAAATAACATTAAAAAAAATTTAACAAAATAAATGCATAAATAAACATGGATCCTTGCAGCAATGCAAATTAAGGCCATATTGCAGGAGAAATTGAATCCAAAGAATGCAAACAGCCAAACAAACAAACAAGCAACAAAAGAAAACCAATTATTTTTTTGAGGGAGTCACAAATGAGTAAACAAAACAATGAACGCCTCTGGCCTCCAGCATCCATGCACTGGCACTATCACAACTCCCTGGGAGCAAGGCCTGGGCTTCCTTTTGGAGTCACTCCTGCCTCACCGTGGTGCCCCTCTACCCTGTGGCTTGTTTATCTCAAATTAAAATGATTTAATTGTGACACACGGCTTTGTCTGACAGGCCTGGCACCATTTTTTTTCAGTTAAAGCCACACGTTAGACAAACTCCCAGAAGGACAAGGATTTCTTTTTTCGTTTTCCTTGTAGCACCCACTTTAGAAGAAATTAATTTCTCCCCCCCTCCTTGATTGGCCATGCAGTCTTACAAGATTTCCTTGCATCGTTCGAAAACCAGCGTAGACGGTTGGTCTATTGTGAGAAACCACAGGGAGTTTTTAAGCTGTTGCATCGCAGTTACCAGCTTTAGCTCCACCAGGATGAAAATAGACAATAGCAAGAGGAAGGGGGTTCTGGAGATCTCCAGCTCACTGTTTCCAATTAGGAAGCGACTTCGGCTCATTCCACCGCCGCAGCCAATCTTCGTTAGTAGCACAAATTGTTCAAATCCTTGCTCAGGCTCTGATTCAAGGAAACTTCCCTCTTCAGCAAAGCACTTCAGCATATGCCCCAGTCCTGCTGAAGTCAATGAGGTTGACGCAAACTCTCCAAGCGGATCACAAGCTTCTCAGCCTTCCCCAAACCTGCGTCCCCCAGCCTGCAGGATGGGGAGCGTGGAGGGGGTCCCTGGTCCCCACCACACAGCCTTGGTGCTCCCTCGCACCACCTCCGCGTCCACAAGACGTGACTCAAGCGCTCGTCTCCTCGTACTTTGATCCAAGCTTAGCTTAAGCATAGGCTGTCTTGCTGCTTTTGGCACGTCATTGCCCAAAAGGGCAGTCCAGTCTGCGTCTATCTGACTGCGTGTTGTAATGACCCAGCCAGTGATAAATTGACTATTTACCCCACTTCTCGGCTAATTTTATTGATTTTAGCCAGGGATTATTCAAGCTTTCTGGCCGACGACTATTCCATGTCAGTGCGGGTGGCAGGATCTGTCCCTCATTTATTGTCCTTCTTAGTTTATTGCCTTTGTTTCTCTTTTCACAGATTAATTACAAACATCTCACTCTGTGGAGTAACTCCCACTGTATGGTGGTTGTGTGATCTCAGCGCCATGAATTATAGATGCCTGACATATCACACCAAGCTATTATGATTTTTTTTCCACAAGCAAGCTATGAATTATGAAGAAGATCTATTAAATTTATAATATTCTCTATCTTTGGGATAGGAATGGGAAGGCACAGCCTGACGATGCCTTTATATCACACTCCCCTCCCCCTCCAGGCTCGGGCAGAGCAGACAACACAAGTCGCAATACAGACTCTGTATATTTAGGAAAAATGATTGATGTCGTAGAGATGTCGGCCCCGGAGTCCATCCCGTTAGTTGCGGGAGCGTACCTCACAGGTTTATTTGGACTGCCAGCCCAGGACCCCTTGCGCGAGGGGCTGTGGGCGACACGGCCCCACAGGAACGGCACCACCACCCATGCCGGCTTCCCTTGGCTTGTTTTGTGGGAAAGCTGAGCGCGGGGAGGTGTTTTGATGGAGGAGCGGAGGGAGGTTTTGACAGAGGGCAGTGAATGCTGGTGGCTGCCAAAGAGGCTGCGGACACCCAGGGACAAGAAGAGTGGTCCTCAGCTGCCTCCCCTCAGCCATTTCCCCTCAGGGGTCTCCCTTCGGCACCCTCCCTGGCAGCCATTTCCCCTCAGGGGCCTTCCCTCAACCGTTTCCCCTCAGGGGTCTCTGCCTGGGGCTCTCCCCTCAGGGGTCTCCCCTCAGCTGTCTCCCCCTGGGGCTCTCCCCTCAGTGGCCTCCCCTCAGCCATCTCCCCTCAAGGGCTCTCCCCTCAGCCCACCCAAGGGCTCTCCCCTCAGCTGTCTCCCCCCGGGGCTCTCCCCTCAGCCATCTCCCCCCGGGGCTCTCCCCTCAGCCATCTCCCCTCAAGGGCTCTCCCCTCAGCCATCTCCCCTCAGCCCACCCAAGGGCGCCGGGCCGCGAGCAGCCCGCCCCGGGGGCCTTGCCCCGCCCCCCGCCTCCCCTCCTCCCGCGCGGCGGCCCCGCCGGCAGCCCCGCGCCGTGCCCGCGCGCCGCTGGTGATGTCAGCGTGTTATTGACTCTCCCAGCCTGAATGACTGAGCGCCGGGGAGGGGGCGGGGAGGCCGCGCCGCGCGCCGCCCGGCCAGGCGGAAATGGGCGCGCAGGCCGGCGTGGGGGAGGGGAGCGCCGCCGCCGCGCGGGAGGGGGAGGGGCGGGCGCGGGTGGGCGGGGCCGGCCGCTGGCGGGAGGCGCCGCGAAATGGCGGCGGGCGGGCGGCCGGCGGCGGGGCTTCGGCTGCTCCTCGCCGGGCCCGGCCGGGGCGGGTCGGGCCGCGGCAGCCCCGGCGGCCGAGGGGGGCCCCGCGCCCGGCGGCGGGCGGCCCCGCGCCCTGCCGGAAACGTGGGACGGGGCAGCGCGGCAGGAGCGCGGAAAGCAGACGTGCGCCTTCTGCGTTCAGGGGCCCTTAGCAACACGCTGGCGCCGTCGGCGGTCAGGGCAGCAGCAGCGCGCGTCCAGGGCCGGCTGCGTGCGCCGGCTCCGCTTGTCCCTTGCTGCCGTTGGCAACAAAGCAGGACTTTGGCTGGCATCACGCAGTTATCGGCAAACTGTAAACGTCCTTCTCTATCCTAAACCTCCGCGCTATGTCTAAGACGACAGATTTTTTTCTGGATTGCATCTCCACGGTACGGCCTCTTCCATATTCCTGCCCAGCTCCCGCCCAGGCTGTCGGTGTCTTCCCGGCAGCCCGGTTGCTGCAATATCCTTTTGCTCTCGCCCTGACACGTCCGAGCCTGCTCCGCTCCATCCAGCACGCAGCTGCAGCGATCCCCTTCCTCGGCCCGTCCCGTTGACCGCGTCACCCTTGGCGCACCTCCGCCAGTTCACTGCGGTATCGCAGCACGCGTACGCATCTTGTTCTCCCTTTCCCGGCCGGTCGCGCTGTGCCCGCGCTGCCTCTCATTCGGGATCAAACGGAATCTATCGCCTACTTCTTCAGTGTTCAGACAAGCCATTTGAAGCTTTCTCATGTGTTTCCAACTGGGCTTTGCCACGAGGCTTACAATTTATTGCAGCGGTGAGGCTGCCGGGGTGCCGCGTGCCCTACTCGGCAGCGTTGCCGTATCACATTTTCCCGACTGCCTCTTCCCATCGTCTCTAGACTCGTGGCTAGGTTGGAAGCTCCTTGAGATGGGGAGTTGTGTTTCTCATTGGGAGAGAGGCATGGAAAGGATGTGCTGGGTGCGGGGCACCCAGCTCAGCTTGGATCAAAGCAAAGGATTAAGCAAGGAATAGTCTCTGCCTGTAGCGCTTGCTTGCTACCACTGGTGTTTTTTCCTGCCCAGCAAGCCATGGTTGGTGCCAGGAGCTGTGAGCAGTGCCATGGCTTTGTCAGGCACGGGTGGATCGCAGTGTCTGGAGCTGATGCTTCTCCCCCAACCCAGACCCATAGGATATAAATTTCTCAGGCCGTTCAGATCACTCGGGGCTTCCCCAGCGACTCCCTGTGAGGCAGGACTGGAGGCAGGGTGCCTGCCCTCGCCGTGGTAGGAATCGCCTGCACTGAGAGCAATTTGCCCTGTTGGTGGGGTGTAACAGGCGGCAGCGCAGTTCAACGAGGGACACGGGGAGAAGATGATGGCACTTAATTTTTAGGCTAGCTCGATGCTATCATTGCGAACAGCAGGCATCCATTCTGAGCATTTGGCCAGCATTTATGGGATCAAATATCTGCTAATAGCAGGGAGGTTTAAATTGTGAGATACGGAAACACTCCAGAAGCAAATGCCCCAGTATTCATTTCGGCGCACACGCAGAGTGATTAAAGCCCAGACTGTCATTTGCCACCTGAAAGCTGGCTCTCGCGGGATAAAGCACAGGGAGAAATATCTGCAGCATAGCCAAATCCTCTTGTCCGTGCCCAGCAGGAAGGTAGGGGCTTTACCGGAGCATCCCGTGTGCGATGCCTCTGGGAGCTGTTGGAGCCAAACGAGACGGACACAACAAATGCCTTCTGGATATAATCGTTCACAGACACAGCAGAAGGAAAGGAAGACTTTTATAAACAATTATCTATGCAAGCTGCAAGAGTAGCATTTGCATTAGCTCTCCAGGGCCCTGATAATACTCCCTGAGACGTGCTGAGATGGATAGGATTTATAAACCGTGGATGGGTATTTCCTACGTTGCAGCTCTCTCGGCAGTATTATTCCATGAAGCTCTCTGTAGAAGACATATATGTTCATGAAAACATTTTATAGCCCTGTTGTGCTGGGATTAATATCAGACAAGAAAGTCCAGACCACGTATACTTTGTTCTTCCCAGCACATTTCTGAGTCCACAAATAGAAAGGAGCCCACAGGAGCATATGACTATTAAGTCGGCTGAATGTAAGCCAGCAGTGTGCCCAGGTGGCCAAGAAGGCCAATAGCATCCTGGCTTGTATCAGAAATAGTGTGGCCAGCAGGAGTAGGGAAGTGATCGTGCCCCTGTACTCGACACTGGTGAGGCTGCACCTCGAATGCTGTGTTCAGTTTTGGGCCCCTCACTACAAGAGACATTGAGGGGCTGGAGCGTGTCCAGAGAAGGGCAACGAAGCTGGTGAAGGGTCTGGAGCACAAGGCTGATGGGGAGCGGCTGAGGGAACTGGGGTTGTTTAGCCTGGAGAGAAGGAGGCTGAGGGGAGACCTTATTGCTCTCTACAACTGCCTGAAAGGAGGTTGTAGCCAGGTGGGGGTCAGTCTGTTCTCCCAGGTAACAAGCTATAGGACGAGAGGAAATGGCCTCAAGTTGTGCCAGGGGAGGTTTAGACTGGATATTAGGAAAAATTTCTTCACTGAAAGGGTTATCAAGCACTGGAACAGGCTGCCCAGGGAAGTGGTTGAGTCACCATCCCTGGAAGTATTTAAAAGATGCATAGATGTGGTGCTTAGGGGCATGGTTTAGTGGTGGACTTGGCAGTGCTAGGTAGATGGTTGGACTTGATGATCTTAAAGGTCTTTTCCAACCTAAACAGTTCTATGATTCTAAGTAACTAATATTCTTGCAAGTTGATGCAATTTTGGCATTTCACACACAGTTTTCATGATAATTTACAGGCGATGCATTTCTTCAGAAGCAGGCAGCAGTTATGTACACTTCCAAAGACGGTGTCACAATCTATGGATGTACAGATATAAATAATATTTATTGGTATATAAAAGCTATTAGTCAGTGTCGCGTGCCACATTATGCAGAACACCACTGATTGAACCCAGTGAATGGTTTTCAGTCACCCAAAATGTGTTGCAGGTTGCCCTGCCATGGGGGCATATCTAATAAGGCATCACACCTCCTTGCAGCGGTGCCATTGTGTAAAACCCTACAGACACCTACCCGTGAGGTCCCCTGCGCTGTCCACTGTCACTCTCCTCCTTTTGTAGGACTGTGATCTTTAGGAACATCTGTTTGTAGACGCTGCTTAATAGTGATCCTAGAGCACCTTCAAGTAGCAGAGAGGGATGTGAGTTGACCAGAACATTTTTGGAAGTGGCTGTCAGTTGGATGAAACTACCAAGGGCAGAGATGGGTTCTCCATTCTGGTGCCTTCAAATGGGGCTGTATGTGCCTTTCTGAAAGGAACTGACTACCCAGCACAGCACAGTATAGGGAACTTACTGGACGGCACAACACTGTAACTGGAGGGAATTGAAGGAGATGTGACATTCAGGAGGTCAGATTAGAAACCCATCTGCCCTTGCGGCCCCAAGCTCCAGGGAGAGAGGTGATAGCAAGGTATCAGCCCCAGTTGCAACTACTGATGCTGAACCAGTCCACCTCATTTTTGAAACAACTACTCTACTATACTCAAGACAGCCCATTTTGTTGAAAATGCCAGGATCTATTTCATGAATGACATATATGAAGACTGTAGAGTCAGAAGCTTCCTCAACAGAGAAAGACTGATTCATCTTTAACAGGCTAGCATGGACCCATTTTGACTTACACCACCGTGAGAATGAGCAGGGCCATCTCCAGAGATCTGATTCCCCTTCCATAAGAAGGGGAATATTGCTGACTTGCAATATTATCCGCACACAGAACTTCTTCATGTGGCACGAGCTGCAGGATAGGTTTAGCACAGCAGAGCCTTCTCTCTTCAATATGATGATGAAATCTTCTTACATGCCCTGAACATTCCCCATCACCGTCTGCTCTCAGCTCCACCGCTGTATGACCAGAGTGTCCCTGTGCATTGCACATGCAGTGGTGTGCACAGAGCCTTTCCATCTGCCTACGGGAACCTATAGTATCTTTAGGCCATGCCCTGTTTTAAGGGAGTCGGCATTTGAGGCAACGAAGGACGCACAAGCTACGCCTGTCTCGACTGCAGCCCTCTTCCAGGGCAGGAGCACCTTGCAGGGAAGCTCTTAAAAGGGGAACTGAACGTGTTGTGCCGAACATGTTTTGTTTTACATTAGGCTTATAATTTTAGGTCTAATGTTTGGTTTGGAAGCTTCAAAGCCATGCTCGAGCCCACAGCTGCCAGCTCTAGAGCAGGCAGTGGTGTAATAGTCATTTAATTCCTCTGTACTGTAATCTGATGGTGGGATGTGCTCCCGAGCTGCTTTTAGGTCTGACTGGGGAATGAAATCAATCACAGAATGCACATTACAAGAAAAGCGCTGTTGATGTCAATTACCTAAGCTCTGCGAACGTAACTCTTCTAATTTCCTGTTAAATCAGTAATGTTACCAATCTCAGTCTATTATTTTAATTAGGACTGTGACTGCAGTTGCTAGGAGCCGAGCGAGTGCAGACAAATGCGAATGTGTAATTAGTCCCACAAACGAGTGGCAAGTTGAATGTGTCAACATCATGGATAGTTGCAACATGGGGTGCAGCAGGAGGCCAAGAGATTTGGGCCAGATTCTGATCTCACTGGCCTCAGCGCCAGCCCCGGCGACTCCGCCGAGGTCAGAATTACCCCGGCCGTGGGCTCGGCTTAGGGAATCTGGATCTGGCCCCTGGTCATCACAGTTTCTTGGAGCTTCACCCTGGGTTATTTTTAAAATGTCTGTTGTCCCATCTTGTTTGATTAATTTATTTTTTTTTCTTGCTGTAATGCCTGCTCAGAGCCAATTATCTTGCAGTGAATGCTGCAGTCAGGTTAGCTGATCGTGGGTGTTCCCAGCGCCAGTCAGCGTCGGATTCCAGCCCTCCCCGGGGACCGGAGCTCCTGGGGTGGGTATGGAAATGCTTGGCTCCCTCCTCTCCCTTCCTAGCTGTGAAAGAAACCTCTCAGCTTCTGTCACATCTGACTGCCTCATGCATCCCAAGAACAGCCTGCGCATTGACAAGGGAGGCAGGCGTACCAACAGCAGAGCAGCATTAGCTACCGACCTCGTCGAAGAAAATAAGCCGAGGACAGAATCCCTGGCTAAATATAGAGCTGAACTGGGAGAGAAAACAATGTGGCAATGCAGGTCCATCAAAATTAAGAATGAAAATCTTAGGCTGCTGCTGGTTGATGACCCCAGGCTGCTCACGGCGAGCACCGTATGCCCGAAGGTCCAGCCTGCCTCCAGTACATAGCGCAGAATGGCACAGGAGGGAGAACGCTGCTTTTATTAGCACTTGGCTATCGGTCAGCAGTCCACGCTCCACAAATAAACGAATGGGCTGGGTGCATGTCATCCCAGTTCACGTGTTACAGAAATAACACTGGACTGGAACCAGAGTTAACACAGCTGAGATTTGGGATGCAGCTGATTTTGAGAGAGGGAGGATGGCAGAGCCTAGTTAGGCTATACCTGCCGTTGGAGGCAAACCTGATTTACAGCTCAATCCATCTTCTACACTCTAATTTCCCTGCTTTAGTAGGTCACTCTCCCACTCCACAAGGTACTTCTTTTGGAACAAATAGTCTAGGAAAAAGTCAAGGGTTTAGTGTATATTAAATGGACTGATTCAGTCACCTTCCAAGACAAAATTATTACAGAAATAGTACGGTAAAGAGAGAGAGTATTTGAGATGTTTGTGTGCAGGTTATTCATAGGGGACCTGAGGACCATGTAGTGATACTGTGGCAGCTCGACCATTGCAATGCTGTAGGTCCCAGTGCCTCATCTGGGGCTGGCTATGGCTTTATGCTCTCACTCATGGGTAGGTTGGTTTGGGTTGGTTTTTTCCTCCTCTCTTGTGACTTTTACATAGAGGTCAGGCACCATTACTGCATGCATTAAGCTTTGAGCCCAGTTCCTCATTGATGGAGCATCTGCCATTGCCTTGTAACAGCCACTGTGATTTTGCAGAGGGTGCCTTACCCGAGCCATTGTTTTCTTCCCACTTACTTTCCTTTAGTCCTACAGGAAATGACTTTAACCAAAACCACATTGCATGTGCAATATATATATAATAATAATCTGTTGTTACTGTCACTGATGGGTTTTCAGACTTCAGCCCAGCCTAGTCCTTGTGACAGAAAAGCCAGCAGGCCGCCCGGCTGCGAGCGAACAGGGGAAGGAGCCGCGGCTCACCACTTGTGATGATCAGGTGCCTGGGCCATCCCAGAGAGAGCCCTGGACGGGGTGGCTGTCACCGCAGACCTGTGCTCGGCCCCCGAGTTGTTGCAAGTCACCATACTCATAGCCTGGATCAAAGACCCAGGGGCTGGGTAGAGCTCCCCGCTGCCTGCACACCCCACGAGAAGCCTGTTTTGTGCAGAAAGCACTCGTCCGTAGGGAATCGCCATCCCCGTGCCCTTCTGGCCTGAAGGCAGCATGGACGCTGCAGGAGCACGCTGCAGTGCGAGGCACGTGCTGCGGTGATCCTTTACTCCAGCTTTCTGCAGGAGGGGAGGTGTAAAGCAGCTGTCCCGTCACGGCTCTGGGCTGGCCAGGCAGGTTCCTTGAACCATGCACAGCCCTTCGAGGTGAACAACGGTTACCCCGTGATTAAAGTCTGTGTGATGTCATGTATGTATAAAGACATCCATAGCCATAAGATTGTGCAACTAGCTTGTAATGTGCATGTTAATAAGGCTATTAAGGTTTACAAATATTCTGCTCTTCCTTACAGTTTATAATTTAATTAATTGCCAGTTAATTGTCTTATTTTCCCCCTGTGATTGATGTCAGTGAGTGGGATTAGGCAGCATCAGATGACTGAGGAAGGAGGAATGAATGCAACATCCTATGACGGTATGAGAGGAGATGTTTTTATGGACAAATCCTTTCCGACATGGATGAATACCTCAATGAGATATCACAGAGTATCAGCTCAATACATATTGTAATGGGATCATTAACAGAGGTACCAGCTGTGTGAGGTTTGTATTCACAAGCCACGAGTAAGTAACGGGGAAATACTGGCTCCTTGGAAATGTTTGCCAAGCGTAAATCTTTCCCTTTTTACAGAGCTGGTGCTCAGTTTACATAAAATGGGAAAATATTCTCTAAGTGGGACTGCTCCAGCTACCCCTGGAGGCAGTCACGGCAGGGGAGCCTTTGGCTCCTGTGGTGAAGGAAGGGAACCTAAACACAGCCCTATTCGGCAATATTATTCCATAGGGAAAACGTAAAGAGGAGGGTCTTCCATCAGCGTGCGTGAGCCAGGCAAAAGCTCTGTCCCTAAAACAAGAGGCATCTTTATTTCTAAGCAGGGAAGGTGGGATGCCTGAGCAGACACTGTATCTTCTTCTCTCCCAGAAGCAGGATTTTGAGTCTCTCGCCAGGCTTGTTCGCACCCTGCCCGCCCCCAAATGCATGTTTGATTGACTGGTCTGTGCATCAAAGGCGTCCAGACGTGCTGGGAACATCACTCCTTCAGACGCCGATGTGGATGTGGACTGCTGCAACTTGTAACCACATCAGCCAAGTGGGTCACTGAGCCTCAGGTCGGCACTCTGCAGAGCGTAAACCTGGAGATGCTGCAGAAAGTACGTCAGAGATTTTGCTTTCCCTGCGTCATTCTGGGTGACCAAAGGCAACCGGCTCTGGATGGGAAAGGCATGCCTTTAGCTCCCAAAGCCTGCAGTGGTGCCAAGCAAGGAGATCCAGGGTAAACGAAAACCCGGTCTTAATGCGACTTTTGACCGGACTTTGATTGCATTTCAGCAGAATAAACCTGGAGCAATTCCAGAGGCTTTGGTGTGAGCGAGATCAGACTGTGAATCTGGGCTGAACAGCAAATAAGCTGTGTGTTCCCGTCTGGGTGGGTGCGCGACGTATTTGAACCCCTGCGTAAATCGGCACGAGCTAACTAGGTTATTTCTGAGGCTGTAATCAGAGCAAAGAGTCAGACAAACTGCATCTGTCTCTTTTAATTCATGCCTTCCATTTTGGGGACTTAGCCTTTAGAAACAGCTATCGGTGATTACATAAAAGAGATTAGCTAACATTTCTGCATAAATCAAGGCCAGCGCAAGATGTTTCCTACACGCGTTGCGAAACCCGGGGCTCGGGGAGGACAAGTTCCTCCTCAGGGAGCCAGGCTTCCCTCGCCCCGCGCGGCAGGCGCTGCAGGGGCTCGGTGGGGCCAAGGACGAAACCTTCCTGCTTCTCAAAACGGCCTTTCAGAAAAAAAACACCTCTCAAAGAAAACATGTGCATGGTGGGGAATGGTCTGCCCTGGGTTTGTCTGGTGTGGGTTTTTTCATGAGAGCAGATTTTCTAGCCAAGATACATGATGGAAACAATGAAAGAAAGGAAGGGGCAGGAGAAAACCTTGTTGTAAACCAGATTTTCATGTGTGAATGCAAATCAATCTCGCTGTTAAAGGAAGAGCCAAACCAGAACGTGTTACATTTACTCTTTCAGCGCAGTTGCTAACAAAATATCTTGATGTGAGCACTGTTGGATGACTCAACAACTCTTTTTGTTTCTTTTTTCATTTTGAGGCAATTTCATCATTTTTCCTCTGTTTGTTGCTCTGCTAACACGAAGGGTGAGGTTGTCCCAGGGTCAGGGAGTTGGAATTTCCCTTCCAGTGTTGTCTTACTGCTCTTCTCCTTTTTCTCTTTCTTTTCTTGCTGCAGGTCAGAGCAGATCTATAATGAAGTTGGTGGGTGAAGGCTCAGCCCTGCTCTCCCATTCGATCTGCCCTGGATAGTGCCGGTCCCCTGACGAGAGAGCACCTGCCTCGGCGTTGTCCTTCCACCCCATCATCAATATGTCTGCATCCCAGCTTCCCTAATGAGTTTTTAAGACAAAAATACCAAAAGCAGTCTCAAGTTTTTGATTCCTTCATTTTTGAGGAACTGAACTTGAGACACAGCAGCTGAGTTTCAACGCTGCTGAACACCAGTAGGTCCCACCAGCTGCTGACTACTCATCGCTTCTTGAAATCAGGCCTAGAGTATCTCTTAATGGTATTTATTGCTTAGAGTAAATTGTGCTTCAAACCTCAGCAAGACCTGGGAGACACCAAAGAAAGGGAGATTCACACTCCTTTCTTTTCAGGTGGGAAACAGAAATAAAGTGCAATTTAAGGTCTGCCGTTTAAATGTATGTTGGCCCATCATTAAGAAAACAGCTACCCATAGGCATTTAGTAATTTAAAAAAACCAAGCACAAGGGTGCCCATTTCCTATTTAAATGTGCAGGAAATACGTGCCCAGGAATAGATCTGAAAATGAAGCTGGTTATCTCTCTTCATCCTTTGATCTCTAACATCTTTCAGAATCTGGCCTCCAAGTGATATGCCCAAGGATGCACGAAATCAAGTGCTGAATCTTTATCTCCTCCACTTGTGCATCTCTGCTCTGCAATTCACAACGCAGATACATTCCTCCTCAGGACTAGTCTTGACTAATGGCAATCAACAAGACTAATCCCAGAAATAAAGATACTGGACAGGCATTCACGGGGTGGAGGGGAAGGAGTGGTGCCTGGGAAGCGTCCACGCTCCGAATGACACGACGGCGAGCGATTGCCGTGCACAGATGCCCTCCCCATTTCTTCCCATCCCAGTTGCAGCTGCATCTGGCCCTCGATTCTCCCCAGATGTGTGATGAATTTAAAGATCTATCCCAGTCCTTGACCTACACTGAGGACCACGGAGCTAGTCATTTCTGAAATAACACCCATAGAGAATCTGAGACCTTTTCATGCTAGAAATACAGCAGGGAGGAGAGTGCCTGTAGACACCAACCGCCTCTGTAGCGAAGGGAAATCTGAAGTTTCCCCTCTGCTTTTTCGTGCATAACAGCATCTGTATGCCTCATTTCCATCTTCACAGCTCCTGTAATTTACATAATGAACATTTGCAAAGCCGGAGATCTGGGTTCACTTTGTATCACATTTACTGTAGATGACCTTCAACGTATCATCAGAAAAGTTTCTCAGGCAATTTTCCCAAAGGGTATGAATGTGAAACATAAGACCATCAGGAAAGGAGAAAAGGGAATAAAATCAGATTTCTGAGATATCCATCATTCAAATTTATATTTTCTCTTCTACAGCAGGACAAAAATATTTGAGTTTAAAAAAAGGAGTTTTTGGCTTTAACAACTTGCTTCCTTAAAGCAAGTGTTGATATGAGGTCCCTCAATAAAGTAGCTTTAATTAGGTTTGCCTTCCTAGATCTGCAGAAAGAATATTTCCATAATAAAATGCATTTGAAGAAATGTTAAGTAGAAAAAAACAAAATAATCAGAGAGCCAGTTTTATTTGCATTCCTTCATAAGCAGTGGCTGTAAAATTAGTTTATCCATTTTGGTCCTCTGATCAGGTAATGAATCTGACAAAGTCTGGTGGCAAATAATTGGCAATCTAGATAGAGATTCACGACTGAGGAGGAATCCTGACCTTAAGGGATAGGAACGGGACATCAGGGTGAGAACAAGCAGCTGAGGCTGCTGCTGCCTCCTCTGAAGGTGTCAGGTGCAGCTCTGGTTGCCCCTCCTGACAGGGCTGCAGCAGTCACACCGTGGTGGACCAGGGACTGACCCGTTTTTGCTTCTGACACCCGTCCCCAACGAGCTGTCCTTTTCAGCCCTCCTGCAAGTGCCAGCAGAGCTCGTCTGACAGCGCCCTTGGAAACTGCATCTCTAATATTGTACTGAAGTTTGTATTATACTGAGGTGGGGTAGCAGGAGAGAATGTCTACGGGTGTTGGTTGGGTTCTGGATAAGAGGAACTCGGGGATGATCTCTTATCTGAGGAGTGCCTGTGAGTTTACTTTTCTTTTCTTTTGCTGTTTGGGCTATCAAGGTGGTTATTGTTCACTGAAGCAATGGAGGGTGCTTTGAAAGAAGAGGTGCCTTTTGTAACTGACTGAGGACTTCTGTTTGTATAGAAAATGAATTGAAAGCTGACATACAGAGACTTATTCTGGTGATGAAGAAAGGTTCTCATGTCAGCTGTCATAAGACTTTTCAGAGAAAATGGATCTTAAACCCACCATGATAGGCATGCTGGAAATGCCTAAAGTAGATAAATCTGACACCGTTCCCATTTGCTGTAGTCCAAGAATATACGAAGTATTGCTCTACACAGAAAGCTTGAGAGACTGAAAGCTTTTTAGAGTCCTTTGTTCTTTAAAAATAGTGCCCTGTGTGTGCTCCTTTCAGGGCAGATCTGTATATTTGCATGCTGTCAGGTAATTACAACGTGACTGGTACTAGCTTGTATCTTCCTACCTCTTACGTGTTGCAAGAGGTTTGTCCGTGTACCCTGTGCGGCTTGATGCTACCATTACAGGGTCAGCATATGGGTGAGCACTACAATCTGGGTGAATCTTCACCAGCTTGTTTCTTTTAGTGTGGTCTGGCTCTTGGACTCTAGTCATTAGCTTGGTCTATAGATAATTGTATAATTTAAGCATTCAGAACATAGGCTGCATGTTGCAAACTTTCCACCTTGGGACCAAAAAGGAAAGAGGGGGGGGTTGGAGGGAGAAGAGGAACATCGCTGTCTGGGGGGCCCTGTGAGGGACCTCCTGTCCTCGGTGGCTGCTGCGTCTGGCACAGCAAACGGGATCGGAAGAGGAGCATGAGTGTGTTGGATGAGGCCTTTGGTACGGTGTGATCCTGAGCCAAATATGGGTTCCCTGCAGCTCCCCTATCCATCGTCCTAAAATGACGTGAATCTGCTATAGTCGCAGTTCAGGGCTGCTGGACCTTCCTTTTGGATTGGGAGGGTTTATGGTTTTAGTCTTCAAACCTCCCCAGACGGTGGTCGCCGGAGGAGTGCCGTGCTGAAGTCGTGAACTAAATGGTTAATGTAGCTGCATGGCAGCCAGAGAAGCTGTTTCTTGGGCTCAGGAATGTTTCCTCCTTTCATCCAGCCTTTTTTTTTTTTCTTTTTTTTTATGGTACCATATAGTGTTTAGTAATTCAATATATACATAATCCAAAATAAACACACTAATTAACCTTTGTTTTGAGAAATTTAATTAGTTAATGCTTAGTCTCTGTTCAGATTCCAAGCAGTTTGGAGTGGGAAAAGTGCCATGGGGAAAGCATGGCAAAATACGTTTAATGCTGAGCACCTTCAATTATTTAAGCAGTAACGTGGGCTGGACCAATTAAAAAAAAAAGTTATTATACAGGCATGTACATGCTAAAATATCTTCATGCAGTATTCCCAAACTCCAGTCTTGCTGCAGAATGGTAAAATATATCCACACATAAAGCAACTGTATGGAGGGAGGAGTGCAGTGGCTTGGGAGCGATTCTGCTGCTTGCCAGGAACCCCCAAACCTTCCTGCTGGGGCTCAGGGGACAGGAGGGATGAGGGAGGTACTAAAACGGTTGCTGGTGGTGAAGAAGACTGCCCATCCTGGCTGGGTGACGCTGGAGGGCAAATCCTGCTCTACGTCCCAAATAAACGATGAGTTTTCTGAAAGGTCAAATGCTGTGCTCTGACTCACTAGTACTAGTCATCTACGGCCCAAATGCCTTCAAAATATATTACTGTAGGATAATAATTTTACCCAAATACTCAAGCTTTAATATTCTTCCCCAGCTGAACTGTAAATAAAATTATTTCCTAAGAGCACTTATTTGAGCTTGATTATTAAATACATTGCCAAAATCTGGTCGGTTAATATACTGCCTGCTACTTGAGCTGAAGTATCTAAAAGACAAAGAACGAAGTAAACGAAAAGGAAATCAACATTTTGCTAAATTGCATGTTTTTAAAAATCCTATAATTGAGGCTGCTACTTCATTTCCATTTGTAAAACAGATTGAGTTCCCCTTCCATCTACTAATGGATCTGGTTTATCTCTGATACTAATTGCAGCATTTGCATGGTTTGCACAGGCTGCTGGTGGCAGGACGTTGGGTAAGAAAAGTCAAACTGCTCCTGCTGAGCTCCGGCGTGTCATTTAGGAGTGATACTTGGCACCGAGCTCCGCTGAACTTCAAGCCCTTGTTCTTTTTCCTATGGCTGCAAAGTCTGGGTCAATCAACCAAGATAAACTTGTTAATTCGCTGTCAGGATTATGTGCCTCAGGTCTCACTTGAGGAGCAGTGGGAAGGTTCAGGTGATAATAAAGCAACACCAGACAGTCTGGTTGTTTAATTAAACTTGTCCGTGCTCTCTTTGACCTGGTGACTGGGCTGGAAATGTCACCTGAACAAAGGTTGCTCATGAGGTTTGCACGTGGGCCTTTCTGCCGTGCAGGGCCTGGGAGAGAGCTGGGGTTTTGCAGCGTCTTTTCTCATTCTTTCACATTATCGTTGGGAAGGGAATTGTGCTCTGAAGGTCTGGGGGAAAAGAAAACAAGGGGGGGTTTTTTAGATGAATGAGCCTTTTCTTGGAACCTGCTCTAGCAAATTTGTGCACACACCTGAATTAAGCAATTCTGGGCCTGGATCTGGTGAAAACATGCTGCTTTCAACCCACCCAGTGCTCAGCTTCTAGTTAGCAGCCACTCAAGAGCCCGAGTATATGCTTTTTTTTATTGCTGGAGTGGGGAGGGAAAGCAGCTTTTCAGAAGACTGTATCCAGGAATGTAAACTGGAGACCTCTCCCTCTTCCCTGCCCCACGGTCTCTGCAGCCCGGACACTTTTCCTGGTACCTGCGTGCACAGACCCATGATAAAAGCCTCCATGGTGTGCTTCAGCCTCTAACACCGCTTTGGTATCGGCACCCACAGAAGCAAACTGAGGCTTCATCCTTTGCCTTCCATTGTTTCATTTTACATTTACAAACAGATTTTTTTTTTTTTTTTCCTTCTTTTTAAGACACTCTTGAAAACAAGCCATCCGATTCCCAGGGAGCTCGGTATGGCAGAGGCAGCCCCGGTTACAGGGTGGCCTTTGTGGAGCAGGTCCGTGGGCTCTCTGCCACCGGCGCCGCAGGGGAGCCTTGTAATAACGACACCAGCATCGACCAGATGTCTTCTAGAGGATTTGGTTTCAAGATGCCTGGCTGCTAGTTCAGGAGAACGTGTGGGGGGTTTTCTGCTCTAATATACACGATTTGTTTAAAAAGTTTGCAGGTGTTAGGATTTTTATTGAAGTCAGGGAGCTGAGAAATTATATCCAGTTGATGAGGTAATGCTTGCTCTGCTCAGACTGGGAGCGGGGACTACGCACACTCTGCATTAAATAAAGGGCAGCTGTGTTGCCAGCACAATTTAAAACATACAAAAACGAACCTGAGGCATACCAAGCCAGACCTCTGTTCCTGCAAATCCTTGTAGAGAACGAGAAAATCCACTGATTGTTTGCTGCTTTCCTCCAAAAGCTGGTGGGACTCGCAAGGCAGGCCCTGCCCGCGGCGGCGGGAGCCCCTGTCCTGGCTGGCATCGCTGCCTGGGCTGCCCCCCGGCAGCTGCAGGGACGAGCTGGGGGGATCGGGGATGCTGCTGCGGTGGAGCCATCCCTGCAGCTCGGCACGGGCTTTGGGAGCGCGGGAACAGCTGCTTCCTCTGTCATCACCCGGCTAATGCCTGTGATGTGTGGTCCCGCTGGGACCCAGGTAGAGACGGGTCCTCGCTTCTGCTCCAGCTGCAGGGTTTTGCTCTCCTAAGCCAGAGAAGAAGGAGGAGAGCACGCACCAGCAGTTGATCCCGTGGAGCTATTCAAAGGTTTTGGGTTTTTTTTCCTCTTCCTCTGGGCTCAGTTTTGCTACTTGCTGAAGCCCCAGTAGAGATTTGAGATTTTTTATTATTATTATTATTATTTTATATAGGTAGGTTCTGATGTCAGGATATGAGGTTGAAAGGGCAGGTCTGAGTCAACTCTCAGATGAATTCTGAGTATTTCCTTTCTACATGGATGAGATCCAGGCATTTATCTCAGTTCAATAAACCCCACTTATTTCTGATGCTCATTCAAATAGACTTTGAATCCTTTGTGCCTACGGACCAGGGCTGGTCATTCAGGATCTGCACAGCCCTCTCCGGAGAGGCTGGGACATGCAGAGTCAGCAGGGGAAATATTTTTGGAGTGGCAGCTGAAGTGGGCTTTTTTATTTTTATATATATATATATAAAAGCAGGCCCACCCACTTTTGCCATCTGTACGTCTTGCTGGCAGGAGAAGCTTGCCATGCGGCGGCTGGGATGTGCGACGTTTCCCTTTGCGTTTGCAGAGAGCAATGCACAGCCCTGCTTGTGTCGGGCACCGTAAGTGATGGTGGTCTGGCAGATGTGGGTATTGGCTGACTGGACAAAACGGTTTAATTTATCATATCTACCACTTGTCAGGATACAGGCCATCAAACTCAGGTAGCATCTTTTCCAGTACTGCCTGTATCCAGTACTTAGGGGCAGAAGGACCCTGGCAGACATGAGTACCGCTCTAGGGGTGCGGGTACAGGCTTTGTCCTCCAGGAATGTTGCACCTTAGCCCCATCACACAGGTTACGTAAACAGAGCTAAAATTAGAGCAAATGATACTTCACAGGTGGAAATTTGTCCCCAGAGGCTCGTGGGGTTTCTGCCAGCTGGGACTAAGGAAGGTGCAGGCACAGTGTGGGGCTCCGGTGCCTGCAGGGACGGCTGTGGGGGACCACAGTGTTTTGGTCGGGGCCCTCCACGCCCCACCACGCTGCCTCCAACGTCCTCTGCATCCCTGGGCCTGGGCTGAGCGAGTCCCACAGGGTCTTTCAGCTGCCTGAAGTAAATTTTCTCTTATTTCCCTCCAGGCTGTCTTTTCCCCTATTGCTGAATTTCGCTCAGCATAATTATTTCTAGGGCACCATTTTCAATTGCCTCTACAGAGCCAAAATTAATACTAAGTTTATGCCACAGCGTAGCAGAGCTTTAAGCATCCACCAACAGCGTGCATATTTCAAAGTAATGTAATGGCTCCTAAACCCAAATACTGCTTAAAACCACCACTATACTCCACTGTAAATATCAGCGATGCCTGCCTGAACTGCGGCGCCCGTAATAACGACCCTGTTGGTAGTATTTATGTGCCCATTAACGTCCCACCATGATGACCGGTTCATTAGCACCAGGAGCGTAAGCAAGTGCGGACGCTGGGGCTGTGGTGGGATGCTGCTGGGGGGCAGGGAGAGGTGGTGGTCCTCGCCTGTGGGAGGGGAAGGGAAGGGTCTGGTGGCACCACTGTTGGTGATCTTCTCTGGAAGAAGGTGTCTGGGGGATCTCTGAAAGTGTTGAAATTGAAGTCCTGTGTATGAAAAGGACGTGGCCACAGCGTGCCTTGCTGTAGAACAGAGGTTGTCTCCCCGGGGACGTGGCACTGCTTGTGTTGGGACGCAGATGGAGCAAACGTGTGGCTCTGCATCTGCCCTTGAGCATGGCATGGCCAGAGGCCAGGATGGAGCTGGAGATCTCTCGATAGTGCTGGCCGAGATGAAGGGCATGCTACTAAGCTGACTTTAATAGTTTGCATACCGGATCTGACCAGAACAACCCTCCCTCCTGATCCCCATGGAAGCCGGCCAGACCTTGCCCGTGAAGGACAGGCTCGGCCCCTCGGACTGCCCTGCCTGGGCGCAGCACTCCAGAGGCGTGCTTTGGAAAGCCTTGTTTGCAGCGCAGCGCCCGTGTGTCCTTTGGCAGCAGCAGCGATGTGGATGGCTCGGCTCTGACGGGGCTGGACCGGAGGGTGCGCGGGCATCTCTTCCCAGCCTCGACTGCTCTGTGATTGCACGTGAAACTGTGGATCTGTTGGGCTTGGTGGGGAGACTCCCCATGACTCCAAATGAAGCGAGGCCTTGACTTGAGCTCTCCAGAGGTCAAAGCTGGAGGAGAAGCCGCCCTGCCCAAGCTGCGGTGAGGGCCTTCTCTCCTCTGCGCCGGAGTCACTGCTGTGGAAGGGTTTCCACCGCTCCTCTTCGGAGACCTTCCTCTCCATCAGACCTCGCAGCAAGGAGCTTCTCCTGCTAGGAAAGACCTCCTCACAGCTTGCATTTTTATTTTTTCCTTTTCAGCCCTGTCTGTGTAGGGAAGCCCCTCTCCTCTCGCTTCCATCACTTCTCTCTGGTCATGGCTCTAGCTAAAGGTTAGATCCAAGCAAGAAAATTTGGGTCTGCTTTCCTTGGCCCCCAAGCCTTGTGGGCAAATTATTGAGATCGATTATAACTTCGGTTTATGCCCTTCTGTTTATGCCTCACCCCTTACAAGGGAGATGGGCACCTTTTTTTTTTTTTTTTTTTTTTAAGAAATACATATAGGTGGGAGGAACAGAGGCAAGTTTGTCAAAACAACAGGTTTTAAGTGATTGCCAAGATTATGTATTTACTGAGCACGTTCGCTGCCTTGGGCTGGTGGTTTTGACTCTGTTTAGAGAGGAGCAGAGGGATTATAAAAACCCGTGTGTGCAAAAGTACACAAGACATTAATTACGGCGACCGCTTTGCGATACGGTCTAGCAAGAGCTAATGGAGCACGAGAAACCCATGGAAAATGTTAGCGAGAGCTGTCAGGATGTTTGTCTTACAAGCTGCTCTGGATGATCTCATCTCTCCCAACGTTTTGGAGGGCGAGGGGTGTGCCGGGTCAGCTGGAGGCGGTGGGCAGATGCTCCAGCTGTGGGAGGAGGGCAGTGGGGTGGAGGCGCGGGGTCTGCACGAGCTGATGGGCAGAGAGAGGTCGCAGGGACCCGGGGTACTTGTTGCTGTGCTCCGCTGCTGGAGATGAAAAATACGGATGGAAAGACTAGGACTTGAGGGCGTTCGGAAAGCATAAAATTGTGTCTTTTCTTTCTGCTCCTCTGAAACAGCCTAAATAGAATGTCATTTGGCATTGCATAACCAGGCAAGTGCGGGGCCTGGGGAGCAGCTCGGAGGGGGCAGCACCGGAGCCTCCGGGCAAGGGCCCGCAGCGGGCAGAGGGATGCAGCCGGCCTGGGGAGACACCGCGTTGATGCGTGCGGGGCAAGAACACTTTCTCGGGGGAATTCCTTCTTCCCCGCGCTGTGGCTTGCAGAGACAATGCCTGGGGGACCGAGCGATGACAAACAGGCCAAAAATGGTGGCTTGGCGATGTCGGAGCCAGAGGTCAGCTCGCTGTCCTGACTTATAAGAGATCTTGCTCGCTGTGTCCCAGGGCTGCCTCGGCTTTTCATTCATGCCGGCGATGACGAAGAGCCGCCCTTAAACAGCATTACCGTGCTGGCACGGGCTGCTTTTAGGAGCAGGAAACCGCTCCCTTTATCCTCGCTTGATCTTTTGGAGTGAAATATGTGCAGTGCCCTTGTCGGCAGTAAGAGCCTCCTAAGGAAAAAAAAGCAGGGTTAGCAAGCAGAAACAGATGTTTACCTTTAACTTCTCCCTTTGTGTGGACTAGGGAAACTGGAGGAGGGCGGTGTTAAGGGAGAGAGGTCTGCAGCGCAGAAGAAAGTGCTCTCTGAAAGCCTGAGAGAGTTGTGTCGGATTGACTCTGCCTTTCCCTAGATTTTGCTGTGGCTTGTATTTGGCCCGGCATTTTTTATTATTATTGTTATTATTATTTAAATGCACCATTCTACTAAGAGAAAGATAATTGCTTTTTCTTTCCTCTGCCTGAGCTTCTCAACACGATTAAGATACAGAAAATAAATGCCTGGACATGAGGATGATCTAATAGACACTGACCAGCCCAAGTCACTGTGGCCCAGTTTAAAAGCATGGCACTTTTCCAGGATCTATTTGTTTCTCTTAATACAGTGATTTGTTTTTCTATATTGCTCTCTATAATTATAATCGCACTGTGTATTCACTGGCTCTAGGTTCCATGTAATATAAATCTGGAATTAGTCTATTGAAGCCAATGTCAGATACATTTGCTTTAACAACTAAACTAGGTCTTAGTCTCATTTATCCTACTGTAGCTCCAGACTAACTCCACCAAAGTAAATACAGCTTCTCTCTCACCAAGTGTTTTCCAAAAAGCCCTTGCCACGGTCCTTGGCTACACCTTCCACCCTTGTGCTAAACGGCACGCTGCTGCAAGATAACTCTTGTGGCATCTTGCTATGCCTTCAGACTGAGCCTTGCTTTAAAGCCCTGTTGAAAGCTGTCTGCGTTTGACCTAGCTGGAGAAGAAAGGACGGCTGGGTGGGAGCCATCGCCTCTCTCTGCGCCGCTGGCGATGCAGGTTGGCATTCCTTCGCCGGCTCAGGCTGCTCTTAAATCTGGTGCTTGAACCTTTTGTCTTTATCTGTACTGCCAGGTCTGGAAACAGCTCTTAAAGGTCCGTGAGATCCCTTGGCTTCTTTGTCTCCAAAGAGTGGACCGGCCCGCTCTGGCCAGCAGCGTGAAGGTGAGGTTTTCGGAAGCAGAGAGAGGTGCTGACTCCCTCTGGTTTGTCACCAGAGTCCAGCTGGATCTTTAACTCACTCCTCTGCACTAGAACGTCACTTTCCATTTGCCAAACACAACGTTTGCCCGGTTAATGCTGAATTGGTGTTTATCCTTACTGTCCGATAATTATCCTTCCCAAGCTTGTTTTCAGTAGCTTAGGGGGAAAAATTAACAGAAAAATACTGAAAGGCAAAAAAGCACGCCTGGTTTAAAAACAAACAAACCAAAAAAAAAAAAATCAGTGTTATTACTGTTAGTAGGGTTGACATCTGCTAGTCAAAGCTGTTGAATTGGAAATTTCAATTCTAAATCCTTGTGTTTTGGGATTAAACATGGGGGGAGCACAAGGGTGGCTTCTTTTCCCCATCGGCTCCGTCCCAACCCTCTCCCTCCCGGTGAGCGGGCTGGTGCCTGGCAGGGGCTGTTTTCATCCTTGGACGAGAGCTGCAGCCATGCAGCAGAGCTGACCCTCACCAGCCCTCGGGGACCACACGTATGGATAAACTGGCTCCGCTGGGCTGACTGCGTGCTGCACCCGTAACGAGACGGGGTCATTGCAGCCCTGGAAACTTCCCCCCAAAATTCATTGCCAAAAAAAGTTGAGGCTTACGTTCAGAGGACGCTATTTCTTCGTTACAGAAATATTATAGTGTCAGTGTGTATGTCTGCTGTGGATGGCAGCTCTGAAATGATGTGGTGTCCCGTGCCTGAGCAGTCTGTGCTGTGCTGCCTGGCTGCCCGCATCAGCAGCAGGTTTGGGAAGGAGCATCCGAGGCATCGATGGCCGGTCCCCGTCCCCTGGTGGGAGCTGCCTCTCGGTTTGCCGGGGGTGCCAGCAGCCCCAGGGGGTGACTGCACGAGCACCCCCAGCCCCATGGGGTGCATGGGGTCCTGGCTCAGGAGGGATGCTGCAGCCCGTGCTCTGCACCGTGGTCACCCGGCGTGGTCACCCGGGTGTCTCCTGGAGGGGACAGGTTCCCTGTGGCTGTAGCTTTTTTTTTTTTTAGCAGGTTTCAGTTGGAGATGGCCACAGTGATCAGGTGCAGCCTGAAAAGCAACAAAACACATGGGATAGGATTGATCTCCAGCCACACACGCTGTGAAGCCACTGCCAAAACCATGGCAGTCACATATAACTTTCATATCTGAGCAACGTGCTGTGTGCTCTCAGTTGTTACCCAGTGAAATGGGTGCTAAATTTGGGGGTACAGGGCCTGCCTACTCAGCAAAGCTTGGGAAAAGCCCTAGTAACTCTGGGAAACCTGCAAGAGGAGAGTAAGAGGACTGGAAGACGATGCCGAGGGCCAGGGAAGCAGCGGGCCAGCAGCCAAGCTGAGGTTGAGAAAACCTCTGCCGGCTGGACAGGGGCCAGGGCAGCTGGAAACCATGGCAGCCCTGCGGGCAAATGCCGTGGGCGCAGGGAGCCAGAGGGCGGACGCGCATCCTGGCTTACCCGCGTGGGCAAAGACAACGGTTGGATGGAGGACTCGGCCTCTACCTGGATTTGCCCTTACGTGGATATACGCATGGAAATTATCAGGGAAATGCAATGCAGGTTGCTGTGTTGCACTTGTTGGCCACCGCGTTGACCCACCTTGGGTAGAGGGACCACGGCTGGTCCCTGCTCTTCCCCTGGAAGCAGCCAAGTGCTCTCCTGCAGGCTCCAGTAGCCATTTCTAGTAAGGAAAAACTTTTCAATCTCTTCCAATTTTCAGTTCTGGTAATCTGGAGAAATTCTGATATAGCTTAGGGGTTTTATTTTTTTTCCTTTCTCAGACGGAGACCGTGCACATCAATGGGTGCCCAAAATGCCTCATGCTTCCCAGTGTTTTCCCCAAACTTATTCTTCGGTCGCTGCACAATAAGTGCGCTTCACAGCTCTGTGCTGCTACTTGATAAGACAGCTGGAGAGAAGCTATTTTCTGATTTTCAGATACCATAGTTTATCTCTAATGCTAGTTTTCAGTGGCAGTTTAAGAAATTCTTAGAAAACTCTTCAACTTCCCCCTTAGTACTGAGATGGTAAGAGGCAGATAAAACTTATCGTTTACTAATAACTAGCAAAAAGTTTAGAGGTTTTTTAGAGGTAAACTGTGGGGCTGCTGTTTGTTTTTTTTTGAGATGACATGTGGCTCACCACTACCCCAAGAAGAAAGGGAAATGATTAGCAGTCCTTTCTACTGGACTTCCAAAAAAAAAAAAAAAAAAAAAAAAATTACCCGAAGAATACAGAGTTTTTACTGAAAAGTTGGGGGCAAAAACTTTCAATTCAAAGCTTAATGTTCTGATTGGGAAATTTCCCCAAGGGGAGTTTCTCACCAGGGAGTTTTGTTGGCCGGGCCGTATGTCCCGTGTCGTCCCACGATGCCCTTTCAAATGGGAGCGAAGACGTTCCCAGCCGTGGTGCCTCATCGGGGATGAGGTTGGGCTTGAGAGCTCTCCCCATGAGGGAAAAGAGAACCATTTTTTGTTAGAAAAAAAGAACTATTTTCCATAGGACAGCAGGCCTGTCTCTAAAGATTTCTGTTACAAAAGCATCATTTTTCCAGAAAACATTGTTCCCACTGGCTACGTGCATCACTTCAGAGCAGAGAGAGCTTCTGGTCCTTCCCTAAGCGTGCCCCAACCCAGCAATATCTGACCAGCTCCTGCTCCCCATTAAAATTCAAAACACGGCCTTTCTCGCCATTCCTTTTCTCAGATGACATTTAAACCTGTCAGTGGTTACAACTGGTGTCGTGTAATCTTTGTAACCAATGCAAAAATTGCTCTCTTGCTTCATGATGGCTTCTAAAAACAGAAGAAGAAAGAGGATGGCGAAGAATGGACATAAATATGCTGAAATGCCCGTGTGCTGCTTTCCTTGTCGCTGGGCTGACAGTGTTTCCACTGCTCCTCCCCTCAGAAAGCAAAATAAACCCAGGCAGCGGTGAGTAATAATGTGCAATAAGCAGGGATGACAAATACATTTATCAGCGGTCAAACAACATGGACAATGTGTCAGCCCTGTCCCCACGCTGTGTTTGGTGTCACATAAATATCATTACGGACGAGGAGAGGGTGCTGGGACGTGTCTGCCGACAAGTTGGAGTTCATCCCTGAGACCAGCTGGAAGGGGATCCCTAAAGGGATCCTCAGTGATCCCCTAAAGGGATTCTTTCACTCAGGGGCTTGACCCTGGTGTTTCGGTGCCAGGCTGGTCGCATCCTGATGGGCTCGGGATGGGTGCTTGGGTGCCTGCCGGCATCCCCGGCCACGCGGCGTGCCCATCTGCGCCCCAAGAATGGCCACAGCTGGTGGGGGCTGGATCCAGGCCAGGGGGTGGTTCTGCGCGGCGAGGAGGTGAAGGGCAGCAGCGACTCGTGGCGTGATGTGAAACCCAGCGGCTCTCGGGCAGATACCTTGTATAGACGGACACTTATTCCAGATATAGTCCAGGTATAGAGCCCCTGGGCTTGTTTGTGAGTAAGCATACTGTGTACAGCCGACCTGCCTGCACACAAAGCCAGCGCTGGTTGGTATATGGCCATGCACCAATACTGCTTGGAGCTTTGAATACACGTGCGAACCATTTTAATTGCTTTCATCTGGTATGGCCCCTGGTAAACAGTGACCTAGGATTGTTTATATAAAGCACAAGGGATGCTAGACAGTCCTATCAAGCTGTTTCCATTTCTCCATGATTAATATATTCAAGTCTATAGTCATTTGTTTCTATAAACTTCACAAACAAAAACTTAATGTTGATGTTTTGGTACCAAGCTCAAATATGGGAACAATTTTATTCTCAACGCCAGCATTTCTGATGCAAGAACTGAAAGGCGTCCAGAAATGCTGTGTTTTCACTGAATATTCTTTGGTCCCAAGATATAGCATTTTTAAAGCATTACAGAAGCAAAAACAATCCCAGTGCCTTGAAAGCTTTTTATACTGACTCTGCTTCATGGAAATACTGACTCAGGGCCAAATGGCTGATTATATCGTATGATGTAAGAAGGAGTTAGAAAGCTTAGCAGGGAATTAGAATAATGCAGTTTGTGTGTGTCTGTGTGCAGTGAAGGGGGGACACAGCATTTATTAGAAGGCTTTAAATCTTTTGCAGCTATATGTTAGTCGCTTGCAAAACTATCGCAGACCCTGTTGAAAGCGATGGGGATTCAATGTTTGACAAGCTCTTAGCTGCTGAACTGAGCTCCTGGTCGAGATCTTTTCAGTTCATTTAAAAGCTGCAAATCTCTCTTGCTGGGGTGTGGAGGAAGCAAACGCCACTGCTGCCGTGTAGACAAGGAAGAAAAGGACTTTGCTGTGTTATTCTTCTGGAAGGGGAATGAAGGATGTAGCAGTGTCGGGGGGGCTAAATTCTGGCCTGGCTTCTGCCATCACACCGAACTGAAGGTGGAGATTTGGGGATTGGGCATTGGAGTGGTGCAGCTCTCCCTGGATGCTGGCAAAGGGAGGGTGCGATGCAAGGGGAGCCCCAGCCCTGCCCCTTCCCTGCTCTGGCCCTCGCTGCCGGGAGCCATTGCACTGGGGAAGATTTTATGGTTTACTTTTTATCTCGTTGTCCTGCCAGGGAGAAAAGACATTCATTGCAAGCATGAACTTTGAGATGAGTAAAAATCAAAGATGACCCAAGTGCCTGGAGGCATAAAAACAGCTGCTAAATTGTTCAGCTTGTTTAATGAAATGGAGCAGCACAAAGACACAGTTCACGTATATATTTATACACACAACAACAATGGCACTCAAAGAATTTACGGAGCACACTGCAAATTATAAGATGGGGAAGCCTGGCTGCTGTCGGCTGTTTGAGAGAGATTTGGGATGGAAAGACGTATCAGAAAACCAGCCCTTGCTGTAGGGCTGTGATGGCAGAACGTGAAGGAGCTGGGGACACACCAACTCGTAGCTGCTGTTGAAGATCGAGTTGCTGTTGCTGCTTAAACTTTGGGTCTGGCTGCAGCAATGTGCCGCTTGCTGTCATCGTCTTGCCCTTGAGTCGTGACTCCCTGTAGAGCCGGAGGGCAACTCGCTGTCCCTGCTGCACCTGCAAGACAGACAGAGCTACAAGGCAGATCTGCTGCAGTTCGCTCCCGCTTTCTAAATATACGGATTATACACATACACATGCATATACACATGCCACGGCAGACCATGCCATCCCTTCCTTCGCAGCTGCCCGCGGTTCCCAGCAGAGCGGCTGTGAGCAGGCAGCCAGCTGCCCTCGCTGCCCTCGCCCTGCCTGCCGCTGCCTGCCTGCGGGTGCTCCCGCTCTGCCCGCGGTGCAGCCCCCGCTGCCTCTCCTGCCTGCAAGGCAGCTGAGCCTGGCCCCGCGGCCGTATTTTCTGCCAGCCGGTTACTGGCGGGGAGGGTGGATAAGGCTGTCTCATCGCGCCGCTTCCCACCTCGAGTGAGTCATCGGACGAGATGAGATGCAAGCGCTGAACTATATTCGATGCCTGTATCTGAAACACGGACTTCGAATGATGGTGCAGGTCACTAGGTCCTTAATTTTCTCTTTAATGGATTTTCTAATGCATTTGATGAATAAATAGGTGCTCAATAGTAAATAGAAATACCATTTGCAATCTTGGACTTGGAACGAGGCCTTAATGTTGCCATTATTTATGTTTACAGAAGTCCTGTGGACCTCATGGAAGGTGGAATACGTGCAAATGCTGAAATGACTGGGGCTGGAAGCACACAGCAGCGTCAGCCCGGGCCGCTGCCAAAGGAACAACTCGAGTGTGCGCGCGGTTTTCGGAACATGAATGATCCCATTGACTCCTGATCGCCTGCGGATGCGACCCAGGCTGAATGGGTCTTGTGTTCGCACGCAAAGATGGGCCAGAAGGAACCGAGAACGTTTCCAAGCAGACATCACTAAATGTTGCTTTGTACGTGCAGAGCATGTCCCCCCAGCCGTGAGCTGGGTTACCGGGGAGGGGGTCCTGGCTGCCATCGTGCAAGCCTAGGGCCGTGTTTGGGGAGGAAGTAGGGTGAGCAGGATCCTGCCTGTGTCCTGACCCTCTCTGTAGGCTGGACTCAGCCCCTCGACGGGGATCACGCTCACTGCGCAGGTTCTGCCATCCCTCGGCAGCCTCCTGCCTAGATCGGAGCTGTCTGCCCTGACTGTACAGCAGTTTGAGCCTCTCGGTTTACAAGTACCACGTTGGTGCAGAGTAATGCAATTATACATCCACATCAATTTGTGTGAAGCTGGCAGCATCCTTGGTGAATATTTTTATACCTCCAGTTTCTAAATGGCATTACTGTTAACAGCAATGTATCATCATTACCAGCAAGGCTTTAGAGGATGCACGAGCAAAGTGTGATATTACTTAAACCTCTGCAAGTACTGTGTGATAATTAATCAGGCATGGGTTGGTTATGTTTTCACCTTACTCAGTAGAGAATAACGCAATGCAATGGAGCAGGTTTTTGGTTAGAATTCTCTGGTGAGCCGATCCCCCCCAGGTCAGGACAGCTGTCTCCCCACATGTATATGAGAGCACTGTGAGCCAGAAGCCTTGTGCGAGTCTTTTTCTTTCTGCTGAAGCATCAGGTAGTGCTGGGTTTGTGCCAGAGGTGAGATCCAGCCCAGAGGAACCAAGCATCCCATCCAAGACTGCAGACCCCCAGCCCTTGCTGGCCCAGACGCTATTTGATTTTTGGGGTCTCATCCTGCAGCTGCTTTGGCCATGGCGCTCCCTCCCATCGTGCCATAATGTATTAACAGGGGACAGAGCTGGCAGCGGGAAAGGGGAGCAGAAGCAGGCATTTGTCTTGCTGTCCAGTAAGCCACATAACAAATATCGATGCCAAGTGTAATCCTGCTTCAGTGAAAACTGTTGCTTTGGTTTGTCATCATTCATTGTTCAGAGTACAGCTGCTTAATGACAGGATGTGGGAAATGAAAAGTTTTTTATGTCCTCGTAGACTTTTTAAAATAAAAATTCCTGAGCAACGGAGGGAGAGAAGGCGCTCGCACAGAAACGCCTGGGTTTGAATGCCGAGGTGCAGCCTGGCTGGAGCGAGCCTCCTCTCAACGAGGCTCAGGAGACGGAGGTTTTGCTCTTAGCTTTAAAAATAACCTGCTGTGTAAAGCCGGGCAGTATCTACGCCTCGGCTTTGTTTGCTGACGTTACACATCTGGTGCAGCTGTCTCTGCCCAGTGTCTTGCAGAATGGGACCTGCATTTGATAGGAAGAAATGAAAAATAAAAGACAAATGCCATGTATCTGTGTGGGGCCACTTCTTTGAAAAATGCCCCGTGTCCAATTAAGTTAGCAAATGTTAGATTTCGATCCTAAATACAGGGGAATGAAGGGAATTATCCATAATTTGGACTATGAGCAAGCAGGTGAAATCTGAGGCGGCCAGAGGAGGCTTCATTAAGCCAGTAATGGAAGAGACAACCCCAGCCCTGCTGAAAGCCAGGGTGCCTGGGGTGCCTTTTTCATTTTTGGTTCCATTTTAATAATGATTTTAATTTTTATACAGGCCATAATTTTTATACAGGTGCGGCTCCACCCCTTCTGCATGCTAATTGCTTCTAGTTGACGGTGCAGAATTACCGGCGGGCACGTGATCTTTGCTCTCGGTGGGAACTCTCTTACCTGGGTGTGCTGCACACCATGTAAGCAAATAGGGAAGCTGATGGGTTTGGTGGGAGACTCATTGCATCCAGACTTTAAACTCATTTCTGGCAGGCACAGCCCTTGAAGAACCACCGAAGGCTGGGATGTGGCCAACAAGTCTGCATAATTGCTAGCCCATCCCCTGCTTCACTCTGCCTCTAGAAATATTCTCTCTCCTCCTCTATGTATATTTATTAAGCCCTGTCCTGAACTACGTGAAATCAGTGTGGAATTTGCCTGAGGTTCCTCTCTGCTGGCCCAGGGCTTCTCAGCAGCGTAAGCAAAATCAAAGGAGGTGCTGTGGTTGGGATGAAACCACTCCTGCTTATCGGAGAGGGAGAAAGAGAAGAGTCGGGGTGCTGCGTGCTCTGCCCTCAGCGCTGCAGGAGGGACAGGGAGCTGCTGAAATCCCCACTGTGGGCTTCTCACATACCTGGGATTTTCCATGTTTTACAATCTCAGATAAATGTCACTTTTTTTAGGATTATTTGATATATTCTTACAGTAATCTGTTACCAGCAAATCACCACCATGCTCATCGCCACTCTCTCGGTCCAAAAGTTGTTCGTTCTTTTTTTTTTTTGGTATCCCTTGAAAATTTCTATTTCCAACAAGCCTACTGTTATCTCACTTCTGCTATTTTAAGTTCTGTGGCACAAAAAGGCTGACTCACAGAAAGCCGTGTTGTAGGAAATATTGGCTCAGCTGAGGAAATAATTCTCAGTTCATTCTTCCACCGTGTGCTTTGGGTTTTTTTCTGTCCCTCTTTTTTGTGTGTGTGTGTGTGTCTTTTGCTCTCATGTTATGGCACACATCTAGCACTGTGAAAGATTGAGAGCTATTTCTAATGCACTGGTCTACCCAGTCAAATGTCTCTTTCTGTATATACCCCGAAGTGTTTTATGTACCTGCTAGAATGTTACACAGGATGCTCACACAGCTCATAAAATTTGGTCTCCTATTGGAAATGTTTTGTGGAAATATGCTGCTTAATCTACTGCAGCCATTCACAGTTAATGTTGTCGCGGTGCGCAACGGAGGGGGTGAAGATTACACCCGGCTCAAGGAAGTTTGATACGTTATCAGAAGTCCTCAAGAATAAAAATGAAAGAAATGGATGTTCAATGTAATGTAGATAATTGACTAAAAAACGGGAAATATGGGAGGCCCTGGCAAAGTCATCCTTCTGGCTGGGCTTGTGCTGCAGTCAGCTCCTTCTGACGAGTACCTGCAAACACCCTTTCACAGCTAAGGGACTGTATAAAATAAATTCAGGGTGTGCTTTACTTGAGCGTTAAGCACATCAGTGATGTGCAGTGAAAGACAAGGCTGGAGATCCAGGATGAAATCCTAGCCTAGCGGGGTGGGGAAAAAAAAAACCAACAACTGCAAAACCTCTATTGACTTCAAGGGCTTTAATCACTGGAGCAAGTTGTCTAATAACATACTGCAGGGTGTGCTTTGGCACTACCATGTACTTCATTCATTTTACGTTTAATATGCCAGAAAATAATGCTTAACATCTTGTAGATGTGGATATAGCGTATCTATCTACAGGAAAGCAGCTGATACCAATAATATAAGAAGAAAAATCAGGGACTTTTGAATGTACCTATTGATATTTTTTTCTAAACCTTTTTGACACTATCATTAGCAAAACCTAATTAGAAGGTGGTTTTCAACAATTGCTGTCCTCAGGCCATAAAGTATAGCCCTCACATAAATATTATCATCTTTAAAATACTTCATAAACACTAATTTACCCTCCCAATTTTCTTGTGAGATAGATAATTACGTGTTAACAATAATATCATCATCATTAGTAGCTGTGTTAGTCCTCTCTTTTTATAGATGGAAGCTCATGCCCTGATAATAAACAGCTTGCTGAAGGCCACATGAGGAGTCTTTCAGGACTCTGATTAGGGAGCAAACAGCCGTGGCTCCATCCTCCACTCACATAAAGAACCAGAACAATGTAAGTATAATGAAAGAAAACCCGGCAAGAAAAGGGAATCCTCTTCAAGTTGGCTGGATTCCTGGGCTGCCAGGAAATATTAAAATAGTACGTGACAGAGATAAAGGTAAATACCTAATAAATATTATACCTTTTGTACCTTTATTTACTCTGCAGTAATTATACCAAGTAATGTAGATTATATTATGAATCATGATGACACTTACAATACTGAATTTTTGTAACCACATCCTGGCCCTGTGAGATAATCCGTTTTGATCTCATACGAGAGCCAGATACGTCTTGCTTGAAACTTCAGAGGTGTGCGATAGCAGCTGGTACACACCCTTTTTCATAACCTTGTTAAAATAAAACAAGTTTGGATTTGCTTAGCCATTGAAGGATGTAACATCTGAGTTACAACCCTGCCGTGAAGGGAGCTTTGCCATAACCATGGAGTTAACTGGGCCCTCTTCAGTGTTTCTATTTGAGAAGTAACATTTTTTTTTCCATTTTAAGAAATGTGGATATTTACATATCCAACTGCAAAAAAAAAAAAAAAGTTAAAACAATCCATAGAGAGCGATTCAAGCCAAAAAATAAATTTGTTCCCATGTCTAACTCAGCTCGCTGTGTCTAAACTAATTACTGCAGGAACTCGGAGGCAGTCTGGTCTTGCATTGCTGGGTGTGCTTGCAGAGAGGTTGTTTAACAACAGCCTGCCTGCTGTCATGGTATCCACTGTCAGAGCATCATCTCTGAAGGAAACGACCCCAGTTCACATTGAAACTACAGCTCTGCACCTGCGATAACTAAACCCGCCAGGGTCAGTCCACGACAAGCAACATGATGCTTTCCAGAGTCAGGTCCGTATCAGCATCTTTCCGTGCTGTTCACTCATTTTTCTCTTCACAACTCTGTGAAACATCCACAAATCCTCCTGGAGCCAGATTCTGGGTAGCAAGGGATGATATTCAGGGCTTTCAACACGACACTAATCGTGCCGGCTGGTGGCCCTGGGACAGCTTTCACTTTGCCCTCCGTCTTGTGCCAGGAACCGCTTTGGGAGCCCAAGGGGACGGTGGCATCCTCTGTCCACAATGGCAGCCCTCCGCGGCCAGGGAGGCCCTGGGACAGCAGCAACAGAACCCATTGTTTTTCCTCTCCAAAACAAAAAGGGAAAATGTGCCCCAGTGGGAGTGGCTGTTCCCGAGCACGAAGACAAGGTGCAGGAACCCTCGCTCGAAGGGGGCTGAAGCAGCTGGCATCTCTTCTCCTGTTTCTCTCACTTTTCCTTTAAAAATATGTTCCTCTGGCATTGATTTGGAAGCTCTCCTTGGTGTGGCACATTCACACGCACATTTGTGTTCCTCTTAAAGCCTTTAGGATATGCTGGGCCTCTGGGGAGGAGGTCAGCAGCAATCACACAATAAGGCAAATGGATTTGCTTGGTAAATACCCCAATCCCACAGCAGCAGTTCTTAACTTTGTCATCTGTGGGCTATATTATTTTTTGGGGGCCTGCTGGTAGCTTTTGAAAACAGAAACATGAAATTGCCCCTGTGCAGAACAGCCGGGACAAGCAGCCTGCACCCCGCTGAAGCTCAGTGTACTGGGGAGAAGCTAACTGGCTCACGCGCCTTAACATCACCGATTTACAGCAGCGCTAATCATGCTCTGAGAGCGTAACTCGTGTCCTGAAAACCCTGGAAGAGCCACTTCATGGCTTTGGATCACACTGCCTATGAATGAGGGACTATTCACCTGGTCACGCTGTTCCTCGGCTCTTGCTGTTTATTCTGGGAAGCAGAAGCCTCCGAGATCGATCTGGGTAAGTGTATCAATGAGATGATTGTTTCGGGATCAAATCCTCTCTGCCTTATAGAGATCTACAACGTATCTGTGCGTGTATACTTTAAAGCAACTGATGAAAACAAAAAGTAGTGCTATAGGCATGTTAATCACCAACATATTAGATGTTTTTTACCATGTGTCCACTGATCAATTACTGATCGATTTGTATGCCAAGGTAGTGGCAGATGCTCCCTACTCAGAAACAAGTCCCTTTCGCAGCATGTCCTCTCCTGCAAACAGTCCTTGTCAGCAGCTGCAAAAAGAATAAAGCCAGTCCCTTCAAACTGCTGAACTTCCATTGCCTTTCTCGATATGTACTACACAAAGACAAATAATTTAGAGTTTTTTTAAAAAAAGTTGGTATCTTCCTTACATTAAAGGAAAAAAATAAGCCTTACAGTATGAAAGCCACTGGCCTTAACTGTTCCGTGCTCCAGATTCAGAGCTTGCAGGCACAGGGAAGTCATGGGGAAACTGCTAGGGTGTAGGCGTACCTCTCTCTTCTCTTTCCCACTCTTTTCTGGTGTGGCAGCATTATTAGGACTAAAGGTGCCTTTGTGGTTTACATTACTTCACTTTGCGACGCAAACTGAAAAAAGCATCTTTGTGGGGAATCGGACCGTCCGTGCGGGGAGCCAGACTCCAGCACCCGTCCCTCCTCCGCCCCAGCAAGCCCGGAGCCAGGGCGCTCCTCCGGTGGGAGCCTGCCGGTTCTTCTAAGTCAACAGGGTTTAAGTCCTGCTTGTTTAAATATCAGGTTTAACTGGGGCTTGCCTGCATATCAAAGGCAGTATGGTAATTTTTACGAGGGAAAGGGTTTGCCCCGGTGTTGGCCAGACTTGTCCCTGCTCTCCCTGTTGCACAACGTGGTGCTGAGTCACTGCCATTTCTCACCCAGCAAGTGCTTGCATTTTCTTGGTGCTGTGTTTGTATAGGATGGGGTCCTGTAACGCATGCTGTAACTGGGGGAGCCTTTGCGTAAAGAAGAGCTAAAAATGAACAAAGAGCCTTCCTGGATCGCTGGTATTTATGCACTGCCATGCGTGGCAAGTTTCATTCTGGCACCTAGGTTCCGTGGTGGACCGGGCTTGAACTTGCTTTTCTGAAGTCAGTCATCTAATTCCTACTGAGGTACTGGCATCTTACTGGGCCTTCAGTCTCGCCCCAATCTGCAAAAGATGTATGGACAGATATGATATAGATTTAACACAATACCATAGCTTTTATTATTTGCTGGAAAATGTTAATAAAACCCAAGTATTACAGATGCGTTTTAATCCCTGAAGTGATTTTTTAGTAGAATGCATGAATTATTAATTGTTGTTATTGTTATTATTGCAGTGCATACCTATCTCACAGGACATTGTGAGGATTAATTAATTCTTGTAAAGATGTAAAAGGCCATATAGGTGTCAAGGGTTATGACTAAAGTGCTTTGAAAATGGAAAACACTCTGTGAGTGCCAAGTATTATTATTTATGGAGTCCGGGCAGTGTGCTTGGTGCTGTGCAAACACTGGTCCAGTTATTGCAAATATTTACTTATATGTGCTTAGTAGGCCAAGCACTCACTGTTACAAGTAATTTCAAATATTTTAAGGATGTGTCTTACAAATATGGCTGTGAGAAGACTTTCCAGTAGTTGGGATGACAGAGCCATGGAATGCGAGGAGCCCTGTTACTGAAGCACTTTGAAGGCACGCTTTTATTCAAACACATGGATGAACCAAGACCTCAGATCCGCTCCAGTTCTACATCCAAAAGTTTGGGTTTGGTCCCAAACTAGGAGAGTTTGGGAAAGGAAATATAACAACAGTTGTTGTTTAAAAGTGCCTCTCCCAGCTCAAGGCAAAGCCAACTCCTTAAGCTCAGCTCACTCACTGAACAACCTGCCGTAAACCATAACCTGCTCAACTGCTCTGTGTTACCCAACATCCGTTCTTGGAAACCTCTGAAAGCGAGAACCTCCCTCCCGTATGCTCTGGAAGTGGCCCCAGTAACTCTGAGCCCAGCTGCGTATTTGGGCAATGGAACTACAAAGTCTAACGCTCATCATGGAAAGTAAGGCCTTTGCGCAGTCCTGTGAGGTGTTCGACTTCGTACAGAAAGGGAAATCAGAACAAAACAGATGGTGTAAAATTATTAAAGCATAAATCTGCCAGAATCCACTTTGTAGATTCTGCAGAGTAGCAGGTATACTCGGGTAATCACCCAGTTTAGTACATCACCATGTTAAAAAGGAGAGCCTGGCACCCTGGAGTCGTGACTGAACATTTGGAGAACACTAGACCACAGAAACCTTCATCCAGATGACTTCAGTTCAGCACCTTGTCGCTGCTTAGCAGATAGATGGGAAGATGGTGTTTGTAGTTCCTGTGGGCCAAACAATTTACACTTGAGGGGTTTTCCCTCCTCCATTTCTTACATAAGCTTTCTGAACCTCACACCTCCCGCTCCTATTTCATGGACTTCTCACAGCTCTTCCCATACCCTTCTTCAGGCCCCTGGTGTCCCGCAGTCCCCTATAAGAGGCCTCTTATCTTCTTTCCTCTTGCCTTAGGCTACGTGCACACTCCCATTCCCCCTTCCTCCACCCACGGTTATTGCTTATCTTCTTTTACCTGGGAAATAAATCATTCAGAGTATCAAGAGGCTAAACTCCTTTAGAAGCACGGACAGATCTGAGGTTATAATGTAGGAAAGTGTTAATGACCCCCTTGCCACTTTTTTCCCCCCTTTTAAATTTCCCAACTTTCAGCAAAGTGGTCAAATTTTGGAATTGGGCTGGATATGGTCTTCAAAAATTAGCCTCTCTACATACCTAAGACAACCTACACACCATTATTGAGAAGAGAAAGTTGCCCACTTGGGCCATCCAAATCATTACAGAAATAAACGTTGAACATCAAGTGGTTTGCAATTACAAATATGCTCCCTGGCTTTCTATGGAGAGTTTGATTTCCTCATGTAACTCAGACCTCCTCAAGCAAACGGATTGAAGGCCCAGGGCTTTCTCAGAATTAAATGATTTTGCAATGCAAAAAAAATCTGTTTTCTCCAAGTATTTAAATATTATTCCTCATAAAACAAGGAAAAATGCATGGGCCTGACCCTGAAAAAAACGGGCACTGTGCAGTGATCCTACACCCAGAGACCCACCCATTTGCTTTCATCAAGGCTTTGTGGAGTCAAGGGGTCCCATGTGCTTCTGCGATGAAGCTCAGGTAAGTGAAATCTGCCTACGATATGTCCCAGTCATTACGCTGAAAGTTAAATCCACCCTCAACTCCAGAACTGCTGCCTTAGGACTACCATAATTCTCCAGCAATGCTGAGCTCTGTTCACGAAAAAAGAAAAATAAGAGCTACATTTGTGGCCCATCTCTCTACTTTCCCGTTTTGCCAGCCGCAGTAAAAGCAAGTTCTGCAGAAGCGCGGTGATGTGGAGGCCCCATTCAGGCAGCATCAGATCTGGGCCTACGCGCGTGGAGAGCCTCTGGCGCAAGCAGGAATGACGTCTGATGTTGCCGTCAGACCTGTGCGTGGTTTGTGGTCACTGGGACTCGGCATGAGCGCCAATGTCCCGACATGAGAGTGTTGGACCAACGCCCAAAAGTGTGAAATGCTATTGCAAAAACACTTTAAGATGGAAAGGACTGCCTAGCGATGAATGTGGTTTTGATTAACAAAGCTCGCCTTAAAAAAAATACACAAACCTGCGATATAAATGATAAACAGCATTTCAATTCAAAAAATGAACAGCACCCAGGCGGGACACAACATTATGACTGTAGAGGATTATTTTCATTAAATAAAATTACAGGGCGGGCGCAGTAACGGACCCAGGCGTAAGCGTCGGGCTGGGCCGAGCCCCGCAGCGCGCAGGGCTGGATCCCCAATGCCAGGTACCGCTGCCAACCCCACGTGCTACAAAAAAAGAAGTAAAAGCACCATGTTAAACCCTGCATTTACATCAGCGCTTTTGGCAGCGGAGCGCGATTAATGGCTTTCCTAGAAAAACTTCCAGGACCGCGCCACGCCGCCTGCTCGCATGGGGGCTGCCGTGCCCGCCGGCCCTTCCCTTCCCTTCCCTTCCCTTCCCTTCCCTTCCCTTCCCTTCCCTTCCCTTCCCTTCCCTTCCCTTCCCTTCCCTTCCTTTCCCCGGCCCCCCCGCTCCCTCAGGGGCCGACCACCAGCGCCCCGAGCCGCGGGCGCCGGCCCCGGGCGGCTACCTGGACCCCGCACCCGCCGGCAGGCCCGGGCGGCCTCCCCTTCCTGTCAGGGCCCCGGGCGGCCGCCCCGCAGCCCGCCTCCCCTCACGCACGCCCGGCCGCCGCTGCGCCTGCCCGGAGAGCGCGGGGGGTGTGTGTGGGGAGAGGAGAGGAGAGGGGGAGGGAGAGAGGGGTCCCCCCGCCCCGGCCGCCGACCCCCGCGCTGCCAGGGCGGCGGGTTTGTTTTGCCGGGCAGCCGCAGCAGGCCGGCCCCGCTCCTCCTCGCCTGGCCTCGCCTCCCGGCTCCGCTCCTTCCCTTCCCTCCCTTCCTTCCCTTCCTTCCCTCAGCGGCGGCGCTTTCTCTGGCGCCCATTTCCGTGCGGCTGGCCACCCTCTCCCCGCGCGGAGTGTCTGAGGGCCGCTGGCTGCTCCGAGCCGCTTGGCTCCTTCCCTTAGTAACAGCTTTTACATTCTGCCTCAATTCCTCCTCAATCTAAATCACACACACAGATATTACTTTTTTTTTTTTTTTCCCCTCCTTCCTCGGGACTTAATCTCTACCCCCCCCCCTCTCTCCCCACCCTCCCCCTCCCCCCGGCCCCTGGCTCGGGATATAATTGAATATCACAGCACTACTCGCTGGTTATTTTTTTTTCTTCCTCCTCCTGTGTGTGTGTGGTGGTGGTTTTTTTTTTTTTTCTGTTTTTTTTTTTTCCCTCCTCCTCCTCTTGGTGTGGACACCTCAGCTAAAAAAAAAAATATTATCGATACATATACGTGTGTACACACACACACAGAGAGACACACAGATGTGTATGTATATATATATGGCTGTATAAAAAAAAAAAAAAAAAGGAGGAGAGACAAACAAGGGTGAATTTCTTGTGCCTCCATTCCCAAGGAAGGGGGGAGCAGCCGCTCCGCCGCCACTCGCAAGGTAAGGACCGGGGCGCTCCGCCGCCGAGCCCCCGCGGGCCGAGTGCGGGGCGGGAAGGGGCCGCGGCCGGGCCGGGGGGGGGAGGGAGGGCGCCCTGTTTGTCTCTGTGGCGGTTGGAGGCGGGCGGGGGATGGGCGCCCGCCTAACGCCTGCCGCGGCCCCCCCTCGCCGTCCCCCCCTTTTTTAATTAATGCTTGTGGGGTGCGGGGGGGTGTGTGTGCGCGCTGCCGTGGGTTTGGGTTGCGGGGGGGGGGGTATGGGTTTTTTTCCCAAGAGAACGGCACCCCCTTCCTCCTCCGCGCCGTTGGTCTCCCTCCCCCACCCGCTTCATTTTTTTTTTTTTTTAAAGGATTTAATTGTGGGGGGGGACACACCGGCTTCGGCAGCGAATGGCACCCGCGAGCCATGGCGAGCGGCCTATTTTTAGCCCGATTTGTGTGGAGAAGCGCCCTCCCCTCCCCCTCCCCGCATATTTACTTGGGGGGGGAGGGGAAAGGGGGGGAAAAGCGGGCTGGGGGGCCGGGCCGGACTGGGGCGAACTCCGCCGAGCGGGGAGGGGCGGCCGCCCCTCCCCGCTCGGCGGAGTTCGCCCCCAGTCCGGCCCGGCCTTTCCTTTTGGGGACACACACACACACGGGCCGTGCCCCCCCCCCAACCCAGGGCGAAGCAGCCAAGTTATTGATCAGTTTTCCTGCGAAGTTCGGGGCGGAATGTGAAATACCCCGCGGCGGCAGGGAGCGGGCCCGGTTTGGGGAAAAAATAAGCGGTTTTTTGCACTTCACGAGGGCTCTCTCTTCCTGGGCTTATCCCTGTCCGAAACCCTGGTGCAAATTGTGCATTGCATCTTCTAGACAGGCTTGCAGGGTTGATGCGGGGTATATATTTTCTTGGTAGAGGATGTAGGTCCTGCAATAGCACGACATGTGGCTTGTTATTATTGTTGTACCCCCGAAAGGGTTAAATTTATCGTGTTGTTCCAGGTGAATTTAATCTTTCATCACCGAATTTCCTTTTAAGGCAGCTTGAGAGAATAAAAGTCTCCCCTCGCTTGTCTTTTGCTTTATCCCCTGAACAGCAAACTTTAGATGTGCTTTATGGCAGAGGCTTGTTGCTGCAGATAACACGTGAGTCTGGAGGAAAGTTTGGTTTGTAGGTCGCTGTGTAGGAAAGTGAAGTTTGCTAGTGAAGTTTTTACTACTCTCCAGTGTGTTCAACTTCCTCGTTTTCCTGTCTGTGTAAATCAAATTCCTCACTGATTTATGGGGGGGATCACAAAACATATTCCTCCTTTATTATTAAAGCATGAGAGGCATGATCAGGAGAACAAAGTCTTTGTCACGTAAAAAAAAAAATAATATTCTGGGCTTGTCTGATTCTCTTTCCTGTGCTGCGGTACTAAAATGCCTGAGGTTGTTGAGCGTATGAACGAGGTCCTTTGGTGTTGGCGGTCTCTACCCTTTGGGTGTTCAGTGAGGCTATGGCTTCTGCCCCTTTGAGAGAGAGGGCACCATTTGCAAAGCTGATGTTTGGGTTTTGAGTTGTACCCGAGCTTTTGGGTGCACTGGGCAGTTTTGGGCCCTCATCTTGCTCTGAGCAACCTGAAGGCTCATCTGCATGAGACTTGTGCTGGATTTGGGGCCTTCCTTTGGACTCATGTATGTTAACTGTCTTTTCAGAATACATTTCAGGTGAGGACTGATCCTGCAAACTCTTTTGTGTGTCCTTGAATTTAAGTAAGTAGGTATGTGTTCGTGGATAAGCGTTTTTTTCTTTTTAGCTATAGAAAAAAAGGGCCATGCTGTTACAGTGGTGCCTAGGGTGCAGGTGGTGCCCTGTGAATGATCATAGCAAACTTTCTGTGGTTTCTTGTAGTGATTTTTTTTTCTTTGCTTTTGGTTGAGATCTAATGGAATACAGCGTATCGTATTATTTACCTAAGATCACCTGAGCTTGTACACTGTCACTGTCTTAAGTTTTCTTAGCGGAAGGTGGATTTGTCTCCATGAGAACAGGGTTCATGTGGTACTGTGTCTTGGGAACTTGGTGGCATGCCTCCCAAACTGTTATTGAGAACACCTGGAAAATACTTAGTTCTCACTCCATGAGGAAAGGGGAAGGAAATGTAATTTAAACATACGAAAGCAGTTGGGGTTTGGCTTTTGGGGTGGGTTTTTTTTTTTTTGTTAAGACTGTGCAAGAGTTTGTGATTTTTGTTCATTTAAACGTGCACAGCCATAATGCATGTGTGTAGCATAAAGAATGCAATAATTACAGGAGATTGTGTTGCTTAAGCTTTTTTTTCCCCTTCAAACAGGTAGTTATGATTTTTTTTCCCTGTGAGGTTTTTTATATGAATACTTCTTTCAGTCTTACTCTATATATGGTAATTATTGATGTTTGTGTAACGCTTTGAAGTTGTAAGGCATGGTATAAGTGTTAAGTACCCAACAGCAGTACTTCATAGTCATTTTCCCATCATGAAAGAGTTTGATGCTAAAAAGTGCTACAGCCCCAAGCATAAAGAGGCTCTGGATGGATTAGGGGAAATGGTCAAAATTGCTTATAATGTTGTTTTCAGGTAATATTTTTTAGTTAGGAAGAACAGATCTGAATAATGTGAAGCAAACTGAGTTATTTTACCTAACTTGATTTTGGTTCTGGAATTTAATTTAACATGGACTTCAGATTTGAGTCAGAATGTGTTTGCTGTTACAAATTTTGTAGTGGCAGTAAAGACCCACATCCTACGAGGATGTAATCATGCAGAAGTCAGGAAGTCCTGTAAAGAAACACACACAACTTTGTGAACATCAGTGGTCTAGTTTGGTTGAATAAGCTCTGCAGATGTCTCTGAAGTTGCTTGCAGAAGTGAAGTGTGTTTTGTATTAGTGGTGGGCAATAGGATGTGAATCTTTCATGACACTGATACTTTTTTGGTATCACAGCGCTTTGGGGTCAGGCGTTTTGGAGAAAGCTGAGGCAGTGGCAGGCGCGACACCTTTCCTTCACTAATCCTGTTCCTCTGCTCATATGGAGTCCCAAGAGATAGCCACTGCCCCCCAGTTTTTGCTTGCTTTGCCTGTCTCTGCCATCCTGCCCTGGACCCACAGCCGTTAAGGATTGTGGTGCCCGTGTGAATTCTGATACCTTTCTGGAGAAGACGCTACTGGCAAGCAGAGAAGAGACAGACACAAACCTGCCACCAGCTCTTCCCCTTCTGAACCAGGATAGAGGGGGGTCGTAAAGTGGTCTGGTCTCCGCTTCGGAGAGGAGGGCGAGGACAGGGTATACTGCAGGACTGTGTGGTGTCAATACTGAAATGTATCATACTGAAGTACAACTAATTTTTAATCAAATTCATGTTGTTTATATTGAGAATTGTGATACTGTTATGTGTACTGACCATCCTTAATGTGTGTGTGTTTGTGCATGTGTACACACCCAGAGTCTAGGGTGTAATAATGACCGTGTATTTAAAGCCCTAACCAGCAGCTCATGCAAGTAGCTGCAGGTTGGGAGAGAAGTGAAAGTGTGTATGCACAGTCTGTAATTACGCGTGTTTGGCTCCTACAAAAAGTGACTACTGCGAGGATATACTCATTGCATGCTCATTTTTAAATATAAATTTAAGTGTTTGTATTAGGTGAAGAAGTGTCAGAAGTTTTCCATTAGCAACTATGATTGACAGCTCTTTTCAGTGTTTTTGAGTTGCATTGCAGCATTAATGTAATACCTTCAAATTAACAGGTGATGAAGAAACAGTTCCTGTGTGCCTGCTATTGCTTTAGCTACCCCTGTCACAAATACATGCAGCTTTCTAAGCACTACAGTATGAAGTTAGATGAGCTTAATTTCTGTAAAGTAGCTTAATGAAAAGAGTGACTTTACTAGAAAAAGGTTCATCCAGTGATCCCAAGCGGAGTAGATGGAGACCGCTTTATTCAGCTCGTGATTGGTTTCCTCCGAGATAAAGTACGACAATGAAATGAGGAATAAGAAGTATCTTTTCAGGTGAAATTGTAGGGGAATATATTGGCTTTCTTTTAATTTCACAAAATTGAATTAGCTAACTTGAGGTAAAAAGTAGCGAAGACGAGGCAGCATAGTTGTCACTTCATGAAGAGTTGATAGGTTGAGTGAAAAAGTACGGAAGTCTGGTCTAGAAATCACTCTGCAAGTTTGTGTGAAAACTGTGAACTACTTCTCCTCGATAGGGTTCTGCCTTGTGGTATATAATCCAAGATGAGAAGGCCCTTTTCTTCCTTCTCGTAATGAAAACAAAGCTGAAATTGTTTTTATAAAATGCCCTGGAGGCTTAACGGCCACATTTGAGCTGGAGGTTGAGTTTTCCTTTGGTTCTGAAGGATCTGTAGAACTGTAACTCAGCTTACCCTCTGAAACATTGATTTTTAATACTTTAACACATGGTTTTGTGTGACATCCTTTAGACTCTCCTTTTTGTATTGCTAAGGAGCCTTAAAAAATTATTCCGTGATAAGAAAGAAGTGGTCATTCCAAGCTGGAGGATGTGTAACCGCAGGGGAAAATGCATACACCAGTCAGGTGCATAGGATCTAGCTGGCTTGCATAGCCAAGGAGTGAAATTGCAGGTGTTGCAGCTTACCCCTGCTTGCTTGCTTTCTTGGACGGGCTGTTTGCTAGAAAGACTTTTGAGAATATTTGCTTACCTGTAGAAGTAATAGTAAAAAGGCTTGGTGAATTGGTGTAGCTTTCTGAAAAACCTACTGAAAGAACGTCCAAAGTGATGAGGAGGAGTTCTACAGAATTGTCTTGGCCAATGTACACAGTACCTTTCAAAGAGTCCCATCTTGGTCTTTGAATGTAAGTGTACATGGCGTAATTCAGTGCTGCGTAGAGATATTAAGGTCCTTCTAAACAAATTAGCCTGAATACCAAAAGCAACATCCCTAGGTATGCTGTCAGATTAATAGGTCCTTTTTTACAGGACAAGTAATGCAAGCAGACTGAGTGTCAAGCTGGTCGCACTTGAGCTGGTTCAGTGCCTGCATGTGGCCCTTCATGGTGCTGTGTGTACCCTGCACAGCTCCCAGAGCTGCCCAGCACGGTGTGGTGGGAGCGGATAGTGGGCCCCTGGATTTGTGCTGTAGTTCTGCTTGGTGCAAACATGACTTTTCTTCAGAGTATAAACTGGCATCTGTAAAGTAAGATATTAATAGTCATATTTTCAAAGATGCTGATTCGCCACAGTTGCACGTGAAGTTGGCACTCTCTGTGTGTGTTTAGCATTTCTAAAAATCAAGTCTTGCGTGTGGTTTGCTGGCTTCTGCAAACTCCTGTGAGAGTGTAGTTTCTGTTTCTTTCTGGGAGCAGTATTAGTAAAAGGCTGTTGTGTACTCTGACTTGTGTTTATTGTTGTAATTCTTAAGTCTCCATGTTGCAAAGGAGCAATCTTGTTTATTAGTAATGTCTAGCAGTAAAAAATCAGAATCATCCAGAGAAAAAACAATGGGTTTTTTTCTTTTATGATCTGAAATTCAGTTCAATCTCTGTTCAATGTAAGCGTGTATTACAGAGACACTCTACAACCATGTGCCATATGCAAACACATTGAGTGTTATTTCAGATCGCTGGAGGTGCGTTACTAGAAATTTTAGCTGGTGTGGTGTGAGTAGTAGGCCTTCCCTTCCCCCCCAGCGGGGTGATAGTTTTGCCAACCTGGCAAGGCAGGCAAGCAGCTGTCTCTGCAGCTAAGGCTAGTGCTCCTTTTAACCCGTTGGTGGGTTTGGGGAATGATTCAGTTGCTTCCCTAGCTGCATGCAGAGCTCCCACTAAACCCCACTGACATCAGGTCGATGGTAGATTGTTATGAATTAGGACTGTGAAAGTGACTCTGGAAACTTTCCTGTTCTGTACGCAGCTTCGTGCCTGCTGGCAGCGACTATAGAGCATACAGAAAAGATCTCTGTACAGCCTATTCGCGGAGCATTTTTCCAAGGTTATGAGTTAAGGGTCAAATATTTACTATTCATGAAAATGTAGTGCTAGATACTGAGCCCAGTGCCAAAACCACAGAAATTGTCAAGGTTTAGAGCCCTAAATATAACCTATCCTAAAAGTTGCATCCATTTGACATTAACTGTTAAAAGTTTGGGCTCTTCACATGGGTGACGTATAGCCGGCAAACTCTGAGCTGGGAATTCGTCTGATTGCGAGGTGAATTTAAATCCCCTGATGGTTCCCTAAAAGTACCAGGCAAAGAAGAGACAGTTTGGTTTCCTGGAAGGAGTTGTCCAGGCTGGCCAAGGAGAGGAATAACAAGTTTTATAGCTCTTTTGTGTTTTTTGGACAGGCTGATTAATGCTCAAGTGTCAGCATGACTTGTGAAAATACATTTTTGCCTTGTAAAAATAGCAATAAAAAGATTTCATTATTTTTCATTTATCATTGATATTGGTCTAACTTACAGTCCTGTTGGAACAAATGAGAATTTTTGCCATTAGTCTCAGCAGTTGGGAGAGTGTTATGTGTGGCTGAAAATTTTACCTTAAAATACCAATTGATCTTAACAGAGATGAGTCTGTCTGTTGCCCCCCCCCCCCCCCTGCTTCCAGGTCTGTTTAGCTCCCAGAAATGATGAGAACTTTTCCTCTTTTAGGTTAAGTCTAAATTTGTGGGAAAAAATAGTTTTGATGTTGCATAGACCTATGGGGGAAATAACTAGAGATCTGGGTCAAAAAAGTAGGACGTGCAAGATTTAGAAGCTGTTGAAGTCTATTTATTTGTCCTATATTAGGTTAAAGGAAGTATTGGTGCTTTCAGTTTGGCAATATGTCCTTCAGTCTGCGGTGTTCTGTAAAGGGAAGACAACTGTTAAACAATGAATCACAGCTAATTTTCGTATGGATGTCAGCATTCTTCTCTAGTACAGGAATTTTTGCTTGGATATTAACACAAATATGCATTCCTAAATACAGACTCTTAGCGATAAATTTTAATTAGGAAGTGCTTTGTAAAAATGTGGATTTTTGCCATAATGATATTTGTGAATCTGTAGCATATTTACTTTGGGGTTATGTTTGTTCAGATTTAATACTTTTTAATGTACTTTTAAAGCAAAGTTAGCACAGATGTGGATGGAAGAAAATGAGGAACAGTGTTGTCAAACCATCTATTAATGTTGACATCGAATAAATTGTGCTAGAAACATACCTTGTGTAGCAGTGGATTAGCTGTTTCCCATAGCTAATGCAACCAGTCGGGGGTTTAGAGAAGCGGGGTCCGTACTCACTGTATAGCATGAACATTTTGCTGATGCAGATGTGGTACCTGATTTTTCACTTTATTTCAAAGGCACAACTAAATTTCACAATCTGGTATGTCTTGTTTAGACTGTAAATTTCTAGCACTGTGTAAGATGAAAAATGGTCAGGAATATGAAACTTCAGTATGTTGAATTGCGATAAAACTTGAACAAAAATACAATGAAACAGCCTACTAAGCAGTTCTGGTGAGCTTAATCTGATAGCAAGAACGGATATCTAAATGTAGCTGATTAATAGAAACCAACTTTTTTTTTTGACAGCTTTCTCCATTATAGTAAATATTTGTCACAATTGTTTGAGTTGTAAGAAAAATGCTTTGTATTTCTGTGACTGTCTTCCAGGGCGGATTCTGAATGGCTGTTGATTACATTAGAAATATCGATGTGTTTATCTTACTGTTGGCAAAGTCCGTGTTAGTTGGTTCCTCTACTGTCTACACATGCAAGGTTATTTTGATATAGATTATTTATTTCTAGTTCATCAAGGCCCTTTGTAAGATTCTTTCTTACAGTACATATAGTACATGCTAAATACGTTAGAAATTAAGTTCTAAGAGTCTGTTCCATTAAAAACAAACAAAAAGCTTCCTTGACCGTTCGGTCATCCCATTGAGGTGCCTGGGCATCACAGCCCTTCCAGATAGATGACTTTCTGGTAAAATAGATGGGCATTGCTTATGTCTTAAAAATGAACCCTCTGCTCTCTGTGTGGTTCTGTGGGCTGGTTGTGGAAGCACCAAGCTGAATATTCCCGTCAGTCTCCTCTCGGTGGCCCTGTGCCTGGGCTCACCACAGCCGTGGTCCCGTGTTAGAGAGATACTGGTAGCTTGTATGTACTGGGGTACAAAACTGGTCTTTTAAAGATCCTATGTGTGTTGATGGAAATGGTAAGAAGAATTAAAAAAATTATATGAAGGATAAAGGGATGGGAACTTTCAGAGGTAGCCAGGGAAAACACTTCTGATGTGTTTTGACTTGCTCTTTGACGCTATGGGTGACTTCATATGAGAGACTCGGAGGGTATGTGAAATGCAGCGTCAGACTCCGGCTAAGAGTACGTCCATTATGTAGGCTGAGGTTCTCTGTTGTTTTAAATTGCCAAGATTGCCAGCAGCAAGGCTTGTGTGTGTTGGACATGGCTAAGGAGCTCCAGAAAGCTGCATCGATGGTGTTAGAATATGTAAAATCTTACTTGCGTGCTTTATGTGCATCCCACTTTCCCAGCTGTGGTTTGTAACTACCGGCTTGTGGAACAGAGTTTTTTTCAAGGTGAAAAGAAAGAAATGCACTGTTTTTAAAAACGCATGTTCAGAGATCAGATGAGTCAGATTTAATTTGCATTAACGTTACTGTAAATGGTGAGTTTGGAACTGTAACGTACTTTCATGTGCCTATTGCTGCCTACTTTTATTTGTTAGTCTGGTGCTGTTGGGCCTACTGCTGTTCTGTGTGATTAAAATAACCCCCCAACCCTCCCCCTGTGTAATTAAACACAAGTGGTAGAAGATTGTACTGCTTTTTTCTTTCTAAAATTAACCCCTTCCAACGGTCAGTATGGTTGTGCCCTCTCCTCTGCTTGGCTCTGCTTCCTTGTCCGTGCTGTAGCGTGAATGTGGCAAATTAATGTAATATACCAGGGTGTTTTGTCTCAGTCCTGACAGTTTGCATCGTTTTATTATTATCCCTTCCTAAGACTTTATTTGATTTTCAAATCTCCCCCTACCCATTTTCTTCCCTGGGCTTGCTTTCTTCTTTTTGCCATTTTGGACTTTCTTTTGCATTCTCCCTATCTGTTCTTTTGTCAGTTCTTTTAAATGAATTGATGCCTTTTTGTTTCTGTTCTCTGGGTTTTCTCTGCTTTCTCCCCCTTTCTTCTAACTTCAGTTGAGTTTACATATAGGACTTGATCCTACGTAGCCTTCTTGAACCAGAAGGGTTAGGTGGGTTTGGACGGTGCAGCCCCGGTCCATGGCGGAGCAAAACCTGCTGGACTGCTGAGGAAGTCTCATTTTGCAGGCTGTGCTGCTGGCAGTGGGGCACCGAGCAGAGGTGAGCGAGGGGCCTGCCTGCGGGCAGAGGGATAGCTGGGACAGGCATGCAGGGCAGGAAACAGAGAGGGCAAATTTTGGCAGTGCCTGTATTTGATAAAAATAATCTTGGCTTTAGGCGTAAAACATTGATTGAACTCTTGATGAAGTCAGAGGGAGGCCTTGGGGGAGTTGGTGTGAGTGTTTAGTACAAACGCAAAAAGCTGAGGAAGTTTGAGTGAAAACCTCAGTGCACTGTGAGGTTAGCTGTGGGCTTTTTAAAATAAGGGATTTTATGCAATAAATTTTAATTGACATTGTGACTTAAAATTAGCAAAAACAAAGTCAGTCATCGTGAAATCAGTGGTGGCCTTATCTTATTGTTTTTATTGTGGGTAGTGTTGACAAGTCACATGCCCCATTGTTCTGGGTGAACAAACACTGCTTTGAGACCCGGGGCTGGTACGTGCGCACAGGCGCCTTTGTCCTGCGCTGCGCAGATGAGCGTGTGGAATTGCGACTTTGGAGTTGAAAGATCGTCTTTAAAGAGTTCACATCTAGAAACTGCGTAATATATGAAATACTCTGTTGCTTGATATTTAAGCACCATTTTTATTTGGTGTCTTGTTGTCCAGAACCTAAGAAAATAGAAGAGAATAATGCGTCATAAACTCTCGTACCTTGTTGCCCAGTGAAACCTATGGGTAGCAGGCTTGTATTCTGTCTCTGAAGTAGATGTACTTGGGACAGAGAGAATGCAAGATGTGCTTTTTGAGAAACTCAGTAAAAAAGTCTTTCAAATATAAGCACTTTACTGCAAAACTGTTGACACTTGAGACAATAATAGTGAACCTCATCTCTACTGAAGTCACAGTTTTGTGGAGCACCTCTAAATTACTTTTGCTGTTCATAAATTCCTGTAATCAGGATATGTGTAGTGTAACTAAGATGGATGAAATAGAGACTGGCTGCAGGAGCAAACTTGGCACGTGGAGGCTGTGGAGGTAGTCATCCAGCCATATCTGGGGGAGAATCCCATTGAAATTGCTGTGAGTTTTGCCTAAGGAAGAACAGAAAGATTAGTCTTCCCTGCCTACAGTGATTTTATTATGTTGTTGTTTTTAGTACATCTTAATAATGCCAATGTAGCTCATTGTCTGGTTCAGTATTTTTAATTCATAGAATGAGTTTTTCTCTTTTTGTCAGCTCATAGTCTTGCTTTTTCCTCCTCAGAAACTGGTGCTTGCAGTGTATTTTACACCAGTACAAGAGCATTCACCAAAATGGTCTTGAATTGTCAGAGCTCCATAGCGGGTATTACCAGGATGCTGTAGTATGAAATGGCACTAAAGCTGGTAGAAATTGTCATAGCTCTCTTGACTGCGTGTCGACGATGTCAGCTGTGTGCATGTCTGCCCTCTGATATTAGAAGACTTCCCCAGTTTTGGTGGCTTACAGGCAATCTGTAAAATACTGCTTTAATTTCAATACAGAATGAATGACAAGCTTTTGGTGTCCTAATGTAGGTACTATACAGCAATGGAATATATCCTGTGGGCTACTGTTCAAGGTTTTCAGACTTTTTTTGAACACAACTGCAGTTTGTCTACGCAGTCCCTTAGTAGGGACTGCTTGAATAGAGGGAATGACGGAATTACTTTCTGGTTATAAATTCTCTCTCTAAGTTGTCATGGGCTTGTCTAGATGTGCAGTGGATCCCCAGAGACACAGCTCCGCTCCCCACACCCACAATTTTGCTTTTCTGGGTTGACCTAATATACCTGTATGTAACAGATAACTGCATTTATTTTATTTTTAGTTTACATCACTGAAGATTTTCTGTCCGCATAACGATTAGGACAGAAAGCTGGTGTCAGGATTATCTGCTATTTCTGCCACTGTGTGACCTTAGCAAATGGATTAACAAATTTACCCATGCACTAGTGATTTAATACTTACCAGGAGTTTTTTCAGACCAGTTCAGTGCCCCGAGATCTTCTGGTGAAAGGCTGCGTAGCAGTGTAAAGTGGCTTTTGTTTTATTTTTCAGCCTCAGCTTACTTGGAATTTTTAGTTTAGGCAAGTGCTCCTTTTGTGTTCATAAGTTTTGTGCTTGTCTTCTAGTTTTTCTTTTCTGTTGGACAAAACATGGCCCTTCACATTGGAAATATTTGCTGATAGCGCCCATACATGATGACGAATCGTGTTGAAATCAGGCTATTTGGCTCATAGTTAGGCATGTTTACGTCCTCAGTAACATGGAAATGCAACCTTACATGAAATTTTAAGGACTTTTTCCAGACCCCAGCAGCTCTTTGGGGGTGGGGAAAAGGCTGAACTTTTTTGGTGGAGCCACTTCAGGGATGGGTTTCAGAGCACAGCTACACAAGCAGCTGCTTGTCCCAACAGCGGAGATGGGAGCGGGGGTCATGGGACCCCTAAGCTTACCCTGCTTGTGGTGGAATGGGGACACAGAACGAAAGCCACAGGTGGAGCTCTGTGGACTTCTCTGTCTGGAAATAAAGTTTCTGTCCTCTGCCACGCTTTACTGACTCCTCTGCCATGCCAATACAGTGATTTATTGGCCCTACAAACATTGTCATCTCTGGAAGGATTGCATTAAAACCTACTGCTATTTTGGGATTTAAAATCCAAGTGGTTTTGCTGAACCAGTTTACAGTATGACTCCACAAACTCCTGTGTTGTTACCATGAAGGTGGCAGTAAACTATAGCTTATCCATAGGAGTGACCCTATCTGTAATAGGTAAGGGTGGGCCATGAACTTCTTATATCAGCTTTGCTATCAGACACAATCTTTGCTGACTGCAGTGGGCCAGCTAATAGCTAAGCCAGTCTGACACCAACCTTTCTGTATGTAATGATTGCATTACTCATACTGTCTTGACTGCTTGGATTTGTCCATATATAAAGTAGGCAGAAGTGGTTACATGGTCTTTGTCATGTGTACATGACATACAATTTTATTTGGGCAAGTCTTCCTTAATAACTTCCTAAATGATTCTTGTTTATAAATTTATAGTTGAACAAATTTACAAGCTTGTATGAAAATCTTTTTTAATGCCCTTTAATAAGAACCAGTGGTAATTTCCTTGTCAGAGCTGTGTGCCCTGGGCAGATAGAGCACTGCAGGTCTTGTCGTGAGAAATGCTTATGCAAAATGTGCAGTTCTAATGTAGGACGTTGCTTTCTGGTGAGAGTTTTCCCCAGCAGTATAGGTGTCTCCAAAGCACATCACAGTCCTGGCGAGCACAGTTGTACTTGTGATACTGATGAGCACATGCTTTCTGTTACCTTGTCTTGTTTTCATATGTTGTTTGGATATTTTTCATCTGCTGGAAAATGAAATTTTAGGGAGTGTTTTAATTTTGGGAAATCTCTTCAGTTTGGGAATAGTACTTAAAGTTGTGTACATTTGGGTTTTGCTATTGTAAATCGTGCTTTTATATCACATTTTTTAAAATTTTCACCATACTCTACACTGAAAGGTGTCCTCTGGTTAATTTAAAAAGAAAATCCTGCTAGAACTTTAATAAATCCCTTAAACTTTACAAGAATGTATTTACACTTGCTAGGTAGCATGGCTTGAAGTTAAAAGCGTAAATTTATAGGGCGCATTTTTTTGGAATGACTCCAGACAGACAGTGTCTCATTCCTATTTAGTGTAATACATATCTATATATCAGCTGATATAACTGTTGGTGTAGTCAAGCCCTAATTGTTAAAAAAAGATCACTTTTAAGTGTGATCCTTGAGTATTTTTAGAAGAGCTGAGTGAAGCCCTTTCTTAGTTGAACCATTTTCTTGTATTCTGAGGCAGTCTACGTGTTCTTCGTAAGAAATGTATTATCGCTCCATTGAAGTCAATTCAGGTTCTCTGGAAATGATCCAACCTTCAGGAAAGAAAAATATTAGTGTGCGTGTTGAGGGAAAGGGTTTCCCTTTATTTCAGAATTTGCTTGTCATGTTTAGCAAGTAAGCCATTTTCAGATGCATTAGGGCTCTGCGAAACTAATTTTCAGGGCTGACAGTTTTCTAGTCTTGGGTTAAGCAAAAAGATTTAAATTTGATGTTTCAAATTTTTTTTTGTTTTAAATAGCTAGGGATATGCACATTTGTTCATTTATAATTTGAGTGCCATGCATGTTTCAGGAGAACAGAAAAATGAACCGTTTAAAATGATGATGACAACAGGGTAGCGTTTTTTAGCTAGTCATTTGTTTCAGTGTCTGAAATGCTTTGTTGCCAGTTTAAATGTTGAAATTTATGGAAGTAGCCTTTGCTTGGAAGTCTTAAATATTTGCAATGTGTTGTTTATTTGGTTTGTGAAGTTTTGTGCTGTTTGAATGCTGATTTTTACTTTAACTGTGAGTTTTGGCAAAACACATTCTAGCATACGTAGTCAGTCATAAACAAGCTAGAGACCACTAATGTTTTAGTCCTGTGGCTATATCGAAGCGTATAAGGTTAAAATTGAAACTGTCTGAATGTCTGTCTGTGCGCGTGCATCTTGGACCTGTGCTCCACTGAGATCTTCAAGACGCTCATGTAAAAATTCTGTGCCTTCTATCATTAAAGCACTGCCTATCTGAAGTTATTATGACTTTAAGATTTTAATTGAGAGGGGGGTTGCAGGTTTCTAGGCTTGGTTAATAGCTGAAGACCAGTGCTGCACATACAAACCTGGCTGAGTTGTCTGCCTGTTATCCAAAGCAAGTGGAGCTTCAGTGATTTTTGTGCTATTTAGTGTGCTTCACTTGGGAGGGCAGGGATTTGGCAGAAGGCAGCCCTTTGCTAGTTGTATGCTCTTCAAGGTTACACAAGCTGGATCATTTAGCAATCGGTTTCTGAAGTCTGCAGACAGGCTACAGAAGGGTGGAGGCAAGGTGCAGTGAAGAAGAGCCCCAAGATCAAGGACTTATTTCAAGGCTGCTGAAAGGCATGTGCCGAGATGCCCAGGGAAGCGGGTGCTGGGTCAGGCTGTTGGTGCTGCTGCTGCTTGGGCTGCCCCAAAGGAAGTTTCAGGGGGAGGACAGTCCAGATGGCCTCTGGCCCGGGTTAACAGGAGAAGAGGCTGGAGCCTTCCCCTGAACAGCGGGCTTAACTAGTATGCGCTTGAGCACAGCGCTTCTCCAGGAGACTGCCATGCTCTTGCATCTAGTTGAGACCTGCCCTTCATTTACTCCTCTCCTCTGATTTAGCTACCAAACTGATGGTATTTTTCTTGCACCTGTCCGGAGTGCTTCTTTCAGTGTTGGTTCTGAACCAAGTGCTGTCTTTGCTCCCCATTGTTGCAATCACAGAGTTGCAGTTTAGATTTTTTTTTTTTTAATATTGACACATATTTCAGATTATTTTCCTAAATACTTTGTTTAGACTTCTAACATCTTAATGACTGAAAACTTCAGCCGGTTTCGTTTGGAACTAATTCTTCCTCAGTCAGCAATCAGACCTGAAATGTATTCCTCTAAAGTTTGTGAAGGAAAAGCTCTCTGGTAGCATTTCTGAGTTGTTGAGATTAGCTCTGAATTTCCAGATAATGTAATTTTCTTTTTTTAAAGAGTGTCGTCCCCCCCCAGCAAGCCCTAAAGTATTCTTTGTGTGAATGTACTATATGATCTCTAATTATATGATCACATACCATTCCACAAATAGTGCAATACAATAGCATAGAATTATTTCTAGGATCTTGTAGAGGTCTATTCAGTAGACTACCTTAAACCTTGATCTTGCAAGTTGTTTTGTGTAAATCGACTCCTTTGCCTCCCAGAAGAGGTGTTTACTGTAGCTCTGCGTTAAAGCCTGGGTTCAGAGCTTGTTATGGAATCTGGGCTTGGGATGTCAGCTTTGAAAGTTGCCATTTAACTGCTCTTATACAGCATATGCATATTAAGTAGGATAGCAGAATAACAGTGAAATTGCTCACCTAGGTCTGCAGAAGAATTACCATAATTAACTGCTTCTTCCCATGAATTGCACCTAACGAGGGCTGTGCTGTTGGCTGAAAATAATTGCATAATGCATTACTGTTGACTAAATTATTTACATACCTTAGAGAGGAGATGGTATAAAAAGTCTGCAAAATAAGTGCTGGACCATTATGAAAATGAAATGGGGGGAAAAAAATTCACAGATAGAACATGGTGTAGCCTGCCTTTTCCCGGGTCACCAAAGAGTACTGTATCCTATTTGCAACGTAGTGTGTGACTTCATGGTTACATATTTATCACATTGAATTGCATAATGTATATGCGGAGAAAGCAGAGCTAGATCTGTGCATACAGCCTTGGGCCTGCTCTTAAGACGAGTGTTTCAGTGTGGTTATAAATTGCTGAAAACAACATCTTTTTTTTTTTTTTTGCTGCATAACTGTGGTCCCGAAATATGCTAAGTCAGAAGCAAAATGTGGGTTAACAAAATAAATCATAAACTGCACTGGACAATTTTTTAAAAGCTTGCTGTTCTGTGTTTCCCTGTGAAGCATCCTTTGTGTGACTGTTGTGTTGTGAGGCAGTTCAGGATTTCTAGGCTATATTCGTGGCCTGTTTTTCTTAACATCTTATTTAGCCAAGAAGTATTTAAAAAGCACAATATTTGGATCTGATGTCCTATTTTCATCATGTGGAATCCTGCAAGGGCCCTATTTATTGATGCTTATTGATGGTTCCACTATGTAGAGATTACTTATAGTAATTTATCAGAAGAATCGTACAATAAATATGTGTGAGCCACTCCATGCATGAGCATTGGCAACACCAAAATAACTGCAGGTGACTGAAGATGGGCTCAACTAGAGGTGGCGATTTGTGTTAGAATTTGCCAAAATAGGGCTTGTCACAACTTGTGTTTGCCATGGGTAAAAGCCAGTCTAGAGTTGTAGACCTTGATTCGTACTCTTTTCAGGTTTGCTTTTGTCAGGGACTTTGATTTGGGCCTAATCTTGGCAATCATTGACGAAACTTGAAAGTACTCCTTGTTCCCTGATGTTTTAAATGGAGAATGTCAGGGTCTCCTGTGCGTGGGGTTGTCCATCCCTCTGCCCCCGTAGCAGGGCTTTCCTAGTGAGAGGTGGTGACTTGGGATGGGGCAAAGGAAGCTGCAAGTGAGGTCACGGCCCTTGCAGAAATTTGGTTGTTTATGTGATTGCTTAGGGTTATGATCCCAATGGAAATGTGGTTGCAATGGGGAAAAGCTTTGTAAAAACAACTAAACTTGGGAAACTGGATGACATTTACTTTTTTGTAAGTAGGCTGAAATATTTAATGATAAGGGTTGTATCGGATAGACTCCCTTTTCTTGCCAAATTAGCTGGAATAGGTCAGCTGTTGTGATAACAACAACGGCAAGGAAAACTAGTAAGCTGGGTTTTTTTACCTATTAAAAAGTTTTCTTGAAAAGCTTTATTTCCTGTTTAAGAACATGTGCTTGAAGTTTGGAAAAGATGTGACCTTTGTGTCAAGGGTGGGGATATTTTTATTTTTCTTCTGTTTTGGGTTTTTTTTATGTGTTGGGTGGGGCTATTCTGTAAAACATAACATAGGCAACCTTCATTTTTGCATTTCTAGTACAATAGACTGTTCAGGCTAGTGAATCACTTACTGTAGAGGGGTTGTGTGTGATATTATTAAAAAGCTATACATGACAAAATAGCACTAATTGGTACACAAGCAAAAATGTAAAGGTAGCAAAATAAGCTTTGAAATAAAATATGTTAATGTTCATCTAACATTTCTGACATAACAAATTATGACAAAACATTTTTTAATGAAGGTGAAAGGATTGAGATTCTTAAACATTGGCTGGTATAATAAAGAACTCTAACTTAATATATTGCTTACCTGGATGGATACTTCCCATTCATTTTCTCCAAAATTTCAGAATGCTTTTAAACACTTTGTTGCACAATATACTTCATAGTGGTGAGTGATTAACAGTACTGCAAATATGTCCTGTGCAAAAAATACCACAGAGGAAAAAGATTCATCGATTTGTTTTTTTTTTTTTTAAATTTTATTTTATTTTTTGTCTGCTATATTTACATTTTTAGAGAAGGTCCAAATTTAATTTACGGAAACAAATTGCAGCTTTCCATGGTGAAGTTGTGAGGTTGCAGTGAACAGAAGAGGAATCTGATTATGGTTAGTATAGTCCTTCAGACTTAATGGTGAATCCTGAAGGCACTGCTAAAGGACAGAGCCTCTTCTGCTGTCCTTCTCCTGTTGTTGTTTGTCACGGAACTTCTGAGCTGTTATTTAGGAGACAGGGATGATCAGAAAGGACAGCAAAGACCTTGGAAACGTTCTGCCAGAATCTGAAATCTGAACTGGGGTGTTGCAAATGCATATTTCCTTTTTGAGTACTGGGAGAGGAGACTGGGGCTGACAGAGTATAGAGGAAGGGGAGGAGTTGCATTAATTCTGTTTCTTTCTCTTCCCTTTCAAAGCGTATCTCAGAGCATATTAATCTCTGAATGCTCTGAGCACTGATTACATGAATGCATTAAGTTCAGTGCCCTGCTTTAACATGGTGGGAACTTCATCAGCTTCCTATTTCTGTTTGTTAACAATCAACTATTTTATGATCGTCAGTGTGTTACAGAATACTGTCACCTGATGTGGCACTGCTGATTTCCTGTGGGACAGTGATCTATCAGCGTTCTGGTCACACGACAGGGCTTAGTTGTGCTTGATCATATGCAGTTATAACTTCAGTAAAAAAATGAGGCAATAGATGAATGGATACAGAGAGATGAAAGTGTGCATGGAAGTACTGATGTTATATTGTCTGGGAAGAAGAATGGTCATTTTAGTAACCTGTAGCATAACTGTCTTCAAATTCTTTTGTCTTTTTGGTTGGCTGGATGGAGTTTTTTGTATGTCACAGAAAAGTTTTGAGAGAAAGGTCTCAAAGGAAAAAACAGATTTTGTGGAAAGCCTTGGGACAGTGAGAACCTATTATGAAGCATGAGTAGAAGGGGCAAGGCTTTATGTTTAGGGTATAATTATGGGTATGGAACAATTGTAAATTTGCAGGTGAGAAAATACTCTGCTTTGCATCGTAGGCTGTCTGAGTCCCAGTTGAGCAAGGATGGAATTTGTCTTGGCTAACATCTGTTCCTTTCTGGAATAAGTGGCTTTAGAGGAAGGCATTAAGTTTGAATATGATTTCTGTTTACCTCTATCTCTTTTTTGTATTTTCAAAACATATTTTATTTTATTGGATTCAAAAATACAGGCTACCTATGCAAGCTGCTGGCTCCTTACATAAGTAATCATATGATAAATACAATTATATTGAACTTCAGCAATATTGAAATCACTTCCATAGAAGTTGGCTGGCAGCCTGGACATCTGACGTCATCTAGGAACCACACACTCGGTCTTGGACAAATGTCTTTGGCACGCTCCTGTGAAAGTCACTGTGGTTGGGATCTGGATGGAAATAAGCTCTAAAGTCTGAGCGTTTACACCTAATGCCTTCCCAGGCATCTCCCTCCCCGTAGATACCTTCCTGTGTACGTCTGAGTAGCCCTGCTGTCCACAGGCACAGGGTGAATAACACCAATCCTTAGCCATTAAGCGTTCCTTCATATATAATGATAAGTTTCCATTCAGCCTTCCGGACTCTTGTTATGTGGAGTAATAATCCGGGATAAGGACTCAGTTGTGGCCTACATAATTCTTGGTAAACAGAGACAAGGAATGATGTCTCATTAACAAATGTAGTATGGCAATACAAAAATCATGTTTATTACCAGTTCTAGAGTTGTGTAAATATAGATGCTAGACATCTGCTGAGTATTGCTTTAGTAGAAATACTGAAATCACTTTTACTCGAGATCCCGAAGCTAGGAAGGAAAGCAGTGGAATGATGGGTAGAAGCAAGGCAAATGAAATGAGCAGTGGAAATCGGATGATGGGAGAGTTTTCTGAATATATTTTCACGAGGAGGTAGTTGCATAACAATATTCAGTGTTTTGGGATTTTATCTGCTTATGCTTGTTGAAAGGGCATGACAGAATAAACATGACTACTGAAATCCTTGCATCAGGCCATTAATTACGTTTTTTCTTTAGGTGGTGAGCATATATTGGACTGGCGGTAGTGAGAGCTGCATCTGCAGAACAAGTGTTGTCCGAACAGTGCAGAGCTCCCTGTACTGTTGGGTCTGTTGTAGGGGGATTCCCAAATTGTAGAAGGTTTTTATGTCTCCTCTTTCCACACCTACAGGGTTTGGTCTTGAAAGGCCGTTAATGCTTATTAGTGGGAGTTGGGGGTTTTTTGGTGTTTTTTTGTTTGTTTGTTTGGGTTTTTGTTTGTTTAAAAAACAGTGAATGCATCTCAATAAAATTCTCAGAAGAAGAAAACAAAGCACTCTTTTTGTGTAGTGCAGTTCTAAGCTACTAAGGAACCCAGTCATAGTCTAGATTTAAATCCAAAAGTAAAAAAGTAATTTATTACCTGCCTATGCTGTCAAGCTGTTAAACACGAGCAAATAAAATCCCAATATATTGAAGAACGTTACAAATCTATTTTCACTGGAAAATATAGACAGAAATCTCTCCTGTCAAAATTGGTCACTGATGGCCTGAACAAGGCAATAGTGATCCCTGTGTGACCGAGCACATGTTCTTGCAGGATCAATGGTTTTACCAGTTGAAGCAAGAGAAAAATAGAAGGTGCAAGCGCCACATAGTGTAGTTCCACAAATAGATGCCAGTATTTCTCTTTGTAATATCAAAGTTGGTTGAAATTAAGAGAAACTTAGAAATGATATCAGGTATATTTCAGACTGGTTTGATAGAGTTCTTATAACTGCTTTGTTTTGTTTTGTTTTTTTTTACCCTAGGATATGCCTAACTCTCTTTCTTTCGTGGTTTCACATCTTGTTCTCAATTTATACCGCTAGATGTTTATCTGCTATATTCGTCTCTTGAAATCTGCAAGTTATTCTGTTGACCACCACCTATCTCTCAGCTCATGAATTTGTCTTCAGTATTTTTTTGCTTGTTTAGCAAAAAACATAAAATAATGCTGGGCTCTTTTCCATTTAAAGTCCTCCTTACTGCCTGAGCAAGATAGGTTTTGATGGTAGTAATGTTAACTCAACACCTGTCCCTTCCCCATCTCGTCTTGGCTTTCCTCAGTAAAAACCTATTCTTCATCCATTTCCAGTTTAACAACCAGCCCCCCCAACCCATTCAGCTTTATCCAAGTCTAATACCAAACTAGATTCTCTGTGGAGCATCTATCAGTTTCTACGTTCTGACCCTACTGTAGGTATGATTATTTTTTTTAAGGTTATTGTTAGAAATTTTGTAATAAAAATTGATTGTGAACTCAAGCAGGAGGAGCAGGGCAAGAATTTTTTTGATCCTTGAATCATTCTATCTTGAACTCTTTTTTTTTTTTTTCCAAAAGATACATTTTTACAATGTGTATTTTGAGGTGGAAAAATTGTAACATTTTGAATCCTGTCCAAACATACCAGAAAACTGGGTGACTTCCTGACTGCAGGCTGGATGTCTGCTTTGATCTTCTGTGGACACAGATACCGATGTCTGTGTGTAAATGAAATAGTTGCATTCTGTTTAATTTGAATGGTAGAAATTATTCTAGTATTTAGTGAACCGGTAGGATTACTGGAATGGGGGTGGCATGGGAAGACTGAGGGACTTCATTACTTATGGGGTAATTTTTATTTTGTGGTTCATTATATTGACTTACAATTAATTCACTGCAAAGTTCCTATAAAACTGCTTTGTGTGAAATACTATTTATTTTACCTTTTAATAAAATGTCCCAACTCCTATGATAGGCATGCAAATAATTGAAATAAATTATATGCAAATAATTATTTAAATACTATGGAAATATAAGCATGGTGTAATTAAAATGCCTGGACTCTCATCAATGTGCCTAAGCAGAGTCCTCGTAATGGTGTTTTTGAGCTCTATTTGCCTTTGTCCCTCTTTCACTCTGTTCAATGTGAAGTTCAGCGACAACTTGGGTCAAGCAACCAGAGTGACCCTTTGCATTAGCAATGTGACCCAGCCTGTCTTTCTAGTAATGCCACCGTGAGGATTTTAGAAATAACTAGAGAAGAGAATACTATTCTTGTTGCTGCCTAGATTTAAAGCCTCAGATGGTTTAAATCTGTAACTCTGTTGCGGTCAGAAAGCTGATTGACTCCTGTTCGGTGTCGGGCAGGGCTGCAGCTTCAATCCCTCGTGCTCAGCGAGGAAGAATCCAGAATCAGAGCGTCGAGGTGGGGTTTGAGTTACGCAGCAAACTCTTACTTGGATTTTGATACACAGAGGAGTAAGGAAGGCTCTTTAGGACCCTGGTTGTAGGCAAGACATTAAAGTATAGCCAGATCTATGCCTTTCTTGGATATCTCCAGGTCCAGTTTCCTCGCATTGCTATGTTTTCTGAAGCTCAAAATAATGTCTTGTCCTCAACTGATATTAATCATGTTGTGTGTATTGAAGTGACCCAGAACAATTGATCTTTTAAAATCCAACTTCACTTCCTATGAAAATAAGTGGCTCCCAGAGGAGAAAGGACTTCTGTTTTCATTTATCGCTCGTGGTGATGAGACGTACTTCATAGCTTGAGAAGTCCCATCTTGTATTGACTTCCTTTGTGTCTGAGTTCATGCTGACAATGCGATTGGCTTTGATCCCAGCCTTTACTGGGAGAAAATCTTGTAATGGTTTGGATGGCTTGTGGACAGATCTGATAAGAGACAGTTTCTTATATTTTGTGAGCAGGTCAGGCTGGAATTGACAGAAATACAAAGTGGTGTACGTTTTAAGCATGGAGAGGGTAGCTATCGTTGAAGGGAAGACAGCTCATGGGAAGAATTGAATTGGCTTTGGGAACGGCCCTTGAGTGAGAAACTATTGAAGTAAAGGCTGTGAAGATTGATCTTTTGGGGGTTGTTGCTGGAGGATATGTGAAACATTTTACTTTCATTAAACTAAACTGTGTTTGAGTGTTTTCTTATTTGTACCTTATCTCTACACCACAATTGAAGGAAATTACTTTTTGTCCTTTTGGATTGCAGTGGGTGTGTCTGTTTAATAGCCAGTTTCATTTTTTTTTTAGTTGAGAATGAGTGGTCCAGGATGGTTACTTAAGTAACATGCAGTGCACAGGTTTCAAAGTGGGAAGGGAAAGGTAAGTTCTCAGCACGTGTTTGCTCACAGTGGACTCAGCTGAGAGGAACATTTAATGGTTTCATTGAAAACTGTTGAGAGCTAGGGGAATATATGCTTAAATTAATTCACCACGTTAATTTCTAGATTACATTGGGTAACATGGGTATACAGGACACACTGTAGTTTCAGTGTTAGGCACGGACTAGTGGATTTTTAGTGATCTTCCCCATCTGAGAGGCAGTGTGTAAGATTGGTTGCCCATTTGTCAGAATTTTAGACAATCTATAAGACAAAGTTGCTCTTGTAGAGGAGTCTATTTCTAGAGTATGTTCTGGAGACAGTAAGTTGGGGTGGCAATTTTTGTTTGATATTTTGGAGGCTTTCTCATTGTCCTCATCCTTGTTGAGCTGGACAAAATAGTCAAATTTTAAGGCAAAAAATGTAATCCTGTTTGGGAGCTAACACATTGCGTTATTCAACAGCAGCCTCCAACCAGTTAAACAGTAATATTGGTGGGTTGCAGTACCATGCTTCAATTTATTTGAGATTAAAATAAGTATGTGTGTTTGTGGGAGAGAAGTTCTGGTGCTTCGTATTTGATACATATATTCATCACAGCATATTTTTCATTCATATGTCTAGTTTCAGACCTAGGCACATTACAGTTGTGATCCTTCAGAGTATGTGTGGTCCAAGTTACACTTCTGTGCAAAGGCAAGTGGCTTTTGGTGGTCTTCCCCTAAAAAGTGGGGAACAAGCTGTGTGGAAGTTGGTGCGGATTCAGAGCCTGCAGCATGATCTTGTGTTATCCTGGTTACCTGCCATGGCAATTCGGGCTCCCGTTCATTAGAGTGTTCCTTTATTTTTTTATTTCATTTAGGAAATGCATTTTTTTGTTGTGCTAGTGGAAGCAAAATTTCAGGAGGCCACGCTGAATGGTTGCAGTTATTTGTGCAAAATTTAGAATGAAATTTACCTTCTTTTCTTAACAAGCAAGAACACAAGAATTCAATACTGATTGAGACCGGATTTCTCCTCCTATATTGTCATCTTGTTAATTATAATTTTCAGTTATGGCTTGGGGGGGTGGTGTCAATTTACCCAATGAATTAAGAAGAGAGTGGTGGGTGGAGAAGTGTGGTAACCGGGAGTGACTCAGAATCTTTGAATTGTTCAGTCCAGGACACGAAGTGTTGTGTTTGTGTGGAGGGGATTGAATTAGTTTTTCTTGCTTGTGACTTCTGGTTCTGGGCTGTCTTGTGCAGAGCATGTGGTTGGATATGAGGCAAGATGTGTTCTTGATCAGTGATGACTTTCTGTTGCATTATACTGAGCTGCATGTTCCTGGAAATGATAAGCTTTGAGTGGCAGTAGGAGATTTTGGTATTTTTTCTAGTTATCCTGAGCAACAACTGTAGACAGCTGTACAGTTTCAGAGGGCAGGTATTTAAGAACCCCAAATCTCTACACTACAGTTCAAGCTTCCTGCAACAGTTGCCCTTAGTACATGGCCAAATGGAAATGTGATGTGAAGACTAGATAAGTTAGTGATGTGAAGTTGTGAAGATGATAAGTTTAGTGATGTGAAGACTAGATAAGTTACCTAAAAACCCAAACAAAACTAGACTTAGGCTAGGGCTCCATGTTCATGCTAATGCATGAGTTGGCAGTGTGCTTTTGACTGTCTTATTTCCAGGAAATCAGCAATGGCGTGACGTGACTGATACGCTACCTTTGAAGGAGAGGTAGTGTCTGATCAAACCTGGCGTATGCCAGATCACAGCTGCTCCTTTTGGGCTTTTTTGTGGAAATTCAATCTGGCAACATAATTTTGTACCAGCTCCTCCCTTTGTCTTGTGTGGCAGTTTGCTGTGGTGTTTCATGTTCAGCTGAAAGAGCCCTTGACCTGGTTCAGCTGTAGTCCTCCGTGTGGTTGCAGAGAGAATGGGAAAAGGCTCACGTTTGTGGCAAAAAAACCCCTTGCAGTACAAGGAACAGTATTTGTCATTGTAAGAATTTCAAATTATTGCAGAGTGAAGTACTGAAGTATGGTAGCCAGTACTGGAATAAGACCTCATATTTCTCTAGTATCCTTCTCAAGCTGTTCAGTCTTCAGATATAAAAGGAAAAAGCATGTTGAAGTTTGTCCTTGCAGTCCTTCTATGGTGGACCAATCTACTGCTGTGGATTTGATGTATTATTGATGAGAGTGCTGGGTGAGATGTATTTTACAGCTACAACCATGGGTCATGTACACTGGATAGAGTTCCTTTGTGTTCTTAACATGGTGGTAGTCCATGGTCCCAGGCTTTAAGACTCCAGGCTCCTGCAGATTTATCTGGTGTCCTCTGAAACTTCACAACAGCTGAAACAACTTCCATTAAACTTGAGGATAAGTGAGAGAGTTTGCTTAATATAGAAACAAACTCCACGATGTTTTCTGGATATGAACTTCTGACATAGGATTGTGCAGTTAAGGTAGTTTTAAAGACATGAAAGTTATTTTGTGTGAATGGCAGACGCTTACATCTCTGTATGATTTGCTCGTTGGATCCCCTGTTGGAAATTCGCAATCTGTCCTTCAGGCTTGCACTTAATGGGCGAGTGTTCACTGCATATTCTCCTCCTAACTACCACAGGCGCTTGTTTGCTCCTATATGGCCTGTGGCACTTACAGGTATGCCTCTGGAGTGAGGAAATGAGTAGTCATTAAACTAGAGGAAACTCGAAAATAGCTTGCTTCGGGCAGGTTATTGCAAGGTTGTTTAATATTATTTTTCTTCTGAATAGCAGAACAAAGCCACAACAGTACAAAAGTTTTAAAGGCCTTTTCCTCACTGCTGTTACTTGTTCATTTCTTCTTTCATTCCCCCCCCCCCCCAATCTTATATTATGCAATTTTGGGGCTGTTGTCTTACCATAGATACTGCTTTAGTGAAGATGAAAATAGTAACCTGAGTAATACCGTATGCCAGAGATGGCACTGACACCTTCACTGGATCAGTATATGAAGCTCTCACTCTCCTGTTTAGCAGTGGGATAAGTGATATGTTGACCTCTCCTCTGTGTTTTGCCACTAAATTGAAGCTGGGCTTTCTCCCATGTGCAGGGCATTCAATGCTCTCTACAGGCACATGATGGGAAGCGGTGGTGTTAACCGATGGTGTTTGCTGGGCTGTGCTTGCTGGCCGATTGCACGTCTGGGAAGCAAACTGCACTCATTTTAACAGCAGGGAGAGCCAGCCACTGTGCACTTGATGAGCAGCCCTTGGCTTCACAGGAGCTTGAGCTACTGATTCCTGCATGGTGACGTTTGGTGACGTTAGAGTTGAGGTTGTAAGGTGGAACCCAGCTGCCTGGGGTTGCAAGGCTTGGCCGGTGAGGGAGAAGAAAGTGGCACTGGCCCAGGAAAAAAAGCAGGGAGGTATCAGGCATTCAGGGTGGCAAGATTTGAGGACAAGGAGATGGCAGCAAAGGCCTGGGAGGAAAAATGGCTGGAAAGTGTCAAGGCAGTAGACAGAGGTGGCAGAGGGTGAGTAGCTGGCAGAGGAGAAGCTTGTTTCAAAATGACTGGGACCATTTGGTTTATGTTAACACATTCTACTTCACAGTTTGTGAGGAGTGCAAATAAACTAGGTCATCTCATACAAGCCTTGTTAAGAGAAACATAAAAAAATGTAATAAGAGAAACTATGGAAAATGTCAAAGATAAAATTATTTGAATGATTTTATAATTTTTGAAATTATTATTTTTATTGGATGTGCAATGTAAACTTAGTGAGGCAGCATGTGGTTTATTTTCCCTGATGCTATAGTTAATGATTATCTTGCTTCTTTTGGAGACTGAAAAATAACAGTGGTCGAGTGTGGCTAGGGCTTTGGAAATATCTGTGACTCAGTAAGCAGTAGTTCTTTAAACTGATGCGAGACATCTCAGAAAAGGATATAAAATTATTTAACCGTAAAGGAGTGAAACCATAAAACCTTTCCGTGTGTTTACCAACGTTCTTACGGGTTCATGCTCAAAGGAAAGAAAACCAGTACTAGTGAATCTCATTAATTTGTGTCTCAGTCAACTTCAAATCTGTACCAAAAATGGATTTCCTGACTTAAAACTATGAATTTATTAGGGTGTTACTGCTGTGCTGTGGGTATCATGGGGAAGTTGCTCATCTAGTGAATTAATGGAGGCATGCATGTTGAACTTCCTTACATAGCCATTCCCTTTTGCTGCCTATAGCAGGAACTTGATCACTTTTTCCCTGCTGTTGCAGAATAAGGAATTGGACCAGGACGCAGTTTAGGCTCTAACAACACTTGCATTAGAGCTGCTACTGAAGTGCACGGGAACCAGGTCTGTGGCTTCCCTGCAGGTTTCCGGTTCATCACAGCTACCTCGTCATCCTCAGTAAAGCTCAACCCTTGAGAGAAGATCGAATTCTTTTTTCACGGTAGTAAGACAAGGTGTGGAGACTGAATAACCATAGCAGCCAAGGGAGGATTTGACAGTCTTCAGTATCCCTCGCTGTCCTTTCCCTTCTGCTGCCATGGGTGATATGGAACATCTCTCTTTTCCTGGCAGCAGAAATTAGTAATGCTGACACCTTTCTTTGTACACTGGACTCAGCATCTTATGTCCTTAAGGTAGAACAATTCCAGAAGCCTGTCCTGCTAATGAGAAAACAAGCTTATTTCTTTTTAAGTCTTTGCTAGAAACTTAGTGAAGTGTCTGCTTGGGTTCACAAGTAAGGTCAGCTCTGCAGTCAGAATCAGCAGTGGAAGAGTTTCATTAAACAGATGAGTAGTCTCCAGTTTGTGTGGCGGGAACCCAGCAACATCTGAGTGAGGTGATGGGAGAGGTTTGTAAAATCAGGAGCATTATGGTAAAGGTAACCAGGGAGTGATTGTTGTTACTCTAATGCAAAGACTAAAGGCATCAAATGAAACCAGAAAGTGATGTCCAAAATAAACACAGTTAGGTATTTTTTCCTAGAATATTCCTGCAGAATTCTTTGCCTCAGAATGTGGTAATGCTAAAAGTTTATGTGAATTCAGAAAGTCATTATATATATTCATGGAAGAAAAATTCACCTGGAGCTACTGAACACACAGTTTTTGTATCTGACATGGAAAAGGAGACTTTTGAAAAGGGATTCAAAGGAGGCTTGTGAATTTGGGAGCACCTCTCATAATGAGCACTCTGAGAAAGCATGCTGATGCTCATTAGAAAATATATCAAGTGTATCATTAGCCGTTTGGAGGTAGCTGAAGTTAGCTCTTTGGTACCAAATCTGTGATAAGCAAAGTGCAGAGGCCCTTCTTGGCTATTAAAAGAGAAGACTGGTAGGTGTGTTATGTGTGAGGTATTAGAAAGTGAAGGTGGTGAAGGAGTACAAAGAGATGTGGCAAGACAAAAGATAATGATCTTTTCAGAAGGATCCTAAGTGGATCTGAGTAGGGTGAGCTTGCTTTTGCCAGGACCAGCATAAGCTCAGGCATGAGATAATGAAAGTCTGGATAAGAACTTTAGTTGGATGGATGGATGGAACAGGCCACGTTTTAGAAGTGCTATGCAGAAAGAATTGCAAAATTTAGATATAACCTAGTTAAATTTATAGTCTATATAAAGATAGAGGCATATAGACCAGTAAAAAAGTGTGAGTTTTTTAATGCGTGGCACTGATGTTTTGCATGTTGTATATGGATGTACTTGAGCATTTCGAAGATGTACAATCACAGTCTCTAAGCATGAAAACACTTTCAAAATAAGAATACCTTTGTTTTTTATTGCCATTTGCTTAAAGCATAAGGAGCCCTGGAATGTACACTGAGACTTCAAGAAGTAAAATGGTCTCACTTTTCTTCGTGATTATTTAAGGAGTAGATGTTCTGATTTCTCAGGCTTAGTTAAGAGGATTTCTATTGAAGAGCAATGGAAATTGAATGATGGTGTATGTCAGCTTTTCAGCTAACATTCCAAGTCTATGCTTCAATTAACCTTTTTTCTTCCAAAGTGATCATTATATGAGAGTATGTTGTGATCTGCCAAGTATTGCTCAGTTACATGTCATAGGTTCTTTTTTGAAACCTTAATTTGTGAATGTTTATGATATTTTTTCAGTTTTTATGTTAGGAGATTGAGTTTTACTGTGGGAAGAAATTTTACACTAAGCAGATATTTAGCTAAAGAGAAAAGAGAGGAATTTTGCATGTATTTCAAAATTTTAGGAACACTATAAACATCACCCTGCCAAATTACATCTACTTTAACTTCACATTGTGGTTTAAACCTTAGTTTTTAAGAAAATTCCTTTTAACACCTCTGAACTTGATTTTTATCTACATAAATGTTAGAAGCCTTATGCTTGTGTGATTATAATATGTCAGTTCACTATGCTTGTATGATGAACGTTATATCTTGGAATATTAGCAAGATGGCATGGGTTTAAGGTAGGGCTGCTGTTCAAGCTTGGGAAGACATTAATGTTAAAGTTTCTTGCCTCTTTTTCTTCCCTCCAGATGCTCAGGGTTTAACCTCTAACTTTCTCTTTGTGCAGCTGCTGTTCTGTTTCCTGGCAAAAGATAACTTGCGGAAGGGGGGGGGGGCGCAGATTGGTTACAGCATGGGCACGTGTGCTTAGCCCACCTTGCGTCTAGGGGAAATGAAGCAGGGCTCTTTACGTCCCCAGTACACTTTGTTTTTCATGCTTTCAAAATGTACTATATAAAATATTTAAGTGTGTGTGTATGTGCATATACATATATATAAAATAATGTGTTTATATGAACATTTCTTGGATAGATTTGCTGTGGTTTGGGTTAGAAATAGCAATTATGTGTTCACAAATTGCCTATTACATATGCCCAGTATACAATTTTTCCAGTAAATTTGTAACAGTTTGCTCAGTTCCAAGCGTGTATAAGCACGCGCTGTCTCTCCAATGCATTCAGATTTTTGCATGCGGAAATAAATTAATTTGGTTTTGCATGTTAAGTACCATATTAATGAAAATTCAAATAGTCACATATATTATGAGACTTTGCAATTGCTTGATTTTTAACATGCTTGATAAGGAATCAGAGTTAAGTACAAATTCAAGGAACTCCTTTGGCAAACAAGCATAGATGCTCATTGCAGTCACCATGTGGCACTTTTTCATGCACATAGTATTTACTTTTGCAGCATGCATTGTAGAATGTGCCCCTTAAAGTGCCAATTGTGGCTTAATTATAGACACAGGAATCCCAATTTTCAGTTATTTTGCTGAAGGCTCTGCACTGGCTCTCTCTGAAGACAGAGTGCACATTTTGGAAACAAAAAAATCCTCAACTAGCAGTACCTACTGGACATGGATGTGCTGGTGTCATGCTTTCTACCAGGGCTACTTTATTTTATAAAAGAACTGATGAAATAATGTTATTAAGGTTTAAAAGTCAGATACTCCGAAGGCAGTGAATAGACAGAATGAACCATTGTAAGATCAAGAAAGCCAGCAAGTACAAAATGCTGCTGGCTGGCGCTCAGCTTGCTGCCTGCCAAGACTCTCAGGCTCTTCTCAGCAGAGCTGCTCCCTGGCCAATGGTCCCAGCCTGGGGCGATGCAAGGGCTCTTCCCTTCCCGGAGCAGCACTCTGCGCTTGTCCTTGCTTCCTTGCAGAATCGCAGTAGGTTCCTGGTCCCTCCGGATGGCAGCCCTGCCCTCAAGTGTAGCTGCTAGTTGCCCCCAAACCGGTGTTATCTGCAAGCTTGATGAGAGTGCACTCCCTGGCTTTCTCTAAGTTAGAACTCAACATTGATGGATACGTTGAATAGGCCAGGTCCCAGGATGGATGGCTGCAGTATCCCACGTGTTACTGGCCTCCAGGTCAGTAACTGAAGAACCCATTAACCACTTTCTGTGGAGCCCAGCCATCCAACCAGGTTTCTACCCATGTGGTGGTCTCTCATCCAGACGGCAACATCCCAGACTGGATATGTGAATATTGTGGCAGGTGGTGTCAAGCCTTGCTAAAGTTGAGGTAATAGCCTCTGCGGCTCTCCCTTTTTTTGAAGATGGCACAAGATCTGCCTTTCTGCAGTCATTGAGGACCCCTTCAATCTCCATGAGCTTTCTAACATGATAGTGGCCTTGCTATGGCATTGGCTCTCTGAACCCTTGGACACAGCCCGTCTGGTCCCATGGGTCAGGTTGTATCAAATAATTCCTGAAAGGAGCCTCAGCCTTATCTCCATCTGCTGTCAGTAAATCATCCACCTCCTGTAGCAACAGGCCCACTTTTTCCCTGTTTAGCCTTTTACTATTATTTGCAGCATTAAATGTCAAACTATTTGCTAAGCATTTTCATGAAACTTTGATTTGAAAAGTTATGGTTTATCAGTGAAATGTAATGCAGTATATGTGTTACACCCCAATTATATGTGCGTTAAGTGTTCTCATAAAAAGCCTAAACGGAATTTTGCAAATTTTTAATTATAGACTTACATTTTGGGATGTATTAGGCCACCCACTAAGTGTGAGGGCGTTCTAGATTGCTCTCAAAGATCTACCGGTTGCTTCAGGAGAACTTGGTTCTCCTTGTCATCAACCTGATGAAGTTTACAGGAAATTTTCCTACAAAAATGACAGCAGCTCTCCCTTGATTTCTCTATCTTATCTGAAAATTTAATTTTAAAAACACAAAATCAAATATTTGAAATAACTTCTTGTTGGAGATAAGTATAAATATTTTTCATTTTTATTTAATGTTTAAAGCAAGTGCATGAATGTTTTAGTGTATGAATGTGTGCGCTTTTACACTGCGTAGAAAAACACTCAGCATATGTGTGCTTCATTCATTTTAGTGTTATGAAAAAAAACTTTGTACGTCTTGCCAGAACAGAATTTTACTGTAAACCTAATGCAGTGTGTTCATTTGTATGGGTTGCTGCAACTGGAATTTTTCAAATGCATAATGTGGTGGTCATGATAATGTGTTTACAGAGTGTAAAATTTCAGCTTGAATTATGATTGCTAAAATAATTGATCATCAGCATTTGTGCTTTGCATAAGAAGAAGAGTTCAAGAAAGCTGAATATTAAATAACAGCATGTTGGATGAACAGCATTTCTCTTTCGTCGCAACTCATCAACGAAACAAAAACTGAGAGCATGTATTCTTATTGCCAATTACTGTCCAAGGAGGATAATGATACAATCTTTATGACCTGCTTAGAACTGTATGCTTAAAATAAATTTCCCATTACATTCCTCTCCGTGTTAAAATACAGTCTTTCTACCAACAGATACATTGTACTAAAAATAAAACTAGAAAGGTTTCTCATACGTAGTTTCTGGTTATTAAATAATGTGTGCTCTCTCCATCCCTACCCAGTGGGGTCTTCTGGTTTTCCAAAGGCTTTAGGAGTTCCTGCATGAACTCAAGGGGTTGGTAGATGCAGGGGTGAATGAACAAAATTAAAGTCCTCTCCTTAGAACTTCTCACTGGTTTTGGTCATCTTGCAAATGAGTAGAAATATATAGAATTTCCGTTTGTTTTAAAACGATATTTACACTGTATCTCAGATACCTACAGTAGAGCATTCAAACATCAAACAGGATTCTCCTCCAATGGGAATCTTAAGTTCTGTATGTAAAATTGTTACAGAAACTTAGTTTTTAGAGATACCGGTTTAATTTGTGGAAGTCAATAGTGCATTCAATCTGTTTGATCAAACCTTATTCTGGGAACGTAATCTTTTAGAGAGGCAACTGAAGTACTCTGTAGTGTGCATGGTCTGTGGAGAAGGATGGAACAAACAGCGCTCTGGTCAGAGCGGAAAAGCACAGTGAAACTTCGTGCTTTGTTTTGACACAATGCGTTTTCTGCTCTGAATAAAGAAAGAATGCTGACTTCAGGCTGGAGCCATCAGCAGTGCAGTTGGTGGAAATCTTTTAGAAGATGATGCATTAGTATCACAGATGTTTACACCCGGGTGTCTTTGTTTTCCTGGAGCACTGTAGCTGTGAAGTGTTGAGTGATGCAGCTGCCGCAGAACCAACAGGTTGCAGGGGTTTGGATAAAGGCGGCAAAGGCAGGGAATGCATCTAGCATGGCATAAGCAAGATGAATACAGTACCCCCCCACCCACCCCCTTTTTTTTGGTTCCCTTTGGCAGTCTCTACCATCTCTAGTACATCTCTGTTTGTGTGCCAAAATGATCAAATCAGTCATGATCACTTTCTTGGTTTTTTTTTACAGCTTTTCTTGTTTCTTTTCCGAAAGGAGTCCTTCAGGACTTCTAAAGATCTCATTTCTATTCTTGTGATAGCAGGTGCCTTTGATAATCTACTTTTCTCCAGTCTTGATTTTTTTTTTCCCTGTGTTGTAATTGCCAAAAGGAAGAAACAAACATCCTCAATTTTGGATTATTTTAAATATCTATTGCTAAAATCAAAACATATCTTCAGTAACCATCTTTCTGCATTTGCTGCTTTATTTGTGTGAGGCAGCGAGCCCCCTGCCCTTTTGGCATACTAGTTGTCTGCATATGGTAATTTATATTGTCTCTTAACTGCAAGATATTTTTTGTTCAGTAAATTATCCATGTTTGTTTGCAGCCAATCATTTTTGTTTAATAGCATTTTCTATTACACGGCACAGCAGTGTCCTAGAAGAAAAGGATTTTCTCCTGGGGCTCTAATGAGTTGTTTTCTTAGCTTTCCCAAATGGTGTCCCATTCTTAGAGACAGTCCAGTAAGTGTCCTTGTGGTGTGGATCTGCATCAGGGTTTGGCAGATTCATTCTGCCTTGTTTGGAAATTTCTAAGGCATTGAACTGAATAAAAGTGAATCCGACAGCAAGTTGATGGAGCCAGAGCGGCAATTAGATGCCAGTCTTGTCTTGCTAGGTCCTTTTATGCACATTCTGCTGAGGGACTCCAGTGTCTGAGCTCAGTTACTTCACAGAAGGAATGACTTGGTAGAACACGAATCCCCAATGTGTCCAAACCAGGAATGATCCAAAATGAGACTTTGGTGCTACGATCTAAAGGTTTTTGAAGTTACTATAAGTAAAATCCTTTCAAAACTAGCGGAAGGGTTGTATCTGCTGATCAAAGGGTACTGCCCTCTTTCTTTGGCATCCCCAACCAGTGATACTCCATGCAAAGCAAATTTTCAGAAAGCTCTTTAAAAATTTAAAAGATGGGGGGAAAAAGCAGAGAGATCAATCCTTAGAGATCACATTCCTTTAATAAAAGTTTTTACTTGAAATGAGAAAAGCCTGAACGCCCACTAGAAAACAGTTTATCTGGCATGTATTCTTTTCACCACATTCCCTATTTGAAGCTATGGAAGGTTTAGAAATGCTTGATTTATAACTGATTTTGTTTCTTGTATGAAGATCCATCTGATTTACCTCAGTGTTTGCTACCATACAATTTGCCATATTAAAAAAAAAAAAAATTATTGATTTCTGCACCTTAGTATCTTATGGGTTGTATTGATCTTTCAGGGTCCTTGACGTTTTTGAAGTATGTAAGATGGTGAAACCTAAATTCAGAAGGGGGTTTCTGAGATTTTTTTTTTTTTTTACAATGTACGTATTTTATATTATTACTGATTCCTTATTTGCTACCATACACATGGGAACAACTTTATTATTCTTCTGACGTTGTTTGTAGTTAAAATCAGTCCTCTTGGTCTAGTCATTTGTGTTTCTTACTGATGTTCCAGAAAGGATACAGAAGAGGAACTGAAAAGAAACTTCTGGATGAGACGTACAGGTTAATTGTCAATGAGTTGAGATTTTATGATATCCAAAGTGAACTTTTGGGGAATGCTTGCCTGCAGAAGCGAGAGCAAGTGTGGCACTGCTGCATATGAATTATAGAAGTGAAGTACAAAAAGATTAGTTTTGAATGCATAAATACAAAATAATTGGAGGTACGATTAAGATAGGCGACTTTATGTGGCAATTGCCCTCTTATTCTCTCGTTCTTTCTCAGTGTAATTACTTGAAGATTACTATAGTCTGGATACAATTTTGCATTTATTTAAATATTGAATGTTTGCTGGATTAGAATTAAATGATAAAAACTTAAAAAAATGAAACAAAACCTGACAAAGATAAGACTGCTTTTTCTAATTATTGGTAATGCCTAAATATTGACCTCTGTATTTCTAATTTTGTGATCCATGCTGTGTTAATATCAATCACGGGAAATAAGGCTGCAAAATTGACTATTGCAAAATAGATCAGGCTTATAAATTGTCATATTTGACAATCTGATATATGTTAAAATTCATTTAGAAAGCAGTACTTTATCAGGGCAGGAGAAGAAGCAATTCCAACACCTGAGAACTTGAGAATGCAGTTAGCAGGTACTGTACATGGTTCAGTACCAGCTCTTTTTCTTCAAGTGCTGATTTGATTTTTTCCCAAGTGTGAAGATGAATGCATAGAGGATATTACGAACCTCTCTTTTTCAACGTAAATCCCAGTGGGAGCCCTGTCATTGCATAATCCATAGGCTTCTGGCACGCAGCCTTGCCATCACCTCGCAGGAGGGCAGTGATGCCCTCTGTGAGGACCCTCTCCTTTCCCTTCTGCATAGCCTCTGGACCTGCCCACTGTATTGGATGCCGAGCGGTTGGCCGCCCCTACATCAAAGAGCTTACACCTGCGTTTGTCAGCAGTGCTCAGTACTGGTGGTTTGGAGAGGTTCACGCTGACCTGAGAAGCAGAAGCAGCCTTGCCACACACACAGTTTCTGAGAGTTCATCTGTGTGCAGTGTGGGGTGTCCATCACATCCTGTTACCCCTCTTGCTGCCCTGTTCACTTCACTGGGGCGGTTCTGTGCTCCTTGTGTTACATCTCTCTTCAGAATTTGCCTTTACCCTTAAACTACAGGTATATTGTATCTTTACTTAGCACACTGGGGCTTTTATTTACAGTTGGGACCCCAGTGCCATCACAGTGCAAATAATTGTAATAGGTGCTATCACTATATAAATGATATTCTTTTGTTCAGCAGCGTAGAAGTTGCAGTTTTCCAGAATACCAGTGTCTAAGAGCTCCTGATCTGTTACGTGCCTGTTAGAAACTGGCTCCTGATATTCTGGCTCCTGATATTCTTTTGTTCAGCAGTGTAGAAGTTACAGTTTTCCAGAATACCAACGTCTAAGAGCTCCTAATCTGTTACATGCCAGAGTAGTTAAACTTCCTTAATCATTTGTTTGGTGCTCGCTGTTTTACCTCTGAAGGAGCACCAGCCACCTCAGGATGTGGGTATGTCCTGCTAGGGTTTTCCTTGGATCTGTTTTCAATGACTTGCATCCAGAAACAGAGATACTACCTATTGCTGCATGCCTTTCCTACCCTATTTAAAATCTTTTCCTTTTGAAAGTATTGGACTGCTCTTTGAATTTTAGGGCTTATTATAGTTGTTGCTTTAACGTCTTTCAAGCCTTAATTTACACCTTGGAGTACTTAACACCAAAAGAAATGTCTGCTAGGCCCAGGGTGGATCAAAGTGAAAACAATTTAATCAACATGCAGAAGCCCTTGTTTCAAGTAATTGATTGTAATTTTGTTTTGGATTTAGAGAAATCAAACTGTCGAGAAAATAACTGTGCTGCAATCTATTAAAATGTTTGGTTTGCTACTAGTGTTGAGTTGTTGTAGTAAAACTGGTATTTCTTTTGCTAATCAGGGAGATTTACTGCTTTGCTCTGCTTTTGTTAAAGCACGTAACTTAGCCTTCGTTTATACAGATTATTTAAGTTTGCATGACTTATGAAGTTGCAAGTTGATGAATAGCATGTTTCTTTCTTACTTACTGTGTCGAACCGCATTCAGGTGAAAGCAGTATCTAATGCACAAAGTCTTCACTTGTTTTTACTGTTGCAGTGTACTGGATAAAGAGGGACTACTTATGAAAACTTTTGCATTTAAAACTAGGAAAAAGTACTATTTTGTAAGTAGTGAAATGAACTGATTTTGTTCTTTGGGGTTTCAGAATTAGTAGGGGTTTGCCCTCTTATAATTGGCAGATAAACTTCTCATCCTTGAATGTACGAAATCAGTTCAAAGTACTGAAGCTCGTTGAATACAAACTAGTTGGGGTATTAAAAGTAATTTCTATGCCACTGTAAAAGCTTACCACTTAACACTTTCAATAAATGCTCTTTGTGAACGCTATGTCTGTGATTTCCAACAGTTCCATCAGTGGTTTAGCTTTCTTTAAAACTTAATGTATTACTTGAATATTTCCTTTGTCTGAAATTGTTATAGTGGCTTAAATCGGATTTTGGTAGAGGTTGCCAAAATTTGAGATTGAATTTGAAATTAAAATTTAAACTCAATCTTAACAGGTGGTATATCTTTAGAAAACACCTGGGCCTGGGTGGTGCTGTTCCTGCTGCCCCGGGCTCAGCTCTGCCAGCCCTGCAGTGCAGCCTTGAACTAGCCTGGGGTCAGCGGTCCCAGTGTAAGGTATTCTGGAGAGCATGAAGGAGATCTTTCCCGAGTGGGCTGCCCTTGTGTGTGTGGTTTTGGGTCAGTGTGAAATACCAGCTTTAACTTCTGAAGCTGTAAATAGTTTGATATTGGGTTGTACTCTGTCCGTCATTACTTTTCAGAGACATGAGAGAGAGGATCTTGAATTATTTTTGCCTGTTTGTCTCTAGCAATCTGTAAGTTATGTTACGGAAAGTGGAAACAGCGATGTGTGATCTCCTGTAAATTGGGGTTGTGTCCCCAAGTTTTGAAGGTTTTCCTATATGCTTGAAGGATCTCCTGTGTGACTTGATGCAGCCTTTCCCTCAAGGGGCTTTTACAAGAAATGTGGTGTGTATCACAGCACATGCACCCTTGCTGTCTGACTTGGCCAGCTGTTTTAGGGTGTCAGTGAGACTTCTGGATTTCTCTCTTTGTCTCAGATCTGGTTGATATCAACCAATGTCTTTTAATCTCAACCTTAAAATTATATGATCCAAGACAAACTGTATCACTGCAAAAGCTTTGTTTTCTTAAGAGAATAATAGTCAGCACACATACCAAAGATGCTGCAGCGGGGTTCTGTTGTTGTCAAAACACAGTGAAGAATTTCAATTAAAGAGTAACAAAAGATTTTTAATTTTTTTTTTTTTTTTAATTTTGACAAAGATGAAAAAAATACTCTTTAAAAAGGACAAACAGAAATGCTTCTGGGGTGTTCCCTCTCTTTCTTCTTTTCTACTCCCTCATGCCATGATTCCCTGGTGAGGCAGTGGTACCAGGCAGGAAATGCAGCCCAGCTGTGGGGAGCCAGCCTGTGCCAGAGCCAGAGCTGCTGTGCTCCAGTTCTCTTTAGTCACCATCATTTATTTTTGTTTTGTTCTAGTTGGTTAAAATAATAAGCAGTGGAGTTTAAAATTTTTTGTTTGGTATCTGTAGGGTTTGTATTTTAATCTTTCTTAATTCTAAACATAATTATATTGATATTATTAAAGTGTCTACGCTCTGTATCTTTGCCAGAATTTTTAAGTTCACCATGCCTCAATTCTGGCTTTTTGGGTGTCTCTGGCCATGAATAACTCAGCTGCTTATCTCAGGCAGTGCCCATACCTTTCCTTTGCAAGAAACCATTGGAAATGCTCCCATACATGTCCAGGCTGTGAGTAGCCACAGTGAAGTCCATCTGAATCTTGGTAATTTCATTCAGCTGATGGGGCAATAGCAAGCGCAGTGCTGCAGCTATCTGTTGGGAGGCTTAGGAAATGTCTCTCCTTTAAACTTTATTCATATCGTTGTTAATTCATAGTTAGCAGTGACAAATGGTTAATTTAAAATGAAAAAAAAAAACAAACCAAAAAACCCCACAGGAGGGTTTGGGTGGAGTGCCTCAGATATGACTGCTGAAATGACCTCACCAGGTCAAGTCTTCTGGTAACTAAGGATGAGCAGACTATTTGGATCCTCAGTAGTATCTTTCTGGTTTGTTAATCAAAATAAATGCAAATGTTGCCTTTAATATTTTGCAAATACATCTCTCTTTCTAAAATGTGTCACATGGGAGATTTTTACACGGAGAGTTAGATGTGAAATCAAATTGCCCTATTGGCAATTTTGTTACGTGCTAACAAAAGCGAAAAACTGAATCCCTAAGTTGCAATTGCAAGCCAAGAAGTAAGCCTCTATTTACATTTCCCATCATATATGTGCATATAATGAGTTTCGTTATGCCATGTTGCTAGAATTCATGTCTGTTTCCTTATCTTACTGTTCATGGCTGTATAGTGTGTGCTGGGACAGTGGAATTTTATGCAGTGATGGGAGGCTTTGTAGATCACTTTCATACATGTGTTGCTAACACTTTACGCCATTGTTGCTTCTCTGGCGTGAAATATTTGCACTTCACTGTGGCTGCATGCCTTCCTCACCCACACTCATCTTTGCCTTCTGAGGCCATGAGTGGTCTGTGGCTGGTCCATAGAGCCAGTATCTTCAAGATTTGGTAAGAGGCTGTGGCATGTGTCATTTTGAGGGCTGGCAATAGTCCAAATCACTTAAGAATTTTGTAGTAAAGTCTTTACACACTAAAGTAATAAAAATTAACTCTTCATATGCAGGCTAAAATAAATGAATGTAGTTTCATATTTATTTTTACTACTTTACAGGAGGATATTATTAGGAACAAAAAGATAAAACTAGTAATGTTCTCTGAATCATTGTGTTAACAAATTAGTTAAAAATGCCAGAAGGAAATTATCTTAACTTGACAAAAGAACAAATTGTGCTAATTGCTCTTAAACTTAGCTTGTTTAGTCTACAAATGTTGCTAGCAAAATAGTATCCTTCTCATTTTTGTGGGAGGGGGAGAGTCAGCGTGTCTGTGGTATGCACACACAGCCTGCTACACGTACAGTCCAAGAGGGTCAAATGAGGCTTCTCTGAAAAGGTGTCAAAATCAGTCTAGTAGCAGTATTCCTCTGAGAATATGGCAAGTGGGTTTTATTTCTGGATAAAGTTGGTGTAAAAAAAATTGCGATGTGCTAAATGGGTCAGAAGTGCTAGTGCTTGAGACATTTTTGTAATTCCATGATTTTGCTTGTTCCTTAGGCAGTGATAAGAATGATAAGGCACAAGTAGTAGTCTGATAAATGATTGCAGCTGTACAGTGTCATACAACAAAATATATATATATTGAACCTTGTTTTTATCTGATCTGTTAAACAGTCTCTTCTGAAGTGCAGCAGCTTGTAAACCTAGGTTGTTATTACTTGTGGGCTGATGGAAGATACATCATTATTGGGCTGTCAAGTTCTGTGCATTTATTACATAGTGCTATATAGGTTCTGTGTATCTATTAGATAGTGCTAAATACATCATATCGTTCCGTTTTAAAATCCTGCCACTGAATTTGAAAAGCATGGCAAAAAAGCATGCTTAAAAAAAAGGGAAGAAAACCCCTTGACTAGGTGTGACTAAAAAAATATCTACAGTGTTCTGTTTGGAGATGAACCAGACTCCAGTATTTGACATGTCTAACACTGAGGGGAAATACTTTTGCTAGGTGGAGTATTTTTGACATATGTGTTTGTTTGATATTCCTCACCCGCGCATTTGTCAGTTGTTTCATTGGTTAACGAGTGTGTGTTAGCATGATCACAAAAGAAAGTAGCAAGATGTACAGGCCTCCAATTTGTTCTTCATCAACAAAAAGAACTAAATATCTGTATATTCAAACTGAAAACAGGGGCATAGCTTTTTTGTTTGTTTTAATTTTTTTGCATTTGTAGACATTCATCACTTTTTGTCTTTTTTAAAAATGAAAACCAGGCTAGTCTGTGGATGCTTTAGTAAATCTGTATCAGAGCAGCAAAAAACAAGGAGCAAGTAATTTCAGTGATGGTAGGTATCTAGCATATCTTAAAATGAAGCTGTGGATAAATTTTCTATCTTTCGCAAGTTGGAAGATTAAAGAAGGTTTTTTTCCCCAAAGACCAAGAGTAGAGGACTTGAGTCTTTGTTACTTTCTCTGATCAGTCTAGATCACATAGATAAATGTGAGTTGACTTTAAAAAAAAAAAAAAAAAAAAAAGCGCCCCAACCCCACCCTTTTCATGAAGTCCTGACAGCAGTTGCAGAGAATTCTGCAGGCAACCGCAGAGGGCAGAATTCTGTAAATGAAATTCCCAAATGGTGAAATCCTATCTTCAGCCTATTCTAGTTTGAATAGAGAGATTTGCAGGATGCGCAGCTCAGCCAATTTCAAATTCCTGGTGTGAAACAATCAAGATAAGAATCAAAAAGTCAAGAAAGGGAAAAGCCCTGTTAGATCAAACGCTATACACTAGATGTCTCCTTAGGCAGAATTACTCCTTCCAGAGTCCTTGCTACTCTTGCTTAAAATAACAGGAGCCCCATAGCATAGGCTGTTTCTCATAACTATTCTTCACCTGCATGATTTTGTTTTGGGAAAGTTTTTCCTGGTTATTTAAAATGTGTTTCCAGTTACACCATCTTAAGTAGATTTATCTAAAACCTAGCTTTTTCCTTGCCCTTGACTTTTGCTCCTGTTAAATTGCTGTCTCTTCTCCTGTTCGGATATGTTACTTACCTGTACCTGAGACCTGTCCATTTAACAGCTTCCCAAGTTATCAGGCAGACTTTCACTGAGACTAAAAAGACATTTAATGCGGAGGGTAGTAACTAGTTCCATTTTTGTATTAATTTTGAAAATGATAAATAACATGCTTGACAAAACTCACTTTTTCTGGGATACTTTTGAAGGTGGTGAATTTAGTGTCAGTTCTTCAGAAAAGCTTAAGAAAGCTTAAATTCAAGTAATTCTTGATAGCATTGACACATCCTTTACAGTTACTATTACAACGTACCCATTACAGAGGAAACAAGATGCTATTAACCCTGTTTACAGAGAGCTCTGCTGAAGAACAGAAGAGAAAATAAGAGTGGAAAGGTGAGACACCGAGAAGAGTATTAGTCAGATTACTGTGGAGATAAGATTTAGAAGTTAATAGCTTCCTGAATTAAAAGCTAGTATGTAAGAAACTATGTTCTTTTGTAGGTGTGAGCTTATGCTGATGAGCATATATTGGCTGATGCTTTTTCAAAAATAGTCTTGAAATTTAATGGCATTATTTTAACATTTACCATGTTAGATGCTCAATTCCCCGTTTCACATTCATAGATGAACACTTTTATAGATTAACACCTTCAATAACAATGTGTTAAGTGCCCTTTTTTTTTTTTTTGGGTGGTCTACTAGTGGTCCATAAAAGTGGATCTGTATTACTGACCACCCTATCAAGATGGTAACACTAGAAAGATCAGAAGGGGCAGGAAGGTTGGAAACACCATGGGAAACTTCAGTTAATCCCATGCAAAGTGTGCGGTTGTCATACCAAAATGTAATCTAGAGACCAGGTAGCTGTTCCGTGCAGCAGCTGGTTAAGGAAAAGTTACAACATGGGAGTGGGGTATACTGGGGTCTGTGGAGTCATGAGAGCCATGGAGAGGGTGAATAAGGGTCAGAGGTTCCTTTTCTCTTACAGGACTGTCAAGTTAAGCTAATAAGAGGCAGGTATATAAAATTGTAAAGAAAGACACAAGCTATTCTTTTTCTGAGCAGGGAGCAGACCTGTAAAACTGCTTACCAGAAGAGGTAGATGCTAATGTTTATGGGACTGAAAATGTTAATGGAAGATAATTCCTTTGAGGTTACTAAATACATAGAAACCAAACAAATTGTGCTCTGAAAAGTCATCTGAGTTGAAAATAGCTGGAGGCTAGGAGATTATTTAGGGGACTAGATCATGTTGGTGCTGTTTTCACTCTCCCTTTGGGCATCTGCCTTTGGGTCACTGCTGGAGAGAGGGTAATGGGCTGAGGAGGCTTTTGGCCTGATCCGGCATGGCCACTCTTCAGGTCTCTTGCAATTTTGTTTGGATAAAATCTTTTATCTTGTATAAAGGAAAATACAAGGTGCTGGGGAACTAACATTAGCAAGTTTTTTTTCACTTTTTTAACTGTTTGCAAAGCGGCATAATAGGTTATTTAATGATACTTCCACTTGTTTGTAGGATAAACACCTGCTATGTGTTGCTCTGTACATGTAATAGATTAGTTCAAAGGGGCTATAAATTGAGCTATACAGCTGCAATGACCGCAGGAAATTAAACAGAAAATATTTCAAATGAAACAAAAATACTGACTTCACTCATTTTGGCAACAAGTTAAGTTTGCTTAGGTTTTTTTGCACCCATTTGCAATAAGGAAAAACATTTTCCTACAGTAGGAAAGCCCAACATAATTGAAATGTTAATTAACATAATGAACAGCATTTTTAGGAAAAGCTTTTTTTAATTTCAGAATAGACCACCTAAGGCGGGAGGTACATAGTTTAATAGTTTAACTGTATACATGTAGATAAGCCCCACTCTACTACTTTCTACTACAGACTTGAATAAGGGCACTGTTAGGTTGCTATCAATTAATCATAGCCTAGTGGCAGTCTTTGTGAGACCTCTTTACTGTGGCTTCTGATGCTCATCAAATCCTTTGAATATGCTGTCATTGATGAATCAAATATATTTGTTTTCCTTGATCATGCTTAGGTCCTGTTGTTAAAAAAAAACAAACAACAAAAAACCCCAAAACAAAACAAAAAAACCCCAAAGGTGAAGAACAAGTGGCATGATTAGATTAGTCTAATGCTGCTGTTGATTAATGACTTTAATCCATTTATTTAATAAATGCTATTCTCCTTGACCATACTGCTAAAGTAAATATTTTGCTATGTTTATCTGTACTGTAGGCTGCTTATTCTTTGGAACAGGTTTTGGTGTCTCTTTCTCCATGTATAAGTCTAGTATTGATGCAACTATTTCCCTGTTCAATCAGTCTGGCAGGCAAATGTAGTTTCTCAGCTCTGGTATCTAAATGGTTTGAGAATACAACAGAATAATATATATATATTTTATATGGTTAGCATCTGTGTTATTTCTGGTATGACTCACATTACCTAGTACATCATTCTGTCTTTGCTGTGAGATTTTTGTGCTGGGATCCCCATCGTTGTCCAAGGCACCAGGCATCCCTTAGAAACAGAGGTGTATTTTGACGACAGAGCTATAGGGCAGTGCTGTTCCCGCATTTCTTCTCTTTCAGGGCTGTGTTCCCTCTTCGTCTCTTGAGCCACTTCTGTGCTCTTCTGACCCTGCAGTGAGATGCTTCAGGAGCTGAGTGGTAGAAAACTATTAGTTTCCATTTTTTAAGGGAAAGGAGGTGGCGAGAGCACCCAACTGCGAGTGGGTAGATGGGGGGTACCAAGGTCTCCCTGGGCAATAGCAGGTAGGTATTGGCTAGGATGTGACTTGAGAATAAAACTAAACCAAAGCCTTCAGGTGAGCTACACCCTCTGAATTCTTACAGACAAGAGGCAGCTTATTTGGGAACGAGTGTGCTGTCCCTCTGCCCTCAAAGTTTTTAGCTCCCGCTGCAGGGATGGCTTACCTGCTCATGAAGCAGGAAAGTTTGCCATGGTAATGAGAGGCACAGTCTTTTTTCCTGTACGCTAGTCTGCAATTTGTCACAGTTCAGTAGCCGCTGTATTAGAATAAGTTGTCCTTTTAGCAGGGATGGCTGGAGAACCAGTGCATGAACGAGGGAGGACAGCCCTCTCTGGGTAGGTTTTAACTCCTTGTGAGTCAGAGTCCTCATATAATGCCGCAAAATTACCCCGTTAGTGAAATGATGGGAGCGTGGGAAGGGCAGAGGCAGGAGGGTTTGTAGGGGAGATGATAGATATTGCCTACTGGTGGTAGGGTGTGGAGATTTGAAAAAGGGAAGAATTCCTTCTGTGTTGCTTGGTCTTGGCGACTTGAACTGCTGCTTAATCACAGGGTTTACCTGTATAGAAAGAGTTTAATCTGTAGATTATTTGTGTGAAAATATGACCAAGACACAGAATTTTTATAGAAAGGAGGTGGTACTGCACGAGTACATTATGTACCAAATGTCACTCAGTTTTCAAAAATTCCTGGGGAAATGAGAGTAGACTGTAAGCAGAAGTGCAACAGCTTTTGATGAGCAGTATTTTTGGAAAAAAATATTTAATTGTTCCTTGATACGTTTAATGGATTATTTCAGGGCAGTCAGTGTTACCTTTTTTGGCAGCGTGAGAGGCTTACGTTTTTCTCTGGCTTTGCACAAAATAATAGTAATAATAATTTTAGGAAGAATCTGGAAAGCATTATAAACACCTTATTTTAGGGGAACTGCATCCCAGGAACATCTGGAGTATATGAGCCCAAGCTCCACCACAAGCTCTACTTTTGACCTCTGGTATGACTTCAAGTTTTCAGAAAAATGTTTTCATACCTATGGATTTTTAAGTGCTTTTGAGTATTAAAAGTAACTCATAATTTTAAGGGCTATATTAAAATAATTCTTGGATCCCAATTCTTCCGACTGTGCTATTACTTTTACATGCCCAATATATCACAAGTAAGGTGGATTTTTAGAACATTTTGGTATACATCTGTTTTTGAACCCGATACTTTGCTGCGAGGGCAAATATCCTGCAAGGCGCTCCTGCAGAAGGCAGACAGAAGGCAACCAGCCTTCCTAATGTGTTCTCAGATAAGAAGAGAGCCACAATTTCAACAACACCGGGTGTACACGATGTTCAGGGTCAGTGGCCACAGCGGGACTTCTTGAGCCTGTTGACGTCAAACTGTCTGCAAACGCCGTGTCTTGCAGCAGAACCCAAGTCCCGCTGCATCGTCTGAATGTCCTCTGCAGCTCATTAGCTTGGCTCGACAAAAATGTAGATTGAGCTTTTACTCTGAAAGAACGCCCCATTTGACTTCTGGTTGCCCAAAAAAGTGAGGGTGATGGTGGTACCAATATTGAGGGAAACACAGACAGGGCTTGAATGGTGGTTACATTCATTAGGGTTGAAAATAACACAATATTGTCATGTCCTCTTCTTATTTTTTGAGATTTCCTTATTTAAACATTTTAAGCCCAGTTCCAAATGTGATGTCTACTTAAAACATGTATCCCACCTCCCAAAGCATGGCACATTTGAGACGGAATTTTAATGAATTCAATAAATTAAGCTCTTTAAGAAACATGTACAGTTGTGCTGTGGCCCCACTGTAACGATTTCTGATGTTTGCCATAATCTAGATTGGTTCTTCTGCAAGGCCACCATTAATCCCAAAGCAGAGGAATATCTTGTCCCAAATATCTAAAAACAGAGACGAGGCAGGCACCGTTAACAGAAGCAGGGAAAGGGAAGAAGGTGTTTTTCCCAGGGAAGCAGTTTGAGCTTTGTTCCATATCCCCAAACTGGAGACTGATTTAGAAGTCCTGGTAACCTTGCAACTATCAGTTCCCTACAAACACATTGCCATGTTGACAAAAGCAGGTGCCTGCCTCCCTTCAGCTGTGAAGGCTCTGAGTTAAGGTCTGAGTGTGAAGGTCTGAGTTAACGGGCTCTGCGTGGTGAAGGGAAGGGTTGTCACTGAGCAGCGCGGCTGAGTCGATTTGGCAAGCTGGAGCAGGCTGAGTTAGTGTCACAGGAAATATGGCTCTTCCTACCTTGAGGAAAGGGAATGGAAAAAAAAATTCTGATTTTTTTTTATTGTGATATATTTTGTTTGTGTCTTGGTTCAGTTTTTAGGTATGTATTTGAAATCCGTAATAAACTTACTGAGAATAACAGAGTGGCCCCTAAATGCTACGCATCAGATTTATTTTTTTTACACAAGGAAGTTCTTTTTTTTCCTCTTTCCAATTTGAAGTGAGACTGCTGAGAGCACCCAGTTGGACAGGCTGTTATTCTCAGTCTTTTCTCTGATTAATCTTGCAGTGATAAATTTAAAACTCAGTTCTAGAATAAAACCACACAAAATTATTTATCAATATGCTACTATTATTATCAATATGTCACTGTCATCATATCCACTATTTTCAGAAAACAAACAAGCAACACAAAATAGAAACTGCCTTGAATTTGCATAGGTGGACCCCCATCCTAGATGTAGCAGTCTGTGAAGGTGGGATTTTGTGACTACTCTACAGGCCATAGTCCCTTCACGTAACACTCAGCGCTTTGAGTAATAACTATTTATATTCTTTCCCAGTCTAGACTGGATTTAACTTCATTTGTTAGGATCTTTTAACTTTCAGTTTATGTGAATTGGGTTACTTACTAATGAATTTCATTTAAATGCCTTGCAAGTGAAATCGTGCTGCAGCACTCGCCCTCCCTCCTTCCCCAGTGGTACCAGCTGATCGGTATTGACAAGATTACTCTTGTGCCTTATGGGGTTTTAATAGAGCTGGCTAAGAAGGTTTCATCTCCAGCAATTTAGCTTCCTTTCCTTTCAGTGGGCTATAAGCTATCTTCTGTGATTTTCCTCCATTTTTGGCCTTTATAGAAACTGGTGTTTAAACTTGTAAGTAGCTGCTACAATATTCTTTTGCTGTGGTCTGACTTTTCCAATGTTTCTCATTGCACAGTGAATCCTGTCTCTGTGCACTTTTGAAGAGTGGTTCCTATATCCGGACGATCTTTTCCCCAAATAGTGTTGTCTGCTTACCCAGTTCTTTATGCCCTCAGATACCCTGTTTTGTTTCAATAGTTGGTTCACATACGTCCATAGGCATACAGGTACTTGGTATATGAAAGAGTATTTCTGAAGTGTGGAAAGTTGTGCAACTTTTATGTGATATGAATATATATGTTAAGCATTTCTTCTTTGAAACATCCAGAAAGTTAGCTTGCATCAGGTTTTTCTGTATTTCTGATGTAATAAAGGCCTAAAGATAGAACAAAGATCAGGAAATAAAGATTTCTCAATTGACAGAGAAAAGCCATTTCAGATAGAGTTTAGCAATATAGGTGGATATGTCTCTGGGAAGGTCTTGGATACTTTGAGTGTTCCCTGTTGAGCTTGCTTGTAAAGCACCTCGGTGATCCCCCCCTCCATCTGAGCATACTCCAGTGCTGTGCTGCTGCTGTGCTTCTCGAGTGGAGTGTTGGTGCGGTTTGTGTGTGTTATTTTGTCACTAGGAACCCTATCACTACCAACTAGTTGCAGGTAATGACAGTTTTTAATGCTGTCTTGTGTGTGGTCCTAATTTTTTTTTTTCCCCCACTCATACGTATTTGTTTCTCTTGCATTTTTTGAGTTGGTATTTATCTCAGTTCAGCTTCTCTGTTAGATCTGAAAAGCAGATGTTATTGTGGAAGTGCTGAATTGTTTAAAAAAATTGCCATACATCGCTGTGGAACTGTGATTAAAAGAAATAACTTTGATTTTCTCTGTTTATGTTCCAAGCATGGCAGTGGTAGAATCACCGCTAGTTTTGTGTATGCCTATTAACCAAATGAAAGCAAGGATTCAATGGAGTGATTAGTTTTCAATTTAGGCTTTTAAGACTATTGTCTGATGCTCTTTGCAGCCTAGTTACTGAGGGAATATCCAGGATTTAGTTATTTTTAATTCTGTTTTGATTGGGACACTCTTTCCAGATACTGAATCCAGATAAAAGCAGGACTCGAGGAGAATTTAGAAGAAAAGATACTGTGTCCTTAGAAGGCTTTTGAAATTCACAAAGCACAACATCTAATGACTAAATTTGTTGTTAAAGCTCAAATAGCACCAAAATCTCAGAGAGTAGTATAAACAGTGTGATCCTAAGAGGATTAGAAGAAAAACATGAGCGCACAAGTTCACATGAGGAACAGAAGTGATTCAAAGCTCACGCAGAAAACATTATTTTAGCCATAGCATGAACCCAGTGTAATTCCTTGTGTAATGGATGGGTAGGAGAAAATAGCATAAATGATAGCGTTTCTGGAAAAAAATGTTTAAACATTTTTGTAAATAGCTTCTAGAGAAATCCTTGTTTTGAACTGATTATGTTTGGAAACAGGTAAGGAATAATGTTAGTGTACATCTGCTCTATGTGTTTATAACCAGATTTGTCACCGTGCAGTGCCATGGTTGATTTTATCTGTGGTTTCATCTTTGTACTACACGATTATTACTCAGTTGGTAACAGCAGCCCAGTCTGTGCTAGCAGCATGGATTGGTATTTGCTTTTTTGGTAGCTGGTTCAGTGCGTTAGTTTTGGCCCTGAAAATGGGAACTGGACCTTTTTGCCACCACTGCATGCAAGTAGGTCTCAAGAGTTTAGGGCTTCAGGTGTTGCTGCCGCTCTACGCACTGTAGCGGGATGCTCTTTCCGAGGAGATGATGTTTGTCATTGTACCGAGTGTTTGGGCGCAGTGTCATGAGGGGACACAGGCATCAGCTGTGTCATTCTCGTGCAGAAAAACCCAGCATGGGCAAAGCTGGTGAGCACTGGCTGGGAGCAGGTCTGTACGCATGCAGCAAAATCTTACTTCTTTTTCTAAGTCGAGTGGAGCAGTATCCGGTCGATGCTGAAGGCATTAGTCGTCAGTCAGTGGGCAACCCTCCAGCCCCTCCAAGATGAAGGATCCAAACTCACAAGCTACTGTGCATTCCCCAGGTGTGCTTTATCAACTTCAAGGGCAGCTGGTGGCTTATTCTTAAGTGTCACATAGTGTAGCTGTTACTACACCTGGACACCTGTTTAAATCACTGTAACAAGTCAGTATATAAAGGCGAGAAAATATTCTAAAATCAATAAATTATAGCCGTCACCTGCATTGTTTCAAGGTACGTGCCAAAATGGCAAAATCCAATAGGATAAATTTGGAAAGAAAGAAGTTGCTGATAAGGCATTTATACTCAGTACTTGATTCTGAAGGACATCGCAGCGTTTTCTAAATGTTTACGTGTCATTTCAAGCGCTCTTACTTAAAACTGGAGCCTACAACCAATTAACATGAGTGAGGAATGAAGCGGAGTCAGTGAACCCTTTCTTTTCTCATTCTCTGCTCTCTTGAGTCTTTGCTTCCAGCTTCTTTCCGTGTCACTGCCCTGTTTAGATATAAAGTAAAGGACAAGAAGCCTCTTCCACGGATCAGATGGAAAGGTTTCCCTCTCTGGCTTCGACGATAAGTAGAGCACTCAGAAGATTGCACAAGGGCAAAGGAGTGTTGGAAGGAGACGGTTTGGGCAGTGTATACTAAAGAAAGCCTTTTTTCATTGAAGAAAATGGTTTATGTTTGTGCAATCATCCTTTTATTTATGTTTGCCATGTTCCTTCCCAAATAAAATAACCCAAACCAAGCGTCACACTCAGGGCAGCAGAGCCCTACTCTGCTTTCTCTGCACACAGCTGCTACAATGATTTAGTCTGTTTCCAAAAGAAGAGTGCAAATATTGGTTGGTTGGTGCGTTGTTCTGTTTTTAAGGAAGACTCTCGTTATAAGCAAGTAATGTTTGTTTATGGGGTCTGCTGAGCGAGGTGATAAAGCTTTCTCTTCTCTGCTGGTCTGCAACTCTGGTTGTGGAAAAAACAAACTTACTGAATAGCTCTGCATAGGAAACCGTGCCACTTGAGGAGTGGAGTTTTCCTCAGCCTATTTACATAATTTCTGCAGCACCAGTACAGCTAAGCAAGGGAACAAGAGCATGTTTGCAAATTCTTTCAATTCCCAGCATTCTTGCATTCTTTAGCATCCTCTGCAGTGCCTCTTGCTTGCACTGTGAAGGTTACGCACTGTGAAGGTTACACACTGTAAAGGTTACATTTCTGTCTGCCTTGGTAGTCCGGTGGGATCTCTAAGAATAAAATAAACTCGACTGCTGCAGCTCTTCTTTTGGTCAGGTCCAAAAATGGCTTTCTAATAAGCCATTTCCTACTGGCTGAGCTTGAAAATTGCGAGAACTTTGTGTTAATCATGAGCCCCGAGAACTGTAGTTGTTCTTTACTCATAGTAAAAGTTTTTGAACAGAGTTTACAGATGCTTCGTAAATAGTTTAATCTAAAAATAGTCGGGTAATACTTTATTAGTCACCCATGTCCATCTGTCCCCCTTCCTGCTCTTTGAGTGGGTGATTAGATTATTTCCCAACAAGAAGACTAGTCTGGCAAGTATTTGTGTGGTGAGCAACCACTCAGAAATATTAGTGTGAATAAAAAGTTTGTCATTAATGAATAAAAATGGATGTTACAGTGGATAGAGTTAACACATATTTGGACATCAAAACGTGTTTGCTTATACTTAACTGTTTTATTGTTAGATGCATGAAATTATTATTGATATGTAAAGAAAATTACTAAAATGTAGGAGAGCATGGATTTTTTTGGATTATGCTTTTGTTTGGTTCTTGAAGATGGGCAAGATTTCTCTTGAATATTGCACTAGGATAATTTCTATTATGTACATATTGTCAAATGTTGCCAGCAACTAGTATGAGTTGTTTGGTTTTTTTTTTAGTTTTAATTAGTGGGGTCACTGCAGGAGTTGGTAACTATCTGGGTGCATGGGCACACCTGTGTTCATCAATGGAGTTATTTAGTGCAATACGTGTTAGGAAAACAGATTTCTTCCTCTTTTTTTTTTTTTTTTTGTTTTCCCTCCTGCTTTTCAGTGGATGTAACCATTTTGGAAGTCAAACTGCTGGAATGTTGATTTTTGTTTGGGGCTTCTCAGAGTGTTTAGAAGTCTGTAGCTGAGGTTTATTTCCAGAAGAAAGTTGGCATGGGCAGAAGATACTGTAAGCTGCCCACTTTGCCTAGTTGACTTCCTGAAGCTTTTTCTGGAGAGCTAAGGCAAAATCCAGACATCAGGATTTTTTTCTGCAGGTTGTTTTGTTTGTGTACACTCCTGCTGAATGGGTGCGACTGTCTAGAATGAATACTTACACCACCAGACCTCAGCAGGCTTATTTGTTCAAAGGTCTGTGTTTCAGGCTCCCCGCAGGAGCAGTTCGTGTGATGTGGGTAGCGACAGGATATATGCAAAACCCCAGCTCTGCATGCTGTTCTGTGCCTGATCGCTGCTGCTCTAGGCTGTATACAAATTCAGTGGTAGTCACGCAGCTCCTTGAACAGAGTAGGCTGTGAAGGCCCATACTTAATAACGTTTTATTGTGTTAACACCACCGTTTTCAAAATAATAAAAATTAATGTTTCCGATTTTGTCTCCTTATTTCCTTGTCAGCATCGCCCTTCTGTGGCAAGAGGCACCTGAAAGGAAAACTTCCGCATATCAATGCACTGCCAATGGTAAGTACCTTGTTAACTAGCTAAAGGCGGGATGGTTCCTTCCTGCAGATATACCGTAAGCCATCTTGTATTGCAAATAGTATTTTTAGAATAACTACTTTTTAGTACACAAATGGATTATTTTAATTTTTGAAGAAACATCTAGACCATTATTCTGTTTGATAAAAATACTAAAATTGTATCTGGATTTTATCCCGTGGCAAGTAGGGCGGCATGTTAATTTTGAAGCGAGAAGTGTGACTTGACAATAACACAGCTCATCCTGTTGGTAACTGGTTTTGCTTCCTCTTTGGCCAAAAGCCTGTTTGGGGCAAGCTGTAGCAGAGCTGAGTGCTCTATTGCCCTGACTTGGGTGCTCTCTGCAGTTTGTTACAGTACTAACAGCTTCTCCTATTAAAAAAAATAAAATAATAAAAAAAAAAAATCTATGCAGTCAGGTGTATTTTGCTTCAGCACATTTGACCGCATAAGACTAGTGAAGTTAAAATCTTAGCTCCTATAGAAAGGGGCTTGGTTGATGTGATCTTCTTATTCCATCTCTGGAATATTACTCAATGTTACAGACTATTGGCAGTTTATATTTGCAGACTGTCTTTATGGTTTACTTATGCTTTCTGATAGTTGTGCAGATGGAAGGCAGGGTTAGGTCTGAAGAGGAGGACTGGAACTTACTGCTCCAGCTTTGATCAAATAAGCAGTTTTAGTATCTCATGTTGTCACAGTTGAGGTATACTACAAGAATGGTAATTGCAGCGCTAGCCTTAAGAAATACATGCAGAAAGTGCCAGCCTGAGTTTTGTATTTCAAGCATCTCTAGATCATTGTGTTCATTACAGAAGTTAAAGGGATAGTATTTCTAACCACTAGGTTTGAAAACTCAATTTGGGATCTGAGAGCTGAGCTGGGTTCCTTTGGTTTGCGTGTGGGCATGGATCTAAAGAATATGTAAATAAATTATAGCCTCACTTATACCTTTGCAACTCCACTGTCTTTGCCCTGTGAGCAAAATGACACTCCAAGAGAGTTTGCTTGGATGTAACTGCTTTACTTTGAAACGTAGTAAGTGGTTCTGTTGACTCTCAAAGACATCACAGAGTAAAATGTAATGCAGCATATATTTGGCACTAAGCAAAGCAAATACAACTCTGAAACCAGAAGATCTGCAGCGAGTGTGTAGTCATTTAATAGCCTGATGTTTAGCCGTAGAGTTGATATGTGTAAAGTTTATATTGGTTTGGGATAAATTTCAGTTGGTGGGAACGGATTTGTTGTGTGAGAAGGCATCGTTTTTACCTGATCACTTAGCCTGGTATTTTAACTTTCCAAAACCGAAACTAGCAGTGCTCTCAGCTTTTTCTATTATTGCTAAATTTTCATTGTTGTTGTTGACCTTTTTCCAACAAAAAGCTACTTTGATTTCTTTTTCTTTTGTATTAGTTGAGCATGGTTTTAGTTATGATTTAAAATACAGGTCTGTATTACTGCTTCTCTTAAAAACGTGACTCATTCCATATTAACCTAGTCCTTATACTTCATAAAATTTTAAAATACTGAAAGACTGTACTTGAAATGTTACTGCATTTTGTCCTAATTTTTCCCCTACAAATTATATTAGAAATTCAGAATTGCACAGTCTCAAGGGCATGCTAGTTGTTACAGTGATCATAAAACATACTCAACTGTTACTTGTAGTGAAGTGAAATATTCCCCACTCTTTTCTTTAAGGGCTGCTTTTGTGCTATAAGTTGTTATATTTTATTATTCTAGAGATTTCTAAACAATTACTCATCTCTTAATTAACTTTGAAACAGTTTAAATGTAGATTTAAGAGACAAGCTAGACGCATTCTTCATCATTCCAAAAGTAATCATAACTTAATCTGGTTTATAGTAAAGACGACTTTCATAGTTTTTTATTATGTTGTTTTTCTCTCTGATGTTTGTAGACAAAGTATGGGCCAGAGGTTGGCCTGAAAAAAGCAGTTTGTATTCTTCTCCTGAACAAGACTTAGTTTAACTTGGCTACCCATGTTCAATACATATATTTGAAACAGAAATTAATTTCTGATTCCCTTGAGAAATGATACTAGCATTTTTGATCAGTTTTTTAGTCATGATTGTCAGTTCCATTTCTTAGTACTAAAAAAAAAAAAAGTAAAACACAGAAGTTACACATCATCTTTTGTTTTTTATTTGCTTTTCTATTTTAAAGGTAATTAAAGATGCTTATTTTTTGCATCATATATGATATGTTAACTGATAACTAAATAGGGTAAAATATCAGTTACTCCTTAAAAACATGTTGTAATTGTTGCCTTTTTTTTTTAAATAAGATATTTATACTGTGAATATAGCCTGCTAAAAGAGAGTATGGCTCTGTTCAGCTGGTGTAAGTTCTCCTTCCCATTCTTCCAGTCACCTGTAATGTTCCTCAGAGTCTCAAAGGAAAGATGCAAAGGCTTAACAAAAAAGGCCTGTTAATTGAAGGAAAATTAGTATATAATGCTACTTTTTCTAGGATTTTGAAGGTTCATTTAGAGGCTGATAACTGGGTACTTAATCCACAGTCACAAGGGTTAATGAAAGTGTTGGAAATAAAAATCAAAAGTCCTGGACCTTTGGCCTAAGCAAAAGATCATGCCAGGTTTTCTGCAAAGGCTGTAGCAAATAATTTTTTTGTTATGTGATGGAACAGGTAACTTACCCAACAGAGATTTTCCATCGTACCTTGCACTGCTTCTCTTGCAACTTTTAGAAGCAAAACAGTTTGCCTTTCTATCTTCTACAGGTCATTGAAGCAGGCCTGTGTTTGTGTGTGCATGCATAAATATGTGTGGCTATATATGGGTGTGCTTGTGTGTGCATGTATCTATACACATATATATGTATATCTACATATATAAAAAGGAGTGTGCAAAAACCAGGAACTTACTGAAAGCTGGGAAGTATCCATTTGTGACCATCATACAACAGCTTGCTGTGATGGATTTAATTTCTCAGGAAGTAACTAAAAAGAGCTGTGGAGGAATTGAGCAAGAAAGGCAACATGATGGCCTTCTGAGAGGTATCCTGAAAAATTCTGTGCCTGGGTTCTTGGCTCCATCCCTTAGCACATGGTTAGTTTGACAAAGATCAACACACTGATCAGTTAAAAAGGTCTCTTGCAGAAGGGAATAGAGGATGTTACCATTTATTCCTAGCTGGCACAGGCAAAGTCTGAGGATAGGCAGTGAGCACAAAGTTACTTAGTCTCCAGGAAAGCAGGGCCATCAACAGCTAAGTCATGTCCTCATAGTCTCTTGAGAGGAATACAAAGTAGGTGTGTTAAATCCATTCTTTTCAATGCTGTCTACTTTTAGGTGAATATATCGCACTATGTTTTGAAAGTGTAACATACCCATTATGTGTTACGTCAACTGTTCTTACTTGTAAGAGACTTGTTATAGGAGAACAACTCTGCAGGCGCTGGGTCTCTTGGGCCAGGAAATTCCATGGGTGCAACACTTCAACATGATTATCTACCCAGCAGATTTAGCCCAGAAATGGCAGGAGTGGTTGGAGGAGCTGGGGAGGATTAAGTCACTCCAAAGAAAAAGTCATTCAGCGAAGGGATTGGAAGACGTCTACAAAAACTTCCCCAAGTATGCAGCAAGACTTTTTCTTCAAACCTCTTTGTGGTGCCTTCTGTAGTGTTGTCCTGTGACCTTACCACTCCTTAGAAGACAGCTGAAGCAATAAATGGATATAACTATTAGCCTGTGGTTCCATAACAGCTAAACCCATCTAAACGCTGATCTATCTGCCAGGTTAATCTTCTGCCAGCCCATTATGTTAAAACGGTTTAATGCAGAGGAAGACAAGCAAGGGAGAGGGCAGGAACCTGCACTCAGAACGGGAGGAGTTGGATTTGGCATGGAAGCCCTGCCTCTGCTGGCGCCTGCCAAGGACAGCATGAGGTCCATGCTGCTAGCTCCAGGGTTTGCACTGGAATTGCAAAATTGACTTTGTTTCAACAGGAGCTGAATGTCATCTCACAACTAGAAGTATATACGAAAGAATATCTGCGGGTGGGCAGACCTTTGAAAGATGGTAAAGCTGAAGGTTGGTTTTCATTATACTGAGAACAGGGACCCCTGCTTTCAAGAGTTTATGACACTTGACAGTACTTAAGATGTTGGCCACAAGAGACATGAATAGTTGCTTCAAAATAAATAACCCTGCAAGACTAAGGCCCTTATTCTTCAAATTCATACACATGTGCATACATGTATCTTCAAGTGTAGGAATAGTTCTTTTGAGATATAAATAAGGAGTACTCACATGCATAAAGCTAACCAAGCTTGAAAGCACTTTCAACGGTAGGGCCTAAAAGTGGTCATGAAATTTATTGTTGAGACCGTTGGTTACACAGTTTATGGACTACCATTTTAAAAGGAAAAAAAAAATCTTTCTAGCAGTTTCTGAAATAGTCTAAACTAAGGTCTAAACTAAGTGACAGCATGAAATTTTGGACTGTTCTGCTCCTTCTGAAATCAATGGATGCTATCATCAATGAAGGAAGGTGAAGTACAATGTATTTTCTCTGATAATTGGTTATGGCTGAACAATTATATTTCAGAGTGTTCATCCATAAGTTCTCTTTATTGGATCAGCATGAATTAGCTGATCTAGTGTTATATGTGTTGAAGAGGAAGTGCTAATAATGTGATATAGAAGAAAAATTGTGTGGTGTGGTAGGGTGCATACTGTGATAAGCATTAAAAATTTTGTGCTACTGCATTCTGATCTAGTTTTGGAAGGGTTTGTTAATTTTCTATTTCTTTACAGAAAGCAAGTTAAACACACTAGTAAAATCCCTTTCTGATTCAGAGGGAAAACACCCCTTGCCTCCTTTTTCTACCATTAGTTAAAGTTCACTACTGAATGAATCAACTGAAAGGGAAACTACGGTCCTTAAAAATTTTAAGAAGCGGTGGCTCTATTTTAAAGTAGCATTTATCAGATAACTTTCTCTGCTGATTCTCTAAGCATTTTACAGTTCAGAAATAAGCTTTGACTAAGAATTCTCGTCAGAATCATAAATATGTAATTATCTAAGCAGCCAGGATATTTAGCCCCTGGCAGGTGCCTGCAAGAGCAAAGGGAACTGGGCCAGTATCTCAAACTGGGGGAGCGGCCTCTAAAACAGGATGAGGGCCATTGCTGTTCCTTGCCTATTGCCATTCCCAGGTTTTAAATCTTAAATGTACCTGAAAAGAGGCTGTTTCTGCTGCGATAGTTTGTCTTATGTTACAGCTATTTTACTCTGTGTTGTTTTTTTTTTTTTCCTTGCTGTCTTCCTCCCCCTTCACCTACCCTGCCTTGGGTTTTTCAGTCTTTCTTTACTACTTTATACTGGTTTTGGTTCAATAGTTAATAGCAGCAGTAGTAGTGAAGCTAGCATTAGATTATATCTTACTTGATCAACATGCCATCTGCTTTAGAAGAGAGGGAGATTTTATGTTTCTGCTGTGGGTTCACTGCCATATGCCCATAGTGCAGTCATGTAACCTGAAATGACCCTTTTCCTGCTCTATTATATGAAAGAATTAGAAATACAGTGTTAAATGTTCTTGACAGTGACTAAGCTTGTCGCATATTAAAAAAATTAAAGTGGATATTAGATGTACGTGAAGTAGGATATTGTAGATAAAACCTAAGGACAGGCTCTTTTGTGTCTGAGCACGTGAGTGTTACCTTCCGGAGAAAAGCGGGGTTCATTTCACAGGCAGGGCTTATTTCACAGAAGACCTTGTTAATGTGTCACTTGTATCATCAGGTCTTGTTCCTGGTTTCCTTGTTGTCAACAGAAAGTTGATAGTAGTTCGAGTCAACAAGAGTAAAAGCTGCCCTTAGTTTGAATGGTGTTGATGCTGGGAGATAATGAATATTTCTGCAGAACAACAGGAAGTCTGTAGGCTCGCGGGAATGATACTGAATATACCGACTTTTATTTACTTGGAAGAAGCTAAGACCTGCTGGCCACCAAAGACCAGGGAACCTGTGTCTGCATGGCCAGCAACATGGGTGCCAGCTGTAGAAGCCTGTACCTACCTGCCAAGTCTCTAGTTGACCATATGAATAGAAATAAAGATCGTAGTCACTGGCTTAGTGCACTCATATTTGTAAATGAAGGTCATGTGTGGTGTTCTTACTGGGATTTAATGAACATATATAGAAAACTATTCAAGGCAAGGGATCTGAATCCTTCTGGGGTTGATACTGAGCATATGTATGTAGGATCGACATCCATGAACTTAATATTTGCTCAAATAGAGGGTATTGACATCAAATGTGAGCCATAGTTGGAATACTTGTCCTCATTAATGATATTAATGAAATTTTCCCCTTTCATTTAATTTCTTTTGGCTGTAGATGGACCATATTTTATTATGGTCTACATGTGTTTTAAAAATGTTTTATCTTGTGTTCAGGTGCTTGACATCTGTTTAAAAAAACAGATAAACCCAGTAGCATAAATTAAGTTCAAGTCCATCATAACAATATGAAAAAGAGAGGACTTTATTAGAGTAATAAACTGGCTTTTACAAAATCAGCCATTTCACTCTTTTGTAAGCTTGTTTTCTCTGTTAGCATAGTTGCCACTTTTTGTGAAAATAGCCATGCACTTCTGGTAAAGAGAATATAGTAAGTCAAATAACATGCATGTATGATGGGCTATGAAGAAGTGATTTTAAGTGAGTGCTTATTAATGAGAATCTAGAATAAAGCCAGCATTAGTTAAAATGAATAGAGGGCAGATCAGCTGTCAGTGCGGATTCTTTTTTCATGAATTAAAGAAATAAATTTAAAACTATCAGGTACATAACACACAAATTAAGGGGAAAAATAGATGGTCAAAGGTTAAAGAGGGAATGAAAACACAAGTTTTATGGTCACAAGATCAAATGAGGCATTAGTTAATTTTCCTTTTTTTGGTGCAGTTCACCAGGAGTTCAACTAATTCAACTGAGTGATTGAACTGGAACAGAAAAGAGTGCCAGAAAAACTGATTACTAATAACATAAACAGAAAAAATAATCAAATGAACTTAAGACTTGATGTCAGCATTTCACATTAAAATGCATTTGAAAAGGCTGCAAGGAACCTGATTTACTTAGAGAACAAATTTATAACAGCTATTCTTGCAACAGTTGATAAATTGTTCTACTAATGAGCCGTCAAAATGGATTTAACCAAGAAGTGGCTGAGGCGCAGAAGATATTTTCTGGAGACTGACCATCTGGGAAATGGGAAGTAACCTGAGGAGTAGGTAAGGGTATTTGAACCCAAGGAAGCACTGTGAGGAGGTGACTTAATTACATACATTGCAAATGGTGCTGCTCTCTAGGCAAGATCATTACTGCCTTTTCTCCCACAGTTTTCATGCTTTTTACAATAAGCAAGTAACTAGTTTGCTTATGAGTTTGTGAATGTGAATGCAGCTGAGAACAGATTGTTGGCATACCTTTCCACTAGCTTAATTTCCCAATGTCTTTTATATTTAACTTTTTCTAAAAAAAAAAAAAAAAAAAAAATTGTTTTGTGCTGAATCCTTCAATTTTGGTTATTGCTAAGATATTTTCTATGCTGTTGCAGTTTACTAGATTCCTGGTTCAAAGTCCTCCGCAGTCAGCGGCCAGATTCTTGTGTGTCCTGATTTTTGGCTCAGGCTGAAAGCCGTGGTGAATGGGCTGTTGTGGAGCGAAGTCACTTTCATTGACCCATCCAGTTTTGTTCCACCGTTCTCTTTGCTAAAGTTGACTGAAGTTTCTCAGCATATCTACCTCCTCGTAGCCTACAGGAACAAGCAGTGCCTCTTTGTTTTGTTTTGTTTTGTTTTTTATTCACATGTGCTGTGGTTGTCTCTATGGTGGTCCATGTATTTCAATTGAATTTCCTTTTTCTCCTAATGCAAACTAAATAAACTGCCGATTTTTGTCTTGCAATATGACTGTGTCATGGCAGTTGCAGGGATTACACCAATGAGGTTGACGATATCCCTTAGGCTGTTACTGCTTCTCATTTTCATTGGACTGCTTTTCAGTCATCCGCAGTCAGATGTGGATTGTAGCATATTTGGAAAAAGAATGAATGTTATATGGCGTAACGTAACTGCGATCCTCTGAAATATCTTAGTCCTAACATCCCAGTGTCTGGAGGTCACGGGAGCTCTGGCTTTCATTGGGAGGGAACTGAGGAAGGGTTGCTACTCTGTATTGTGTGTGTATATATATATTTATAATCACAATAGACAAGACTTAAGCATGGGCTTTATGGACACCTATAGTGGGATCTGTGTTGTCTTTCTTTCATGAAAAGTTGTTCATTTTTTGTTTTAGAAAAAAGAATACGCTAGAGCTAATCTGTCTAGACTGCAGTATGACGCTTGCTCCAGCAATATGTTGGAAATCATTTATCAAAATACTGATGAAATGTTGTAGAAGGATTGTGAGAAGAATGAGGATCATGTTAAAGGGAGGTCACATCATTTTGTGCTCACAGGGGATGTGCTGTGCCTAAGGGAAGTTAGTCATCTTAAGAATTGGTCTTGGGCTGACTTTAATGTATTCACTAATGAACTTGGCACCGAAAGTAGGAGTGTGCAATAAAATTTGCTAGTGACATAAAGTTGGGAGGTGCTGTCAGTATAGATGAGGAACAGAATATCTACAGGAAGAGCTGGATGATCTTTAGGACTTGAGTGGAAAAAGTGGACTGAAATGTCATAGCACATTGTTGTGCACTTCTGGGTAGATGTGAATTTTGCCCTAACCTGGGTGCTTCTCTCTTGAAAATGACAGAGGAATGGAAAGACTAGAGTATATTAGCCAGTAAAATCAAAGGATATCTTTTCAATAGTACCCTGCAGCTCTGAAAAATGTACTCCTAAGGTCCGTGAGGTGAAGAGGTACTTAACGGTAGAAATAGGAAAGTGTTAATGGTGCTCACGTGCAAGGCAGCGCTGCTAAATCCCTGTGTCTAACACTGAACTACTCTGGTAGACCATGTTCAAGAAAGATGAGTGTAAAGTGGAGCAGGTGCAGAAGAGGACTATGGAAATGGTGAAGGAAGAGCTGTGTCCATCTTGCAAGAGGACACTGAAGTTGGTTGGTTTATCCCAGTAAAGTGAAGTCTGAGAGGGGATATAATTGCTTTCTCTAAATACATGAGGTGTTGATAAAGACTTGAGTGAGTACAACTTTTTTCTGTGTTAGATTGAAGACAGCACTGGGACACGAAGAAATGCGTATATCTTGGCAAGGAGTATATTCAGGCTGGAAATTAGAAAACAGATTTCATCCATCAGGGGAGTAAGATTTTGGAATAATCTTCCCATAATATAATGGGAGGCAAAATAGCCTTGCTAGTTTTGAGATGGACACTTGTTAATACAAACTGGGCTCAAGGGCGGAGCCCAGCGGTCTTCCTAACAAGCACAGTTTGTGGGATAACAGATTTGTCTTTGAAAGATAAGAAAGCTTAACGTTGTGTAACCTGAAGGGAACTTCAGTGATCTTTCAGCTGTGTTCTGTTTTGCCAGATTAGCAAGTTTGATGTGTATAGAAGTAAATCATGCCCTTCTGTTAGGGACATGGGACAAAAACTGCCGCGTGGGAGAAAACAATGTAATGAATACGAACATTATAGTTCAGCAAATTCAGAAGCACAAAGTAGGTCTTGGACTAATTTTCTTGTCTGATTTGGAAAAGGGTTTATGTTAATATCTTATGTAAATGTCTTTACATTTATGCTTTGAAAAGGAGTGTTAGGTACGTAAATTCTGAAGCCTTCCAAAGAGAACTCATGGCACCTATACATAGCAAACCTATGGAAACAATACTTGTCTGGGGTTTCTAAGCTTCTGTTGTTACCCCAAGATTGATCTGGGACTTTTTGCACAATGCTCGAGTGGAGAAACATCAGCAAAGGCAAAGCTTGAGCAGAGTGTTACCAGAAGTGCCAAGTTACAGCTGCGGTGGGTGACATCTACTTAAAAAGATCTCAACTATGCAAAACTCATAAGTTAGGAACCCCAGTGCTTGCTTTTGAAGAAAAAGCGTTGCAGCTTAAGCAAAGTTAATTGTTCCACATATTTTTGTGACTTATAACTCATCCGGTGGAAAATCCGCAGTGGTTTGTAGGCACAGTGCTCTGGGTAGGGAAAGGAGCTTGGAGATCCCAGGAGGAGATCCGGGTCAGAGAAAGACACACTTGCCTCCTTATTCTCTTGCCCTGGCAGCATGTCATTTGTGTTTTGAACAGTGCTACCTCCCTAGGAATCTTCCATTGGAAAATGAATGCATGTCAGAGTAGATATACATATATATATATATGTATATCTAATATATATCTAATGTATATGTAAAAATATATATATATATGTATATATATGTTAAAAAAAAAAAATCTACCCCTGCCTCACATATCTCTTCTGGCTACACTCATGAAAATAGCCTAGAGGTCAACTAAAAGGGCCTGTTTGGGAACAGAAGTGGGTGAAATGTGACTGCCCGGTGAGAAGTGTTCGTAGCCCTTCCTTGGATGGTTTGTGGGAGCAGAGTATCACTTAGGACAATTTGGAAGATAATGCTGTGGCTCGTTTACACAGGCAACTTGCTGCACACTGTGTCAGGGTCGAGAAACGATAGTACGCTGTTACCATGTGCATGGTTTTAGTGTGTTTGAAGAGTAATTTCGTGGCTATCTAAACTTTAAATTCAGTGTGCTATACAGCACCTCTCCTGTCATATGTTGAAATCCTGTGATGAGTGCTATAATTAGGAAGCTTAGTTGAAGAGTTGGGTGGGGGAAACACTTATATTCTTTAAGTATAGTGGATTTGTCAAAAGGTAAAGCGTTCCCTGACTTGCTGTGTATTCCTAGAAGAATTTCGTGATAGACATCTTGGGTTAAATGAGAAGAGCAATACTGTCAAAAAGCAAGAATATGCTGAAAGGGGGAGGGGGACAATTGTTTCCGTACTAATACGTGAATGCCAAAAAATCCTCCAAAATGGAGCATTTTGAAGAAGGGTTTTTGCTTTCTTTCTCCTATACCAAGTTGCAATGAGAGAAGCGACTGTAGGATCTGTAAAGTGTGGACTTCACTGTAGGAAATGCATCTATCACTTCCAACCAACTCTAGGCGAGCTGTATGGATTTTTTAGTAACACCTAGAAAAATCATTTGTTTTGGGAATCTTAAATCTACTAAATATTTGCTGAATGAAGAAAGAATCCTAGACAGGCAGAAGTGCATGTGTAACATTTTGTCTCACACTAGGATAATGGCTGCAAATTTCTAGAGCTTCAGCTGTTTAATAAGGCATTCCCTAACTCAGCCCAACGGCCAGAGCCAAGAACAGAAAAAGTGCCTCTTCCCGTGATGCTTTTTCTTTTCCTTTCTCAGGCTGTTCCCTCAAAACACTTTTCTGCTTGCTGGGCTCTAATCTAGCTCAGTGCCCATATTTCTGCTGCGTTCACTGGGGCTGAACAAAGACCTATCTGTAGGAGACTGTTTGCTATATGGTTAGAAAACAAGAGAAATTGCATTCTCTCACTACTAGCTGTATATAGATTGTTTTTTCCAAACACAGAATAGACTTGCTATATAGCTGTTTATCTAGATTTTTTTGCATATAAACCAAGGGCTAGCTTTTAATCCTCGTTCAGTACTATAAATATTTCATTTCACTGACCAGAGAAGTTACTGAATTTAGATAAAGATGGCAATATTCAACATTGTATTTATCCTAACTCAGAAACAACTAGCACTTTCAGGAATGACTAGAAAAGCTATGCTACATCTCGGCACTTTCATTATCTTTGAAGACTCTTCAGTGGTTTTTGCCTCCCACAGAATAGGAATCTTTTTTTTTTTTTTTTGATGGGATGTGCTAGGAGGACAGATCAGCAGCAGCAGTGATGCAGACTATCTGGAGGACCTTTGTCGGTAAGAAAGAGTAGCAGATGGTCTAAGGAAAATACATTAAAACAAAACAACAAAAGTCCTGCACAGGAGATTTTGTTGTTGTTGTTGTTGACATTTTACTTTTATGTTGTTTATTGACCTTGTCTGGTTAGATTACAATCTCTTCAGCACAGGAACAAAGTCTTATACGTTTATGCAATGTTAGCACAATGGGGCCCCCATCTTGAAAAAGGGTCTTTTGGATGCTGCTGTTATTCAAACAAATAGTGGTGGTAATAATGTTTATAATGTCTGGTTTTAATTGTTGTGAAGGTTCCTTGAGCAAAAAGAGAGGTGCCTGGAATAGAACAGAAAAAATTAAGTGAAATGAGTAAAATCCTCATGATCTGTTGCATGTGTTGTTTTAATTGTGTGTGTGTTTTGTAGGTCTTTTTGTATAGCTCCGTTTCATCCAAGCGTGTGTAACCACATCAGAGTTTTTACAAGGGTTTGTATCAATGCACACTGTGATTTATTCTTGGATAGTAAAGATTATGACTACCAGAGGTTTTTTTGTTTTATATAATCCTGGCCTTGCAGCCTTGTAATTCACTTGCTGTCTGTTTCGTAGTGCCGATAAGTGATATAAGCTCTGCACGTAGACTCCTTTGGCTTTTACTTCTCTACAAGTCATCGAAGAACACCTGCGTGGGTTGCCACCCACTCCCCTGCATGCATCCCTGCTCATTTTCCTCTGAGGCAGTGATTTGTAGTAGCCTTGTTTTTTCCTCAGGTTTCACTGTTACAAATGGAATTGAGGGGTAGGGTAAATAGGAATGAACTTCGTTACACATGGCTATGCTATGAAAAACACAGCTCATTTGTGGCTAGAAATTGGGTCAGGTTTTAATTGCATCATTGGGGGTAGTTAGTGCTTAAATAGTTTGCTTCTCAATATAAAAAGGAACAAAAATGGATCTGCTATTATCTTTTTCTAGCACTTATAAAAATATAGTATGTATGTATAAATGTAAAGTACAATAGGTCTAGAAAGCCCTACAAACCTTTAACTACTTGCAAGTGCTCTCAGTTTGCTTCTTGACAAAATGAGCTTTTTTTTTTCCCCAGTAATATATGTTGTGGCAAATCTACAGTGAACCTCTTTCTCATCTGAGTGTTGCTATTCTGAATAGACAGACAAGTTTGCGTCACCTGAGGCAGAAAATAACATTTTTGATGTATTTTGAATAACATTTGTAAGAGTCAAGCAGATTTAGGAGCTGAAGTTAAAGTCCATGGTCACTTGACAGTGCTACCTCATTTTTCTGCCTCTGACTGCCTTCCATAGCCTGGATCACACTTTTGCCCTCATCTTTATCACAGAGGTTTTATAAGTGAATAACCGTGTCTGCTTTTCTTGCTGTACTGCTCGGGGTCATCGGATTTAGCTCTTTTCTTAACTGCAATTCAGGTGAAGGATATGATGACAAAGGATTTCTTGTTTCTGTGGTTATATAATAGAATATTCAGTTATAATAATTTCAATTCAGTTAATATATTAACAGAATTAATTTGGTTAAAGCAGTGGAAAGGCAGCTTCCCTGGCATCTTTGAGGGGGAATACTTTTATCAGGAGATGCACCTAGATTGACCGTGAAGTCTGTAGTTTGTCTGGTGGAAAGCAGCCCTCAGCAGTGGCAGGGAACCTGTGGGATGTGCAATAATAGTCTGAAGACATAGTACTTAGAAATGTGTGTTCACCTATCAGCAGTAGCGGTTAAGTGTCTGTTATTGGCTTGTTCTTCTTCTGTGGTTTAAAGAAGTTTTTGTTGTGGATTTTTTTTTTTTGAGTGGTCTGTATGAGCCAGGACTTCCCAGAAAACCACTTGCCTTCATCTCCATAACATACCCAAAGCTCTAAATTCTATCTCTATTTCTATTAAGATTAATTAAACCATAACAATAATGTCAAATGTCCTTCCCTCTGTAATGTCAGCTTTGCCTAGGATAAGTGTAACAAAAAAATAATTTTAAAATGAAAATAATCTTTTCCTTCTGCTGATAGTGTTTGCATGTTTTAAGATAAGCTGTTGCAGTAAACTGATTTGGAGTAGGAGAAAAATCAAAAGATACGAACTAGGTCTTGACTTGGTGCTGGTTTGATATAAAGCAGGTGATGTGAGATTGATGGCAATGCTACGGAGGCAAATTTGCTTATCGATAGCTGGGCTCCAGTTTTTGTTCATAGCTATAAGACATGTGGATCCCCACAGCCATTGCTTGAATGAAATTTGCTGATAGTGGAGACTTTCACTTAGTGGTCAAGCCCACCCTAATCCTGAAAATTTTTAAATGATCTCCTGAAGGTTTAAATATTTTCAGCATATATAAAGGAAAAGCCCAGCAAGGGATGGATGGGATTGCATTCATCTTTTCTTTCTTATCTCCTTTTAAAGTACCTTGCAGCTTTCCTGCTTACATGTGTGACAGGTATTAGAAAAAATAAAATGTACAATGTATATAAAAATATCCCATGTGATGAAAGTGGCTTTGGATCCCAGCTGACTTTGTATTTTGTTTCGTCTTGCAGTTCTTGTTTCCTTTTCTCAATTTTGACTCCTCTAGTTTTTAATAGTTAGAGCGTTAAAGTGAATTTTAAGATAAAGGAAAATTTAGGAAATGGAAAAACATAGACAATCCTGTTCCCAGATAGCAAATGATTATTTTAATAATTCAGGATTCTCTTCACTCCCCATGGATTTAAAGGTGAATAGGCAACGTGCAAAATTAGTTGCAGCTACAATTGATTTCTTTGTACAAATACTTTGGTATGCATAAATAAATGAGAAATTAAACAGCTGGCACAGGGCCCCTAGTTTTGTGCAAATCTTAAGACTAGGAGGATGGGGTTTTTTATTTTTTTACAAGAATAAAGGAGCTAGCTGTAGATGGAAGTTCTGTAAAAGGCATTATTAGAAGTGTGCTCCTGCAGGCTGATGGAAAGTGATGTGATTTTATACCAAGAGAAAAGACGAGCAGCAATGATTACTGTGTTTCTCTTCAAGTCTATCTTTCAGACATTTCTGAGTATTCCAAATTAATCTGCTATAAAACTGTAAATTAGACTATTATCCACTAAAATGTGAGCGCAGGTCACCTCTTGTTGAGAAGATTGGGTTCCTTACTCTTAAGTTTGTTTAGAGAACTGTTTCTATGTAATTCTTTCTCTATTTCTGTTTCCTCTCTGTGGCACACATACCCGAAACAATGAGTCCCACTTCTCTCTCAGCAGAAGGCTCTAGGCAATTTAGCATGTATTGCCAGGGTTTCTCCTGCCAGCTCTCCATCTTCAGTGAACATCTGCAGGATGCTCTTTTTTCTGCTTTTTCTGAAGATAGTGTCAGGCATCTGGGGAGAGAGGGAGGAGAACTGTTTTCAAGGCAAATCACAAAACACAAACCAGAAGAAAACTCGGTGGAATAGTCCATATTCTTTAAAACGTAACTCACCGCAGTGGCTTTTGACCTCCTCTGAAATCCCCAACGTGGTCTAGTTTTGCCAGAGAAGTCCTGAATGACATCATTTGCGAAAGCTGCAGAGAAGAGATGTCCCATGCTGATTGTACTCTACTTGGTTTTTCCATGATAGAAGAGAAACCAGAGAGGCTGTAGAGGGACCTCTGCATTTCAGTAGGTAGCCACGTATAAAGCGCATCTTCCATCTCGGTGAGCTGGAAGTCACCGGGGGACTTGGTCTGGACCTGGAGTGGTTTTGTGCAGAGTATCTTATGCATGTGCATACACCTTTCCCCACTGATTGATAAGATATATTGTTAGAGAGATTGTTTCTGCTTTGTTGATGACTCTTCCATATGAATACAGTCTAAAGATGAAGTAGTATGTTGTATTGCATTTCACGGTGCATTGCTTGTAGTACTAGCAATCACAGCTAGTCTCTGGATGGGAAATAATAAAATGAGATCCAAGAATTTATTACCATCTCCTGGACGCTTGCTCCTCCCAGCACTGCTGCTGCACAGGACCTTTTAAGATATGGCTGTGCCAGTGTCCGACCCTGCTTCATACTGATGAATCACTTCACACTACTTTTTTTTTTTTCCTTTCTCTCTGCATAGACTTCTGTATGGAAAAATGTTTGCACCAGCTCATGTGATGTAATAAAGACTATTAAAATCTAATATGACTTTTGTACGTATAGTTGCCTATAATGAAGGTTAGGTGTTAATTTGGGAAGGCACACAATAGGGGTATTGTAATTTAGCAGTGGCTGACATGTCTCTCAAAACTCAAAGTAGGTTGTACTATAAATACAGTCTCTTGTTTTGCAATTGACATTTTGCTTGTGGGTGGCTAATTGCTAATTTGAAGGGAAATAGACCAGAGATCTAATATTAATAACTAATTAATAGTTATATGGATATTTTAAGTCTATTTTTCTGCTTATTTATAGGCATATATTATTCATCTATACTGTGTATCCTTCTTTGCATATATGTTTAATTCTGAAACTTTTGCTTCAGTAACATTCACGCTTATGTGCCTTTGCAGTCAAAAGCTTGAAAGCAAAGTCTGCTGTATTTCTCAAAACCGCTTTCTGAGGATGGCGATTTCAAAGTAATGGCACTTAAACTATTTTAAGAAAAGCCTCCCTCTTGAACCAAGGGCTAAGAGGAAAGCCAATGATGCATTGCCTACATATCACCTTAATTTGTGAGTCCTAAATCAACATCAGTACTATATTTTTTCCTGTGTATACAGTAAAACACAGGGCAGTTTTTCGGCCTCCATTGGAAGTGAGTAGCTCATAGACAAACTGAAGAGGAATAAAATAAGAAGGGGCATCTCACAAGAAGCTTGATCCTTTGGGATCAGAGTAAAACATGCATTCAAGTGCATGTCACTTCTTGCAGCACACGTGTTACTATACCAAAGAGATGTTATGTTCTGGTTTGCTCTGATGGGAAAAATTTCCACATAGGTTTGTATCTCTTCTACCTATTCACCTTGCCTTCTGCCTTCTCTCTCCCACTTACACTCATCTGTAAATTAATAAGCGTGTGTGATACTTGTCCTTTTAATGAATTCTTACATGAATTCATAATAAGGCGGGAAGATTATGTGAGAGATGCATTATACTTTGCATGTGCTTGATATTTTTAGATCTGTTTTATCACATATCCAAACATTTTTAAATGCATTCCACTGAACTTGATAGAGCAGTGCTGTGATACCCCGGGCTGTGACTGCTGGCTGCGGAATTTGTGTGCGTCTTTTTTGCATCTCGTCCCTTTTGTGTGAGTAACTTTGCTGTGAGCGTGCAACTCATGGGGAACAAAAATTGTTTCCCCACTATCTATAGAGTTTATGTTATTCATTTAGCTTAGCTGTCCTAGGAGGTTTAAGCTGTGTCCTAGAAAGCATTTGCTATTGCTGGATTAAAACCCTGCTGGGTGTTTATCTCTGAAACTCACCTGTTAGCGGAAGCATCAGCGGTACCTTCGACCACACGCTGCATCTTCTGCACTGAGCTCTTCTCAGCATTTTTTGCAAGCATGAGGAAAAACCCATATTAGTGCCAAACATCTAACAACAAGCAGATGTACTTTTCTGCCTTTTAATACCCTGTACTTCAGAGGGTAGGGTGCTACAGCTGTTTGCTTGTTGGAGGGCACGGTTATCGATGATAAATAGAGGAAGCACAGTGTGGGGCTTCGAGCTTTCATAGCCCTCCTGGCAACTGCCAGCACCTTTCCAAAGGTGATAAGCTCTTTGTATTTTATCTCTCCTGCCGATCTCTCCAATGTTGTGTCTCTGCGTGTGTTTCAGTGTAGTTCATGGTGTCATAGTTGTGAAATAAACAATTAAGGATAGACAGACTCTCTGCAGCAAGCTTCTTGCTTCCATTTTCTTGCAGATATCCAAAGAAAGAGTTGTCAAGCATTGGAACAGGCTGCCCAGGGAAGTGGTGGAGTCACCATCCCTGGAGGTATTTGAAAGACGTATAGATATGGTGCTTAGGGACATGGTGGACTTGGCAGTGCTAAGTTAACGGTTGGACTTGATGATCTTAAAGGTCTTTTCCAACCTAAACGATTCTGTGACTTCAATTTTAAGGTTTTGGGTTTCCCCCCCCAGCTCTTATGTACTTTACTGTGCACACTCCAGCTGTGGGCAGAGAACCAACCCAAAACAACTTGTTGTGTTACTGATACAGCAAACTTAGCTGGAGAGATTGGTGTTTCAGACATTGCTTGGGATCCAGGCCATTTCAAGAAGTGCTTAAGGTTCAGTTATGCTCCATTGATAAAATGCAGCTGGTAGTGTTTGTCCAATTCACAGTGGTCCGAGGAAGAACTGACACCGCTAAAGCACTCGCATGCTCCGGTGATGAGAGTTGTATATGCAGGCAGATAACGAGGCCTGTGTTTAAACTCTGCAGGATGCTTGAAGCATGATTTCTCTCATTTCACAGTCAGTTTGAGGTATGTTGGGAGTGACTGTCAGTGGTTTGCTTTGCAGTTTTTATCCCTGTATATTTTTCTGACTCTTTTTGCATGACAGTACTTGTTTTTATTTTCAGTTCCATGTAACTCAGGGAATATTGCATCTATGTATGTGCTTATTGCATATAGTCCTGCATGTAACGTAGTCCTGTTGATCCCACTGTAATAATGAGAATCCGTCACAAGGTGCACACTTAATGTGCCAAGATTTATGGACAAATTTTAAGATTCTGTAGTAGTTTAAAAAAAATCTCTAATACGTTAAAAATTTACAAAAATTCTTATGAATTTCAAGTGGCAACTTCAATGTTTTCCCCTCTGCTAAGAACCATACCTGCATCTGGGCAATCCTGCTTCTCCTTGTAGTATTTACTTGCTAATCTTTTCTGTCAAAAATAGTAAACCATATTTGTCAAAGTACTCAGATAGCAGGCTGCAATACTTTAAGCATCTTAAAAATTACCTGTATGCCAGTCCTGGTACTGTAATGAAAGCATCTGTCAAATACCGTGCTCTGGGAATTTTAAGCAATGATTCCTGTACAAAGTTCTTGTGTTTTGAACTGCTGCTGACCTACCAACAAATTCAAGGAACTTCAAATGCCCCATGAAGGATTGCAGGCAAGGGCAATAGACAGTTGCATGTGTTGGAAGTAAACAAGTTAAGTTCATGAGTAACTGTCACACCTACGTAAGTTTTGAGGTACGGGACTTCTTAATGGCTGGATTTCTTGTTTGGTTTGGATGTATAGACTTGGAATATATTCTTCCATCTGAATGAATTTTTGACCTTTTTTTTCTCGAGTTTGTCTCGTGTTCCATAAGTATCTCAAGACGTGCTTCTTTGGCGTTTGCAGGTCTCTAGATGGTATTTTCCTACACAAACATGTAACTTTCTGAATAGCACCAAAAATTTGTGTCCTTTTGCAAACATTTTTTTAATCTCATATTATTAAAGGCCCATTGAGTCTGAAAATTAAGTAACGTAACTTTCCGCAAACATGCATATTTTTCAGTGTAATTGGAAGATGTTTTGGATTACTGTCTTTAGGCCTATACAGCCAAAAAACCAATTATAGGCATGGTTAGAAAGCGATAGCGTGCATTAGTCAGATTATAACAAGATTTCAATAACGTAAAATTGCTGCATGACAAATTAGTTTGTATAGATTTTGACAGTTGTTGCCTTTAATAAACTAAATTATTAAGCAATACACAGCTGAAATGCTTCCAAACTTGGAGAAAAATAGACTCTTATTTCCTTGTCAAAATCTTCTCCATAGAGCAGGACTGCGGGTGTTGGTAAGCCTGGTTTGAGTTGTTTGGTTGACTTTGTGAATCTGATTTTTGTCACCGTAAGTTGGTGATACACAGGTTACAAGAACTACTTTAAGACTTTGTCAGGCACCTTCTTTTTGCTGTTAGTCCTGACAGATGCATTCACAATCTTTTTGGGCTGCCATTTGAGAAACTAAGGTTTGGGGTTTTTAAATGTAATTTATGAATAAATGGTGACTAGATTAATGCCGCCTGTTTGTTTTCACTACAAATCTGAGCCAAGAATTTAACTCGAGTCTCCTGAGAGAGTGCAAGAGCTATGTTGTAACTGCATATACCGATTGAATTGCAACTCTGAAATCCAAGAACCTGTCTTTTCCTCTAGTAAAATGTTACTACAATGCTATAAAATAAAGCAAAACCTATCTAAATTCTAGAAATCAGGCTATTCAATCGGTAGCTTTATTATGCTTTCATGTCCTGAGCTGTGTTCCAGCTGCAGGTTTGAGAACCACTGTGGCTGCCAAGTGATGTTTGTATCTACATTGGAGAGTCTCTATTTTAGTGATACGGGCTTTAATTAGATATGACATAATTACGATATAATCTGCTTTCGGTCCAATTTAGGACCAAGTCCCACTATTTTTACATGCATACCCAAGCAAATTAAAGCCCAGTTTGAGGTGTGTGCTCCATCCCAGAAGGGCCACTTGATATTTATTCAAAAGGAACCGAGGCTTCTTCAAGACACGGTCACTGCCCGACAGTTTGGCTCTTCCCTTCTCACAGTCCAAGAACAGTGAGGGCAGACCTTATTTCTGAGTGTCCTTGGCTGCTGTTGCTTGTGGTGTTTCAGTTCTCACACTTTTCTCCTGGGAGAACATGGTGGCACTGACTTAATGGGGGTAAATGGAAAGATGAAGGCTGCTCATTCTCTGTATTTGTGGTGTGGGTGAACCTCTGGTCATGAATTCAAAGGCAGGCACGAAGTATGTAGGAGCCTTCTGCCCTGGCAATGGTGACAGTGGTGATGGTTGATGCCATAAGATAAGCTGCTAGAGATTATGTGTAGAATGGCAAGGGAGAAAAAAAAAGAGGTCTTTATTTACTAAGTTTTAAAATGGTAAAATTGAGGATTTTCAGGAATGAGAAAGACAACCAGCTTTACAATGCTTTTGAGTGGCTTACATTTTGAAGGCTGCTTTTTCAGGAAAAAGTGATGCAAGCTCCCAAGATCATTTTTAATGAATATATGAATTAGTGCCTGTAGCATTTGCAACACCAGTCATGAAACAATACTAGTGGAGGCAGCCTTTAAAAAATGAAATACTTCTGCCCTCCAGCTTGGTACAAATCATTGCTGTGTTTGATTTCTTTCACTGAGAATATACATATAAAACTTAAAGGCTTTAAGCCAAGTAGTTTGAATTATGATCAGGCCAAAGAATTGGAGTCTCTCTCAAACAGAAAGAATGAGAATGTCAGTGTCTTGTTTCCAAAATAGTCTGACCGAGTAACTTTATAGAAATGTATACAAGTAGTGTCCTGTGATAGACAGTACATAAGCAACCCATGAAAAAAACAGCAATATGCATCAGCTCCTTGGAGCTATGCTACAAAATATTAAAGAAAAAAAAAAGGAAAAAAAGGAACAAAAAAGCCTGTCTTTCATGCATGAAGAAAAATGGGCCAATAGGAAATGCAAGTCACTTTGCTCCAGTTCTTTAATTCTTGCGTTGTTTTCATTTAGTGTTTGAAAGACACCTCTTCTGAAGAATGCACAACACAATAAAGCTCAAAAACCTGTCTGCTCAATATACGCACCAGTCAAAGCTCATATAGATGTACATAATGCTTCTTCCTTGATGCACCCTCAGCAGCTAGTCAAATACAAGACTTTTTGGGCACCATCAGTGTACTCTGAAAATATCCTCTGCACTGGTAATGTATGACTTCTTAAATCGTTAAAAGGATGAATTATGGAAATGACAGTGGATAAAGAAGAGAAGAACAGATGCGCATTCACTTGGGACATTGCCTTGAGGTAGTCAAAGCAGAACATTAATGTTTTACAGATAAAGATCTTAAACTTCATAGTTTCATTTTCAGAACCTGGAATAACTGTTTTGCTAACAAGTAATGTTTAATAGTACAGTTGCATCTTCAAGTGTAATACTGCTGAAGCTTTGCTTGTCTGTAGCATTTTAATCCGTGTCTGGTTGTCATCTGCCTGGGGAGCTTTATGGAAAATGTTAGTTGTCTGGACTATAAGCTTACGGGATAAAATTTTCCCGGGGGTTTTTTACTTGAGTATGGTTATGGCCCAAAGACTTTTAAACTTTTGTAATGCTCAAACTTCCCTGCATACATTTTTCAGTATCTGAGTAGTCTCGTTCAGAGTCCCTTTCGGTGGGGTTAGGGCTGTTAGTGTTTTTGGAGTCTTACTCTGCGATGAGTGTTTCTGTTTTCTCCTGAAATTACTATGTCTGCTGTTATCAAGGAAATACCACTTTTATCATATTTACTTTGTGATCATAAATATTATTCAGTGAATTGTGATCTTAAACTTTGCATGTGATAAATGATTTATTGTCAGTCTAACTTCAGATGCTGTGTTTGGTTGTGCTGTGTTAACTACAACAAAATATTTAGCAATCAGTGCAATCCTACTTGAAAATTAAACAGATGTGCTTACATTTCGTACAGCAATTCTAAGAGGCTGACGTGAATTTTTCAACCCAAGACTTTGGTTTTCTCTAAGACGCCTCTGCTGTTAGTTGTGTTTTTTGCTCAGGTGTGGCAAAAAGGGATCTCTGGTGCTGTTTGCAGAGTCAAAACGGAAAAGCAAATCTTGTTTTTGTAGATGAACCAACACTTATTTTGTTAACGCATTACTTGGATTTCATTTTCTCTGCTGGTGACATTTGTTGGTTGGATGGTCTTTGAAATAGAGGGATTAGAGGGAATAAGTGGTAGTGAGCAGATCAAATATCTCAGTGGTAACATTTGGGTTTATGCAAATGGAGGGAGAAGCAGACCAGAAATTATGCTGCACTCATAGGACAGGCTAAAAGTAAGGCCTTATTCATGCATTGGCTCTCTGAAGATCCAAATGCATGCATTGCTTTAAGTTCAAGAGAGACACTTACATTTTTATTTAATGTCAGTTTATACTGAATTCTTTTTCTGTATGCACACATTTCATCACCTTAGTAGCAGTCTTTGCTATAGTCATACTCATCACACAGAAAGAAAACAATATCAAATACTATTAACAGGTGGTCTAGTGGGGAAGGCAGCAGTAAACAATACATCCTAAAAGTAGATAATTTCTCTCTCCCTGATGGGCTACATTCAATTTATAAAATGCCCATCAGTACTTTTTATGAGCACATAATTTACTTTTTTGTCTTTTTTTCCCTAACTATACATGATTTAATATCAAAACAAGCAAAAACCCTAGACAGTCATTCAAAAAAGAAATGTTACTTGTTTGTTAAAAATCCATTTTTGATTATTTTTTTAAAAAATTGCATTGACTTAAGAAGTCCCAATCTAATAGTAGTAAGAATTTCAGTTACAAGTGATGGAAGAGAAGAATCTATAAAGGAAATTGCTGCCCAAAAGCTTAGGAGGATTGCAAACAAAGCTATCATTTTAAGAGATTAAGTCAGTCTAGTTTGGATAGCTATATTCATTCCTTTAATTTAGAGAAGTACAAGACACACTTTTCCCTGTATTTCTTTCAGTTAGGAAAATGAAAAAGGTTGTGGAAAAAACCCCCACCCATGAAATGGGTAAATAGGACTCCGTGCTGATCAAGGAGCACGCCCTAGTGGCAAGTTAACCCAGCGTGGTCTTCTCAGGTACCCCATCTTCCAACTTCACCGATATTAATCAACTACTTCAAGAAAGAGAGTGACGCTTTCACAGAATCTTTTTAAATTTACCATTTCTGTTGCTGTCCTGTGCCAAAACAAGTGCAATACCTTTACATGTAGCATCATCACATGTATTGGTAGTAGTGTGATAAAATTCCTGCTCTGTAATTAATTTTGAAATGGGGAACTAATGTATTTTTTTTACACAGTTTTAAAATGCATAGATATTTTAAGCTGCAGAGGGAAAGATTTCCTGCTCACGATGCACAATTCTTACAGAGTGTGAGCATTTTAGTAACAGATACAGTCATTAAGCTTGCCAGTTAGCATCACGTAAAATGTTGGGTTCTCAAAACCATCCACATTTTTGCAGTGTTTTCTGTTCTTGTCGTCTCCCTGAGGCTGGTAAATCTCTTTAGCCCTTTCCTTCCTGCTCAACTCTTATTTTTTCTTTAATGAAACTGTAGGTTTGCAGTTTAATTCTTTTCAGATTCTCTGAAATATATGTAGATAAGCATCTTGTAAGAAAGCAAAATAAAAGACTAAGCATGTAACTACGAAGCAATCCACAGTATTACGGCAGGATGGAAGTTTGAAGAGTGGATATAGTACGGGAAATTCTACCCTGTGATTATAGGTGAGCACCCTGTGGTGTGCTTCATTTCATCACATCGCTTGGTAGGAATATAATTAAATGTGAAGCTTTTATCCTACATGCCACAAATTCTGTTCACATCAGTAACTTAAATAAAAAAAAAAAAGCAAACGTATTCTCTCTATGTAATGTGTAAGTCTTTGCAGCGTGAGCAATAAACTTTACTCTTATTTATTAATTTGAAACAGGATAAAAGTGGTTCCAGGGTAAATATTACTTGGGGGATTCTCTGATGGTCACATTATGTGATGCAAATGATTGCAGAAGTAGCTGGCTATTAGGATCCATCTGAAAAATTACTTTTGTCACTTAGTCATTCTTAAAAGACCTGTTAAGTTGGGCCATGCACCTAATTCTTGCTGTGCACCTCTCAGCCCTCTCCACCCCATGGCAAATTAGTTAACTGCAAACAGGTTTCCTGTTGTCGTTGTAGGGAGACTGATGCAATGATGAATTTCTAGTGTTTGGTGTATTTGTGTTTTTGTGTATGCTCTGTGGGGAAATGTGGAGAGGAAAGGAATTCTTCTTAAAGCAGCTTCTGTTGAGGGTGCGGTGGTACACTGCTCTCTTGTAGGACCTCCTGGTTCTTTCTCCTGTTTGGCATCATTTGGGGGAGTAATATCAATTATTTACTTGAAACAGAGTTGATTCTGAATGAATGAAAAATACTTAATGTAAATGTAAAATGCACAAAGTTCAAAGCATGTAAGTGTTGAAACTTATTGCTCCCTCTTGTTTGTTCAACCAGCAGGATCAGCATCTCCTTTTAATGACCTTTTGCACTATCATTCATCTTGGAGTTAAAATTTTGTAAGTGTTTTAAACTTTGCTTCTGATTTTTTTTTTAATTAAATTTTAGCCATACAGTTGATACATACAGTTAGGTTCGCAGAAATGATCAAGGCAGTACATAATAGCCTAGCAGAGAATTAAAATTACATTAATACAGGGTCAGGACCTTTTCACTGATCTTGTGAGCTGCTGTCAGTAAGTGTGGTTACAGAGAAGGACCAGGATGCTTTTCAAGTCCAGGCTGGTGGTACTGGAGTGTTTTTCTTAGAAATGTAATAATAAATAAACTGACTTTTATTATGAGGAAGCTGGTGATCTCCAAGTGATGCCTTGTAGCATTTACTTCTTACACCTCTAGGTCATAGTATTTATATCTTCTCATTCTGAAAAGGAGAACCGTTAATATGTAAATATTAATTAAATATTAATTAAACAAATGCTGCAGTTTCCCTATATGGGGAGGAGTGCAGTGCCATCAGTGTTCATGGCATTCTCCCTCCGCTCACCCAGGGCTCTTCCCAGAGTTTTGGAGACTAATGTCCATTCAGTTGTCGGGGGCTCTGCAGGAAGGAAGGACAAGTTTATTTGAATCTCTTGGGAATTTAAACACGGAAAATGATCGCTGACCAAAATATTCTGTAGTTCCTCAATCAAAACAAGGGAAAACCATTTTCAAGTCTTATTCAGCTTAGTAACAGACTAAATAGTGGAGGGTTTCTTAGAGGTCAATGATTATTTTTAAGGTGATGGAAAGTCTTAAATGCTATGTGCTGTTTAAGGCATGTGTTGCTTTCCTTGGTTTTAGCCCTTGTTTTAAGGAGATGTTTGGGAAGTTTCAGTGTTATTTGTAATGTATTTTGTGAGCCTTTGTGGCTGGAATTTAGTATTTAGAAAATAGTTTGCTGTTTTCCTGATCCCCTTCCGTTTGGGGCAGGATCCTCTTCTGTTTTACTATTAAGTGTGTGCTGCTTCAAACAGCATTTTTTTGATATGTGGATTGTTTTCTTGTGGTGCCCAGACAGTGTTCCTGCACTCCTACCTTCAAACCTTTCTCCTTAATCCCTTAGTTTACATAAGATCACTCTCTAATGATTTAATCTGTAATGAATATTGGTGGTAGGAATCACTATGTTGTACAAATAAAGGATCAGTAACTGTTCTGATCACAGGTGCATAATGTACTTAATTCCTAAGGAGTGTTTAAGTTTTGAAGTCTCTTGTGGAAATTAACTCCATGAGGGTATTTTAAGCATTCTTTCATATAACATGTTCTTTTTAATTTGTTGGTGCTAAATTCAGATCCAAAATGGTCAATTTTGAAAACACTGGGTGGTTTGATCATGGCCTTGTGTTTCCTGTTTTTTGTCTTGCTATTGAATCATTTTAGTTGTATACTTTAGCTAACACTAAAATAAGATACTGCATCAATACTTAGCCATTTGTAAACTTTAATCTGGATTCTCATAAAGTTCCCCTTTGTCAATATGGGCAGCCAAAAAGAACAGAAATTCCTTTAAAGCTAATGCTGTATTCTGTGGTAGCGTTTTGTTTTCAACTAAAAGAGCGAGAAGAGGATAGAGTTGAAACTATGCCTATAATTTTTTTAAAATAAATTCCATGTAAGTAATCAAAATATGGTCTTTAATTTTTGTTCATTTATTTTCTTATCTAAGCATATATTGTAATCAGTAGGAAACTTGAATGTTGTTTTAATGCTTTCAGTAAAAAGACTGGTAGAAAACTAGCTTTTATCCTTTTTTCATCCTTTAAAATAAATATTGATAGAAACTATCATAATATGGTTTGTGTTACAGGTGGTGTAATACCAAGGGCTGTACTGCTGCCACATCACAATTTTGTGGGGTTTCAGAGAGTAGTTCTGGTAAGGACACTCAATGATTTATCTATTTATTTGTCATAAAAGTGGACTGATACTTTGGTACAATTTAGTACTAGTAATTGCAATTACATGCATTTACAGTATTTGTTAGGTATCACTTTCTGAAGTCCGCTGAACCTTTACGTTAAGTGTTCTTTTATTCAATGGTCTTTAACAGCTCCTTTTGGAGCTGTTATTGTCTCATGTGTAAATCCATATTAATTTTGTTAGAGTTGTTGTTATATAACACATCAATTCACAGCATGGAAATATTAATAAATAGGCCTTTTGACAAAACACCTTGTAAAAACTGTATTGTCTGCTTGAAGCGTGGGGTCACTATTGCCTTAGTGTGTATCAGTTTTTAAAAAAGGGGGAAAAGTTACTGTGTTTTGTTTATGATATTTTTTTCAAGTACTAGAGTCTTGACTTCCTGAAGGAAAATATGAATATGTTGTTCAGAGGGCAAATATCCAGACAGTGTGCTGTTACTAGTCTCCTCTTCTTAAATGTAATATACAGTCATGATTTTGCAATTGTTTTCTTTAAATTTATGTAACTGCAATCCCTCTTATCATTTCTTTTGATTTTGCATACTTTCCTTAAACGTATTTTCTTCTCTTCTCCATGGCTAAAGTTACAAGGGAGATGAGATTACCTTATTTTTTCTAATAAAGGGAAAATTCATTCTGAACCAGTCTACCAACAGCCGTGCTTAAGTATTGTGCAAGAGCACAACTGAGTATTTGTTCTTTCAGCAGTAGATAACTGATACCACATTTGTATCTGTAGAATTTTTAATATATGCTGTAATTTAACAAATGTCTTGTGGGTGTAGTAGATGTCGTCGTCTTTTTTTTTTTTTTTTTTTTTAATCACCATCCCTTAGAAGTTTTTTAGCACGCTCTATTTGTGTATTATCTTAGGTCTATAGAGGGCACTCAAAGACAGAGTGAGTTTGTTTTAACAAACCTTATCTTGCAAGTAGACCCCCACAAGGTAAAGAAGGATATTGCTGACTGTTCTTTATGGCCTTGCTCTTGCAGGGAACTGTTGTACTGGCTCTGCTCCAACAAACCACTTAAGCAATTGAGGTCAATGGGACTAGAATATGTTTAAATATTCTTCTGGATTGATCTGTATCTATGTATACTTTCACAAGCTCTTTTTTTTTGTTTTCTAAAAACAAGGTGGGGTACACAAGAACTTTTTAACAGGATTCTCTAGTCAACCTAAGAAACTAGTAGTAGGTCTTTCTGTGTTGGAGGTATTGGGGGGGAGGCTTGTTTGAGAAGGCTCTGGAGGCTGATAAATTAGGGAAGCAAAAGGATGGTATTTGAAGATGCAAATGAATTGGTGTAAAGACTGAAGCTATTTTCCCTGCTGTCATTGCATTAGATTGGTCTATCTAAAATATTTGGGCATGGTACTATTCACGCTGTATGGTTTCCAGCCCTGTAGGTACATAATACCTTGAGCATGCACAAATAATGCATGTAGACTTACATTAGAGTTTCTAAATCTTGGAGTGGAAGAAAATAGGCTTTCAGATTTATACGAGAGAAATGGCACTGTGAAGTTTTGAGTAGCATTACTCAAGAATGTTAAACGGCAATTCTGCAAAGTAAAGACATCACAGCTTTATAAATATTGTAAGAAAAGAAAGATGATGGGAGCTCTTTGGAGTCTGAGAAATACTGAAAATTTTTCAAAACATTGTGAGCAATTTGTGCAGTACTTATTAAAGTATAATGTCATCTGGAGAAGTCATGGACTTCTTCCTCTCCATCATCTCTTTATTTTCAAATAATGCTCCTATTACTGGAAATGGGTGAGCAGAATTTTTCATGCATGAACCTGTTATTCCAGTGTTTGAGGTAAGGTAAAGATAACCTAACATGGTGTGTTTCTTTTTTTGAAAAGCCATCCTATCTAATTTGTTTAAATCTGAACTAGCAGAAATAGTTACTGTGATTGCTTAATTCTGCAAAAGATAGAGTAGAGGTCATTTGTGGGACAATTTGAAGACCATTTCAGTGCAGCTGCCTATGTAATAGTAGCCTGCAGTTATAAGAAATGGTGTATCTCTGCTGATGTTTTAACTTGACTAAGCAAAACTGTTTTCTCTACACGAAGCTATGATCATGTTTCCAGCTGCCCCAGTAGAGTAGGCTGTTGATTTCAAAATAGCACCTTCTGGTGGAGGGGGGGGATCCTTATCAGACAGATGATGTATCTTCAGGTTTTGAATAGTTTGCTTCAAAGGGGATTAATTAAAAAAATTAGTGAGAACAGATGTCTGATGTTGGCCTAAGCAGGCAGAAAGAAGAGGAAATGTCCAGGGTTTAAACTTTTTATCTTAATTGGATCCTTTGTTACTTTCAGCCCATTTGATAAGAGTTTCTTCAGTAGATTCTCCTACTTCTACTGTACGGAGCCAACAGTTTTAAATTTTAAGGTTTTTATATGTGTGTATAGGCACTCATGCAAGCATTTGTATACAGCTTTGAAGGATGCTTCCCTCACAAAACAAAATCTTTATATACAACAGGCTGCTTTGGTATAGCTTTTTTATATCCCATGTGCTATACAGAAAAGCAAAAATAGTGTTCTTTTAAACCATCTTTCAATATTTTCTTGAAACTCATTGCATATCCCTCTACAGGTGTGTTCAGGTTACTTTTACTAGTCAGACCTTCTGTACAATGCCAAATTAGCAAGAAGAACATTTGGTATGCTTCTTTAATCTTCTAAGATCGACATTGCAATTGCTTCTACAGATACAGGTGACTTTACAATGTGTAGGAGCTGCCTGGGGCTGTGTTATGGCAGGCATGTTCATCGGATCTCTGGGAATTTTTCCTTCACAGTAGTATAAATATATCTCTAGACTTAAACACTGATGAAGTATCAGAACTTGGCATTCATTCAAAGTTGTCCTTAGTCTAGGATAATTTGAGTTAGGTAAAATATTCCATTTTCAACAGACAAGGAAAGAAGCTTGTTTTTATTTTTCAGGGTGTTTTGTAAAAGAAAAGACTGCTGTTGATGATTCGGATATTGGAACAGCTCCCAGTAAAAAAAAAAAAAGGGATATCTTGCAGGGTATGGAAAATCTGGTCAAGGATGATGACTGTATTGCATGTCTTTTCTATGTATTATAGACATACCACCTCAGCATATATGCTATTCTTAATATTCTGCCAAAAGACCCTTGATACAGCCTCATTTAGAGAAAAAAATAAGCAGATGCTAAAGGCAGGAAGGGGGACCAACTTAATGTCTAGACAACCTTTGGAGGCATGAGTGAGTTTTCCATTAAATGTATATACTTGAAAGGAAAAATCAATACTATTTATTATGGAAATTCAGGTATAGCTAATATAGATGGAGACATTCTCTGCCAAAATGCATAGCACTAAGGCCTAGACAGTATAGTTTTTGCTCATGACAATTTACACAGTCAAACTTTGAGATGTGGTGCAGAGTAGGATGTAGAGATGCAGAGACTGAATGTCTGCATTGAAGGTGGTTATTGTAGCAGAAACTGAAAATTATATGAATTAAGGAAAGAGATACTTGCAGGCTTGGAAAACAGTCTGGCCCTTGTTGCAGAGTTACGGGGGACGAGGTGTTTTTCTCAGAGGTACCTGTGTCCTGGCAAGGGTCTTGTGTCTGCAACTCAACTTCTTGTGTAGTTGAGTGTCCAGTCCCACGGTGGAAGCTGGAGCATGGGCTATGCAAGTCACTTCTTTGCCTCTCTCATTCTTTGGTTATTGCCTCGCTGCCTCCTAGACCACGTGTGGCAGAGGCAATGACAGCCGTGAGAGACCGGTGATGGCAGAATGGTGGCCCGGGAATGCCCAATCTTTTATTTCAGTAAAAGTAAAGCAGTACTCTGCCCTCATGACCTATGCCAACAGCCTTTATAACCTGCCTCTGGACTGCTGTTCCCAGAGCCATCTCAAGCACACATGCCTGCTTGCCCAGCTGCCTTAGCTGGTGCAGCATCTCTGAGATGTTGCTTGGGTTGCTGTTGCTTTATTTCTCTATTACTTCTTAATAGATCGCATCTGTATTGCGGATCAGTATATAGTGCAGTGAAAGAAGAAATGAGAATTTTACATTGGTCTCAGATTTTTGTTATTTTAGTTGTAAATAGAAAATAGTACAAGTACGTTGATCATACTCTGTCACAGCCTAAGACAAATGAATCATTGCGTGATGTCTGTAGCTGCAATCAGTCGTGTTCGTGAATGGCCATGCCCAGTCTCCTTAGGAGGGCTAAGATCATGGATATTAAATTCTTACTGTAATACGTGATTTAAATTTAACAGATAAGAAGAGCTTTGACTCTTTGAATACCAAAAATAATGTGTGTCAGACAGTGTTTGTTTCGTAATTTATTTCATGGGTTTTGAGAGATGTGTCAACTTGGTCTTAGGAAGTACCCAGAAAAGGCAAGTACTTCACATCCTGTTCTTTGTTAGAAGTCAATTCCAATAAGGCTTCTAAGTGATTTAGGTGCTTCTGGAAAATTTAGCTACCTTCAGGTCCACCTGAAGTTAAATCTTGAGGTGCTAAAGTACCATTGGTTTCTGATCCACTTCAACAGCCCTTTTTCTAAAATAAATTTGTAAGTGTTAAATTCATTTTAATTAGTACATCTCTCTCTTCTGAGGAATGCTCTCATACAATAATTTCTTCCTGCTAATTAGTCTTTAATTAAAAAAAAAACAACTAGATGAAGATGGTTTTATACTGCCCTTTTGCACTTGATCTTGTTTGCATTGGTAACTGATTTCTGTCATTTAAACTCAGACACTGTAATTTGATTATTCTTGAACAAAAATGTGCTGCAGTTCTGAGACAGCTTTTAAAGACTCAGAGCTGCGGTTTGCACTTTTTTATACTGTTGTTGCATTTGGGTTTATTTGGGAATAAAAGAAAGTGGTGTTGTAGGTGGTATTGGTGGCGTGGTTATGAGGAAAGGATATCTTGTTTTGCAGATTAGCAATCTCATAAGGCAGAGATAGTGGAGGAGTGTGGGAGTAGACATATCTAACGTAGATTCACACATTGTTCTTTTTTTACTTTCATATGATCAATTGCAGAAGCATGTTATCTTATTTTTGGTTTTGCAAAAGGTGGGGGTTTTTTTGTTTTTTAAGGTCCTGAACTCATAATGGTTATTTACCTGCAGGTTCCCACAGGCTCATTTCAGTCTGCTTTAGTAAATAGGGCTGGATGTGGAAAATGCTTGGGTAAAGGAAAGAGTTGAGTTTTTAATCTGAGGGTAAACTTTCTTAAGCCTTCTTTAAAACTCTCCGTTCATGCAAAATGCTGCAGTCAATCATGACTTACACGTCTTTAAATCTTTTAGGTGAACGTCCTGGGGCTAGAAAGAACTCGTCAGTTTACATTTAATTTATTCCAGGCTTCAGGATATGTTTCATGGCTGTAGAGAACTTTGAACACTAAATATGATAAATGTTAGCACATATTTTCAATACCAAATTCTGCTATTCAACTGCAGTTAGATTTTCAACATGTTTAATATCTGGGTTAATAGAGAAAAACATGTCTAAAGCACAGTGTATTTCTACTATTAACATTCATAAGTACCAATCTACCTGTTTGCCATCAGTCCACAACTCATGAGTAATATTGGCCTTGTCCCAAGTAGTCAGAAGTAGTCAGATTGTTTTTATTTAAAAAAACCACAACAAAACCCTGTGTTCTTAGTATAATTAATTCATTGTTTTCCTTATCCGAAGGGCACTGTTTGCTTTTTCTTCATCCCAATTTAAAAAATAAATAAATGAATCTGGCCTCCTCTTCAGTAAGTAGCAGGTTCTGATGTAGTTGCTCTTGATTAATGGCCACTAAAGCTGGAGATTATATCTTTCCTTGTTAACAGTTTATATTTTCCTGACTTGAAATTGTAATAAATTGTAACTGAAGGATCTTCTCTATGTCCTGTGAGGTTGTTAGGGTTTTTCTTTTTTTTTTTCTTTTTTTCACCCCATTATGGTATTTTCTCACAGGGGTTTTACGTTTCATCCTTCATTTTTCAGAAACAGTGAACTCGGAGCTGTTAATATTCAACAAAACATCTGCCTCAGGAAAAAATTGGCAGGTTTCACACACTCACAAAGGAATTTCAGAAAAATTATTTGCTATCCCTGAACTAGATACTGCCAGAGTACATAATTCCAAAATGTCTTTTCTCATGGGAAAGGCCTATAAGACTAGGTTTAACAATGGGGAAATAAGCTGGGTTTATTTGCATTTAGAACAGATCAAACCCTCTTCACCTGCTCTGTGAACAGAGCACCTCGTTACTGTCTCTCTTTTTTCCCTTAATCAAATTGCATGTTTATATCCCCAGCACTGTGGAAGTTATGTGCTATGCCTGATAATCCAAGATCTTTTCTAAAACAATGTAGGAGTGGGGGAAGATGTTCACACACAGAGAGATCACCCCTTCTCCTGGGTCTTCCACTGCAGGAAATGCTTCTCTTGCTCCATTTGTGTGGTTAGTATTATTTATAGGGTAGTTCTATCAACTTCTATGCTGAAAATAAAACCTGCACTTAATATTAACTTTGTAGGTGCTAAAAATCCTGAGATGAGCTCATACACCAAGGGCAGGGCAAATGAGTTGAGTGGATCCTTTGTTGGAAAAGGTCACATTCGTGTAGCTCCCTGTGTCCAGACCGATGTAAGTACTTTTGGTTTTAGTTTGTCTTTGGTTGTTCACTGGGAAAGATGAACCAGGCCCCAAAGACCTGCAGGCATTTAGGATAATTACCTGAGTAATGATAGCAACCTTAACAAAACATAAAACCCTAGCATTTCACAAAAAAGCCCCAATCCAAAACCATGAGGCAGTGGTGGTCTCTAATGAGTGTTTCAAAACTTAGACTCTAGCAAAATTCATTGCTGTACAGCTGAATGCTCTCGGATCTCCTAGGCAAGTACTGCTTGGGTCCCTGCAGGCTCAGCCTCGCAAGTACTGGGGCATACCACAGAGTAAGATTTGGGGTCTCTTTGTTTTACTTTTGGTTATGGAAAAATTGCCGGTGTGCAGTATGGAATGGATTTCAGCAAGGAGGTGCCCAACCTCATGCTAACATGAGTTGTAGATGTCAGCATGGTGCAGAGGGGTGCCATGAGAAGATGCTGGTTGGCTCTGGCAGGTGTGCTCTTGTCCCAGTTTTTGCACTTGTTCAGATGCTGCTAACTCCGATCTCTGCTGTTCTTTGTTACTCTGCGTAGGTATAACTCCAGATCACTTCAATTTGTTGTTGTTATGGCAGCATTAAAAAAACTTCCTAATCAAAAATGAGGGAACCCACTGTGGTAAATACACTGAAGCGAGTCAAACAAAGTCCTTTCTCCTGCAGGCTCTTCAGGACGTGACTCAGGGCACGAGGCTAAACAAACAAGTACAAGTAAAATGAACAGGGCTTAGCTGGAATAGAAATCACTGTTGTTGAAGATGAATTGAATTTTTTTCAACCACCAGAGTTTATTTGTGCAAAATGTTAGCAACTCATGTGTTGTAATGGAAAAGTAGTGAAAAAAGAACGTAGAAAAAGAAATGACTGAAGGAAGTACAGATAAAGTCAGCGCTCTTGAAAGCGGTTGGAGAGATGAATTCAGGAGTGCAGAGTACGTGTAGGCAGTGTGTGTTGAAGAGGTGAAAACCAGGGCAAATGCGTGACCACAGGCTCAAGATCATATGTCAGATCAAGAGATGAAAGCCAGAAGATGGATCACCAGCTTGGGAAAGATAGCAAGTACAGTGAATAGGAACTGTAAAAGGGTGACGGTATGGGGAATTGGAAGAGGAGTCCATACACTCGTATGAAAAAATCCCCAGTCAAGATAGGGATGCTATTATAGGAGTGCAGAGATATCTTTCCACAGATGCTTGTAAGAACTACATATGCTGTTTTATTACCATCAGGTAGCAATATAAATATTTTAATCATAACAAATAGAATCTGTGCCAGGCTACACGGCCACTAATCACCGTTCCACAATAAGATTTCCAGAACGCAAAAGAAAACCCCAAAACCAGGCCGTTGAAAACCGACTAATTACGAAAGTCTGACCAAACTTCAGTAGTTTTTCATTGACAAGTAAGTAACATTAGTCCAAGCTCAGAATGAATCTTTTTTTTGGTAAGCCATCAGTATGCAGGTCAGCAGCAGCAGCATAGTGAAAAACTGTGTCACTGTTAGTGCCCCAATATCCATCAGCTCAAGCGATTGATGTAGATGTAATCACTGTCTCTAATAGAAATAAAGTCAGGGTAATGGAACATTGTCACAGGATCAATGTCTCCTGTTTTGAAAATAAACCCCCTCAGCTTTGCCTTTGCATTTATGTACCAGCAGGCGACCACATCATTCAGTTCAATTGACACAGTCCCTTAGAGCCCTGAATGATCTATTGTGGGAACATCAGGAACAACGTATTGGAAAAAATGGAATGTTCTTGATCAGACTTACAGGCCACGTTATTTGGTGGGTTTTCCAGCAGTGAAAATGAGAATAAATCAGCTGAGAGCAGAAACTTAGCACAGTATGGAGATCTTTAACTCCATTTAACTGTTTAATTTCTACATGTTCTTGATCAAAAAGCTTGAACCATAGTACTTGTGCTTATTTTCAATGGTGCGTGGTCACAAATAGAAGACATTTTTTGGACATTGCCCCTCCTCTGCCTTAGTCTCAGCAGAAGCTCTTGATAGGGCTCATTTTGACTGACTCAAGAGCTCTTCTCAATCAGTTATTTTCTCTTGAAATTTTTACACAGTTTGATCCGAGTGAGGGTTAATGGGTGTGCTCCCACATTCATCCATAATTAATTTTTTTGCTAAGGCTTTAATGCAGCACAGGAGATTAGGAGTCGTATAGTTGCATGCTTAAAACTAGGTGCATGCCGAAGAGGTACATTGCATGGGATTTTAAACAACGTAGCAGATAATGCTACTTCCAGTTTTCATCTTTCTTGCACTTGATTCCGGCAACCTACCGCTATTCTGTGTCTAGATCCAGCAAATATTAGAGGCTGTTATTTTAGCACTTAGTAAAGCCATTTAACAGTTTTACAAAGCCTTCTTGAGACAGGGTCTGTAAGTTTGATTGCAGAAGTCTTAATTTATTTAAATTAGCTATTCCTGAAGGATTGTAACTCTGTCTAAAGGGACATCCTTCTAATTGCCTAAGAATGGAAGCTCTACAGCTTGCTTGATGTTACCCCTGTTCCCGTGGTGGGCCCTCCAATAAGAAAATTTTCCCTTTTGGGGGACAGATGTCTCTCCCTGGAGTAATGACAAGCATTTGTCTGGTAATTCCCTCTCCATTACAGAGTTAGATATATTTAGCCTACAGAGCCTAGAAGATGGACTTTGCAGGTCATCTGGTGAAGTAATCCATACTAGCCAGACCTATACTACTGCTTCCCCGGGTAAATGTGCTAATTCTGGTCATCAGTCAGAAGCTAGCTGTTTCTAATCAGTTTTAGAAATGCCACATTTCCAGTTTTGCTGCTATAGGCATCTGCCCAGCTTCTGTGCAGGTAGGACAGTCTAACCGTGAAGGACATCCCATCAAGCCACGGGTTCTTCCTTTCTGAAAAATGCCTTTGGTCTGGATTAGGTGTTTGATCAAGAATTTCATAATGTTTGGTTATATTTCCTTGTGTGCTCTGCAAATTATTTAAGTATTGAAAGAGGGTGGTGATTTAACTTTTTAACTACTACTTCTGGACAGTTTTCATTTAACCCTAGTTTGCCTGCATCAGTGGACTTGAGCTCTGTGATTAAAAGCCCTCTCCTTGGCTGCCGTCATGGGAGCAAGAGGGGATGTTTGGGCTTGGGATCCTGGGGGAAGTCAGGGAGGGATGACTTTCATGAATTAGTCAAAATTGAGGCAGGACTTTCTGCTGGTGGTTTTACTGGCTTATGGATGCATGTTCTGAGAAGCTGGGTTTGGCTTTTAAGTTTTGAAGGAATAACATATTGCTCCTGAAGAAAGATGTATCAGAACTACCTCCATTTCAACAGGGTTGTAATTATAATGCAGAAAAGTTGTGCCTGGAAAGAGATGTCTGTTTTCATTGTTCCCCGAACAGCTGAAAAGTCTTTAAAATACTTATATACAATACCTTTTTGCTGTTCCGATACAGAAAATGAGGAGAAAAATCTCCCCCAAACACATCGTTTCTTCTTGTGTTGCACTGTAGCAAGGAAGAAAAGAGGTTTAAGAACCTAAAAAGCGTTGAATAAAGTGTCAATACCAGAAATATCCCTGTTTCTTTAGTCAGTCTAGGGATTTACAAAATATGACTGCCAAGAATCACTGCAAGATGCCCTATAGCTGTCCAGGAAGATGTATTTTTAACTCTAGAAAGCATACAACTTTGCAGCTTTGTAGCCATAGCCCTGGAAATACGATACTGAATATACTGTCGCTTGTCTCTCTGCTTTAACATCCGGAATCCCAGTCTCCCGGGTCACACAGCATATGACTTTGGGGAGGAGATTCATAGTTCAGTAATTAAATACTACTTTGCTCTAGGCAAAACCAACAAATGGCCTTCATCTGCAGCTTATTTTGTAATAGTACTCAGGACTGTGCTTGGCGTTTCTAGGGACTGAGTACTCAGATAAGTAGACAGTAACTGTTATTTTTAGCTAAGGTTTTGGGTGGGTTTGTTGTTTTGGGTTTTTTTTGTTGTGTTTTGTTTTTTTTTTTTTTTTTCCCTTCCCTGTCAGGGTTGTAGATCTTCAGAAAATTTCAAACTGGCTTTGTCATCTTGTATGCTTCATACTCTCAAATTGGCACGGAAAGACAGAGACTGTTGCCATAAATTAGGTCACTAAAGCTGAAGTACAGAATACAAATATTTATTGCCTGAGCGACGGAAAACAATTCAGATGAGGGAAGGAAAAATTATTTTTTTAGTATTCAGAAATGAAGCTGTATTCTTGAGATTAAAAGCAAAGCAGTAGAGTTAAAAGATGAACATGAGAAGCATCTCTTGTTTTAAATTGCTAGAAGGAAAACTAGCAAAGCTTAATCATATGGGAAATCAGTAAGAAGGTTCATTAGGTAGAATTACAGATAATTTTTTTTTATGCAAGTTCAATTTTGACATGGATTATTGAATCTTAAAATTAAAAAAAGGGCACATTTAAATAATAGCAATTTAGAGACACAGGTAAAAATGTACAAAATGAGATAACTTTCATTTTGAAATATATTACAACAAAGCTTATGCATTTAATTAAAAAAACCAAAACCCAACATTTTTCTTTAAATTCAGAAGGTTAGAAAGAATTCCTAACTGCAGATTGTCAGATAGTAGAACTTTAATAAGGGCTCATTTGTATTGTGCCCAGTACAATATTGGACCCCATGTCTCAAGTGAAGATGTGAAAGTGCAAATAGGAGTGTTTAGAGCAATTAGTTGATACAGTTAAAGAAAACTAATTTTTTTTCTTCTTTTTAAAGTATGAGAAAATGTTAATTTTGATTGAAATTGATGTCTAATAAATTCTTATCCAGAAGGACGTACAACGTTGGTGATACACTGCATGCTTGACATGCAGGAACCACTGATTTATTTTATGAGTTTTCCTTTATAAACTGTTTCTAAAGGGCTATACATAACTATTCTTTGGATGTAGCCTTACTGAGTTCAGCAGCCGTTTGGGGTAGACCCACCATATCTTGGGGAAGAGCCTTTGGAGAATGCTTTAGTAGAACAGCAGCCACCAGCAACAGCGTTTTGTGGAGCCCTAGATTAAAACTCCAGTTCTGCAAGCTACTCACACAGTGGATTTGGTATCTGAATGAAGTCCTGCCGAAACCTCACAAATCCAGGAGTTTGCCTGGTCTGAGTGGCTAATTTAAATAGCACCCTTTCTACTTTCTTCAGCACCTCTGAGTTGATAAATCAAAGCAGACCTGGTGGCATTGGTGCCTCGCTGTCCTAATCGACCTGGACGCAGTTGGAGAAGTGGTGGCTTTTAGTGTATCGGCACTTCCCTGGGCAACAAGGTATTATCTGTCCCCTGAGCCACCGTGACAGCAATCACATAGCTGTCGAGTTCAGCAGGTAGGTTTGCAAGGCTGAGGGACTACCAGTGTTAGTTGCAAAGTGTAAAGAAGAGGAATTGTGTATCACACGCATGACTACATTTTTATTTTTAGGAAATGTAATACAGATGTAAAGCAAAATTGTAATAAAACTTTCCAAAGGACTTATATGCACCTTCAGGTTTTTTGGGTGGAATGAAAACAAAACTACGCATTCCCAGGTTGGGTCATATAATTTTCTTTTTTTTTTTTTTTAAACTGTCATGGTCATTAAAAAAAGGAAGATTCTTAAGCGGCAATTAAAAAAAATGGTATCACTGTCTATGTGCACACATGCTGGCAAAATATTTGTCCGGATTTCTTGTGGAAGAGGAAAAAATAAAAGGACTAGTGACAATATTTCTGTTGTGGGAGATTTATTGTTTCTGTAGCCAGACTTCTGTTTTCCATGGCTAAATGTAGCAGTCTATTTATATCTGAACATTAAACATTTTTCAGAGCTACCCAGAGCATTAGCTGTTCCCTTTAACATATCATATTTGGTATCAAACTACTAATGATTGGTATGTTTTGGGGAATTATTATTCACAGCAGCCTGCCAGGTTTTTCTGTTATCCTACCTAATTAGGATGTGTTAGAGCCCACCTAAAACTGCAGGAATATTACTTTGTTAGGCTGTTGTTTGATGATACAATAAATCTAACTGCAGTAAATCTACTATACGTTATAAAACTGTGATTAAGAGATACAAAGTGCTAATCTGATGTATAAACTTTCTCTGCCAGTTCAGGTTTGTTTAAAAAATAAATAAATAAAAAAAACCCCCAACAACAAAACAACAACGACAACAAAAAAACCTATTAGGCCAGGAGCCATATCGGGCGGGATCTGTTCTCTAGCATTTGGCATGAACCTGGAAGAAGAGTACAAAGCTAGCATAAACATGCAGAGTAGAATAATAATTTGTCAGAAATGCAATCAGATTTGTACTGTTGAGCACCCATTAACCTGCAGATCCAGTGTTCGTGATAGTGGAACTTGATCTCGTTATAACGGATTTTACTTTTAAATTTTACTTGAAGTATGAATGTGAATGGTCCTCAAGGGGTGGAGAAGCCCGTGTGAGACCTCGCATGCTAGTGTGTCTGAGTTGCAGTAGGCATGTTACAGAAATACAGGCACATTTTTGCTATGTGGAAGCTAAGTCAGAGTTGGTGTGTTGGCTCTGGGACAAGAAACCTCATTTCCTTTGAAAAAAGTAGTATCCAAATGACTTTTTGTGTGATTTCTGACACAGATTCAGAGTTGGAACGAGTGGGTTGGTTTGTCTAGGGCACAGATGTGCATCTTGTCTGTTCCTGACCTGTGGCACATCTAGTTCTTGAGTAGATCTTGAGGCCAGCATCTGTATAGACAGTTAACTTTCATTTTATGCCTGATATGTTTTATGCCTGATAAATTTTGGGAGTTCAGGGACTTTCTATAGAGACATTAAAAATTACCGGGGATATCTTGATACTATGCTGATTCTAATTGAACAGTGGTGTTATGAACCACAGGCTCATCCTCCAGAAAGGGCATCCTACAGAAAACCAGTGCCTGTGGCTCGGTGGTTTTGGATGATTGAGGGAGAACAGGGTGACAGGTTACCTACGCTGTAATACAGTTTTGTTGGCACTATGGCATTGCTGAGGATTGCAGGGGCATGTGTGGGTTGAGAGCCTGAGAAGAGGCGTGCTGAAGTGGACTTTGTTTTGAGCACTGAATACAGATCCTGGTGTGGTCCCAGGGACTGGAAGCCTATGAGCAATTTGGACATGGTTCGTAAGTACTTGTGCACATCCTTTTTTTACGTGTTGGGGGGTTTTTTTGTTTGTTTGTTTTTGTTTTATTTAACCCTAATTTTACCAGTAAGAAATCCACTTCACATGCACTGCCCTAGAGCTCCAAGGTACAAAACAAAAGTAGGGGCAAGTGGGAGAGCACTTGGAGATAAACCAGTAGTGTGGGTGCATCATACTTCGCCATATTTCCTGTAAATCCCCAGAATGTTTTGAGGAAGACTAGGAATTTTTATAAGGGCCAGAAAAAAGGGCCTCAAGGATCTTGTTACATTTTCAGAATGGATTTGGGACATACAAGGTGCAAATATCTTGAGATATTTTTAATGGGCCCTTTGGAACTTAGGCTAGAAATCTAAGACTGGTAGGATTTATGTGTCATTTCTACTTACTTTTGTCTCATTTTTCTGTGTCTTTTTGGTTATTTAATTGCTGTATCTAAAATAAAGAGCAATATTAATATCTATTAAGTGCCCAAAATAAGTAGTCGATTGCACGTGGAAATAGTGGATTTGGGGGAAATAAACCAGCATTAATGAATTAGATTTATTAGCATGTGAGGTATGTGTAAATGCATGGGTGCATACATAAAGATAAATTTATTTTTTTCTCCTCTAATTTTTTTCTGTTCAGCCTTTCCTCCTCTATGCATGTTTCCGTTTCCATTTACATGATGCCGCTTTTAAGAAATCTTCTCCATCACCTCCCAAACAAGCCCTGGGACCTTGTTGGGACATTAGGGAAAAATGGAGTTCACGTGGTTCGTAGGTTAGCAGGTTTATTTTCTTTCATTATTGTTTTTCTTTGGCAGATATCCGTGGCAAGTTGTAACTTCAGCATGAAGTGAGGGGGTGCCTGTGCGTGTCGAGCCCTGAGCGCAACATGGCTGGGGGGTCAGTGGGTCCCCTCTCCATCCCACCTCTGCTCCTTTTCGCCGCCATCCCCTCGCTGCCGCTGTCCTGGATCATTCCTGCTGGTCACTTCCTGGGAAGCTACGAGTGAGAAGGAGGAGGGAGGCAGTGCAGTTCCTAGGGCTGGAAATGGCAGCAGCTTCCCCATCCATGCAATGGGGTTCACACAGTTCTGAGCTGCTGCTTCAGCTCTCTGCAAAGTCTGCTGCCGAGGCTGGAGTTGGCCACGCTGCAGAGCCCTTTGCTGGGGGATGTTTGGCTTTGCCCCTAGTTTTCAGGGTTGGCAGCATAAGGCCAGCATCCAGAATCAAGCCCGGTGTCAATTCAAAGTTTGTCAAAGGGAAATAATTATTGTATCCGCTTCTATCTGTACTTCTGCTGTATTTTGATGTGACAGTTTGCCTTTGGGATGGGAAGGAAGGTGGTTTGGTGGTGTTTGTTCTCACAATTCCTCACTTCCTTGGCTGTGCGATAGGGAGGTGATGGTTGTCTCAGGGGAGCTGGCTGAGCGACTGGGCCTGTGATGGGGGGTAAATACAGAAATGGGTTTTCAGAAAATTTAAATAATCACCAAAAAAATGGATAAAGCAATATCTTGGTAAAAAAGTGGAACCTTTTGCACCCTTTTCAGTTTCATGTCCTCATCACGCAAGCCATGTATTTATTGAACACATTTCTGTGTTTTTCTAGTTGTTAGGGTACAAAAGCCAGTGTTGCACTGCCACCTCTTGATAGCTGGGCAGGACAGCATGTGGCAGTACTCCTTGCCTTACCAAAGCATCTTGTGGAAAACACTTTGAACCAGCCTTGAAAAATGATATTCATTTGACTTGGACACGGTGAATAATATTTTTGACAGACAAGCAAAATGTTAGCTTTTTTTCTTTAGCTATCCAGCTACACAACAGGTGAATTTATGTGGCATCTCCACAATTCTGCTTTGAGTGGGGAGCCCTCTTTATATTAATAATGCAGGTCTTTTCTACGTAGCAAATAGCACTTGCATCTGATTTCTGCATTTTGATCTATCTTTTTGGATGATGCAGCAAGATTTTAAAAATCGGTAACAGACCCATGAAGCAAATACTACCGTTTGTGTGTGTAATGTAAAAAAGCTTCTTTACAAGTCTTTTTAAATTTGATTACCTTTTCTTCTTAAGGACAATATTATTCCTCTCCCTCTAGAACTTCTCTGTAACAAGCAGTCTTAAATAAGGATGATTTGTGCCAGGTATGACAACAAAACATCGCTAGTGTTTGGTCCTGCACGTGGTAGAATTGGTTGCTAATGCATGAAATGGCTAAAAATGACATTCATTTCACACGCTGCTCAGTAAACGAGCCCTCAAAGTATATTGTAATTTGGCAGGTATACCTTGTACATCAGGCATTGCTGGGGGCTGTGGATGGAGTGGGTTAGTATCAGTGTACTTTTACAAGTTGTGTTGCACTAGCTAGAAGTAACTGTACTGGAGCAATTATTTTTTCCTTTAGAAATCAGAAGGATTTAAGTAGCTCTGCATTTTTATTTATTTCCTTAAGAAACTAAAAGCATCTTCCCCACTTTGGCAGTGCAGTATGCTTGAGCTGCTCTATAAGGACGAGATCTGGGTTTCTGTGGACATGCCCAGCATCGTGTTCGGCCCCCCCATTTCCCACACAGGATAACCCCAGCTCTCCCACTGGGGTCCTGCTGGCCCAAGCTGGGTCTCAGCGCTCCCTGCACAGCTCTCGGATTGTGTCCTTTTTCCTGTGCCCTCTCCAAACTGAGCAGGCAGTGCATGCTGCCTTCCCTCCTACCCCTAGCTATTAGCTGGGTGGGTGGCCATGCGGCTGGGGCGGATTCAGGGGTGTCCATGTGCTCTTTGACTCACCAGGGTTTGTGCGTGGTTTTGGGCAAACACACTACTTTTGATGACCAAGTTTATCCTATAGCCTCTTCTCTTCTTGAGGAGTTTAATTGGGTCTTTCCTCTACAACAGTATGGGACTTGTAGGAAAATCACATCTTGGAGAGCTCTTCCCGCTGTCAAATTTGGTTGCAATTGACTGGTAAAATTCAAACGTTAGATAATAAGAAAGAGAGTGTGGTCATTTTCTCCTGCTTCCTTGGGAAATCTTGCTAGGAAAAGACGCCTAGAGTGAATAGGTATGGCAGCCTTATAATGCCGATCATAACCTTGTAGTTGTTACTTACTGCTGCGTTCACTGCTTTCCCACTTCAGGCAACAGTGGCGAATGGCCTGACCACACAGCCTTGTAGCAAGAACTTTTTATTTTGAACAATACAAGAAAACCTGTTCTCTAGTCCTCTTTTTACGTCAGATCTAGGTCAAACTTTGTCAAATAACAGTAGGAAAGTCATTTACCTTCTCAGACTCAAGTTCCATAGAAGAAAACGATGGTGGTGGGCAGTTGGGTAAACACCTTGAAGGTCTGCTGATGAAAAGTGCTGGGCAGATACTAGGAACAGGAGATGGACCTTATTTCATACTATGTTCTGGAACCTGATGTTTTTACTTGTTTACTGGATGTCGTGGAAAGATCAGGATTTTCAAAGTCAGAAGTCATGAGAATGCTCTCAAAAATGAGGCTTAACACTAGAAAAAATACTGTATTCTGTCTCTTCATCTTCATGTTTTAAGGACTCTTATTGCTACATATTTTCAAAATTTGTCATCAAAAGTATATATAGTCTGATACATTGTTTGTCTTGCTAAATATTGACCATTAATAAAATCAAGGGAAAATTGTGTGTGTGTATCCATCAATATTTTTAAAGCATTGATTGAAAGCCTAGAGAAATGTTACTAAAAATGGTCTGTTTAAAGTTTGTCTCTAATTTCAAGAATTCCTTTTGCAAAGCATAAGTGTATGGCTGAGGTGTTTTCTAATTTTTAGTGGAAATAGCAGGGCTTTCTTTGAACAGATATAGTGTTGTAGCCCATATTGCACCTTTTTACTAGAGCAGGAGTACCTGAAAATTGAAGTAAAATGTAAAAGTGAGAACTTGCCTGTATACCAGGCCAATACTTGGATATTTGCCAACGTGAAACCAAGTTCTCGGTCTTTGTTAGCGAGGCAGAGAGAAATCCACATCTTGAAAAATGTGTTCCATAGCAATAATGGTGATTAGATGAAACTCACTTGATTATTTTTTTAAAAACCTGGGAAATGAGGCCTTTTTAGTAGGTATTAAGCAGCATAGTTCCCCAGTCCATACCAATTTTCATCATTTGAGAATCTGGCTCTTCAATATTTAATTTACTGACCTTTATATTGTGGTGAGACAAATGACTTTTTAATGACTGCAGTAGACCTATTTGCATTATAAAATAAAACCATTGTCTACGCTGCCAGGGAGCTACTTACTTTATAAATATAGCATTTGTTGAGAAATATGTATTAGGTACTAAAAATATTTAATTGACCTACTTTTTTATTTTCAGGGTTGTGTCCTTTGTTGTGACCTCATGGTTTAACTGGGAATAAAGATGAGTATAAGCAGTGATGAGGTTAACTTCCTGGTATATAGATACTTGCAAGAGTCGGGTGAGTTTTTACAATTCTGGTTGTTAAACAATGCATAATTTATTTGGTATTCATCTGCAACTGGCTTTAGCAAACACAGACTCATTTAATTATTTTGCCAGTAGGCATGTGTTTCTGTCTGAACTGTTTCTTGGTGTTTCTTCTCAACAAGAGAATGAATTCCTGCCAAGTTACCTTCTGTAACTTAACCGGATTTAGTCATTTGGAGTCTTCAGAGGGCAGTCAACCAACTAAGGACTCACTTGATTGCTAGAAATGCATTTTCCTGGACATCACTTATCTACAGGGTGACAATGACATTTTGCACCATTTTATTTGGGACTACTTGAAGAAGAAGAAAGGATGACCACCAAAATACCTTTTTTTCCGGTTCTGTCTTGGAGTGATGGTGCTCCTGCAAGCTGGTCTTCCGTGGCCGAATTCCTTGCATGAATGTGACTGTAGCAGGGCAGATGTTGCTGTATTGCAAAGGAAAAAGTGGCAACTGTGACTCGTATCATTTGAATCTAAATACAGAGGAACAGATTTTTTACAGGAATGCCTCTTGCGTTCTCAAAAGTCCCTCCCTGCAGGACATTTTCTTGGAGGATTTTGTCCTTTGGTGTCAGGCTACCTGAAGCCTCCTGCTTCTTAGAAGGAAGAGCAAAAGACAGATGAATATTGTCAAGCTCGAAAACAAACTTCAGGCTTCTTGAAAATGCATTTGACTGATGCAACATCTGTCTACTGCTTATGTCCACTGGTCATGAACTTCTCAAATTGAGACAAAGAAGCACCAGAAGCAATGGTGGATGGCAGAGTTTTTCAGTCTCTGCTTGTCAGAAGAAAGCAGAAACTCATTGTTCTGCCTGAATTTACTGAAAACTATTATACGTTCTTAGTCCGGTTGCAGATTGCTTTTGTCACAGAATGCAAACTTACAAAATTGCTTTATCTTCATCTGAAAGTTTGCAGGCAGCTTCCTAGTTACCTGACAGCAAAAATAAATTAAAAATCAGTAGTGTAAGAAAAAATTCTGTGACAATAAAGTTAATTTGCTGAAACAACTATTTTTCTCTAGGTTAAATTTGCCTTTTCAGGGTGATCAAATAAATAGCAAGCAACTACCAGTGCTGCACCATAACATGCTTGGCTCTTCTTAATCAGTGCATAACACTGATGTAGTTCTAAGTGCCATAACCTACACAATTATGACAGCACTGTACCACAAAGTGAATTCTGTTCTACCTACAGATCCATTTCACTTTCATGGGTAACAAATCAGTGAGTAAAAATAACAAGTGAGTCTTGGTGTCTTGGAGATATATACTTTATTAAATACTATATACGATACTGTATGTGTGTGTGTATATATATAGTTTTAGAATATATAAATATATGTAAATACTATTGCATATTGAATATTTTATGTTTTTATATTTACTCATGCACAGGTGTTTTGCCAATGATACCATAATTAATAATTGCTGTGTTTATATATAAACTTAGTTTTTGTCTTTTTGTACATTTAAACTACAAGCATATAAGAGGGAAACAACAGAGGTGTTTTGATGAGGTTTTTTTAGTTCATAAGCATGCTATAACCTTGTATAACTTGCTTAGATTTGTAAACAGAAGGTCCTACAGTAGTTTGACAAGTAGCATTGTCTATCTATAAATCAATTCTGATGTTTTTGCCTTGTCTTTAGGGTTTTCCCATTCAGCATTTACCTTTGGTATAGAGAGCCATATCAGCCAGTCTAATATAAATGGTGCTCTGGTGCCACCAGCTGCTTTGATTTCCATCATCCAGAAAGGTCTGCAGTATGTAGAGGCAGAAGTCAGTATTAATGAGGTAAGGAGGCTTTGCCTACAGGAGCATTATGTCCTTGCTTGCAGTAAGTTTGAATGTTAGTATTTTTTCTTAACTTTCTTGTATCCTATTTATCTACTTTTACTTCAGATTCCTTACTGCTGGTGTTCACCATGACTCCAGTGGTGGAACCAGAATGGAGTGACATAACTGGGTAGGGGTTCTGCCCAGTGCAGCCACACAACACCAGGCATGGTGTTCTGGCTCATTGCTTAAAGGTCCGTTGTCTGTAGAGTTTTTACCCTAATATAATGTTGTAGTAAATCCAGAGAAGTGCAATAAGATAATCATTGAGACAAGTAACCTCTTAATTTTTATTTTCATAGACTTGCACTAGGGAGGTGGGAGAGCACTATGCAGCTCTCATTTGGGTGATGTGTCGTTATAATGAAGTAATGAGAGCCCAAAGGCAAGGTTTCCAAATAGAGAGAGGGTTTCAATTTGTGGGAGGAAGGATGAAGGTATATGCCAGTTTGCTTTTTCCCTCTGCTGGCTAATTCATCTTGAGCAGGATCTATTAAATTTGATGTTTAAATGGTTATTCCAGCAGTACAGAAAGCTATGTATCTTCCTGCCTGATGCCTCAGATACTCACCCTCAATTTGCACTCTCATTTATGCCTGGAAGGTTAGCAGCCTTTGTATATGTCAGTTATATTACAGAAGGAAACGATTTTTTTTCACTAATTCTGCTCTCTTTCCAGTCTCCCTTATGTCTTCTGTTTATGCGTAGTTTTCATAGTTCCAGTGAAGCAAATCTTTTCCCTTAGGAAGCCTCAGAAAAATAAAGCAAGTGATTGGAATAGAAGAAGGAGACCCTATATTTATCACAAGGAATCCTTCTAGCTCCTAAAAATAGATCTTTACAAAGCCCTAGCATATGTATAAGGGTATTTTTAACTGGGTCTTGTCCATTTCAGGATAAAATTCTTCCTTGTTGTTTGAAAGCATGCCAGCACTGTTTAAAAAAAGGAAGAAAACTAGTCAACTCTCCAGATAATATGTTTATGGAAAGTATTAGTCTAATAAGATAGAATAACTTCACAAGCCAGTGACCCGACTTGCAATGTTTGCAGGTCTTCAAACAAACCATTAGATTTTGTTGCAGCCACTCATGTTTGAAATCATATTCATAGATAGCTTACAGTATTTTTTGCCATAGCAGACGACTTAGCAAACTCGAAGCATAAAAGTTTTGATTCCAGAAGCTCTGCCAGAGGCCTGGAGCAGCTTTTTTTGCGTATTTATGGTGGCCACTTAAATTTAGAATAAAATTCCAATCCTAACCGCAACAATGATGAGATATCACTTTCAGCACCATTTGTAAACTGTTTTATTATATTAAATAAAAACTTTTACTTTAGTTTTCCTTGGAATTTTTGCCCATAATGTTAATTTGTACTTGGTGTTGTCTTTTTTGTTTTCTCCCTCTGCTGTAATTTAGGATGGTACCTTGTTTGATGGTAGGCCGATAGAGTCTCTCTCACTGATAGATGCAGTAATGCCTGATGTGGTACAGACAAGACAACAGGCCTACAGAGATAAACTTGCACAACAGCAGGCAGCAGCTGCTGCAGCTGCAGCCGCAACTAACCAACAGGGATCAGCGAAAAATGGAGAAAATACTGCAAATGGCGAAGAGAATGGAGCACATACTATAGCAAGTAAGTTGAGACAGAAATGACCTTAACCTATGGTAACGTCATTTCCCTGTCATTTTTCATAGTACGAGCTCATAGTATGAGCTAGTAGACAATGAGGTAAGTGTGTAGAGGTACTAGCAACCCTTCAGCTATACCTTCGTCACAGGTCATACTTTAACAGATGGTGTCTCACCTTTGTCCCCAGTTTGATATTTGGAATTGCAGGAGGAGATGCAAACTTCTGAATTCATTAATTCACAATATTCCATTGACCAGTCTCACTTCCAGTATCGCTCCTTTCCCATCATCTGAAGGTTTTTTACAGGACCTTCTGAGAGCTCTTGCATAAAGAGAAAATAAAAGTCAGAGACAACTCTTTAAATACTGCATCTCCTCAGCTTTGGCCCCTGTACAAGGAATAAGGAGAGGACTCTGCTAATCCACAGCTGGTTAAAACTGAGCATCGGTTGTGAAGCTCTGCAAACTACTTTTGGCAGGTTCTGCCTGCCCCATGAATCAGAGAGCTGTAACCAGCTCTCTGTAGGACAGACTTGGTTGTCATGCTGAGATCATCATGGCTGCTGAGACAAATCCTGTGTCATTTGTCTCCTTTATCAGTATCGGTTTTCATGATCTGCTATTCAGAATTATTCGATGCAACTGCTTGCAGGTTTCGTTTATTCGTTGGTTCCATTTTAGCTGTGATTGGTGAAACAAGTGAGTTTTATTTGTCATCACTGGTCAAAGGAACATACCTTACAATCAGGCTTAGTATTGAAACATGCAGGTCAGGCATTAAAATGTGATTTTGAAAATACTGTTCTGGAAGTCTGAATTATGCATTTGAGAGAGGGGGAGTTACAGCTCTTGCTGTAAAAGCACCTGAAGAAAAGACATTTTTGAGAGAATATTCATATCAAGCCATGCACAAGTTTTGCATTTTACAGCTGTATTTTACTAGGTTTTTTTCATTATCATATATGATAAATAAAGTGGAAATATAATCTTTAGCTTAAACAAATAAGCTCTCTACTTTGATGCTTTCATTTAAAAATCTCAAAAAGAATATTTACTTGTTAACTGTGAACTGGATAGAGTAAATGTAAACCTCAGATCTCAGCCACTGTTCAAATGTGATATACCAGCAACCCCTACTGGCTGGTACACCAAATTATACTGGCATTGATTCTCTTTAATTGAAGCAATGTTTTATATGGTGCTCTTTCTTAAAAATATGCATGTTCTAATAGACTTTTCTGTTTTCTCACACATACAAACAGTGGCAGAAACCCTTAATGTTAAATTGAGCAATAGATGTGAAACAGTTTGTTTAACCACAGTGAATGAATACAGAGCAGGTGAACTGTTCAGCATTTTTTATATTCTGCATTTACACTCAGTGTGAATTTATTTTTAATAATAGAAAACGATTGATGGTAGCTGCCAAGAAAACTGTTTTGTCAGTTGAATTACCCCCAGTATGTTTTACAGAACAATATGGATTCAACATCACTTCCACGCAGAAAGCTATGTATTGCCACAATTCCACGGTAATTGCCAATGCAGTTTCAAAAGCTCTGTTATCAGTTTACCATATCACCAAATGTTATTATATTAATTAAAGCCATTTTGTAAATGAAGTGTCTGAGATGTAGATTTAAAACCTGTTTGACTGCAATTGGTGAAAAGAGAGATTTTTGAAAATGAATGTGTCATAAACATATTTTTAAAGCACAAGATAGACTAGTAATGTATTGTACTATGCAGTATCATGACTGAAAAACTGTGACTACTTTTAACGTTGGCGTTTATTTTTTAACATAGCAAAAAATTAACTTTTGGCCTCAAATTTGAAGTTTCAAAATTAAATCCATTTGGATGCTGAGGTTTAGAAGGGCTAAGAGCTTTCTCACATTTTTGAAACTCCCCATCTGTTTATAGTACTTCATAAACTGGAACTGGAAAAATAAAGGAACGTTACAGCTTTGTCAAATTTTGATCCATGTAAATTGTGAATTAATTGTTATGCTCATCCCAGAAGAATATGAACCATACAGTAGTTAAAATGTATTCTCCCAAAATATTAAAATCCACCTCTCTCTACTGTTGTTTCCCACAATGCAGATAATCACACAGATATGATGGAAGTAGATGGAGATGTTGAAATCCCACCCAACAAGGCAGTGGTGCTGCGTGGCCATGAATCTGAAGTATTCATCTGTGCCTGGAATCCCGTTAGTGACCTTTTGGCCTCAGGGTATGTGCATTAACCATGTATGTAATATCAATGCTCATTGGCACACTTCTGTATGGTGATGGTAACAAGTTAAAATAATACCTGTCCCAACGCCCTCTACATCAAATGCCACAACGTTTGCTGTTTTGAAAGGAATACTTTTTAAAATGGAATTAATTGGGAGAAGGAGTTATATTCTTATTAACTGTTTATAGATCTGGAGATTCGACAGCACGGATATGGAACCTCAGTGAAAACAGCACGAGCGGCTCTACGCAGCTGGTACTTCGACACTGTATACGAGAAGGAGGGCAGGATGTACCCAGCAACAAAGATGTGACATCGCTGGATTGGAACGTAAGTAGAAGTGGCAGTGCTCAAAATACTCTGGGAAAATTGTACCAATAATTTTGCATACTCAAATTTTAAATGACAGCAACTGTGCATCCTCTGCTACAGCTCCTGAAATATTTCTCTTTCTGAGTTGCATTTTAATTTCTTGTATTGTACTTCGGGGACTTCTTTTTAAGAAGTTGTAGGTAGTCAGTGCAGTAAATATCATGAATCTTATGCAGATGTATTCTGTCTGAAATTTGCTTTGTGCTCTTTAGCTTTGAGTTATACAGTAAAAATAGATAAATAAAATAACCTTTTTGCTGGCAGAGTGAAGGTACACTTCTAGCAACTGGGTCTTACGATGGCTTTGCAAGGATATGGACTAAAGATGGTAAGTGAAATACTTTTAATTTCTAGTATATTTTCCTGTATTGTGGCTCACAGCATAGTTTTTTATTTTTTTTAATGTATTCATATCAATATAAATTTTCAGGTAATCTTGCCAGCACCTTAGGGCAACATAAAGGTCCTATATTTGCGTTAAAATGGAACAAGAAAGGAAACTTCATTTTAAGTGCAGGAGTGGACAAGGTGAGATAATCTTTGGTAAAATTAAAATTCTTTCCTTCACCATTATAATCTAATTGTAAGCATAATAGCAAAGCTATAGAAAGTAAAGTAAACTAAAGGCATGGGACGTAAATATGTACTTACAAAGAACTTGTTATGCTAGCTATGTTTCCTTGTGTTTTATAGTAGTTTATTGAGATATTTTAATTTATTAGTTTTCAGTGTCCCTGGATTTCTTCCCAGTTAGGTTAGCATAAGTTGGAAAGTAAGTGCATTGAACGCAGGAACATTAAACCTTTGTAAAACCGAATCAACTAAAATTTAGTGAAGCACTTTATGCAAAGCCTCAGAAAAAAATCATACTGGAGGAATAGGTTCAGGCTGATTGGGATATCAGTCAAGCCTGAGAATTATTAAAAACGTTAGAGCTGGAACATAAGAAAAGTCAATACATCTGACTGGGGAGGTGCCAGCAGTGTAATGCCATGAAGCTCATTGTTTAACTGTGTTTTATTTCACATCTCTAAACAAACTTAAAGCCTCACAAGGTCTTTAAGTTCAAAGCTGTTGTTAGTGTGAGATATTTTATGTATGGTAGGAAGGGCACGTAGTGATGAAGAATAAATTCAGATAATAGAATAGACTATTCAAAGAGTAAGAAGAGTTTAGTTTTTCCTCTGTAACTGATTGAAGGTGCCGAAGTAAACACAGGCTTTCTCTTAGTGAGACTGGCAAACTGTGAGTTCAGTAAGACCACAGGCCCACAATACTTAAAACTGGCAGTGTCACTGTAAAGTAGTAGATTTTCTCCTTCATTTATTATTTTTTTCCTGCTCGCATTTAACCTGGTTTGCTATAGTGCCCAGCTTTATAAATGCTTGTGCTGGCACAAAGGGAGGAAAAGTAAATGTCTCAAAGCATGGAAGGGATGGGTTTTTTCTTTTGGCAGCTGTGATGGCTTATGCCAGTTTTTAAGTCTTTGTGGAGGTACAGCTTTAATTTGAAGAAAAATATTCTGGGGGAGATAAAAGCCTCATTTCAGTCAATAAAACTCCTTGGACAAAGCAACTGAGATTATGCTTTGAAAAATATTCTGTATTAGCAGAAAGATTGACTCAACCTTATACTTCTTTTCCATAAATAATTTGTGTGGTCAGTTCATGCTTCCACTGAATTCAGTGTCAAAATTTTCACTGATCGTTGAGGTAGGTCAGGAATATTGGCATATAATACAGTGATTATAAAATACTAATTTTGTCATGTAAGATTTCTTTCATCAGAAGGATATCAGAAGTATTGACAGAGAACAACTCAGAACAAAATTATACCCTTAAATCAAATTTTTCAGATGCTTAAGTGTAAGACTAATTGTTTATATAAAGATGTCCTTAGGGACAAATGAATATTTGAAATTACAATTTGCATATACAAGTATTTGAAATTAAAATAGGTGTGTGGAGTGGATTACAAGAATATAAATAGGACTAAGGAGATAAATCTATTTAATTTTTGTTTATAAAAAAAAAAAAGCCCACAACCCCCTTCTTCCCTCCAGACCCCCAAAATTAAACACCTTTCTGATATTGCAACATATTAAGTTTTTCTACTGTTGTCTGTACATCTACTACCATTTCCTTTAATACTGGGTAAAACACTAGAAATATATAATCGGGAGCAGGTTTGGGCAATGGGGAGTAGGCTAGGTAGTCTGATACATGTGAATGGTGGTAGTTGTGGGGAAATGAGCAATTTGTACAAGTTTGTTTATTGTTTATTTATCTGTTTAATACAGACCACAATTATTTGGGATGCCCACACTGGCGAAGCCAAGCAGCAGTTTCCTTTTCATTCTGGTAAGTCTTGATTTTGATCATTTGGGACTGTCATCTCAAAAGACGAAAAAAATGTTATTTATTAAAATAAATTTAAAAATCTGAAGTTTATGGTGCTTATTTACACCATTTTGAAGTCTCACAGGCAGTCTTTGGATACTGACTCCCATATTCATAGTCTTATGAATTTTGAGAATGTAAACAAAGTTCTAATTGTATAACTTCAAAACTCACAATTTTATTGCAGTTCTATGAAAGTCATAAGAGATAATGCAAATATTACCAACTTTCTGTAGTACAGTGGCAGACAAATCAAGTGGGTGGGCCATGAAGGATTTGTGTTTATCAGCTAAGGACTGCATTTGTCATCTTCCTGCTACAGTAATCCCAGCTCCACATCCCATTGTTCTGCACTGCCTGCTGTGCTGTCCCCAATTTGTTTGGCCACAAACCAGCTGAAAGGCTGTTCGCTGGCCAGCTGGGATGAGAGTGCAGCCTCTCAGGAGGTCAGACAAATTGCTTTGTGGGCTGCATGCTGTGCAAGCCTGCCAGAATCAGCTGGAAAATAGAATAGAGAGGATGACAAACATGTCATTGAAGGGCCTTTAAGAAATGTGTCTCGTTTCCACTTTTTATTCCGCTCGCACTACGTTTTCAGCGGCATGACAACAATCAAAAACATCAATTCTTGATTTACTCCAAGCAATTCTGTGTGCTATCTGCCATAAATGTCTTGGCTTGATCAAATGGAATATGTCGCCCATGATTAAGCTTCAAGTTACCACACCTTATAATGCTGGAATTAAAGAAAGGAAATAAATCATTACCTTTCACTGGCTGCCATCTATCAGCATAAACATGGACTGTTAGTGGAGATGAGCTCATGCATGACGATGTGTTAAGTTGTGGGAATCTGTTCCTCGTGCTGACTCTTGAGATTTATTTAAAGATGACTTAACTACAGCTTGTTGTCCTGCTGCACTGTCTTCTGTATAAAGTTTCATTGCAGATATGTTCCATTTTTTAATGAATTCTATTAAATTTTGTTTCATTTCTTTGTGTAAGACTGGTTTTGGCTGCATTTCTCACTGTTCGTAGTGTTTGATTATCTTTAGAACTGCTGTAAAATTAATGGTTGCTTCCTGTTGGCATTTGTTCTAAGGTGGTGCATGCTAAACTTGCAGATCAAACTCCTGCAGAATACATACCATAGTTTTAAATATCTTTCTCTTTCTTTTAGCACCAGCATTAGATGTTGATTGGCAGAGTAACAACACATTTGCCTCTTGCAGTACAGACATGTGTATTCATGTCTGTAAACTAGGACAAGATAGGCCCATCAAAACCTTCCAGGGTCACACAGTAAGTACTGGAAAATTGCGGGTTGCTATACAATACTTTTATTAAGGAGAGACTGGGGGCCCCAGTATACTTGCCAGTATACAGCACTTGTGTAATGGTTGGTCTTTGGCAACAGGCAATAGATATACATGTGTAGGTAGTTGAAGTTAAGGTCATATGGTGACTGTAGTCTCTATCATTATTAGAACAATTCTCACTTCCATGTGCAGCTTTTTTTATCAGTGCCAGAATGGCATAGCAAAAGCGAGCTTTAGAAGAAGAAACATGGTAACTTTAAGACTTTGCTATGCACAGCCTACGTTGTGTAAGAGCATGCATGGGAAAATGTGATGAACAGGTAGAAAAAAGTTGTTATTGAAGGCAAAGCTAGGAATGCAAATTAAATGTTAAAATAGTGACAATTATACAAATACTCATAACTGCTGTCCAACTTTATCTTTCGTAAGCTGTCATTTGTAATGGAAGTGAAGACTCCAACTTATTCTCACTGTTCAATTTTAGAATGAAGTAAACGCAATCAAATGGGATCCAACTGGTAATCTTCTGGCATCCTGCTCTGACGATATGACTCTCAAGGTAACAGGAGTTCTGGTACTGGCTCTTGTCTTTGTAGGACTCCGGAATGCACACCATTAGCTCGGGCAATCCAGCAGTATCACCGTACTTGCCATATCGTCTTAATATTTGTTCTTTTTTAATGTAACAAGATTAGGCAATCCTAGCAAATCCTTGTTAATCAGAGCCAAGCTTTGGTCCAGAGAACTTGTTACAGGCTGCCACCCTGAGACTTGGAGCATGATATATTAGGTGCTTTTAGCTGTTTACAGAATCCAGTCATTAATCATTAAGCTGTCACACTTGATGGTTGCTTTTGGTTAAAAGGAAGAGTTGGAATGCATGTCGTGCCACACATACAAGAATGGGTGACTAGCTCCTTTCCTTGTTTTCTTCTGTTTTGCCCTTCTTTCTAGTTAAAACCTTTGGCATATTGTTTCTTAAGAGACAGTGTGTACTCCTTGGTTTTTCCAGTTCATCAGGAGTCATTCTACAGTTTTCAATTGCACCTACACTTTTCCTCCAAATAATTAGCTCCAATAATAGCTCCAACATGCTTTCTTGTGGAACTGGGGCAAACTTGTGAGTGCAGAGGATACTCTAACTTATACATATGACTTCAAGGTGCATTAGAGTTCCATACAAAAATACCACCAGGTTAGATGCACTAGGAGAAATGAGGTTGTTCATGCCTGAAGGGCCTGTGCTATTTCCATGTTACAGATGCTTTTCCGTTACTCCCATACTCCTTTATATTTAGTAGGTGTTTAGCACGATGTTTAGTAGAGTTTCAGGCTATGTTTTTTTACGTTGACAGTTCTGTCCTACTAGTAGCCCTTGGGACAGTTATTTCCATCTAGCTCACCATTGTTTAATCAGAGACAGGGAATGGCTGAATGAGTAGCCAGATATCCTCTCCTGTGCTGGCACACAGTCAGGCATTTACAATGGCAATCACCTTATCTAAATATAAACATTTAAGCATTAAGCCTCCAGTCTAAAGCTACATGTCTAGACATCTTTAGTCAACAGAGTGTCTAGCACCACTGAAAAGTAATTAATCCTTTCCTAAGTTAAGTGTCTAAGTCAGGTGTGATGAGTAAACCCGAGAGCATCAGTCATTCTCCATTGGCAATGGATGGAGTCAAAATAGCCAGCTTAAGGTAGATATTTAATGCTTAGACAGCTGAAACTCAGGTGAGATGAATTCCAGTCTAGAGCTCAAGCTGTTACTGCTGCATCTCAGTGAGTAGAGAGGTGACAACTGGGAACATGCCACCGTTTGTGGGCTCAGGCAATTCACTTCTTGGTTGCTGTTTTGAATTCAGCCCAGCCTGGAAAGAATTTTGTCATTTTTTTTCAAGATTAACTGGAAGACCAATTGCTTGTAGATATATCTACGCATCACTAATCACTTGTGGATCGCTTACTTTTCAATGGTAGTAGGAATGAATGTCAGGTTTTGAAGCATATGGAAGATGCCTAGTGATTGATTGATTTATTTATTTTTCTCTCATGATGCCAACTTGATATTCTCTAGGGCAGCTAATATGGACTCTTTTCATCTATACTAGTTTTGGGAAGAGAAGCTAGATTTTGATCCCATCAATTTAAACTGGAAATACAATTTTAATTCTGTCTGCACATTGAAAATCAATTTCCCCTTCAGTGAGGCACCAGTTCTGAAATACATCATTCATTTAAACATACATCCCAATTGCATCTTAAATACAGTTGAGCTTAAACATGCTTCTGTTAGCTTTTTCTAACAAGAGGTGAGCTAAAAGCACTACTAAACCAGAGATCCTTAAAAAAACCATTCAGATGATTAACTACTATATCAAGTTTCACATTTAGGAAAAGGTATTAAAAGCCTTCCAAACCCCCTTCTCTATGCAATGCAAACTCTTTACTCTGTTAAGTTATTTTGTTTGTTGAGGGCTATCATGCAGGAGTTGGAGTCCTAAGGAACTCCTCCTTTATATGAAGTAGTGAACAAACACCTGGCAATGCAAATCGTAATAAGCCAGAAAAATGCCATAATGTTTTTTTGCAGTATGCATCTATGGCTTTGTATGAAAACAGAAAATTTCTCTACTATCCCTTTATTTCGCTCAATCTGTGTAGCAAGAATTTAATTTAAAAATAGAACTGTGATATTTTGTCAACGCAGACATGAACGTATACATATTGCTCTTCTCATTTTAGCATCTGTTATCATCCCTGCACTTTTCAAGGGGCTTATAGTTAGCACATGCAGATTGGTTTCTATAGACAGTACCTTTATTACTCTTTAACCCCATCAGATACTTATAACTGGAAGAATGGAGGGTACTGGAATAATACTTGTCATAATTTCTCTAGAAACTCAGCAGTCATAGCAAATGTTTTGAGTGGCCTAAAAGGTAGCAGTCAGACTGCAAATGATAAAGAAGATGTAAAATGTATTTTAGTACAATATTGTGCTAAATGTCTTTGTGTGTTCTTCTGATTTTATCATAGATCTGGAGTATGAAACAAGACAGTTGTGTCCATGATTTACAAGCACACAACAAAGAAATTTATACTATCAAATGGAGTCCTACAGGACCAGGAACAAATAATCCAAATGCCAATCTTATGTTAGCAAGGTACTGTTTAATCCTGTTTTTAAATGCCTGTTAAGCATTATTTTTACTTCACTCTGTATGTATGTAGGTTCACAGAATGTTTTGAAGCACCTAGGATACTTTATCATATTGTGTATATATTAGAAAAAAAAATACGTCAAATTAAGATGTAATTAATCTGTGTTTTTTCCCTTGACAGTGCATCCTTTGATTCTACTGTTAGATTATGGGATGTAGACAGAGGAATTTGTATTCATACTCTGACAAAACATCAAGAACCTGTGTACAGTGTAGCTTTCAGTCCTGATGGCAGGTACCTGGCCAGCGGCTCCTTTGATAAATGTGTACACATCTGGAATACACAGGTATAGCTCTTCTGTCTGTTTAGAAGTGTGCGTCTTGGTCTTTTCCATCTGCACCCTTCTAACCTTTGTTGCTCCATCGTGTTTCGGCCACAAAGAGCTTTGCCCTTGCTAACGCGCTGATTTGCTTTCTTTTTGTTCTAAGGTTACTTCTGTTAATGGATGTACTTTCAATTTCTCTCTTTGAGCGCTTGCCTATGGTGAAGTAATAATTGTCTTTACATTGTCTTTACTTAGGAAAAAAAAAAAAACCCACCACCAAAAAAAACCCAACCAGAAAACCAACAAAAACAAAACGTATTCAACAAAGTGTCTCCAATAACATGTTGCAACCAAAACATGTCTTTGTTAACTCTGAACTTTAAACTCCTGATAAAACAGGTTTGTTGTAAAAAATGATGACTGGATGTAGACATACAAATCTGATAGCTATTTCACTGAAAACTAAGAGAATGTAAAGAGAGAAGACGATGACGACAAAATGTTTCTACAGACCTTTCTAAGAAAGGACGCTATTACTTGTTTTGTATTTCTGGCCAAAAAAGGGCTGATTGCGAATGAAAGTCTAAAGACGTGGTTAGGCAAGATGTGATCTCTGGCTACTGGGAATTGGATATTAATTTTTGAAAGGCTCATCTTAGTAATTGGAAGTAGTCATGGCCATCCCCAGTTTTGCCTGTCAAAAACAAGAGATCAAGATGCAATAATTGTGTTTGTCATGTCCTTTAACACAGTGCTGAGATTGTCCATGAGTCTCATCTGGACCATTCCCTCTAAGAATTTCAGCTTTTAAAAGCAGTGGGAAAGTTTTACATGTTTTACAAATCTTACTTGTTCGCGTGGATTTTGTTATATTAATTACATGTTTTGTCCCTTTTTAGACAGGTGCCCTAGTTCACAGTTATCGGGGAACAGGAGGGATTTTTGAGGTTTGCTGGAATGCAGCAGGTGACAAAGTTGGAGCAAGTGCTTCAGACGGTTCAGTAAGTGCAGCTTGACTTGTTTGACATTCTAACAACAAGCATCTTTTGTAAATCTTTTGACTAACAATGGAGACAAAATTCCCTTCTGTAGCTGAAGTTTAATACAGTGAGCTCACATGTAGATTTTCACATATAAGGGTGCTGCAATGTTGAAAGAAGAATATGTCTCTATTCCAGCTTAATGCATTACCATTCTAAACCCTCCAAAAATCTCAGAAGGTGAAGATGCCTTTAATTTAAATTTTCTGTCCCTACTGGGGCTTACCATGGAAATGTGTTCATTGTGGCTGGTCTTTTCATTAAAGTCTGGAAACAATTTCATTTTTGCCTCTCTGCCTTTTTTGAGTGAAAATGTTCAGTGTAGGTGATATTGTTGTAATAATGCATGATAGGAATGAAATACCTACTGCATTGCATTCAACAGAAAGAGCAGCAAAACAAAGTACAAATTTCTGAATGCTCATAATTAAAAAGTCCCTAAAAATGACAGGAGCTATGTGTAAATACCAGTCTGCTTCCATTGCTTAGAAGATGCAGAGAATAAAATAATATGTTTAACTAATCATGAATGCACCCTCTGTCATCTCATAGTGGTGTATTGTAGCATCACCTTCTAGGTCTTCTGACACTGTCCTGCAAAGTACTGCAGTAAAACATTAACATGTGGTTCTTCATAACAAGTACAATAGTTGCTTTTTGCTTGCCTCTCTTTTGCCATGGTTTTAAAAGAAAGGAGAAGAGAGCCTAACGAAAAGCAAAATGAGAATAAAACAAGAGTCATAAAGGAATTGTATTTTGAAGTGCTGTAGCTTAAAGTAACAACTGTCAGCAAAAAGCAATCCTGATAGCTTTGTAGTCCAGAGTCTCAGGTAGTATCTTAACGCACATGCCAAAGCGTTCTCCTGTTCTCCATGCTCCATGCTAGTAAGTGATATCGCTTTGTTAGAGTTCAGAACAGAAAATAGGAAGTTCTGAATTTTAAGTAGACTAAATTCTAGGGAATTAATTTTGATTGGTCTTTCACATCATCTTAGTCTTACAAGTATAGACAATATCATAAAAGGAAAAAAAGCTCAAGGCATATCCCAAGTAGAAATTAATTGTCATTCCACCCTAGATGACCCTTTTATATACATTCTGTGTAACTTTTCCAGTCTTCCAGTTAATTTCACCCAAGAGGCTGATTGTACTTGCAACAGATTCGTTTTCATTTAGGTTTTGCTCTTTTAAAAATGTTGGGTTTATTTTGTGTTATATTGTTTGCTGGTGAAAGCCCTCCTCATCCCCTTGGTTTTAAATATACTTATAGCTCATAATAACTAAGCAGATAGAGGCACATTTGAACTGCTTGATGACTAAAAGCATAGCTTTTATATAATTATATTTTACTAGTAGATTTCAATATCTGACAGAACTAGAACTAGAATATTTACTAGTTCTTAATGTTCTGATAGTGATTCATTAGGCAGCAGTACCTGTAGCAGGTCTGGCTGGGTGCTCATAACCAAAGTGCTCACCCGGTGATTTCCCCCCACCCCCAGTCTGTTGTTAAGAGATACAATATGAAGCTTGCACAGTCTGTTTCATGGGTTTTGCTCAGATATTTCACACAGAATTGTATAAATGTGGAAGACTGCAATTTCTGTATATGTATTTCTTTTTCTTACAGGTTTGTGTATTAGACCTACGGAAATAGCGCTACTAGTTGGAAGCCATGGACCGACTATGAATGTGTACATAGCCAAAATGACTTTCCCTGACCCATGTACTGCTATAGTCCCAATTGAACCATGGCCAGTCCACTACAGCCAAACGTAAAAGAAATATATACATATACTGTATATAAAAAAAGAGAAAAAAAAATTACACCCTGAAGAGGATGACAGAGTTTTGTCACAGCTTGTGAATCCTGTTCACCAAGTGCTGGAATCTGCTGTGCCCCAAAATAACATTTAAAGGTTTTGGATATGAAAAACAGAAGAGAGAGCGAGAGAGAGAGAAATATACCGTATACAAGAGCAGACCCATATACATACCAAATTCAGAAGATACTAATGGCAGCCTTCATTACCCCTTCCCCCCTTTAAATCCATTATGACAATGGATTGTGGGGTATTTTTATTTTCCTTCTCAGTAGTTGAGCAGTTTGTGTGTACAGAGAAAATGGACTTACAGAAATCTGCAGCAGTAGTTTTTTCTTTGCTTTTAAACATTGGGTTTTCTGTTTTGTTTTGGTTAAGTTTACGGATGCATGAAGTAAGGGAGTGAATTAGTTTCTTGTTTATATTTTTTTCACCTTGGAAAAAAATGTTTCTTTGAAACATATTTTAATGCATTCTTTGAAGAGGTAGATTGAACCTGATAATGTTTGGTACATTTTGTGGCTCCCAGAGCACAATTTTGTGAACAGAGGGAGGGTGGAAAAGGGATTATGGAGAGAGAAGAAAAAAAAATAAATCCTTCTTTGAGGCGTGATATTTCATGTCCTGCTCATCTACGAAGTATGACAGTAATGGGTATAATGCTATGTTTTATTTTCTGGTGACATGGCTAAAATGCAGTAGTTTCTTATTTGGGACATAATTCTGCCAAACTTAAGAATAGAAGGGCACAAAAATACAGAAAATAAAAATACAGGGATGCAAAACAAAACAAAAAAGAAAAACAAACAAAAAAAAGACAAAAAAAGAGGAAAAAAATGCATCTTCTGTTGCTTTAAGACCATAACTAAAATATGGTTAAATTGTGCACTATTGTGAAAAGGAGCAAAGTATAGCTGGGGGATCGTTTTTAAGAAGTTAAGGTCTTTCTGGACAAGGGTTCATGCCACAGCTTCTCTGAGAGTTGCCCATCATTATTTGTAGGAGCTTAGATGTATAATTGTAACCAAACTCCAGTATTAAAAGTATCTCATGTAATTTTTCTTTATTAAAATAAAATCTTTGGCATATATTTGATAACACTGCCATTAAGAGGCAAAATGTTTACTACCTTAGATTTAAAAAAAAATCTTAAACAGAAGACTTGCTTCAAGTTTATTTTAATAGCAGTGATTCAGCTTATTTAAAAGATGAATACTTGCACTAATTCCCCTGCTGCTCCAGTCCTGCAGTTTATTGTATCTTGTGACTACATTTTTTTCCAAATATAGGGTAGATGTAAGCTGCTATTTTTTTAATAATCACTACTATATAGTGTCTTTTACTCTGTTTACAATATCAAGTATTTTTCTTACAATGACAGATGTATATGGCAAACCTTTTTCTGCTCATGTGATTAAAAGTATACTGATAGTGACTTTATTTGTAAATGATAGCATGAGGTTGTGTTTACGCGTATGTGTAGTCAAAAAGGTTGCATCATGTCTTGCATAAGATTCCAAGAGTGTAAATTTATAAAAAGAGAGGTTGTCAAATTTATGTCACAGGCATTTTACTTAAGGAATGGTTTATATTATAGAGCTTTGCAAAGTTACCAGTTTTATAACACTATTTCAATCACAAATAATTTTGTGGCTTATGATTGCTAATCTCTAACCTTTTTTTTTTTAAAAAAAAAACAAGTTTGGTTTTTTGGGTTGGGTTTTTTTTTTTTTTCTCCCCCCCCCTCCAAGTTAGGTATAAATTGATTTAATTGAGATAATGCAGCTTTGACATTTTAACCATTGTTCTTTAGACATTGATTTCTGCTATTTCCATGGAATAAACATGACTTGAAGCAAGTCTGAGTTTGGCTAAGGTAGGGTAGCAATTTGCCAGTGGTAAAGAGAAGTCAACAATACATTCCTTATATATACCCCAGGAATATAATACTATCATACACAGCATTTAAAACCAAGAAGAAGTCATATCCATAAAGACAGTAATCCGCGGTGGTTCGGTGCCAGCTATTTTTAGGGTTATGGAACATATTACAAATGTTTAGAGCAATTACCCTGTGAGTTACAATATGTAGGAAACCTAATATATTGAGTGTCTGGCACTTGAAATATTGCTTTTATTGCTGGAGGTCCATGACTGTGGCTGACCTCTGTCATTTAATGAAAAAAAAAAAATAAAAATAAAAAAAAAATTCTGTGCAATAATTTTAAACTGTGCTCCCAGGAATAGACACAAATGTTTTGAGTATGTTTAAGCTGCATTTTTTGTTTAGCAATGCATTTGTCAATTGCACTGAATTTAAATCTGAAAGTCAGAAGTGATTCTTGATAGTACTTTTGTATTTTAATATGGACAGTTTATTCATTTTCATAAAAGTTATTGGATGATTCTTTCAGCCAATCTAAACAATTGTGGTGGAATTCTGTGACATAGCTGCAAAATCACACAGCCATGTTTTAGGGTATTGCCATTTTCCTCTTTCTCAATCATCAGCTGTTTTGGTTGTAATTCTAGTTGCTTAAGCATAGTATCACATATTCAGAAATAGATAAAACAGAGCTTCAGTATCACAGGTCCAGGGTTTTCAGGTACTTGAAGCACAGTCTAGCAGGAACGTCAGATCTGTTGACTGGAGTGCTCTGGACGTGCAGGCTGAGACCCCCAACCTAGTGTTAATCAGCAGTGCCCCACTGTAGTGGAATGAGGCCAGTTTCCACTAGCAAAGGATCTGGCCAATAGCTATTTTATTGTTGTCCTTTACTAGCATGCCACAGTGCTGCTCCTGCTCACACCTCTTCTCGCCTCTTGTTTTATACACTGTTAAATGCATGCATGCAAGGTGTGCTAGGTTCTGTGATTATGTGAAGCAAAAAGAAAAAAAAGAGAACCATGACATTGATTATTATCTTTTATAGCACAAAGACCTCGTATTCAATAGTGAGGTAGAATACCCAAATTGTTCCCTTAAATTGAGTATGCCAAATGTCAGTAAGACCCTAACTTTGTATAAACGTATGTATGCACATGCTTAGTCTTACATACTGAGTAATTCTGTTGCGCCTCTTTTCCAAGTGTAAAGGCAAACGTGTGCATAAGCCTTTGCATACCTTACAGTTCCTATTTTTTCCCGTTCAACATGTTAATGGGCAAATATCCAGAGGATAAAAGGAAGGGGAAAAACTGGGCTCAGAATTAATGATGGAATAAGAAATGAACTGCTCTTGAGTTCGCTGTCTTTCTATGCATCCATCTCAGAATCCCGTTTCTCATTTCTGCATAATTAGGTCCAGGTTTCTGTAGAGTTCCTCTTTTTCTATTTTTACTTTACCTTTTTCTGCATTTTTAAATTGATGTAAAGATTCCCAACCAGTGGACTTTTTAGTGTAGTTAAGAGAATATCTAGGTCCTCATAAAAGCTTTTTTAGACTCTTTGTAATGTTGATAAACTCAGTTTATTCTGGGACTACAATTGTGCAGGGTTATTTAGCGTGTCTACTAGATGATTGGAAATCTTATATGAAACACTAAAAGTGCCTCTTTTTCTGGGTTGGGTGGCGGGAGGTAATAGTTACCAGAGTCAGAATGACATGGCATTTTGAAGCATGTTTCTTGATTTCATGTCACTTTAATGCATCTTGAGAGAAAGGCCAAAGATTTCTACCAATTTTAATTAATTTTCATTTAAAAAAGCACTCCTTTTTCCTTACACTGCTTACCTCATGCTAGGGTATTTAATGGGACATTGTACCTTTGAAATGTTCTTTGTGTTTAGGAAGAATAGTAGGTGGCATAGGGCGGTTGTGCCGGTTTGCCTACGGAGCAATCTTAGCAGCCGATGCATTTAGTTCTGCTGAATGAAGGAATTTCATTAAAATCGCAAACTGGGTTTTTCAGCTTGTAAATAAAAGGTTGTATGTTTTTTGTCTGTTTAGCGAAGAGGAGCCTTGGGACCCGATTTTTCCAATCTTTACTTAACCAGAAATCCCATTGTCTTTCACTTCATGAGAAAACCTTGCCAGAATAAGCATTGGAGGCGTTGGGTCTGTGTAATACCGTACAGCGTGCCGCGTAGGTAAAACGAGCCACATCTCACTCCAGCCAAGAGTCCCCTTGGCCTCCGTGAGGGTTTTGCCAGAGCAGGGCCTGCCGGATTTAGCCCAGTGTTCCTTTTTCATTGACACGCACGATAGCTTCTCCCTTCACAAAGTCCTGTAGAGCCGTTCCCCAGTGGGATCAGTTTCACACTCTCCAGAAGTCTGAAGAAAGCAGAAGCAACATTGTGGCATGTTAGAAGCAAATATGGCTTCGGGAGACAGCAGTAAATCTCCGTCAAGATCCCTGACATTTTCCGTAGGGAGAGAGCCGTGGAGCAGTCTTCACTTCTCCCTCTAGAGAAAGCTCTGAAATACCACGTTCTGTGAAAGTGTGGCTGTCTTCACTGTCAGTCTGATGGAAGGCAGACAAACCAGGAAAATCTGCCGTTTCTTGCGGATTGCAGATTTAGTGTTAATAGTGCTTCAGATCAGTAGTTTTGAGTACATAATTTGCTTTCTCTGCCTTTAAGTTTGAAGCTTGACAATGACTTGAGGCATGTTTTTGTTTTGTTTTCTTTTTTAAATAATCATTCATTTTTACTTCATAATGTTTTTTGACATTTGTGGGTAAATACAAGAAAACAGTCTGCATGTTGTTGCTAGTCCAGTGTACTTTGCAATCTTGTCCTCAACAGACTGCAGTGTGCAGAACAGTAATTCTAGAATACAGAAGTAATTTTCTCTCTCTCCTGACATTGACATTGTAGTTGTAATGGTTTCATTTGGAGTTACAAATCCTTTGGGTCTAATTCTGTGAGCCTACCTATAGCACTGGATTAAAATGTCTGCATCATTTCTTCAGTTATCCAGTTAAATTACAACTGTTGTAAAAGTGTAAACCAGCCCATGACAGTTTTTTGTACTTGTTTAAAGGACTTTTATGTTCAGTTTTCATGATTACTGTCTAAAGAAGACTGATATAGATGTTCTATACTGTCCTGGACCATGTTAATTACACTTTATGATGTATTTTGGTTCTACATCACAATGATTTGTCCCCAAGGCCCTTAAATCCCTTCTAGGCACATTTTCTGTTGCAGTTTCCCTTTGCATTGTATTGCTTTGACAACTGTAATTTGAATCAGATCTGAAAGAGGTCCAGAATAAAATATATTTTGATATTACCTTGGCTGAATGTAATTTTAAATGCTTGGTACAGAAGATTTACAGATTATTATGTTGGGGAAGTGATAGACTGAAACACTATTTTTAATATTTATTTTGGCACATCTTCACGTAAGACAATATGTAAGAAGCAATGGGAGGTAATACATTGTACAGCTACATACTCTTTATGAACACGCAGTAGATGCTCTGAAAACGGTGAAGCTGTCCTCTGCCACCATTTACCGCTGTGCATTTGATTTAGACGAACTGCTTTCTCACGCGTGCATTTTATGTGCTTCGCCTTCTTATCCGTACGCTTGCGGAAGAGAACCTGAGTCTAGTGACATTCACAGCTACGCTCCAGCTGTTTAGAAGACTTTGGGAGCAGGCTCCTGTACGGTAATGCAATCTCACGTCCGAGAGATCCGTTCTTACGGAGTGATTCAGTTCAATTATGGAAAGGAATGTTATTTGTGTTACTGTATTTCAGATATTTGAAACCATTTAGATTTACACATGAAATAACATGTATCCATCTATACATAATGATGTTTTAATTCCTTTAGAATTATGGGTCATGTCACAATCCAAGAGAGCGAACCCAGGTGCTTTGTTTTCAATGTCGCTAGAACTTTATGGTGAAATTACTACTTTTGCATGTAGACTATTTATTTGCTATACTATGTTCAAAAGTCATAGCTTTCTTATTTCAGTAATGTTATCAAAATCAATTTATTTTAATATGTTGAAACCTGCTGTTGAAAAACATATATATAATGGATGACAACTGGAGGAGGGACTGTATTTTACAAGTGTAAAACCAGTCTTGGATTCCCTTCACCTGGAGTCCGAGCGCACTTAGGATTTCTCTGTCGTCGTCTGAATTTTGAGAGAGCAGTATTGAAGCAATTTCATGGTTTTGAGACAGACTGTACTAACTAATGTCACGATACAGAAAGTTTGTGTGTCTTGAAAGTTCATCAGCGCAAATGCTCCCCTCTAGAGTACGGCCACCCTGAGATGCAGGAACCGCAGAGTGGTATTGCAGTACGTAGATGTTACCCTTGCATGGTAGTGATGCCCACCTCTGTTCTGCGAGGAGGAGATGGTATTCCAGGTAGGAGCATTACACCATTACTGCCCACATCTTCCCTTTGAAGTTTAGTTATCCTCATGCTGTAACAATCTGGGTTTTGTAATTCTGTAGGAACTCGTGATCTCAGGTATTCATAAAGTCCATGTTCCCTACCTCGTAGGAAAATGATTTAGTGGAAATCTAAGCAACATCTTTGGTTCCCTGATGTCAGCACAGGGCAGCTGTAACAGAATAATAATTTAGGAGGAATTTATCGATGATTCTCTAGAGAATGATGATGCCCCAGTTAGTACAATTTGTCCTTAAGGAAAGCTGACCCAGGAGATCTGCAGTTGCAGAGACTTCCTTATTTATCTGACTAACTGAAAATTGATATCTTAAAGGACAGTTTGAAGGATTGAAAGAGACACAGGTTTTTTTAATAGACTTAATGTGAAAATGTTCAGCTCCTCCTAGATTCATTCTTCAGATACCAAGTCAAGATTTTGCTCTCAAGAAGCTGTCAAGAAGTCTCAGTAGAGGTCAAGTACTTTCAACAGACTGTTTTCTTGTTTCCACAGAGATTTTCTGACTTGTTCTAGATGCTGAGAACCCTGATTTGTTACCTTGAGAGAGCTGCGTTTTGAGCTTTCTGAATTATATGTTCTTGAACATTTCAAGACTTCTTCACTGGACTCGAATCGAGTGTTCTCCCTTCCCCGTTAGAGAATGAAAGTTCCCTGCTCACAGCGATGCTGAGGGGAAATTTCTAATTACTGCAGTGCAAGCAGACCTAGGGTAGCACTTTGGAAAAGAAATATTGGTGGATGAAGGATTTTTTTCTGACAAATATTAAAAATCCATCTACTAAAGATCATGTGTCCTGTTCCACTATATTGAAGTGCACATAGAAAAAATCTAAGGTACCATTTGCTTTTCCTGCATGTTGTCAGCCTTGATAGAAAACATTAAATCTGCAGGCTCCGTTTAGTTTAATTTCTGCCTTTGTCCCTGCTTCAGATGTCTTCTATTGACAAGAAGGTGTAGGGTCAACCTTTAATAAATGCCAGGCACAGGGCCACAGGTAGGGTGTAAGTCATCAGAACGTGGCTGCTGGTTCTCCAGAGCTGTTTTGGGTCTTCACAATCTCTTGCTCACAGAGTTGCGGTGCTGCATCATTTGCAATTACAAAAGCTACTAGGAGCATAATGTCTGCTGGCTGTTATGCTTGGACTGCATTGTGGCTTTACACTTTATAAATATGAAAAAAGACTTTTTTATGATATAATAACCATGCATTCCTAATACTTAAATTGGGAGTCACAGTAGATTGTGACATATATACCTTAATTTCTTGTAAGTGAACCATTTTCAAGGTAGGAAATTCCCACCTCAGGAAAATAGTGAAGAATTACAATTACTGATGCTTAGTTTACTTTTTAAATTGTTATTTGAAAGTTTTGCAGTTCTTTCACTTTCTATTGCCACATCTCATCTATCTTCAGTGTGCTTGAATACTGCAGCAAAGTCAGATGTTGATGAGGTGGATAGGAACAAACTGCTTTCTAGCAGTAAGTAATCTGAAGCCAGAAGCCAATGCCCAAGGCAAAGAAGTAGGAGTCTGTGTAGTTTGTTGCAATTGCATTGTTTACCATCTCATGATCAAATCAGTAAATCTTTCTGTGTGTGCTGAATTAAATATTCTATTAAATGTTCTATTTCAGTTCAGTTCCTGCAGCTAATTTTACAGGAAATCATTCAATATAGCTTTTATAGAGAACAAATTATAACTTTGCATTGCGTGGTTTTAAAGCAGGGAAATTTCCTGTTTGGTACCCATTCAAAATGTCAGTTAAAGAGAGGTGTAGTTTGTTGCTGTTGCCTGGACAAGCGGGTATGCCTCTGCGTTTGCGGTTTAGGTATATGATATCTAGAGCATTCAAGTGCAAAATAGTTGTTGATCCATTTATTTATTTATCTTCTGGCTTATGACTGTTTGCTTGGCTGGGTGGATAAATCAACTCAGCGTTTCCATCGGATGCTTTTCTTGTTGCAGGTAAGTTATGCCCCTGAATTGGACAAGAAATAAGAAATAATAAGAATAAGGATAAGAAATCTGTGCACATAGCGCTCTGTTAGTTTGAACATCAGCCCATTACGAGGCTTTCTGTGCCATTCGTGGCTGAATCACTTTTTATATGCGTGGATACAGGAGTTAGGAGAGCTCTGTCTCTCCAGCTTTTCAGCCATTTTATTCCACTTTATTTAGGAGGACTTTTAAATAAGCAGGATCAAATTGAATACTTTTGCTTTTGGAGGTTCTGTTTGAAAATAATGGGGTCATCAAATAATGAGGAAGGCAAGGGGAAATGACTGCAGTTGTAGGTCTCGAAGAAAGCTCAGCAGTCCGGCAGGCTGCCTGCGCCTGTTTCTGACAGACAGCTGTCAATCTGGTCTCAAAGGCTTTCCTGAGCAATCTGTTCCAATACTGTGATAGCCTTAATATTAAAGCACTTTTCTGTCTTATCTGAATCCTCTTTGTTTCAATTAAAAACTTATTATTCTGTCCACCCTGAATGTGGGGAGAAAGAAAAAGCTGTTTCGTTCACAGTGGCCTTTTACATATTTGAAATCTGTTGTTGTGTCTTTTCTTCTTTAGGCTGAACTGTCCTCAGTGCATCTTAATCCATTCATCAACACCAGCTGCTCTTCTTGACAAACAATCTAATGAATACTGAAATAAGAATCTTGTTTATAAGAAATACGGTCTCTGGCACAAGTAAGGAAGAGAGGGGGGGAAACTGTGAAAATGAAATACGACTCCCAGTTTTGCAATTCTGCTATAATAAATATGAACAATGGCTCAATAATTTATGGGTTTGTATTACTGATGTCCCAGCAAAGATGGGACCCCATTGTTCTTGGAAGTTTTACGTGAACACCTTTTTTTCTCTTCTACAAGCCTTCATTTGCACTGTTCCCCCTTCCTGGTTTTCAGCTAGTGACAGGTTTTGTCCAGAGTTGCCCAGCAGGTCTATGGCAAAGCTAGCAGTAACATTCCCTACTCTGAAGGCATTCAGATTCATAGAACCATAGAATTGTTTAGGTTGAAAAGACCTTTAAGATCATCTCGTCCAACCGTTATCCTAGCACTGCCAATTCCACCACTAAACCATGTCCCTAAGCACCACGTCTACACATCTTTCAAATACCTCCAGGGATGGTGACTCAACCACTTCCCTGGGCAGCCTGTTCCAGTGCTTGACAGCCCTTTCGGCGAAGAAATTTTTCCTAATATCCAGTCTAAACCTCCCCTGGCGCAACTTGAGGCCATTTCCTCTCATCCTATTGCTTGTTACTTGGGAGAAGAGACCGACCCCCACCTCGCTACACCCTCCTTTCAGGCAGTTGTAGAGAGCAATAAGGTCTCCCCTCAGCCTCCTTTTCTCCAGGCTAAACAACCCCAGTTCCCTCAGCCGCTCCCCATCAGCCTTGTGCTCCAGACCCTTCCCCAGCTTCGTTGCCCTTCTCTGGACACGCTCCAGACCCTCAATGTCTCTCTTGTAGTGAGGGGCCCAAAACTGAACACAGTATTCGAGGTGCAGCCTCACCAGTGCCGAGTGCAGGGGCACGATCACTTCCCTAGTCCTGCTGGCCACACTATTCCTGATACAAGCCAGGATGCCATTGGCCTTCTTGGCCACCTGGGCACACTGCTGGCTCATATTCAGGCGGCTGTCAACCAACACCCCCAGGTCCTTCTCTGCTGTGCAGCTTTCCAGCCACTCTTCCCCAAGCCTGTAGCGTTGCATGGGGTTGTTGTGACCCAAGTGCAGGACCCAGCACTTGGCCTTGTTGAACCCCATACAATTGACCTCGGCCCATCAATCCAGCCTGTCCAGGTCCCTCTGCAGAGCCTTCCTCCCCTCAGGCAGATCAACACTCCTGCACAACTTGGTGTCCTCTGCAAACTTACTGAGGGTGCACTCGATCCCTTCATCCAGACCATTGATAAAGATATTAAACAGGACTGGCCCCAACACAGAGCCCTGGGGGACACCGCTTGTGACCGGCCGCCAACTGGAGTGAACTTCATTCACCACCACTCTTTGGGCCTGGCCACCCAGCCAGTTCTTTACCCAGCGAAGAGTGCACCCGACAAGCCATTTCCCCAAAATAGGACAGAGGACCAGGCTGAGGGTTGTATCTGCCCATGCTTTCCACCTGGGACCACCCTCCCAAACTAATACCGCTACAGGAATGTTCCAGAAATAGCGAGAATGGGAAGGGCACTCTGGGAACTGGAGATGTACGTAATGCTTGTGCTGAAGCAAAACAGACAAGTGAAATCATAAAATGTTCCAGTGATACGCTAATACACTCGGGTAAGAGTACTAAGAAAGAGAGAAAGAATTTTTACTGCTTTATCTTAAACATGCTTTCAGGCAGTAAATGTTTTTTAATGTGATAAAAATACATATCAGTTAAGGCTGCTTCTATCTCACGGAGACCTACATATTCCTGATTTCTGACCACACAGCTATTTGTCTCCCAAAGAGCTTCTTTTAAATAGACCAATGTCACAAGGATTCAAAAATAACTGAATCTATTGCAAATAAAAAGCTTTAAACACATAGCACTTTTTAGAACTGGAGAATCCCAAACACCTGCAAACTAACTGACATGTCATTTCTCAACTGAGACCGCACACAAATAATTTCAATCCAAATGGAGATTTTGAGGAAAAAACTGTAAGTTGTAAAAATCAAATACCTGAAACTTCTCTCAACTACTCTGCTTAGTGGTTGCAGCTGGCTGCAGCCCTGACCACTGTGAAACAGCCCTTGAAAGCCAACCAGAGCAGCTGGCTCCAGGTGTGTTACTTAGATTGCATCTATCCGTCCTAGGTAAGACAGCTTCCAGCACGTGTTTGTGGGTGCAGAAACAGTTAAAAGCTCCCAAAAGGAGAGCTAAAGTTTCTCTCTGTGAGCTACTTTAGCTCACTGACCCAGCAGAAAAACACTGGCTGGTTTTATTTTATGCTTTTCCCTTTCCAGGGTGGAGCAGCAGAGATGGAGGCAGCGGGATTGCCCCGCGGCAGGGTGGGCTGTTAGACCAGTGCAGCTGCCCCGTCTGCCTGCACCCACAGTGAAAGCCTGATACATGCTGAGATTTCTGGATGTATTCTCCAGCAAATGGGCACCTGAGGGTGCTCTCGCGTCTATGGGTATGCAGGGAATGACTGAAAACGGGTGAAGAGGTATAAAGTGTACTTTCAGTATGCAGATCACTTCTAGCTCTGGGTTATTACCTGCTCTGCTCTTGCCTGTATTGGGGAGGAACCTGAACCCTTCCTCTCGGCGGCCTGAGCACAACTGCTGCTGCTGTGGGGAGTAAGTCAGGAGAAAAGGCATCTCCTTTATGAGCCCTAATTGAGAGAGAGATTTTAAGGATCCAACAGTCTCGGTGGTAGTGGAGGGAGTAGGTGTGTACTGTATTCTCAGCTGCTTCCATATCCCCGAGGAGAAGTGAAAACCAGGAGAGAAGGTTCTATTAGCATTATTTTATCACTGCTGCTGAGCAAGAAGGATGTGTTATTTTCCCATTAGATTTCTGTGTCTCCACTGTTTTCCAAAACTTGCTACTCCAGCTGGGATTGCTGCAGCAATGCTATACTTAGTTCACGGTAAGCTGCAAGATTTTGTTTTCTTTTCCTTTCCCTGCTGTTAGGGCAGTAGCTGTGCTTTGTACAGGCTCCTAAGCAGTCACGGTCCTGGGGCAAGAGCAGGAGCATCCAGCAGAGCAGTGCAAGCCAGGCACTGTGGCAAGGCCTGCAGCTCAGGAGCTGCTGCGGGGCGTCCTGGCAAGGCTCGCTTCAGATTGAAGGTCATTTCCAGAAACTCAGATAACAACTTGGTCTGGACTAATAGGGCTGGGTTTTAAGGTTCAGGGTGCAGGTGTGTGACTCTCATTAAGGTATCCTAACACCTCTTCTGACCTAGAGCGTTGTGCTTGTACGCAACTATCCAGTGCCCAGTTTGTTTAAGTGCGGAGACAGGCTAAAAGAGCAATGCGGTGTTGCAAAGATTTGTGTTATCTGAACTAAACTACAAATAGGAAACAGAAAAGTGTCTTGGAATGGGAGCAAATGTAGTCAGTAAGATTCAGAACATAAGTGGTGTTATTATTTCCCATTTCCCGTAAGCCATTTTACTGTACTTCCAGCCTTCCTTCTCCTCTATACAAAACAGCAGCCGGAGGAGTCATTAAAACAAAGATTGGATCCCAAGATTGCCTATAATTCAGATACTTCAGTGATAGAAAAATGTATAGTTTCAAGAGAAAGCATGTGTGAGTACCAAATCTCACCAAATTGCAGAGATGTTAGTTTGTTCAAACCAACCCCTCTGTGCTTTAGAGGAAACAATTCACTACTTTAGTAAATAAACACAGCTGTTAAGAAGTTAAGATTAGACTGTCAGATTCATCGTCCGCTGAGTAAATGATAGTGTACAGGCCTTCGTTATCTGCAGAAGTGAAGACGCCAGAGTATGCCGCAAGTACGGAAAAAAGGAGATTGAAAGGCAGATACACCAGGCGATGCGTTGGGACCACGGCCCTTTCAACTGACGGGTGGCTGGCGTGCTCTTCCGAAGCTAAGTCTGCTGTTACAGCAGGCACACGCACGTGTGTGTGGATGTACGGGGGGGGAAGGAAAGTAAGTTAGGACTGCATGAAGAGTACCGTGCTGTCAGCTCTGCAGAGGGACAGGGAAACTCCCTCAGGCACAGCTGTCATTGGAGATTGGGGTCAGCTAGTGTGCACTTAAAGACCTTCCTCTCGTTTCCTTGCGTTAGTTTGTCTTGCAGGAGTGCTGCCTGTTCCCACTGTTCTAGCTCCCTGGGGCACAGCCCATGGCATTAGCATTAAATGCAGGATTTAAAGTGATGTCTGTATGATTAATATCAGAGGCAGATCTCCTAACCAACAACAGGGAGGGGTATTTGAGCAATGACACATTTTGCCTTTCTCATACATAAATGTTATACCCCAGGAGGGTGGAAGAAGCTTTCCCTCTTGGTATTACAGATCTTACTAGGGTGCCTGACTGCCAGCTCCATGAAAGTCAGTAGCCAAATCTCTGGGAACTTCAGTACAACAACATTTTCATCCCTGTCTCTGTAACTTTGGCTTTAAAAATTCGTTACAGACATTTGGTGTGACCTGTGCCTCAGACAGCGGTTGCAATTCTGCATTCAAATCTGGTGCTTTCCTGTCATTTCCCAGTGGCGTTCTGCTAAACTGTGCTGCACCTTTTCCTGAAGCCAATGCCATGGTTTAAGTGTGTGGTTTAAGTTTTGTTTCATCTATTTTTCATCAGCCCAAGAGACTCTCCACAGGTGCCAGGAGCTGCCCGGGAGCCCAGTTCCTTCCTGCTCGCTCCCTGCCTGCCCCATCAGAGGCCATGGCAAAAGCTCTGTTGATTTTTCTGTTTGTTGCCTGTCCCTGCACCCTTCAGCATTAATATTCTTCACTGGCCTGTTTCTCTAATGGGCCCGTTTATATTCCTGCATCTTCTGCTGGTTTTGGACAGCTGCTGAGTCAGTGATTCTCTTTGCCAGCTGTCAAAAGACGACGTTTCTGTACAGCAGTTCATCTCTAAGACTATCTGAATTCTTAATCTCATGCCTGAAAACACCAACACGCTGCTGCCATGGAGGTGGTTGAAGCCCTAAAATGAGCATCGATGCAACATCGTTAGAAACTCTCCACAGCACCCTCGTGGCTCTCCAGCAGTCCGATGGCCAAGAGGTGCTGTTTTGGGAAGCAGCAGCGGTTCAGCCCAGCCAACAGATCTTGTATATTCTGCTCCTGGGAGAGCTTTCATCTTGGTCTGTCTATGTTTGCTTTCCCTCAAAGCTCGTGGTGGAGGCTGAGGGAAGAGGGTGGCTTTGCACATGCAGCAAACCCCGACAGTGAGCTGCTGCTGGGGTCGCTGCCACCTTCGAGGACACGCTGCAACCACCTGGGTTTGCGTGTTTTAGAGACGGGAAGCAGGTGCTGAGAGGACTGGCAGGTATTCATCAAATTGGCTGAGCGCTGGGTAACCTGTCCAGCGATGTGCCTGTGTTCCTGTACAACGGTAAAGCTGGCGACAGGCCTTTGCATCCATTGGAGGTGTGATTTTACTCTCAGATACCCATCTCGGCATTCCTAATTCTCTATCAATTATTAATGCAACCAGGCCCTATCTTTTTTAATCCCCCTGCTACTGACTGAGGTAGACCTCTATCTGAAATAGGAATTGCATAGGAAGTCAGCAACTTCAGTGAAAACCAAAGAATTAAATTTTTTTTTGCATTGAAACAAGCAGTAGCTAAGAAATTAAAGGTGACGCATTTTGCTTTATAATAATTCCTTGCATTATTCCCTTGAATGAAGATTTGGGGGGTTTGAGGTTTTGGGGGCTATGAAGGGCTACTTAATCATGCCTAGTTGCTAATTTTTGAATAATAAATATCCATATAAAAGTGCACAGGATAAACATCCATGATTAATAGCAATTTAAAAACCAAACTCCTCAGATGATTTATCTAAGTGATGCATGTTGGATTTTTTTTGAGATACGAGTTGACTGAGAAAATGAAGTTGTTCTATTTCACTAGAAAACATAATCGTTACTTATTGGGCTTAATTATTCCATATGTTAATGCATTGTTGCTCTTGCAGCTGCTGGCAGAGAAGGGCTCCTTTCAGGCAATGGCATGCATGCTAATGAATCCCAAGGTTTGTTTTTCTGGCTTTTACACTTGCACTGCCACTCCAGCTGTTGGTGGCCCTGGATAACTACAGCAGAGAATCCCGTATTTAGTGGAAAAAACATCTTTTGATGACAAACAAGTTCCCTGTTAAACGTCGTAAGGACTGATGTGAATTCAGTGTGTGGTGTGAAGACAACCATGGAGACTTGTTAGAGAAATCAGATGTGCCTTTAAAAAGCATGGGAGAAATGATCCAGGCAGTGGATTTAATTTTTTAGTTATTGTCATTCATAATGCCTGCAGGAGAGAAAGCTCTGCTCTTCTTCCACCTGACAGCCTTACAGCTCTAGGAATCTCAGACACGAGTTATCCCTGTGGCATCTCTTGTGAGTCCACGCTGATGTTTATGAAGTGCTCGTATCTCATAACCTTTCTCTGACAGACACAAGCTTTGACTGTAACACTTTGTCCAGTTTTCAGTTTCTGTTGCATTTATGGCCCCATCATCATGCCTAATATCTGCTCAGGAGACTATTTCTGGTTTATTTCCATGCCTTTGTGTTATTTAAAGGAGAGCTGCCAGTACATTCATTGCCCTAAGTATCAGCACGGTGTATTTAACAGGTGTGACTTCCCTAGCCTGCACCGAAGCCTGTGGCTCCATGGTTCTGCACTTCCACCAGCAACCCAGGTTTGGGCCATGTCCTTACATACACACCAGTTCATCTGTTCTGGGTAGGGCGTTTGTGCCGTATTGCCTCATTTCATGGCTGCTGGCCTTTAAAAGCAAAGTACAGAATAAATTAAAAAAAAAAAAAAAAAAAGAGAACGAGAGAGAAAACAAGCCAGGCTCTGCTCCTGTTTCTTTCCAGCCCTATTCAGACCTCATGCATCTCACACAACTCTGCAGAGGTATGTAATTATCTGCCAAAGCCATGTACTTTGCTATCCCTTCTCTGTGCTGCGACAAAGCTGCTGGGCCTATGTTCTTTTTGAAAATAACAGTAATAAAAGCAGACTTTAAAGGAAAAGATGCTGTTCCCATGCAGAGTGTGCTTGTTTGGGCCATTTGATGTCCTATTTTTATTATAAATATAATTGAATTTCCGATAGTTACAAGCGAACAACTGTTGTTTGAGAATAAAAAGAAGTAGACGTATGCTAATCGAAAGCTCTGATAATTACACAATCTTCAAATTAATTAACGAGCCAAAGGCAGCCAAACATTAGCATTTAGAAAGCGCTTTGCTGCATTAACCACTAATGAGTTCATTTAAATCTATCATGCCACCCATTTTGGAAAGCATGAGCTATATTTAATCATATTCAATCAGATTTAATAATGAAATCCTTAACACCAGGCACTGTTGATTGTGAAATTGCCATAGAATTTTATTTGTTAAATACAGGGGATAAGATATCGGTATTTATTATTAGCTGAATTGTACCTTCAGAGAAATGTGGAAATAAGATACACATGTCCAGGTAAGAATATTCTTAAAATAAGTGAGAAGTGGCAAAGGATTTTGTGTGGTTTTTTTCATTTGTTGTTTTTCTTTTCATTAAGTGAAAAGAATTTATGTTACTTTGGGGAAACGGCTCAGTAATTTCCCAAATATACTTGGGAATTCCATGATAAAAGAAAAAATTTTCACTTAAACTATTTGCTATTTTCAGCCTAAGCAATTGTGGTGCTGCTGTTCATTGGCACAGCTCTGCTCTCTGTTTCATTCCTTTAGAGCTGAAATAACACAAAAGAAGTTACAAGAGCTTCTCTGCATTTAAATCGGAGTAACTGAGGTGGAACCTCCATCCGTTGCCTTTTTGCAGACAGCCTAATTTCTGGTCCCATTGAAAGCACCGTGTGCTTTGTCGTTGGACTTAATAGAGCAGATAAATCACCATCAGCTCAGAAAGGAGACTTCTTCCACCAAAGTTAGTGGAGTTACTAAACTCAAGACATTCTTTTGTATAAAATATCTTTCTCTACAAAGTGTTTTGTTGAAGGTTTCAGCCAGATAGAGCTGTTTCAATGGAAAATTTCAACCCAACAGTTTCTTGCATTCGAGACTACACTGGCACATACAGCAGCCAAAGGTTAGGTTGCCCGCCTGGCACGTGGCAGACTGCAGTGAGGACACCAGCAGAAAGCTATCCTCGCATGGGATTCTTCCCATTTTTCATTAAAGGTTTTGACAGGGCTCAGTTTTGTTCACATATCTTGAATTTGTATAGTGGTTATTTTGTCCAGGACACTGGAGATCAGCACTGGCCCCCCAAGACTGTACAAGTACAGCACAGTCCTGGTACAGTCCCACTGGTGATGAAGTTATCATAAGAGTAACAAGTAAGGTTTATAATGCTAAAAAATATGAGACTCTCCAAGGGGCTTGTTTATATCCTTGTCCTTGGGGACAGGTTTATTAAGAAACAGAAGAACAAGAGGCTGAAATTAGAACAAAATCTGGCAAGAGTTGTCTGCCCAGCTCTTTGCAGATATGGGAGAGAAACTTGATGCTCCCTCCAGCTCCCCTTAAGCTACCATTTGAGATTTCTGCAAGACGTCTGGTGTCCCTCTGAGATCTCTGCTGACTGCTGTGTGATGTTTCTTCAGGTGATCTCCAATGTCTGCCCTGTCTGTTCACCAGGCTCTGGAAGTGAAGGATCTAGGAGCATGTGCATAGAAGGTCAGATTTTCTTTTTTTATTGAAAAACCAAAGCTGGAAGATTTTATTAGAAGTTGAGAGACTTTCAGTCTTTGTGTCTTGGAGCAGAGGTGGTTTCATTTTCTTTCTAAAAAGCTGGAAAGTTCCAGAAAAAATTTAATCCTCTCCCCAAATAAAAAAGGCTTATTTGAAAACACCTTTAGTAACAACTCAATTCTCTTTAATTTCCTCTTAAACATCTCTGTTCTACCTCTTATCCAGTGTTGTTAGTTCAAATTCAGCTTCCCATTTTTGTGACTCAGGTCAGGGAGAAAGGGATTAATTCATTAACCACCTGTAAACACCAATAAAAGTACTCTTAACAGTGCATTTCACCTGAGAATCTCGAAGAATCTTACTGGCAGTAAAATGCAGGTGAGGGGATAAAATGCCCCAAAGTCACCCTTTTATTGAACATGTCTTGACACACTTCACAATAATTTCTTATCAACATTATTGTGCATTCAGTGGGTAAGGGAATCACAGTGACTCACTTTGGGGACAGCACATTATGTCTATCCACAGCTCAGAAGAAACCCAGGAATCCTAATTCCCAATCTCTTTGTGTAATGACAAAACTTTCTGTAGTGAAACGTTAGTTGTTGGAGTCACTCCTTTGCATCCTAATGCATAAATATCCACCAGTTAATAGCAGCATAATGGAATAAATTTGCCAGGTCTCATGAAAATACACTGACTAAAACATTTGATTAGGACTAGTTTAAGACTTCAGAGGATGTCTTTAGCTGCTGGTAAAGATAAAAGCAATCATAAAAACTAAGTGACTCTCAGTTTGAAGCTGTATTCTTAAGCTTTTAAATGCTTTAAAATGAGATTTCTATATTCACACCAGCACATTCCCTCTAATTATCAAGTACTTTTTGGTACAGCACACTTTACAAGTAACAGGGCAAAGTTTCAGGGCATTGTGTTTTTGCAAGTTGAAAGCCATTAACATTTTAGAACTTCTTCACAATGGGAAAATTGCACTGGTATAAGGAGTGATTTTTCTGTGAGTATAGTTAAATCTGTGCCAGCCAATCTGTGGGTGTTCATTTTTCATTTAAGAACTGTTTATTTTCCCTTAATTTAAATCAGTTGAGAATGCATTCAAGTTGAACTAAATGCAGTCCCTTGAATCCCAAACACATACATCCCTATAGCTCTTTGTACTGCCTAAACGTTATTGTTTCTGAGGCTGAAGTAAACCAGATTGATGCAACAACCCAATGCAGACAAAGCCTTACTCAGAAACACCACGGTCGCCTCCGACTACCCAAATACCAGCGCCTTTCCCAGGCTGATCTTGTAACGTGTTGCTTAAAAGAGGACATGAGCACAGGGCATCCCTGACAGGAAGGGTGCAGGGTCCTGCTCCAGGCTCTCCCTCTTCGCTCACTCTGGATGATGACTTATGCCAGGGCACGTGCGCAGCCAGCCCGAGAGACGTGTGACATAATGCAAAGGAAAAGACACCACATATTTAATTATATGGCACTCCAAGGAATGCTCTCATATTTTCAAGGAGGTTTATTTTAAGCAATGTGTGAGACAACCTCACAAGATGCTCATATAGCAGGCAGCGTGTGTCAAACTGTGCTCTGGAAATATCCTACTCACTTGAAATCACGTTTAAGAGTATGACTACCAAATTAGATAGCTCCTTAAATATTTGTTCCTTTTGCAAGGTTTCTCTCTCACTTTTTCCTCTGAAGGGATGATGGGAAAATCGCAGGCCTGCTCAGCTGAACCAGGGAGAGCTAGCCTTCCTTTATTTCTAAATCAAGGCAGTTTTCCCCTATTGAGACATAAACGACTGAACAAGAGGATGTGACCAGTGATACTTGATTATTCATGACTCTGCTTGTGATCTTAATTCCCTTATTAACCTGACCCCATAAAATAAATTAGACATCAAAATGTCGACAGATGTGACTAGAGCAAAGGCCCCGCAGGGTTATGCCCTGAAAGATCCCTCTTATACGCTATTTACTTTTCCCAGTGTTTGCTAATCTACTGTTAGCTGACAAAGCTGGTTATCCGATTCTTGCAGATAACTATCATAAATACTCACCAAGCCGCTACCTGCATCTACTGCGAGGTTGTGCTGTTATTAAACTTTGTATTTGCACGTGGAAAATAAGCAAAACCAATCCTCAAACCGTTCCAGCCTAGCAAAATCCCAGACCCCCATCCTTCTTTCTGCAGGACCAGCCAGAGTGGCATGGCGCTGCTGGGCACGGGGCTCCCACCTCTGCAGGAGCACCTTGCTGCACGCTGCTGACCCACACTTAGCACTCAGCCGTCAGGGCTTCTCATTGCCAGCTGCCCCCACGGCTTTGGCCGGCCCCACAAGAGCTGCAGGAGCATGTTTGAATGTGCCTTCGTTGACCGTGTTACAGTTTCCTTCCACATTTATGAAAATGTAATTGGGGACCAGCATCTGCAGCTGTGTCAAGCACCAGATGTTATCTGTGTTGAGCAGGTTTCTGGTGTGCTGGGTCACTACCATGCTGGCCACAGAGGGAAAACAATAAACGCCTGAGCCTGCATAAGGGCACTGGTGGGGAGACTGGGAAAGCTGGAGATTTTCCTCACATCTTGCTATCTGACTGGGGCGAGTAGTATACAAGAAATCTTCATCTGACTCTAACGTTTCCCCAGATCTACACAGTACGTTTCTGCTCTCACCTGTTTGAGTGATGTTCTTCAGCTAAGCGCCTAATTTTGTCCTCGGGGTGGTTCATTAAGCCAGGATTCATGGTGCATTGCATCCTGTTCCCATCTGAGATGCCCTTAACATTCCAGCTGCTCCCACGTAATGAGCAAGGCTTATGGATTGAGCTCAGGGTGATCTGCGCTCTGGTTATGTCTGTGATGTGTTAAGCCCACCTGGGCAAACTTGGTTGTATCTAGCAATATGGGGCCAAAATCCAGTACAGCCCTACTGTGAGAGTCAAAGCATCAGCGAAATGGTACTGCAGTATTGTTGTCTTGCAGTAAATGAGTGCTGACTCTTGCGCCCTGATATATGGTCACATGTGAAATAGAAGAGTTGAAATCTCTTGCTCTGAAGTGAAAAACCCCTGTGTCTTCAAATGCCAGAACTTCAGAGGTGTTTGAAATACAAATCAGGCGTTTAGTAGCTTAAGCCTCATTCCTAATTGAAATAAGTGAGAACGCCTATATTCTTTACTAGTGTTGGTGTCATAAATATCTCCATTAAGTAGCAATTAAGCTGCTGGGATTTGGGCTGTATGCCATTATAAGAGGTAATTATAAAAGAATTGGATTAATTAGTTCCTGAATTATTTATGTAGACATAAATATTGCACATGAGATCAGTATTAAACAGGATACTGGAATGAAGATAGGGAGGGACCGATACATTGATTTATGCTATTTCTTTAGTTCTTCCTCACTAAAATACTAGAAAAGTTGAAGTTTATTAAAAACTAACTATTCCCACTGTTAACGTGCATACGTCACCTTATCAGCTTTTATAAAAATATACTCCCCTGATAAAGCCATTCTGTGTGCTTTTGTAATCTCTCCAAGTCACCTCAAATAGTAAGCATTGAGAGTTCTCTCTTGTCAATACAATGAAGTCAATCTTCTGTCTGTTGTGGTATAATTTAGAGCTAGGGGAAATGACTGATTTCACAGATATTAACTTTATTGAATATACAAACAACAGATGTATTATAGGGGAAAGAAATTTTGTGTGAGCAGCACAAAGAACTCCAGCAATCAGCAAATTCAATCTGCTTTTGACACTACAGCGTTCCCATAGTCTAACGGTGCTTGTCAGCTGTAAAAATAATATAATACAAAGATGTGGCAAAGTGAAAACAGGCAGGCTATTTAGTATGCAAACAGCCAAGAACCTTAAACAGGAGACATTTATGAAAACAAAAAATATGGTTTGAAATAAAATTATCATCTCCAAATTTATCTGTTTTCATGTTTCAGGGCACAGCTTGATGGGGTCAGGAAGAAATTTCCTGAAATGTAAAATACAGTGTTGAAGTGGGAAAAGGCCACACTGCTACTCATGGGGCAGACTGAGCAATGGGGAAAATGTGCCTGCACCTTTGTGGTCCTTCCTATGACCACCCTAGGGCAACCAGACTGGCTAGCAGGAGTAGTTACCTGGTATAAATACATCAATCATGTTTAATGGATCTCTCTTTTGCTGTCTTTCTGTAAGATAGATGGAGAAACCCTCTAATACTGCAGTGGCAGGTTCAGACAGGGGAGGTGGTGCAGGCAATGGCTGGCACCCTGGGGAAACCCGCAGCCAGGGGAGATGGAAAGCAAAGTGTCAAAGAGAGGATCTTTCCCTTGTCAAAATGGTCCGCAGCGGCAGGTGGAGAACTCGTGTGATGTGTGCAGGGAGCCAGGCTGCCTGCAGACACACTGGCAAGCAGTTTTCTGGAAATTAAAATTTTCTCTCATTTTTCTGAGCCTGTGTTGCACTGTAGCTGGTTGCCCTCGCTGCTTTTAGGAGCTGTAACCAGCTCATCTCTGAGTGTATTTGAAGTTTTGTGCATTTCTGAAATGCGGGACACGAACTGCAGCAGACGGGGAGAGGTTTTTTGTGTTCTCTAGAGGAAAAGACTTGGGGGGAATATTTTGGGCCATGACCCACTGCATCAAAACCAATTTTTCAGCCCTTTCATGGGAGCTGAAATACTTGAAAATGACATGCGAAAGTAAGTTGTGGACCTGGAATAGCACAGTCTGAAGTTTCTTCGGTAGCGGTAAGCATAGAAAGAAATGGAAATGCTAACAGACAGCTTCTGACAGGCCCAGTTTTTCAGCTTGATTTACAAGGCTCTCAATGTGCAATAAATCACCCACTCCTAAGTACAAATTAGCACAGTCTGAGTGGCTTGGTACAGCTCTAGAAGTCAAGACTGAAGTGACCGGTCTCAGCCGTATGTGCATTTGGTGATTCCGCAGAGATGATAATGATTATTTTCTGGGCTCTTACTTCTGATGGCTACAACTTTCTTTTGGGCTGTCACCTGAGTGCCAGTTTCTTTAGTTTTAGCTGCTCAGTCGGCGGGACCAGTAGAAGACGAAGCAAAGGCAGCCCCAAGGGTACAGCACGGGTGTTGTATATATCGTAGTTGTGGTCAGCTCTGTCACCACCGGCCTCGTCTCCCTTCCAGGAGCTCCAGAAGAGTAGGATTTGGACCATGTACCAATAAAGCAATGGGTATTGCTGAGGCTGAAGTCAGACTGGCTGTTATGTGCAGAGCTGGTCTAAAACACAGGCTGGAAAAGTTACCTTGTAGGAAAGGCAGTATTGTTAATGTTGAAATCTCAGGTTTCTGGCAATTTGACAGTTTTTAAAGGAGGAAGTCAAAACAAATCATTCTGACTTGCTTGGGTGAATTAATTTCATTTTGGCTTATTAAAATGGTCAATCTGTTTACTACTTTGCATAAGACAGTATTTTAGAATGTTTTGACATTATTGAAATGAAATGGTTCAACATTATGGAAACAGAACAGTTTTGTGTCTTTGTCTCATGAAAGAGTTTGCTTTTCTCTTAATAGTGATAAAAAATAAATTTTGAGATGTCAGTATTTCCCCTGAAATTCAGAAATTCAGCTTTCTGGAAAGCTTTCATTTTACATCAGATGAAAACTTTCCTGCACCGGGAAAACCCTCTGTCACCCACCTTTGGTGAGATTTCAATCTTTAAGTCGCCTTCCCTGGTGGAAAGCAGCTAGAATAAAAGTCAGATTTAGGGCCTGGGAATTGCTGGGTGTAACTGCTGGTGTGGAGTTTGCTGGTGGAACATGTGGAGTGATATTTAGTCAAGTGAGTCCTTTTGTCTGTGTCTCACTTACTTACCTACCTGTTAAATGGGACCAGCACTGGTTATTCAGTGCATCCTCAGGAAGCACGGAGGTTGGGCTAACACTCCCCCAAAAGCAATTCTATGGTAAGACTGTTCAAGTGTGCAGCTTGACCTTTATGTAGCATTGAATCCTGTTGGCTTCATGCTCACTTTGGTCCCTGGTGATGCTGAATACCCTGGCCCCATGCTAGTTGTGATCCTGTTTCAGGTTGTGAGCTTGGAGGATTAATGGCACCTCACTGTGTGGTCTGGGATCACGCTCTTCCCTCCCAGCTGGCTACAACAGAAAGGCTTAAATACACATACAAATATAAACGGGGTCTGCAGACAAATGTAAATGTTTGTACAACACATCTGCGAAAGCCAGTTGATAGCTTCCCAACTGCAAGCCAGCTTGTGCCAATACGGGGACCAGGCTGCTCCTGGGCACATCCTGCCTCTTCTCTCTGCTCTCCTGGGCTGGCAGCGAGGTGCTGTGGTGGCATGTTTGTTACCTGAGATGGGTGAGACGTGGAAGGGAAAAGTTTGTAACTGGCTTAATACATGTATCAGAGACTCACACAAGCCTCTGCAGCAGTCATCTGTCTTCCCATGTCATGGTTAGGAAACTGAGCCACAAGGCAACTCACCCAAAATCACAAATGCTCACTCCAGACCCTGTGGATCAGCTCTTTTATATGTCCAGGTTGTGGTGCTGGTGAGGGACTCGGAGATCAGCCAGGGGAGCGTCAGGGAATGGCTGAGAGTTAAATATGAGCTTCCATTTTTATGTTCCAGCTCTTCTCACCTCGAAAGCCAACAGTGCCGCGCAGTCAAGAGACTTCAGCTGAGGACCTAACATATATTCTTAGGTCCCTTGGCCTATGGAATTGGATGACACCATTGTACGTGAGTGGCTTAAACCAGTATCTTTCACACTATCTTTACTGATATGATTTAAACACCGATACAGTCAGTGTGTCTCAGATGGCGGGCTGTGATTGCTCAAGCAACGCAAAATGTTTGGTTTCTTTTTTAAAAAAAAGTGGAAAGTGAATGGGGTGGAGGGGTATCAGATGGCAGCAGTCATTCAGCAGCTCAGATGGGGAAGTGATATCTGTAATTACTCGTTGCAAATGTTTACACTATCCAGGATACTGCTGACTCTCTTTAATTGCTGGAAGAGCTTAGTTCCTGCAGAGCAGGAATTGAACATAGATGCCTGTAACAGTCATTTCTGCCAGCTCTTATGCCGATGCTTTGTGGATGAGACAAAGTCCTTTGGGAACTGGGAATGGGTATCGCGCAGCTCACTTCCACTTACCACCTTGGCTTGCAGCTGGTTCTTCAGAGGAGGTGTTGATGCCCCAATGCCCGAACTCATCTCCATGCCTGAGCCGACCCGGTGGGGCCGATGGCGCTGAAGGAGCCGGTCCCAGCCCACCGCCCCGGCTTGGACGCACGGCCCTGTGTCAGGAGAGCTGCTCAGCCACAGGGCAAAGCGTCTTACAAATACAATGCAAGCAGTCTTGGCTCTTCCAGGTGTCAAGGCATCCACCTCAGGAGCGACATCCCACTTGCCGAAGCCGATGGTGAAATCGGCCTCGCACACGAGGGTGCTTCTTTGAATCCCCGGCCTGTGCAGCTGTGAAAGGCAAGAAGCTCTGTCGGAAAGTTTGGTTAATATTATTTATAATAATATAAATGATTATACAGGACGGTGGGCAGGTGACTGCTGGCCTCCCTGGCACCACGGGGAGACCGCAGACTGCGCTACGGCCATTGTGCTGGGGAGGCCCTGGCCGTAAAAACAATGTTATAGGGTCTTTGGCCTTTTTTTGCCAGGTGAAGCTGGCGGCGGAGGAGGGCCCGAGCGGGACGCTGGAGGTCCCCCAGCTTCCCAGCGGCGGCGGGCACCAATCTCAGCTGAATTTTGCCCAAACCGAGCCGAAAGAGGGGAGCTGCCGCCGGCGCTGCTGAGGAGGGCGGGAATCCCGCCGGGCCCCGCGCTGCAGCCGCCGCCTGCCGCCGCCAGGTGGCGCCCGCGCCCCGCCGCCGCGCCGCGCCGCGCCGCCCGCCCTCCGCGCTGCTCCGCGCTGCTCCGCGGTACCGAGCCCCGGAATCACCCCCCAAAATCATCCCGCAGCTGCGGAGCGGGGTGCCCACTGGCCTTTGGGGCGACGTCAAGGACTTTAATGTTTACTATGGACCCCATTCCGCGGGGTTTTGGGCAGAATTGCTTTCTGCCGCAGCTCCGCGATTGAGACTTCACGCGTGACAGCAGCCGCGGCAGTCGGTGCACGGAGTTTTTAGCCGCGTCCCTGATGGATGCCCGTTGTCACCGCTGAGGTTGTTTGAAGGTGCAGGCGGCGGCTGCCGAACAAGAGGCTCACACTTATTTCTCACTTGTTAATACATTACCGCTGTATGTTGCCGAGAATCGTATTTGTCTTCCTGCCAGTGCTACTGCTGAATTGCGGGGAAGAATATAAAAAAGCCTGGAAAACCTTTTTTTTTCTTTTGTATAGTTAAGAAGCTCTTTGGAAATTAGTATTCACGAGGGAGACTTGGTTTGGGTTTTTTTTTTTTTCCAAATCTACTGAATATCTGCCTGGCTTGAAAGCCCCAAGCGGGGGACATTGAAGCAGTCGCTTGTATTAAGCTTTATTTAACGTGGGGAGAGGGGGTCCCGGTTCCCTAATAGAAGCTGGGCTCTTGTAAGACAGTGGCTTTACCTCTAAAGCATTAACCCTACCGAAGCGGCAATGCTTCCTGCTAAATTGGGTTAGTACGTAACTCCTGACGCTCTGCTGTGGTGGGAGCAAGGAGCTGGACTGGCAGTAAAGGTTTCCTCTCCGGGTCTCAGTTTTGGCCTTGGATCTCCATGTCTCCTCCCCTGCACTGGAGGGATTCCAAGGGAGCCAGGAGGAATGGTAATGATGTTGAGAAAAACTCGCATTTTTTAGTGACAGGCACAGCTAGGAAATGCCTATGGCCAAAAATACAGCATTGCTTTAGTGAGCAAAGATGATGTGCATCACCTCATTGCTAAGTCTCCTGGTGCCCGTGGGGAGTTGCTCCCGGGAAGAAAAGGTGGAAAAGGGAAACTTTTCCCATTAGGAGAAGGTATGGATCTCCCAAGGTGTGGGATATTTTTACGTTTCTTTGCCCCAAATTCAGTGCTTTCTGGTGCCAACCATACTTCTGTACTGCTCATCTGGTGGGTGATCTCGTGGGGACAGAACCAGAACAAGGTATCACATGGGAGACTGGCTAGAGATGGGGCAGTGCCACCCCTGAAAGCCCTCCCCGAGAAAGAGGCTCCTCATCCAAACTACCAGGGGCCAAGGCGATGCCTCCCTTGCAAGCCTGTTGTCCTGGGCTTTTGTGGTGGTACCTCAGGATCCAGCTGCAGTTGGACAGGGCATGGGCGAGCTGGACATACTGGCATCTCCAACCCTGCAGTTGTCACACGTCTGAGTACACCAGGGACAAAGGAGAGCAAAGCCATATAACACATAACAGTTCAGTGCAAGAGCTAAGTGTAAATCTCAGGAGCTCAAACTCTCAGTCCCAGTCTATGACCTTTAGGAAACCTTTCCAAGTGCCACTTCACATGAAAGACTTTCTGCAGTATTTTTAGCTTGACTGGAAGAAGCAGACTTTACCCAGAAATTTTCTAAAAGAGGGGAAAAAAGATCCCTGGCCTGTTTGTGTGATATTTCTAAGCCCATCTCTAACACTCTGCAGGAGGCAGGGTTAAACAGGTGAAATGGGATGCTGTGCATTAAAATTGCAGCTGAAACCTTCTATCACTCATTACAGCTGTATTATTCTGCACCACTCCTGACAATTGAGGACTAAGGAGAAAGTGCACGGAAAATTGTAGAACAGCCATCTAAAACACTTAATGGGGCAGCAGTGACAAAAAGGAATCACAAACCCCCACTTTTTCCCCTTTTGGGCAGCTGTGAATGACTGCCACAAGCAGCAGCTGAGCTACAGGGTTGAGGGACCCCAGCACCAAACTCCGTGTCCCAGCGCAGGACCTGCCATCCTGGCTGGAGCATGGGGCTGCGTGCCCGGCCAACAGCCCTCTGTAGCGTGCCTTCACTTCTGTCTCAGCCTGCTGCCCTATGGAGAAAAGATGAACATTGTTTAGCACTTTAAAAAAAAAAAATGCTAGATAATGTAAAAGTGGGAACCCAGCTCTGTTTTCCAAAAGCCTCAGAGAAAAGACATGCCTCACTGCCTCTAAATTAGATCACAAATTTTCTGGCTGATGGCAGCATCTTAGTGTTCACCCTGAAGGCAAAGATCTGAACAAATTACGTTTTACTATCACAGGTTCATGTACCCATGCTGCATTGCCACTAAAGGTGGAGGAACGTACCTACGTGAAATGTGGTGGCTTTGGGGAACCCGGAGGAATCGCTGTTCTTGGGAAGGCCCAGCGGCGAGCAGCGAGGGAACCATTGCTCTGTGTGGGTGGTCGACAGTCTGTGTCACTTAACAGGTGTCACCAAATTGGTGAAATATAATACTCTGGGGGAGAAAAGGCATGTGATGGATATGTGTGCTGCAATCTGGAATCACTCATGTGGTTTATTGCCAGGCCCTTTATTCAATCAAATCCTTCATAAACATGGGAAGCGCTGATGTTGACATATGCTATCTACTGCATCTACGGATGTGCTTCTGCATCTCTTCCCTTGTCAAAAGCATTGTCATCAGCCCGAGATGTGCTCCAGCAGTGCTGAGTGATTTTGCTCACGGGGTCTCTCTCTCTCCTTGCTATGTGCATGCAGCTCTCGCTGATGCTCATGCATCAAAAGCAGGATCAGACCCTCAGGAAGCACAAGGTGACACTCTTGACAAAAGAGGAACAGATGCAGATGCGTTTCTAGTCCTGGCTCCGAACTGTTCCTACTAATTGATTGTTTCCCACCAATGTTTTCCGTAATGAGGCTGTTTTCTGAGCAGGAGGCAGTGACACTCCTGCCCTTGGCCATCCTCAGCTCAATAAGCTGCTCGAGCTCTGCACATGTAGCAGAGTGGGCCCAGGACTCCCACAGATCCAGACAGTGGGGTACATTTTCTTCAGCTCCTGAGGCTACACATCTCTGCAGAATTCAGGTATGTTTGATTTTATAGGCATTTGATGCTCCTGACAGGAGAACGCTAAAAATTAAGGAGATGGATGCACCCAAAATGGGAAAAAAATGCATTTGTTGTTCTGAATGGCAGCCCTCACTGGAGAATATCAAATGTAATTAGATGTATCACACTCCTGGAAGATAACTCCTGCCTGCCCCAACACCGCCTCCTGCGAGGCATAATCCTCAAAATGCCCTTTCTGTAGAGCTCTGCCCCTCTCTGTTGCTCATCCCATATGGCATGCAAGACCTTGTCTTTATTAGCACAAACATGTTCTTGAGCTGATGTGAGAGGAGACCCTTAACGAGGGACAGGGAAGCTCAGGTTTTTCACAAGAACCTGTAGACAACTGTGCATGCTCAGCTCCCTCCCAGGCTTGAGTTTGGCCACATGAATACAATAAAAACCTTAGTCAAGACTTAAGGCTTTTGCCCGCTTGGTTGACCTGATTCAAGAACAAACTTTTCCCCTATTGAAGACATATGCCAAAACTTCCCTCCCTTTGCCTCTTTTCATCCCTCCTCCAGGTAGCTTTGACCAGGATGGCTTCTCTGCAAGTCTGTGTGCCCGAGGTCCTCACCAGCTCCCTGGAGCAGCTCTACTCTCACAGACCCGTGTAGGACTGCTGCTTGTCCTGGTGTGCTGGTGCATCCAGGTCCTGTCCTGGACCTGCTGGGAGCCATCCCTGTTCAAGAGGCATTTTCGGATATAGGAAAGTACTTGTGGCTGCGGTGGATTATGTAGGCTGGCAGAGGAATGGTTCAGCTCTATCTTTAAAATAGGGAGGGTACGCAGTGACTTTGCTCCTCTGCCCTGCCCCTGTGCAGGTGTGTACATGTGTGTATGTGTGCATAGGAAAGGGATGTCTTGTTTTTTTTCCAGGGAAGCAAACTTTTTTTGCAGTGCTTTGAGACAGGCAAAGATAATACCTTCTCAAACATCCCTGAGTAATCCCAAATGGTACTGCTCTCTGAGTTTTTCTGTTTGTTTTATGTGAATGGGCTAGGGAATTTCACAACCAAACTTCAAAGGTTAAAACTAGTGAGGTCAGTAGGAAAATATGTGAATTCAACCTTCGGCTGTAGCTATGTAAACCACTTCATTTCATAAAGTTTGCGCTGAAATGACAAAAGGTTTGTATTTTCTGATTGTCAGAAGGACATAAACTTTGAGCGTGGGGAGGAAGAGAAAAACAGAGCTCAGGAAAGTGCTCTTTAGAGTTTGCTTGTGAGTGCACGCACTTGGTGTGAATTTTTTTCATGACAATGTATTTACAAATAACTCGACCTTCTCCAGGACTCCCCTGTTGTGTAGGATCCTGCTCTCCCTTATCTGTGCATTGATGAGAAACAAGGCGTAAGGGGTGGTGGTGCTGGGGTGAGGACCCCACCAGTCACTGTTGTGCCCTCAGGGCTGGCTCAGAGGGGAAAACCATCTTTTGGCTTTCCTGAGGGCAGTTCAGCTTCCGTGCATCCCTCCCAGAACCTCTTCAGGACAGCTCCAGAGCAGAATGTCCTGGAAATATTTGCTTTCCTATCCTCAACATTTTCTTTCAATGAGAAAAGCGTCCAAAGATCAGAGCAAGATACTTCCAGTTAGAAGGGGTATCGCACTCAGTTTGCGATGTGCGGGCTCAATGGTCACAGTCCGGCAGGTTGCACGCATGCAGCACGGCCCTGGGAACAACGGATGCAGAGCCACAGCAACACTCACTTGAGAAGCTGGACAAAATATTCCCACAGTAACACTGAAACGCATTTTGCTGGCGATTGTTTGTGTGCCCAGCCCTTCCACCTGCAGAGCTCGGCTAGCACCTAGCCAAGAGGAGCGCGCTGTGGCATCTCCCCGGCATTGCGGGTTTGCTCCTGTGTATGCCAGCGGCGGGGCAGTTTGTCTGGCAGGAGTCCCCGCTCCTCACTGGGCATGGTCTAGGGTGGGCTGATGTGAGGCAATGCTGCCCAAACTCTGATCTGCCTAGCTGGGAGCCAGCTCAGACCTGGACATGATGCTGGGCTTGAGCAAACGCTCTGTGGCCATGGCTGGAGAGCTAACCTGAGTCTGGTCACTTCTGAGCGTGAGCAGAGGGTGTTTAATAGAAACGCTCTATAATGACACACTGTATATTTTTTGCTGTGCCTTATTTTCCCAGGAATAAAGAGGGAATTAAATGTCTTTTCTCCAGCTTCCCATTATGTTGCGTTATTGCTGCTGTGTCCCTATGGGACAGAAACTCAGCTGCCACAATATGCAGGTACAGCAGAAGAGGGACCTGACATCAGCCATGGGTCACGGGGGTTGCTCTAGAGCAAATAGGCAGTAACACGGTTGTTGTTGACTGTATCACAACAATATAGACTGAACAGGAGCCATCGAAGTGGTTCTGCTGCAGTCATATCACCTGGTCTAGCAACTAAAAATACACCAACAATAAAAACTGGTCTGGTTGCTGTAATCACATTATTTTAGGCAAATCTCAGCTTTCGTTAAAAAAAGAAAAGAAAAGGTTAGGCTCTCATCTTCCTGAGCCAGAGAAAAGTTTAAAATGTTAAGCAAATATGACCCTGCATTTCAAAGATCGGAAGTTAGCTCCTACCCAGAAAAGCAAACACCATCCACAAACAATTGTTAAATGGTGTTATTATTTATTGATTTTTTTTTATTTTTTTAACTTCATGATTTTAAAGACAGCACTGTGATGCTGGAGCAACTGCAGTCAAGACTTTGATCACTGAAAATTGGCAATGCTTTGTAAACTGTTACACAGTCAATGAAGGTACTTCACAGCAGTTGGAAAGATCAAAATAGATCTTGGATTAACCTTGCTAATTAGTGCTAAATACAAAAAGCACGTGCACTGACCGCCATGCTGAGTTTCCATATTGAGGTCAAGAGAAACTGCACTGATATTCTTACTTTTTTCTGTTCTGCTTGCTACCTCTGTGCTACTGAATTATCCAAAATATCTATTGAGTTTGCACTGATTATACAGTTTCTTATGGTGTATGTTTGTTATGAAATTTATTATATTTCCTTATGCTTACTGTCTGAACTCATATTTATAGGAAAGAAAGGTCCTTTTGTGCCTCTACCATGTTTAATTTTGTAAAAAGGCTCTTCTGGGGACATGAGCAAGACCATGATGACATAGGTGCGTCTGGGACCATACTTCAGCATTAGAGTTTATACATTTAATGCACTATCTGGAGATTACTTAAACATGTGAATGCAAACGTTATATTCATTGAGTAGCAAATGGGTGAAATGTTGTGAGCCATCTTGGTGCGTCGTCTGCTGCCCCGTGGAAATGAGCAGCAGGGACAGGGAATACGTATTATTTTGGCGGGCGGGATGTTTGGGTAGGACTGCTTGCAGGGGCAGAGCCCTTCAGTGGGCAGGTGGCTGGGAGCAGGACCAGACCTGGCTCCTGTTCAGTCCTGGCATGGTCACTTGGCTGAGCTCTGGGTAATTAGGATGTGGCCACATTTGGGGAAGTCAGGGATGAAATTCTGCCATCAAACCATTGACACGTAACAGAGGTGACTGTGGTCAGGAGGGTTGTGGTCAACAGGGGGAGATGGGTGTCTACAGAGAGGATTTGGTTTGCCAAACAGCCACTATTTAAGAGCCTCAGTCAGGTGCCTGAGACTAGATAGGACAGACCAGACTAAAGTGTCAAAGATACCTTTAAAAGCATTGCATTTTTTTGTCTACACCATAATTTCCCTATGTAGTGGAGGCAATGTAGATGTACCTGCCTGGCTGGAGAACGAGGAAGCTAAATCCATTCATATTTAAGAGTCTCCTTCTCATTGCACATTTGGGTACTAATATCTTCCAGCACCTCTCTGCTCCTGAATGCCCTCATCCATAATTCAGCCATGTTTTGAGACTGGGGCATACTGTGATCCTGTACAACTTCTGCACATCACAGTCGGTGAAGAGGCTGTGAGCAGGTGTTGTTTTTTCCACAGTGCTTAGAAAAATGAACCCACACCCCGACCACAAGACGAATTGGTTGTAACAATAACTCCACTGATGTTAATGACAGGCTCAGCTTCTGCTGGCGTTTGCACTAGCGTAACTAATAGCAGAGCTTGCTCTTCAGTCCTTTCTTGGCTGTAACCATTCAGGTCTTTTGCTGTAGGGAAGGGAAGCTTTTCAGGATGGTTGGCTCATACAAGGACAATAATGATAGCTGTAATATTTTACACGTCTTCTGTTAACAGTGCTTGTTGGCAGGAGGGAAGAGGGAGGATATGATTTCTTTAAGCAATACCTTTTTAAGTGGGAAAGTATAACTAAAAAAGTGAGTGAGGTTTACCAGGAGCAAGTTAGAGTTTATTATTAATGTTGATTAGGTTTGTTCTTTCAGCTTTTAGAGTGTGTGGCTGAGTGATAAGGGATGTGCATGAATGTTTATTTGATTAGAGCCAGCGACTAAGTCCAGAGGGTGGTTGCTTTTGCTTGGTGCTTTTTAATAACCAAATAATTTCTTTGGTATCGTTTCATAGACAGCCAATATGAGTTGCATCATTTAAGGCAGTCGTCTGCCTCCTGGGGTTGTTTCCAATGAGGTGATGATTTTTTCCTGGCTTATTTGCTCATTTTTCTTCATGATGAGAAGTGGACTGTTGCCCTCTGATTGGAAAGAAGCTCTGAAATACCTGGCTCCAGCTTCGCTGGGAGCTATGTAGTAATTAAAAGATGGCCGGCCCAGTTAGGTAATAGTGTGTAAATGTTCAACTCTGATTTCTACTTGAAATGTATCAGATAGATTTGTGGGTGAATTGAATGCCAAGGGGCTCAAAATTATTTTTACCCTGAGGTAATCCCAGTCTGTAAACATTTAGTCTCTGGATATGCAAAGAGAGCTGCCCAAAAAAAGTGACTTTGAGGCGAAAGCCTGAAAAGATCTGACTCACAGCAATTGCATGCAATGAACTGTGGTCCTGGAGGGAAGTTACTGTGTCCGTGAACTTCAAGATGTACTCTGATTCAAGAGAATTTGTCCTGTGGTTGTCACCATCCTGTCTTTTCCAAAACACATATTTCTCAAAATGACCAGTATATAACTCCACTGCTGAATGTTTATAAGTGATCTCATTTTCTCAACAGACCTCCATAGCTAAATGAAATTATTCGTGTGTGTATGTATTTGGAGGATTTGGGCCACAGCGTTGACTGAAGCTATGTTCTCAAAATAGTAAGTTTTACAAGAAAGTCTGCTTACTCTGCTAGAAACGTGGTTGATGGCATCCAGCTCTGCGTTATGTCTCTGCACTGAAATGTGGTCTTCAAAGCTTCAGAGGGTTGTGCATTTCCAATTATGTGGGATGCTTGCACAGGTTATCCTGTCAGCTAGAGGCAGAAAAGGCAGTTTTCTATTGCAGAGAGATTCAGGAAAATCCAAGTAAATTAGGAAAAGAGCACATATACTTGGCCCCTGGAGATAGCTAAGATGTGTTGGGTCCTGCTCTGTTTCGATCACGTGAGTCACTTTTTTTCCTTTTGCTGAGGGGTCCCTGCAATTGTACTGCTTCATCTTCATTCAAAATAACCTAGGATGGAAAAGTTGAGTAAACCTGAATTGGGGTTCCCCAGCATCCAAGGTCAACTCTCATCACATATGTCACTCCATATAGTCGTTCCAGAAGTTCTCATATGGAAAGTAAGCCTGATTATTTGAAACATTTTGGGTAAGAATAAGAAGTTGTTTTTCAGTGTCAGTGTTTTATTTTGGCGCATATTCCACTGCTTCTGACGTCTTCACTCTCAAGTCATAGGTACTAGACCCTTCAGCTTCTTTCAGCTGAACACTTCTACATGTTCGTTTTCACTCCATCTTAAAAAAAAATTCTGTTTCTTCTTATAGTAATCCTTAGCCACTCTGGAGGGAAGAACTATTACCATAATTTTCCAGTTTGGCTGTAAGAAAATAGCATCAGTACTGAGTCAGGCATGGCTGTGCAGGAACCGAATGGTGCCTCAGCGAGGCTGGTGGGCCTGAGGGTCTGCTGAAGGCAATGGCAAAACCCACCCAGGATGTCAGTGGAGACGAGATTTCTTTTGTCCAGTTGAGGGATCTGAGAGGGAGGCATGACTCAGGCATGCTGTTGGTTTTGACATGCCTGCGTCTTGTGACCGCGATAGTGCCATGCCAAGATGTGTTGATTTGGAAGTTGGTCCTGCCCATAGGATGCCCCAGCCTTCTGCAAGCTCTTAAGTGAAGGTAGATGTATTTTGTCCAGTTTCCAAGGTCACCCCTGCCCACAGGATTCCTTATTTAAAGGATGTGACTCTTATTTAAAGGACAAATTTCCACCATTTTTATGTGGGAGCAACAGGCACTGCAGAGATCTCTCGTGGTCTTGAGCTAACCCCTCTGGACTAGCTGTAACACTTAGATAATTTAATGTACAAAGCTTCAGGTTGTCGTCATTATGTTCGTTCATGTAAAGTACTTTATACTTTAGGAACAATTTGGCCGAGGCAGCAGGGATACTTCTGTGTAAATATGTCATGAGATCAAGCTTTTTAATGTTCATAAAAAGACAGGATATCAATGTAAAGTCTCGTCTGTCCAATGCATCTGAGGTCTGCTGATTTATGAAGTACTGTAAATTGCAATCATATAAGCCTGTAACACTCTGGCAGCTATTTAAATAGCAAAACTTTCTTCCAAAAACATGATATATGGAAGACGTAAAAGTTTTAAAGCAGAAGTCTGCCTTAATAGGCAAAGAGTATTAGCATTCATTTACTGACAAGAAAGAGCTGATTTTCCTTACAAGAAATGCTCCTTCCATAGCCACCACATGCTTAGTATTAATCAAATCATAGCTTTTCTACTGCCAAGATCCTGGGTAAGATTCGCTTGCAGGAGAGTTGGAAAGGTTAATATTCTCTGAATACTTGGGTGACAGAGCTGAGCAGTCAGGGCAAGCACTGAATTTCTGATCCCCAGTAAAATCAAAGGCCAAGCACTCATTTGCTGGTGAAACCAAATGAGTACTTGCAACCAGGAGGGAAATGGAAGAATGGCAAAATAAATCAAGCTGAAGTGTCAGTTTGCAGCGGGAAAGTCCAAGGGCCAAACGTCACCCTAAGTACACTGCTGTTCACCAAGGATTTTCTATTAAACGCTGTCTACCTCCAGACGTTGTTTCACGTGGTTCCTGTGGGAGGGGGATGCCAGCAGGCAGAAGTGCAAGTGCCTGCCAGTTTTAGGTGCATTAGATTGGCACTTCTGAGATGATAAAAGACACATGAGTCTCATGAGATGGGAATAGGGGATTCAAGCAGTCTGGCTAACTCGCTCATGTTGGTGCAGAACCCTTTGTTTGCAAGTAAGCTGAAGTCTTCAGCATTTAAAGTAGTTCTTATCTTGAAGGCCACAATGAGAAGGAAATGACTGCTTATAGATAGCCTGCTCCAGGAAGCAATGAGGAGTAGCAGAGCACAGGACAGGAGTATGCACTGCTATGATTCTAATATCAGAAATTAATTGCATCTCAGAATAAGAAAGATAGTGATTTCCTTTGTAACAAATAGCATAGAGAGTAAAGATATTTACAGAGAGAAAAGCATAACTAAAAGGTAGTTCTTGCTCTTTAACTTTTCACTGTAAATTTTCACTGTAACTCTAACTTTTCACTTGACCCCTGATCAAGAGACTCTTCAAAATGAAATTAGGTTTAACTGGGATCCTTTTTAGTTCACTAGATCAGCTTATAATTTTGAGTATTTTAGGAGAATAAATATCCTGCATAAAAGGGTATTATTCCTATTATTTTATAGGTGTGCTACATGTGCTCATCATCCTAAATGACTGGCCCAAAACTGCACGAGACATCTGCAACAGGGAGAGACTTGGAAACAGACCTCTAAAGATAGAGAGCAACGTGCTGGTTGGATGGGGATCACTCTGGTCTAAATGAGGCCAGTTTGGTAACGCAGGTAACTAAGTCTTGGTTGTGGTACCATTGGGTTTCTTGCTTTTAGCACTGACAAAAGGTTGGAAGGAAGAAATGAAAATCCTGCTCTTAAATGTAAGCCTAGCACTGAACACTTGACTGAGCTGTGTCATCCAAGGATAAATGAGGCTGCTGGAGCCTCTAAAATAATTGCTCACTAACAATGCTAAGTGCAGTGTACATCTTATCAAACAAAAGCCTGTCTCTTTTGCACAGGTAAGACTCACATTTAATTTCCTTTAAGCCCAAGTCCCTATTATCCTTCACGTGTAACAAGATAACTGCTATGCTGACATTAAGACTTGGAAAGGCCACCAAGAGGCCTCTGGGAATTGTGCTGTGGAGGAGAAGAAGTCTAAAGCAGGGAGGGTTCACACATACAAGCTCAGCATTTTTCATAGAAAGGTGTTGTTACATTCGTTAAGCCTCCCTTGTCCTGCTTTCTTGTGCTGAAGGAGAAAAGGGCTGTCATAGCTGCAAGTGTGCTTTATTTAGCGCTGGCTTAGTCAGGCTGTTTGTAAGAAACCAAACTGGGGGGAAGACAAACCTGCCTGATTAGTCATTCCTGGGACCAGTAAAACGATGCTTGTTTAACCTGCAGGCTGGCTCGTGGGGTGCAGGTATATACTGTCCTGTATGTCACATGCATGAGCTGCACCTCATTTAATTCTGATTTCAGTTTTAAGTGAAAGATTCTGAAAAGGAGATGCAAAATTTTTGACTGAACATATGGTGCTCTTTTCAGAGGCTGATTATCTCCCCATCTCCAGGCCAGATTCTCAGCAAATATTAATTTCTATACCTCACCTAAATTTAGGGATATAAGAATTTGACTCATAAGCTTGAATTTCTCTTCCAACACAGGAATTTTTTACCAGTGAAAACATTGAGTTTTATTGGATTAAAAGAGTTGAAGACTGAAGTTTAAATTGATTTTTACTCTAGAAGTATGGTGCGGAGTCTAGTAAGCATTACCATGCAACCTGTCACCAATCTTTATCTCTGTCATGTCAGGACAAGCAAGCTCCTGTGCTTTAGACAGGGTCTGGAGAAGAGCCCATATCCCATATAAGCATCACACTCAGGGCCATATCTCACAAGTGGCCTAGATACATGTGATGCTATGGTGAAGAAAGCTCCTTTGAAATCTGGCCCAGAGAAGACATGGGTGGGTTCATCTTAGTCCAAAGCTCTGTTTTTACCAACTAAGATTCTTGAGACTTGTGTGCTATAAAAGGTGAGAAATTGCCAAAAGCTTGTCTGGTATCGAATCTGATGCTTTTTTGCAACTTCTCTGAAATATTTTTTCAGTTTCTTCCCAGCTGTGGGTCTTGTTGTATCCTGTTTGCACAGACAGCTGCACCCTTCCACCGGGCTGGAGACAGTGGTATTAAGGCTGATAGTATCCTCCGTATGATAATGTCCGACCACATCTTTCAGAGACTGCTGAAGAAATATTTTCGGTGGCTATTTTCTTTTAGGTTTATATTGGAGACTGCACCTCATAACATCAGCTTGAATCCTGAGCACTGCCACAGAGCCAATCCTCAAGGAACAGATGGATCACTTTAATAAAATCATGACGTTTCCCTTAAACCTGTTAGGAAGAAGAATATTGTTTTGGGGCAATGATTTTCTTTTAAAGCTTTAGAACAACTTTCAATATTGCTTATAGTCCTGTGTTTCCTCCCACAGGATTTCTCTTTTGGGCTCTTTCAAATGTGTGTGAAGGCCTTCCCATCAATGTGAATAGGCTAGATGTGGAATCATTTCCAATGCACTGTCTTCTGACGCATTGCATTTTCTGCCTTTTGAGCTGGTCTTCCAGTTGGCAACAGAAGGCAGCACAATACTGTATTAACTTTATTGTCATGAGAAGTCGCTTCTCTTAAAAGCTTTTTCTCACAGCTAAATTCCCAAGCTGGAGACTTGGATAAAAAAAAAAAGATTTCTTCATCTGGAGCCAAATACACAGTCATTGTTTTCAAATACCTTTTAGTTACTGATGTGATGTTCATGCACAAGAATGTACAGATTAGACCATAAAGGAAAATAGGAGTGCTCACGCTTGGTTAGAATTACTGCTTTGCACAGCAAATCATAAATATAATGTAATTTTGCTGCCATTGGTCATATTGTTTGCTCCCTGACATTTTGAGTTTTGCTGGGGCAGCAGCTAAAGTTTTGTGCTCCAAATCCTCGAGCCTGTAACAGTAAATCAAGAAGAACCTCTGGTAGTGGAGGCAGCAAAGGTTCATGAAACACAGCTGAGCCTGGTGGCTCGATTTCATAGAGATAGGGGTCTGTAAGAAGTAAGTTCCTTAATGTTAGGCAGTGTCAAGCTATGATGCACACACAGAGCTGTTTTATTCAACTGCATTTAGGTGTATTGTTGGTTCCAATAGGTATGCACTGAAGTTTTAAGTTTTCTACAACTGTCAGTGGTAGGTGGGAATGCCAGCATGGGAAAGGGGTCTCAGCTGGTGGAGCAGAATTCAAGTGTGTGCTAGTGCCGGAGCACTCGCTCACATCAAAACCAGTATGGTCTCTATTTGAGTTAGATGTGGTGGAACTGCAGCTGTGAAAACATGTCTAGATATTTTTCACTCCTAGGTGTTGTGGTTTGGCCCCAGCCAGCAGCTAAGCACCATGCAGCCGCCCGCTCACTCCCCCCTCAGTGGGATGGGGGAGAGAATCGGAAGAGCAAACGTAAGAAAACTCGTGGGTTGAGATAAGAACAGTTTAATAATTGGAACAAAATAATAGTAATAATAATAATGAATTGTAATGAGAAGGAAAACAACAAGAGAGAGAGAGGAACAAAACCCAAGGGAGGGAAAAAGAGGGGGGGAAAAAAAAAAAATACAACCGCTCACCACCCGCCGACCAACGCCCAGCCAGTCCCTGAGCAGCGATCGCTACCCCCCGGCCAACTCCCCCAGTTTATATAGTGGGCATGACGTCATATGGTATGGAATAGCCCTTTGGTCAGTTTGGGTCAACTATCCTGGCTGTGCCCCCTCCCATTTCTTGTACACCTGGCAGAGCATTGGGAAGCTGAAAAAGTCCTTGACTAGTGTAAACACCGCTTAGCAACAGCCAAAACATCAGTGTGTTATCAATATTATTCTCATACTAAAATCCAAAACACAGCACTATACCAGCTACTAGGAAGAAAATTAACTCTATCCCAGCCAAAACCAGGACACTAGGTAGAGCCAAAAAAGCTTAAACTGGGATTTGGATATTGCAAGTTTGCACTTAAGCTCCTGAAAATCTCTATTAACAGCCATGTAACCATAGATGTCTTTGAACACAGAAAGGATTCGGGGTCTCAGGTTAATTGTTCGTACGCAAATTTTGCATTTGCAAAGAAGCTGATCTATTTCTCTCCGCTTCAAAGCTCAGGCTGGTTTGGGCACCATCTAAAAATGCCTTTTACAGGCACACCAGATCTCCCTTGGCACAAACCACATCCAGAACAGCCCATGGCTTTACCTGCAGAGACCAAAGCCTAAAATACTTCGAAGAAAAAGACTAAAAAAATCTGTCAGAGGAGAAAAGTGGTATCAGCACCTGCTCTACATGAGAGACCGTGTTCATAGGGAAGGGGAATCTGGTGTCTCCAGCAAGGATGGGGCTGTACGTGATGCTCATCCCTTTTAGCTCATGATTACCCTACAGGATAGCAGATATCCCCATGATAAACTATGCCATTGACTTTGTTTTCAGGAGTTGTTCCATGTTCATACAAAAGGGAGGATTAGTATGCTGCTGTACTGCTTTAGTGATTTATACTAGACTTGGAATAATGAGACTTGGAATAAGGTTTTAGGCAGTTCTTAGTTGCTTTCAACACCAGCCAGAACTGAGTAATTCCTTTGCCCCATGTGTGCTTCACACACCAGTAGCTCAGGTCACATGCTGAGTTTGTGCTTCTTCTGGTTGGTTTGTTTGTATCTGGACTCTCAGTATTATCAGATTCTCTGAATTCTTGACAATTCTTTTGTTTTCCAATAATCCTTTGCTTGCTTTAGTTTTCAGCCAACCCATTCATTTTCATCAGTTTGGAGTAAACAGCAAAAACATCTCCCAGAAGAAAAGCCGTCCTTGGGCTGTAGCAACTGCCTGAGAGAAGGCTGAGGATCACTGCAAATGAGGAGTTTGGGGACCACAGCAACAAGATACATGGAGATGCGATTGGTACTCGAATAAAGTGAGAGAGACAAACGGTTTGCTCCCAGGTCAGTGCTGTTTTATGCTCCTCTTATGTTAAAAAAAAAAGAAAAAGCTCAAGGATTGGGTTTATCTTTAGGATTTTTACAGTCTTTCAGATGACGCTAGGCAAAGCAGGGGAAGATGACGTGCCCTCTCACTGATACAGTGAGGGACCATCATCTACAAAATCCATGTAGGACGTAAAATGAATGTGATGCTCAGTGTTCAGAGGAGGTGCTGCTTGGTTGATAGGCCTGATATTGAGGCATCCTCACCTGCTGTACATAGTGTCTCTAATATCCCAAGGCCTTAGGATATTATTACTGTTATCTGTATTTCATAATACCTGGAGACAGCAACCAAAAGCCAACCCACTGTGTTATGGCCTCAGCTAGGAGCTTCTGTAATAAATTACCTTTTATTAGTCTTACCTAATTAGCATAAGAGGAGATTTGATTATTGTAAAAGAAGAAAGGAGTGGAGAGCAGAGCATGACCTGCCCAAAATGACAGCCTGCGAGTGAGAGGAGGGGGTGCAGCCCTGAGCAGGAGCCCCTGCCCCTGCGTTTCTGCACCGCACGGCTCGGAGGATGCAAGTGAGGTTCTGCTTTCCTCTTCTCATTGCACGCCTGTGTGTTCAGACAGCAAACCTGCTGGATTACAGGTTTGTGGCAAATGAATCTGGAGGACAGGTTGATTAGTTCATGACCCGTGTCCTAAGGCAGATCAGCTCCATCAGTGCTACTCCTTACAGTGTTTGTCTAACAGCCTTAAAGACATCCAGTGATGAAGACTGCAGTTCCCCTGGCAGACTATTTCAGTATTTTATTTTTCCCATTGGACAGCTTTTTAACATTCAACATGAATCTACTTTGCTGTGATTTAAATCTATTACCTCCGGATCTATCCACAGCAGAGCATTCTTCTTCAAATGAAAAAGCCCCATGTAGTTCAGTCTTTGCAGAGTGTTTTTCCTAGACTCTTGGTCGTTCTGGCCTTCCTCTGACCTTTCATCAGTTGGTACCCATATGGCACAAATGTGGACGTAGTGCTCTACCTGAGAGCTTATTAATGCTGAGCAAGGTACTGAGAGGAAGAATTAGGGGGTACAGTTTGCAGACTATCCTTCTGTTAAACCCTTCCAACAGGGTGCTTGCCTTTTCCACAACTCATCTTCAGCTGGTAATCTGCAACCCTCAGATTCATTTAATTTTAGTTCTTTAAAGGATTTCCAAATAAATTCAGCCATTGATTATTCCTACCTAAGGTAAGGAACAGTGTACATCTCTTGGTTGAGATAATTTTTCCTATTTCTTAAAATAATTTTGAATTCTGGATGTGTCATTCGGTATGACAGCAGTCCTTCCAGGCTTCCTTTCACCTGAAAATTTAATAGCATACTCCACATTCCATCACCTTGATAATGAATGAAAATATTGAACAATATGAGACCTGGGGGAGGCCCTGCAGCACCCATCAGTATATCCTTACGTATTGAGATCGTACCATGGATGATCACTCTTTGGATACAGCCACCCTGTCACCATCTGCTTACCCTATCACATGGAGAAAGTTTTAACAAGATTTTTTCCCTAGTTTGTTTCTGAGACTGGTGAGTAAACCAGTGTTGAAAGCCTTACTTTGAGATCGATGGTATCTACTGTTTCTCACCTCCAGAAGGTTTGTTACCTGCTGTAGAAATAAAATATATTTCTTTGGCATGCTTTCCTCTTAACAAATCTACTGCCGACTGCATCTCATCTCCTTGTTATCTTCCTGATTCTGACAAATGGTTTGATTTGTTTCTGCAGGACCTGGAGTTAATCTGATTGATGTATAAATCTCCCAGCTACTCCTTTTTTCTCTCTTTAAAGAACTGCACTATGCTGATCTTTTTTCAGTCTTCCAGTAGCTTACCCCTCCTCTATAGGATCACAAAGATGAATGCTAATAGTTCTTCGATTGCTCCAGCCAGCTCTTTTGGCACCCTCGATAATGTTCATCAGGCCTTGTCTGTCTGAAAGTTTGCTCATTTCTCAAGAGCACTAATTGTGCTGACCATTTACTTGCAAGGTGACATTTTAAGTAAAGGTTGATTCAGAAAAGCCACTGAAATTGCAGGGCTGCCTTCTGTAGATAGCTTTCCTCTGTTCATTGTTCACAAATTCTTTTTATTTTGTCTTCCTTCTCTTCCTAATGTTTTTTAGTGTGATTTCTTCACGCCTTTTACTAGTTTGATCTTGCTGTATGCCTTGATCTCTCTGATTTTTACCATACACTATCTTTTAGTCTCTACTATAAACATCTCATCTTGTTCTTGCTCTTTGTAACTTCTCTATAACATTAACTACTTAAAATCATTTATCTAAGGAAAAAAAGAAAACACCCTCTCTCTAAAGACTTCTCTTTTTTCCAGCCTTTCTTAAACTGTCCTGGCTTGTCCTCCTCCCACATTTATTTACATGAAGCTGCTTTTTTTTTAGCCATACAGTAGACATTTCCTGATGTTTGTCCATCCATAGTCTATCATCTTCTCCATTCTCCCTCTCCCCTCCACCCAAGAGTCAAGAGCTGGTAGTTGTAGGCAAATGCTTTGTGATGCCTGTCAAACTGGGTGAGTTTGGTGCCTGACAAATTACAAAACTTAGTGCTCAGACTTTTCTAAAAATGTCTCCCTGCTTTTAATTTGGCAGAATCTGTTTCCTAAACTGGAACTGAATTTATGAGTATTTCTGTGCCCCTAAAGCCACGGTCTCTAATGGTTTTACTGCTTTCTGAAAAAAATTCACCCAGATCTAATTGCATTATTGGAAATGGTTGAAGCTCTATAATATATGGGAGAAAGTTTCAGTGGTCTTTGAGAAATCCTTTATTCAGAAACAGCCAAAAAGGCCATCTAATGCTTTCAGGAAAGAAACTCTGAAGAGATTTTTCTAGTTAAAGAGAGTGTGAAAGAGTCATGAGAATACTTAACTCCAGGGTGCATTCAAGAGAGGGATGTGGTGTACAGAGATGGAAACTGTACTTGTTGCAAGGCAAAAAAATAATTAAAGGTCAGGAAATAATTTGTAGTTCAACAGCAAAAACTCCTGAAAGCTCTTCATTCCTTATGTTATTACCCTCTGTGAAGTAGGGCATTAGCACTCCATGTTGTCCTAATTAGTTTACCAGACCACATATTCCAGATAAATTGTGCTTGCAATTGGCCTGGTGCTTGCTTGTGATTAACATGGCATTCAGATGAAAAATTGAATGTCGTGTGACCACTACTTCAAGCTCAGGAAATGCCAGGCGGTCAAGATAGTTTGGAAGCAATGGCTAAATGCAAGTAATAAAAGTGTGAGCTGTGCATAAGAGAAGCCTTCTGGAATTTCTGGCCCAAAAGAAGCGGGGATAGAAGCAGAGAGAGTCTAGTGAGAAGCTGTAACTTAAAATATTAATACTGACAAAGAACAGAAGAACAACTCCACTTACTTTATCTCAAGCCATTAGCTTTGATTTAGTGCAGCCAGGGAAGCTTTTCAGTAGTTTCTGTACTGTCTTCACACTCTGGCTTAATAGCATTTGTTTAAATGAGGAGTGGACCCTCAAGCAATATTTCTCTTTAAAAGGCAAGTCCCAGCACAGAGTAATAAGTAAACTGGGAACAATATATTTTAAAAGAAGAAATAGATTCTGCCAGCTCAATTTAAGGAAATATTTATTACACATAATTTCTCAACTGTTTTCTGAGTAAGCAATATAAAATGATCCTTATGAACAGCAAAATGGAAAGAAGGAAAAAGTCTGCCTCACTACGGGGATTTTAATCTTCTGTGTGTCTGCTTGTCGTTCTAAGTGATATCTTTACTTACATGAGCTAAAGACATCTACCCTGAATGTCTCAGAAATTTTACTCCCCCAAAGACCTTCTTTTAAACACTAGCATGCACTTACATCCTCCCTTTCATGTTTTGCTTTCTAATAATTGACCACAAGATCCACAACTTTAAGGGAAGGAAAAGGATGCTAGGCTTGGCTTGGCTTGGCTTGGCTTGGCAATCGAGCCCCTGACCAAATGTTTTTCATCCCACTAAGTTGCAGGTGTGATGATACTTGGCAGAGTGGAAATGGAGTTGCTCTGTTTTGCGCTCACATTGCTACTTTAGTCCCAAGTCCTGTCTTGTTTAGTGTAACTTATTAAAACCCACATCACCCGTTCCTTGTAGTTCATAGTTTCTTGTAACTGAGTTTGCTGCTGTTGGTCTCCTCTGACAAGCAAGTAGGGGGAGTGTGAAACACGGGCTTAAAACAGGTGCATCACATAAAAGTAACACAGTTCAACAACCTCAAAATAACTCCACTTTTTTTCTTTATATAAACATATTAAATTGGTATTGAGTTTCCAGGGCATCATTTTATCCATAGCTAAAAATACAAATCAGGGCACCACATTTTGGCAGATTTATCTCAGCAAAATTGTTTATATGTGAAATGTTTCCTACTGAGTGTCACAAATAATAATTTAGTTTAGAATGTGGCACCCCATTGAACCAAAAAGCGTTGCTGTGGAAGGAAGATGTCGCTCCCTGCCCTCTTTCAAATGTCCTGCTGACTTCTTGCTTTCCTGTCACTATGAGCCTGGTAATCCCTTTGCAGACCCAGACACAGATATTTTACGACTGCATTATTAAATTAGCTTAGTACTTCCTTTCTCTTACCTCCGTGGAATTATGATAGAGTGCTCTACATCTTGTTCCTTTTTGTATTACTTTTATTAGTTACAAGAACATAACTGAACTGATAGACACAGTTTCTTAGAAATTGATACAATTTATTTTTTCAGTCCAGCTACCTGTGGCTTTAAATTCTATTATTTTTGTTAATGCAATCAAACACCATGCATGCTTTGCTTTGCTTATTGGAGGGTAGTTGCTAGCCTCAGAGCTGATGGTTTCAGTGTTATTCTGCTTGCCTGTTTTATTTCCTGTGGACTTGCTCATATTTTTTTCATCTCTCTCTTTCATGGGAAGACTTTCATGTGAGCATATCTTTCTTAGCTTAGTTCTTGGACAAAGATCTTGTACAAATTCCACAAGTATGGGCAAAGACTGGTCCAAATCTGCAGTACTGGGCATATGGTGGACAGTATGGTGATAAATTCATCAATATCTGAATCTAGAAAACTGTGACTCCCGTCACGATGCAGTGGGACGGGTAATCCCTGTTGCTGGGAGGACAATGGGAGGGTCTTTGGTGACTCACCTTTTGCTATTGACAGGACAGCATGCGTGGGGATGCAGCGTGTGGAAAAGGGTAGATGATTCTTTTAATGACTTGGTAAATCATAAATAGATTTGGACATGGGCTGTGTTCCTCAAGGCATCGTTAATTCAGTTCTTACTGGTCAATCCAGTACCTCCAAAGAGTGCCAGACAGAGCAGTAAAACTGCAGGTCACTGCTCAGGGGAACGATTGCTGGAAGGAAGGATTTCTTCCCGACACTGCTGCCCATCTGTGGTCCTAACTGACTGCAGGGGCTCTGCTCCTGGGAAGGAGCTGGGGGCCGAGAGTACAGTAAGTGATCTGCAAGTGATAGGAACTGGTCACACGCGGTGATGACCAGAGTGGTCACGTACTACTTCATTGTCTCCTTAGGCCAAATAATATCTCTGGCAGAGAGGCTGCAATGAAGACATTAGCAAAAGCTTGGTAAAGCAGCACGGGGGCCTTCTGGGGTGGAGGTGTAAAGGTCGATTTCACCTTCCTCCTTTCTCTTACAAAAAATGCTATTCCTGTGGAGATCAGCACTGAGTCATTTAAATAAGGAAACAGAAAGTTGTGCATGGAAGGGAGTATTCTTCGGGGGGTATTTGAAGCATTTTATATAATGGATCTATCAAGCAACGAACTGAAAATGAAAGGGAAACAAAAATAAAAATGTTCACATAGATTGCCCCTGGTATCGCAGAGGAACTGCAGTCATTATGTTGGACATGCTATAAATACATAACAGAAAACATCCCTTGTGCCTAAAGATCCTATGATCTAAGACAAATGAGGATGCAAGGGAAAGCAGGAGCGTTGCTGCTGGCAGGACGGGCTGCCGCCCAGCCAGGGTGGTTTCCTGGTCAGTTGGAGGTGCGGGGGATATTTTGTAGGATGGGAATTTCAGGAAGGATTTGAAGGAGGACAAACGACATAGTTTTGCAAATACATATGGGAGGTACAGCACAGAAGGAGACAAGGCTCTCTTGACTTTTACTGAGTGAAAGTTCATAGAAGAGACTTGATGTATATATCTCCACAAATGCTAGACTCTTAGGGAAATGTAAGAGGACAGCACTTGAGCCAGCAATGACACGGGTGGGAAGGAAGTGGAAACACAAGGCTGAAACGAGGATAAAGGGTAACCTCGTGTTAGGGTTGCCAGAACCAGAAGAAAAAAAATGTGCTTTCTGAGGGAGGAAAAAAACAGAGCTCTTTCAGCACCCGGGAAACTCTGAAAGACCGTTTGACACACTTGTGAACAAGGACTTGATAGCGAGTGAGCTGGTGTGCAGGCTGGAGCCAGTCCTTCACCGCCTGTGCAATAGGTGGACCAGGTTATATACCACATCCCTCTGATTTGTGTTACCTAAAAGCACTGAGTTGGCCAGTGCTACTGCTGGGCTGTAGCACTAAGTGGATTAGCAGTGTGCTTAGTATTGGCTTGTTTTATCCAACAGTATTGTCATTTGCAGTATAGAGAATGTGGATGGCATATCTGATGGGAAGTTTTTTGTCATAACGTATTTCGAATTAGTCTTTAGAAGTTAAGATCTGCATTTTGGGCTCCTTAGGTCAAAGCTTCTTCCCTCTTCCCTCCCTACTGTACCTTCCCGGGCAAAGTTAGAGACTGAATTTCACTGTTATGCTGTTGTATACATTTTATCATTGTTCAGTTTATACCATAACATGGGGAAGTTCAGCGGGTAACTAGAGCCTAGGCAGCATGGGCAGTACTTATTTAAGCCGTGAGTTAGTCAATCTTTATCTTTCATCTTCCCAACAACTTTAATGCAAAATAACTTCATATTCTTTAGAGGGCTAATGTTGGTTGGGACTACGTAATTACCTGCTTTTTTGTCAAAAAAATAGTAACTGAGAATGAAAAATTTGTGACTGAATAGTGCAGCCAAAACTCCTGGTCTGGACCTGAGAAGAGCTACTTGCAAGGGCTCTGCTGGTGGTTCAGGATTTCAGTCTGAGTCCTTGTGCCCCAAGACACATCACTGTCTTTTCCTACTGAGCATCCATGTGAGTTTCCATCCTCAGAGTCTGTGATCGTGGTGCAAGAAGGAAAATGAAAGCTAGCCCAGAGAGGGGGAGGTGGGCACTGGAGGCTTATTTCTGAATGCAGACTTTTTGGCTGTGGCCAAAAAGTGTTGCAATGGAAAATTGTCCGCTCTTTAATCATGTTTCTTTTTATTGCAAAGGGAACACTATGTGTGCCATGGACAAAGTGTTTTGTAATAAAAGATGTCATTTAGAAAGTCAGACTTACTTTATTATGAGGGCATAATGATGGATCAGAAATTGAGCATATGATGTATCTTGCAAATAAGAACGAGTTAATATGAGTACAATTAATGCAGGAAGGAACTTATTATCAGACACTTACTGTTTGGGTGTCCCCCCCATCCTGTTGTTTAGAAGAACATATTCAAAAAGAATTTCGGCAATGGCAGGGAGAGCAATTCAGTGATAAAGTGAGACAGATGAGAAAGGAAGAGGTTTCTGAGCATAGTGGATTTAAATAGTAAACCATAATGTGCCAGTAGCAGTCAGATTTTTAACACTGAATATAATAGCAATATGGCTCTTCTCTGTCAGAGCTGTTTTTATATCAAGAACGTTCAGTTCTTTGGAGGGGTACAGATTACAATTAAAGCGTTTGCTTCCCATGTTGAGTCCCCTTGAGTTTTGTTTCTCATCGCACGCAACAATAGTGTAAATGAATTAGATGTCATCACTGTTTGTGCCTGTGTGCGCCCACAGAACTGTGTTGGAAAAAGCTGCTTAAACTTGTTCGCTGCTGATGTGCTATGGAACATGATAATTGAAATATGGGTATGGAAAGCGTGGTGCAGAAAATCTGACACTATCACAGCAAGGCTGCTCTTAAAATAGCTATCATAGCAGGGGATGGAAGGGACATTCAGATAAAGTAAAATGTTACAGATCAATTTCTATGCTTTCTGAAGAACTAGAAATAGGACTTGCTATTACAGGCCAGCACATTTTAGAAATAAATCCCTTGACCAGTCTCTTCATATCCTTTGGTCAATTGCCATTTTTACATTTCTTCAAATTCCTTGTGCAAATTATGCCATGCCATAAAGAAAATAATCCTCAAAAATGGTTTATTTTTCTTCCAGAAGAAAATAAAATTCCAGCACTCTGGAACTTTGGCCAAAGCTCGACACAAATTTTAGAGTGATAAAATGTTAGAGGAAGCAAAGACTACTTTATGGCCCACATACTATATGGCCCATATGGCACCAATTCTGATAATTTGCTCTTGTGCCAGTTGGCTGGGATGAAACAGTGACCATGGAGACGATGTAGCTTTGGAAAGTAGTCCAACCAACAGTGTTTAGAATTAAAAAAAACCCAAACCAAAAACAAAAGAAAAAAAAAAGAAAACAGTCACTTCAATAGAAAATAACTAATTGAGAGAATTGATAATTTAGGAATAGCACAGAGTTTTGAGCCAAAATGTAACTGGGTCAGAGGGGAGAAGTAGTATCTTGTGGTTTGGACGTTAGGCATCCTAGATCATTGGAAGAATGAATGGATAGAATGGATGATATTGTAAGGTCTATTGGATGGGAGGTGTCTGGAAGCATCTGTTGCCCTGCTGCAATAATGGTAACAAATGGATTTTTGGACCCCAGGATAGGGACACGAATTGATTGAGAAAAAAGGACAATACACAAACACACATAGACCCACTGTCTTGTCCTTTCCAAAGAGATTTGCTCAATAGAGTGATGGGTCTCTAGCTAAAACTTTCTGCAGTTTGTGGTTAGGCAGCTTAACTGCTCAGCAGAAGCGTGTATGGAAAAACCCAGCAGAATCTGTGCTACGCTAGAGGAAGAAGTCAGTGCAGATCCAGAAGACAAAACCAGGCACCTTAAGACGTGGAACTGATCATGTGTTTCTGCCTCACTGAAAGAGAGAATATAACCTAAACCCCACCAAAACAGACATCTTTGAAGGATAGTTTGCTTTTATCTGGGCTAAGCCATTTTGCTGAAGAAAAAAGTCAAATGAGAGTGTTGGCAAAAGGAGCCGTTTAAAAATACAGCCTGTGAGTGAGAGTGGAAGAGAGCTGCCCACACAAGGTGGATGTAACAACCATCCTGCTCTCAGGCCTCTTCCCACACTGGGCAGTGAGGTGGCCTCCACAAGGCACAATGCAGAGTCCATGGTGGTGGGAGAGGAAGGGAAAAGTTGGGCTTAACCTTCAGCTGTGCCCACTAATTCCTGCCTGTTTACGTTTGCCAGGCAGACTGATGGGAAGGAAATCTCCTGTATGCATGTTAGTCAGGAGTAGCTTCAGTCAAGTCTCTGGTTTGAAAACAAGACAGTGATGTTAAGTCGGTGTATCTCATGAAATAATTAAGTCCCAGTTGCTGTCATCCTTAGATATTGTGTAATGGTCCCACACACTGTGAAAACACTTACCAGAATCAACAATGCTAAACATTATTTAATGTGATGAGTGTGGCAGGCAAAAGCCACTCCTTCAAAGTAATCAATCATATGACATTTAGCTACCTTTATCTTGGCAAGAAGCCATCAAGGCTTCAGGCTTTCATGATGTATAAGTTGCTTTTGAAGTGCTTTTGCATTAGGAAGAGTGGGTCTGCAAATGAGGCACAATGAAATTCTGCATTTATTGTATCTCATGATAGGCAGATTAAATGTATCTAGGCTGCAAAGCAACTGATCTTTAGTTTTTATCTGTACACTTAATCTGTGGTTTTTTCTTTCTTCAGACCCACTTTTGTCTTTCCAGTGTCCTTACCCTCATTGCCCACCTGCACCTCCAACTCCAACTCTATTTCCCGAGAATGGTAGAAGGCTTAGATCTACTGGGACATAGTAAGGGAATTTATGCTCTTTCCCCCATGTAGCGTTATGTTGGCCCAGCATGCAATGACATACTTGTGTTCAGATTGGACTCCATTGGCTTCAGAGTGGCACCGATATGAAGTGAAAGAGTGTAGCTGTGCAGAGCTTTGGTGGTGCAGGGACAGGGCAACCTCACCCTGCAACAGTAGAAATGCAGCAGTATTCCTGCTGTCTTTCATGTTTGATTAAATGTCAGATATGTGATGGGACTCGTCATTCTTTTCTGGATGGTCGCACTAAAAGAAAAGGCTGTATCTGATGCATAGTCAACAACATTAGGTGGGAGATCAGGAGAGAGGAGATCAAGATCTTTATAAACTGTTTGGGGTTGCAAACATACTGGAGCACATCTTCAGTAAACTTTTGCTGGGAGAAATCAAATGTTAAAAGCATGCAAGAAGCAAGGGCACCTGGTACTATTGTGTGACTGGTTTAGGGTATGTGCTTGCCATAAGCCTGGGTGAGAGTCACTGCTGTAATTGTTATTCAGCACAGAAATTGGAAATGTATTTGGACTGCGAGTAGTCTGACCTGTAGAGGAAACCATATCTCATGACACGCTGAGCGTTCCCTTGGGTGAAAGGCAGGAAGGAGCAGGGCACCTGCAGTATTTCACTGTCACATCATCTTCCTGCCCTGCTAATGTAACCAAGAATCAGCTCCAGAATTTCTTTTATGCTCAGTTAAAGAATTATTGACCATGGCCTAAGCGATTTTCTGAAGAAACGTCACAGGTTGAACTGTTGGCATCAAAGCTTTAAACTCCTGTGCGGTGTTGGAAGTGCCTCCAAGTGGCCACTGATGGATTCGATCCTCTGTGTATTGTTGCTAATGACACAAGCATTTTTTCCCTGACAGAGAGATGTCAATTTCAGACAAATCATATCCATAGTAACTGGTGAGAAGTCATCTCCACAGTAGCTGGATTTCCCTGACATACAAAATGTAGTATTTTAAGTCTCAAGTTGTTTTGTTTCAGTCAACTCGACTGAAATAGCTTTTTCAGTACTAAAAGCAAAAAAGCATTTTTAAGAAGGTTTTATGAAAAGTCAAACACTCAGATGAGAAAGCTCAGAATTAAGGATGCACATGAACCTTCAGGTCAAGTCCTTGCTTGCACTGTCTCTGGTCTTTGACAAATTTTCACTTATTGCCTTCTCTACTTGCTCTCATGTCATTCTATGGGGATTTACACAGTATTTCTTTCCACTCCCCACGTTCAGTGCGTGGCCTTGAAAACTGACTTTTTACTAACTACCCAAATGCTGCATTGAATAAAACGTCACTTACTCATTGCCTTTCTCTAGTGCTTTCAATATTATTTCTAAAGCTTTTATGGATATAAATGAACATGTAACACTTTTCAGAGTAGCAGGTGACTTTGCTGTTTTACATCGGGGGAACTGAAGCCCGGAAAGGTCAAGTCTAAAATTCTAAAATTGTAGGAAATGTCACCCAGTCTGGGGTTTCTAGACTGAAAAGTAGAGATCTTTTTTATTTCTTCTTCTTCTTTTTTTTTTTTTAAGACATCTTAGCATTTAAAACGCAGCTATAATTGATCTCAGCTGCAGCTGATGGCACTCAGCAAGTCCCGTCAATCTGACTGCAAGTGCCCAAGCCCAGGCAGCTGGAAATCAGGAGTGGTCCCATGTGAGATGAGTGCTTGCCAAATATTGCAGAGGAGTTCTGGGTCAGAGGATGAGCAGATTTCCATTCTCAGGGGTGGCACTTCAGGGCTGAGCTGCGAGATAATAATTTTTCCTTCTGTTGTCCTCCTCATTGAGTATGTCCTGTGGGTAGGCACAATGCAGGTTTTCCATGTCGGCGAAAGGTTTTGTCACATTTATTTATACTTGGGAACTATTAATTCCGGGTTTTGTTTTTAAAGAAGTGTGGGTTTTTTCTTTATTGATCTTCAAATCAATTTTGAATTGAATTTTTTTGAATTTAAGGGATTTGTAAATGTAGGTGTAAAACATTTCTGATTTTCTCTCTTCATGTCAGACAAATGAAATGACATTTGCTTACTGTATTATATGCTGGAGTAAAAGCATCTTTGGGAGTACCAGTCTATTCATTTTCTTCATAAAATTAATCAATAAAAGTTGTTCCAGATAGGCCTATTTCTTTCAGTTTCCCAGGCGATTTCCTGTTCTTTCCTCCATGCTGTCTGACACAAGTCACACTAAAAATCAAAACCAGACCCCAAAGCAATAGGGAAGCTGCAGTCACAGAGGTACAGCAACAGTGAAAACCGGGCTCATTGCAGATGGTGAAGGAGACAAACACAGCCAGGGAGAAAAACAACACTTTCTACACACTATAAAAATCACTTAAGGCAAACCTTTAGGTTGTATTTCTCAAAGGTTATTTTGAAAGGCTGTGATCCATTACTTTTGAATGCGATCATCAAAACTCATTTGAGGGTTAGTTGAAGATCAAGATCCTGCATAAAACCTTTTCCCTCAATAAGTGAAGTTATTGGGAGTAGGGCTGGCAGGGTCTCTGAACATTACTTACCCATGTCTCATAATTTAAATGATAATAGATGTTCTGGGCAAATCTAGTAAATCAGGTATGCACTGGCCTGTGCACACACAGGGGGCTACGAGTGCATGAGTATGCACATATATTTGCTGTTATTGATCTTTTTTTTTTCTTTCTCTGATAATTTAGCAATATCTAAATGCAACAAAAATGTGGATGAAAATCATTATTACAAGAGTTAAGTTTTGCTGAAATTTTAAAATCTTTATTAGCAGACAAAAACCTCAAGCATCGTTCTCCCAGACGGGAGCAGAGAGGTACAAGTCGTAATAAATCATTGAGGGACAAAACTGTGTTGAATACTTGCTTGTGGTTGGCCTTCACCCACTGAGTCTCCAAGTAGAAGAGTCAGCTCAGTATGTGGCATGATTACAATATGTAGGATTGTTTTGGAATAAAGGAGCACAGGTTTTTTAGATTTTAAAGCTCTCCAAAATTTTTTTTTAATTGGCAGTAAAACAGTAAGGCACTTAAAATGCAAACTATAACAATAAACAGGGCTTTGCTCTATATTTATGGCTTGTGAATAAAGTTTGCAGAAAGATGGTAACTTTTAATTTTGCATTAACCCAGCTTTGTTCTGCAGTAAGCGAGGCACTGAGCTTGTGTTGTGGCAGTCTGGTGAGCCTCGCGTGTGGGGAGAAATGAATCAATTCCTATCTGCGCCTTGCAGTGGGATGTCCCCCGTGAAATAATCTAAACCTGTCAAATTGTGACAGCTTGCTCTACCTGCACAAATAACACCATTCTGAGAAATCAAGGACTGCTGATAATGCTGTAATAGATCTGAAAGTGCATCCTGATGTGACCTGCTGTTTCATGCAAGATGGCATTTGAAGCTGCTAATGCACTGAATATTTCTGCTGCATCAGCTTATCATCTAAGAAATGTGGATCATATTTTTTGAAAGAGTTCAGTATTGAACAAATCTCCATCTTGTCTAGCTCTGATACTTCAATCCTAATACATGAAAACCTGATTTTAAAAGCCTCCCATACTTTAAAAGCCACAACAAGCCTGGAGAACATCTTTGAGTATCCCAAACATATGTGGTACTCAAATGTGGTGTCCACAAGCTCTATGTACAAACAAATGTACTGGAGCACTTCTCATCTTCCAGAGTCGTAGAGAGGTTTCCAGAGCACTCAGCTGTATCCTTTGTGTTTGAATAGGACTTGGTAGATGTGGAGGTTTTTTCAGTGTTTTGGCCAAAATAAAAATGGAAGGGAAAAAACTCAATTCGGATCAAAGCAAGGTGGCTATCATTGATATTTTTTAGTTTTGCAATGAATGGAGAAGTAGTGGCTAGGCTTGGAAAAACTTTGTTTTTGTTAACCTGAAACAATTTGTTCAATGCAAATTAAAATACTTGAATGGCATGGGGGTTTGGTTTAGTTTTGTTTAAACATTTAAAAAAAGCCATTTTAAAATGAAAAAATGCCACTTAAAAATGAAAAGCTGAAAAATCAAATTTTCAAATATTTTTTTAAAAAATGCACTTTTTTCTGATTGAAATTATTTTTCATTTTGACAAGATTAGGCAAGTAGTTTTAGCTAGCTGTATTGAATTACCATTTGGGGATGAATTCAGTTTTTGTCAAGACATTGTCTTCCTATCTTCATCTTGAAGATTGCTGGCAGAGCAGGTGGGAGATGGGTAAATGTTGCTGTTACTGTCGTGTTAAGAGAGGGATCGTAAAGCCTTTAATATTTTAAAATATTTTTGCTTTTAAAATCTTATCCAAAAGATGAGTGAATGAGCTGCATTTCCAGCCACAACAAAATATACATTGGTCAGCTTTAAGAGGACATTGCCAAGAAAATGAGACTTGAAGATCTGTGAAACATCTTTCCTAAATTGTCTATTCATGCTATTTCTTTTTTGTGGTTCCAGCACAGCTATAAATCTAAGTAAACAGCATCTAGCTGTCTCTCTGTTCTAAATATAGTACAACAGAAAGAGAAGTTTAATTTCTCCTTAAAATCTCTTGAGACGTAACTTTGTATTTTTGAAACACCATTGGTTGCCTTGACACGGTAACAGTAGCCAGGTTTTTTTTAAGGGGCATTTGCTTGCTTAGAAGAAATGCAGTTGACCTTGATACCTCAGTGGTTTCAGTAGGAAAGGATGGTCAGAGGCTAAAGTGATGGCTGACGTAGGAAGCAAAGGCAGTCCATAAAGCTAAAATTTCGTATTTTCTAGCATTCTGATAGACATAAAGAAGCAATGTTGAAGTGAATGATCTGCAAAGAGCAGATAAAGAGTGAGCGTGACCAAGTTGTAAAGGAATACAAAAGTGGTCATTGCAGTTGACCTTGCTGAGTTAGAACAGCATCAAGAGACTCAACAGGGCTGTGTTTCTACCACACAGCGTGTTGCATATGATGCAGGATGAGAGACTTCTCCCTGAAGAATTTACAATCTCAGAAGGTCGGCTAAAAGGTGGGACTGATGCAGTATTTGTCTTTCCCTTTAACAAGGAGCTTTACCACAAAGGGTAAAACAACATGTCCAGAGTAAGAATGGGGCAGAGTTGGAAAATGACCAGATTTGTTGAGATTCAGTTCATTGCTTTGTTGCCATAAGGTAATCCATCTTCCACTTTGACTTATGCTGTGCATTTAATCAGGTGCTGAGTGAAAATCCTACTTTGAAAATCCAAACTAATAATGGACATAAAAATCATGGTAAATGATAAGATGCAATAAGACAAGTCATATCTTCCCTAATGACAGCATAATGAACTGAATTTAAAATGAAATCCTATCATGAACAGTCACAGCCCATTAGACAATGAAATTTCTTGTTAAACTGACTTTTTAAAAGCACTTTGCAAAAAATGAAAATGAAAAAAATTACACAATATTGTTGGAAGCGACTCGCAGCCAGATCCTAGTAATCTTTTGGGGTAAAAACCAACCGGCTTCAGTGAGTATTTTGCTTGAGCAAGGACATAACCTCTAAAAATGTCAACTGTGAATTACATGTCATCGAAATCATTTCAGCAAGATTTAACAGCTAATATCACCATTTATTGTCTATAATAGTGTACCCATCAAGAACAGACGGAAAGAGAAATAAAAAGAGAGGGAGGGTTTCCTTGCTTTTGGTGATTGCTGCTTCACATGGATCATGTACAACAGGGAGAAACACAAGGCCCCCAGATGTTAAACACTACATGTTTTGAAGAAAATATTTCAGGAACAGCGAGGGGGGAGATTTCCCGAAGACGACCAAAAGGAGGTGCAGGGAATGGAAATGACTGGGGAGGTGCTTGTTTTTGTTGGTAAGTGTTCCACAATAACCCTTTTATAGATCCCTGTACTGTTGTCATTGTCATCTTCAAAGCAAATTAAACACAGCTTTCTCATCAGCAATGATTATTGCAAACTGGACTTGGCATGAAAATTTAAATCATAAAAAAATAATAACTGTAAAGGTCCAATTCTCATGGCAGACCAGGAGGATGTAGGTTCCTATTGCTCATCAGTGCCTTTGGAATCATCCAGCTGAAGGTGCTTGGAAAATGGGGCCACAAACTCCTAAGTCCCCCAAGCACTTTTAAAAAATTTACTCTTCATATTTTCTTTATTTACAATCTGAATGTTCCATATTATTTTGGCCTCTTCTATGCTAGGTATTAACAGCATTTTAGCCATGAGAAAAATAGATTTCACTACCTTTTAAAAAAGTTTCTTTTGCTTCTTTTGAAGAAAAAGGTGCACTGCGAATGCAAGATTATTGTTCCAGCAGCATTTACAAAAATAACAGATATACAAAGAAAGTGTATTACATTATTGTAGGAGTGTGGTTTTTTTCTTTTTTTTCTTTTTTTTTTTTTTTTTTGGTCTTTTTAAGGAGGAGCATCTGTTCTATAGTCATTTCTATGCTTGGGTAATTCATCTAACGATTACATGGATGTTGGCCGGAAGACAACACAGTACATTGCAGAGGAAGCTGTAAAGAGGCTAGTAAACACAGGCTTATGTAGTTTTAAAGAAGGCAAAAAGAAGAAAATATACTGTTCTGAATGATACACAATGCTGGATATCATCAGTCTGCATTTTTGAAAGAGCTGCATGTTTAGTTGCTGCCATTGTTCCCAGCGGGATCTCTCACACCTTCTTTTGAAATCTGACCATGAGAGATTATTTTGATCCATCCTTGAGTGCAAACATAAAAGCTAAAGGAAATTGTTTCATCAATACTAGTTTATAATTTTAGTCCAAAGATGTCTAGGGTGCTTGCGTACAGGGAGTAGCTCTGAATATAAGGTAATTGTGTATCTTATTCAATGTACATATCTGGCATACGCTGTTTAGAATTGATATTTGGGGAAGGAAGAGTGAAATGGAGAGGATGCTGCCTGGAAGACTTATGAGATTTTAAAGAATTGGTTAAATTTTAACTTGCTTCATTTGGACTGAGATCAAATGGGACAGATAGGTTTATTCTCATTTCACTGTGATGAAAATAGACCTCGATTCAGGTGTCACTTTCCATGTTAATCTGCTGCCTTTACTTTTGTTGTTCTTGGTTTACAGCAAAGGAAAGAGAATTGGGGCTACAGTGTTTGTGTCAGCTGGTAATTCACGGGCTTGTAGTCAAAAATAATTTTGCTGGTCAACCAAAACATTTGCCAATAAATTATCAAATGCCTAGTTCATTTGACCCTGAAACTAGTTATTCAACTACTGTAGCAAAACCTATGGAGCAATGAAAGAGCAAGTTGTCCTTTCCTTTTGCTATCCCATATGCTTAAGCAAAAAATAACTGGTTTCCATCTTCAGCAGATCATAGGAAATAACAAGCTGGTACTGAAATAAAGCTCCCCAGTAGGGCTAAGGATACAGTACCAATGTGATAATAAAAATACACTAAGCATGTTAAACAAAAGCAAGCTCTGCTTTGGCAGGAGTCCTAGAAGTAGTGAACTGAGCTAGATCAGCCTTGGCTAAAAGACCAAATGGAGTCAGCAATATTTAGCATAAATAAAACTCCCTGCTGTAGCTCCAGTTGCAACATTAGAGCTTTTAAAACTCTGCCTGTCCTTTAAGCATCTTCCTGCTCACAGGATGAATTTCATCAAGAAACACTAAGCTTTTAAAACAAAGAACAAAAAGGCAAATAAAAACCAGTGCATAAAAGCCTTTTAACCTGGTGAAATTTTAGTTGCATATTATGCGTTAAGTGGAGGGAAATGAAGGAAGGAACCACACTAGCATTCTCGAATGGCAATGCTGTACATGAAAGGAAAATAAGTCACAATTAAGAGGCAATCTTCATTGTATTTCTACAAGTAGTCCCTTGTATAACATTAAGCTTAAGGCTCTGAAGCCCAGACTAGCATCCTTAGAACAAGCTATTTGGATTGGTTGAATCCCAGTGCCACTTCAGTGTGCTTCATTCATTAAACATAAAACAGAAATAAAAGTATAGCTCCGTGTGCACACATGCATGCTTCGGACTCGTGCGTTAATGACTGCAGAGCGCTATTGAAGGAAGCAGGCCAAAAAATATCTCGCAATAACATACCAGCTGACATAGCAGGTAACATGGCACTATCATTTCAAAGCAGTTCCTTGGAAGTTTCCATCACTTAGATGGAGCCATTGGTGGTGCATAAGGAAACTCCAGATCACCAGGATAGTGTTAGTGATTTTGTTCTCTAACATTTGTGTCCCTGACAGAGGGTGGAGAGGTAAGGATTGTTAGTGGGAAGGGATGACTTTTTCTCACGGATGTGTGAATCAGTCATCAAGACTGGCAGGGTGTGGAGAGGAGCACCACGAATGTCTGATTGCACTTGGTGGAATGGGAGTGGGGAAGTGATGCTCACAGAAGAGAAATTGGAAAATTTCTTTGATAAGCAGAATTGAGTAGAAACTTGATTGAGGAGGAGTAACAGCTGGATTTGTGAGAGAGCATTTTGGAAGTAATGGGGTTTGTGTGTAGAGCTAAATAACTGGTAATATTTTGTATCTGAAAGTGTGTACAGTCAGCTTTTGAAAACGGAGAAGAAATGTCAATGAAGTCAAAGCTACTATTCTGGCTGTAATAGCTGCAAGGGTGATATGGGGTCCCATAAGTGGGATAAGTGAAGAAGGAATTAGCAGGCCAGCCGGAAATGATTTAGGCAGCTGTCTCATCCCTTCCCCTGCAGTAAGTCATGCAGGGAGTATTGCTTCCCTTATTTCCAACCGTAGAAATCTCAGTAGGCAGCAAAATTTCAGTGAAGAAGAGATAACAGCTCAGGGAATAGAGTTCATAATGGAAGCAATGAAGCAACCTTATCTTCAGCACGTATTTGTGCTCCCATAATATATATCTGCTATTTTGTTTTATCTACATTAGTGAAAAATAGTGTCAAATTTATTTTTAAGCTAGTTCCTGAAAGAAACAATACGTATGTGATTGTTGGGTCTTTTTCCTCTCCGGTTACCAGCTGGCAACTTTTGAAATAGAGACAGAAAGTAAATTACATTCCCACAAGCTAATTGTAAAAATTGGCATCAGCTTGAGAAGGAGAGACCCAGATTAGTCCCTGAGGAAAAGGCAGGCTGAACTCCGGCACCGTATGCTTGTTCTGTGGGAGTCGTTTGCTGGGAAGTGTGTTTGCCTCCAGACTGGTTTCAGGAGAGATTGCTTCTTACCTGCAGAGTTCACACCTGGGGCAGAGGAGGAGCGAAGGGGAAGAAGGGAGGGAGGAACAGTGTTGCTGCTAATGGAGAGCGTGAGGGTCAGAGGAGAAAAGGCACAAATCTGTAGAGAACCAGGTTTATGCATCCTGCTGCTTGAGGAATATCGACTTGTGGGATAACACCCCAGAGTAAACCTCGGGCTGTTTGTTTCTCCTATGGAGTGGGCGAAAATAGAGCGGACTTCTTTGGATTTCACCAGAGCCCAGCATGGTGCTGCTGATCCAACTCTGCATGTGCACCAACTTTTTTCAGGTTAATACTCCATAGCCGAAATGATCAAAGCTAAGGGCCTTGAGTTAGCCTCAGTTTAAGCCTTAACACCTATTTTGGCACATAGTGAACTGACTTTTTGGCGATGTGAACATCCAAATTCCACCCAAGTCAGTGGAGATGATCAGCATATTTGAAATGTGGGTCCTATTTGTATGGAAACATGGCTTTGGTAGTGTAACTTAATGGCAACAGATTTTAAAAATATGCACTGTGTGCACTTCCCTTCAGGCCTCATGCTGGTATTTCTCATTTCCCATAGCTGTGCCCTGCCATGGCACTGAAAAGTACACTGGTTCCTATTTTAGCTTTTAGCTATTCCACAGCTGCATTAGGGCTGAACCCGCAGAGGTATGGGGTGATGAGTGTGGAGCTCCTCTTTGCACCGTAACATTTGCCAGGTCCTGCCACAAAACCCCAGACCTGCCTTTGTGTTCCCAGTGAGTCGCAGGAGAAGCATGAAATTCTGTTTCATCAAGACGCAGTGTCCAGCACGCCTCCAGCTCCCCAGCTGAGCGCCTGCCTCCTTCATTACCCTTTGATGTGTATCCAGCAAGAGCTGCCGCCAACGCAACGCAACCGCGGCATGCTTGGGCCTCCATCAGCGGGGAGGGAGGGGCAGAGAGGAGGTAAGACAAGAGAGAACGGTTGGATACGAGCACAAGGAACCGAAAAGAAAAACAGCGCATCACAAATAGTGATCGCAGTGCATTCCCTATTTATACTGTTTTCCTGACTGTTGTGCTTGTCTTAAAGCTTTTAGAAAATACAGAATTTTTAAAAGCATGAATGGCAAGTTTTTAATCAAATTCCTGCTAACCTGTCCTTTTGATCTAGTTTAACATCGTTTTCTGTAGTATTTATCTGCCAGCATATTTCTCCATCTAGTTTTGAACTGCTATAAACTGAATTTTACATAGTTCCTTCGCAAGGCTATTTCATAGTCTGATATCTAAGACAGAAACCCTTCCCTTTTTGCCATCTCCCTACCTAAATTTGACCAAAATATTTTTTCAAATTTCTCCTGTTACTGTGTGTTTATATTAAGTTTTACATTTGATTAATTCTCTCAGCACTAAAAAATTTCCCCTGCTGGGGAAAATTTTATTTTTACTTTCTCTTAATCATTCCTTATACATATACTTCATTTCCATGAAAATGTACATATGCTTTACCAAAAAAGGCTATTTCTTTTCTTTTGCTAGAACTTATGGAGAAAGGTAAGCGTCTCACATAAGCCCTTTCCTGGTAATTCTGATTGGATTTTTAACATCAGGATGGAAGTAGATTCCTAATAAAAAAAAAAAAACCTCTCCATACTCAGCCTGCAAATGGTTAGGAACTAAAATGTTTACATGCCTGTTATTGCCATCACTTATACAATATAATTCTACAGTGCTGGGACCACCACTCTATAAATTTCAATTATACTATTAGCAATAGCTCTTCAGTGCAGTAATTGGTACACTCACTTTATCTAATGGAGTATTTTTCCTCTAATTGACTTCAAATTTATCATATAAATGTCAAAGCCAAATTTGCCTATAATAACCTATTATCTCTGCTGTTCTAGCTCACTGCACTCACGAGAAACAGAGCAATAATAATCTTTTGGGATAATGAAGGACAGCAGCTTAATTCACAAAGTGCTGAAAAGAATGACAGCTACTTCTTACCTGTCAAAACCAGAAACTTTTAATATATTCATTTAATTAGACTACAGGTCCCATTCACATGATATTTTCCCTCTCACTATAATATAAGGATGAATCCAGCTTTTGCTAGAAAATGAGAATATCTAGTGTTTAGATGATGGACTTCCTACAAACATGTTTTTAGAGAAGTATTCCCATTATCAGAAGCTTTCAACTTTCTCTCCTTACTCTATATAGTGTAATCAATTGTAGCACAAGAAATAGGCTATTATACCATGACACAGAAGTGGCAAAGACACAAAGAAAGAGGCTTTTTAATGTGTAAATGAATTTTTTGAGAATAAATATGGGGAAAAAAATGATGCAGGTATACTCACCAACCCATAGATTTTATGTAGGACCAGCTAAGACTGAATTACCATACCAAGTTCCAGAGTAGAGATTTATAGTTAATTAATTCTGGAAGTCTAGGCTGCTGTATAGAAAGCCATAATAGTGAACTTGAGATGGGTAATAGAATGGTAAACTTGGACTTGTATCTTTTTAAATTTCTTATCTGTTTGAAGACTTTGAGGACATTTTCTGTAAGGTACGTGGCTTCTCCTCGTTCCATCATGAGGCAGAAAGAATACAGTACCAGGGGCTAGGTCACAACCTCATGAGGCCAAAGAGTTGCCCCAGCAGCTGTTTATGGGATTGCTGTGCTTCTGTCACCATTGATTACCAATATTATTCTCCATCATTGAAAAGCAGTTACCATGGATGAGTTTGCCTACCCTTCCTCCCTTGAAAGGAAGCACCTGCAGAGGGTAATTCCCTCCACTCCTCCTTCATATTACCCTCTCGTGCCTCTGAACAATACCTGGATAAAAATCTTTCTGGATTCATTCTTGGAAATGAATAGGTAAGATGCAAACTCTCTCTCATAAGAAATACAATTACACTACAATTATAAACTTTTTCATTTTGCATGTGTCAGACAACATAGACAGAAACTGATTTAAGTTCAGGTAAGAGGCTAAATTTTAATGCTGAGATTTTACGTGACATCTCCTCAACTTGCCTCTTAGAGATGTAATTAAGATTTTTGTTTGTGATTTTTTCGGACAGAAGTATCATACATGAACAGAGTATCAGGATTCAGTGTGCTTGCAGACATGAGCTACACATGGAAAGTAGTCCTGAAATGTTACTTGGACAAAATTTCCAGAAAGAAAAGAAAAGAGTACAATCATGTGAAATGGTAAGCTATGGTACCCTTCTGTATATGCCATATGTATATGCCAAACCTTTACATGGCTTTATCTGAAGAGTAGGAGTTTAACCTACATAAATTGAACTTGTTGGCTAAAAATATTTTCTGCTTCTTCAGCTAACAAAAATGTACTAGGTGAAAGCAGTGGATATTATTTAAAATTTTATGTGGAACAGTAGAAGGAGGTAAAGGTTCCTGGAGTGGGCTGGAAGCATACAAAGATTCATCCTGCAGGTGCAATCTTGAACATATAAATGCAATATCTAAAAAATAAAGGATTTTTTTTTTTTTAAAGTTTAAGTGTAGCCCCATTCTACAAGAAGTGTGCTCCTGGCAGATTGTGCCCCTCCTTCCTAGTGTGAGGAAAATGATTTACCCAGAAAATATGAAGATAAAACCTATCATTAGCTTGAGAGTTATAATTGCCTCAGATCCACCTCATTGTTCACTACTATTCTTTTTTTAAAAGCTGGTCTAACAAGGAGCACTTTACAAGAAAAACATGTATGTGAGTATACCAAACCAGCAAAGTCCTCTTAGCACAGATACAACTTGCCCTGGTATAACATATCCTTCAAACTTTGAATAAAATAAGGCACACTTGTTTAATTGCAGTTTTGCTACTATCCTTGTATCTACCTGAGCTGCAGGGATGACACTGCCTCACCAATATAGTCTACCAGTAGTGTTTAATAGGGACATAAACTTACAGTGAGCTTTTTGAGAGAATAGGGCCAAGCATGGAGTGCGTATGGGATAACTGCTCACCGATGATCGTTGTCTAGGATTTGCACTTAGAGATGCAAGTATTTACATAATCTCTAGCCTCTTTTCCTTAAGTTTTAGCATAGCAATTCATTTAGTGACTTGTATCTTTCAATGTGTATGGATACTAGAAGTGTTGCTTTCTTTATTTCAGTACCTGTACATAATACCCCTCCCCAAACTTCACTTCACCATCCGATCTTGGCAGAAAATCTACAGAAAGTGCAGAAGCACCATAACTCTGCTGAAGGTTTTGATGGGAGTGACAGGCCACCAAATAGCTTTCTCACTCCTTTGGCATGTGGGTGGCTGAAAATCTGTATCTCCAGTGTTTCAAGCACCCCGACAGAAGCTACATCCTTACACATGAGGCTGTCCTGAAATTTAACAGCTCAGGAGTATTACGTCTCCCTCAGTGTACTGAGAGATCTTTATACATTGATTAATTTGGGCTACCTTGGACCAATAGTTTGTGACCTTTGGAGAGTTTGCATTTAATTTAATCCCATGAAGCCATTGTATCGATTGGAACCCAAGGGACAATAACAGTCTGAAGTACTGTTCATTTGAAAATGTGCTGACAAGTGACTATCTAACCAAGTCTTTTCTTTGGCAAAACCTGTTAGAAACATATGATATTCCCTTTATTGAACGGGTTGCACTACATAACATATATCTTAAAACAATTTGGGGGTTGCCTTTTATATTTTTTTACTTCCAAAAGTGAATAATTATATTCTAAGGAGGCACAATTAGTTTTTAATATTCATTCTTCTCAAAAGGAAGTCCCAAATAAATGGCCCAAAAGGCTTAGGTAATTACACACAAAAATAAAAGTAAGTTGAGCCCCAAGAGATCTAAGAGTTATTGAGCCAGTTTCAAACATTTTCAGGAGCTAGATTTTCCCATATCCCCATTATTTTACTGCATAATGCAAGCACTGTGACTGTGATAGGTGACTATAATATATCTGCAGAATGTTGGCTGAAGAAACACATTAGACAATTTTAGTGGAAATGTTCATCAACCCGATTTCTTAGTATTATAAAAACCAAACTGAAGTGCACATTCATTTTTAAAATGGTAAATGTTGCTAATATTTTTCAAAGTGTTTGAAAATGTAGAAAGAACACATTCAATGCATTCAGTGCATAAATGTCTAAAAGTTCAGAGGTTTTATTCACTTTGCACTTGTCCAGGTATATTAGATTGTGAATGGAAAGTTTGTATGATCTTTTGAGGTCTCCTCCTTCACTTGCCCTTTTCAAAGTCTTGGGTCTCTTGCAATTTCATTGTTTCATTTTCTTTACACAACCAAAAAGATGGGGGTGGAAGCTGTTAGAAACCTTCTCTAGCAATATAAATGATTAGTGGAATTATTAAGGAGTTGGTGGTCAGGAGAAGAATTTTAGACATGAGAAATGAAAAAAAAAAGTTACAACAGGAGAGGATAGGTGCAGAAGATCAAAAACTTTAGAGCAAAAAAATGATAGAAAAAAGACACAAAAAGGCAAGGAGTGAGGCATTCCTATGAATACGGTTTCTAGCTTCTCCAATAAATGTCTGTGATTGTTTATCAACCACCACTGAAGTCAATTTGACAAGTGCAGAAAAATTTCTTAGATATAAAGTGAGAAATTGAATTTGTTAAGAATTTAACTAAAGCAAAAGTACTGTGCAAAGCTTTGAAAAGTATAACATGGCTGTACAGAATGAATGTATGTACTCCTTTATGGGTTGTGACAAGCATACCCAAGCTAGTGTGTAATTTGTCCCTGAGGTAGGTATCCTGTTCCCACTGTGTCCTCCATCTTACCATTTAACAGTTAGATGGATATGACAAGGTCTCATTGTCATTACTGAGGACAAGTGACATAAAAATCATGAACTGGCCTTTTGGTCATATCTTGATTTGTACTGTTTCCTTTTGGATTCCAACCAAAATACGATAATAGTTTGAGTATAACTATATATGAAGTATAGAAAGCATCCATATATTTCTCTTTCAAGGAACAGAAATAATGTTGCCTAGTAGTAGCCTTGCATTTCTCAAGATCCAAGCATGTGACACAACCCCAAAATAATTTAACCCCATGCTAAGAGCAATGTATTTACAACAGAAAGAATCAGGGCTTGATTGATCTTACAAATTCTTATGTTCTTACAAATAGGTACGTTTCAGTACAAGGTCTGCTCATAGCTAAGCATATGCTATGCTGCAGTTTGCCGTAGGTTTTTACCTATTCACATGTCTGTAGCTTCAGATACATCAAAAGTAAAATGGAAATTTTATGCCTAAATCCTTCATGCAGCTTTGGAAATATCAGTTGTCTTTTATTCTTACCTTGCCAGAGGGCCAAGTGGCTTCCATCAGCAGAAAAATGACAGTTCCTCAATTGGTGTGGGTTGAAAAGACAATTTGAATTGACATCTACTTTCTTTAAAGCTTCAACTGTGTGAAATAATTGTCCCTTTATGGAAAAAGTCCTGTCTCAAACAAGACAGAAATGAGAACCCCAACTTCCCACATTAAAAAACCCCCAAAAACAAAACCCAAAAAAACCCCAACCAACCAAACAAAAAAAACCCCTCTAGAAAATAAATTAGATCTGTTGCAGCTGAGCCATTATGATTTTGATAAACTTGTTGTTAATGGCATAGTAAAGGGCATCACTACTCATGAGTATAAAACATAAGCAGCCTTTTCAGACTGGTTCAAATAACTTCAGCGTATTATTGCTGAATATCAGCCTGTGCAAGTACTGAAATAGGTACCTAATATATGGTCACCAAATATTATACATCTATCTTTTCGTGTCAGTGAGTTTCTCCAGATTGAAGAGACTATCTTATACTTCAGTAAGCCACATACATACACATATGGGAGAGAATGAAAAATTTTCCATTTCTATGCACTGAAGAGGCTGAATTAAGTCTAGGTGACTAAAAAAGGAATCCATTAACCCATTTCCTGTCATTCTGGTTCTGTATGAGTTATTAAATGGAAAATACAGTTTTAGAAAAGATGGCTTACAGGTATCTCTTTATTGCAGACCTTTCTGAAGAGCGAAACAGGGAAATGTTTCTCCAGGAAGCTGTGCCAGATAGTGCCAGTTTTGACTGGCTCCTTTTTATAGTGCTGAAATGAAGCTAGATCAGAGAAGAAATTTCAGTTTCCCAAGGAAAAATGGGAAATACACTTGGTCAGATGTCCAAAGACTAGGTATTACACGCACAGAATATTATCTAGTTTATGAAAATATGCGTGAGTGGAGCTTTCTGAAGAGTGTCAGGCACTTTGGATTATTTGGAAAATTCTACCAACTTTGGGGAGAGAGGTAAAACTGAAAGGGGTATGTCATCCTGATAGATCCTGCAACTGTACGTCAGAAAAGGGCTTTAACTTCTGCCTGTTATCTTCCATCTTAATGCGCAGATGTTTCAACAGCCTGGTTTGCCATCAGCAGTGCTCAGTCAGATTCTTTGGTTCCCTGGACATTGGCAGTGCTGGGCTGGCATCCCTATTCCTGCTACGGGGCATTCCTGCATAGTTTTGGTTCCAGCTGTTGCTGCGTTGATCACCTTGTGGCCTCTCTGCCTTTTGGCAAGAGATTCAATACACTCTGAAAACCCTGGGGTGCATTGAAAAGGCTCTCTCCTCCTTCCCCATTCTCCTTCCTCTCTTGGGTCCCGTACTCTGCAATCTTGTGTCTATGAATACATTTATGTATAAGTATTTTTCTTTAACAGTGTGAAGAAAATATACTCTTGTGTAAGTATTTGCCAGATTGAGCCTTAAATCTGCAGTGTAGTGTTTCCCTGTGCTGTTGAATATTTATCATGCTTTACCCCAGAGATGGTTGTATTTCAGTGAAGAGCTGAGCTGATATATCAAGGCTACGAGTCTTGCCAGAATTTCACTATATGTGTAGTCCTACTGAATATAACGGGGCAGTAACATAGCTAAACTTGCTTACTGGTGTAACCATTGACAGGATCAACTCCTGCTTCTACAAATGTTCAAGGAAGGGAAGGGTATTATTGATTTGTAGAAAGAGTTGCTGAAGGAAAAAACCATGAAGTATATTAAAATACTTGTAAAAATTACTTTCCAACTGAATGCTACAGTAGTGCCTGAAAATTTTTTGAAACTGAAATAGTGTTTACTACCAAGTGCAGTGATGAGCAGTGAGACGAGATGTGCCAGCACCATGAAAATAACATTGGCACTGGACCATTTCTTCATCTGTGGTATTTATCATGGAGCAATATTCAGGATCTTGATTGTGAGTTCATGCTGTGAAATACAATGAATGTAATATCTAGAAAACGAGAGAACAGATGCAGTTGGGTTTGTATAATCCAGCGCAATATCCATCACATTGTGAAAAGAATAACTGCTGATCTTGAAAGATAATATATGGAGCAGAAATGGTCCAAATTTTTGCTGGATTGAAAAGAAATGTATAATTTCACAACCTGTGAAAAATCATGATGAAGTAGGTTATAATTTTATTTGTTCTTAACAGACACAAGAGTCTGTTGCCATATGCCATAAAACCTGTCCTATGTCTTTTGAGGTGTCTAATTCTACTGCAGTTGTTTCTTATTGACAAATGATGTAAGATGGTATGAAAGGCTGATAAAGAAGTTCTTTATTAAAAAAAAAAAATTACTTCTATATTCTGTAATTTGAAAAGCAAATAAAAACATGAGTGTCTTTACACAAGGGTTAACCATAAACGACTGTTTTATGTTATTTGCATTGAGCAAATGTTTTTAAAATAATTTGAATCAGTGCAAATGACATTCAGATTTTAAAATAAGAAAATAATTATGAGAGGTGTAGGTCAGCACTCTTCTTCAGTAAATATTTTGGATGATACTCATATTGCTTACTGCAAGCAATACAAATAGGTGTTGCAAAGAAGCAGAACCACAATGTCTTTATACTCAGCTTTATGCATAACACTGTGTATGCCAAAATCTCCTGTGCATGTGAGTGAGCATGTACATTCACACTCAGTAATCTATTCAAGATGTAAATTCATGAAAAAGCTCCTTTTTAAAAATAAATATAATGTGATCGTGCAAGAAAATTATGAGTTCCATGTGTGTAGATATATAAATCAATGATGGCCTCTAGCTCAAAAGAGAATTTGACATACAATTCCTGCAGTTCAATCTGGTTTTTGTTTTAGTTTTGCCTTTTGAAGGCAAATAGGTATGAGGGATATTCATAATAGTATTTGTATCTATAGTCAGGGACATATTTTTCCTCAGGGTGGAGGAAAACTGGGCAGTCTGTGTCTTTTGGATTTCAAGATGCATAGAAGAGCTTTGGTTTTGGATCTCATGATGGATTAAAAGAGCTTTGTTTTATCAGGAAGGCTTTTGGTAGTCCTTTTGCAGTGTTATTTTGCATTTTGTTAATATAATTAACATACAATGAATTCTGCACCTCAAACCTTCTATGTATTCTTTTGATTCAGGGTGCTGTTTCCCAGTGCGAAGAGATGTAATGGTGCACTGGACCTAGCTGGTTCCCAAGCATCCGCTGCAGGCTGCTGTCAGACCTAGGGTGCTAGATGAGCCTTCGCTCTTATTCTCTACTTGAAATCATTTGATGCTTTTTTTTTGAGAGTGACTAAATACCAAAAGAGTGAGGGTTTTTTCTCCTCATTTGTTCTCACCTTCCTGATGAAAATACTTCAAGGAGTGAGCTCTTGAACTCATTAGAAATCAGTGGCAAAACTCCCACTGATGTTAACAGTGTTGAATCAAGTCTCAAATGGACATATCGGTGGTATCACAGGTAGGAAAGGCAGACTTCACCGTACTGGGTTTTTGACTTCCCACAGTATGAAAAATGCTCAGTATTCTTTTCTCCCATTGATTCTTGAAGTTCTTTATGGGCAATTCCAGATAATGAAAAGCAGGTTACAGATATGTATTTGAAAGGTGTATGTTCCTAAGTATTTATTTAAAGTTTTATACTGATTGCAGAGAAATCCAGGGAAGAGTCTCCAGATGTTGAATAAGCTGCACAAACTCAATGAAGTACTCATGTATATTAGCATCATTGTCAATTGTTATGAGCATGAACAAATTCAATCTTTCATTGCCCATTGTGCTTGAGTACTTTGACTTAATGATCCCCATCCTAGAGAGAACTCTATTAGCGCTTGCAGATGTCACTATAAATGTAGGGATGAAAAAAGCTTTAGGATGTGAAATAATCAGGCTATATACCGCTAGCCTCCTGCTGTTAGTGGAGTATTTGAAATTCTCAAATTGGTTTCTTTTGAATGAATACTGAATTTTAAACTCCTGCTTACAATTCTTTGTCACTTAGTTAATAAGGCATGCTTGAGGGTGACTAAATTTCATCTTCAAGAAACTTACAGGTTTTAGAGATTCTAATTTACATCACATAATTAGAGTATCATGAGAGCTCTGAAAGGGTGTTAAACCTCTTACAACGCTTGATCAATAATATATTGCATCTTAACTGTTGTGTAGAAAAGATTGCCCTTTGTTAGTCCAGGTGTTTTATGAACAGATGTTTCCTTTTAGGATCTATACAAGTCACTAATTTTTTTTTCCTCTTTGAATACAAAAATCTGTTATACACTTTCACTGACCTCATAACTATCTGTCTGTTCCACTGAATGGACTATATTAATGCAACTGTGATGTTCAAGGTCAAAATGCTGTAAATAGTAATTCAGTACTCTGCAGAGTCCCAGATGATGTCTGTGTGTAATAAGGCACAAGAAAGCTGAAATGATGACATTTTGCCCAAACAATCTGCTCAATTCTATTGCTGTATCAGGGACTTTTGATGTCTCTGCAATGTCATCTAAAGTTTCCCACATTGTTTTGGAGGGGTTTTTGTGCATTTCAATTATGGCTTTTATTCAGCAATACCATTTAATTCCTGACAGTTACTTCAGTTTGACAATCTCTGATTTAGCTGTTATCTATTTTGCAGCAATGTCAAGAGCAGCCTGATAAAGTGGGCTACTTTGATTGAATATAAACAGGATCTGGACAGTTCAATAAAAGTTCTTTGCATGTTTAATTCCTAGCTGTCATGGTATCAGCAAAAAGCATATAAGAAGATTTAAGGTGATCTTGGTTCACTTCCTTTAGCTCACCTAAATGCAGTCCATTAATGGGTTTATATATTATGCATATTAATTGTGCTGCATGCTATTTTTGTGTGGCAAGACAAATTAGAATTGGATTGAAAATGATTGTAGCCATATTTTTGCATTATAAGGGAATTCGCCCTGTATAGAGGGCCCAGATGAGCTCTGCATGTAACTGAAATGATAACTAAACTCTTCAAAACCAGGTCAGTTTGCTGAGGTTGTCATTGTATCAATTATTTCATGTGTATGTGGAGGACGCAAAATTAACTTGCTCTCTGTACATCAGACTACTTATATCTATAGCCTCTGAGTGGAGAACCTGGTGAGTCTAAAGTTCACATCTTCCTTCATACAATTTAAATTTACTTTCCATTAATATAAGTAAAAAGAACATCAAGTCACTATCCCAGACAGTTACCCATGGGTGGAATTCTTTTTTAAGAAGACATATACAAAATATGTGAAAATGAGTACTTTAAACTTCTCCATTTGGGAGCTCCAGCTCTAGAGTTTCTTTGAAGATATAGCCTGTGCTATTACCATTGTGTATTTCTTTTGGAACTTTATTTGGCACTGGTTTTGAGTTACCTCTCAACAACAGCTGATGGTAACTTCTAGGTCTTTGCATGGGTGTTTTTGCTTTACCCCTGGTGTGCGCTGGACTTGTTTTTGTCAAAATTTTGTATTTATTAACAGTGAGAAAGGCTGGGATTAGACAGCAAATTTACAACCTCTCAAGTAACATGGACGCAGTGACAATTCAAAACTTAACTAGTCTGTTTGTGGTTGTTGCTTAATGAGAGCTTACAGCTGCATGGAAAGGGGTTGGGTTAAATGACCATGTTATTCTTTTAATTTTCTTGTGAGATGCACAGACCATACCCTATGTTTTGTTATCTAGGCAGTATGGCATGATATAGATGCAAATACCGGTCTAGTGGGAAGTAGTAAGCGATACACTTGCAAGTAGTCTTATAACACTGCTGGGCCCTGAAACCAAAGAAACAAGCACCTGTGTACTGTTATCTTTCTACTAGTTGCATATCTGTTTCTCTAAGCTCTTGGGGCATATGCTATCACCAAGGAGAAATGTCCAAGGTAAAGAAATATCAAATTTCTGCATTGTATTCTTACTTGATTTCTCTTCACTAACAGTAAAACCTGGACACTTGCAAATCTGACTCTGTGTTTATAGAGTTGGATTTCAACCTGATAGATTGACTCTTTCTAAATGCTACGCCTTCAGGGCTTAATTATAAAATAATTGCAACAGGTGCATTGTTTGATCTGTCATGCATACTGTTTTGACTATTTTATGTCCTTTTGAGAGTTTAAATACTTGAGTCTGATGAAAATGAACAAAAGCAATAGGACTTGAAATACATTTTTATTCTCCTTTCGACTTAGCTCCTTTTTTTAAGGCAACAAACGAATTTCCCAGTTGATTAGAAGCAAATTTGAAAAGTCAGTTTAAAGATAAATGGCCTTTTTTTCTTACCTTTAATTTTGGCTGAAACCAGTCCTTGTTGCAGATGAGCTGGCTGGAAAAACAATGAGCTATTTTTTGCCATTTTTGGGATAAAATGCTTAGTTTATGCTGGAAAGTGAAAAGGATATTGCATACTAGGAAAAGTAGATCTTAAGAAATGGATAGGTAGGTCTTGAGACACTGTCTTCTAGGCATACTGTAGCTTAATAGCCAGAATGTATCATGGTAAGTAATGCATCAGAGACATATTCCTAATGAGAGGGTAAATCACCTCCAGCTTCAGCAGGGGTTATTTGGGAAGCAACAGCTGTTCATGATTAACTTCCACCAACTTTTACAAATAAACATTAAGGACCTGATTCTAGTCCCATCACTCTTTAGAGTAGCTTAAGTCCATTGTCTGTCATGGAGGTTCTCTCTGATCTACATCAGACAGTGAAGAGGACCAGGGCTCATAACCTCTGAGCACAGCGGTAGTATCGCTGTTTCCCGCTGTGTGGTGACAAGTGGCGCGTGGAAAGCTTGCAGGGTCACAGCTCAAACCTTGAGTGCTTGCCTCGAGTCTTTGTGCATTGTTGAATCACAGAACTGTGCAGTAAACTATGTCAGAACAAAGTTCTTTGTAATAATTCTCTCATTACTGAGTTGTAGGCTGGCCGTGAAGGAAGGGAAATAGCTATTCTTAGACTATTTAGACCATTATTCCAGCTTTACTCGGACAGATAAAATTCTCTGTCCTGTCTCCTTCCAGACTCTCCATTTGTCTTTGATATTGAACTGCCCGGCAAGAACCTTGGTGCCTGCTAGGTCATGTATCCTGCGGGTTGATGTAGCTCAGTATCCATCTTCAGTGGAGGCAACAAAAGCTATTATTTGAAGCGAGCATGTAAGCCCAGCCACTTTCTGCAGTCCATTCCCTTTGTATACCCTCAACATCCACAACTGTTGGGTCATGGATGCTCTTTTTAGTATCTGGTTTTGGACTTATTGTCTGTGAACTCACCTAATCCATTTTTGAATCTGCTGTTAGTGTCTGCTTTGATAAGCTCATGTAAACAAATTCCAGTAGTTCACTACCAGCTGTGTAGAAAAGTACCTGCTTTTATCTGCATATCTCATGCTAGTCTGAGTGCTTTTCAGTCTACTGTTGGGGGGTTTGGTGAATAAAGGTTCTGCATTAATCCACATTATCAACGGTGTTCAATGACTTTGTAAACCTCAGTCATACTCTTCCCCTGTGCAGTCAGGAGTACATTTTATTTATTTAATTGGTGCTACAGGCAGTGATATCATGGTTCACTAGATGATAGATTTTGTGCTTTTCAGCAGCTCTTACTTTAATGCAGTATTTGGAAGCGAGAATCTGGCAGAGCAGCCCACTGGGCAGCCGGACCAAAAGCTTAAAACTGGTATTGCAAGGGGACTTGTTTGTAAGAGAAGTGTTCCTTGAGGAAGAGCTATGACCAGGGAAAATTCAGCCTGGGCAGGGAAAACTGGCAGCTTAGTGGCTTGTAAAAACCATTACAAAAATATATTGTGAAAATTGCTGAGTTGGTGTCCGATTAAGCTGTCGAAGATATGCTTCTTCATTCATACCTTTTCCCCTGCTCTTCTGATCTGTCACCGGCAAACTACGTTTCTCTTTGCAGAAGCCCCTTCAGGTCAATATTTAGTGTGTGTGCCTATTGCCAGCCAAGGACTAAGTTTCTTTGCAACAGCACGAAGGAGAACAGGAAAGATGGAAGTTAATGAAATAAATTGATAGCAGTGGGAATATTGTTACAAAATAAGAGAGCTTATTACTTTTTAAAACCTTTCTTTAAGTAGAACACAATTCTGCAGTGTTCAGAAAGGCAGAGAATGTGAAGAAGTGGTAAAACCAAGTGTAATTAAAGGACGAATAAGGCTGGATGATTTTTTTTTTTTAAGTTTTTTACACAGAAGTTCTCCATCTGCAGCTCACAAACCACCTGTGAAATGTAGGAGGTTTCTGCTGGGTTACAGCCAGAAGCTCTTGTGTGCTGAATATGATGTACAACACGCCTACTCCTAAAATTGTCTCAAAATCAGTGTCACAAAAAATTCAAGAAAAATAGAAAAGCTATGAAGCCTCCTGGGCTGCGTTTACCCAGTGACAAAGTGCAATCAAAATGGGATTCCTCTCCACAGCAAGTGTCCTCCCATCCCACAGGACAGGCAGTGTGGGAGGGAGTCATCTCACTAAAATTCAAAGGGATGGGGCAGGGGCAAGGACAGAGGAAAAGGGAGCATGGGAGCCGGGGAGCTCTCGGGCGGGAGTGGATATGGAGGTGGTCTGATGCTGGAGTGAGAGTAGAGGGAGAAGTGAGAAGCCAATTCTTTGGCGTTGCACTGAGATCAGATGAGAGATTAGGGGGAAAGAGAGAAAATGAGGAGGCGAAGGGTAAGAGGACAGGTACTGATCTGGTAAAGGCTTGAATACGGGAGAGGGAACTTGGAAGTGGCTGAGCCGAAGAGGGAAATGAGGCATTAGGTTGGGGCTGTGGGCAGAAACCCTGGGATGACGGTTGGGGTGTGAAGACAGTTAAAGAGAAGGAATAGATCTAAAGAGGATATGATGGTGGGAATTAATATTATTTGATAATGGCATTTGAGATAGGGTTGAAAATCCTAAGAAGAGGACGTGAGGACCAGGAAAATGCAGAGGCATGAAGAGTGAGGCACAAAAGGGTCCTTCCAAAACTTTAAGGGAGCTCGAGGGAATCAAGTTCATTGTTTCTTTTGTCTGCAAGTATCTGTGATACCCAAAAGCAAAGTTGTTGTCTCATGCCCTTTTAAGAGTTACTTCTACAGATTAAAAAAAATATATCCTAGAAAACAGTGTTATATGATCATTGAAGCTGCAGAATGAAGCATGAAAATGTTATAGAATGACAAACATGTCCAACTTCATATGGGTATTAGAATACTATTATGAGCAAAATTATTATGTTATTTTTTTCCCATTTTTGGCGGGTTTTTTTGCTTTTTTCTAACTCTATAGAAATTGCAGATGACAGGCAACATATTACCCAAGGTCTCATCCGTTAAAACTCGATTTCTGCTGAAACACAGTAGAAGATGCTTATTCCATCTCTCTGTCACCTTGCCCAGTAAAAGTACTGGCTCCTTATGTATGGATGCAGTTGTGCAGAGAGTACATCCCACCTACTGGAGTTCATATGACTGTATCTGCGCTAGGAAATGATCTTCCAATGGGATTTAACAACTACAGGTACTGAAGAGAAGCTGTTGGTTGCATTTATACAGGTTATGTGTGTCACATGCTTGCTTTAATAAATGTAGAGGATCTTCCTTGTGCTGTTAGCTCCTACTTATGTGCATTTATAAAGCTAAGTTACTCTTGATCTCCACACCAACCTGCTTACTAGAGAAATGCATGTGTTAGCTTATGCAAAAAATTAGGTGGAGAAACACATAGAAAGTTTCAGTAACTGAAACTGTCAAGTCTTTTAAAATGGATGTCTGTCATTTGGTGGTGGGCTTTTTTTTTTTACAGCCTTTAGGTACTAGCCGTAGTTGTTGTGAACTAATGAAGGAGGTGTTCATGGCTGAGGAAGGGATGTCACAAGGAAGCAGTTGCTGGGAGTCTGCCTGGGTGACAGATCCATCTATTTTCTCCTGTAAGAGCGTCACATACAGTCTAATGAGGGAAAATGCCCATCAAACTCTGCAGCTTCAATTGGACTTTGGAAATGAAATGAAGGTAGATTCAGAGAGAGAAAATATCAAGGTTGTTCAGTCATTCTATGATTTTTATTGTTTTTTTTCACTAATTGTATTAAGGCTTTTTTTTCTTTTTAAATAGAATCTTCTTCTATGCATTTCATAGCATAACCCTCCACAAAACCTAGAAGGGAAAAAAACTCCTCTGTGATAAAATTTTAAAGTGAAATGTTTTCAGAAGCCAGGGGGAGTAATGATGGGGGGAAGCAATGTGAAATTTCTTTTGACAAGAAGATGACAAAAGACGAGACTGAAGAGATTTATGCATACTTTGGGAGGAAAAACCTAAACTGATACATCTGATAGCTGACTTGGGATTCACTCTTTGTTTGCAGTGAAAAGCTACTTTAATGATTTTAACGTTCATCCATTAATTTTTTCTCCTTGATCTATAATTCAAAATGCTATATCAACTCCACAAAGTTTAGGACACACGTTTATTTTAATGTCGAAGTGGATCACCAGGTTGTTGCATTACCATGCTAATCTCAGTGCTGGGTGGAAGGTTTTAGTCAGGACTGACCTTCTGTGGAAAAAAGGCTCGTGCCAAGGCACTTCTGGTGGAAGATATTTAAAATAATGATTTCTGATGCTGAGTCACAGTGTTGTCACAGCGCTATTAATAATAAACTGGGAGAACATTTGTCTTGCCATATGGGATGAGACTGAATAGTCCAACGTTTGCCTCTGGTATTGGATGGCATTATATAATGTTATTGCGCGAGGCATATACATTTCCACTTTCCTCCTATCCCTCCTTAAATGCACAAGATAGATTTTAACTATCTGAAGAAATGGAGTCTTGTTAGAGAGAGTTGTCTTGATTTCTTTTGGAGGCTGTGGCAATTGTCGTGGCTTTCTTCTCTGCCTCAGTCACTTGTAAGGAGATTTAGTTAAACTGTGTTAAATTCTGTGCACACCCTCATATTCAGAAATAAAATGCTTTTAATTTGATTTTAACTTAAATTGCTTTGGAAGTCGGGTAAAGAAAATTGAATCAAGGCATTTTTAATTCTTAATACAAATATCTGAATAATGGTTTAATGCAATTTAGCTAAATCACTTCAGAAATTCATTGAGATTAACCCTTTTGCTCCCGCGCTGACAAACTTGGAGAGTGCTCCATGGACACTCTTTACATGGCATTAATAACAGTGTGGTATTCGGGAATTCAGAATAATTTTGGTACTAATAGTAAATTCTGTATACATATTCAGATGAAAGCATCTACCTGCATGCTGACCGGTAAAGAATAATCACTGGGTTTTATTGGTGACGTTTGCCACTGTTTCAGTGCATTCAGCTGCAACGCATTAAACAACAGTGGGGATGACACACAGATCTTAGACAAGTCTGTCTCTACTTTTGTGTTAAGATTTCAAACCATACAAGAGAAGAGCATGAAGCTAACCTTCTAGGATGGGCTTTATGAGGCAGCTAGAAGAAAGTCCTGGTTTCACTGAGCCACACAAACCCAGCCTAAGCTGCCCCGTGCCAGTGCTGAGCAAACCGCTGCGCTCGCTGGCTCTTGGCAACTTGTAGCACACAACTGCTTGGGTTTAAATTAGGTTTCAGTCCCCCCAAAAAGCTCAAGGGTACTTCAGTTTGGCCATTTAGGCTATCTTTCCTGGATAAATGCCTCCGCAGTACATCTTCCTGAGTTTATTGTCTCCAGAAACGCTTTATATAGGAGAAACAGAATTCCTGTGTTGTTTTATGCCATCTGAATTTGTCATCCTCATCCTCCAATAGGTAAGATTACCTTGCCTCTCACCTCCTTTCATGTCTCCGTCCTTTGTGTCACCTTTTTTGTCGTCTTCTTCAGTGTGTCACCTATCCCTGGAGGAAGACTTAGTCTTTCCCTTTTCTACTAAACTTTCTAAAATTGCCCTCCTCAGTAATAAATTGGTGCCAAATATATTTCATAGCCTTCCCGTCCCAAGTCATTTGGCAGCTATTTTAAAAATAAGGTTGTATAAGGATTAGTAAAGTCAACTATGGGTAAATATTTGAGATGACTTAACTAATGGGGAAGATGTGAGGCAACACAGTGACTAAACCAAATGTTTAAAATAGAAAAACAGTGGAGTAGAGTTGCTTTCTATCTCACTCAAATAAAATTCTTAATCAGCTATCCTACTAAATTTAAAGAAAATCAGTTTATTCTTATGCTGAGATGAAGGAGTTAGATTTTAAAGTGAGGCATTTACTATCATACTTTAAACTATAACCCACTCCTTTTTTGCTAATATTGTAGATATCTTTGCACAGTATAGTTCAGACACAGCATGTTTAGCTGAGGACTATAGCACCACTCTATTGCCAGACATGAATAAATCTAGCTTCCATGTCTACCTGAAAACTGTACTGGGAAAACCCATTAAAATAAGGAAAACTGAATTAGGATTTTATGATGTTCGAGAAAGCTGCAAACCTGAGATAAAGAATTCACCTTTTTCTTTTTTTTTTTTTTTTTTTTTTTTTTGTGTGAATAGGCACAACATGCATCTCAGGACAAGCCTGCATTTCCTTCAGTGAAATCTGGATTAAAATGAATATGGATGGGAAATGGAAAATATCACCATTTCTAATCACACTGCTGTCTCATTAAGGATAGACAACATCCCGATTCTAACTGAAAAATTATTCTTTTTCTGTTGCAGAAGTAAGAACCTCAGGCTGGGTGAATGAAATTTTCCTTATAAGAATACTTCAGTGCTAATGACAATAACAATAAGGAAACCAGCAATTCAATACTGGAGGATGCTGTTGAGAAAACATTGACATAAGGGCAGGTAATTAGTGCTGCTACTTCCATTAAAATTAGGGGGAAAAAAACTGAAATGGAGTCACTGGAGTAAAGGTATTTTTAAATTGCAAAGAAATCTTATTTACACTGTGAATTCAGCTGAACTAAGTAAGCTAATCAATATGACGGGCAAATTCTATTAACAATACAAGAAAACCCAACCAAATAATTAAATTATAGCAAAGAAGAGTAAATATTTTGAGGAAAGGGACAAAGCTGACAGAGCCTGAGTTGGTCAGTGAAATGGAGTTACTGCTCTTCAGCTTTTTTCTGCCTCTCTAAAATAATCAAAGGCATAATACTGCATATCACTTCTAGCAGTATAGAACCTTTCACTATTGCCCAAATGAGATGGGGCATACGTGTGGGAGATGGGAAGAGAAAAATGAATCTGTTTGAACACCAAAAAGAATTTGATTCAGCTGAAGTTGGAAGAAAATTTCAGGTCAGGCTTGCAGATCCTTGATGAATAATTCTAATAGAAAATAGACCTCAGTGGGCCCAGTTTTCTTTTTGATGTAGCACCAGTGAAGCCCAGCAAGTTAGAACAATGATGAGTTTGGCACAGATTCTTTAATGAATATATATGGAATTAGCCAACTGGTAGGGTTTTTTGCAAATTCCAAGTAGCCTTTTAATTAACAAAATGGTGATTTTTTTTTCTACCGTTGCTAGCAGTAGAATTTTTTCTTCCAACTTTGAATGATGTTATTTGATTTAATGGAAAATTTTGAGCCTCTTTTCAGGTCAGGAATGGGCTATTGCTCTTTTTATATAGTGGCTAGAATAATGGGTTCTTGATCTTGATTGGAGCCTTTCATGGCTTCAAATAAATTGAACTATTTTTCTTGCTTATACCTTTGCCCTTGTGTCTGAGGAGTTGGGATAGGGAGTAAAGACTGGTTTGGGCACAGTGGCCTGCATGCTGGGCAGTAGAATAATGAGTGAATGAGAATTAACATGTTTGGTAAAAAACAGAGATTTTCCTTACAGCATTACCAGGTGCAGAAAAAAATCTATTTGGTTTAATCTGCCTTTTTTTTTTTCCTTGCTGCAATCAAATAAAATGCAGGGTTTAGTTTTGTATCAATATGAAAATTAATTAGCATAAATTGTAAACCCACTCTCTTTCTGAGAGTGCTAAGTTTTCTTGTTATTTCCCTTTTAAATGGAATCCTAAAGGGGAAAAAAACCAGATACTATGGCATAAATATTGCATTATACTTAATTGATTTATATTTATAAAGCTAATTCCACTTCTTAATGCAATTCAAACAGGAAAAATGCTTCTCTTTTAAGGCTGTTTTAGAAGTTGGATCAAGCATGCCAATGCAGTCAAAATGAACTGGGGTTTCTGGTCTGATTGTCTCATTTTTTACATAGCCTCTTCCCATTCTCTCATGTTATTTTTCTCAGTTTAGTAACATACTCCAGTGAATTTCTTCTTGGCTAAGAAAATAACTGTGCAAAATACACATCTGAGGTGACAGCTGCTTCTGACCTTCATGCATATTATATTATAGAGCTGGTCAACTTAGAGCTCTCGCATATTGGAAAGTTAGCCCTTGACATTGTCCCTGTATTGAGATGAGGACACATGGAAATCGAAGGGCTTTTCACAGCGTAACATAAATGGCTGGCACAACAAGGCTGATCCTTCACAGTCACTTTGGTACCAGATAATGTCATAGGAGGTCAGATGTATTTCCTGCTATAATGTGAAGTGCATCAAGTTACAGCAGGGATTAATGAGGGTCTCTAAGAGCTCAGGTTTCCACGGTCTCTTTTATTCAGAAAGGGAGTTAGTTGTTAGTTTTCAGAGATTAAAATATGAGAATCTTTAACTGAGATATCTGGTATGCGCAGCTGTTGTTGAGTATGAGTTAGCTGTAACACAGTATTAAGAGCTTTCATGAGCCACGGATTTGAAATTCTCACCAAGCAGGAGTGAGGTAGGAGCTAGTTAGATAAAATTCATCTTAACTAGCTCAGAAGCAGGGCAGGAAATCGTAAATATGAAATATGACCTCAGAATAATTTCTAATTGATTGCACTTTGCAGCAGAGCAAGGGAATACAGGCGGGGTCTGACATCTGGCATAGCGACCTGTAGCAGTGGCTTGGGGCTCTTTGTTCTACAAGATGAGTTCAGATCTCAGTTCCAGGTACCCAAACAAGTCACTCAGACTATTAGTTCTGTAAATGTAGATGTTGCTGTGTTGTGAAGGAGATGGATTAGAGTAAAAACTCTGGACATTTTCCTTACAAGACCTGCCTAAGGCCAAGTATAGTTCTTCTTGTCTGGCACAGAGAAACAATGGCTCTTTTTGGTCTCTGGAATCACACTTCCTACATGTAAAATTGTGAAACCGCCCACCTCAAAGGCTGCTGAGGGGACTAACGTTTGTAGAGAACTGACACTGATTAGACAGAAAACTGCACAGTTGTGCAATGAAAGAAAATAGAAAAAAAAGAAAGATAGATAAGAAAAGAAATATAGAAAATATCTATCAAAGAAAAATAGATAAGCCTTCAAAAATGAAGAAAGTGCATTCTTTTAGACTGTAGTATACGGGGTCTTGCTGTAGCCTCTTCCTTCCATCTGTAGTCATACATGTTCCACTGTCCCATCTGCTGCTGGCGTTTTCTTCTGTGATAGGTCTATATCTTATTCATTCATGATAAGGCAGGACCATGTGGTAACTGTGAATATCCAAACAGCCTGCATGAGAATTAGTTGTTATTATTTTTATCAAACCATAATGTCTCTGAATGGGTGTAAATCAAATGTTTTACCCATGCCAGCATAGGTTCTCGTGTGCTGACTACAAAAGTTTACCTGAATGTCTGTGTGGATGAGCCTTTATTCGAATGGAAGCTGTTTACGTGTGGTTGCGTTGTGGTCCTCAGGCAGAGAACAAAGGAAAGTTGAGCACAAATGTGCATCAGATTAATACTGCTAAAGATGTCAGAAGGCAGACAGGGACCATCTGTTACAGAGCAGGTTCTGCTCCCCACAGGCACTAAAATAAAGGTTTCCTTTGGCTCACTGCTATTAGGCTCCCTAGGGTTTCTGTTTAGGACTGCCCTTTTGCTCATCGACTGAGGGTGTCTTTGATCCCACTAAGAGCAATCATATTTAAAATATTTTTTTTCTCTCTTTAATTAGCCTCTCTCTTTTCAAGAATGCAGTTAGATACTACATCATTTTCCTAGACTGGTTTTTTGAGTCCCTTATTTGATTTAACAATTCTGTGATATGGCTAATACAACATCTCACGTTGGATAATTTATTTCCTCTCTGGCATAGAAAGCCATTAGCCTTAACTATTTATTCAGTAACATTTTTGTTCTATTTAATGGTGTCCAATCTGTCTCTGGGATTAGCAGTGTGAATGCTAACCAAGCTTTTGCAAGTTTTTCCCAAAGGCCCAGTAGAAGTTCATATTTTATGTAAAATATAAATTGTAAAGTATCATATATTTTACAATTGTAATGCAGAGTTATTCATTGCCTATTCAGGAACAGGCATTTATCACAGCCTTGACTACTGTAATTTTACCATATTCCAGCTTAACTGCCCAAGGTTACACTGGTCAGAGCATCATTATTCTGCTTCCCCGTTGTGACTTACAAGCAATTGAACTGGGATCAGGGCAGAGGCAGCAATAGATTGGCGAGGACATCTCACTGCCTCTAATTCACCAGAACTGCATGAACTCCATGGACTTCACAGGATCCAGTCTATACTAAATCATGGCAGTCCGCCTCAATAGGATGGATACTTTTAATGAGGAGCTTAGTGTATCTGCTTGGTAGATAATAAAGTAACAGTCAGAGAAGCCAGATTTGGGTAAAAAGTTGCACCCCTTTACATGCTGGATTTAACTGGTAATGTGTACCTAGAGCTTAGGACGTTGCACATCAGAAAGACTGCGTAAAGCAAATCCAATGCACCAAACAGGAGCAGCAGGAGGTTTGAGTTGCCTTTGCTGTTGGCTGAGCTGCTGGAAGCTGGCAGGGGGCTGGAGATGACACAGTGTAGAGGAAAGCTGGCTGGCGCAGTGAGCAGTACACACCATGGCACAGGAAGCAGTCCACAGAAGGATCAGCCTCATTTTTCAAGACACCTACTGAGTTGGTGCTGTATGTACCTGTTGGGGTTTAACCTGGAAGGCAGCTAAACACCACACAGCCATTCACTCACTTCCCCGCCTGCAGTGGGATGGGGGAGAGAATTGGGAAAAAAAAAGTAAAATTTGTGGATTGAGATAAAGACAGTTTAATAGGACAGAAAAGGAAGAGAAAATAATAATAATATTATTATTAATAATAACATCAACAATAATAAAAGAATATACAAAATCAGTGATGCACAGTGCAATTGCTCACCACCTGCTGACTGATGCCCAGCCAGTTCCTGAGCAGCGGTCCCCGCTCCCCAGCCAGCTCCTCCCAATTTATATACTGAGCATGATGCCATATGGTATGGAGTAGCCCTTTGGCCAGTTTGGGTCAGCTGTCCTGGCTGTGCTTCCTCCCAGCTTCTTGCTGACAGGGCATGAGAAGCTGAAAAGTCCTTGACTTAGTGTAAGCACTACTTAGCAACAACTAAAACATCAGTGTGTTATCAACATTATTCTCATCCTAAATACAAAACACAGCACTAGACCAGCTTCTAGGAAAAAAATTAACTATTCGAAATCAGGACAGTACTCTGCCTTCCTGGTGTATGTCATTATAAAATATGCAATGGATGTGTGCTCCTGCCTAGCCCCCTAAATGTTGCTTCCAACCTCTCTCCCTCATCTCTTTTTCCAGGCTCATGTCAGCAACCCCTTCCTAACCTCACCAACCTGCCACTTCTCATGTGGGAACCCTCACCACTCTGGTGCCAAGAGCTGGCTGTGACCTCTGGCCATCTTTCCACCTTCTGAACTTCCTTAGGAAATTGAAGATGTAAATATCTTTCTTGCCTTTTTTTTATAGCTCTGAATTTCCACGCCCTCTGTATTATATCTGTTGACTTTATAACTGCCTTAACTTCTGTAAAGCATTTTGGTGTCTAGAGTATGTGAATGTATGGTCTTTCAGTAGCATTTTAAAAATTAAAATTGGAAAAATTTCTAAAGATCACAGAAGAGGGAAGGTAGCTTGGGGAAGGGGTGAGGGTAGACTTCTGGACACTCTCCTGGGCATTGCTGTAGCCACCAGTGTGATGTTGAGCGTGTTCCTCTGAGCATCCGTTGAGCGTGAATGTCCATCCCACATAAGGGAACAATGAGAATTATCTCTTCCAAGTGGAAGATTTTGATGAGGCAGAGGAGGTGGTGGTCTCTGAGTTTGTATTTTTAAGTGCCTACAACAGTGCAAACTGGAGCATAGAGGCTTTTAGCCCCTCTTTAATATATATTTACTGCTTCTATAGCATAATGAAAAGTGTTGCAAAAATGAAACGATGCCATACAATGGCAAATTTAATAATTTTTAAATTGTTTTTGTTCTGCAAATAATTTCAAAATTCTGAGATATATCATCTGCAAGAAATATACTCTGAGATGTAAGTTTGTTCACAAATAATTTTTAGGCAACTGGTGATTCTTAAGCAGCATGTAAATTGTAAATATTATAATCAACACAACCCTGAAATTAAAATTTGTTTTCTATCAACATTCCTGGTAATAAGGGCTTGAGTTTTTACGCAGGGCAATAAAATGGTCCTGAAAAGACTCAATGAGCAGTCTCAAGACACTAATTTATTATTATTTTTCTACTGTTAATTTAGTAACAGAGCCTCACCAAGGGAGAAGAACACTGCCACCACCATATCCTCTAGATACCATGACCTAGGCTACTACCATGGTTATCTAAGGATTCGTGTCTAAATAGCCACTTGCTTCTTTTTGTCTGTCCGTTCTTGGCTGTAGCAGAGATGAGAGTTTCTTCTGCATCATTCTCTGAAACCTATAGTGTTATACCAGCTGCTTGCAACAATACAGAGTCAGATGGGGCAAACTAGGTGGCAGGTTAACATATACATTTGTGCCCTCCTCAACGTCTTCAGCACTGTTACAGATGCTGTCTGTTCACAGCTCAGCTGCTGACTTCAAGTATTAACTGACATCAGCTTAATCTGGAGAGTCTCTTAATGGTCTTAGTATCTTAATGCTGACAACTGCCTCCTAACAGCCTTATTACTATCCTTAAGTATGGGAGACTGCCAGTTTTGAAATAGAAATAAATTAGCTTTTGTTGTCATCTGTTTGTCTCAACTAGACCAGTGTGAGGCTGCCAGAAGAGAAACCTGAAACCAGAATGCTCCTCTACACGTAGCAAAATTACCTCTTCCTCCCCATTCTGCTCCAGAAATCTGTCTCCTGGACTAAGAAGGTTTAGATAGAGTTGTGAACATAATTGATTTTCTAGCTTGACCACCGAACTGAAAACTGAAAATATGTTCAGCTTGGGTCATTGTGATTTTTTTTTCTTTTCTTTTTTTTTTTTCTTTTTTTTTTAACTGGCTGGGTTTTTTTTTTCCTAGGTATAAATTAAGGAGGCAAAAATCCACCTAGTGTTTCCCAACGACTAGAGAGCCATCTTAGTGCACTAACATTCAAGTTTATGACTCTTCTGCATACATAGAAAGTGTCCATCTCAAATTTGAGATCTCTTGTCTGTATTATTGCTACTGATTCTTTTCCCCTCTGATTTACTTTTTTCTTTGATTCTCAAAAATGAAAATGTCTTGCAGCATTCTGTCTTCCTTGAATTAAAGTCAATAACCACTTTTTCTGACATCAAAGATCACACTTTCAATCAGATTATTTCATTCAAGTTGCCTCCTATGACCTCTCCAGCTTTTCCACAGTACTTATTGATCACTGTTTAATTCTGTTTTTCTTCCTTGCTGCACTAAAAGAGATTTCAGTGAAGTAGCCCTAATTCAGTGCTCCTCAATAACACGTCACCCCCGTTTGTAGTGTTACTTGGGGTGCTTGGTCAGCTAACACAGCATTTGAGACCTGAAAATATTTTCTTTCATTAGAAGAATGCTAAATGTTGTGAAACCAGCTTCAGAATTAACTCTAGAAGACTAAGATCTCTAAATGAATCGATGCCACCTTTAAAATCACAAATATTATGTCTTTAGAACAGAGATTAAACAGCGGAGTTAAAATTAAGCAGCTGCCTAAAATTAAGCACTTGCATATGTGCATTTTTGGCTCTCTGGACAGTTTATTTAATACTTGCGGAGGGATCTCCATAGTCTAGTGTGGTGAATAACGATTTATGTTGCATAAATACTTTTTCAAAGCTGAGAAGACAGACAGATGCTGAGAAAGACTTCTCTGAATCATCTGTAGAATAGAAAAATTTAAAATTTTTGTATGACAGTATGAAAAAGTAATTTATGTCAATTTCTGATGAGCAACTAAATCTGAAGCCCCTTGTACTTAATAATTGTTTCTTTTCACCCTAATGCATAATTCAACTAGATTCAAGGAAATCCCTCAGCTTTATAACTTGCTAGACAGTAGTCTAATATACTGCTTTTGTTGGTGACCCATACTATTACTGAATAATTTGTAAAATAGCAGTTTGTCAGGCTGATCAAACAGGGCTAATTTTGGACACTTACATTTTCAACTTCAGTGGTTTCTATTCCTTCATCGTAAAATTAGTCTTCAAGTAATGGAGAGCTTCTGTGCTGTAAATCCTGTAGATGGCAATGTTACACTGGTATAAAAATGAGTGGAAAACGTACATGTCAACAGCTTCACTCTTTATTAATCAGGGAAGAAAGGCATTAATAGCAATTCAAGATACAGTCGCTGAAACTGCTGCAGAGGTAAATATCTATAAACACATCATTAGTAGTAAAATGTAAGCCTGATTGGATCACTGTTGTTTGTTCTTATATGGACTTATTGAGGAATCACGCTTGCTAGGTTTTTTTACAGCAATTTTGTATATGGTTCAACAGCAGTGAATTTGTCCAAATACTTACCTGGTTTAAACAGATGCCATTCATTTGAAGGGCTCATCTTCATCTAGGAGAGCTGTCATTGTTCCAGTTAAAAGCATGGCAACCTGTTGGAGCAGCTCTGACCCGCTCCTGGCAATAATAGTAAAATGTTTGTCAGTTTTTGCTTACTTCATGGCCATCTTTTATTCCATATACTTGTTTTTTCTAAATGTTTTGTTGAGTCTCATTTTGCCTGGTAGACAGTTTCATCAGTTTCTTTGTGTATAGGTTTCAATCCAGTCAAATACTTAAGTATCTGTACAGAAATGTCTGAATTTTCATAGCATCAGTTAGACCATTCAGAAATTGAAAGTTGCACATATCTTCAAGAAGTTTTCTTTTAAACCACACACTTTCACCCTCACTTTCTTGAAGATATTCTGTGGTTTGGGAAAATATTTAGTTAGCTCACACAAAAAACGAGTTGGGAATCCAGTCCATGCACTATGTGAGTTAAAAATCCAGTCACAGAGCCTGCATAGCAAACATCCAAAGCACTATCCAGGACAGAGAGTTTATGAGCAATCATTAGGCAGAAATATATGTGAACAAACCATCTGTTCTGTAACTTCAAATAATGAACAAAGTGGCCAAAGAAGCCAGCACAAAGGAATTTTGTAAACCAGTGATGGCCCTAAATTAACCAAATAAATTATTCACTGTGAAATGCTCATCCAGCTCAACAGGCATAGAACGGAAAATACATTTCTTGAGGCCAGGTCTTAAAAAGCTTCATATAAACAAGCCACTACTGTTCTGTAAGCATCATCACATTGCAACTTTATTTGCCATCATCAGTAATACAGTTGTGGAATATAGTGTTTTATTTGGAGGCCTGAATAACAGTCTGCAAATCACATAGTTGGATATGACTGTTTCATTTACTGGGTGTACGGATGATTGTGCACAGAAAATTATAAGCATTAATTCTGACTACGAATTAAAGTTTTTCTCTGTAAAGGTAGCCCACAGAATATACACACTATGGTGAAACCTGTACTTCAGCTGGGAATCCCCTTTGTCTTAAGTGACCTTTTGCAAGTATCCCTAGGGTTTTCATTGCAATTTTGTTTGACCTTTTGTTAAAAACCAAGCTCTTCTAGACAACTGATATTTGGCAGAGTGATTACTTAAGAGGGATTCGTTGGAAAAGATTTTCAAAGGCACGGACAGGAGCAGGGTGCTGGATAACCATCAGTGGCACACAGAGCTGCGCTACGTTGTGACTCAACACACATGCTGTACAGTACTAAGCTTTTTTCTTGACAGACCAAAATAAGTCAGTTTAATGCTCAGGAAGAGAAACCCAGCCACCAGATAAGGTGGATGGATTAGAGAATTGCACAATCCCAGCTGCCCCTCTCAATCTGCACTAAGAAATTTAGCAAGTATACGTGAAACAGGGATATACGCCGTGTCTTCCTTTGGGCAACGTAGATGGTATGGTGTGCTGGAGAAAATGACAGTTTATTGAAGAGATCAACACAGAGAGGAAAGGAAAGGAAGAAGTCCATCTCTTGTTCCCCAGTCAGTTGCTGGCTGGCATGACATAGTATATGGAGGGGAATTGCATGTAAAATTGCATTGCATATGCCTTTGGGAGAACAAAATTTGAGGAGAAAGCTGTAAGACAGTTCAGTGTTGGTGAGGCTTACTTTGGAGACTGGTATTCTATGCAAATATATTTTTTTAACCTTCAGAGTGAATTCCCATCTAATGGTAACAACAAAAATGCCTCTAAGGCTTCTGGCAAAGCTTGTACTTCTGTGACTAAAAAAATCACATACCTGACAAAATCACACGTCTTTTTTGGCACTGTGCATTTCCTTAAAACATGCCCCAAACGTTCAGGGTTTCCTTCAGTTTGCCAGCTTCCAGACCAATTGTCCTACGATGGTGTCAAGTCTTACATATCTCCAGTCACAGCAATGACTTTACATGAACAGTAACTTGAAGAGAATCGGTTCCTTCCTTTTGTTTTTGTGTGAATGCTTTTTTGCGTTTATGGAAATATGCTATTGTTGGAAACACGGTAACTATAAAGTGATATTTCTGCTCAGGATAATTCTAGTTTTCTTCTCTTTCTTGACTCTATTCTAACCTGCAGCAGAGTGACTGGTTAAAAAATAAAGCTCCCTGCCAAACTACATTTTTCTATAAAGCAGTTTCTCCTCTACAATCTAGCTGTATGCAGGAGTAGTGCTCTGTTGAAGGCAGACCCCTCCACAGTGAAATGAGAAGATGGAACATAACTAGTGGGGAAGGGGGTTGTTCCTGGACAAAGGGATGGTTTAAGATGTTTCTATTTCAAGCTCAAGTAAACTTGAAATTGTGGTTAGCTACATTCTGATGAAAGAGTAAAAATTGAGCGTTTTTTATTTTTAAATCACATTTTGTCTATTTACTAAAATTTTTCAATTTGCTATGGGTGTCATAGCACTAATGAGTCTTTAAATGGATTTTGGGCCTAATCAGCAAATGTGTATCTTCCCTTCAGTTACAGGTGCTTGCCTTAGCAGTGAGCCCCTAAGACCAGCACAGCAATGGCCTTTCAAGCCTCAACCTCATTTCACTGGGCGCCTTTTTTATACCACTCAAACACCATTAGCATCAGCAATGTACAAAGATATAAAGGAAATGAGAAGCTAACTGGTCATAAGATTAGATATTATGTGTTTATAATATGTCTCAAGGCTAATTTAAATAAGAGAAAGTCTTTCCTTTGTCTTCAGGGAGTTTTAACTCAGGAAATTACTGTGAAACCAGGTAAAGATGAGAAATCCCTAACTAACAGTCTCTTGAACCTCTGTCTGAATTTTGAAATGAGTCTTCTTATTTTCTGTCTAGAATAATTTGATTAATTTATCTCTTGGAGCTGAGCCACTAATTCAGGGAACAAGTGATGAATTTAGTTTTCTATTTATGGACGGTCCTTTGAGATGAGATAATGCTTTCACACAGCTTATCAGTTGTTTTCTGAGTGGGTTTTTTTTCCACTTGTTTCACTCTTTTCCTGGTGAATGACTTGTTGTGATTATTTGGTAGTCAATATTTAACATGCAAGTCTTGTGGGTTTATTGTGATAAGTCACACAATGCTGCAACTGTCTCAGTATTGAATAAACAGCACAGGAGAAGAGTCTGACGCTGTCCCTGGGACTGTGAAAGTCTCAAGGAGAAACAGCAACTTAGAAAAGAGAAAGGGACATTTAGGAGATGTTAAAACTATTTTCTTGGCTTCACCAGACAGGCCTTGCCTAAAGCATAATTCCTTGAAAACTTCCTACTGTAAGGTTTATTGGGAGGGTGCGGAGTTCATCTATAATTTTCACTGTCATATTCTACACAGTAATTGCTTTGGGTGTGAGATACTTATGAGTGTACAGCAGTCAGGTCTGAATCTGGATCATTTAACTTCTGTCATCGTTCTGGCCCAAGCTTTTTGGAATAGTGTGCCCACAACCTTTCCTGAAGCTCTGAAGAGCATGCTGCTTACGTACAGTGACCACATCAAGTTCAGTGCCCAGCTGCACCAGCCATGTGCATGTATGCAGTGTGTCCAGCAACCCATGAAGGGTTGTTCTCATTCTGCATGCCCACAGACACTTATTTCTTGTAACAATGCTTTTGACAAAAAAAAAAAGGAAGCTCACAATGGATGCCTGTATTATGGTGGTCTCAGTTGTGTGACCTTCTCTTATCTGGACCCTTAAGATAAAGAGTGAGAAAGGAATAAATACAGATTTGTATGAAAACATTGTTGACACTTAACAGAATCAATAGAATTCACATTCCTAAATGATTCTGGAAAATCTTACCTTTCCTCTGTGAACGAATACTGTCGTAATGAGTATTATGCCAAACGGCAACCATTAGACTACTTTATGCTTTGCAAAGCTAGGATGGCTTGAGTATTGTTAACATCCTTTCAATGAGAACAATACTCCACCATAAAAATTAAATACATGTTATTCCTAATTTGCTAGAAATGATTGAAGTATCCCGGTTCTGAAAGCATAAGTGTATTTCCTTCCCTATTCTCATCCTCCTCAGAAATTAAGAAATGATCTTTGAATCACTGAGACTATTTTCAGCAATGGGCCAATTTGTAGGTGTTGAGTTCATAAAGGCTCCCTGCCAAACCATAGAAATCATTTCAGAACACAAGGTGGCTTGAAAGTAGCAAACTCATGTGATAAAATTAAATATATTAAGACACAGTTTTATTGTGTGCCCTTTGTGACAAGTTGAGAAATACCAGATACCTGCTTGTAATTATAGACAGTATCCAAGTATATTTTAAAAGGAGTGGATGTTAGAGGCATTCAGATTTAATTACAGCCTTGTTTAAGAAAAGGCTCTAGCCTAATTGCAGTGTCATTGTTAGACTGTGGGAAAACTTCCACTGTGGTAGACAGCAGTGCTACATCTGTAAGTACAGGATATTTTCTTTTTTCTTTTAAGGAATGTTAAGCGTGTAATACAGGCAAAAGAGGTGAGGAGGTATCTTCACTGAATCATCTATTCATTTCTGATCTTCTTGAATTACCATTTCTTTTCAAACATACCAGGGCCTTACAAGGCAGATTTCTTTTCAGGAATGCTAAATTGCACAAAGGAAAAAAAAAAGGTTTAATATTTTAAGACACACTGCCATGCTACCCATCATGTGATGTGATATTTGGCACTGGAATAGAGGAATTATAATGAAGATAATTTTTAATTTGTTCAAAAAACAATAATCTCGGTAAATATGCTTCCTTAAATGGAGCAAAAATGTGTTTCTTTTAAGCCAGCTCTTTGTGTTTTCATGTTATGTAAAAGTACAATGGCAAGTGTGATAATAATGGTGTAGAAGACTCCACTTTATTGTATTATACAATTGACTGAATACTCATTATATTCAAACACATATTCATTTGGCCTGATGTTAAGCATTAGCATTGCTTAAAAGAAGCATTATTTTTCTAGAAAAAAGACATGAGCTCTCTTGTACTACCGTAAAAAAAAAGGAATTCCATAAACTTTTAAATGCTAGTCATGTTTGTACATCTCACTGTTCTGTGGTTTGTATAGCATCTTCTTTCCTTTGTCTATTCAGATTATAATGTCTCTAAGGGCTTATTTTTAGTCTTCTGTGTAAAAACAAAAAACCAAACATTCCCCTCCCCCCTTCTCGCACTGCAGAAATATAAATAATAATGGTAGTCCTCTTTAGAAGACACCTCAGATATAACACTCTGTGCCAAAGTTTCTCTTCCTACTTGCTCTCACAGGTTTAGGACATGAAGACTGCCCTTTTGCAAGTTTGAGGCTAGATCTAATCTAGCCCTAAGACTCAAGAGCGTAGTTAGCTCTATATTACTATGTGTATGCATATCTCTACAAATGTGTATTAATAGATATATAGGTCATTTTATAAATGACAAGGGTATGCAACATCAGGAATGACACCCGAACAGTGTATGGGATTAAAACTTCTCAGGTGACCTTGGCTTTATTAATGTTTCAACCTTTGAATGTCTTATTTCACAGCTTTGACTTTTTCTGTCCAAGCATTCGCTGCCTATTTAGGAAAGAATATGCCTAATTTCATTTTAGATTTAAGTTTTGTACTTCTCTTTCCAAAAGGATGGGGGGAGAGAATTTGAAGACAGTTAGCATTGTTTATGGTGTCTAATGGAAATGCATGTATGTGTTAGATTAATTTTTGCAAATTATGTTAAATCATATATTTTAAGGATGAATCTCATCTTTTTGCTTTCTTCCTATGCTTTTGAAGACTCTGAGTTTCTTTTGAACATTGACTTTTTGATCAAGTTTACTGTTCTGTGTAATTTATTAATTTAACCGAAACCTTTCAAAAGTTGAGTTTCTGTCCAAATCCACACTTTTACCGACAACTAATTGAATTTGCAGGATAAGATTACAGTCATTTGAGATCTACAGATCTGAAGTGCCATAGATGGTTTTATTGCCGTATGCATGGTAGGCTTTATGTGAAACATTTGAAGTTTTTTGCTGCTTTTCTGATCTGCATTTCTCCCTGCTAATATACTGCTAGGCCTTTTCAGTTAAAAAATGGTAATGAATTGTTTGTATGGACATGTGGATTTGAATAATACTACTGGATTTATTTTATTAACTCCAGTAGGGACTAAAGAACTTGAAGAGCACCAACCTGTTTAGTCACTTGGAGCATATGTACAAGGAGATTTAGGCATCTCTGAAATAATTTTTGTGGGTCTGGGCCTTTGTGGGCAAATCCAGTGTCATGTCTCAAGACGTACATTCAAGTAATTAGAATAGACCCTACATTAAAAGTGTGTTGTCTCAAATAATAAGATGGGAGTGTTTAATATTCTCCCAGTAATCTGGGAGAATTCGTGACTGTGGGCAGAGCCCGCTTTGTGTGAGACTGCTGAGAATTCAGGATCATTTCTCACATGCTCCATCCTTTTTCATTCTGAACAAGTTGTGAGAATAATTAATATACTGCAGACTAGAGGTCACAAATGGTTTGCAACAAATAATTCATGCAACAAACTTAGTCTCTCTTCTGCTTCCTGAATCTCTGCGAAGGGATGGCCATTTTCTCACATAGAAAATCACTGACTCTTTTGCACTTTTTTTTGGTTGTTGTTAATATTAGTGACACAGCATATCTCGTAGGGCATGCCCAGCAGATTATCATTCTAATGCTAATACTCCATAAGTTGCTTTATTGAATTTAACACAGTGACAGAATCGTTAACTGCAGTCAACTGTTGATTTCCAAAGTTTACTGAAAGTAGTTTTTGTGGTTTACTTGACATGCATGACATTTGAATAATATACAGAATCACTTGGCATGCTTAATAATAATATTGCAATACATTTTTGTAATGGCTGTTGCTAAAATACGTGTATTGGCAACTTTCACTGGTACCTACTCTATTCTCATCTCCCTGAAATAAAGTGTTTTATTTATTTGCAACACCTGGAGAGCTATGAGAAGGATATTGTAAAAGCCATCTGGGCAAGCGAGCAGTAGAAATATAAATTATAATGCTGAAAGGCCATATGCATGAAGTAAAACTGGAGGAGCTTTTGGGTATTTGGCCATATATTTTGTAAAGACATCCTTTTGCCTGCCTTGAAACAATAATGTTGCTAGGTTGGTTATAAATGATTTGTGGTTCAGAAATGTAGCTCCTGAAATTTTTTATTTGTTGTTTCACGCAAATGTTTTGTCTGCAGATGGTTTGAGCCTGCTGTTAACAAAAGATAAGCACTGATTCTTAAATTTTTATCGATGACTTTCAATATCATTGGTAGAAATCTACCACCCCATAAGTAGTCATTTAATATCTCTTCAGTCTCTTGGTCCTCCTGTTGTAAGGTCAGATCCACACCAGTGTGGTGAATGGCAGCTGCCTTCCATAGGTTTTGGTGCCGGCAATGTATCCTTCTGCCTCTCTTCCCTGGCTCCTCATTTCTCATGGTATTCCTCTCATCCCCTGCTTGTCTGCCAGCAGAACCAACTACGGTTTTTGGTCCTCAACTCAATGACAACACTTTTTCTGAGAATTTTGGTCTGAATCCAAATTGGCTAGTTGGGTTTTATCCCCCAAATCCACATGGTTCCATAGAACCATTTTTTATTACATTTTTGCCTGGATTTTAATTTTTTTCCTGAGGCTCCTTCGGATCTGAGGATGCTCTCTGAGTAATGCCGGCAAAGCTTTCTTTGTGGTTCTTTTCAATCCATTTCCACTCCTGTCTTTTCCTGTTTTCCAGCTGGCAAACATTCTAAATCCTGGGTGAATACTGAAGGCAAGCATGATGATCACGTTTACGTGATTTTTTTAAAACATGGAATAATCTCAGAAATTACATTTTCAGGCTCTCCGCTTCTGTGTGGAAAATGTTGCACTTCAACAAAGGTCTGCAAAGATGTATCAGTATAAGAAATGGAGGGTACTTCAAAACAGTCAAAGCTTTATCAATACTTGAGTCCAAATAGCCACAGGAATAATTATCTGTATACCCAGCACAGCACTTGAAAGTATGGTAACTCAGGGAATTCTAAACTCTAGAAGAAAAAAGTTGGCAAAGAAACCTACTGTCAGAAAAAAAGAAGGAAAGAGAAAATTCTTTAAATGCCAAAATATCCTGTCTAAACCCTGAGATATTCTTAACTTCCTGCTTTTAACTACAGCTGTATCTTCCTGCTACACAGAAGAGAGGGTAATTTTTTTATCTGCAAGAAAAAATACTTTAAAAAGATCTCTCACATGAGCTTTTTAATTTTATAATCTGCCTAAGAATATCTTGCTTCCTCCTGTAATTTTTCAGCTGATTAGACTCTAGCCCATGTGTTCTTACCAGCATACAGGATTTGTATTAATAGAAACAGCAGCAGATCCTGTTGTAATGAGGGAACATAGACGTGCAGAAATCTTTTGGGGGTCATTTAATTGCTTTGAGAGTTGGGGAGGGGCTTACTTTTTAATATATATTTTTATATATATATATATATATATATTTACAGCCAAGACCAACCACCACAAAACTAGCACAGCCAATAAAATGTCGCATCAACACATTGAGGTTTTTTTAGCTACATAACGTCCCAAATTTCAGTGCCAAAACAAACATTGTCTTCTTGTTTCTGTCCCCCAGACAGTCTCATCTCCAGTGCTCCATTCTTGTCATTGCTCGAACAGATGCTGAATGTAGATCTGCTGCTTTGGGTATGCTTAAATAAGAATATGCCTACACTACTACTTTCAGAATATTTCAGAATTCCTGAAGGCACAGTGAGTTCATTTTTCCTTTGCATACTTTTCCTCTGTTCCTTTTGCAGCTGCCCATTCTTTGGTGTATATTTTGTCAAGGTTGTTGTGTTTCTTTCAGTTTCCCCAGCATCTGCATCTTAAAAAATAATGGTGCTAAGAATCAGAAGCAGGGTAGTTTCTTACACTGGACTCCTTTTGGAGGCCCTTTGAGCCAAATGACTGCTGAAAGCTGAGAGTAGTGGTTTTAGGAGCTGTATTCCTGACATGTCTGTCCTAAACTAAGGACTTCATATACCATTACCAGCAATTCCTTCCTTTGTTCTACTTTGTGTATCACTCAGGGTCCCATCTGTATGTCTTTAGCTCATACCCAAAGTCTCAGGCAATTCTTGAATGTTGAAACAGGTCATCACTAAGCAAAGCAGCTAAAGGATTTGTGAAATATAATGTGTCATTTACGAGAGCCTACTTTAAGACCAACTGAATTTAATGAAGGATTTAGACAGTAACTTCCGTTAGTTTTGGGCCTTCTACTTTTACCTCACTAACTGCTTGGTTAGATTTCTAAGAGCTTTAACAGAAAATAAAAGCCTTTTTTTACTACCTTTATATTTGGTGCCATTAAAAAGGTAAGGTTCTGCAATTTCCTTGCTATGCTGGCTGCATACATCTTCACTCAGCAAATTGGCACAGATTACTTTACTTTTTTTTACTCCCAGCCCCCCTTCCTCCCCCCCACGACTGAGTGAGATCTGCAGTCACTACATTTCTAGGTATTTCAAGACCAATGGTATGTGAACACTATATTGCTAAGAGCTTTTAGTGTGTAATCACATTGAGTTGGCTTGGGCACTCTTAGCCATAGCAGTGCTGATTTCAGTGCAAGACAGCAATCTAAATATTTGCTCTGCTTTTCGAAGAGTTTTGCAGTCCAGACTGAGCTTTTTTTTCATGCAGCTATAGTGCTCTCAGCTACTTAGCTGAAGGCTGAGACAGGTGCATCTAGCCAGGCTTCAGTCTCAGCAGAGACTGCAGTGTAAGCAAGACAGAGATTCGACTTTCAAAATGATGTTCATCAATTTGCAGTTCTGTCATTTGACCACCTTCAGGATTAAGCGCAAAACCAGTTACTTCTTTAGTTCACTAAAGTCCAAACCTCTAAACACCATATATTATCTGGAAGAAGATATTGTTGAAAAATTCTCAGTGTCTTTTGGGAGGCTTTTCCACTCGTTTAGTAACACTTCTTTTGAAAGGTCTTTTTGGTAAGCCTTGAACAACAATAACAAACAAAATGACATTTACCATCTTAACTTTTCCTTGAGTACCTGCCTGTTTGTTTTTTGACTGCAGTCTTCTTGAACTCCTCTGTTGCTCTGCTGCCTTCTGCATAGCCAGGGAAAGTGTCTGTGCGAGTGTTCAGCCTCAGAGCGCTCAATGACACGGTGTTTGCCGTCAACAAAACATGGAACTGAGCAGAGACAGTCAAATTTGCAAAGTAGATTCACCAGCCAAACAGAGAAGGTTTGAGGAGAGGAGGGAATGGTAAAAAACCCCAGATCTTCATCCTTTTTGTTAGCTTCTGGGTATGTCCAAAGTAATCAGAAGGCAATGGAATTTCAAGTTGACAGTTTCCCTTTAAAATCCCTTAAAATGCCCTGTGCGTCAGTGCTGAATGTGAATATCTTTTTTTTTTTTTTTTTAAGACAAATATCTATTAATAGATCTCTGTAACAACAATTGCTTACTGGTTTATGCTTATGGCTTATCACAAAACCATTCAGGAGGACTTGTGGTAAAAACTGTGAAGTTTATATAATTGCAACTAGAGGCAAAGCTTTGCTTCAGGGTCTGCTATACTATAAAACTCTGCAAGAGCAAAAAATAATGATGTAATTCCAGTGACTTGTTCTAAGGGGCTGGGTGATCTTGTTTGACCCAACAAGACACTCACTTTGGCTAGCAGAATAGCTTTGAATCAGAGCTCCTTGTGATTAATACAGTGCTCTCACTGGTCTATACTGCAATGGTCTTTTTATCTTAGTCATGCATTTTCAGTGGGATGTGATAATTACATTAAAATTAAATATTTTAACTCTTTTTTTGTGTGTTATCTGCAGTTATATTTGTGCAAGTGTTCCAATGTAATATCATGGAAAATTACCACAGTGACAAAACAGCAAACATCCTGTATTATTACTTTGTGCCATGGGATTTCAAGTAAACTAGAACTCTTTACAGTTTAGGAGAGCTGCCAGTCCCCCTGAAATTACCATTTTAATTGGATTGATCATAAACACTTTGCTCTAGCTGTAATACTAGACTGAGGAGATTAAATCTATTTAGCCATAGTTTGGGGAAAGGGTGACCTTTCAGCCAGTTTTGATATAACTGAAAGGTTACTCTTTTTTTCTGACTGGAGCTTGATGCATGGAAATGTGATGTGAAATTGTAATATTAGAAATGATACTTTTGTTTAAATATGTAAATGTAGTTGGTAAATACACATTTATCTCAGCACTGGTGAGGCTGCACCTCGAATGCTGTGTTCAGTTTTGGGCCCCTCACTACAAGAGAGACATTGAGGGGCTGGAGCGTGTCCAGAGAAGGGCAACGAAGCTGGTGAAGGGCCTGGAGCACAAGGCTGATGGGGAGCGGCTGAGGGAACTGGGGCTGTTTAGCCTGGAGAAAAGGAGGCTGAGGGGAGACCTTATCGCTCTCTACAGCTACCTGAAACAAGGTTGTAGCGAGGTGGGTGTCTGTCTCTTCTCCCAAGTAACAAGCCACAGGACAAGAGGAAATGGCCTTAAGTTGCACCAGGGTTGGTTTAGATTGGATATTAGGAAAAATTTCTTCACCGAAAGGGCTGTCAAGCACTGGAACAGGCTGCCCAGGGAAGTGATTGAGTCACCATCCCTGGAGGTATTTGAAAGATGTGTAGATATGGTGCTTAGGGACATGGTTTAGTGGTGGACTTGGCAGTGCTAGGATAAAGGTTGGACGAGATGATCTTAAAGGTCTTTTCCAACCTAAACGATTCTATGATTCTATGATTTTGTGATCTATTATTCTCACTATTATCATTAAATCCTATTAATCTGAAATTATTATAATTTATTTAAAATGTATCAATTTGTATTTTTTTTAATTAATATTGTGGAAAAAACAAATGGTCAATACACACACACACAAAATCAACGTACTTTTAAAGGAATAAAGTGCTATGTCTTAAAATAGCAAGTATCTTCTGGCCTCAAAATTTCCAGGGCCAATTCTCTTCTCTCTGAACTATTCTGTCTTAAAATTGCCAGCAGCCTAAACATTATATAAGACCTTTTTGTCCTGCCGGCATGACCATCTCCTTTTACGGTGCTCTTTTCTGTCTGTGGTCTTCATCAGCACAAGCACAACAGAGAGCCGAAGCTGTTTCCTTCAGTCTAATTAACCCCAGTTCATTACAGGCAGGTTTGGTGTCATACCTTTGCAACCTTTTCTTTTGTTATTTAAATGAACAACTTCATTTCAGCATTTCCTCCAGGTGAGCTCTCTCAAACAACATGGTACTAGTCATTATAATGACTTGCTTTCAAATCTTTTCCCTTTTGTGGTTGACCTGTGGCGGGAAGAATTTTGTACTTTTTACCTACCATTTTAGTAAGTTTAATCTAAAAGGTTTTTTCTTGGAAAGACAGTAATAGTTAAAATGCAGAATGCAATTCTGACATCTCTTTTCAGCATCCTTCTAAGTACAAACCTTAGAAGGGTTCTTAGAAGAAGCTTAAGCAATGGGAAACAGGGAAAAATTTAATGCTTTGCTACCTTACTCAACAGCTTTCCTTAGGTCTGTTGATTTAGCAGGTATGCCTGCAAACAGAAGATGCAGTGATTTGACAGTTTCAGACCAGTTTTCTCTTTGCTCCTATAAATGGCAATTCTGTACTTTGTGCCATTTTTTTTCATTTAAAAAGTTTTATGATAGAAAATACAGCCCTTTATTGACAGAAGTGTTTAAGAGGAATAAAGCATGCACAAAAATATCTAGGCTCTTCAAATTCAAGTATTGTACTCCCCTTCCTTTTAAATTTTCTTTTTTCTTCTTCTAAAATACAATGCAAGTCAGCAATACTTCATTGACATTGAAGCTTAGACCATAACTTGGACTGTATGGGCATCATAATTGTGATTGATCATGTGCTGCAGCAAGCTTTCTTCTTGGACTGGAGTTCAGATATACAGAGTAAATACAACCCTCTTTACTCAACAGAACATAGTGTAGAGATCCGGGAAAGAATGGAGAGTATCAGGCATGCTGATCCCATTACTCCCCAAATGCTGCTTCTGTTCTTGTACATGCCAGCAAGAGGTTTCAGAACTGTGTGGTGACTTTATGGATGAGCATGAGGGAAACTCTCCTTCTGGGTACAAAGCTGTCAAAAGGGATTGCCATCAAGGCTTCAAGAAGTAATTAAATATTATGTGTCAAATGAGCAGATTGTAGCAGAGAGGGTTAACTGTGTCTTCCAAAAAGTTACACGATATCTGGAAAAATTTATTGGATGAGTTCCCTCTGATTGCTAATTGCATACACTATTAAGCCATAATTTTCGTTCCTTTCTCATTTGCTCTCTGCTTCAAGGTAAAAGATGGAACACGGGATTATGACAAATTCTCTTCTGGGATCTATGTAGTGGGGCCTGACTTTGATCTTCCTTTTCTCCTGCCCTTGGAGACCAAAGGCATTTTTGCATAAGTCAAATGAACAGAATTGTGGAGCTCAGAACTGCTGTGCTGATCAGAGAAAAGTTCCCTGAAAGGTCTGTGTTCTGCATTATTGAAACATTAAAAAGTGTAGTGCAGGCTGTTTGGGGCCTGTAGTGGATGTGGCTTTGTGTCCTGGCCTGGAGGCTATGAGTCTGGCATGGGATGAAAGGTCAGATGGCCTCGAGTTCAAATGTGACCTGTGCTGTTGAGTCATATGAGACAGCTAATTTTTTCCCCCTTTTTTGTGTCCATTACCCACACATGAACTGTGGTTAATATGGGAGTTCCCAGTAATTTTTGAAAGCTGTGCCTTCCTGATAACTGTTCACAATGTCTGCTAGGGAATTAAGGCTATAGTGGGCATAGTTTTCAAACAGATTTCTATTGGAGAAGAATCCTGTCAATCAGAAGAGGTTGATAGCTAAGACTGCACATTGACGACCCCGGCTTACAGTTACAGATTCTCCCTAAAGCAAAGTCCGTATCAGGCTTTGCTGGGTCAACAGTACAAAAAAGCAGTGCTGAGCTATGTGTATTAGAGATAAGATGAAATTAAGGCTCTTCTGCAGTACAGTTAGCTTACTGAAACTACTATATACTAGGTTTCTTGGGGCTGTTAAATTTATGATATTCTCTGCAAGGTGTGTTAACGCTCTTTGAGAGCTGTGCAATCGTGGAAGAGCCCAGCAGGATGGTGCTGAGCGAAATACAGAAATAGGAGGGGTGTGTGTGGGACGTAACTGGGGTGGACATCTCCTATGCATGGTTGTGAACAATATAGGGTTTGTTCCACTGCAAAGTGACCTGGAGATCTACTAATTGTTTATCTTGAAGGCTTCTTGTGTAATTGAGTGAATAAGTGTACATTTGGGAAAGACAGGGCTTTGCTTTCAGCTGCAAACTTGCCCTGTGGGATTGTGCAATTTTCTTCATTTCCCTGAGCCAGTGTTCTTCCATAACTATTTTTTTTTTCTTTTTGACTAGGGTAGAGGAAGGAAAAGGAGACCTGAGGATGCTTTTTATTATATATATTACATCTAAGCAATGAGACCTTGTATTCACTGAAACTTGTGAATCCTACCATGATGAAAATAAAACATATAGTCTCATTCGTAGTAGCCAACAAATAGATGGTAATTTAAGTTTTTCAGTTTACTTCTGAAGAAGGCTCAATAATTGAATAGGCTTTGTTGTACAGAAAGCAACTACCGATGCGTCTTTTGATCGATTTCTTTTTCATTTCCCATGTTTTTTTCTCTCCACAGCTTTCTTATTTTTTTTCCTTCTGTTACCTTCATTTTGGTGCTTGGAGTGATAGTGTGTTTTTCCAAGAGGAATGGCTCTTATAATCATGAATATCACCTTTTGGTACAGTTCAGATAGGCCATCAAATGTAAAAACTTTTTCTTAGGTGGCAATGGAAAAAACAAGTTGTTAAAAACAGCCTGTATTTTGTCTAAAAAAGGACATGAACACATGCCTTCCCAAAATAAAACCAATTCCTATTAATAAGTTAAGAAAATTCTTAGGCCAAAGAACTTCACAGGGATACATTTGCTTTTCGATGCGTGTGTCACTCCCTGATCCATTTATTACTGAAAGTTTCAGAGGCAAAATTAATTAGCAGTCTGCCACAGTACTCCTGACTCCTGGAGTTCCAGTAATGATTTGATTTTTGTAGAACTGAGCTTATTACACGCAATAGACAAGTCTGAACAAAACAACTTACTTGGAGCAGCTCCAGAAAACTTATTACTATTACCAGCATCCTCTCTGCAACTGCAGAGAGGCCAGATTTTAGGACTGTAAGCACAGGATGCATAATTCAGGTTATACCTGATTGTGGAATAAAGTCTTACCTTTTTCACCCATCTCCAGCAATTGTCATATTACCAAAAAGAATGATGGACATTTTTCAGGTTAAAGAAAAATTAGAAATGAGGGGAAGTCCACACTTGAAGCACAGGTAGTGTTAAAATTTAATTTTCAGATTTGGCAGCTTAGCTCTGCAGAGGAGTGTTCAGCTTTTCATATGTTAAGGGAAATACCAATAGGATTTTTACTCTTTAGTTATACAATAGCCTCATGTATGGGTTTAGTAATGCTCTCGCTAGCTAAATAATGGAGATTTTTCTCCTTTTCAGTATGTATCAGTATCTGATATTTTCCCTGAGGTCAAAAAAGGTATAATTTCTCAGACTTGTCTGGTACTTCTGTTTTCCAGGGCCACATAATGCAGCTGCCCCTGCAGCAAAGCTAAGAGGTCTCCATCTGCAAACTCCAGCCCTCTTCCAATTCTTTTCTCACCGCTTCAATATATCAGGTGTTTCCTACGACACGAGGGCTCATGATGTGTGAGCCATCGATAGGTACTTGCCTTAACCTGCATATTGCAGCACCCTGGAAGTATTGGAGACAGGCTCCTCTTTATCTGAGGTGTAGCACAGAGCAAATGTCTGAGCAGAAGCGGTTAAGGGTAGTATGAAATCAAGAGCAGAAGACCAACAAGTCTCAAGCAAGAAGCAAGTATTCATCACCCACCTCCCCTCACTGAGGATTCCCTGTTCAAACTCCTCCAACCATACACGTAGCTTTCTAGGCAACTATCTAACGAATATCATCAAACACCTTAGGGAATCGGATACCTTTGATGTTCTGATGGGAATGGAATCCTTTGCAGAAATGATAGATAGAGAATAATTTATATAAGAAGTTTTACCTTCATGGTTTTGTGATTTTGACCTTGTTTTTCTAGGTATTCAGTCATAATTAAGAGTTTTGTTCTTTTTCCAAACTGTAAATAATTATTTGCAAAATGCTGATGTTGGATAAATTGTGGGTAAATATTTTCAAAAGAAAAGAAAAGGTGAAAGTGTTACAGCATGAGGAAGTTTTTGCCACAAAGGTAAGAACTGTTTCTCACACATCTGTTTGCAACTTCTAGTAGCAAGTAATTTGAAAAGCAAGGAGTTCCTTAGAAAACCCTGGGGGAAATTACTCTGATTAGTCATCTAATATCACATATAGGCTGTTTTGGACATCTTATGCCAGATCTGCAGATCCCATAGTACTGACTCTTGCAAAATTGATCCACGTTTGCTGAGGCTCTAACTCAATTTTCTGAATGGGGCATGATGCTTAAAAAGGCCTCTTTCCAAAGAATATTAACTTGGGCTTCTCTGAGTAGTCTGTGTTCTGCTTTTGGCCATGCTGAGCGCTGACACTCTGATCCAGAGCAGGAATTGGACATTTATTTCAAAATGCTCTTTCATCTTTGGTAGCATAAGGTATGTGCTGCATAAAACTATTGCAAAATGTTTGTAGCCCCACAAAATATCCAGACACATTCAGTACATACAAATAAATGAAAAAAATGCAAGAAAATAAAAATATTAAGCACTTTAACTTAGGCTAGATCTTTAAAGTCAAGATACAACATGTTGTTAACTACTTATGTGGAATGAAATTTTATTTTTTAAGGCTCTGTGCAATAACCTAGGACTACAATGTGTTATTTTTTCAGTTGCTTAGTGAGAAATAACAATGCACCATAGATATATGATGATAGCTACATATTATTCCTTCTTTCATTGTATTAATTAAATTCATCAGAAGCAGTTATCAGTGTGTCCATCACCTGATATGGTTAGCAGCATGAATTTAGAATAGTGAATAGATCTAAGAAGAAAATCTGATTCTGAGCTGTGGTTTACAAATTGAATCAATATAGGTATATCCTAAGAAAACCCAATCTGTTAAGTCTCAGTTCACACAAACTGTTGCGTACTTTATGTTAATCATAATCGCAGAGTTCACTTATCTGGAACATAGTATTTCATTTTCACATCACTTTGGCGGTGTATAGGCATGCTTCAATTAAAGCACGACAACATACGGTTGTGTTGTGCACGTGTGGGATTAAAATTTTCTCCGTGATAATCCTTTGAACTTTTACTGCCCTAGTACTTTTCTCAATGCTAAATATAGTGACCCTCGCATGTGATTTAGTTGCTTAAAGACAGGCATCTAATGCCTTTTTTTGTGCCGCACTGTATTCCATAGGATCTGCTGATGATGATCCAGAAGGGCAGAGGACTGCCTGCAGAGCTTGCATCACAACTGTTGGCTATGGGCAGATGTATCATAGTCCACAGCACCTAAAATCACACTGGATCCCTATCTTCAGACAGTTTGAATCCCGTCCTACAAACATGCACACACACATATGCACATAGGCACTCGCTCACCCTGGAGGGTGAGACTGTACAATTCCTTTTGAACAGTGCAGATCCAAATATTTTATTATGATTTGCTCATTAATACCTGGACTGTTACTAGAAATCACCGCTTTGCATGCAAGCCTTAGCAGTGATTTGTAGTTTCTTAACACCAGTGTGCTGCTCTTGTGCATTTGAGTTTTTCCAGTCCTGCTGCGAAGGACACATTTAGGAAGCCAGCTGTTTTGCTTGTTAACATGATGGTGGACTGCAGATACTTTCTTCCCCTTGCACAACAGCAGCTCCTGGGAAAGATAAAAGAAACCTTATTATCTCTTTCTGCTGTTACCTTAACAAGCTTGTCAGAAACTCTTTGCACAATAAAATCTACTTGTACGTATCCTGACACCTTTTAGGGATTCTTCTTTTCAGCATCTTGTCCTGGACATGTGAACCTAATTTTCCAGTTCAACTACCTTAAGCTAAATTTTTTTGAAGATGATGATAAAATATAGAGAAGGGATATCCTCAAGCTCCCGGTTAGGACATTCGTTACCTTTTTTGTTATGTTTCTGTGACACTGCTATAATTCTCTAGGAGTCTTTGGGTCCTGTCCTGTTAGAGCATTGCTATTTTAATAGGTGGCTTGAACTAAAAGGCTTTCCAGCACCCACGCATGGTGGCCCAAATACTACTTTACATCTTTACAGTAGTGACCAGTCTTCAATTTTCACATCTTCTTGTGACATTTTTCACTCATTTTCTCAGTGGATTTGTTACTCCAGTGGTGGCAATATTCCTAATAATTACAATTTAAAAAAAAAAAAAAAGAAAAGATAGACCTATTTATCTTTGCCCTCTGGCAAAGATTCTAATTCTTGCAGAATAGTTTATATTCTCTGGCTTTCTTCTCTACTGAGGAGTGTCCAGGTGGATCATGAACTATGTGAGAATGTAGTCTGACATTTGCTGCCATATTACAGGGCTGTGCTCTGTCAGTGTAACATGTTTTGGACAGAAGTCTTTGTGAATTGGTTATTTAATCTTAAAGCAGATATTAATGGATATTTTGTATGCACTTAGTGTTTGTAAGGCATCCCTATAGACAAATATGGTAATGCCAAATCTGCAGCGGGAAAGGTGTCTGTTGTACTGTCTCTGTCCTAGAGACAGTGACTGATGTAAGACATCAACTTCCATTGACATGTCTCCAGTGATGTCTCCAGTCTCTCTCCTTATTGTTGGCTTTTCCATACCTCATGCTTTTACTTGTCTTGTCTTTTATGCTTGACAGGAATTTACATTAACTATACATTAATTCCTCATTTATTCTCATCTTTCACTGGAAAGTTTGTTCTTTTTTTCAGGGAGAACTTGACTACTGAACTTTTCAGTTTTGAGATAAAAAATAGATTACTAGGATGATCAGACATTTCTAATATAAAACTTTGTTTAAAGAATTCGGGAAGTTTGACATGTCAAAAAATAATTATAAACTTTCTTGATGATAATTTGAAACCATTAAGTAGTGGCTACCTAATCATTTTTTGGAGTGATGTTGGAGTCAAAGCAAATTATCATAGCTGTGGAAAGCAGATAGCAGTGACACTTGTTTACATTTTGTAAGCAGGCATTCCACACATCTAGTTATATCTAACCCCCTCCAGCATGCATCAAAAGTAATATTCATCATTTTTCCATAAAAGGACCAAAATGACTTAATCAGCTGAAGTTTCTCTCTGTTTTAACTGCTTGCTCCTGTCTAAGGAGAGGCTGTCTGTTGCTGTCCAGTGGCATTGCATGTCTTCATTAAATAGATACTGAACTTTCCTGTTCGCTGCGTCTCCTTTAACATCCTATCATCTTCTTGCTCCCTCCTGACTCTCAATAAATAAAATAAGCTCAGACCAGACAAAGCTGATAAGTTGCAGCCAGGCAGGGAGGGATGGAAGCTGTCTTTGGAGTCATGAACTGGGTCTTCCACTGATATGACAGCACTGAACACAATCAGACATAAGAAGAGATCAAATACTGAGCTTTTGAGGCCTCTTGCTTCACAAATACACAAAACAAAAGTGCTGATATGTTACCTGGAGTAAAAGCCAAGTCAACAATAAAAAGATAAAGTAAGTAATAAGGAGAGGAGAGATTGATGGACACAGCAGTAGATCATCTTACACATATATTTAATCATAGAATCATAGAATGGTTTGGGTCAGAAGGGACCTTAAAGATCATCTAGTTCCAACGCCCCTGCCATGGTCAGGGACACCTTCCACTGGACCAGGTTGCTCAAAGCCTCATCCAATCCGGCCTTGAACACTTCTAGGGATGGGGCATCCACACCTTCTCTGGGCAACATGTTCTAGTGCCTCACCACCCTCATAGTGAAGAATATGAGGTTGAAATACTGGTTGAAAGTGTGCATGGGAACTAAAGAATTGGAGGCTTATGTATGTTGTGTGCCCAGTAAAATGGAACAGTTTAAATTATGTAGGACATGTCATCCTGTTGCCAAATATTTAACACCATTCCTACAGAAGAGAGACAGCTCAGGGGATCTGTATTTAAACATTAGAAATCAAATCCTTTTCTCATCATGGCAAACTCTTTTGCATAATTTGTGCCTGCCACATCTAGAACTTGTACATAAACTAATTTTCAAACAGGCAGCCCGGTGTTGGTTGACAAAACTTAGTGCTTCAATAACAATTTGTGCTGTACCATAACTGTGTAAGTGGGTAAAAACAGGTCTGTTTGGCTCACCATTTGCTGATTATAATTGTTGTCTGTGTCTGTATATTTTACAGTGACTTATGATTATTTCTTGTCCTGGGATTGAGAAAGAATATCTTTGCTACAGAAAGGTACCCATTCTGACTCAAAAAGAAAAATGTTGGAAATGCAAATATTTTCCACAAGATGAAAGTCACCCAGAGCTCCCCATAGCTCTTCTGAAAGTAATGCTTTCGGCGCAAACTGGCTGATCTGTCTAATGGATATAAATTGTTCCTGCCTGAAATGAATTTTATTACAAATTCAGTATCTTTCAAAATTTATGGTTACTAGTCTGTAGGGTTTTTTTGCTTCTGTAAAATGCACAAAGACAGCTAACCCAGTGCAATGTGCCCTCATAAGAGTTATTCGTTATTTTAGTCTTATTCTGGCCCCATTTTGATGACCAAAGAGGTGGTACACTGTACTGACCTCTCAGTGTTTTGCCCAACTGAGTGCATTTGGCTGCTGATAACTTAATAAGCGTGGGGAAGGAAAGAAAGGGTAAAGAACAGCAGTGAAAACCTTAGGCAGCCAGCAGCTTTGATAGTAGCAGATGAAGTTTCAATGGGAATTACAAATGAGGAGATAGAGCAGAATTTGTAATAAAGATCCACGACTCAGTGCAAGTAACTGAACTTCCACCTACATATTTCAAACTTATTTCCACAGTGCTTGAAATTCCATAATGTTAATGGTGATCTTTAGTATGGAGGAACATTAGGGGAAGGAAGATGTGTCTTGCTATATTGTGAGGGCACAAAATTTGAAAGAATTTGAGAGTGTGATGGGAAGCTTAGGAACTAATGGGAAGGGACTAATTAGTCTCCTCTGTAAAGTCTACTATGTGTTTGATGTATGAGTTATAAGATTGGATTCCAGAATTAAACCACTACAAAATTTTAATATGTTGTTATGTCATTTTGTTAAAATTTGGAATAGAAATAACTGAGATTGCAATGGGAATGTATAGGTAAAAAATATTATAGTAGTTCTATGTATCTTGCAGATTTTTAAACCTGTAAGTTCTGGAGAGGAGATATGTAGCATACACAAAAAAGCAACTAAAGTTCCAAAAACATTATTGGAGGCAAATCTGCCTCTGAAGTAGTAAAATCTAGACTCTCCTATCTGATAGTTTGTTTTAGTAGAGAGCTTCTAGTTACTAGAAAAGCACAAGCTGTCAGTGGACTTCATGTTGGTTGCTGATACAGAGCATTAAGAGAATATAATGCTGTGTATTGTACTGAGCATTATATAATGTTTAGAGAATATACCATTAAGAGAAATATAGAGCATCTTTTCCCAGGTTATAGCCTTCTGGCTTCTGACCATTCTGCTTCAGGGATCACCTGAGCTAATGGCAGCAATAGCAACTTGATGACGACTGTGTCTGTCCTCTGTTAATTTGTATAGATTCTTTTTTGTTCTTTTAATTATTTTCACCTTCTAAGCATTAGTAACTTATTGGCACTTTAAAATTTAAAAGTTATTCCCATTTTCTTTTCCATTTCAGGTCTCATGTTACATTGCTTTCCTTCCCCAGCATTTCTGTCCTTTGCTTGATACCTCACTTGTTTTGTTTTCTGAAGGGCAGATATATATAAATGAAATGTTCTTTTTCAGCTTCGAAGAAATTGGCTTTGGGTCAGTGACTAGACCTCCTCTCTCCTCGTCCGTCATTTCTCCCATCTTGCCCTTCCCACACTGTGCCTGACATATTACCCCTTCTTGTCTGCTTCCTGTACCTCATTCTTCACAGCTGTTTTTCCTTGCTCTCATTATTTCTCATTCTTTGCTTTGGTCTTTCATGTTTTCCTTTTCATCCTGTTCATTTTGACAACTTTACTCTTGCCTTGCCATAATTTCACACTTACTTAGTTCACTTCATGTTTGATAAAGAAGAATCAAGCCTATTAAATCTCATTTGTCAATACATTGGCTCTAATTTGCTGCAGAAGCAGAGGCTGCTGTGGTTTCCCCCAGAACTTTCCTCTTCTATCCATCTCCTTGACCATGCTTCCAGTCCTGCATGTTAAGGCTGATGTTTGCACAAAAGCCTAGTGAATGAGGTGGAAGCTTGTCACCTAGCTCCTCTTTATACCTTGGTGATGAAGACGTAGATAAGGAATTTTCTGAATTACCAGCTGTGTACAAATCTGAAAAACTGTGGTTTGAGAAGTAACCTTTCCTACCACTAGACATTCCAGTTTTACTTGAGATTTATTCAGATTCTAGCTGTCAGGTGCCATCTATGATAAAGCTGCATGGAAAAAAAGCCAGACAAACAAGGGGAGCTGCCTGAGATCCACGAGAAGGGCTTTGAAACCAAGAAACGAGCAACTTTTCAAAGGACTTTTTCTTGTCCTGCATACAGTTGAAAATTTGATCGAGTCAAAGGGGATCATTTTGGATCTGCAGCTTGCAATGGCAATACGGCACCAGTGTCTGTCCTCCAGTAGCAAAAGCAGAGATAAAGTTTCTGATGGTTTGCACATATTTCTTAATCTGACCTGAAGTACATCCAGTGATTTCTGGAATACTTTATCATTCTTTCTTCAGGAACAGAAAGTATTACAGGATGAAGCCCGAGCTCCCACTGTGCAATAGAATAGCTTTGACTTACTGGTAATGAGAGTAGAATTAAGCCCATTCTACCTAGTGGGTGTGAAATTAGCTCATTTGGTGTGACACTATTGCATTTTCTAGAGAGCATAAGAAAAAAATCTAGTTGAGAAGGGACTATGAAGATAGAAATGGTCAACAGAAGGTTTCTTGAAACAAAGAAACTTGATTTCTATTTGAAAAATACCCAGCATGTGAAAATACCAACTAAAGAACTGCGTAGATTGGTCCTTGGTTTGAAACTAAACTGTTAATTGGTTATAAAGTGGTGTTCATAGAGGTTAGAAGACTGAAGAGGGATGGAGAATTTTCATTTTAATCACCTGATATTTTCTTTCTGCTCTTACCTTTACTAGAGTGAAGCTTTAGCTCTTTTAATACTTTCCAACATCTCTCTTTTCACTTTTGAGATTAAATACTTCCATGCTCTATGTGGAATTAGAGAAAATAGTTTCAATAGTTGTATGTTGGCTACTTAATTTACAAGGCAAGTGAATGAGGATGAGATTGAACTCACCTGAAATAAACAAATGAAAAAGCAGATTACAGAGAATCTCTACTTTTATAAAGAGATTAAGCCATACTGTGATACTAATTTAAGAATGATTCCACTCCAGTTTTTTTCTCTAAAATTTTGTATTTTTCTATGTCTATACCTTGCTGCAGTGACAAAGATAATGCTAAGAACAAACAGCATATTGTCTGTGTACCAGATTTGCTTGTTAACTCAGGAATAAGCGATGTCAAATGGGAGAAAAATATTTTCAGAAGTCTTGACTAGTGTGTAAATTAACCCACGTATAAATATAGTGTTACAGAAGCTCTAGAAAAGAACTGCTGATGCTGTCTGTGTTGCCTAACCACAAGGAGATATTCCAATCAGAAGGGGAACAGGTAAGGCATTTATATTTGCAGAACTCTTGCATGGCCAAACAACAGTTCCCTCAAATGGTATGAGGCCTTCTTCCTCTCTATTATCTGCTCTCCATATGATAAAATTGTGCAGCTGGCTTTCAAAATCATTATGTATATGCCTAAATGTGCTTTCTCTTATTTTATCTTCTGAGTTCTGAATGCTTCAGTTACGGTGAGGTCATTTTCAACTTTCCTTCTCTTCTGCAGAGTGTAGAGATATGTTTTTTTCTAATGAAAGTTGAGATTCTCTACTGTGAATCAACTTGGCAGATGAGCCCTTAAAAGAAATAGAAGTATTATTGGGCTCATGATGAATATTTCAGCTGTTAGCAGCACTTCTTACCCCCACAAAATCAACCCCTTTTTAGATTCAGGCAAGGATCAATTTACATGTGAATGTGCAAGGTAACTTGGTTTTCTCCTCACATACACTGTGCAGGAATGAAAATCCTTGTGACAAAAAAAAAAAAAAAAAAAAGAAAAAGAAGTGAGATATTTTCTAGAAAGGCTTCTTTCCTGCCCCCCTTTCTTCTGTCACCAAATACTGCCATGACCAATTAGCAGAAATAAGAGTCACATCAGGACTGAAGTGCATTGCTAACATAAGGAGAGATTTGCGGGTGGCCCTCCTTCTGTTCTTACTTGTGGTCTTGGGTGAGGAAGACACATGCTGTGGATCTCCAGCTGCCTGTGTTTTCAGCACTGGTGGATGTAGGGCTACTCACAGATGCTCATCTGCAGTAGGAGACCATGAACAGCTCCTCTTAAAATGCAATACATCGAGACCCAAAGGATTTGCAGAATAGGAGGGAACAGGAAAATCCCTCTCTTTTCTAAACAATTCCATATTTCTTAATGTGTGACACATGCTCTGCTGTCCTCCCAAATGCTGTAGTATTTTAAAATGAGACATTGTAGCTGGTTCAATGGAGCAATCTGGTACGTAAGTGCAGGCAAATGATCTGCACTTGAAGAGAAGCTGTAAGTCATTAGAGTAAGTAAGACTGGTCACCACCTGGCCCCAACAACTCTGAAAAGAAAAAGAAAGGAAAGCATGCAAGTGTATTAGTATCTTGTTGTTGTTGTTGTTGTTGTGTTCTGATATTCAGTCATGACTCAAATAATTTTCTGAACAGATATTTCTACCTTGGGGGCAAATAAGTATCTATTCCTCAACTTGTCAGACTTAGTTTTGAAATTATATATTATTGTTGCCTTGCCTCAGAATATGAGCAGCAGCAGATATTAAATTCTATTTAATTATGTGCATACATACATATTGCACATTTCACCCCAAACCCGGGCATGTATCAGCCATCAGAAAAGGCAGGAATATCCGTTTATCACAGACAGCACTGAGGCAAATGTGCCTGTTAAATTCAATGAGTCACTTTCCACTGATTTTAAAGAGTCTGCTGTGGCCCTGCATTTCTTTGCACTCAGGTATTTTTTTATTGTGGTTGTATTTCCTTATTACACAGGTGGTCTTAATTACTTTTGCTTTCTGAACACTGCCCAATACAGTGAGATTTCTGGGACCTGTGGCTGTAACTTGCATGCTGCAATCACTTTTTCACCAGAAAGACATCAGAAACCTGCAACATTGTACTGAATTTCTTCTGACCAGATATTGCACATTCAGCTAATAAACCAATTATTTTGCATTTAGAAAACAACCCCCAAAACCCCCACCGATAAGGTACTGTTAAGTAGAAAGGCCATGGGTGTCTGATTGCCTAAGCACTTACATGTTAGCAAGATGCTCTACCAAGGACACGCAGAGTGAAGGACTCCGGGAAGTTTTGGGGCGTGTTGCTAAGGAAACCTGTGCTTTTGATAAATGTGCTGAGAACAGCTGGCTTTGGAGAGTTTGTCTCTTCACTGCCAGCACTGCCAAAAGGGGAGAAAAAGCCCTAAGTAGCTGTTTTAAAATTTTTACATAGCCACATATTTCTTTCTAATGTAAACAAAGGAAGAAAATTGAAAGCTTCCTTTAAAAGAACTGAAAGGAGAATGAGGGGAAATAATTCCATTTTGAGAGGACTATGTGTGTGTCAGGGACCCCTGGTACCTGAAGGATCAGCTACGCACACTTGCGGGGGGTTGTGGTCTTTTGGTGGTCAAGCCCATAGCTCATATCCTCACTGCATCTGTGCAAAATCTGTTCTGAGTTAACAAAGAATAAAAAGAAATATTGAATTTTGAGGTAAAAATGCTTGTAGGGTTTAATCTGACCTTCTGCTTAACTCAAGATTAAATGTTTGCCTCAGTCTTTATTTTTTGAGAATATTTCCCTCAGCTCTTGTTTTTTCATGTTGAGAGTGCTGCTCGCAATGTGTAAGAGCACAAATGTGAAGAATGACATTGAAGCTCAATGAATTCCAACACAGTTTTCCAGGCAGAATATGTATAGATTAGAAACATAAAGAATCTGCTAAAAATTCTGTAAGGTTTCCAAAGACCACGAACAGAAGATGTGCAAAATGGATGTTCTAAGGCAAAGTACCTTCAATCACACAGCATCTTGTAGCTCTTATTATCATATTATGGCTTATACTTGACAGCTAAAGTCTTGGCCGGCATAGTTGGAGTTGAAACTGTTCCTCTAGAGTTACGTAGGTAAGGTGCAAAATGAGTCGTGGCTAAGGTGTGTGCAGCAGTTGGATTCTTTCTCTGAAGTAAAAACTGTAGGGTTTTTTTAGGCAGCATAACTTCAAATCACAGCAAAGACATTTTATTACTGTACATCTGTGAACAGGATGTTTAATGTTTGACATGTTTATTAAAAAAACTGAACACAGCACATTATCCATCTGCTGTGATTACTGTATAGGTAGGCAGTTGGGACTTTGAATGTAAAAATCTATGGGCTTCTGTGCAACCCATTGCTGCAGCCTCCAAAAACTCTCAATAATGTGTCTGCACAGTGAGGCTTCAAGTTGTCGTTGGCTTTTCCCTCCTTTCTAATTAAAAGGAACCATTTGACATCCTGGCCTGAACCTGTTTGATAAAGTCTCTTGTGTCTATCAAATTTGCTGTGTGCTTTGGAACATAAATTATTATGAAGACCTGTAGCTTGTGAGCTCATTTATGCAGGAAAACTGTAACTGGCTTTCAGGATTAGGAGTGGATTTGAGCTGATGATAATTTTGTCTGCTGGCTAAGCCAAGTCTTTTTGCTGTTGATGATCTTCAAGATTGAGCTCTCTTAACTTCTAGAAGTATTAAATTTCAGAATAAAAGTGCTCAATAGAATTAAAATTTTATTATAAAGCACAGCACAGAACTGGAAATGTTCCATCTCAAGGGTATTTTCTATTGTTTAGGTTTTGTTTGGATTAAATACTGTATTTTCATCCTCTTACTGTGCACTAAAACTGCTTGTTGAAATAGTAGACCTAACATTTCACAGTCCCTTTGTAATTGTCTTAACTCCCATTGCATCCAACTGGTGTTATGCAATATCAAAGATTCAAGTTAAAAACATCCACAATTCTCAGGTTTTATGTAGCTAAAGCAGAAGTAAAAGGTAAAAGCTGCAAGAAGATTAATGAGATTACTTATTTAGTAGTCCAGAAAGCAAAGAGTATTCCTCAGACTATCATCCATCATTTCTGTTGCCTCAGGCAAAAAGGATGCTTCAAGCTTGCTTCTAATTTTACCGAGTATATTCAGTTTCCTGTGTAGCTTAAGATCATTACTTGTTTCATTAATTCATTGTGACTAAAAAGTAAAAATCATACAAAATTCAAACTTTGTTTTCAGCTGCAGGGTTGCATCTCACAGCAGTTGAACTGTCATTCAAATAATTTTCCTGGGCTTTTTTGGTCTTGTTCAGATGCAGCTGTGAAGAAAGAAGTCAGTATTTTTTCCTAATGTGTATCTGCAACTTTTTGATTATCTTCAAATACTGTTACTTTTTCTTTGATCTTTCCTAGAGAAAAACATTCTCCTATGATATTTTTGATCAATATTTATCTTCATTCTTGCTCTTTCCTGTATTTAAATTCTGTAACAGGTTAAAATGTTGAAAGGAAGGTTAGATTAAATTATAGTGTCCCCATGCTGGTGTTCTGTAGCAGTCTTAACTTCATATTTCTCTCGGTTACACAGCAGTAAATTAGATAGATGCTCTTTGTCACAACAAATTTTGCAGGTGAGATCCCAAGATAGTCATGGCAGCATTGGGTACTTGCAGTGAGCATCGTGGGAAAATGCATGAGAATCAAGTGGAGAGTAGTGTGTGAAACAGACTTACAAGTTTTTCATTTCAAACTTAAGCCATAGCACTGTTATAACTGTGTAATAGAATAAAATTGTGAAGCATTTGCTCTGGTGAGGTTTTTTGTTGTTGTTGGGTTTTTTTACCCCTACAGAAAAGGAGTTCTGCATATAGACAGAGTCAGGGCTTAAAGATTTTCTCCCTTAGTTGCTACAATGCTAGGCTTTATTAAAATACTGCATCAAACTCAAGAGACCTTTATCAAAGCAGAATACTCATTTTTTCAGAGACCCTTAACAAGTTGTCTGTCTTCCCTCTGAAAATACGGAAGGAAGTTCATGACATTGCTCTAATACAAGAAAAAATATGATTTGCTCAAATGGGAAAAACAATGTATCTTCATAAGCAAACTAACATAAAGCATTTGTAGATTCTGCAAGTCAAGTTTGAACTGAAAACTCTGTTGGTAAGGAGTCATGTTAGGAAATGTGAAGAAATGAAACTTAAGTCCCATCTACTGAGCTGCCTAAATATTTACTTACTGTACTTCAGAGAAGCTTTTTGTTAGAAATTATGATGGAATGTTTTTCAGTGCAATCTCCCAAGGGTCTTAACAGTAAAAGTAGAGTCTTCCTCTATTTGATGAATTACAGAAAGTGGCCCATTTTGTCTGTGGAACTCTAATGCTTGTTTCTGTAAAAGTAGATGAAAATAGGGATCTGAGGAAAATAAGCTGGATGACACTATTAAAGAGGGAAAAGCTGGCTTGTAAAACCTCCTTTTAGATATTCAACCAAACTTTTCAGTTGCTGGTTCTAACATGCTTGCAGATAATTTATTTCTCTTTGCATGTTTTTCAAGAAGTCCATCTAATGTTCTTGATATCTTATGATAACAATAGTAATACAATGAATTCTTAGTAGAAGTAAAAGATTAGTTTGATAGATACTTATCTTCCTACAAACCTTCCTTTCTGCTCCTTCAGCATGTGGAATGAAATGTTTTAATAGTAGCTAATGTCATTGGCTCCAAAGAGAGGACTTAGACTGTATTTAAAATTCATTTGAACCTCATACAATTAAAAAGCTGTCTAGAATATTTGTTAAATAGTTCTTGTGTCATATATGAAATGATTTGGTGGATTAGCATGTCATAAAACTGGCTAGCTTCAGAAAGCACCCACTTCTAATTGGTGCATTCACAAATAATTTACATCTCTTGGATTTATACTTGGAAAACTCATGCTATGGTGTATAAATTAGCACATGTGTTTATATATGCTTATACAGTTATATGGAAGACTGCTGCATTTTGAAAGGCTGTTGCAGTTTGTAATTTATCCTCTCACTGTCTTATGGGGACATTCTGTGGAACTGGTAGACTCTTTCAAAATGGTCCCTGAATTTCATTCTACATGACAACAGCATTTGTTCATTATATTGTCTCTCCGTACATCCAAGTCTCTACAACAGATTTGGAAATGAAGTGTTATCTCATTTTCTGGACAGTGAAGCTAAGGTACTGTAAAGGGATGGTGAGAGATCATAAAGTGGGTGGGTGGCACAGTTGGCGTATGTCATGCTCTTGATATACGTTACTCTATTCCCACCCATTAGATGTACTCTTTTTAAAAAATCACCATGCTGACAGAAAAGAGGCAAAGTTACTGATGCAGTAGCATTATATCACAAAAAGCTAATGCCTTAGGTGGAGGAGGGTGCTTTTATAACTAAAATAACCGAGACACTGCGTATGTGATATGTTATTAATAGTCTTAGGTACAATTTAACTTCTCCTTTAGCAATGACAAATTTTTCACTTTTTCACTAGTTCTGTATAACCATAATAAATTTTAGACACTACCTTTATTAGTCCAGCATTATTTGCATTATCTCATACATGTATTTACCTTAAGCCTGATTCTCCTGACAGTTATACTTTTACTGAGGACAATGAAATGATTTCCAAACTAGAACTGTATGAAGGATATGGAAGCTTTTTATCTCTATTTCTCTTAAAGTACAGCCCATTAATGCCTCTATAACCCGTACAATTACATGAATTGAAGCAATGAATGAGAACATCTCACTGTTGGAACTACGAAGGTTGTCTGATTATTATTGAACTTCTGTGGCTGACGAGATGTAAGTCACAGTGTAAGAAATACATCATCTGGAAATCATGCCACTGAATATTTTCTTTACTAGCAATGCACTGTAAAAGGACTAAAACTTTAATCAAGAATGTTAAACAATATGTTTTTGGTTGTAATACATTAGATAGTAAGGCTCAGAAGGTGCTGCATTAAACAAGCTTGCTACCTTGCAGAAGGTAGCAACCAGTTACTGAAATATACAGACTTCAAATACTTTTATAATAAGTTATTTCCACTCATCCATACAACCCACCCCTTTTCATTAAAGCATGAAGAATTTGTTGTATGAAGAATGTTGGCTTATGTCTCTACAGGCAGCAAAAGACATTGGTTTTTACATCTTAGAAGGCGTTAGCTTTTTATGACGTCTTTTTGAATCCCATTCTCACATTATGTGAATACCAGGCTCTTTGTTCATCTCCCTTTCCTGGATAGCAGTGGCAAGACAAGCTGGAATAGGAAAGCTGCAATCCAGTTTAGAGCTAGCCATTGTTAATGCTTACCATGGATTTTGCCAATGTACTGTAGGAAAGGGAAGAAATAACACATTTGTGAAACAGAATCTCCTTTTTAAATCCTGTTTTATGTAAAGGCTGAGTATTGCAAATCAGAACAAAACAGGATTTAAAAAAGAACACATATTTAGAAAGATGTGGACTGTCTGTGATCTTTAACCACCACCTCATGTTTTTCAACACTTTCTTTGCATGGTTGCAAATTCTGAGGCTATAACATGTGCAACTGAGGTTATTAAAACTATATATTCATATCAATATGAGACCAGAGTCTGACTTTAAGTTGTCTGATGTTATATATTCTGTCTTCACACTGCTCTAGGTGGTCTCTTCCTGTTTGGCTCTTCTCTTCAGGATTATCTGTCCTACCTACTGTTCCTTGTCCTTCCAACTTAATTGTTGCAACTTCCTCATGTATTTTCAAAGTTGACAGATAGACAATTAGTGGTTAGGGGAAATGGTTTAAACCAGCCTTCAGCTATTTTTGTAAGCATCTCATATGCTGTTCAGATGAAATCCCCAAATAAAAATCTGTTTATGGGAAACATTAAAGTTGGTTTCCTATATTGCATTTAGCAAATACGTGAGAAAGACATATGAAAAAGCTTTCAACTTTTGCTGTGCTAACAGTTGCTTGCAGTGGAGGTCAGAGCCTTTCAGTGATCTGCCACTCTCCAATAACTGTTCAAAGTGCCGCAAAGGCTGCCAGTTGAGCGTCCATTTAGCAGTAAATGTTAGTCTTCCTCTTGCTCCACTGAACTCAGTAAAAAAACATTCTTTAATGGAATAGGAGCAGGCTATGACCTCAATACCCAAATCAAAAATTGATCTTTTGGTGCATTTTTTTGCAGTCTGTTGCTTTAGATCATATCTATATATATCCCTTAATAAATTCGCTATCCTAGTGTATAATCCAGAGCTCACTGAAAAGCTGAATAAGAACTGGAACTCAGTTTGCTTTAAGATTCTAGTGGTTTGAAATACTCATTTCTCACATGTGCAGGCTTCCACAGCATGTTTCTGTAGTGAGAAAATCCAGGTGCATTATTCCTTTTATGTATTTGACTCTCTGCTCTGCATTATGTCATGCGGTAAGGCATAGTGTGAAACAGCCCGGTGCAGTGTAGAAACATAAAGCAATCACATTCTGCAATTCAGGCCAAAAAGTCCTGTGGGTGTTTATAGCAGATGTTAACCCCTGACCTCCTGGCCTCTCTTCACCATGGAGTTGCATGAAATCTGATTTGTTCTCTGGAGCTCTTCACGCCAGCGGAGGGAGCTGACTCTTCAGACAAAGGGACAGGACAAAAGGAATGGTATTCAGGCAGGCTGTGCTCTGTGTAGTGCAGATCCTCACTGTGTGTGTCATTGACTTAAATTTCCTAACTGCATTCAGATATGGAAAGTCATAAAGAGATACCAGGCATTTGAGTGAGAGCAATACAAAGGATTAGCTATCAGAAACCTTTGGGGCTCTCTTTGACTCCTTTGGCGTGGCTTTTGTGATTTGGCTTTTAAATCTTAATTGTACAGAGGTGATAAGTCTAGATAAGACTAGATGATAATCATAGTTTTAAAAAACCTGCTTTTTCATCACTTACATGACAGCCTAATCCAAAATACAGCAGTATTTCTCTGTAATCTAATAGTAAATGTTGAGTTTATCCAAACTTATAATTATAAATCCTCATTTAGACTTAACAGAAGATTACTACAAAGGAAAAGATAGTGACCTTAAAGTTTTATACTCTAAGCATATATAACTAGCTGCCTCTATTTCTGTGCCATTTCTATATATGAAAATAACCACACTCAGTGTCTCTTTCATTGCATTTAGTAAATTATGACCGATAACCCTTGCATATATTATATGGCATTTCTTGCTATCATTACATAAATTGCCTCAACATTTTTTGTGCTATCACTGATTTCTGACTGCTTCCTTATTAAGCACTGCTGAGGTCAATCTGTCAAGGAGGTGCGTGATAGTGATGGGATTTTACAGTGGTGAACTGACATAATTCTTCTAAAATTGTACCAGCTAAATATCTGTCTCGTCATTTTTAGTGCAGCAAGATCATTTCAGAGAACCATTTTTCAGCTGAGTGTGGAACTTGTACTATTTAAGGAGGAATAAACTCAAAGCACAATCAAGTTCAGTAATTACCTGTTCTTTGCACTATTGCCTGTCCTTGAGTTTTCCCTAGAGAAGGGTAAAATCAAGCTATTTGGATTATTGGAGGGTGGGGGCAGTTAGCAGTCAGTGTTCTGAAAGACTACACACAGAGAAAGAAGTGGCTTCTGATTAAATTAGAACATGGATATTCAGACCTAAATTTAAGGCCCATTGCTGGTTAAAAAAAAAAAAAGGACTAAGCTTTCTGCAGATGAGACTCAAATCCTGCTCTATAAGGTTTTGGGAGGAATTACCTGCAAATGTAGTCAGTTTTATGCTATCTTGTTCCCTTTGAACACATGTACATCACATTGTTCGTGTGTTTTGTTCTGTTCTTCTTATAGCGACTGGGCTTTTTGGATGTCTGTAAAATAAAAGCCAGAATTCTGCCGGTTTCAATGCAGAAAACGTTGAAAGACTTCAGCATTTTTTAGAAACAGAAATGCTTTCTCTGTAGGAATTGCTGACATCTTGAAATTAGTTTTCTTTGAAAGCAAATGAAAAGTTTTTAAATATTAAAAAGACATAGGAAAAAAAATCCTTGGGAACATCAGAACAAAATTTCAATGGAAGCGAACCTATTATTTAAAGCTAACAACGTATCTACTTTGAATTAGCATTTTGAAACACTGGCTTTCGTTTCAAACCTTCTTGTTGAAAAATTTTTAGCATCATTTACATTGTGGCTTACAGATTTTTTTTTTGCACGTAAGATTTTCACACAAAGAATTTCAAGATGCTTTACTGGAGACTGAAAAGCAATAGGGTACAAGCCCTGGTTCCCTTTAAGCACAGAGCCTAGAGTGTCTGAATGTTTATAATTTTACACATATAGATAGATGTGTGCTGGTAGATATTCAGCTAGAGCTTTCCTTCATCTCCTAGTGTGAAGGACATATGGCTGTGGAACTTTGTTCCACAAATATCCATGCACTTAAAAGAAACTTGGTTTAGCCTTTTCCATTAGATTAAATTCTAATGAACAAGACAGAGGCATGTGCAATTTGTCTTTTACACACAAGCCAGACTGCACCTAGGAAAAAGAGAGAATCATTGAAATAGATTATTATAGTAAGTTAATCTCTTGATGTATGAATAGAGTGTTTTGTAAAGGGAAGCATATGAAATTTTATAATCCTCTGACAACTTATTTCTGAGGCAAAGAGTTTAATGAGGCCAGACAATAACACAAATGTATCGTATTCTTATGACAATATTTATATTGGGGTTATATTTTTTCTTTGACTTCTAACTCAAACAGTTTCTGCTTAATTCCAAAGAAAGTTTATGAGAATCATCTTTTGTAACAGAAGTACAGGAGTACCCATAGATCATTGATTTTATTTCAAAATTATTAACAGCCTTCTTGTTCTGTGCTTTTCTTCTGGACAATGCAAAAAATTATGAATTAAAAGATTATTTGTGATTAATTTTTTTATAACTGAAGGGAATCCAGGCAACAAATTCCCATTTAAAAGTGGTTGTCCTCGCAAATAGGGAAGTAATAATTATTTTTCAGGACTTCCTGACCTATTTAATCAAGTCCCCATCATTAGGGAAAAGATCTAATTTTTGACTTGCACTCTTCTTTATCTCTTATGTCTTTATCAGGTGATTAATGTTAAATACGCAGCTTATTCCTCCTTAGAGAAAAGCAATATTGATTTTATTCACAGGATAATTTAATTTCCATCAGTATTTTAACTTCAATAGATTCAGAATTTTTCCTGAGGAACAGAAAGAAATACTACTTAAATGAAGTTTTTCTTCATTTAAGAAATAAAGTTTTGCTATTGATGAATCAGGAAGTACCATGCATTTCACTTTCATAGCAGAATTAACTGGAGTATCACAATGACTATAAATCAGACTTTAAATTCATGCCAGAATTTATAAGAAGCTATCATAATTAACGTATTACAATTAGATGTCTTTTAAACATTGTATTCATTGTAGATGAGTGGGAAAACGCTTCAGCTAATCTTAAAATGTAAGAAACAGTATACAGGTTGTAGAGAAATAGTGTGTTCAGCTCTTCAGTTACTTTTTGCTACTTTGAACTGTTTAATTTCTTAAGTATATGCTACTGAAACCCTCAACAGTAATTATTTCTTTTAGAAGATGACTTTTGCATGGATTATTGTAGATACTTAATTAGCAGGGTGTTACAAAGACAGGTGAGCATAACACAGGCAGGATAATTGACAGTCTTAATGTTTGCGTTGCTGATGCAGCCTTAACGAGCATGTGTCTGTCACATGAGACATTGCATGACGGTCAATGCAGCCTAATCATTTTTTACCATCTAGGGGTGTTAGAAATGGAGTTCCCCTCCATAGAAGAGGAGCCACATGGTGTGAGAGACTTGCAGCGCTGGAGCACAGCTCTGAAAAAGATTCCCTCTTAATTATAATTCTTCCTAAGTCATTTTTACAGGTGAACTTCACATAGGTTTGCTACATTCCTGAAATCTTTTGCCATAGAGTTTTTTCTTCCCTTTTGTAGTACAAAAAAGATTCCTTCTACCCCGGCAGAGTTATCCCAGAAAGAATATCCACTACTGATCAAATCTCCCTAAATTTAAATCAACTAGGTTGGAATTTGTATTTGTTTTCAATGAGAGCCACCTAATCTGAATAGAGAATTGTAAACAGTACTAAAGAGAACTGGCATCATGCTGCCAGGTGGATCATCATGCCGTCCCAGTCTGTGGAGCTGTGCAATTTTGAAAGAGGTAAAACTCAGGGGAAATCTGAATTTGAAAAGTTACATAATCTTGAAAGAAGGAAAGAAACCTCTGGTTTTGTAAAAACTGTACAAAATCTTTCCTCTTGTATTCTGGAAAAAAAAAGTGTCTTTCTACAAGAATGAGGGAAGGGAACCAATTTTTACTCTTGTACTCCAAAGATTCTGTTCCTGTGGATTAAAATGTGATGGATTTCTTAATATTTCATTTGCCAAGATGTTTGACAGACATGCCCAGATTCACATCATGTCTCCTTGAATGCTTTATTCCATGAGCACTTATCAGCAATTGCTGTCTGTAAAATGTATTAGGTATGCCTGTTAATACTCTGACAGTTAATAAGTTCTCAGTTGGTTCAGGAACTAGAAGTATTTGTTCATGTTTGAAGATTAATAATAGGTTAAGTTTGTCATTTAAAAGAAAAGGAATCCTCCTCTCCCCAGTTTATTCCAGCCTCCAAACATAATTCACTCCTTGGTGTGTGATAGTTTTGAAGTTTTACTTTAAAGTACAATTTTAAAGAGTGTTTAGACTAGCAACTCCAGATTTTGGAAATTGCTGCAAAGGTTTAATAACTGAATCAATTTAACCTAAATTTAGCAGCTGATTGTGATTCATATAGGAGCTGCACACCCTGCTGCAGTCCAGTATTTGGAGAGGTGGCATACCTGTGTGTCCCCAGAAAGTGGCAGAAAGCTTTACACTGGGTGAATTGATGTCTGCGAACACCATTGTTGCAGCAGGTGAAAACCTGCGGGTACCCAAGCAAGGCTGCAGGTAGCTGCATGGCTCACTGACACTGCTTGGCTGCAGCGAGGGGTTTTGTTGCATCCCTCTGGTCTTAGGCCTGGGTCATAAAAGCGGTGGTGTTGACAGCTGTTGGCTACCATATGCCATCTGTGTGACCAAGTCACGGGTAGTGGAGGCTGGTGTCAGTCAGTCATGGTCTGAGGCTGAGGAGCAGGGAAACACAGGCACCATTCTGTCCTTTGTGTAATTCCTGAGGAGGTTTACATGCACACGCTTGCTTCCCTTGTGGCACAGAGCTGGAGGTCTATGACGTTGTTATAATTCATTAATGCTTGTTAAAAGAGACTCATAACCCAAGAACATCAATATTAAAGGCTACTTGTAAAATTAGGTGCTGTCTTGAGCAAGAGGAGCTTACCTCTACTCCAGGAGCTGTTATACAAGGAAAAGCTATTGCTAGACTTTTGTTTATCTCTTACCAAAAATATAGGATTTTATACAACTCAGTGTGTTTTCAGCAAAAGTTGTGAAGAAGAAAGTTGGGGAAGAGTGACCTTCTAAAGCAGAGGCAGTTTCTAGCCTATTAGCAGTAGATCTATAGAGGTTTGGGTCTTCCTCCTCCTGACAGTTGTTTGTACCAAATAAATTGTTTGTCTACCCTTTTTGCTACAGAACAAGGTGAAACTTCAGGAAACAGACTGAATTTGTTAGGGCAGGGCAAGAAGCTTGGACATAAAGAAAGTATAGAGGGGATCTTTGACAATAGCAATGAAAGGGTTAATTGATGTCTCTTTATGAAAGTGGTTATAATATTGTGGCTTATCAACCCAATTTAAAATTATGTGTTTCATTTTAAAATGGCAGTGTTAAACAAGGGTGAACAGACATGAATCTCATTCTGATGTCTGTTTGTTGGGTGATGCATCTGTTCTTCCTCTATCAATTTCCATCTTTCATTTTAGTAAACAATTAGCATTTATAAAATCATTTTAATAAAAATCTGTGGACATGAGAGATTTGAGAACAAGTTGTGCCCAGTATAATGTAATTGTCAAGTGAAGTGTTCCCCAGGACCAGACCTTTTAATACTTCTGATAATAAACAAGTGTCTATCTGTCACTCATGACTCAAAAACAGCTCCATGTACTTCCAGAAGTGGGGACTGTGAGCAGTCCCGCTTGGGATATTTCTGAGCAGGTGAGATGGAGCAGATCTGGAAATGAGGTGAAAGCTTTCTGCTTTCTCTATGCAGTCCATACTCAAATGGAGGATCAGTGAGTTTAATGAATTGTTGAATATGAATGAAAAATAGCTAGATTCTTTCAGCCAGACATCTAATCCTCTTCAAAACTTTGTCACTTAATTTTTAATGTCATCTGCCTCCTCACCCACTCTGCCATGCGATGAGATGGCTCAACAGATTCACATCCTTCCTAAATGTCCATCTCCCGATTCCTACCCTTTATGTCCTGTTCTCCTTTTTGTTTCATCTCTGCTCTGGCTCTTTTCATCTCTCTCTGCTGTCTTAGCCTTCAAACTGCTGTCATGTCTCTCTTATCAACTGCTGCTCCCATCTTCTGTCAGATGTCTTGAACAAAACTAGTGGAAACGCTTAACTCGCCTCTGTCTGTTAGCTGAAACTGGCTCTAAAGCTGAGTTTACTCCCTATTCATTGACAGGGGTAGATTATTAAACATAATTATATAGAATTGCAGTCCAGGAGACATGAATTTATTCAGAAATCTGAAATCTTCTGACATTTAATGATATACTTGTGTATTTAATTATATTGTTCATCCCCAAATCAGTTTTTCTTTCTTCAGGTTGTAAGCCACTCATTTCGTTCTCATCTGTCCATTTACCTAGGATTCCCCACATCGGAAATCTACTGTACTTAAAACCAGCCATCAGAGTTGTAACATTGCCTGTTGCCTTGGTAATACCGGTGCATGGGCACTTCATGATTATCTGTGTTTGAGACTTGCATTGTTCCTACTGTGCCATCTCTGCTATGTTTGATGGCAACCAGGAAATTTCCTTTTCTTCTCAGCTTTGCCATTTTCTTCAGAAGAGTTTTTGCGGCCAGTAACATCTACAAAAACATCATGAAATTCTGCGTTGGGATCTTACTACTTTTCATCAAATTTCTCCCAAACTAAGTGACACAGGAAGAGGAATCCCCATTTAATTTTGCAATGTAGTTTTAAAGTTTGAAATTAGAAGTAATAGGGTGGGCTTGCACTGCTCATCCTGAGCTGATAGGAGAGGTATTCTTGTAGGCGGGTATCTCGTAAGGTAGGCAGCACCCCACAATGAACATATTTAACACTGTGTGTGCTGTAGATGTTGAATAGCTAGCAAAATTTTCTTTCTCCCTCAAAACAGCTTCCATCACCCCCACTATGCTTATGTCAGGGAATATCAGTACGCAGCTTTCAAAAGTTATACCTGTCTATTTATGTATTTAAATTCATCTTTCAACTTCATATAAGCACTCTGCATATGCGTAGATAAATAGAAAAGAAATAACCACTTGACCCAGCACCTGTGGGTCAAGCAGGTGCATGGTCTCAGCATGGTCTGAGCTATCAGCATGGTCTGAGCTAAGGTGGAGGTCCTGTTCCCTGTTTAAAAGTGGCTTCACGCTCTACACTTCACAGTCTTTCCAGGATTACACTGAACCTGGTGGGTGCAAATTTATTGTTCTAACACTGGTAGCATAAAAAAGAGGATCTGAAAGAAACCTACTTTGAAACTGCAACTTTCTGGTCTTTCCTCTCTCAGCTTTTGTTAAAATTGATGCATTCTTCCTTAGATGCCTCTAGGGAAACAAAATATGGGTCTGCTAGTATCCAAAATGATCTCAGTTGCTTAATTGTTATGTCACATTGCTCATGACACAGCTTACTGCTTTCTGGAATTAAAATTACCATCAGTAGACTTTCAACTAGATTGGATTCTCCAGATGAGCTTATGTTCTGAATGAATTATATTGGATGTATATAGTTAGTGTAAGCAAAAGTAGCCATTGAACTTAATCTGTGGGAGAAAAAGAAGGATATGAGTAAGGCTCCTAATTTTTACAGTAATACAAATGATAGGAGTAGCCTTTTGTGACTCACAACAAAATGAGTTATGACTTCAGGAACTGTCTAAAAGCTGTGGCTCAGTCCCAGAGGTTTAAGTTTTCCCACCTCTGCATATCCTCACATCAAGCCATCTTTAATCTTTTAGTATAAGCGATGGAAGAGTAAATTGTTCAATTCCGTCATTTCAGAATGGAATGTACTTAATGATACCTTGACCTGTGATTTCTGGGATGGAAGAAAAAGTAGGTTAATTATTAATTTATATGTTTTTTTGTGAGAAGTGACAAAAACACCCCTCTTTAAGTTGTTTGAATTATTTCCTTTTGATAATACAGCCAGTGTTAAATGAAAGAAATAATTTGACCAATTGGTTTTCAATTTCTGATCAAAAGTAAATGCTTATGTGGATTGATTTTGACTTATATAAGGAAAGTGCAGCATTCAAGTATCTACTCAGCTTTTTTGATTTGTTTTGTCATGCAAGACGGAGTAAACATTAAAGTTTATTTTTATATTTAAAATATAATTTTACATAGAACTATTTTTTTATTTGCAAATTTACAACTATATTTTGCAGCTTTATTTTTCTATTCACAGTCTGAAAGACAATCAGACATAATATAGTTTTCACACAGGCAAAGCAAGCCTACTTACTGCTTTTTATCAAGAGATTCTAAAAGTCTACCAAAACACAAACTGTACAACCTTTTACAAATATTTCATTTTACCCAACAAAATACAATGAATACTTGAGTTGAGAATAACCTACTGATGCTAAAACTAGAAATAACAGAGGAACAAGATCGTGAGGTAGTGTGTCAGGTTAAAAATATTTCCTTTGCAATAATAGTACATGCAAATATCAATGACCAAAAAAAAAAACCTTAAGGAAAAGTTGTTCTTTAAGGAAGTACTGTAAGAAAAACGTTATAGATTTAATTATGACAATGAGTTACATGAGTTACATTTGGTGAACTATTTTCAGAATAGCATTTTCTAGGATAGTCACAGATGAACGAGGGAGCGTAGTAGCATAGTGACACACTAATATTTGGAGGGGGTGGGGGTTGGTTGCTTAATATATTTTCTGACAACATCCTTGCTTGGCAACGAGAGATTACAATACACTCCACAACATTAACTTTATCTTAGTAGGGAAGTGTGCTTATATGATTTAATGGGCCTCTCAGCTAGCCAGTCTGTACTAAGCAGGTTGGGACTACCTGGCAACCATAGATATTTTGAATGTGAAATAACAGAATGAGGAAACTATCCAGACAGTGGGTTAAATATTTTTCTTTCCCCTCTTGAAGAAGTCAATGTTCTTTTGATTCCTTTCCCTAATATTTTGCTTCCCAGTGTTGACCATTTAACACATTTATACATGTTATAACACATGTTAGGAAGGCAATAGTCAACATCATTTAACCAGACAAGTTTGGACTAGTGCCAGCTTCTCCAAGGAGTTCCAGATCAGTCTTACTGTCACAAGTTGTGCTTATGGATATCTAGTCAAAGCGCATCTCACCTTTTAGTAATGAATTTTTATAATGCCATTTTTGTAATGAAAGAAAACAATCTTTATGGCAGGTAAATTTACGCATGGCATAGCACAGTCATGGAAGAACATGAAGAACATACCTCTACTCAGTCCCTTCCCCTGAGAAGCTCGCCACCTTTCCCCTTCTCTGCTTGTTGCAGAAATTTTATTTTTCAGCTTCTGATCCTCCAGATCCTTTCCAACTTTCTGACGGTAAACCCCTTATTTCTGGTGTGTCTTAGAATCTTAAGAATCTTAAGTGTCTTAGAAGACATACCTCAGAATATATACATCTTCTGAATATGTCTGTAAGGCTTTTATGACCATAAGAAGCATCTTGTGAATCTCGGACATAACCTACACAAGAAGATGTCAGAAGAGCCAGTGCATTGGCCAACAACACAGCTAGTGGTTTATGTAGATAATAAATGAAATCCTCCCTTTAGAAGTTGCTGTATATCATTTCACACGCAAAGCCACTAGCAATTGCAGGCTGGCTGTACAACTCATAAGCTCTGCTTTGGAGAGGAATTTTATCATTTCTGTCTTCTGTTCATGCCATGGGTACCTTTTGCTTCCAGCTATGAGTAACGAAGAATTTTCAACCTGTCTCATGTTCTGCCTTTGACAACTTAAGCTTCCTTGACCAGTAAGATGGGGGTGAAGATCTCATCTGAGCTTGCTGTGAGTATTTGCAATTTTTTTCTATCTCAGCTGCCATAATTTTCCTTATCGACTTTAATTTAAGTCAGGGAGGATTTGTTCTTTCCTTCATTTTTGAAGATGTACGTTGTCATGTCTCACCTCAGGAAAAAATCTGGAAGGGTGAATACTCCATACGTTAGGAATGGGTGTGAGGAAAAAACATTTAGTCCCTTTTTTTCCCTTCCTGTAAGCAAAATATGCAAAACAAAATGAGATAACAGTCATCAAAATGAAATGTATGTTAATTTGAGTCATAACTGTCAAACAAACAAGTGGTTCTTTCTTCTTGATGATTGAAATAATTGACTTTGCTAAAATGAATATTCACAGATAAGTGGTGCTTGCTACTGGATGTTCAGTTCAATTATGGCCCTAAAGCAGGACACCTAAAGTGAACTGGATTTAACATGTCGCTGTTTTCATCCCTCCCTCACTTCATCATGAGCCCAAGATATCAGAGAACTGGGGCACTACTTAATACATTTTTTTTAATTTAAGGTTTGTGTTTGGAAATTTTGAGCAGGTCCTTTCTCCAAGGCCAGGGCTCTACACTTTATAATGAGCTCAGAACAAAACTGAAACCTGTGCCTACACCTGTTGCAGATCTATCTAATATGTGATTTTTGTACGCTTTGATTTCTTCCTCAGAGCCAGGTTTCACCTGTGATGATGTTTATCTCCTATACAATTGAAAAAATATCCTGGGGACAGGAATATGTGGCCCTGTGCTAACAGTCATTTCCAGAGGCCAACACTTTGTCCCAATGGAAAGGCATGTATCCTCCACAGATGAGGGTTGTTTGGGTTGGTGTTGTGGCACCTAGCAGAATTATCTAAGCTGAACAGATCAAAGGGTAGAAACTGAGCAAAGAGATTCTGCTATTGAGCAACTGATGGATGGCTTCGCTCGCCTACAAAAAAGCAGCCCTTCAGAAAGCGCGGCAGGGAAGTCATTCCACTACAGTGTGAAAATCCGACAGCATTACGGAATGAATGGCCCTTTTACAGTCGTGGGATCTAAGATAAACCCTACAGCTGTGCAGCCAGGAACTTTGCTGTATAGCTGCAAGAAACACAGGACAATTCAGGGCACCGTTCCATGCCAGGCTTAATCCAGTCTAACTGCCGCCTCTCACCCGTATATCTCTCCTCCAAATAAATTAGTTTCCCATCGGATCAGTGAGTCATATTCCAGCAACACAGTGAATGACTAAATCTAATATGAGGAAAGGGTGAGGAACACGTCAATGGAGTTAAGAGGGGAAAGGAGACAGAATTAAACCATCACTTTTTGCAGCGACATGCAGTTTGATGAAATTAAGCACAACATGAAACTATGCCTCCAGAGAGCTTGGGTGAATTGGAAATATTTAAAAAAAACCTAATTTGAAGCCTCTTGCTATGAGGAGTACAGTGTGGTTTTGAGGTATTTGTACCAAGGAGAGAAATGTTTTATGATGTTTTTGTGAAGAATTAAGTTTCTGGAAAAATAAGAATTTTCCTGTAGCAGGCTAGAACTTTTATTTTTGCAGTCGGATTTTTACAAATGCCTGACCTGCTCAAGCAGTTTAGCTCTCATTTCCCATCAGTTTAGGCTGACCCTGGCATACATCTGCAACAGCTGTTTCTGAATTTTCTCAAGCTGAGTTTACTAATGGTGAATGTTAATTCATTTCAGTTGTAAATAGGCTGAAGCACCAGCTCATACAATTTTTAATGTCCTGTCTGCAGTCCTTTTCTTCATCTTCCCCATTCATTATTTTTTCCTGCAATTCTTGCTCTCTGACAGACCATCATTGTTTAATTCTTGTGCCATCTTTTTTTCATGGCAATGTAGGGTAGCAAGGCTTTTATAATTCAGGGGTTTTTTCCTGCAGAGGGACAGTGCAATCCATTTGAGGCTCACATCCATCTGGTGCGGCACATACAGTATCTGACATTGGGGCAGGTTTATAAGTAGAGCACTGAGAGCAATTAGCATATGAATTAAAGCTACCTGTGGATAACAACAGGTGATTACCCTATTTAACAGCTGTTAAGTGGTGTTATTTGCCAGCTATGGACCACAGACTGAGTGAATTGTATGCATACAAATGGGAGTTACTGTGCATACAAATAGACGACATTAATTAAATAAAATTTTTTAAATTGCAATTATGATATGTAGATGTTGGTTCAAAACAGGTAACCGTAGCAAAAGAAAGGGTTTTGGGAGTGTTTTAGAACGCAGGACGGCAACATCGTAAAGGTTAAAAACCTGTATATTTTGGCAGTCAGTGTTTTGTTCTAGAAGCAGAAAAACCAAGCTTGCTTTTTACACTGATTCAGCTTCTGGCAAAAAGAGAAAATAGTAAGAATCTAAAGCACATAAGATTATTTTCTCCTTCTGTTTTATCTCTGCGTTTCCAACAAGGCTTAATCAACCTCAGTGTTCTTTGTAAAGTACAACATTGTTCCTGCTGTACATGCCTACTTGCCTCCTTGCATATGTGGGAGAAGCTGCTTTGCTAACTCGCTCCCTTCTGTGCTGGGGGCGGATGAATGTCTTTTTTGAACATTTGCTTAGCATATGGCTGTGCAGCATCCTCTCAAATCCATGTGGGGTCTGTACCACGGTTCTGCTTCGCGTATTGCTGCAGAATATCTTACCGAGTCTGGCTGCATCTCTTTCAGCAGACATTCTCGTTTGCTGAAAAGTTTTTCCTGTGAACCTCTTCTCCAAGGGCATGGATTTTCAATGACCTTTTTTAAGACCTCCCAAGGTATATGAAGGGAAACTGTCCTCTGAGAAAGGCTGATTAGATTCCTGCTTTAAGTATTTGCTTGCACTCTAAAAACTAAATTATTTTATCAGTGATGATTGGTCTCATTGCTACTTCAGAGCTGCCTGAGTTTTGTGTAAGTGCAACTGTCACAAATTACAGGATGAACTTAACTTTTTCCCTGTGGCATAATTATCCATTCAGTTAAAAAGCTCCTGTGATTTGCACATGTGTGCATTTTCGTGGAATTAGTATGAATAGAGACGTCCAGTTCATATACATACAGATGTAGTCATTCAGTGCTCATTTCCAGAGCACTGGCATGCAGGGTAAATACTATAGCTTAGAAGGGATGGCTGTTGATTTTTATTAATGAGAGCTGCCTGATTAAAGCATTTACTCTACTACGTACTTGAACTGAAATTAAACGCCTGTTAACCTTCTGATGCTAGCCAATTGTAGGCTACATCCAGCCAGAAAATTATTACACTGACAATCTCAGTTAACTAGAATTTGATGTGGGTCAGAACTGAATCCATCTCCTGTTAAGAGGCTCATAATGACTCAAAGAAGTTTAAGTTAAAGCACCATACCCCCAGTCACAGTTACATTGCAGAAGGCTTGGACTCTTCACAAATAAGCCCTATGCCATTGAAACAGTTATTTGAATAAAGTTCAATACGGGTTGGATATATAAACACCTTCAAGTATGTCTTTTCTGTAGGGTTACCCAGGGATCATTATGTCAGTGATGGTAGCGCTCACCCATTCTTCTCTCCCGACTTTAGGCCAGAGACAAACTCCGTATTTGTGGGCAGGCTCTCTTTATACAGTAGAATATACATTGCTCATCTTTTCTGTATTCTTTTGACATCAAGCGACAAATTATATATTCTTTGTAGATAGTTTCCTGTCAAAGTACCTTGAAAAGTTGCAGAAATTTGCTGCCAACCAAACAGTATTTTCTAAAGCCACCAGTCCTAAAATAGTGCCAAAGTTTACATTGGACCAGGCCCCTGTTCAGAATGTCCTAAGCTCTTGTGCTAGCCAAGCTTAAATAGCTAGCTTTATTTTAAAACTGCAGGATACTTACCACTGTGTGTTGCAGTATCCTTGCTATTTAGCAGCTGGGCATCTTAACTTGTTTCAAGATTAGCATGATAAGCAACGGGTATTTTTTTCCTTTTGCATCCCATGTTGGGTGATGGGTATCATTGGATGAACAGGAGGTCTCCTGGTGTAGGAAGAGCAGTAGTATAATGAAAAGAGGTGGGTACACAGCACATATAGGCCAGCTGAATGAGGGAGAGTGCAAGACATGCTGGCCCCATACCTGAGAAAGGAAAAGCCCCAGGAAAGCATTGCTAAAGCAGCTCTCCGTGGAGAGCACATGGCACATGGCAGTGCCTCCCCACAGCACGAGATCAGTTGACTTCATCTTGCCTTTCTGATGCCTTCTTCCTGCTAATCTATATCTGACAGGATTATTTCACACAATACAAATCCAAATGTGTCTATTTAAAGATAACCAGCTAAAGTAAAAATAGAGAGAGCTCTAGATTTTTTTTTTAATTAAAAAAGAGTAGTTTAAAGTCCAGAAAAGATAATGCAGAGAGGATAACAGTGTGTTCTTGACCAGTGACAGGCTTTATCTTCAATATCTGATGAATCACAGTGTCTGAAGTGAGAATCTGGTGTTTCGGTGTAGATCTAAAGGTGTTCTCTATCCAGGATGAAAAGTCATTTGTCTCTAAGTCATGAGACAAAGCAACTTTCAAATTCACTTTGTTATATAGCAAAATTATTTGAAATCTTTTTAGGGGTATATGATTTTAACAGTGTGACCAATAATAGCTTTTACAGAGATTGTAGTTTATGTAAACCACACATCCACATGACCTGCAAACATGAAAAATTGATTCACAAGCTTAGTTGTTACTTAATTATGACATTAAGCTGCAAAGGAAATTATAGTATGTTGTAAATACTTTGATTTGCTCTCCGTTTTTGTGTTTGGTAATGACGTACCGATCTATCATGACCAAAATATAGAAAATGCAAATGCGTGTTAACTAACAGATTACTAATATATGAAAGAAATATGGCAATTGTGGTACTTTATTGGAGCTGCAAATCTTTTTTTTATTATTGTGGCTTGAAAACCTAATAAATAAAGGATGAAAGAAACTTAATCTAATTAAACTACTGCATTGTAATGCCAGCACTATTGATAGAATAGCTATTTAACAACATTGTAATGAATGTTCTATTGTCACGCTTTGGAAGGTGTTATGCAGTGGTTTAATATGTTATTTCTTTTCTCATCGTTGCTTTTAAACACTTCTCGATATCAGTTATGTTTGTGTTCAGTTGTTTCCAATCTTTTACAGAAAAAAGAATGCCACAACGTAGGTTTTCATTATTTAAAATGTACCATCCTGATCAGTTTAAAAAGTGAGTAAAATAAGCCTTATTAAGCCACTGTTTTTTTCACAATGCTTATAATAAATAATTCTTGCAATAAATAAACTAAACTTTATTAGTAAATAATAAAGTAAATGCATCAGGCTGAGAAGGATTATGTGTTCCTTTCAGAATAGAGACACACTCTTCAACGTTCAGATGCCCAGGGGTAATATTTAATTAACCCACTCAGCTATAAATTCATGCAGACTTTTCTTCATCATAATAAAACCCATAGTAGAAAATGCCTCAGAAATTATCCCCTCTCAGACACCAGCTAATATTAATTTACCAATTGTTTAATCAGAAAACCATTGCAAATAGAGATGGTTAAGGGCTCAGATGGCTCTCAGGATTTTTTTATGTTCATTTGCTGCTGGTCTGCGTTATCAGGGACTTGTCAAGCAAGTCATCAACTTGTCCAAACTCACAGATTAGTTCTAGAAAAACATTAGTGCTCAAGTCACATCTCTAGTACAAGTCCTTCCTTCCCCTTCTTTGCTCATTCTGCATGTGGTGCCCTACACTTCCTATGCCCAAATGTCCCTATTAGCGAGATATTTGCTATTGATACTCATCCTAGATATGGCCATCAATGCAGATCTTTGCCAAAAGAGCACAAATTGGGGACATAAAACAACTATAAAACAGCCATGACTTGACCATTCAGTATATTTCTGACATGCAGGACTACACCAAAGTCATTGCCATTGATTATAATTATTCTTTGAATAGTGTGAGCTAGTCATGTCCACATGATATGTAACTGTTGACTCTTATTATAGTAGGTTTATATGGGATGAGGTAGACAGAAAGAGAGGATCTCTCTCTTGTCCAGCTATTACTTTCCTGAACTCCTCAGTGTCCACTGTTTAAATAAAAATCTAATCCAAACTGGGCAAAGTGCATTTGGTGTTCCCTGTTGAAACCTTCCAGAATCCTTAAACCATCAGCTTTTGTGGTTCACTGACTACCTGAATGAATTATTTTCAACTGATTTGGCACATCTTCAAAGGAACAGATGGTTCCATCTTTACTGCAAAAACAATAACTGCAGCAACAACAAAATAATCTGTGATTCTGCCTGGAAACTCTTTAAATATAAGGGAGAGCTTGATGACCATCTTACGTTCTTGACAATTACCTCAAGGAAGAAATATATTTCTCAAGAAAATCACATTATAATTTAGTAAGCAAAGTATCGTATCCATGGAGCAGTTTTCTGAGGTTGTGGGGAGACTAAACTGTTATGCATGAGTTTCTAATAGGACCTCCCCAGCAATACAGCAGCTGGGACGAGAGAAATTATGAAAATATGATGTTGAGAGACTTCTTTATAGAAGCTAAAAATAAACTAATATATGTTACAAAGAAAAGCATAGAAGAAGAAAATGGGAACTATGCTCAAAGAAGCACAAATGATGTGATTAGGAATATAGAGCAAAAGCATGAGAGATTTCAAATTTCAAATAGCCCCAAATTGTCCAGATTACTACCCAGTTTCTTTTAGAGAATGTTTTTTAATGGTCATGGTCTAGGAGTGCTTGCTATAAACCAGTATCCAGTGCATCTTTAGAATGGAATTCTCCTGAATTTGCCTTTTAGTTTCTAATATTTCAGCATAGGGGAAGCAATATAATTAACAAGGTAATTTTCTTAAATTATTGAAAAAGAAGTAATCAGATATACAAGATTAACATTAAGGACAAAGCAATAAATAGTGCTCATTGTATTAAATACATACTGTTTTGCAAGTTTTAAGGGTAATTTAAAAAGTGACATTCGTTAAAAACAAAACCTTTCCCTATACAGATTAGCTGTCAAATATTAATATGAAATCTGGGTTTTTTTTTAATTTCTATTTTTAAATTCCAAGTAAATTCTCTAGGATACTAGGGTGTGTTACAGAAGAGATACTCTCCTGCATACAAGACCTATGCCAGCATCAGTTTTCTGTCTTTTGTAGGCAATTCTAATTATTGGGAGTGTGCTACAGAAGAAATATTTGGGGAGCTACTTTAACTGAAGCAGTGCTTAAACATTTAGTTGCTATGTCTTTGCCTTTTCAACTGTTCTCAGCCTCTGCTGTCCCTTCTGTTCAGCTGGTGAATAGGGTGGGGAGAGGATCCTGCTTAAAATCAGTACACTGTGGACTTAGTCTTCTGATAATTTTTCAGCTAGATTTGCTTCCTGATCCAATTCATTGCATGGATCTGATGATGAAACTGCCACATGGGGGTAGGAATAAGTCCTAATGAGCACAGACTCTGTAATCTAGCGCTGCTACTGAGTAAATGCACATCAGGCTATGGCTGGCATGAACAAATGTGTTTCCCTGCTCCTGAGTCAGGGAGAGCCAGACTCCGTGAAGGAAATCTCTGCTTGAGACCAATAGATGTGCATTTGCCTTGACAAGAGACCTTCGGGGGAAGTGGTCTAGATGTCGAGGTGGTTCTCTGGGGTAGATTATTCCTACAAGCAGGCTGACAGGTCTGGCAATTCCTGCAGCCTGGCAATATTCTCAGGAAAGTACTTCTGTGGTAATGTGGTCTATTCCCTCACTAAGGTGCAGCTGGTATTTAACTGAGGGGTTCAAAGGCCCTGAACATCTGTCAGAGAGGGCGAACAGGTGGAATCCAGCTGTGGCCATGGTTGCTCTTACAGTTCATGGATTATACTAAATCCTATGAGATGCTCCTTAGATTCCCTATGAAAAGCAGTTTACTTGTATGTTAACATATTGCCCTCCATCTGTAGCCCGAGTCCCTGATTGGTGAGGGTTTCATTTTCTGTTTGCACAATAGAAGCAATAACAAGGATACATGGAAGCATCCTTAGGTTCTAAATAATTATACTTTGCTAAGTATACACAAAGAGCTTGACTGCACTCTCACCATTGATCTGACTGATTTCTGGCAGCTGCTTTACCCTGATGCATTGCGATCATTGTTAGAGTGCTTACAGGATATTTACAGGGGTATTTCTTTTTGCTATGTGATAAAAATGATGGTAACAATTAGCAATCAGCGAACAGCCTATGGCATGATTACAGACAAAGGTAGTTTTTAGAAATATTTTGTGTGTTGAACAGAGTAATTTTATTTTGCTTAAGTGCTACTTAAATATTCCTTACATTCAAACATTCCTAGGGGGGAAAAAAAAAGCATTATATAAGAATAAGGTTCAGGCTGTTCTTAGTGAGACCAATACAGCTCATCTATTTATGTGATTCTAAGTAGGATATGTTGGGTAAAATACTTTAGGGAAAAGTTGTCTTAGTGGATATTGAATGATGGGACTTCTTTTTCATAATTATTCCATATTTAATTACTATGTAATGAGACCTACATTTAAGCTTACTTAAAGAATTTGTTTTTCTATGGATTATTGAAGAAAGACCAAAAGTATTTAATGCATATGACTTGAGCAAAAAGGTTTTTCCACTATATAGTAAATAAGGTGATGCAAAATAAAATCTTTTTTTTTCTCCTTTTATATTCAGTGGTTGACAGTTCTTAGGTTTTTCATTCTGTATCTTCTATTTTCTGTCATTTTTATCATGTCTCTAAATGAGGTGTAACTTTCAACCACTTTCTTGTCCATCAAAATCAGAAAACAGCAAAATCTCACCAATTGAACACTTTTGATTTTCAGTGCTGCCTGTTCTGTCATTCTTAGTTCAGCCCCAAATTTAGGATCTCTCAGTGGGAGAAGATGGATCTTTGGTGAAGACTGACTTTGTCACAGCTTGACAGCACTTTATTATATGCCTTAGTCTTACAGGCTTTGATGTTTCATGTTTATTTAGCTGAAAATTGAAAATAAGTTGAAAATTCAAAGCAAGTTGCAATCAGAGCTGTAGGATGGCTTTGTTGTGGACTGCTGCACATTTTAAACCCTTTTTGCTAAATGAACCTCTTTTTTTTTAAAAAGAACTTTGAACATTTGACTTAGCTGATAATTATGGTGATGGACTTGGGGCTGTAACTGCTTTACTGAGAACACTGGAAAAAAACACATGGAGAGTCAGACTGAACAGCAAAATGAGTCTGAAGTCATTTTGTCTATGGGATTTTGCTGAATCTCTGTGGAATGTGAATCTTTGTGCTCAAAAGATTGTGTTTAGCTGGTAATCTTGGACAACTCAATTTGTTGTTTAGCATTCTACCTAGGTATAAAATGGGACAATGACATGGCAGGTACATCAGGTACATTTTGAAGATTTGTCGCTAATTATCTGCAGGAAGCTTTGGGAACCACATATGAAGTTTAAGTTTAATGTTTACTGTGTTGCAGATTGCTGAGGGAGCCAGAGGGGACTAGGCAGAAGTGTAAGAAAGTGGGAACTTTCTGTGATGGATCCTGCTGCTTCACCTGCCTCTGCCTGCTTTGTGTCTTGCCTAATTAGCTTGTATTTAATCTCTTGGAGCAAAGGCTTCCCTACTACATGTTTGTCTATGACTAGCGCAGTGACATCCCGCTAGAGGACTGTGGGCATGTTGCAGTTCCAACAGTGATAACTGGTTTCGGTGTCACATGTCTTTTTTCTTTTAGTGAAAATGAGCAAATTAAAGACCATAACCGAGATGTTTACAGTGGCAACATGGTGAACAAACAGATAAGGTAATTCTAGCCCTTCTGCTAGTTACCAAAGCAACATTATAAAGATCCTTTTAATTTAGTTTAGTGCTGTGAATATTAAAGCTTAATTAAAATGCTGATATAAAAAAAAATTAAAACCTGAAACAGCATAGGAAAAATAGAAAGATGTAATTATGGTCCAGTGAATACTTATCACTTGTTGTGAAGCTTTGGAGAAGAGGTATTTTCTTCTCTCAATTGGGAGTAATTTTATTCTGTTCATAAATTTGAATGACCAGAGCAACCTAGGATCATAGCTGTTTATAAATTAATAAGGACAGTTGGAAGGAATGTGTTATTCTGCTCATAAAATACAGGATAGAAAGATTTTCTTTGCTGGTCCATTTCCTCAAAAAGTTCTCTTGCATACCCATCAGGGAGAAAGAATTTACGAAGACAAAAAAAATTACTGTGTTCCAGTATTTCACATGGCTTGCATAGAAATCCAGCTATTTAATATTAAAAGATGTCTTACTTTCAAATTAATTAATAAACATACTGTATTGTGAATTTGGAAGGGGTCCGATTTTCAAGTGGTTCTAACTGGCATAGTTTCCTTTTATCAACAAAGCTACACTAATTTGTACCAGGTGAAAAGATATGTGAAGGACTCAGTGTGATATAATTATTAGAAATTCCTCCAGGAATGAGACTTTTATCACTTTTGTTGGCTAGTTAAACATTTGTTGCTTTGCCAGATTCATCCTAATGAGTTTAAAATCATTGTGGAGAAACCCTATGTTTGCCCAGTAGAAGGCAAACCAAGGCATGAGACAATATTCTTTCACTGCAAAAATCAAAGTAGTAATCTCTGTCCGTGACAAAGCAGGAGTGCTAGAGAAAGAGTAGCTTCAGTTTTTTAGCTTTGTTGATAGCTGTCTTGCTATTTTCTTCAAGAACTTTGCTGGCAAGATGCAATAGCTATTATCCTGGAGCAGTAACTCCAAAGACCACTGGTCTAAAAATGCCCTTTTCCTGACTTCCTTTGTTCATTTTGCTCAAGCATTTTAAAACTATCTTTAACCATATATCACACATTACTTCTGTGCACAGAATTATTAGTAAAATTAGACATTTAGCCTTTCATCAAAGCAACTTTACATTTCTTACAATATCGTGATGACTACTGTTGATACAACTCAACCTGGTATCTTAACTGTGACTTCTTGCTCCAGGATGCTGTGGAAACTGAAAGGTTACTGGACTTCAAGAATAAATGCATGGAAATAAATCTACTGAGGCTTCTGAAACTGTGTCTGTGTCTTTCTAATCAAGATACAAATGAATTTCCTGGCTTCCAGGCTAGCCTATATGTATGAGATCTCTACAGGCATACAACTCAGCTAGTTATTCCAGGATACATTTCTGATTTTGTTGGCTAAGCTGTTAAGAAACCTCATGGTATAAATCTCTCTGGTGGTGTTCCCGCAAAACTTAAAAAAAAATCTTTTAGCCAGTACTGCAGGAAGCTCTCCCACACCCACCAGCTTGGATCACTGTCTTTGAGGAACCATAGATTATGGGCACATGAAGGGCTATATAATTTAATATCATCCAGGAGCAAGTGCAGTTAAAAATTATAATTGCCTTCTTAAGAAAAGTGAAGTATTTTTGTTCACAAAGAATTATTAGTGTCTAAAGTCTGCTCACAGAAAAAAACCTATATAAATTTATTCTAGAATGCCATTGTACAATTTACCCTGCCAGGGGCTCAGGCTATTTATGTTTTTGACTGCATCGTCTTCATTAAACTTAAAAAAAATATATAAATTTCCATGGTAACCACTGCATCACACAACAAAGGCATGTATACGCCACTTAGATCTTTAAAGAGGCAGAGTCTGGAACTAAATTATAGCCTGCGTTTTTTTACAAAATAATATCTTCTTAGTAAATGCTTGTTTTGTTGTTTTTTCAATAAATTCTAATTTTACATTAAAAAGCGGCATATAAAATAGTGCATCTAAAATAGCATAGTTCTGTCATAAAACTGTTAACTTTATGAGAGCCATTCATGCAGATGAGATCACTGGGCTGTAAGAGAAGAGAGGGAATGGATGTGAGATGGTGGTATTCTTTAATTCTGTCTTTCTGTTCTTTCTCCTAGACATAAGTTTTCTATTTTTCAATTTTTATCGCAGTACAATGATAAGGTCAGAGTAAGGTCACAGTAGTCACATATGTATATATGGTTACCATATATATATGGTTACATGTCAAACTGATTTTTATAGGTACTATCCTGTGGAAAAAAGTGGAGGCCATTCCATTTGTCTCTAACTTTTTAATGAAACTCCATATATTCACATGAGAGCATGCAGCCCTTTAATAATGCTTCTCATTTTTCATCTTTCAGTTCACATGCAGCATCCCAGGTCCCAGATCTGCACTGTGATCCATGCAGGTAGGCTGTGTTGTGGAGAACTGACATAGGAAAGCTTGGAGGCAGAGCCCTCGTTGGCTTGCCTGGCTGCTGCTTTGGGCTCCGTTTCCTACCAGGGCTGTTAAACAGTGCCAGAATGTCAGAGCTGAATATTCATGTCCGCTCATACAGCAACGTCAAACAGCTGGAAGTCTATGCTGGGTAGCATCAGTGGTTTATAAAATTATTTTTGTCGTTCAAAATAGGTCTAAGGCAAAAAGCAAGTATCGTATTTGAAGTCTGGGGAGAAGTCTGGCATTTCAATTTTGTCTCATGGATTCCAGTGAAGTGCCTCTGGAGTGAGGTGCTATGGATTGTGCCTGTGACTTAGCGTGTGGCTACGGGCCTTCTGGCATATTATGCAAAGTTTCTGGCAGAGGCTGCTTGTTGGTACAGCCCCGTTCATGTTGGAATCACTTTCCCACTGGAATAAGCAGAGTCTGAGACCCCCTCCCTCTCCCTGCACTCTGGAAATCATTTTTTGGCAAGCAGAGCTGCTTGCCAATATTTAGCCCTCAGCAATTTTTTATGATTGAGTTATAAAACCTGGAAATATGAGCTTATAATGAAAATGCCAGCATTACAATAAAAATAGCAGGAGCAGTGGGCACTGCTGTAATGATGTTCTTGCTTTGGTTTTAATCCTTCTCCAAACCAGCTCTGTTTCCTGCAGCACTGGAAGTAAGAGATGTTCTCAGCACCTGATGCTCTGAACGCACCGTGTGTGGGTGTGCAGCGTGCAGACTCCCAGATGGGCTGCCTCAGCACACAGCTGAATTTTGAGCTGTGCTGCACCACTCCAAGAGGGAGAGGAGAGGCAATAAACAAAGGGATGGGATACAGTTATCATGGGATTAAACGCTTGCTTTCTGTAATTGATCTTGTACCTAGGAAATTCCGATAATTTGACTTGACTTCTCGTTTACACTCATATACCCAATCAAATAAGGGAAGACCAGACTTCTGTTTTCTTGGGAAAGAGCTTTCCCTTTGCTCCTGGCTCCAGCAGCCTTGGGATTATTCTACATTCCTCTGCAGCGCTGTTTGCCTGTTGCGGTCGTCTGAGTATGTCCCAGATTCCCTCTGTTGAAGAACCTTTTCAAACCTAATGGACACAGTACAATCTCCCACTACTTGAAATACTTCCAACTAAGTAAAGTTTTTCGACTTACACTAGTGGCATCTGGCTGAAGCTTAACAGCCTGGGACAGGGTGGAGGGCAGAGCAACCTCTAGTAATGGTGCCTTTAAGGGAGGGCACTTTGGAAATGCTGACAGCTTCACTTCACGCTTTATTCTGCTTCTCCCTTTACATCTCCCATTTCTCTCCTCCTTTCATCCTCATGTGTCTTCCTTCTGTCAGGAGCTTATCTGACTGAATGCTGGAGTGGAAGATTAGGAAATTAGTAAATTAATGTTATTTGAATATCTGTTATAATAGAGTGTCACATATCCAAACACAGGGCTGAGATTTCATTGCACTAGCCATTGATTCTGAGTGTGCAGCAGATCACCATGTCCATCAAGGCAATCCTCTACAATTAGTCATTCTTGACTGAAAGTTATTGTTATGGTAGCTGCTAATGAATTACTTCTTGAAAGTCATTCTGGTGTCACAGTTCTGGGGGCTGCGAAAATAAAGGCGAAGTTTACCGTAATGAAACTGGAAGAGAATAGTGGAGTCAGGGAAAATAAAATACCCATGGATTAAGATGGATGACAAGTGGTAGTAAAAGTAAAATGAAGGAAGACTACAAGTTGAAAGGAGTGTTGAAAAGTTGAGACATAAACAAAGACAAGCTGTAGGCTGAGGAAAAAGAGGCAGTTACATTTCTTCAGCAAAACTTCCTAAAACTTCCAAAGTGCAGTGGGAATGGAAAGACCTGTTTGCACAATTCACTGCTGCTTAGAGCCTTGGCTATGCAATTTCTCCCAGCATTAGAAATGTATTTTAAATAACTGTTTACATTACTATGGCAACCATGTAGACTGGCCGTTTCTTTGCTGTACGCACAAAATAAAAGATCATAAAGTCCCAGAGCATTTTTCTGCATCTCGCGTAGCCCTATAACCCACCTGTGAATTAGTTCATGATGGTTACAATTAAGAGTTTGTCTCATTGGCCCTTGCCACTTGTCTATTCTACCTTTGTTTCTTTTCACCTGAAATATGTCCTTCAGAGGCAGGATCTCATTAATCACTGTCTTTCCCAGTAGTATAACTCTACTGATTTTCAGAGGTTACCTGTAACATGTAAGCAACACATTGATGAATGAGCCCTTGAAATTCCATGTTTAATCTCTGTGGTAAAATACTATTTCTGTTAATATTGCAGTTTCTTCACTTTAGATAATTTCACCTTTCTTGATTGTCAGATACTCAGTGAAATAAGTGGGAAGAGAAGAATGACTGTAACTGAATCATTTGTGAAATGACATCCCCTTTCTCCTCCTCCTCCTCAATTACACCATCTTTATGACACAACATAGAGAAAAGGATGCTCTCCTACCCAGGAGAGACGAGCAAATTGATTGGCATAATGCTGGCATTCACAGCTTCAGTATCTGAATGCTGAGCACGCTAGCTAGAGCAAGCCCCAATCCCTATGTGAGATGGTCTTGCAAGTATTTTCAAAATAAAAAGGAAAATATCGAATGTATCCTTTGAACATGTATTAACAAGCAGTGGTTTTGAAACCAGCCAGCATGTTTTCATTTACTCAGGACCATGTTTCCTCCGGTCAGCCCATGCCCATTGTAGTAACTGGTGAAGCTGAAATGATTTTTTTGTTGTTGATATTTTAACTTAAGAACAGTGTTACATGTCCATACTTTTGAAAGATGGACCCCTTTCTATAAATTACATGTTTATATTTACACAGCTACTGAATCTTTTATATGCAATTTCTGTGAAAATGATGTCTCCCTGACTGGTAGCCTGTCAGCTCCTATTGTATGCAATTAAAAAAGGGCAGTGCAAGCAAGTAAAAGCACTCTGGGTTTTTGAGATCTAATCTTTGTAAGAAAAGGAATTTGAGGTGTGAGCAGTAATGCTTTGTGGTACAGCAGTGCATAAGCAGTATTTTTTTGTTGTTGTTCTTGTCCTGATTAGTTGCTTCAGTGGTAAGTGATGTAACAGTTTAAAGAACTAACTCATTATATGGAATGGCTTTGTCTGCTGTGATACTTAAAATCATCTTGCGACACTCTGGAGCTCAGTGCATAAAATATTAGCTCGGTAAGTAACTCTCCTGCTGGATAGAGCCTTTTTCTTTCAGAAGTTAACCTAAGGATATGAGAAATCCGTCCTTGCATATAGAGTCTGATCCAGTGCCAGTGCCTAAGGATGTCCTTGGAAAGATTCCCATCTTTAAACACTGGATCGGGGTCCATGGTGCAGTAGCTGAAGTGCTGAGGCTTGGATCGGCAGCAATAAAATATGGCATTACCGTTTTAAAGTGGGAAAAGGCTATAAGAACATAGGTTGACAGTGAAATACTGACAAGAAAAAGCAAGAGCTGTGTGAAGGCAGAAAAAGGGAATTTATAGAGAAAGAACTTGGGAATCATGAAGATTAAAATAATAGGGTTTTTTTCCAGTTTGTTCACATCTGTTGCAACATACATGTGAGAGTAAAACAAAGCATTTTTCTCCACTCGGATAAATAGTATACCTATTTCAAAGATGTGAAGGGTAGGACACAAGTACATCACACAGTGATGTTGAGGGTGATTATTGTGGAACAGCCAAGGTACAAATGTTGAGATGTCCTACACTAGCTCCCCAAGCTGGCATAATTAGGTGGCTGTGAGAGCAGGTATCTTTTGCCCAGAATTACGCAATACGGTGGGAACTAGCAAGACAGCACATGACCTTGAACACACACTCAGCAGGGAAGGAGACGATCCCTGCAGGGAGCTGTAGTAGGTTTTTTAAGGTTTTTGTCCTCATATTTACCAGCCTGAACACAACAGACTCATCTCTAACTTACACCAGTAGAACAGTAAGCAAGCTTGGAGCAGAGGTTTAGGTGATAAGCCCAAGATCATGTGTATTATTTTGTTAACTCATTAGGTAAAAAGGCTATCTTTCTGCTCTTATATTTGCACAATGTTTTGTGCAATTAGCTTTTGATCCATGTATCCTTGTATCTCTGTAACTGTATTGCAGCTGAACAACAGCATGTTATTAAAGCTGACATCAGAATTTATGAGGCCCTGGTGCCCAGTCATGTGCTTTGAAGAATAAAGCATGCATAAGCAAATTAACCAAGCCAGTAACCTCTCTGGACATGAAGAAACTGTGATATTTTGCATTGTGTTGTAGCAATGCTAGAAGCCAACAAAGGGACTGGTTTCTCCCCCAGAGCTATAGTGAATTTGATGGCATTGCACAGACTTAGACATATATTAAACAAAGCCATGTTTACTTGTGCTGCATAAGAATCACAAGGGGAAGCAAAATCAATGTTTTCCAAATGGAATAGAAAGAAGCCGTGAGGAAAAGAAATGATATTTTCAAGCTTCTTTGAAAGGTAACACAAACAATGCACAGAGTAAAAAAATTCTTTGAAGAAAAAGCACTTGCCAATGTCTTCTTCACTCTATATTTACCTTGCTTTGGAGGGTTAAGGCATGGTAGGTCCTTGGTATTATTTTAAAAGGGAGGTGCATGTGTGAATAAATGGGCTTTGAAACTGATGTTTTGAATTGCAAGCTGCACAATGCATCTGTACATTTTTACAGCAACAGAAGACACTCAGTTTTTAGAGGGGCACTGAGATGACACTGAGAGTGCATGATGCAGTGGCGTAATGAAACGGAGATCAATGTTAAAATGAATGTAACACCACTGAGGAGTACACACAGATCAATACTCTTGTAAGCCATAGAGTATAATCCTGCTATATAGGTCTTGTTAGATACTACAGTCAATTCTATGAAGACACATTTTTCTGCATTTCTCAAATGTACCTCTGACTTATCTGTCCTAAAGACTATTAAAACGTCCTTCTTTTAGAATGTAAAGGCTTGAATCTTTGTCTTCTCACTCATGCTTGCTAAAGAAAATATGCAGTGCTTAATAGTAAACTCACAATCCTCAAAAATGTGACATACGAAGATAAGACGGACAATCAGCAATGATCTGTATTTCATTAAGTCTTTGAAATATTATTTTATCCCTGTCTCCCCTTTCTGCCTCCTCCTCTTCTTTAAGGAATAGATTTTAAGCACAATTACTGAAAATGCAGTCTCAAGGGAAAGGGGGAGGTCAGTCCTGCAGCCCTCACTTATATTGTGCAAAGAACTTGCTTACAGTTATTTTCCACCTCCTGATTTTTAGAGCTTAAAACCATTTAAAAAAGATCAGAGAGTTTCTCTCCTTTCTTGATGCATGGATAGCCTTGGAAATAGAACGTGGTTACTAGGGTAGACTGAGGTGCTCTCTCTGTCTCTCATATATGGATATGTATATATGTATGTATACTCCCTAAAGATTTCAGATTTTATCCACATTTCTTCTCATGCCACTGCAAACTTAATGCCTCTGAGAATCCTCATGTTTTCAGTTTTATAGTTGGATGATTTGTAGGGACTGATGACAGTCACTCTGTGGTTGATGACTCCAGCATGCCAAGTCAAACTGTTTCCCACAAGGAAGTAGCTGACGTAAATGTAAGAGAATAGTCAAAATGTATTTCCTCCTCGATAGGAAGTTTAGCACTGGAAGAAGTGAAAATGATAGCAACTTGAATCTGCCTTAAGTTGATCCCCTTGTACTGGTTCCAATGTGTGCAAATAACAGACAAGCAGTATTCATCAATGCAGGTGGTGTCAACTAGGCAGGGATCAGTAAGTGCATGAACCTGCATCAGCAGCAATTAACTGCAACATTTGTTACTGTTGTCCTGCATGCGTTTGACGTTCAGTGTCATTGAACTTTCATTTTTTGTGTCTTAAGTTTGCCAACCCATGATAACACTGCCCAGAATGTATACTGCTGGCTGGTTTGGTACTATAAAACATTTTTTCTTAGAAAGGAGCTAACTGAGGAGTGAATGGGTCTATGGACATTGCAACTAGAGTGGCATCTAGCTCTGTGCCTTGGAAGGCCATGTGCCTGTGGCACTGTAGCTCACAAACCAGTGCTTGTGACTATTGTTTTCTTAATTCATCTTGCATTTCACTGCCCGAAATGGGAGTTCATTACAGTTATTCCATTCTACAGGTCAAAGACAGAGGGATGTTCCAGGTCTGGCAAATGTTTTAGAGCAACCTTGGCTGCCAAAACACTCATATAGGATCAGATTTACGTTGCACTCCAACTTTCATCTTTTGATCCTGGAAGGTCATGGGAGGCAACAGAAGCACGTTCTGTCATGTGTCTCATGGAAACCTGGTACCTTATCATGGACAGAGCAGTGGGAATTGCATTCCCCATTTTTATTCCAGCTTATTTTAAGCCCAGGTTTCCTTGAGGGGCACATATTCTTCTCAAACCCTCAGAATGAGCAGGTCCTTGATTTCTTTCCAGCTGCAGACCTGACTGCCACTCTCTGTAGAAAGGGGAGTATATCTCAACTTCTAATTTTCAGCTGTCTTCTCCTTTTCCCTAATACAGGCATTTATATTTTTCCTTGTAATTTCCAAAGGAAGTTGTTTATTACCTGTTGCCTCAATGAGATGACTTTGTTTTGAATTTCTTTGTCATAGGAAGTATTCATATTTTTTTAAAGAGTGAAGAACAGCTAAACCAAATAAAAATAAATTAATAAATACATAATTACAGTGTTGCTTCAGGGAAAAGTTTCTACGCATAATCTAATAACAACGACTGGAGATACCATTAGCATTGTGTGTTGATTCCAGATCCACTGGGATAGTATCATAATTAAGCTTGTGTTTTCCAGTCCCTTTTGGCCTTAATAGCTATTATGATCATTAAGTGTAACCTGCCATAGACTCTGGTTTCTAAATGCCTTTGTGATTTCAAGACCAAGTCTGTGTCCCCCTTGTGAGGATACTAAGTTGATGAGAAAAAAAAAACGTATTCTCATTAGTCCCTCAAGATGCTGCTCTCTCTCCCATTCCAAAGCTCTCCTTTCCTTCCAAGTATCTACAACCAGCAACTTTTCGCAGCTCTTTCTGAGCTTCAGTTAATCTTTACTCTTTCTGATGCTATGACAGCTCTCAAATGCCATTGCACTTGCCCGCATTTATTATCCTCTTTTTCAGTGTTTGTGATTGACCCCATCCACTTTAGTCTTGGCTATGTGGCTGCTGAGCTGAAAGAAACAAACTGAATTGTCACCACTGCGAAGGCTGCTCTTAAGTAGATGCTCTTCATGATGCAGCTCTGGCTTCAGAAAGTTCAGTGTTATCAGAAAACCTTCAGCCCTGGTTTCTTCCAGAATGTTACAAACATATCTTCTGCTTCCATGGGAAAAAGCAAAAACTTGTTAAAGGGGTTGTTCCCTGTCATATTAATTGGCAATGCTGGCAGTAGATACGCAGCTGCAAGTAAAGGAACTTGGTCTCTCTGTTGCGGAGAGAAGCGTTGCAAAAGCAATACACAAACAAAGCAAGGCACAGGCTTTCGACTAATCTGTCACTCCTTGCTGAACTTGTCTGAAATTTATTGCCAGTTAGACAGCATTTCTCTCTGTTTACTGATTTGATTGAAAGGATGATTTATCAATGCTCAACACCACATTGAACGCTGCACTCTGGTCTGAAGGGTAATGAGTTGTAGACACATCTCATTCTCCTTCCCCACGTGACTGTGAACTTGCATGGCAAGGTGAGTATTTGTAGACATTGGCATGACACACGGAAGTTCTGCTGGGGAGAGGGTTTTACACGCTGGCTTCAGGATGAGCCCACTCCTTGCTCCTCCGAGCAGGAGAGGACATATATTGTTTATGAAGAGGTTTCAGGTAGCTGCACAGGGACAAAAAAGGAGTGTAGATGAGAGAAAGAGAGTGGAATGGGAAATGACAATGGGAAGGACAATGAAAATGGCAAGAAAATAAAAGGATTAAAAATACCAGAAAGTGAAATGACAGCTTATTGTGGTCACTATATCTGTTATCCCTACTGTCGCTTCATAGTGTGGCTTAACATTGTTTGACATTGTCTTGGCTGACTACCATAGCACAGTCCCATCACAATACATTGGAAACTAATGTCTTCTCTCTGAGCGTATATTTGTTTTGGTTATGGTGAGTTTTTCTTAAGCAGCCCTGGTATTTGTTTCAATCACAACAATACCCATCGTCTCACCTTAATTTACAGAGTTATAACTAGCAGTATTTCTTTTCAGCATAAAGAGTGCATTGGAACAAATGCCACTATTTATCAACTGTAATGCAGTTCTTTATAAAGGTCTTAGGTGAGCAAAGAATAAAAATGCAATGATAGTCTCACAATAAATATCCTAAATCCTTTATTGCCTATTTATGGTGTAATGTCTCTACAGTTGTACAATATATGACTGTTTAGAAAAAGCTCAAGAATACAGTTATATGGTTTATTTACCAGGAGATGGCAATGGTGATCTACTGCAGTATTAACTTATATACAAAGCCCATATAATTCTTCCACAACACCCCAAACTTCAGTATGAATGAAACCAAAGTATTCCAATACTGGTTTTGCCTTCCTTATTTCTAACTTGTTTCAGTTGCTGCTATTCATTGTAAAGAAAGTATTTTTTTCCTTTCATTTTTGATTGAAATTGCTGTCACTACATTTTTTAAAGCTGTCTAAATATAATCATACAGGTATTCTGGAAAACAGAATATTATTTAAAAACAGAGCAGCCAATACCATTGAATTAGATATGCCATGTGTCAGAAAAATCAAATGATTGATGAAAGTAAAAGCTTAAAAATGCATTTAGTTTTACAGTATCAAAATTGAACTTGAGTAGTTAATGAAAAATAAATTATAGGTTATCCTATTAAAAACCATGTTATAATTTTCTATTAAGCTGCTTGAAGTCTTGAAGTATGTAGATGCCAACCATTTTATGGAACCTGAAATTAACTGTGGTCTGCAATGTTCTCTGAGTTGTCATGTTACCTTAACCTATAGTAAGGCATGCATCATTCTTACATGAATTAATGCAGCATTGGTGTTCACTTGCAGAAGATCGCTGCCATAAGCAGTGGAAGTAAAAGTCTGAGTTGTTATGAGATTGTTCTATGTACCTTTATATCCTTCTCCCCCTGACTGCCCATTTGTTACTTTTCTCCCCAGAAAGCCTTTACAAGTTGACAAGTTGTTTGTGCATGTTTTCTAGACATTTGGCAGTTTTCAAATAGAAGAAATAACTGGTGAGTCTTACTTGCATTTCACCAGTAGAGCAATGTGTATGGTTGCTCTCCTCTCCCCAGCTCTAGCCCTGTCTGTAAGGAGAGAGCTGGGGACACTGCTGGCTAGCTAACCCTGCTCTGAAGGAGATCTGGGGTCCATGTAGAGCAGTTGCCATTTTTTACCAGGGAACTACTCCTCCCATGGTTGGCTTTTCCTTTGGTATTCTGACATACACAGTCCATGTCTTACAACTGTCAGTACATGGCTCTCACTTGGGAGGGTTATCCACCCTCAAGTTAAATAAATGCTTTAACTGCATCTGCTCTTTGCAACATTAAATGCCAGCATTATTGCCTTTTCACTGTTATTATTTTAGTGTTCTCAAAAAAACCAGCCAGGACAGTAGAAGTGTGAGACTGTGAGAGGAGCATGGAGCTGGTAAGGAGCACGTACCTGTAACAACAGATGATAGGAGGGAAAAATCCGTTGTTTAACTCATGTGAAGGTCTCAATTTTCTACTGTTTCAATTGCATTTAGTTTTCTAAAGCCTTTCTTCACCACGGTGTCTACCTTTCTACTGCTACAATATCTTTCCTTCCTCTGTTCTGCATTAAGTGGTACTTGCTCAAACCTCATCTGTACAAGGAAGAAACAGTGAATTTAAAGCATACACACAGAAATTTCCTTAATGCTGTTCTCTCCACACCTTTATATCAGACAGCTTCTGTGTTGGGGTCTGCCTGCTCAGCACTCATGACATACTTTCTAGGGAAATGGCTATCTCCACCTAATCAGTAACAAGAGATACCTATGTACACAACAGCAATCACACATTACACATCTGCAACATCTTCTTTCCACTCACAGATCCCACAGGGTACAACGGAAAGACAGAGGTAAGAAAGACCTTTGTCAGTCTTTTTTTCTCCAATAAGGAAATCGATCTATGCAGCAAAATGAACTGAGCAAGTGAAAGCAGCAGAAGAAATAGGGAGTAGGGTTTAGGGTCTGTTGGTTGCTTGTGTCTTGCTGTATCAGCCAAACTGCATTTCTCCTTCCCTTTCAGATTTTTTTACCTCTTTACATTCCTCTTAGAAAACAGCACAAAGTTAATCAATACATTCAGTGCCGCCGTCTTCCCTGGGCACTGGGGCAGCCACATGTTTTGCCTTATGGCAAGGTTCTCCAGCAGCTTCGACATCTAACAAGGCTGTGAATCACTCCAGTGGCGTTCATGTCTCTTCAAAGGACAATTTTTCAGAAAGGGCAAAATGATGTTCAGACTGACAGTCACTCACACAAAATGTCTTGTCTTCTCTGCTGGATCTCTTGCTGTGAACACCACGTTCATGTCAGCCATGTGGAGGGAGGAATTATGAGTTTCCCTTTTCCTATCACTTATTTAGCACCCGCTCCCATCTCCCTTGTCTTATCGACTTAGATCGTGCTTATGCTCCAGTACGGAGTAGAGCTATGAATGTTAGCTTGAAATGAATTAGCTCAACTGTCTCTTTACTTCACTAAAACCTGTCCTGTAAACATACCAGACTGTACGCTCTTGAGAGTGGGACTATTTACAGCCTTGTTTTTACATTGTTTAGTACAACAGAGCCAAAGCAGAGAGGCTCTGGATGCCACTGTAGTGCAGATAATTTTCACAGTGACCCACAGGGTGAAGGAAGGCTAGACTCAGAGGTTAGCAGTTCATAATGGGCAAAGAGAAGTTTAAATTTCTGAATTATAAAGTTGTAAAAAAGATTCAAAGGGAAGTAAGGGCATCCTCAGCCCACTCTTTGATAGTACAATACATAAAAACCAGATTTTGTAGGAGTATAATAAAAGATTGTATAGGAGTATAATAAAACCCAGACACAAGTCTGAAAAATTCATTAGTTTCTGCCATGACTAAAATAAGCACTATGAAAACTACTTTGCAATGGTAATGAAAAGCGAGTGGAAAAGCAAGTGTTAGCACCAGTGCTGCGACGTGAAATAATTTCTGTATACTCGGATCCGTCATTGTGAACAATGTTGTTGATTATAAATCACATCAAATTCCCAGTCCCCCAAAACATGTATTTTATTTTGCAGTTTTTCTAGTAATTATGAAATCAACAGAATACTATCAAGTTTTACCACAATTAAGCTAAATATATAGTTAAATGATGTGACGTACTTGGTAATTGTAATATCTCTGTAACAGTAACTTCCTAAGAACAATCGGTGATGTTTCTCGAGCATTTTTCAGGGGTAGCATCTAATAATAATGACGATGCTCAGCTCTCTCATAATTTTATAATTTAAAATGTACTTGGATGCAATTTAGCATCAAGATTTGACCTGCAGAGCTTCATTTCTTGTAAGTTTGTAAGAGGAGTCTTCTAGATTTGGATGGATTTTATGGCCGCTTCAGTGTATGGGGGTTTGATGGAAGAGATGATGACACAGACTTACGGCAGTGTGAGCAGCTCTCCGAAAATAGGTCTATATCTAGTCAATTGTGAGGTAGTGTTCACTTGTAAAGCTGTTACCATGTTATTGTGCTGAAGACCTTTGGGCTCAAGGAAATCAAAATGCTTGTCTTAGGCCCCCAGTGAGAGAACGGCCGCATGGTATTTTGCTTCCAGCAATTGCCACTTGCTCAGGGCAGAAGGTCTGGCCAGAGTTGTGTCTGTGATGGGCCTGGGAGGCAGGAGTTTTATTCCAGTCCTTTTCTCAAATTTCGTCAGATGCATACATAGCTCAAGAGACAGCCCAATATTCTCCACCAAACTGGAATGTCTCTACTTTGGCATTTTTGTCTTCCTGCAGCCGGAGAGTTGATCAGTCACTGCCATTCTGGCCACCAGAACTGAGCATATACTCTAAATTTATGTTTAGAGATACTGAAATAAAAGCCCCAACTCAGTTTGTAAGAAAAGGCAAGACAAGCTCATTTGTACTTGTACCATTAACTGAACATTTATTTATACATATTTGTTCAGAAAAATAAAAAACAAGTAAGAAACAGAAACCTTACTATTTAATATTAGGTAGCCAGTGACACAAGTGTAGACTCAAGAATAGCAAGTGGCCACTAATGTAATTATAAAATTGGTTCACAAATAATTAATTGTCTAGAACGTCTTATGTCAAGTGTTTTCATCCCTTTACTATCCAATATTAAATTGGATAAACCTTTGCTGTACAATACATTATTTATAGATGCACAATTTTGAACAATGAACACATGAATTTAAAAATTAGATAGATTAGTTAAACTTTTCCATACTGCTCAGAGTTGGCTGTCAATGGCCACTGTGAGCTTCCCACCAATTTAATTAGGGCTTTTGAAAATCTCATCCTTCACTGATTATTTGTAGATAGAGCTAATGTTTCTTACCTGTTTTTGAATATCCCGTTTCATTTCCATTTGAGAGAAGTGCACTAAAAGGAAAACAAGTGTTTCCTCAAAGACTTTTAAACAACAGTAAAGAAAAGCAAAAGCATTTAATCTTTCACTTTTTTAATGCAATCTGAAAGCACAACATCCTCCTATCTATCTCCCAGTTTGTGGATATAGAGAGTATATTTGCCTTTTGCCTTCTTCCTGCTAAAGTCAGCCAGTGCAGTTAGATGGTGCGTGAAGTCACCTGGGTATATGGTATGGGGAATATAGCCCCAAGATACCTTTTGTTTTCTCTTCTCTTTAGAAGATAGAGAGTTCTCTGTTCTCACGATTGTCTTCATGAAACTGTCCATGGGATGACTATGTTAAAGAAACAAGGAGAACTAACAGGGAGAAAAGGTAATTACAAGAAAAAGTTAATTGCTAGCCATATGTAGATGTAAGTTTATCATAGCGGATGTGTATTTTTCATTACCTGCGTGAGATAAAGTTTTCTCAGCTTAACTGCATAAAAGAAATTGTTTTTATGTCTGTTGAAAGATTTCTATTTTCATTGGACTTTCTCATTAGCCTGTTACCTTCCCTGGGTGGCTAGTTACTAATGCTTTTCAATATCGAGAGCTCATCTGTCATACCCTATGCTTGTCCAAGCACCTCCCCTTGATCAAGGGTAGGCAGCCTATTTTTTGCCAATTACTGGCATGCACAGTCAAAGCTGAAGCTCAGTTTTTTGTGTCTCCACCATTACAAAACTTCAGTGTAAACACAGCCTAGGTTTTAAACCAGCTAGAGCAACACTGAGTTCAGCATAGGTTAACCTCCTTGTTTTTTCAGCTTTCTGAATGAATTTTGCAGCCTGAAATCTGTGCTCTGTGCTTCTGAAGACAGACTGCTGCCATTGCCCAATGTAACTGGTTTACATATTGTTTTGCTACATCCCCATTGCACCGCAGACACACACTGCTGTACAGACACAGTCTAAGAGATGGCATACCGAGAGCACAAATACCCATAATTATGATTAACAGCCTTTTTTAATACTTGAAGATCAATTTTGGTGACTACCTTTCATGGACCTGAATAAAACTAATTTTGTGCTATACTTTCAAAAAGCCCCCACCCAGATCCACAGTACAATTCTCTTTCCTATCTACTTATCTCACTTTCCATTGTCATGAAATAAGAGCAGAAATCCAGGCCCTATTTCACACAGCTTAATAGACTTGATAGATAATATTGTTCAAGAAAAATCTTAACACATTGCATCTGTAGTAGAAACGATTTAGGAAGTCAGAACCTAGGACTTTTAAATCTTTCTCCATTGAACATAATTAAACATTAACCAATTTTGCTAGTGCAACAGAATTTTTATAGGCTGCTATAAAGCCCTGATTTCTTTGCCAGGATGTACGCTAGACAAAAGACTGCACTTTGCTTTGCGTGAAGAACCCAACCAGTGTAAGCTGGGACTGCCCTAGACAAACCACAGGAGTTTGTGCCGTGCTGTCCCTCATATGGGAACGTTTCTCTCATGAACCAAATTGTCTTTACTCTTTTATCCAGTTACTTTACAGTAGAGATTACTCTGTGTAAGTAGCAAGTAAACAAAGTAAGCCTCCTCCTTCACTGTCCTGCACGATATACAGCTACCAATATATCTGCAAACTTTAAAATGATATTACCAGGGTAAACAGAAATTTTTGTTATTGTACCATTTTATAGGCACAGACACAAGTAGCTGACAATTTCTGGTGAATTTATTTTCATCTTCCTTGGGAACGGTAAGCTAGCTAGAGTGTGTTCAGAAACACAGCCACTCACTCAGAGAGGGGGTTTCTGCCTGTTACATTCCGTATTAAGATACCAACTTGGGCTGCAAAGACTTCCACATCATTTTCTGCTCTGCCTTTCTCAGAGAAGGATTTTTCAATCCAAGTAGTCACCATTTAGTCAGAGCAGAGAGGCCTGTCATATCCAACACCAGGGTCTTGATTGCCCCATATGTATAGTTCCCATCTTCCTCACAAGAGTTTTTTAGAAACAGAAAAATAAGAGAAAATTTTGAGGAAAGACAATCTCGGTAGGAACAGTCCAGCTGCTTCAGTTTTACTGACAGCTTAAACAAGTGTAGATGTCAATATGAGAGGTAAGTCAATGAAAAATCAACCCGTATGTGCTCTTAGTCAACTGGGAGAAGTCAGGGGTAGGTCTTGAAAAATCAAAAGGACAAAATGGGTCCAACACATTTGCATTTAGAATGACCACATAACTGTAAAATAGAGGGAATTCCTAAAGGAAACATTTTTTGTCGCACAAAGACTGAGCCACTGCAAACAAATCTGGCAAGGCTGAGGATCCGGCTCCCCAGACTGAACATCAGAATACCATGAATAATGTCAAGAGGCAGCAACGGGGCTGTCAGATACTGCTACTGTCATTACCCTATTACCGCAAATATCCATGAGTTTTACTAGTTTACAGAAACTGTCAATGGATATTTTAATCCATAAGTGCAGAAACCACAACTATTTTACCATATAATCATTGAAGCTAATCTCTCTTTGACAAGGTCATTATTTAAACTACTTCCCTTGTAATCCCTCACATGCACATACAGAATAAGTTTCTGAAGCTTAATCTTTCCAATGCTGAAAATGAGACTTTTATGCAAACTGATAAAAGTTCTTTGTTTGATTTATCTGTAAACCAAAATAGTCTGGTAGTTTGCCTTGAAGTTAAAAGAAAAAACATACTCTGTCAAATCCTGTGTAATCCTTTTTATGTATTTTGTCATTTCCCCTCTATTAACTCTGTCCTAAGGTTGAAAAGGAGAGTGCACTCTAGCTTCCATTTACATACTGTACTTTAGCTTTGACTTTTTTGGTTGCAGCCTGTTAAATTTATTGACTATAAGCCCCTTGAGCTATTCAAGAGTATGCAGCTTACATTGTATATCTTTTGAAAGACACTACTGGTAGCCTGTTTTAATGTGTTTACTCTCTCCAGATACAATTTGTCTTACATATTCATTGGTTTTTAGTGCCAGGACCAGTTTCTTCATTGTAGCTATTGTTTAGAAGTCTTGCACAGATATTAAGGCTTAGTAATTTTTCAGTGCTGCTCAAGGGATCTGAGTGTCAAATGAAATAATGAGTGGAATTAGGGCACTGAAAACCCCTAAGCAGCTGGCTTTGGAGATCTCAATAAAAAAAATAAAGGAAAATAATTTGAGATGGCATGAAAGACACTTTGAGAAGTCTAGGATATTTTATATGTACAAATAGAGCTGGCCAAAAAGTAGTGCTTTCCATTCATTGACAATTACATTTCGTTTTGATTTCAAGATTTCATATAGCCTGAAAGTCAGAGAAAATTTCATTTGCGAAACACGAGCACATGGAGCCGGGAAAACGAAATATGTTCCCCTGCATACTGCAGGTGCTTTTCCTAGTGCTGGAGCTGACCAGAATACTGATTTCATTAGGCAAGGACTTGGGATGGAAAGGATTTCTTTTCAGATTAGAGTCAGGGCTTTCAGGTGCTCAGTTTCACAGGAGAGAGTCCAAAAGCCTTGAAAGTGATGGGTGCTTATGTTTGCAGGCTCTGGAATCTTGAGGTCTCTGGCTCCCAGCGCTCACCCGTCAGGCTGGTCCAGAGTGTGGGAACATGGCGTTGTGTGCCCCGTGGTGCTGGGTCTTGCTAACAGGAATCCCCGTCCTTCCTCATGCCCTGACGTAGAGCTGCGCTTCAGAATATATTCTGTTCTGCAGCACAGACATTGGCATGTTGGCTACCGATGCTAACTTTGAAGCTAACCAGGTAGGATACCTACAGCAGCATAGATTTAAAAGTACAGACAAAGTACAGAAAGCTGTGGATTGGGAATCCCACCCAGGTACTTTCAGATATATGCTGCTATAGGTATCCCCCCTAGTTAACTTAAAAATTAGCTGGAATGTATCTCCATCAGTAGCCAACATGCCAAAATCTGTTGTGCATCTGTGACAGAACTTGGACTTCTGTTCAGATCATCTGCATCCCACTCCAGATGCAGTCACTCGATGTTTGATCCTGAGAGAGAAATCTGCAGTGGCATATTTTCATCTCTAGAAAATCCATGCTGAAAGTCAAACTCCTTTCTCTCTGGGAAAGCCATGAGAGCAACCCTGAAACTCCAGGAATTGAACTCTGCCTCCAGCAAGGCACAGGTAAAATCTCTGTCCATGCTGCAGTCCGTGCTATTACCAGCTCGGTGCCAGGCTTCCAGTTATTCCACCCAGATGCTTGTACCTTCGAAATCTATTTTTGCTAGGAACATCTGTGGCCACAACAAGTACAGAAAAAGAAAGATAATTCAGTCAATGTTTCACATGGCAAACACTACTAATTTTATTTTGACTTTAAGTGAAAAAAACCTGGGATGGTCATGGTGTCCCTAGCCCCATGTACCGGCTTAGACCCTCTATGGTCCCAGCATCAACATGGGGGTGATGCGTCCTTACAGGCAAGCCAGGAGAGCCTAAAATATTTCCATGTCTTTGCTTCATAGGACCTTAAAGCTTTCACAGGCAGCGAAGTTGCAACTGTTGATGAAATAAATGTGTTTTAAGTTACATTTGCTCCATATAGTGAGTATGTGTTGTGGAAGAGGGGTATATTTTTGGCTTGTAGTGTACATGTCAAACAAATACACTTATCTATTTCTGAATCTTTATAGCCCCCATCATCATAATTAGCTTAAGTGAAGCTGTATTTAGCTTGCATATAGCTTCAATTTGCTGCAAAGTAAATCACCAAATAAATCAATAATTTACAACCTAGCAAACAGTGCAGACTTTTCCAAAAGAAAAAAAACAAACAACCCATTATGCCTGGGCATTTCTGAACGCAGCACAACTCTTTGCCTAGCTTCTCTGAGCTAGATGTGACATTTTCCAACACCAGACATTTTCATTCAAGCAAGGAGGAAACATGTAAAACCAAACAAATAATGACACGAAATGAAGCTTTGATTAGGACTCTGTGAATAATGATCCTTTTCACATATTCAGTGTCTAGGATGTTTAACATGTTTTACATTTTGAATGTATCAAGCGAGTTCTGACGATTAGATTTTGTTATTGAGAGAAACACACTTTATTAGAGAGGAAGCTTGTCAGGGCTTGGTGCCAATCGGCTGCAACTAGTTATGTTGCAAACACATCCAACACCCTCATTTGGAGAAGTGCAAGAGGGAACATGTTTCATATTTTCCTCTTTCCTGCTCTGTTCTCCTACAAATTCATAAGAAGCAAGTGCAAGTTCTCTCTTGGTTCCTACGGTAATGAAAAAAAAAGCCAAAAAACTTTTCCATGGCATGAGTAAATCACAAGTTTACATTGTTGCAAATTACTATTAGGTTTTGATGCTTTTGTACAAGTTATTACTATGAAGACTGTATTAATTGGCTACATTTCTCAAGTGGTGGTAGGTAATATTCAGTGAATTCAAAAGGTGGAAAAAAATAATTTTGGTATATGTTAAATTAGTTTGGGGGTTTTTTTGCCAGAAATGTAACAGTAACCAATAGCACCTCAAAAGTCTAAAACTTGGGGATATTTTGAATAAAGATAACATCTACAGGTGAATTATTTAGAATTAGTTTGGGGGCCAGGGGCTGTTAATCCCAGTTTCAGAAAGGGATAAAACAACTCCCTCATGTTTCACGGCATGAGTCAAATATTTTGCTGATGAGTACTGGCAAGGCATGTTAACTATAGCCATTTAATTCCACATTCTTCATGTGGATTTTGCATCTTCATCTAGAAGATCTAGTTCTGGCTAGCAACAGAGGTTGATTATTGGAAGAGATGAACCACTCCCTGGTATGTCCTTTCCTTTGTAGGAAGGATATTGTAATGGCTTCTGCACATTACTGGTTGGTATCCTTTGTGTAACTCTCAACCTATTTGCTGCAAAGAGTTACTTAGCATACGTCTGGGATACTATTACATTTATCCTGAAGTCACATGTGGTATTACAGTAATTATTGTGCTTTCAGCATATAAATACTTTACAGTGTATCAATTAAAAATATATTGATATGTATGTGTATTCATAAGTAAAGAAAAGGTATCCTTTAGAATACAACACATGGTTTAATTAATTGTACTATGCACTAAAAGTTAACATGCAGAAAAATGGTAGTTGCATGCAACCTCCCTGAGCCTGAAGTAGGAATAAACCATATACCAGAAGCTGAAAATTCTACTCTTAGATTAAAATTGCAGTCTATTTCTATAGCTAGAGATGTTCATATTTCATTAAATATAAAGGCTTTCTTGTTTCTCAACACTTCAGAAAAGAAATTACTATTGTGTTTGGTTTGGAATGAATGAATATAATCTCAAATCTTTTGTTTGCATCACTGTGCAATGTCCCATTTTCTCAAATGAAAGCTCGGTGTATTCGCGGAGCAGACAGCAGAAGTATGTATGATTACCTCACGGTTTCTTTGTACCAAGCATAGATGGAGGCAAATTAGAACTCATCAGCAGGAGGGAGTTTTGGTTTTTTTTCCCAAACAAACCATCAAAGAATCCCAGAGCACGGTTTAAACTATTCAGACTGAAAATAGGCTAAATTTTGTCTGCTTGGTTCCAGTAAATACTTATGTATTACTTATAGTGAGGTTCTTTCAGGAGAGATGCTGGAAACTGTAAACACCCAGGTAAAAAATAATGCTCAGTAACCAATCATCTCAGGCCTTTCACACAGTAGAAAGCTTTACTGAGTAGGTCTGTGAGAAAATACCTGTGTTGACAAAAGCCCAGGTATAGATACAGTTATATAGGCAAAAGAATCTATTTGCCAATACATTTTCGTTCTGTTTAGAGATCTATAATAAGATGTATTTGCCTATATAGCTGTTTTCCATGCCACGTTTGCAGTGTGTGCCAGCGCAGCTCTACCTGCAGACAAAACACTTTAAATACAAACAAGGTGAAAGATGGCTAATTAATTACACTGCATGTCTTGGAGCATTAAAGTTTGGTGTTCCTTATCACTCCTGGGATGGAGTTTACTGATACTGAAAGATTTAGTTCCTGATTCTGCAATTTTAATTCATGTTGTGTACAGAATCACAGAATCACAGAATCGTATAGGTTGGAAAAGACCTTTAAGATCATCGAGTCCAACTGCAAACCTAACACTACCAAGACCACCACTCTACCATGTCCCTAAGCACCTCATCCAAATGTCTTTTAAATACTTCCAGGGATGGTGACTCAACCGCTTCCCTGGGCAGCCTGTTCCAATGCTTGACAACCCTTTCAGTGAAGTAAAATTTCCTAATATCCAGTCTAAACCTCGCCTGGTGCAACTTGAGGCCATTTCCTCTCCTCCTATCATTTGTTACCTGGGAGAAGAGACCGACCCCCACCTCTCTACACCCTCCTTTCAGGTAGTTGTAGAGAGCGATAAGGTCTCCCCTCAGCCTCCTTTCAGCCTCCTTTTCTCCAGTGTACGTGACACTAAGCCACGTCATTGATGCCAGTTAGATTACACTGTCTAAAGCTTATCAGAGCAAAGAGATCTTGCAGAAAGTGAAAGGAACCAGACGGAGCCACCTTGGTCCTGGCAGCAGGCAGTGTAGAGCAAGCTGCTCTGAACTCTCAGTGCAACTAGATTTAGGTACATGCAATATTCGGTTTCACACCTGCTGTGCACCAGCCCCTTCTTAACTGGGGCCTGGGCCTCCCGAGTGGCATTGCCTGCATGGGAGGTGGGCAGGAGCTGCAGCAGACCGTCATTCCTAGTTTCTGCTGATGGTTATGGTCAGCTTGAAACTTTCTAGTGTTTTATGCCAGAAATCTGTTCCCCGGAAAAAATTTGGGCAGTTCTAATTAAAAAGTTGTAGCTTAATACTTCCCAAGACCCTGTTTTCAATTGCAGAGGTATTATCTTGCCTATGGCAATAGGTGCTATTGTCTGCCACAGTTGACTGAAACACTCATTTCCAGTGGGAACACATTGGTTCAGACAAAACTTTTGCCAGAAAGCATTCCTCTCCTTTAGCATGCGATGTAAGGGGAGAGAGAGACAGGGATGTGAACATAAACGAGAGCTCAGTGGCTAGGGCTACTCTTCTAGAAAGCCAAGCACTGGTTCAGGTCTTTGATGTGACTCAGGGATGTGAGACTTCAGCTGCTGCCTTCTGGTCATCTTCCTCTCCACTGGACTCTTGGCTATTTTAGGATGGGTAAAACCTTATTCTCCTTTTTCTTTTTTTTTTTTTTTTTTTTTGTGAGAGTTATTGGCAACTTCCTGATACAGGACAGGAGTATTTTTTATCTTTAATAACTGTTGAATGCAGGAAATTTTGCTGTCTCATGGTGGCAACCTCATTCATGTGTTTTATTAGAAATCTGCCTATTCTCTGTGTCACTTCCGTACTGTAATGGGTATTTTGATGTGACGTGTAACAAAATTTGTTACTACTTTTTGCAGCTGTGTCAAGCTGGAAGCTCCTTTTTGACATATGTTTCTGTGGAATTAGCTGAATTGTGCAGCAAACAGGTTTTATGTTTGTGCTCAGTGTAGCAGGGAAGGTAAAGGTTATCACCACCATAGGACGCAGGGAGGAGTGGTCACTCCTCCGAGCTGCCTCTGTAGCTGTACTGATGGTGTTTGGTGAAGCGAATCTGCTGCAAATTACAGCATGTGGTTATAGATCAATTTATGCTCCTGCCTGCTGCCAACAACGTGCTGTGCATGAATGGAGCTAACTTGGTAAACATGCACTCTAGTAACAGAAAATAACCAAGTGTTGTTGAAAGGAATAATTAATTAATGTTTGTAAAGCACTTAGAAACTGAAAAGCACCTTATTAGTGCTAAGTGTTCAGGGGCCTAAGTTTCTCATCAGAAGTTAAAGTTGTCTTCTTTGTTAGCCTTTAACCGAACAAAACATTAAGCGTATATAAGCCTTTGTATCTAATGCCCTCAGTCAGGTGTTTTTGTGCATGGCAGTCATTAAGATGCAGTAAGTAAACAAGAAGAAACTATAAATGGCATGAATCAGCTCATTTCCACTGATGCCAGCAGAATCAAGTTAATTTACATTAGCTGAAGATCAACAACGGAGAATCCAAAGCACAGCTCCTTTTCTTGCCTATCGGGCTCAGTCAGAGCCAGTGACTGGTTTATTCACTGCAGCTCCCACCTTTTCGAGTCCAGCTGCCAGGAATGAATAGCAAACTGTATTAGGGCACAGGCCTCCCTGTGCAGTGAGGTGGACAAATTGCATGGCTCAGATTTGCTATCTGGGGCAGCCGGCATGCTAAATGAACAGCCTCTTGGTGCTAGAGAGCAGGAATCCTATTTATCAGGCGTGCTACGCAGGGCAGAAAGGTGACACCTATGTCTGACCCCAGTTTGAGAGCTCAGGAACATGGAGGATAAGCATCTGTGCCTTTACTTTTAAAGAGCCTTGGCTCCCTCAAAAAAAAAAAAAAGTCTTCATGATGCAGGGGTCAGCAGCTGTAGTGTGGCTTTACTTGGGAGGCTAAAAGAGGTATGAGCCACCCAGAAGAGAACCATCTGGGGAGACGTGAATGATCCCAGCAATATAATACAGCCACACAGCCCCAGCCAGCCCTCTGCTCACAACACCGTGGTGTGTAGCATTGCACCTTCTCTGCAGTCGTCTGAAGGCTGATCTGCTTCTCCAGGAAGTTTGCAGTCCGCAGTCAATATTCTTATCTGCCTAAGAGGGTGTTAATTCATATTTCACTCTGTTTAAATAGTACCTAAATCTTAGATGTTGTGGGAGCAGGAGAAGGGGGGGAAGAGGGGAGGCAATCTTGTGGCAAACAGGGCACCACAGAAAAGAGTTTAAGACTAATTGGCCAGAGAGCACAGGAAAAAGCATTGCACTGGCCTGTCCATCAGAGCACGCACTGTTAAGATTATCATATGCCTTTACCAGACAAGTTCCCTTTCTTCAGCCAGAAATTTTGTCAGGCTAAATTTGATGACGTTGGGCATCTGTTCCATATTTATGAATGTCCGGCACCTCAGTAGCTCACGCTGATCTTCCAGATTAATCAAAATCCTGATGATGTGCCCACTTCAACTGTATGGTGCATGAGTGGTATGCCCAAGTATACATCACATGTAGTCACTGGCAGTAGTGCTGGGAGAGTGAATCCAGTCCTTGATCTCTTAGGTGTTTCTTCTCACTGGAGATCAGTGGCTTTTTTTTTCTGCTGGATTAATTGGCAGAGTAAGAAAGGTTACCTGCCAAGCAAATCCAATTATTCAGCCCTTGCTGGTCTTGAATAAAGCTCCATAGTTGATAAAGGGTCACAGTTAGAGAGAATTAAAATAAGCCATCAGGACAACAGATATTCTGGTTTTTCAATCTCTGTACCAGCCTAGGGCAGAGTGTGTTTGGCTCACTTCAGTTGTAGTGCGGGAACACAGTGTGCCAGAATACCTCTTCATGACATTTTTGGAAGAGCTAAGTTTTACTAATGTTGGTTAATAGTTATCTTTGTAATTAGCCACCTGTTATAGACGCATTTATTGAATCTGAAAGGGGCCAGAACCCTTGCATGTCCTTCTTGCTCCTAACTTTGCTTGAGTTCACCACAGGGAGCTTTGTGCAAAATTCATAAAGAACAAAAAAAGGTGCTCCTTGGAAAGAGCAGTTCTTTAAAAAAAATTGTGGTTGCACCATAAATGGCAAAAGTTATATAATTTGTCTTTTCTTGACTTCATCAAGAGCACAGGTTTTGGAGCACTTGAGAATCTTTTTGGAGGTTGGAATAGGAAATGGAGAGGTCTCTCAGAAGTCCAGGCAAGACTTTGTGGAGCTGCTGACTTGAGACACAAAATTGGTAGTACTCACTCATAGACCCACTGCACTTGATGATCTGATATTGCCTGATATACCTTGTAAAGGTCATCAAAACTCGTACCGCAGACTTTTCAAATCAATCAGAAGTAGACTGAGCTTATGAAAAGGGACAGTTAAACTGCGGTTACTTTCTACTCTGTAGTTATTTGAATGCATATCAGAAACTACTGAAAGAAGTAGGCAAGTGTTCAAATTGTGCTAGATTCCTAAATGTTGAAAAATAGCCTCCCCTAATCGTATTTGTAGGCAAACACAAACGTTTTCATCTTCGTGTGTAATCTCTTGTCCTCTCAAATTTACATATATTAGAGACATTGATATATACACACATAAACATACACATATGTATTTTATCATACTAAGTTTTCATTCTTCTCTGTGATCTCATGAAAAATTGCTACGATCTGTATAGATCCTACATATCCATAGCAGTGAGAAAGAAAAGTCCATGTCAAATTCTTAGATACCCTGTGTCTTTTGTCAGCAAAATTAACCAAGCTAAGATATTTAAGAGAGCCAAAGGCTTTGTTTCTATAGGTTTCTGCATCCAGAGGCCAGAGCTGAAGTGATTTGGGTGAAATACTCAAAGAATCCAGCACAGGTAAATGACCCAACAGAAAGTTCCACAGGTGTCAAGGCAGAAGGTGAATGTATGATAATTAATTCTTTCTCCTGGAATATATGCTGCTAATTGACTTGGCAGCAGTATCATTACCGTGATTCATAGGCTCATAGATTTTAGACCAGAGCAACCATTATGATAATCTAGTCCTACTGCCTGAATAGCAAAGACCACAGAACCTCACCCAGTGGCTGCTGCATCAGCCCTCTAATTTCTGCTTGAATTACAATGTTTTTTTCAAAAAGCCATCCAATGCTTATTAAAAGATGATTTGATAAAAAATCTACCAGGTACTCGGGTAAGTAGTTCTAAAGGTAATTTTTTCTTTGAAATTTGCAGCTTACTTTTGGTATCATATTTACATTGATATTTCCATAAGATGGGGGTTTTTTTGGTCTAAATGTACCCCAGAAACTTTAAGAAAACTCTCAGACAAAAGATTCTTTTTTTTTTTTTCCTGAAATAAGCAGTATGCGTAGAGTTTATGGTAATCTTCCTTTTGTATTAGTAATATCTTTAATGGATCATTGAAGCTTTATCTTCTTTTTTTCTTCTTTCTATCCTCTCTCTCACTTTTCTCTCCTTGTGTCCCCCACAAAAAAAAAAAAAAAGAAAGGGAGAGAAAATAAAAAAGGGGGAGAGGTGGCAGAGAAAATTCACAAGTAAACTGAGGAATTTTAAAATGTGCAGAATGTTCCTGGGCACATCTAATAGTAGGCAGATACTGACATTACTGCAGTCCTGGATACAATGTGTGGGGTTTTTTTTTTTATGATCCCACCTGTTCCCTCCAACACATCTCTCTCCTTGTTCCCTAATATTCCCCCTGAGTCTAATTCATTTGATTTGTAGAACATATGAGGATTGCTTAGGCAGATCATATCAATGACAACACAGTGACACAAACAACTAGACAGGGTGTCACACTGCTTTTTTGGAAGGGTAGAATTTGCCTTTTTTACAGGCACTATTTCAACAAGTCAGCAGCGCTACAAGAGCTGTACCCACTCCCCGCTCCATAACCAACATCGGATATTCTGAGACAAGCGTGTACCATTCTTTTCTCCTCTGAGTATCCTTTTATCCTACAGCATAATTTCATTGATTTAAACAGAAACTAAAGTATCCAAAAATTAGCCAAAATCTGTTACACCTTTTGCACTGACCAAATCCTCATCCTGTGAAGGCGGTCATATGACATCATGCTGAACAAAAACTGGGGGGGAGTTGGCTGGGAGGGGGTGGCCGCTGCTTGGGAACTGGCTGGGCATCGGTCAGTGGGTGGTGAGTAATTGCATTGCGCATAACTTGTTTTCTATATTCTTTTATCATTATTATTATTTTCCCTTTCTTTTCTGTCCTATTAAATTGTCTCTACCTCAACCCATGAGTTTTACCTTTTTTCTGATTCTCTTCCCCATCCCACTGGGGGGAGTGAGCAGACGGCTGTGTGGTGTTTAGCTGCCTGCTGGGTTAAACCATGACAGCAGTGTCAAAACATCCATTAATTGTACCTGAATAAACAGCTTGTTGAAGTAAGTGATGCCGTCTGTGAAATTGCTATGAATTACTTATAATATATTTATAGTATTCATAATAAAAGTTCATCAAAACCTGAGACTTTTCAAATCAATCAGAGGTAGACTCAGTGCATGAAATGGAACAGTTTAGCTCTCACGTATAGTTATGATACAGGTATCCAAATGAGCAGGTAGTAATAAAGAAGTTATTTCCTCATTATCTCATGATCATATAATGTATCGCTCTAATCTATGAATAAAGTATTAACTGCCATGCACTTTCAGAAACTGGGAGAAAACATGGTGAGTTCTCAAAGGTGCAAGTGGACTTGTTTGTATTTATAAGTAAGTAAGTCAACAACAAGCCGATGTGATTAAACAGTTACTCCATCAGTGACTTGTTCTTTTCTCCATCTGGTAGGTAGGCAGGCAGATTAAATTTATGCCATGTGTTTATTTTTCTTGTAACAAAATGAGTTGTGTTTATATTTCTAGTCACTATGAGGTGGTAACAACCTTACAAAATATATTGATTCACGTTAAAAAATGAGGAGTTAGCAGGAACACAACAACATGCCACCCAATGCACAATATTTTATTTAAAGGAAAAGGCAGTACACCATATTTTTTATTAAAAAAAGCTCAATTACAGACCTTAAAGAAAATTAAATTTATAGTTGAGCCTCAGAGTTTTGAAGCTACCAGTTGTTTCCTGGAAGTGACTTTGAAATGAGTTTTGGGAAATCATTTTAGTATTGACTTGGGCCATAATGGCTGGCTGTTGCTTTTTTGTGTAAGATTGATTAAATTACTCTGAACAAGCTCCAAGTCCATGTCCTTCTCTGAGGCCAATTGTGAATATGACCATAATACACTCTCTAAAAAAATACTTTAGAAAGTAAATGATCTCTAAACCTGGAAGCATGTCATTGCGCTCTTACAAGAATAAGCAAACAAATTTGGTTCCTTGTCTCAACATACACCACTTCTTTCTTTTATACCACACACTTTCTCTGGTTTTAAAAGGCTGGGGTTATTTGCTAGATTTCTTCTACACACTACAATAAGAGATAATTTTGACTATGTCTTAAAGAAAGAATTAGCTAAGAAATAAGTGTATTGGCAATAATAAGAATTGGCCGTTGTACTACTGATCTCAGCCTTTATCTGCCTCTCTGAGATGTAGGACCCCTCTAGTTATTTCTTCATACTTCAGTAAACTCAAGTGAAATCAGGGCCACATTATATCAGGCTCTATACAAGCACATGGGAATGAATGCTCTTAATCTAAAAAAGCTTTGAAAATAAATGCCAAATATGCAAAGAGTTCATAAACAGAGAGGTGAAAGGACTTATCAACAGCTGCTGAATGTGCCTGGGCTGGAGACAGAAGCAGAACCCAGGTCTTCAGAGACCCATGCCAGTGTCCTATCCAGCGATAGTATCCAGATATCTGCTGCTTCTTGGTTACCTGAGTTGGGATAGCTCCCAAAACACTGGCTGGTCTGAGTTTTTATAAAAAGTATGGTACGTACTTCAAAAGACAAAATTAAAAGCCACTAAGACATATCCCCAGGAAGCCACCAAGAGGTCACTGGTGCATGTCTCCCACAAAGCCAGAAGCAAAGCAGACAGCAAGAAATGGTGAAAGAATAGGAGCAAGAGGAAGAAAACAGCAGAAGTTTTGGGAGGAATTTAGCATGAGCAGCTGCACAGAAATTGTCTTGAACAATGACATGCACTCTGCAGTCATGATACACAGAAAAACCATCAGCTTGGGCTACAACCTTCCAAAGGACAGCCTGGTTCCCAAATCTCCTGAGTTCTCATCTGAGATGGATAAGGTGAGCTGGGGAGCAAAACTCCCCTGGTAAAATCTGGTTCAATAAGGATAAAGATTGCTAGGGAGCATGACCCTATGATACTGTTAGGAAGGATTTCTATTTCCTTGGCATTAGTTTCCATGCTAGGAGGTCCTGCACTGATTCTTTAGGCTGTAGGATCTGGGCAAGTCTTGGTTGACAGGCAGATGAGGGTGGCTCGCAAAGGTTGTGATTTTCTGTTCTTCCTGTTCTTAAGTGTATTTAACGCCTGCTGACAAGAGTAATCTAGCTCCTCAGAGGTCTTAAGTAAACAGGAATCCTGCAGGGCACAGGTTAAACTAGCACTGAAAGAGTGGGTAGCTGTAATGTTCTATAATTATTTCCATGAACTCGCTCTATCCAGTCGTTTGTTGTTCAAGGCAAAAATGTTTGGGTACCAACTCATGGAGGGAAGTGCCAAAATGTCTCCTACGTTCCCTACTCTACAGGTGGTCTTCTTTAGATCTTTAGGTTAGAAAGAAAACCAGTTTGCTCCTCAAATTGATCAAAGCACAAGGGATTATTTAGTTGAGTGAATGTGGAAAGAAGTGAAAGCCTGTGTCAGATTTTTGTTGTTATTATTTATTTGTTTATTTGTGTTGAGTTCCTACCTTGGGTAGAGAGAAAAAATCTTATAATTTACTGGTTCAAATTTGAGCTGCAATATACTCTTTTTCTTTCTTTCTTTTTTTTTTTTTTTCCTTTGCTTTCTTATTTCTTTGAGCTTCAGAAAAGACAAGACATTTTCTCCTGGTAGATATGCTGGTTCATTTTGTGTTAATTTGAATACCTTACTGATAACCTGAATTTACTGCTGCCCCACAAACAAGATAGCTAAGAATGATCCCTCTTGCACTTGCTTTCTTGATGAAATTTTAAATGTAGTTTGTTATAAATTGAATCTCAGCTAAAGCAATAATTAGTATTTCAGTCTGTTTAAAATAACACTTTAGTTATCTGTAATAATTCTAAGAATTGAAGAATATCCCTTCAGGTATTACAGTGTTATTTTAGATGTTCTGCTTAAATACCTAAATTCACATTATTCACTAATATTCCCTCCTCAGAGGGGTGGAATTCCAGCTCTGGGTGGTGTTAACATATTTTTTTAAATGACAAAAATGGAGAAGATACAAAATAAAGGAAAAAGAAGCAGTCAATTGAACTCTTAATTTATCAGCCAGTATCTGACTTCACATCAGTTGAATGGTCTTACAGCAAAGCATGTACCTAAAAAAGGACAGCACTTTCTCTGAAGAGCTGATGTCCCAAATGGTTAAGGTAGAAGCAGGTGAACATACAAGGAGAATCCTGGACATAAGGCACTGAAGCTCCCGTTAACCAAGGGGAAGAAAATAAACACGATGCAAACACTGAGCCAAATACTGCCATATCATAGGTTAAACCAAGTTTAAACGTGCTGTTGGACAAAGCTGAGAACAGAATTAGTTTTAGCCGCTATGTCTTTCCCCCATCCTTTCACAGGACAGAGGTGGAAATGGCAAGCAGAACTTACCAGGTTCAAGAAGGTGACTTTGAAAACAATTCATAGTGAGTGAACATGCGTTAAAGCAAAAACAATTCTGTTTGCTTCAGGTAAGGCATGGACAGCCTCATTGCCAGTGCTGAGGGTGATTTGTATCCAGAAAATAGCCTGTTTTCTTTGCCTTGTGTCTTGTGCAGAGGCTGTCACTGCATATGCACTGTGAAGTTTATGGCTATGGGGGTTTTCTAACTGTAAGCATCTCTGACACCCCAGTTGCACTGTTACTTTCTCTCGTTCAACAGCAGATCTTTTTTCAGTAGGTGGTGTGAAAAGAATTGTTTACAGTTCTTCTTGGCATCACTTTCTTTCTGCAGATTCTGACTTAATTAGACTCATTAACAAGACCAAGTGACACATTTTCTATAGGAAAAGCTTTGAAATAAGATTGTTATATCTTGTTCAAAACCTCCTGCCAGGAGAAACTTGACCAACACAAGGAGGCTTCCAAGAAGTAGTTTGCTCCTCAAACTGTTTTTGGAGAGAAGGGGTTTTCTTTTTGCAAAAATATTATTGTGTTTTTGTTAAAAATTATCTGTTTTGCTTTCTAAAATGTACTTTGCTCACAAGTACTGCTGTGGAGAAACCCCTGTATTATGGTCAGGTCTACTCTACAGTGATCCAGATAGGAAAGACAGGTGCTTCAATGACATTCTTTAGATGTATTTTTTGGTTACTGGGGAGCCACATAAATAGAAATAGTGCATTATGCAGCATCCTTTGCTCAGAGCCTGTGCCTGCCGGGGGAGATCACCCAGCTCTGTGACTGTGGAGAGACAACAGAAAAGCAAAAGGAATAGAAATAAGAGGTGGAAAGGGGATAAATGTAGGCAAGAAATGCTCAGGAGAGACATTTCTAGTTCTTTCAGGCATTTGTAGTTCTTTAAGGGATTTCTAGTTCTTTAAGGGATTTCCAGCACACAGTCTGTAGAAAAATTTCATTCTGTCCAAACTGGGCAGAAACTCCTTTCAGGAACTGTCATCGGTAACCTGTAAGCAGCTGGCGTCAGCAGCACTCTCCAGGCTGCACCAGAGACTGGGACTGGACACTTAAATAACACACAAACCCTTAATTTGAGGAAGGACCCATGGAAGGCTCCCAGGTAATATACTGAATACTTTGTATTTTAGTGCATCTGGCAGTGCCCTGGTAATGAACTGTATATAGCACACATAGCATAAAATATCAGCATGTACAACATAAATACTGCTTGGATGTCTCTCTTGTTGCAAGAAGCATATAAATGACAGCAGTTTAATTTCTGGTTAAACTATAGCCTTTTCCTGGGCAGAAAAAGCAAGCAAGCGTATTTCAGATGGCAACTGTGAAGGTATCCTATGCTTTTATTCTCTTTTGCCATATAGTCATTCATTCTTCGACCTTTCCCCATAACATCCTATTATTTTATTTCCCTAGGCAAAAATCTATGATCATAGCCAGAGTCACTCCCTGGCATTCTCTTTTCTCTTCAGAATTTTCCTTTTATCCTTTTTCTGGACAACTGCTTCCCAGTCTCACTTTTTGTTTTATAACCAACAGCACGCCATCACTTGGAGTTGGAGCTGGGCAAAATCAAGGTCGCAAAGAATATTCATTTCACATTTAGCTGATGTGTTGGAAAAGATTAATTAACAAGGACCATGAAGTTGCTCAGCCCAAACAGCCATTGTATAAACCACTGAGACACCCAGGAGAGGTTTTTCAAAAATTCTACCAAAAGGTAGGGATGTTTCCAAATGAATGGCAGTTTAGTTGTCAACCCCATCGTTTTTCATTAACACCGAAATACCTAAATGCTATCGGTATCCTTTGAATGCCTTCTGCCTCAGCACTCATTGATTATGACAACTACTAAACCAGATCTGTGCTTAATGTTTTGCTCCAAAGTCAACCTTAAGTTTCCAATTATGAGATCCCATAGGAATTATGTTCTTTAATTTGCTTAGATCTAAAGATGGATACCATTTTCATTTCCACCACTGAGGGTACAGGCTTTCTGGTCTTCAGTCAATGCCACTATTAAATAAACAAATCAGACACTTTTGAAAAATGAACACACACCCCCTGCAATGTTAGCTCAAGCATTTTTTTAAATCTAGTACTGTCTGCTTGGCTTTATTAACTGTGACTGCAAATGCCTTAAAATATGTCAGCAGAGTTACTTTGTTATTGCAGTTAACAGCATTACACGGGATTCAGTATCTAAATCTCTCAGCCTATATTGTGTGTCAGAAGTGTGGGAAAGAATGGCTGGAGAGAATTGTGTGGAGCTTATCATTGTAGGAGGGTGGATGCAATCATAATTCTCGTGTCTTGTCTTTAGCAGGAATGAGAGAGGTTTTGTAGGCTGAGTTGTGAAAAAGAAAGAAGAATAGGCTTTGTTTGACTATTATGGCAAGTGTCAAACCTGGTGAATAATGTAGATAATTTTTTGGACATTTGAAGTGGAGAATAATGTATGATTAATGTCATTTCCACTGTTTAGCTTCCTTGTTGCTCTGTACAAGTGCCATGGCATTTTTCAGAAGTAAAAATGGTAGAGAACTATGTCTTGAGCAAGGACTGGGTTACAGTTTTTATATTGCATTTGTTGCTGTTTGGTTTTAAAACTCATTTTAAGTACCTTCTAAGCAAAATAAACATGTTGCAATCTTCAGTCTTTTGGGGTAGACCTGTCCTCAGTTGCATCTTTAGATAGTGGAGTATAGATTGAAAACATACATGGTTATATGCTCTCAATATGGCAAGTGTCATTGTCCCTTAGAAATGTCTCTTGGCTTTACCTCAGGATGATTACATTCACTGTTTTCACCTCAAGGTATAGGTTGCAAGGTATGTATGTGATCACAGAATAATTGGAAATGCCTCAAGAGCAGTTAGTCCAATCATCTTGTATTGAAAAAGGACTACGAATACTTTGATTAACCTCAGTTGATGTTTGTTTAACCTCATGTTTACCTCAAATTAAAGAAACTGCGCCCAGCATGTATTTTCTTGGGGAACAGTGAGGAGATGGGATCTTGAGGCAGTCGTACTTCCACTGGGTTCTCTCATCTGCTGCTGTGGCAGCACGGACATCTTCCATCTTCCCAGCACAGTCTCACCTGGGAAGTGCTGGAGGTACCAGTGTTAAGGTGAGTGGGAGCTGGAAGGGCCAAAGCCTCTTCCCTTGGCTCGACTTGTTCTTCTCTGTGTATATGCAGAAATTATTTATAGTTTCTTCCAAGATAAATCTGTACGACCTCATCAAATTATTGTATTAAAAAATCAAGATTAAAAACAACTTTCTGCATCAGACTTCCCTTGGCTCTTCCCTTGGCTATTCCCTTGTTCTGGTCTGATATAGACACCAGGGACCCACCCCACATGCCTTTCCTGGACAGAGGAGCCCTCTAACCCATCATTCACGCTTCATATTTCGTCTGTCCATCGATTCAATAACCATGAAAATGTTTGCTAATTTCCAAGCATAAACTTTTCAAAAACCACAGTGATATTGTCTTTTCTTTCCTCCAGTGCAGGCAGTGGAAGACAGGGACTGGTTTTAACAACTTCCATGTACCAGCAGGCAGTGCTCATGCCTGCCTCCAACACCAGCCCTCATCTCTCTGCCTGGCTGTGCCTCCTTCTTGCCTCTCTCTCTCTCTGTTTCTGTCTCTCTCTCTCTCTTTTTTAAAAATTGAAAAGCTCCAATTTATTCTGTCTTTACTCAGAGATGGTTGTTAAAACTCCTGTTGTTCCTGATGCCTCTCAACTCCTGCCAATTGACCTACACTTTTTTTTTGATCAAAATACGATAGTCCTGAATGAAGTTCTTTGGATCAGACTTCATCAGTGCCAAGTACCAAAGAATAATTACCTCCCATGTTTCATATATGACATTGCTGTTGTTAACATATAGCAGATGAGATTTGCACTTCTGTCACAACGCTACACTATTGACAGGCACTTTAGCTCAGGTCTTCTCTCGTGATACTAGATAGTACATTGCCACTTGCCCACTTTTAATGTCATCTCATTGAATCTTGACCATCTTTCCAATTTATCAGGATCATTTTGAATCTTAATTCTGGCTTCAAGAATGCTGTTACCCTTGATAGCTTAATGTACACTGCAAATTTTACATGAGTACTGTCTTCCATCATTTAAGTTAATGAAAGTACTGACAGACTTCTGTCTGAAATACCTTCCTAGCTTTAGAGCAAAGTATTAAATCTTCTAGGAAAGTGTATTTTCAGCCACTTTGGTAGGACTGTTGATTAGTGCTAGTACATATTATCTCACCTTGCTTATATGGATGCTACATAGCTTTACCAGGGCAAATATAGATGCCCCTTTCTGCATCTCTTATCCACTAAGCAATTATTCTGGCAAAGAACATATTAAGGCTTCTGTGGTTTTTTTTTTTCACTTCAGGTGCTCAGGAGTAAAATATTTTAACAAAATCACAGTGTATTTTTGTTCCAAAGTTTCCTCTCTAAGTTCTGTGCCATGGTTGCAGCAAATAAGATAGAGGGCTTGAGGATTTTATTATTGTGCCGCTGTAGGTGATTGTAGATATGAACAAGAAAAATTTTCAAAGTGTCTATATAACCATCCACAGAATAGGTTTAATGCATTCATTCAGGCTGGTTTTCTGAGAATTAATTTACATTTCATATATTTGACAGTCTCACATGAAAAGGTATTTTTATCATGATTTTTAATACAGTAATTTGATGAGATCATAAGGATTTACTTTGGAAGGAATTGTAATTAATTTCTGCATATACAGAACGTATCATTCCACAAGCCTAAAATTTATATCTATTTTTTCTCTGTAATGTTTCATGAAGGAGAGAGAAAAACACATGAAATCACATAACAATAGGATCTTTTGGTCTCTTCTCTCCCTGCCTTGTGACTGCTAATAAAAAATTTTCAGTGGAAAATCTGTGAAGAAGGTAAAAGAGCCCAGGTCTATTTAAGAAGCAAGAATTTCATTATGAAAAAATTCTGGATTCCATACACTGTGTTGAACTTCCTTTTGTCCTTTCCATGTCAATTTATATTCTACCCTGTCCTAGATATGAGATCTTTTCCTCAAACTTCCTTCAATAATACAGAACATTGTTCGAGGGAAGATTTTTCTTCTTTCTTTCTGTTGAATGTATGATGAAAAAGTTGAATAACCCTCAAGCAAACGCATTTTAAGGAAAATCTTACGGGGGTGGGAGGAACAAGCCCTGGAATGACTGCTGAATCACTTCCTCCTACCATGCAAGGCGTCTTCAGGAACCCAGAAAGCTTGTCAAAATCAAAACCATGCTTCACTGGTATAGCACATCTATCTGGGATATCATCAGAAGGCTTCCTGACAAATCTTTGGGGGGAAGACAAGATAATTAAGGAACTGACTTCAGAATGTGAGTTGTTAACTTGCGCACTGAGCTCAGTGGAGCAGGCAACTTGTAAATGTCACCGTCAAACCAGATATTTATTAGTTTGAACTGACACACTCTAACTTCCCAGTAAGTAGTGAGAAAATATTCCTATCACTTGAGACATTTAAAACTGCAGCAGACTGAACATGGCCTGAAAAAATGTTCTCTTGAGCTGAGTGCTCTTATGGCAGTGAGGGGAGTGATGAGATGAACAGTTTCGGTCTTTCCCTTCTGTTTTTGTCCCCCTACTTTCCTGCCACCACCTCCAAGATGCTGTTGGTTGTTTCTACAATCAAAATTGTTTCCAGATTGCTATAGGGTAAGTGGGCAACTCGACTTATACAGTAATGAGTGCATGGAGAATTGGATGACCTAGTGGCCAGAGTACAAAATAATGCGAACACTTTTAAAAAAAATATTGACTTTTTTCCCTTCCTTGCTTACCAGCTGCAGACTGTGCTGTGAGAGAAACCAATCACAGACTCATTCCCAAACTGTCCAGATGAAAAAGACCTGTAGGCTACTTTGCTTATTGCCATAACTCTCTGGAATTGCTTCCTGCCATATATTTGAGTACTATATTCAGGCTAATTTGCCATAACTTTCCACTAGAAACCTATTCCACACCCTGATAAATCTCATCTCTAGCTCTTCCTGCAACTCCCGTCCTGAAAAACTCAGTCCATATTTTCCTTTGTCCATTTTCGTTCTGGATCAGAGATGCTGCCTGAAATATTTAAAGGTTAAGGACCTCAGCAGGCACTGGACAATGCTGTCCAGGCTTTCCCTGTCATTTTCTTTGCTCTGTGGAGGATCTGGCATTGTAATAAAAATTCCAGACAGGCAAGCAAAAATGATCCATATGACAGGACTACCTCCTACCCTTATATCCTGGAGATAAGGACCTTTTTACCTACAACTTGGGAAAGTATTATTTAACAAGCGTGAAAGGAGAAGTGTCTTATAACACTGTTGGTTCCACCATACTGAATTAAAGAAATACCTTTACAGAATATAAAGAAGAAATAGAAATTTAAAATAACCATCTCAAATGTATGATCCATTCAGGCACATAGATGTACTCTCGGGCCAAGAAGATGTTGAAATGGTTCAGGCTCCATTCTGCAACACAGAACCCAGAACAGGCTTATTGACCCCGCTTGGGTGTTGTGCTTATGTAGTGTCATTGCACAGTGTACTGTCTTGATCCAGGGTAGTTTGTATAAGGCTGATGGGGGTGTATATATATATAATACGCAGTGATAACCTCAGAGGAGACAGTCCCAGCTATAAAGCAGGACATGGCCTGATGAACATCATTCTCCAGGTGCTCAGCATTCCCAAAGAGTACTATGTATTACCATATCCTCCATTTGTGAATTGTGAATGCTCATATCTGATTTTGTAAATGCTCACTCACCTGTTTCACCTTGCCCATGACACCCCACTTATCCCCCATTGAAACCAATTGAAAGTTTTCTGTCCTTTACAGGGGAACTGAACCAGACTCAACTGGAAAATAAAATGAAATTCAGATTTAAAGCTATTGAAGATAGGAGCATAAAAGTCCTAGGTTAGAAGATAGTTTGGCATTTCCTCTTCCATTTCAGCATTAATTGTTTATTGAAATTAAAATATTTTGCCATTCTCATCCAGATCTTTGAGACAGAGTTAGTGTAGTTCATCAGCTAATTTTTAAATACTGTAGCCTTAATACAGGTACTGAATCCTGCCTTTACATCTTTTAGCGGGAATCCTTGTAAGTGTCACTAAAATGCAAAGAAAGCACTATTTCCCTGAGCAAGTGGTGATGAAGGTGTGCTGTGTCAGAAAAACGGCATTCTTTGTGTGTGTATTATCACTTTGAGCCCTCTCTTGGTTATCTCTCTTTATTCCACACAAGCATGGTATTAGTAGCCTGGAGCAATCTCTGTGTGCCCTTTCAATCAGAAAAACGTCTTGATTTGTATACTTATATAGCACAGGCCAAGCTGAAGTGAGAATTTATTTCCTGAAGAAAACAGATTTAATGTGAAAGGTGATCCTCAAAAGTTTCACAGTTTCAGTTGCCTTGGATAAGCACCAAGAAATGTAGCTGCTTATTCAAGTGGGTTTACCATGCATCTGAGAGCTGCAAAGTCATGGGTGATAGGGAGGGAATGTTCTGTACGCATGTCCCTTTCTTCAAGGCCAGCATACATATTAGAAGTATTAAAGTAGGATTAATACGATAACCATCAAATCCACACTTTCAGTACCTCACTCTGCATTGCTTCGTGGTCCAGAAGTCTGCCCAGCTCAGAGCCTTCAGCTCCTGCTCCTCAATAGTTATGTGTTCCCTTCACCTACTTTAGAATCTGCAGCCCTACAATTCTGATACCGCCAGACCCTCCTGAACTTCATTGTGTTCATAGGGAAAAAAAAGAAAGAAAAAAAATATTCACCAGTCTTTCAGAACACTAAAAAAAATTATGGCAACAAGAATGTTTATTGGAAAGTTAGGAGTCATCTTCAGTTTTCCTGGTTATACATTTGTTCTTAATCTAAATTAATATAATTCCTGAAGCTTGAAATGAGTGCAAAAATAGACAGAGGACACAGTGAGTAAGTAGCATGGTCATCAGCTTGTTGTTTGGAGCGCTGAGAGCTGCCTAAAAGGATGCTGTACTGAGAATACTCTCCAATATGAAAAAGAGACCCGCAGGAAAACAGCTATTATCTCAAGTAATCTTCAGCAAAGAGGTTGTGTCTATGAAATAACTTTTGGAGACCTTTGGTAATTTGATACCTCAACCTCTGGTCACCAAGCTACTAGATCAGAAAAGAAATGTTCATAAGCCCTTTTGAAATACCATTCTTCCATAACAGCAGTGCACTAAAATGTATGGTATACGGCAAACGAAGGATAGACTAGTATGTGACCCAGCGACTATATGAACAAAAGAGGGGAAAAACATTGCACCACCTTTCTGTACGTTCCATTTATCCATGAAATAACAATTGCATTCATATTTGCATTTCCATTATACAGAATAGCCTACCTTCTGACTTACCAGCACAATGGTATTGTTTTATTTATTTAAGCTGGATGGTTTGCTTTTCACGGAATGCCCAGCTAGTAGAAAAATAGGATTCAATAATGCGAACATTTCACAGTAAATAAATTGCATTAATACAACAATATAAAAGCTGTGCTCAGCAGTTTCTCTAGGACAAGGTCTGTTCTAGAACTACACACGCAGCTTTCTAAACACTCCCTAGGAGAACTATGAAGGTTACATCTCGTTATGAGAAATAATACAAAAATATGTTGTAAGATTTCCACTTAGGATTTTGTTTACTCACTTCTCCCCATTGAAAAGAGTTACGTTTAATTCGCTGCTTTCAAGCAAAATATTTCTGTGGTTCTATTTCTTACTCATATTCACTATTGCAGGCTTCTGTGTAAAATCTTGCAGTGACTAAGGACTACACAAGGAATAGAAAAGCATAGCCATTAACTGAATTTGAAAGTCACTCCATGCAGAGATCACACCCTCCCCCCACCCCCCGCCAAAGGATTCAGAAAGGTTCTATTGGTATTAGATATTTTGATGTGATTGCCTGCCAGATTTAGCATCCTCCGTGCAGAATTCCAGCTCCTCTGTGGGTTGGTGTAGAGGATAAATGTTGTTTGCTCCATTTCTTTGAGCTGTCAGAGACAATGGGCCTCCCCTCCTCCTTCTTTGGTCTTTTCTGGTTATAGGATATCCACAGTCTCCCTTAAGAAAACCCTTTTAGTAGTTTGCTATGGAAGCAATCAGCAAAACCTCTGCTTCTACATCCTAAGCAGATCCTACTCAAAGAACGTACGCTAAATCTCTATTCAATAGTCTGTCACCTTTCCTACTGATGAACCATTTACAAAGGAGCTACAAACATCTGAAAATAAATGAGGAGACACTTGGCTGGTGTCATGACTGCTGTTCCTTATGTCAAGTGATATGAATTGACAACAACTGCTACCGTATGGTTCTGAATTTGTTATAATAGAGTCAATGGCAGGGCCTTGTGGCAAGCGAGCACTTCCATAATGTGTTCCTTTGACTTCGTATCTTCTCTGTCTCTCATGCAGTGCTTCCAATCCACGGCCCAGTTTGACACCAGCCAGTCATTTCTTGTATTTTGCTGGCAATAAATACCATCTGTGCAAAAACCATGCTATTCAGCAATGATAATGTCCATCAGAGAGAGCCAGTGAATTATTTTGCTGGCAGTCAAACTTGTTTGGCCTTCGCAAGACAATGAATTTTTTATATATTGCTTAAAGAATTATTTTTGTATTTTATTTGAGTTTCATAGAAACCCTGGATTCTTTCAGTAAGAATGGAAAATCATTGTTGAAGGAAAGAACATAGTGAGGTCATGTCTTAGTTTGAAGGGTAACAAAAACAAAATGAAAATAAAAACACTTGCCTGCTTTTAATGCTCCCAGTTGTCCTCTTTCTCCTTGAGTCCTTTGTAACAACTGCAATCTTTTTATTTCTGATCCAGTATCAAGGAAAAAGAAAAGCCTCTTGAAAATGCAGTGCTTGAATATGGATAAGCATGTATTTTTATTCAGAAATTACTTAAGTATTTGCATGTTCATAAAAGTACCCCAAACACTTAAGTTAGAAAAAAAAAAAAAAGATTGTTTTTAACTCTTTGCATTACTCATTATTGCAATGGGGTAGTTTAGGATGGTGAAACCAAATGGCCCAAGTGCTCCAGGTCTGTTGGCATATTCCTGGTTTGACGTTTCTGGCATCTGTAGCTGCAGAGTGTGTGAGCAGTAATAGAGGGCATCAGACCTGGCCACCTATCCTGGGACTCTTGCAAGAAGTTCCTCCATTGTGAGTCTGGTCACCTTATGCTCACATAGCCCTGAGGACTTCACGTGCCTGTCCTCGATGATGTTTCATCTGCAGTATTGCAACTGTGGGTCTGTCAGGAATAAAATTACAGAAGGCAAAATGAGTTTCCAGACCTTTATGGCCTTTGCTAGGGTCAGAAGTATCATGCAAATATGTTTACAGTTATGTTTTTGCCCTGATTGTCACTATTCTGCTTTCCATGATATAGCTATAATGGATATGCACTGTCCCAAAAGAAAAGGTGTTCTAGAAACAACTTGATAGATTTATTCTGTCTGTCTCATATGTTCCCCAATTTCTTGTCTCAACTCGTTATGTACTTATATACATAAAATATTACCTGTACCTATGTATATGTGTAACAATATTTTATTATGAAGCATTCATGCTGACCCCTTTTTAATAAATAATGCTTATCATGGTTGAACCTGTAAAATAATTAACATTTAAGTCCAGCCACTTCTGTCTTTTTTGAGAATATATTTCTGCATGCTTACATAAGCATCTGGAGCATGGAGCCATAACAAAAATCTGTTGCAGAAAGTGATGGAAAGCACTTTTATATTTTCTCTCTCAATAAAAAAAACATACCTACATTCTACACACACCCATTTCTAGAGTGCATGCACACTCACAAGCTCCCATTGTTCTTTCTTTAGAGAGATGCTTGGCATGGAGCACATCCAGGGTGAAATAAATAAATAAATAGAATGAAAAATACTGTTGCTATATTTGTATTTATCATTAGCAAGACAACTAGAGCCTGCATTCTCTGCTGATTACAATTAATATGAAAGGGTAGAAATTATAACAAACAAAAACTTTCTCGCACATTATGCATTAGCATTGAGCTGATTTTATTCTAATGTTCCACGACATCCACACAATAGTCAGAAAGCTTGAAACAATTAAGCATAATAAAGATCTAAATATGTAATTTTTCTTTTTAAGCCACTGTTAAATTATAACCTTAAAAATGGTGGCATTTCATCGGTGTCACTGTTTGTTGTTCATAAAGAAAATGAGGAATTTACGTGTCTAATTTTAATTATACATGATCTTTAAGTCTATTTTTATGCATATTCATCACCTCTTCTGCAAGGGAGAAATGCAGTTTCCTCGTGGTCTTGTCTTTAAACACCGTTTAAGTCAAAGCAATATGGGTGCTTGAGTAGACCCTTCAGCTATGTAAGGGATTTCATTTAAGAAAGACCAGCACGCCCTGGGCTGGCCTGGCTCTCCTTCCATTAAAGCTACTGGAATTGCAGTAAGTATCCCCAGATGAGGATCTGGCCTCCAGTTTTTGAGCAAGAAGTAGCTACAACACAGCAAAAGTTTTAAAGCATTCACTTTGAAAATTTGACACCTTCTGCAACACACGCTTTTTTTTCCCTGTCACAGTATCCTCCTGCCTGATGACTCTTCTGCTGAAAGTAAACTAAATATTGAACATCCCTTCAAGGGATTTGCCTTTTTACTTCGGAGCTTTTCAAAGAAACTGATAAAATGTCTAATTATTTGAATAATCAAGGCAATGAATATTTGATCACTGACATCAAAGATGCAGACATAATTCAAGAGTTGAGGTACGTGCTTAATATTGCATTACTCATAACACAAAGAAAATTATAATTTCCTTGAAAATGTGTTTGTTAAAGGCATTTTTCCTCTGCCTTTTGGAACAGTGGAATGGAGAAATATTGGGAATTAATTTGGATATATTTATTTAATTATCCAAAACTTGTCATTGTGTCATTTGACAAGCTGTTGGATAAAACAAATCAGTGGTTAATTAAGGAAAATAACGTCAAATTTGGACACACATCTTCACAGTGCCAGTAAAGGTCTGAAGTCCAACTAGACATGGCGATTAATATTAGTTGCTGCACAAGCATGGAGACTGGATTATCCATTCAGTGTCAATGAAGTAATTTTGTTTCTGGTTTTGAGTGTGGGACAGGTGAGTATGGGACATTATTGTTGCCACTGCTTGGGAGTTTCTGCTTGCCTTTCTCTTCCCAACATCTAGAAAATATGCCAATTTAGTCTTAATCCCCCTTTCCCATTTCATCCCTCAAGGCTCAGCATCACAGCTAGCAATGATCATCAACAAACACACTTCGACTTTGACGTGACCTAATGCTCAAGCTGGAGCTAGCCAGAAAACAAAACAACCATTTCTTTTTTAATATTTCAAACACACCTTAAGCAGTTTAGGGACCTTCCATCACAAGCAGTTGCTATCTAGAGAGACACTGTCAATTTTATAAAGCCCTGTGCGTTTACTTGCCCTGACAGGTTGTTTGTATCAAGATGCCATGTTATATTGGTTGCAGATAATTAAAATTATTAACTACTACCTATCAAGATATAGTGAATTGCAAAGGCAGAAAGGTCGCCTATTTGCGCCTGAACTAATCTAAGAATGTGGGTTTGGCCCCTTCATTCTCTTCCCCGTCTGTGGTCCCTGGAATAAATCTTCATTACAAAAGACCAAACACAGGCTTGCTCGCTCAATTATCTCTAAGCACAGTGTTTCAGGACTGGGTTTGCCATGCAGATCCCTTTACTCAGGCAGAATAGTACACAGTAAGTGCAACACTGCACAGAGATAGCCAAGCAACATACCGTGAGGTCAAAATCCAGTTCACAATCCCCCTTTATATCCATTTAATCATTTTCTCATTTATTTTACTGTGTGTATTCCTACTGATTATATCTCTAGTCATGCATCTCCCGCTCACTTTTAATCTCCTTTGTTAATTAGTTTATGAATACACTGAGCATGACTCCAAGCTCCATTTATTAGCAAAAATATTACTTATTTTTAGCATTATATTTGAACTTTTTTCTGGTCTGAATATCCTCACTGCAGTATCCCAGGTGTCTGAGTGATCGCCAGTGCTCTTTAGTGGACTGCAGACATCCTGCTCATTAATCTAAGTAACTGCCTACCAAGTACCACATCACTCCTGGTGCACAGCAATAATATTTGGGCTTTCTACTTTCTTAAAGCAATGTAGCAATATTTCAACCTATATACTAATCCAGATCTGCAGGCAGAAAATACATCTAGTCAGCTGCATTTACGTAAAGGTATTTATAGGGTATGTTATCACAATACTCCATTATTTAGTAGAGTTGGTTGTAAAATAAGAAAAATATAAAAAATGTCTAATATTTTAAGGTCTGTCTCTAGAAGCTTTTTTAAATGGTAACTTGTTATCTAAACCTCCCATTTGGATCTCCTGTTTGCTGGCAAACCTGATTTCTTTATAATTTTTTTAATCAGAGTTAAGATTTTTTTAACTAAAAAAACCCCTAAGAACTTTTTTAAATAAAAGTGACTTGTGTTCACTTTGTTCAAATAAATTTTAACTGAAATGGAAATTCATACCCCCCCGAAAAGGTAAATCTTCACAAGGCTTCTACAAATGTACAGCTAGACAAAGAAAGCAAGCTAATAACCTCATTGCTCTTAGGGAAATTAGTACAGTGGGTTGTGGCAGTGTCGTTTGGCCACCACATCCGCTCTCTAACCTTACCCAAAACTGAATGAGAAAGAAGGAAAAAGGCCACCTGTGTTACATTGACCTCGTTGTCAATTAAAAGAATTAAATATTGCAGGGTTTTCATCTCTATTATTATATCTATAGAGAATAAATTATCCAAGTGGACAGATAAAAATATTAAAGGAGCACTATTCACCCAAAGAACTCTCCAATTTCTTGATGGTAGAATTCTTCATTGGAAAAAAAACCCTACATCTGAGGAACAATAGCTCAAATTGCAGATATTTGCTAGCAGAGACAAAACTTGCTTTAGAGAAGGCAACACAACTACTGCTGTAATTTCTACTGTTAAGAAATAATTGCAAATTGTACTTGTGCCCAGACCTCCACTTGGAGATCAAAGACCAACTGTAATAAGAAATTATCTCTTAAAAAGAAGAGGCTGCATTCTAAGGAATGCCTAAAATAGAAATGGGCAGTCCAGACAAAAGGTGTGTAGACAGTCAACTATTTCAGGGGAGCAAGAGCAATGCTGTAGCTTCTTATAGTGCACTGCCGTGGCTGCTCTCTTTCATCTTACCATACATTAAAAGTAGCTTTTTTTTTTTCCTGTCTATGTCAGCACTGCCACAACAGGAGCTCGGTGGGAGTCCTTACGGTGTGATCCAGCAGCTGCCTTTGGATATCACAGTGCCAGAAGTCCACTGATGGTGGGAGGGAGGGCGGTGGTTGTGAGAGGGGTAACAAACTACAGCATTAAAAAAAACCCACAAAAACCCTAACCATAGAATTTGAAACACTAACATGAGAAAAAAAGAAATTCAGGATTGTATAGCTATAGCGTGGGTAAAACACGAGGCAGGGAAAGCAGCCAGTAGATATTTTAAGGATGTGTTTGTATGGGAAATACTTAGAACTGAAATACACAGAAAAGAGCTATGAAGCATTGTTTAAATAGGAGAGATGAAATCAAGTGAAAATTAAAAAAAATTATTTGACAGCAAGTGCTGTGTGGTTGCTGTGTTATGGTTTCCCAAGGGAAACAGTCCAACCTGTTTCACTGGAAACAGTAAAACACAAAACAAGCTGGACAAAAGCACAAGAAAATGTACTGCAGAGGAAGTGCAGTAGGCAGAGGTGGTGCATGAGAGCATTTCCATCCCTGAATTACCCATTTTCTGGCTGGTGTTTCACTGTGAGCCTTTTTTCCCCCTCTGGAACCACTAACTTCCCACCACACAGCGATCCCAAGTGATGGTACACACCTCCAAAGACCTGCGTTGGAGACTGATGCCACTGTAACCTGTGTCATTCAGCACTGACATTTGTGTCCAGAGTCCTGCCTCTAGAAAGAGCCAGCAGCTGGGGTCACATCCTGCTATCACAAAAGAAATAGCCAGAAATTAACTGCTCTATGAAAAGACATAAAAACATCATCCAATCTTGGAAGTGTGTGATAATTTCCCTAGTCTATTTTTATAATTGAATGGAAAAATCTTTAACATTTCACATAGATTATTAGAGAACACTTAATTTATGCTGCTAAGTACTGCCTTAAAATACCTTTACTGGAGTCTTCAAAATGACAAACACCTGTCTTATAACTCACACCAAGAATAGGTTTCCACCACAGACCATAATAACAAAATGATAATTTGTGAGGTTCTGAAAAAAGATGGGACTAGTAAAAATCATCACCTAATTGACTTTTTAATATCCCAAGATCACTGTCGCTTTATAAGGCTGAGACTTTGAGAATGAAATTAAAGCATAAATCCCTGGAAGAGACTTTCATGAGCCTAACATGCAATTATTAGGCTAAAAAAAAAAATCAGCTTTCAGGTTCTAAATGTCTCTCTGTCAACAGAAATGCAAGGAGAGAATGTATTACACACATTGTTAGAAACAAGAGCAGCTCAGCACTGGAGATGTCTAGGAAATGGAAAGCTCTGATAACATTCAAGGTCCAAAATTCTTCCATCCAACATTGCAGTTTTACAAAAAGGCCTCAAATTAGAAAATTGGTGGTACAACTGAATTTTGCTCCATGATGGTGTGGAAGGAGCAAAACATGTTTTTAAGGTGCTCCCTGAAATCCTGGGCAGCTCAGACAGACTTTGAAAGAACTTTCCAGTGATTTCATAGCTCTGTACACCTGAGAAGCCATCTCAGCTGGCCCCAGAAGAACAGCCAAAAAGTCTTCTAGGTTCCTGCTTTCAGGTTCTCAATGCAAGGGAAACAGCACTATGCAAAAAAAAAAAAAAAAAAAATCAGTGATGTAAAAATCCTAAAACCTAAAAATAATTGGTGAGCATTTCCCCCCCAGCCCATACACAGCCACACACAGAAGGTCAGGTTTCAGAGGGTGGGAGCTCTGCGAGCCACCCTTTGCAGAGGTGACCTGCCAGCACGGCTGCCCACAGGCTTTAGGAAACTCCTCACTGAAGCACCTCCAGGAAGAAGATGCCCCGAAGCCAGAAGTGCTTCAAAGCCTTTCCCAGGGCCAATACATTCTCCCCTTTATAGAAGGCAGTCTAGATGCTTAATGAATCGTGGGTCAGAGCTGTGTTTCCAGATGCAGGGATGTTTTTCATGAGATATTTCAATTTCTGGGAAATAACAGGGTGGGGTTTTTTCAACAGAAGACTATTTTGTCTGATGAGGTCTGACCAGCCTGTTCGCTGTCTCATTTCTATAGGAGTGAGCTTAACACTGGTGGGGTTTTTTTCAGGAGTTAACTTAAAAAAAAAATTAAATGAAGCTTCTACTTAAAAAAAATAACAAACGGTATAGCTAAGAAGAACATGACCAGTTGTGTAAAAATGCGAGAAAGTTTCTGACAGCAAGTGCCCTAGAAGCCTGTGCACCACAGCAGGGAAAGAGGCCCTCACTGCAGCCGTGGTGGCCCCAGCGTGGCAAGAGAGAGCTCCTGTGGCTTCACCAGTTTATGTGCATAGCAAAACCTGGGCAGCAGACACACAAGTGTTTGATGCCTCACTGTTGTGTTTGGCCCGGAGTGCCAGTCTAATTCAGAGCAACCTGGATGTTACTGTACTGACGGGGAGGTCCAGAGGTGTGAATTGCAGCAAAAGCTACTCAGTCTGGAGAGGTAAAAAGCTATTTCTAGCCCAAACCTCTCTTCCTGTGATGGGCCATGAACACCTGCTCAGCAAGTGAACTCCCGCAAAGTTCACTGATGTCTCCAGGCTTTGGATCACATTTATGCAGCTGATAAGCAGAAATTTGATCTCTAGATACTTGTCTGTTCAAACTACACAGATACTGCAAGGTGCGATGCCATAGTTCCAATTACTTTTCTTAAATTGCACGTGTGTAAGAGAGGGAGCAAATAAAATAGACAGAACTGCTCTTATTCAGATGACACCCCGAGAACCGGGAAGCTACAGAAAGACTAAATGTGACAGGGACTCCCTGGAGGGCTTTGCAGGAGTTAGGGAGAAGATGACTTTTTTTTCCTCAGCACATCTGAAAGTGATAATCTGAGGCAACAAAAGAATAGTGTTTGTTTAATAAAAGGTAATTTTATTCTTAATGCATCTGAGAAAGGAACTGGAGAACTATTTAAAGCACAGTGAAACATTATACAAATAATACTTCCTTGGACAACAAAGGGAAAGTAAGGCATGTCTAACGTGAGAGAGGAAATTGCTAGAGAAGCTCAGATGATAACACTGTAGTCTTTTGTTGACTTTTAAAATATTGACTACAATTGTAGAACAGGTCTATGTGCTATGAATAGATGCTATGAATAAAATTCAGGTACCCTGCTAGTGAATTTTTCTTACCAATAAATAAACACCCCAGAAAACATTCATGTGTGTGGCAAGTAGCATTTAATCCATGTACTTTATACAGCTGAAGGAATTACAATAGGGATTCATCACAGGTAGACTCGTACGCGCAACGCAGCATTTGGTATCCCTGGTTGTCGTTAGGCACCTAACATTAGCAGTCTAACTGTGGGTCAGCCAGAGGAAGGATGAAGCCAAAGCCCAGCTGGAGAAGAGCTGTCTTGGCACAGAGGTCGCAGGAATCTGTGATCTGAACCCCACAGCTGGACAGCCGCTTACGCCACAGAGTTCTCTCTCAGCTTGGAAAAGTGGATGTGGAGCAGAATCTCACAGGTCTTGGTCTTTCCATAATGAAACAGGGGAAGCAGATCCTGTTTCACATCAGAAACAATACTTAGCGACTTTTAGGGACATATTAACCTAATATTTACACGTTAATGCCACATAAGACTGGCTTCAGATGGCCTCAGCAACCTTTGGTTCAGCTGATAGTCTGAGTAATGTTTCTGCTTAGTTGTTATTGTGCTCAAAGACCTTCATTCTCGCAAGAAACAACTGGGCAGTTTCATGTTGTACCGTTCCCAAATGGAAGGGGAAACACACTGATCTTTCTTAACATGACTTGACTGTGAATTTATTTCATTGTGTTGGATTGAACCTAAGCAACTATTTTTATGTCTTATCCAGCTGAGTTACTGCTTAATCTGAGCTAAAATCTAAGAAACCAGGGGTGCAAGAAGAGGATTTAAAAAACACTATTTCAGAGAAGTCTGACTGAAACTAACCCCTTGCCTTGGTTTAGCAGAGTCACGTCTAGAGAGCTGCCCTTCTTATCTCAGCTTTACCAGGAGGCAAGACGGAGCAGTTGCTGAATGTTGCTCCTTGGAAAACCACACAAGTATTCCAAAAAGAATTTCTAATAGTTGATATCTTAAGGTAACAAAAAGACTTTTCAAGAGCTTTTTTTTCCTTTTCTTTTCATATTTTTTCTTTTCCTAAGGTCCTTCCTTTTCTATGATAGTTTGTTAAAAATATACGGAGAGGTCCTCAGAATAAATCTGCATAGTTTAGCTGACTGCAGTGGTTTCCTGACAATTGAAGTGAGTTAAATTTCTAGTCTTGTAATTTAGAGCATGAGAAGACCCATGTCAGGTCTGGTCTAGGCCATTAGCCACTCTCCAGTAGTGACCACAGTGTATACCTAGGGAAAAGTACAAGAATAAGACTTTGTGACTGAGGCAGAGATTATATCTTCGAAGTCCTCAGTGGATTTTTTTTCTTCCATCAGTTTGGCTGCTTGCCTTTTTACCTCAAATATATTTCTGGCTCATAGCCATGAATTTGACTAGATGTTTAACTAACTAGTTTAACTAAACTAACAGTTTAACTAGATGTTGGAAAATTATCTCCTGGTTATTTCGAACCTGTTACCTAATCAGTCCATTTGTTGTCCCCTAGTTCTATTTCTGAGAAACAACGAACAATTTTCTCTATTACTTTTTCATTTATGATTGCACAGACCTGTGTCATATCAACTTCAGTCATCTCTTTTCCAGCTCTAGGCTTGCTTGGGGTTTTTTTTTTATTGACAAAGAAGGTATCCAATATATTTGCTCATCCTTCTCCCTGACTTGAGTTCTTTTATTTCCTGTTTCAAGATGAGAACAGATCTAAATAAATACTACCCAGAGACCCCTTACTTTCTTTGAAGACTGCAGTGATTTTTTTAATAGTGCTGTGGAAAAATGACGTATGTGAAATACAAAGAAATTTGTTGGAGACTTCCAACACTGAAGATTAAGTAAATATGATTTTACTCTGTATACTAAATCTGCTGATGAAGAAGTTCTCATCAGCGGCAGTTACAGTAACTACCTTGCCTGCTTTTCTCATGCTGGAGATAATTCTACCTTGGAGATGTTACTCGTTGATATCTTTTTTCCATGACAGTAGTTAAAGCTGATACTTCCTTACATGACAAGAGTGAAAATAGACCTAACATCAGTTACATTTGATGGAAACCCCCTAACATCAATAGAACAGACCCCAAGTCCTTTATCTTACCTCTCAGACAGTAGTTTGGCAGCCCTATATATGATAATGTAAGAATAATTGCTTATTACATTTCTGCTGTAACATACAAGCATTGTGTAATTCAGCATTAAAGTCTGACAACCCAGCTGTCATCTTTCCAAAAATACTTGCTGTCTAACTTCTATAGCTGCTACTGCTTCTACTTCAAACCAAAGGAAGAGATTCTGCTCCTGGGCATTTTGACAGGGTGTTACCTTTTGAAAAGACAGATGTTTGTGCTGGAACTGTCTGATGGTTTTAAGGCTTAGGCACATGTTTCAATAAATAAGTGCTAAATTACTTGCCAGGTCCTAAGTTAAAGTTCAGGCTAGGACATCTTCTAGAGAAATATGTCAGTGGCACACAAAACTAAGAGCAGCATGTTCACAAAAAAAGTTTCAAATCACCTTTTAAACAACATGGAAAGCCAAGAAGCTCTGGCTTTAAGGCTTATGTATGTGAAAGGACACTGAGAATGTATGAAATAGATGGAGTTGCCACTCTCTGCCCTTCTCTGTTTCATTTCCCAAGAGAAATACTTTAGAGGGAGGGCAAATAATTCCTCACCTTATAAGGGATTTTATTATTTGAAGTAGTATGATAGTCCTTATTGACCCAACTTTGATTTGTAAGCTGATGATGAAATTAATTTGGCCTTTGGTGTAACCACAATTAACTTCTCCAGAAGGGAGGTGATACGATGTCTTGCAGTAAAAAACGTCTCTTTGCAAGGAGCAGCACAAGGCCTTACGTGTTATTTGAGGCTTCAATAGACTGACGTCAGACTGAAGTGGTTTGTCTGCCTCCAGCTGGTCCTGTGCAAAAGGTGGAATTTCACCTTGGAGGATAAATTATGGAAATTCTTTCGCATCAGAAAGACTGACTATTATCTGATGTAGGAGTTTAATTCCTTGTTCAGATTTCAGATAATGAACCAAACAAAGAACTGGAGGATGACACTGATTGAACAGTGTTTAATATTCTTTGTTTAGAAAGTCTGGTTAACCTGTCACTGCTAAATGAATATAAGTGTTGTGTCTGTGTGTACGTTAGACTCTGTCCTGTATTAATAAATGGAAGTGGGATAAACTACTGGAGCTTTAAAACTACTTACAAGGGAATACATGAAACACTCCCCTCCCTCTTTTAATCTGGTAATTACTTATTGAATGAAAGGGTGGGGAGGTAGAAAGAGAAAAGAAAAGCAAAATAGGGATCCCAATTTTTTTAATATTTTGAAAGTCAGTCTTCTGCCATTAAATTAACAGAACACCAATCTGAGGACTCTAATTCTAGGAAACTTGCTCAGTAGGATCACTTAAAGTCATTCTGGGATTACAGATAAGCAAATATAGGACAAATAATACAGAAAATTCATATGAGATGTGGGGAGGCAGTTGAATAAAAGAAAAGTACAATGCCATTTATATAACTAAATAAATTTATATGTATGTACATATATGTATGCATGTACATGCAAAAACCTTATGAAACTTCAAATTTGTAAGCTGTTCTGTACAAAGATTTTATATCTGTACAATCTAGTTCTTGGGACAAAAAAAGAACCACTTTAAGTGGTACAGCTTTCCAAGTTAGAACCTAATAGTTTTTCTCCTTATGCCAACTGCTCCATCCTGTTCAGTTAACCACATGCTTAATTTTAAGTTTGGACAATAGGAAAATAAAATGAATGAAAAAAGCTCAGCTGTCTGATGCTGGAGTTCTGATACAGTCTGATCCTCTCTGCCTTGTTAGGAGCTGGAGAGGGTCATGGGCATTGGCAGCTGCTCATTGGTTCCAGATACTGGAAGAAAATTTTGTTGGAACAATTTTGATTTTCTTTGCCAAAATAAGAATTTTCCATAAGAAAATTACATTTCTCCTTCCCCTTGTCTTCTTTGATTTACACTCCTCCTACCGTACCTCCTGCCCCAGCTGGAAAACCTGAGGCAAAGACTCCTTAGCTGCTGACTTGGAGGCTCTTGCAAATGCCACCTTCTATGCACGTGTCAAGGGCTACACACTTCTTACATGCTGCTTTAGTTTTTTTCATAATTGTTTGTGGCACATATTCACAACCGAGCAAGGCATTAGCAGCAGATAGTTAGCAGGGCAGTAGAATAGCTTTTAGTAGATCAGGTTTTTCTTCCTCCTTTTCCTCTGACCAGCTATTCAAAGCAGTATGAAAAGCTGCAAGTATTCCCTGGGGAGAAAAAAAAAGAGGAAAAAATTGAAGCATTTCAACATTGAAATACTTTGACTTCTTTGTTTGTTAAAAAAAAAAAAAGTCATTTAAAAATGCCCTGTATATTTTTTTCAGAGCTCATACTGGTTAAGTAAAGGAAAAAAAAATGAAATAAAATATATTTGTTTCATTGGATTAGATGGGCACCTTTGAAGCAATTCTTACTAGCTTCCCCACTTACTGCACACGGGCTTGCTTGCAAAATTCTCCCTAAGTGTGTGAAGCGGATTCCTTTTGTATGAGCCTGAACTGGAGCGTGCACACTGAGAGCACGCAGCGCGCTCCACTCACCAAGGGGTCTATGTGATCAGACCAGAGCTAATGCCGAGTAAGGCCCAAGCATGCAGGATGCGGACCTCAGCACCAACTGTTTTGCTCTGTAGATCCGCTCCTACTGCAATACAATCCCTGGCAACGGAGGCGAGCCAGGTCTGGCCTGTGCTGTCCCATGGGCAGGGATTACCTCCAGCTACGCGTTTGCAGAGGCCGAGCACCTCAGTGGAAGCTGTGGAGGCACAGCTGCTGTACAAACATAAACATTACAGAGCCGATGCATTTGTTTGTCTTTGAAATTCGAACAATAGCGACATTTTGAGAGAACAATAGCTCTTGAATTTCTTTAGGGCAATCTAGTAACGTAGCTGGATTTGCTAACAGCTGGAGACATTTGAAAATGCACCCTCTTACTTCTGTTAAGAAAGAATTGGCCTGTAGCCCCTGCAGTATTGCAGAGATTTGAGATAATCTTGGAGAAGATATGTGCTTGCTTTGCACATATGTTCTAATTTCAGAATAAACTGCAGCAGGTGATGTGCTCTCCAGCTCCACTCCTCGCTTTTTTCCTGAGGATTTGGCTTTCTTAGTGGGTATCTGATGGTACACCGAAGAAGGATGTGTATCCTAGGAACGACAAGTACCAGGTGGCTTGTCCCAAGCAATAGCTATATGCAGGTTATGTATATGCAGGGTCGCTGTAAAAACGACAAGCTCAAGAAGAATCAAGCACACTGCGTATGCAATTCAGACTCCTTCGCTTGCCCTCCATTGCAGAGCAGAGGATACACAGACTTTCACTGCTCGTCAGGGAATTTCAGCTGAGCCAGGCACTCTCAGAGGCAGCCTCCGTAACTTCTCTGCCGGCAGCTTGCTGTGCGGGCTGCGCGTGTGTGTCGCTTTCCATCGCCTTCTCCAGGGAGCCTTACAGCATCTTCAGGGAGGATGAGTGACAGTCCCCCAACAGTAATTCTTAATTATTTTCCAACTTTGACAATTAATAACGAATAAGTCCTACCTAATCAAATGGGATTTCAAGCCCATGGTCTAAACTCAATTTACTGTACTTTCATAACAGTAATTTTTTCCTTTTCCTTTCCCTGAAGGCACCCTCTTCTTTGAATTCTGGGAGGTGCAGATTAAGCTGACAGATGGTATCAGCAGAAGAGTGATTATGAGTTTTAAAAACCTTGATATTTTGGCTTAGTACACCATTTTTCATGCAAATACTGACATGGATATTAGCACCCAATTAAGAAAGTATAAAACTATGCCATTCTGTTACAAGTTTACGTTACAATCGTTTAATGTTTCATTAAAAATACTATGAAAGACTGCTCTGAAAGGGATAAAAATCAATGATGTATACGTCACTTCTGCTGCTTTGCTGTTCTGGTACTATGTGGTAGTGAAAATGGGCTGTATATCTCTTTATTCTGTTAAGCTGATTGAGTTGCTGCTCCCATTTTTGCGTCCTATCCTTACCAAAAGGATCAATTTACATCATGACACACTACCTGGTGTTAAGGCAGTCTTAGTAAGGTAGTTAAGTGTTAACTCTTCTGAAATTTCCCTCTATGTGTCTTCATAGAGTACTTCCATGTAGGTAAGGTTGAAAAGGTTGTGATTAACCTGGACTGATTTATTTCTATAGGTGACGTTATGTCTAAATATATACCACTTGTTAGTTGGACAAGAACTGTCAGTGATATGTGCTAGCCAGTAATTTAAACACCAAAAACAACTGATGAGCTACATAAAAATGGTTTTAGATGTTCTGTCTTAATTCCAGTGCATCAGAGTAAGAAAATAAGGAAATAAAGTCCACTCAAAGAAGTCTGAGGCATGGGTAGGTACAAAGAAAACCAAAGCCGATCAGACATTTACTTGTGGTCGTGGTGGTGGCTGTTGATGACATTTCTTGCTGGCATGCTTTCCTTCACTTTCGTGAGATGTTTGTGCTATCTGTGGAGGGGGAAACAACTTTTAAGTTAAAGAATTAGTAATTAAAAACTTGAAGTCTAATTTTTTGGCCAAAGAAAAGAGACCACTGTGAGTTCATGACACCCTTCCTCTGCAAAAATGAGATTTCCCCCTCTTTCGTAGTATAGAGGCTCTTGTGATGCATAGCAGTGGCTAAGGGAAAGGAGAGACTGTGAAAAATTCAGGGAACCACAACCCAGGCAAGGAATCCATAAGCAAGAACACAGGCATTAATCACACTAACATAGACATATAGATGACACTATTGCAACATTTCTAAATTATTTTTGTTGTCAACACTTTCAGAAAAGGCAAGATTAGCAAATATAAAGGTTTGGTTTTTGTTTTGTTTTGTTTTTCCCTGGGAAAACCCATTTTCTCAGCACTTCCCTTGAAAATTACACTCGCTGGTATTAGAAGTAATGCTCTGACTTATTTTAGTATCACTACATTCACAACACTTTTTAAAAATAGGGAATAAATGGAAGGAAATTTCCCAATCTCACACTGATGTGAAGTCAAATATGTAATAACCTATGTTTATTGTAATAACTTCAAAATCTTTTGGTTTGAGTATTTCTCCCTGCAAACAGCATTACCTAGTTAGCTTAAAATTAAAATAAAATTCATGCTTTGGAATGTCTTTAAAAATTTTCTAATGAAATGTCTTGATAATTTTGAAATCTTTTCCAAAGTGTTTTTGAGCCAAAAAACTTCAAGACACTATTTTTCATAAATGTCAGGTTTTTAATATGCTAGATTTTGTTATTTTAACCAAGAAAGGTGTAATGCAAAAGGTCTTGACCAAGTATAGCTATATTAATTTACCTCTTCCTCATAGACAGGCAAAAGGTATAAATCTCCTCCTTCTCATCACAGCTATTGTCAGTGAACAAAATATAATAAGGAAAGTTATTAAATCTCATGAAATGCTTTCATGAAATGTTTTCATAAGAAACTTTCAGAAGTTTGGATATGCAGCCACATTATTTAGCAAATTAGTTAAGTGTTACATGATGGATAAGCCAGGGGCAAGCTAGTACACGCTGTTAAACACAGACAATAAAATAATGCACCTTTACCGTCTCATCACAGACTGCACTGACTCACATTAGCTTACATGTTCCTCAGGCTGAGAGCAACCACTTGGACACGTGTCAGGGGCTAACTTACCAAACTGTGAGTTGATCAGCTCAACAAGCCTGCAATTTTTAGGCTAAGAAATCTGTGACACCTCTCCTTCTTGCTGTCTTTTTTTTTCCTTTCTATGAGAAGCGGACATCGATCCTGACTCCCTGTCTCCTGCAGCTTCTGACATACTGCAAAGCATCTAAGCAACTGTTGGATATAGGAAGGGTGACTAACCTGTACGGATCAGTCTGTAAAAATGGCAGTGGAGGTTATGGGTGGTGAAAAAGAAACAGCACTGCCATCCTAACAATGCTGCACCGTAAATAGCAATGGCTGTGTTGCAAGTATTGCGTGCAGGTTGTCTTCTTTATTCAGAGGTGTCAAAATCTCCAGTGGGCAATTCACCACCTCTCTAATCCTATTAACAGTAATGGAAAAATGCCAAGCCATTTTCCACAAATCTTCATTATCTCTCTTTAAATTCATATAGCATCCAAGATTAGAGTGCAACCTTAGTCAAGAACAACGACTGGCTGTTAGTCAACCAAAAAATCCAACCCTGTGTTAGAGAGGCATTGCCAATTCTAGTTCTAAAGTGCAAGGACAACAGAATATCAGAGTTAAGTTTTTTATTTGGAGACGTTGAAGCTTATTTGTTTGACTTTATTTGCACATGGATTGGTAACAAGATTGCACTTTGAGTCCATGCTATGAAGGCAAGCTTCACAGTAACTCCTAATGGCCATTACCTTTGTCTCTGATATCAAAAGCTACTTGTAAATGCTTTAAGATTTGAAACACTGGGATAATAACCAGTAGCCTGGCTGATTTTGCAAACTCCTCTTGTAAAATTTTCAGAGACTGATGTACATTTTTATGGTTGGTATAGAGGGTAGGAAAAGTGTAATCTCATGCAATGGCTAGAAGCTAATGCTAGATAAATTCAAATTTGAAGGATTATATTACAGATAGGTAGCCAGCAGGACAATTTACTGAGGGAAGCAACATATACTTACACACCTCAAATCCCTATGGGGGATCCTCATTTCATTCGAAGAGCAAATATTTTAAATCTTTTCTTCCAAAAAGTCAAAATACTGTCATCTCAAAAAGAATAAAAAATCAGAACATTTTTTCTTAAGTGAAATATTTTGACATCTTTTTGCAACATTACTTCAGGCTTTTTACCAGGTCCCACTATGTACCGTGATCACATCATTCCAGGAGGAACCATGTGGGAACACAGCGTGGACAATGTAAAATAAAGCAGCTGCCTACTCTGTAGAAAATAAAGAATGTGGGGGTTCATGCTACAGCGTTTAGGGCCTCCTGTGGTTTTTATTCGTCAAATATAAGTCAGCAGTCTTACAATATCATTTAGTCCTAAGTGACCTGTTCTTTTCTGGAGGGATTCAGCCATACAGGATAGAGATGGGGGCTATTCGTCAGTTCGGAGATAAGGATGTAAGTGAATACTCTGCTGGATCAGCCCAGTGCTGGGAGTTAGAGGTGAGCAATGAATGAAAACTTCTAGTGTCTGTTCACGGATGTGCCTGCCATTTATCTCACACTGTATTCTGGCAAACAAAACTCAAGGGAGTATACATTAGAGAATAATCAGCCTAATGATCTGCAGAGATTCTTATGTTAATGTTATCTTTTTATACTAAAAGTATGCTTTTAGCTAAATGCCTTTTCAGTTCTCTTCCTGGGCACCTAAATGAATAAAAGGGTGATAATGGCACTTTCATTATTTTAGGAACATATTTACACCTTAATGAAAGGGCTCTTGGGGGGCACAAAAGACAGAGATGCAAGTGCTTAAACTAATAGAAAAATGTTTTGTGAATTGTGTAAGAAATGAAAACATAAACCACTCATCATGCTATCACCTTAAGCTTAAAGAAAAAAACCCCAAATGGTAGTAGATTTATAAAACAGCAGTCAAACTTCATACTATCATTGTACCATACAGTCTATTTCTGTAAGTTATGAGGAAGAAACCTGCAGTAAAATTTCTTGTACAACCAGGAACTGAGGAATTTGTTTCCATCCATGAAATCAGTTTTCTTTTGTGACAAATGTCATCTCCTAAAACAATGACTGATTAGTCTTCAAATACATATAGCCATCAACAACCTTGAGACACCAATGTATTTAAAAATTTCGGGCTCTCTGATCTTAACCTTTTTAAAGGCATGCATTTTTAAGGAAAATTTAAATAAGGTTTATCCACTGTAGTACATTAAATTTACTTATGAGTTTATGGAGTGGCCAAGTTCTGGTCTCATATTCTTCTGGACAGTTCTCAGGTCAGTAACCAGCAAGATGCAACATCGAAATCTAACAGAGGAATACAGTAGGATTTTTCCCTTCAGACGGCCCTTCTTAATTTGGCAAATGGTAATAGAAAAAAAACATAGAAAAAGGAAAACTGGGGCTGAAATCTGAAGTTAAAATTTAAAGCAATGCAAAACACTGAAATATGCCAGCATTTGATCTAAGGAGCCTACAGAATTAGCATAGTGAGCATATGTTCATGTTCAAAGATAACAGGCATTTTTGATAACCCTCCCTAAACTTAGTTCATCTCTGATTTACATATTTAAATGTTCTTTTTTTGAATGACTTAAATCAGGGTCACCTTCATCATTTGGACGGAAATATACACACAGCTTTCTTTTATGTAAATGTTTAACTATGACTATTGCACCTTAAATTTTACACAGTAAATCTGTATCAAATTGCTCATTTTCTTCTCCAGTAATTTTTGTAATGTATAATTATATTTTCTTTTCCTGCATATGTGTCAAAACTCTGTCTGTATAAATGATACTTGAATCTCATTCCTCCACATCTGAGTTCACTAATTGTTGGATCTCTTTTCTCTCTCCTCCATAACCTTCTCTTTTAAACCCCTCAGCAAAGTCCATCCTGGACAGGAGCAATCTAGCTGGTTTAAAGTTTTTATCAGAACTCGTATATTCCATGAATAATTTGGAAACATTGTAATTCTTCCAGCACAAGCCATTTCTGCTAAACATTTCTGACTAGCTCAAGTATTAGCCATGAGTAAAGACCATTTGGTCTGGACAGACCAATACGGTGACCTAATAGCATAAATCCCATAATTCCATTAAAAGCATTGGTAAATGCCTAAAAATGCCCCATCACAAAATTATCTTAAAACATTGTGGAAGCTTCTTGAAAATGCAGATGTCTCTTTTTTCTTGTTATATATGGTACTCACAGGAACCATGGTATTCATGGGGACCATATAGGAACATTCACACTTTTACCTATAAAGAACAAATTTTAAAAGTCATGCCTTCCTAAGCAGCTAGTTGTGGTTCGCTATGATGAATAACCAAGGCCAAAGTATATTTTGCTAAATGCAACATTTAAGCTGTGACAATATCTGTCTGGTGTTTGGCTAAAACACAAAGCTATATTTCCAGGCTGGCCTTTGCTGTAGACACATTTCCATCCAGAACTAGCTAGCCCTTCTGGCTCACCCACACCTCCAGCTGCACTACTAACTTGGAGGATAACACCAGACTGGAAGCAGGGCCTGAGAATGCTCTGTGCATATCTAAATCCTTCTTGTAACTGATGGGGAAAGTATCTTCTCCCTTCAGCTTTTTTTTCTTTGCTCACGTGAGCCCTGATTAGGTTCTTAAAGTCAAATTCCACATCAAGATATCACAGATACTCTTGGTAGGATGGATAGATCTCATGGCATTTGTACGAGAAAAAGCTGGACATCTAACCAGGTCCAGTTTGGAGCTGTACTTGCATTCCACATGTAATTACCCTCTGCAGGCCAGGGAAACTTGCCAAAGGCACTACTGTAGCTTTTTACAGCAGGTTACATACTTGCGTTTTATATATGAATCTCTAAAGATACTTCAGAGCAATACTGGAGGAGCAAACTGCATTAGTTGCCGTGACAGTGGATATTATTGGGAAGTTTTAAAAATCCTGCACCCATTTTTACACTTTGGCTATACTATTAAAAGCAAACAAAACATTGCGCACAATGTTAGAAAGTATGCATTAGTTCTGTTATGGGTTAACATAATCCATGCTCTGGGTTAACTAAGTCCCTCAGGTAATTTGTCAGTGTTAGGAAGCACACACAGTGAGTGCAGCCAACCATACTGTTCAGTGTGCTGAACGCTGCGTATACCTGCATTCCTAGAAAGGCTTGGGGCAGTGGATGAGCTCATTATGGCTATAGGGTTAGATAAGCATTTTGAGGCTTCCTGCAGTTTTCATACTCAGTCCTTTGCACTGGCTGCCGGAGGCACTTCCATACTGCTAGGAGTGAATGGGGTTTAATTTGGTTCTTTCCCACTATGAATATTAGAAAATATACCAAAGTATCTCCAAGTATTGTGATACTAACTGCACCTTCTGTACAGAGAATAACTGGGTTTTCAGAGGAATAAAATGATCCCTCAATTCTTTTCTACTCACTACTCCTGGTCCCCCCACTGGCACAGCTATTGCCATAGAAGTTCTTCACCTCACAGTAAAAACTGCAGGACAAGGTGCTTGGGAACTAGTAGGTCTCACTCCTGTAATCTGTTCCGTTCTCTCAGACCAATCCCCTCACTCCATCCAGTCTCAGGACTTTCTTCTCTTTCATTTGCCCTTAACATCATGTTCTCTATTACCCACCTCATTCCCTCCAAAATGTAGAAGTCGCACGTGGGGCCATTCTCACCCTGAGATGAGAGCAGAGGAGTCGTCCAGAGGAGAGCAGCATTGTGGACCACGCTTTCTTTGACAGTTCACCCAGGGAAAGCCACTTGAGCTGCAAGAAGACGGAGAAGCAGACACAAAGGCACATCAGGGCTGGAAGAGCACGTACACGGTTGCCTGGGAAGGTGCATGTGCAGGTTCCAGATTATAGGGCACAGCTACTGGAGAGGGAAATTTTTTACATCAGGGTGTATTGAACAACCTTATATATTCATCAGCTGTACAACCAATGGATGCAGAAGACAACACCATTAAAACAAGAAGCTTAGACTCAAATGGATGCCATACATTTTAGAAGTGGCACCAGATAGGCTCAAAGTACTGCACTCAGAATGGGTTAAAATTTAGCCTGTATAATAATGGTTAGGACTTCATGGGACTCTGATATTCTGATATAAACTCCTTCTCCCTGTGTGTTTATTTTCTCAGTCCTTGAGAAAAGGACTAGCAAATATTTGGGGTAAAATGACATAGAAACAATGTTTGGCTTTTACTACCGAAACTGAATAATGAATACTATCCAAAAAGGAGTAAATATACTCTTTCAAATGTAATATGCAGTTGATTTCTACCAAATGGAATTAATAATTTATCAATGCAGTGGTTTTAGTGCTAAAGAAAATACCTTGTTTTTATGAATGACATGCCACTCAGCAGATCAAAAAAGCCCACTTGGCCGGCAGTGTGGATGAAGGCCAGACATAATTATTTATTTTATATATATATATATATATGTTTATTAACATTTGTGAAAAATAAAATGCTGCTACCCCAGACCTGTATGTACATGGAAAGTTTAATTTCTTACTATAACTATTCATTATTCACAGCAAATAAAGCATCCTGTGGTTTATGTAAAACAAGCGTTTCCAGCTCTGTAAAGAGACAACTTAAAAAGTAGGAATCTGAATGGTTTCCCATTACAAAATCTTCCTTCACATTAGACACATACAAAACCCCTCCAGCCCCCCCCCAAGAAAAGAAAAAAAGGCTGAAGTATTAAGTTATTGTTAGGCCTAGTTACCACTTTCCGTTTATGACAAAGCATTTCATCAAAGCAGGCCATCCCTAGGTCTGAAACCATGAAGCCAATCTGCAGATGACTGTCTTCAGTGTTGTATGAAAAGGATGGTGTGATATAGATTGTGGCATGAATCTTTCTTTGCTATCTGGAAATGTGGTGAAGAGAAAAATCTTAGTAAATGATCATAGGTCCTATAAACAAATTTGGCATACAACCCAAGGAAAATAAGTTTCAGGTTTAATTCCTAATGAATTGACCTTTACTAAATCAATTATTAAAATTAGTTAATCCTCTGAAATAATATTGTTATGGAACTTAGTTTTCCATCAGTTTGGAAACCAAGCATTTTTTTCATCAAATTGGGAAGCTCCTGCTTCCTGTAGCAGTAGGAATGGAGAAAGTCAGACAAATATACCTAGAATTGTACGGATATGCCTCGAAAGCATTAGCCTAGCAGTGTCAATCAGTTGCTTCAGTTCTTCCTAAAATCAATTTATTCAAAATTAAAATTGGGAAAATTGAAATTATATCAATAACTTAGACTTGCTAAAAACTCTCCTGTGAAACCTTCTAGAGCTACAGAATTTGACACAGCAAATGTAACTGTGGATGCCATAATAATGAATGAAAAGAGACTAAAAGCAATGGTAAAAAAGATCCCTAGTAAAACCTTACTGAAATGCATTCAGTGAATTAAAAAAAAACAACCGAAAACAAAAACAAAAACCCCACAACATAAAATGCATAACAACTATACTTGAGTCCTAGATAATGACCTTCTCAGATTGCTATTAAACTGGTATATGGCACAGTAATACAGCACATAAAGTTACAGATTTTTTTTTTGTAATCTCAAATACAATAAAAATGTGATATGCCCAAGTTTCCTATGTTCATATAAAAGACAAACATAATTTTAAAAATAAAGACCTATATTTGAGTTCCACTTTTTCAGGAAGGCTTCAAATCTTAGAAGTGTAAAATAATAAAAAAAATTATCTCACAAGAAAAAGAACTGCCTTTTGTTTCCCTATTCACTTATGTCCAAAAGGCTACTGATGTTTCATTCATCTGCATCAAATTAAGTTTGGGTGGGAGGCTGGGTTTACTTGCTTTCTTTTCTCCTAGGAAAGCTGACCTGGTTATTGAACTTGTCTCTATGGGAAAAACCTAAAATACAACTTCCTTGGTACTGTTGTTTTCCCAAGGCATTCACAAATTGCACAGTTCTACTTTCCTAGGTTATCAAAATCTGCCTATATGAAAGCCTTAAATGGAACAGTGAAGTCAAAGAAAAACCTTTCTAGCATTCCCATGCTATGAAGACTAATTTAACTTATTGTTTAATCCCACAAATAAGCAAATATTTCTTGAATAGCTAGTCATTAAATTATCAAATAATTGTGTATTGGGCTTAACTAGTTTAATTGTCTTCATTTATTTACCAGTATTCATTTATCTATAAGAGTATATCATACTCTTCATCTTTTATCTTCTAACGATCAGACAGTTTGATATTTGCCTGGTGCCACCCTACATTCAGTATATAGTTTTATTACAGAAGGATGAAATGGGTTTTGCAAATACAAAAATCTCCCAGGTTGCCTTCAGAGAAGTATAATACTTAAATGCAAGAGTTATTATAATGAAACTGATAATTATACCATACACAAAAGAAAATGTGGAGGATGGAAAAGGAGTACACTGCACCAGAGCTGTATATATTAGCTGCATGGGAGTAAAAGGTGAACTCTTGTCTCACTAAATTCACTGGCAGATTTGCCACAGCAAGCTGACAAACAGGCAGCTACTTTCCTGACACGCTAGTTCCTCTATAAACACTAACAGTTGGACTAAATTCAAAGTTGGCTTTTTTAAACCTTAAATATATGTTTTATGCAAACAGCCACCATTTAGGGTGGGAACTAGGTGGGAAATACTGCAAATGTTAGTAAGTTGAAAAAATCGTGAAAGCTCTTGCAGTTGCCCCAGCAACAGATGCTTTCAAGCAGGCATTTTATGTAGCTTTCACGTCTCATTGTTGCTGTATTTCCATGTTTTGAGGTTCCAGCAAAGTGATCAAAATATGTATATTTCTCTACTTAAAAACAAAACAAAAAAAAAAACAAAAAAAGAAAGGACTAAATATATTGAATATTTTGCATTCACAGCGAATTATGATTCATTATATTTCTCACTTCATTTTGTTCATCACCTGGGTTCTGAAAAGTAGGCATGGTGCTGCCTGAATTCTCTGTGATCAAAATCCTTCATTTTTTCCTTGCTTGTTTGTTTTTAAGCATATAATATTGCTCTTCACTTAGGCTGCATAATAAAAGTGTGTATAATAATAGCAACTTCTTGGTTGTGTTCTTTATACCACTGGCATTTAGAAAATGAATTTAAAATAGCATAATGGTTTCATAGACTGGTTTCAATAATAGTAGATGGTCACAGTTTCACCCCTAGGGAATACTTCTAGAGCACTTTTTTTTTTTCCTAGAAAAACTTTGTAAGGGTTAATTAGAGATACATTAATTAGAAAATTATATCAATTGGAATATGTGCTTAAATGTCTTGAAAGTAAAATACCATTTGATAATAAGTGATTATTATTATTGTCCAGTAAGTGTCTTGATGAAGGAGAAATGAAAGCTGTGGAGTCTGGGTATATGACAATTGTAAGGTGGTTTATTTACACATATATGTATGTACCAGCCAAAGGCCATGGGTGATCAGGTGGCTTATAGAGCATGTCCTCAGGCTACCACAGGGTTTTAGGTGGCAGAAAGAAATTTTGCCCTGAGAATTGTTTCTGATCATGAACCCTGACCCAGAATCAACTCTCAGGCTGTTCACTTAGAATTCTGCTTGACAAAACTACATTAAAAAATATTTTTCCAAGGTTGTGCATTTTGCTCACTTGATCAGGAAAAATAACAGACTGTAAAAGTGATCATTTCTTGAAACACAGCATGACTATTTTCATCATCTGTAAAAGGGGTGAGATCAATAGTTAATTACCTCACGAGGCAGTTGGGAGAACTGCCTAACGACTCCGTGTAAAGGGCTGCTGATCAGCTAAAGAGAGATCAAATTCTGTTCTTATTTAAGATGTGTCAACGCCTCAATCTGAAGGTGTGACTTGTGCAACCAAGCATGCCAGACACCTCCCCTGGGCAATGGAAACAGTGGTTAAGAAGTGACACTTTGGTATGGCCTTGCACAACTTCACGAAAGGTGCGAAGCATGAGGCACGTACGTGGTGGTAACCCGCGCTCCAGTCTGCACTGCAGCACCGGTGCTACCGTTACGCAGCCTGTCTGGGCTGCTGCTGGTGGAGGTGCTGTGAGTTACTCAGACTACTGTTGTATCTTCGTTCTGCTGCCAGGACTTACCTTTAAATGACTTTTTGGAATGATTGCAGATATATCGCAGTGTGATGCACATAAGAATTGGAAACAAAGCATTTATTGAACTACATGGTTTATATACTACTTTGTGTCCACAGACTAAATGAATCATTACTTATCTGCTAAAAAATGTTTAGTATGTCTTGGATGCTATATATACATCAGAGTAAGACATTATTTGAAAAAATGAAGCTTGGGATTCTAAAATATCAAAATATTTATATATATCATATTTATATACATTTTTAATTTCTTCTCTTCCTTCTTTGAAATTATGTTTTATATTTGCAGTTGAATCATTATGCTAAATTCTCCTTGGCACACAAACTCATCTCTTTTTACAAGTCAGTTGGCTGCTTTATAGTGCATCACTGTATTTGGAAAACCACAGCTGGTGAGAACTGGCACCTCATGGAAAAACACAGAGAATATCAGATATTTTAAAGTCTGAAGTGGGCAGTTGGGGAAAGACAGTGGAGAACCCTTGTCAAAGAAAAAGTACATATGCAGAAATTACACTGTGCCAAGGAACTCTGGATACCTCAGGAACGCTGCCTGCAGACAGCGTACTTTAAACTCCCTCTCATAAAGCAGTCTGAAATACAGTCACATCTGAAGAAAGGTCTCACCTTGGCATGCAGTGATCACACATCTGCCCTCCGTTCAACTAAAGTCACTGTGAAACCTTCAGGGCACTTCCAAGGCACGTGGCACATTCCACGTGCACTGGTGGGCACTGATAGTCTTAGTGTATTTCATAATAGATGGAAATTGCAGCACGTAACAGGAGATAGAGTGAAGTTACCAGTGCATCAAAAACCCGAAACAAGTGGCAAAGCAAAAAAAATGAGCCGATGTCTGGTCAGAAGAGCTGACACAAAGAAGATAGGTATTAGGTCTGCATTGTAAGAAATCAGTATTCTCTGTTGCTGTTTCTTAGTGACAATTATCTGTTGAGCCACGCTTGGAACAGAGGTCTGAAATTGCAAAACGTGATGGAAAAAAGAAAAAACCATCTATAGTGCTGGCTGTCAATACTTCTAGTTCTGTTCTTCCGACAGCTAGCAGTGACACTACCATCTCTAGATGGCAAAAGTCATCACTCTAGCAATGCAGTCTAGAAAGACTAGGTTGGTTGCATCTCTGTGAGAAATATTGTAAGATCAAGAGCTCAATTAATTTATCGTTTCTGGAGAAGACAGCTTCATTCGCACTTGTCCTGGTTTCAGCTGAGATAGAGTTAATTTTCTTTATAGTAGCTGGTATGGGGCTATGTTTTGGATTTGTGCTGAAAACAGTGTTGATAATACAGAGATGTTTTAGTTGTTGCTGCACCAGTCAAGGACTTTTCAGCTTCCTGCGCTCTGCCAGGTGCCCAAGAAGCTGGGAGGGGGCACAGCCAGGATAGTTGATCCAAACTGACCAAAGGGCTATTCCATACCACATGGCGTCATGCTCAGTATATAAAGCTGGGGAAGAAGAAGGAAGGGGGGGACATTTGGAGTGATGGTGTTTGTCTTCCCAAATAACCACTACGCGTGATGGAGCCCTGCTTTCCTGGAGATGGCTGAACACCTGCCTGCCCATGGGAAGGAGTGAATGAATTCCTTGCTTTGCTTTGCTTGCGTGCGCAGCTTTTGCTTTACCTATTAAACTGTCTTCATCTCAACCCTCGAGTTTTCTTACTTTTGCTCTTCTGATTCTCTCCCCCATCCCACCAGGGGGGAGTGAGCGAGCGGCTGCGTGGTGCTTAGCTGACGGCTAGGGCGAAACCACGACAGTCCTTTTTGGCACCCAGCGTGGGGCTGGAAGGGTTTGAGATAATGACAGATTTGATTGGAATGTGCCAGATAGATAGAATTTATAGCTGTTATTGCTGTTTAGCTATTAGTCAGCAGGCTTCTGTGCTTGCCATAGGCTTGCTTGCCTTACTGTATGTTAGAGTCTAGGGCTCGTTAGTGGCTGCTTTTTGCTTTCACTGCTTGCCGTGCTGCTCTACTGCTTATCACCTTACTCTGCTGTGCCTGGGAACATTTTGGTAACAGCAATGGCCTTGTGCCTGGGCTGGCAGATGGCCAGGACATCGCTGCTGTTTCTGTGCTGCTGCACTGGACAGGCTGGAACTCTGGTGTGAACTCGAGTCAAAGGGACTGTGACCTGTGGATGAATCCATGTGGGAGCAGGACACCCCAAAGCGTCTGTGCCCATGGATAAGCCCATGCCAGAGCAGGTATATCTTGAAACGTCTGTGGCCATGGTTATGTCTGTGCCACAGCAGGTATACCTCTGAAGGGATTGTGGCCCAAGGATAAGTCCATGCTGGATAAGGTGCACCTCAAAGCATCTGTGGCTGTGGATAAAGTCCATGCTGCAGCAGGTACACCTTGAAGCATCTGTGGCTGTGGATGAAGTCCATGCTGCAGGAGGTACACCTTGAAGCATCAGTGTCTGTGCATGAGGCCATGTTGGAGCAAGTTTACTTCTGAAGGTACTACATTCTGTGGATAAGTCCAAGCTGGAGCAGGGGCAAGGGGAGGACTTCATTGCAATGTTAAACCTGATGGTCTGGTCCAAAGGGACCAGGGGTGGAGATTGTAATGGAAATACCTTTAAATTGTTGTATCCTGTGATTTGAGTTGCATGTTGTGGGAATTACTATAGCAGGAACCCCTTGTTGCTCGCCAGGGTAGGAGCAAGGGGAGGAGTTTTTTGCAATGTTAAACCCTATAACCTGGCCCAAAAGGACCAGGGGTGGACAGTGTAATGGATATACCTTTAAATTGTTGTAACCCATGATTTGAGTTGCATGTTATAGGAATTACTACAGCCAGAACCACCTGAACCAATGGAGGAGAAGCCTTACAAGAAGCAGTGCAAGTGCAGCAGTGACCTGACCTGAGCTGGCTTTGGTGCCCAATAACTCCAAGAAACACACCACCTCTCCTGTCCTGAGTAACAACCATAAGAGATGAAGCCCAAAGTCATGGACTAAATGAACTCAGTGGACATTCTGTGGACATTTATGGACATTTTACAAATATTTTGTTGGGGTGGTCCATAGACTAAGGGAATGATATGTGCATATTATATCAAAGGATGGGAAGGGTGACGGTGGTCAATGAGAATGTATTGGATAATGTGAGACCTGAGCATGACGTAAATGGTATGGAATAAGGGGTGGATACTGTCCTGGTTTCAGCTGAGATAGAGTTAATTTTCTTTATAGTAGCTGGTATGGGGCTATGTTTTGGATTTGTGCTGAAAACAGTGTTGATAATACAGAGATGTTTTAGTTGTTGCTGCACCAGTCAAGGATTTTTCAGCTTCCCGTGCTCTGCCAGGTGCAGAAGAAGCTGGGAGGGGACACAACCAGGATAGTTGATCCAAACTGACCAAAGGGCTATTCCATACCACATGACATCATGCTCAGTATATAAAGCTGGGGAAGAAGAAGGAAGGGGGGGGACATTTGGAGTGATGGCGTTTGTCTTCCCAAGTAACCACTACGCGTGATGGAGCCCTGCTTTCCTGGAGATGGCTGAACACCTGCCTGCCCATGGGAAGGAGTGAATGAATTCCTTGCTTTGCTTTGCTTGCGTGCGCAGCTTTTGCTTTACCTATTAAACTGTCTTCATCTCAACCCTCGAGTTTTCTTACTTTTGCTCTTCCGATTCTCTCCCCCATCCCACCAGGGGGGAGTGAGCGAGCGGCTGCGTGGTGCTTAGCTGCCGGCTGGGGCTAAACCACGACAGCACTACACCTGATAATCACTGTGCAGATCCACACAAGGACACATTGTAGTCCCTGGAATTCAGTCTCCGTCACCAGCAAACTTAAGGGTTGAAGCCACTAGGATTTATGGTGATGCCTCAATGAATTTTGGGCTGAGTTTATTTTAAAAAGAACTCTCTTTGACATTGCTAAGTAGTAAAGCAAAACTTCATTACTACTAAAGCTAAATTGCAGTATGCCCAGGTGGTCAAGAAGGCCAATAGCATCCTGGCTTGTATCAAAAATAGCGTGGCCAGCAGGAGTAGGGAAGTGATCCTCCCTTTGTACTCATCACTGGTGAGACCACACCTTGAATACTGTGTTCAGTTTTGGGCCCCTCACTACAAGACAGATATTGAGGTGCTGGAGCACGTTCAAAGAAGAGCAACAAAGCTGGTGAAGGGTCTAGAGCCCAAGTCTTATGAGGAGCGGCTGAGGGAACTGGGGTTGTTTAGCCTGGAGAAAAGGAGGCTGAGGGGAGACCTTATTGCTCTCTACAACTGCCTGAAAGGAGGTTGTAGCAAGGTGGGTGTCAGTCTCTTCTCCCAAGTAACAAACCATAGGACAAGAGGAAATGGCCTCAAGTTGTGCCAGGGGAGGTTTAGACTGGATATTAGGAAATTTTACTTCACTGAAAGGGTTATCAAGCATTGGAACAGGCTGCCCAGGGAAGTGATTGAGTCACCATCCCTGGAGGTATTTAAAAGACATGTAGATGTTGCACTTAGGGACATGGTTTAGTGGTGGACTTGGCAGTGCTAGGTTAATGGTTGGACTCGATGATCTTAAGGGTCTTTTCCAACCTAAATGATTCTATGATCTCATTTAACTTTAGATATTTACAAAATATAGCTGCCTCCTTCTGAACTGGTTTTCTGGGTTCCTATTGTAGTCAACAGAAATGTAGCTGATTAATTCAGTTGGCTCTAGGGTACTATTTGGGCAGATGCCCAAATGCAGGCACCTACTTTAGGATGATGTGAAGTATACTTTAAACAGCACTGGCTAGACTTTTTTATTTGGTGTAAAAAAGAGTATAGAGCATCTAGATCACTTGCATGTGCCTATGTCATATTCCTTATATAGTCACCTGAATCCAATCCTAAGGGACCAATACATTTCAAGTACAGATTAGAATACTTTATGGACATCCACAGGCGGAAAAAATACTATTTCACACAACTTCATGCTATAGGTCATAAGCCAACCATCTTAGGGGCAAGTAATGGCCTCCAAAGAATCAATATCCTTAACTGCCTCTGAGAGAGCTTGTAACAGCTTTTTACAGACACCAGGGTAAGGACACTGGACTGGATGTTTAGATATATTCATGTTTTGTCCTGTTGACTGCACAGAGCATTTTAATAGGGAAAGCCATTCCTTCAATGGAAAAGACCCTGAAAACAGAAGCATTCATGTGGACCATTCATTTTTAGAACAGTTAATCATAATTGATCCTTACACAATGAATACTAAATAAGAGTTATTATTAATAATGAATAATAAGAATGAATTAGAATGGTGTGTTTATTAGGCTATCAATAATTAACAGGGATTTGCCATTTATTGTAAATACTGTTGCTGCTTCTGTTGCAGCTTTGGATGGCGCAATTTATATGGTAATTTTATATGAAACAGCACCAATTACAGCATGGCTATTACAACAGAGTAGAAGCAAATGATGACTTTATCAGTTTTGTTAACTTTTTCATTTTATTCATTGTTAGCACAGCCTGCAATGTAAACGTGATGTAGTGAAAGGAAGAAAGAAGTTTTGTGCAAGTCTAATAACTTTGGCTAGGAACCTAACTTCCCCCAGGCAATCGCACAGCAGAAATAAATGCAATGGGGCAGAAATAAAGGCAGGCAGGTCAGCATTAGGATGGAGCAGAAAGAAGGGTATCAGGGTTTGTTAACTATAAATGCCTGCTGCAAGTTCCACTGAAAGGATGGAGAGGCAGAGTAACATCACCACAGAGAATAACAGCAGCCACGACAACGGAGGGACAGAGCAGGGCAGGATCCCTCCCCATGATCCAATCATTTAGGTAATGCCAGGGCTGGATTTAACAGTGGTGGGGCTGGAGATATGCATACACACAGCCTCACACCTCCAACAGCATGTGATCCAGACAGCACTGTCAACGGGTGTAGGGCAGTGATAGTCTGTATCTTTTAAGCTTGTTGATTCAGAGCCTGTTTGAGCTTGTGCTATCAACAGAAATACAAAATTATCAGACTATGGGAAAAGCTAACCAGAAGGATGATGACTTTCACAGCAGGAAAATTCAGCATAACCACCTTCTATTGGAGTATAGCTTCTATTAAAGTCTAAGTCTGTATTTTTCTGGAGAAATAGTCTGCAATATATGATCATTACTCCTCTGGAAAAAAAATAGTTTTCCTTGTAACAATGAATATCTTGCATTTCAACTGTGCCTATGAAAAACCAAAATATTATTGAATGAACATATAGAGGAGTTATATTGACTGGCATAAAAAACACACTAAAAGCCTGAAATATGATTTAAAATAAAGGACATGGAAATATTTAAACATTCCAAAGGTTGGGAAATTTGCCATGTACATCAGTAATCTGTCTGAATGTTAACACTACAGACTGCAGCTAATTTCAAAGGAAAAGCATTTCCAATATGTGTTCCAAACATAACAATTTGTGAATTAAATTGAAGATATATGATAGAGATAAGCAGGTAGAATACATATGATGTAGTTAAAAAAAGAAAACAGAAACACTTTGAATTTTTATTCATTGTATTACTTCAAGAGAATTGCCACTAATCTGTCCACAACATTTAACAGTCTTGATAATTTTAGGAAACAAAGCCCATCTTTTAAAATATTTAAAATAATTCTACAATCTTGTCAGAACCTGCAACTTTGGTATTAATAATCAGTGTTTGCAGAAATGCCTTAGATGAACCTGCATGGCACACAGATGGCAAGTCATTTACATGAGAAAAATGAGAACTGGCCCATCTATGGATCCCTAGAGGGTGCCATGACCCATTAGCAGAGGAAAGGCGACCTTTACTGAATAATAATTGAGAACTATTACTAAGATAATTACAAAACCAATTGACTGCCAGAAGGCCTAGACCTTGGATCCTCAATTTATATAGCAAATGCTCATGATCTGCACAGAAAAAAAAAATGCGCTTAGGGTTCACAAACACCATAACCTCAACATCTGCCTGCCATCTAAAGATAATGATCTGGTATTAATTAATTTGAACAGTGCAGTCATTGCAGAGGTAGACTGCATCACAAATCAGACACTTAACATAACCTGAAGTTATCATGTTTTTGTCCAGCCTGTATTAACAAGCGGAATAGTATAAGGTAAATTAAACTGTTGCAGGTCACAACATGAAAATGAATTAACTTAATTCTCTTTAACAGGGAGCATAATTGCAACTCTGCACTGGATGTGGTACTGGTAAATATGATAAAAGCTCCTCTTAAAAGCGTTTTGCAAATGCTCCTATCACAACATTTCCTAATGCATACACCTTCAACAGCTTTTTCAGATTCATTCCTCTACAAGAAGGAGGAGAGAGAAGTTATTGGCCTTTGAACAAGAACTTTTTAATGTGTGGGGTTTTTTGTTGTTTGTTTGCTTTCCACAGAGGAGGTTCTGGGAACAAAACTATTAATAGGTATCTGTTGTAAGATACCACTAGACCTCTGTAGGTGAAATTCTGGACAGCACTAAAAATCAATGAAAAATTCCCCTGAGCTTCTCCCATGTCTTCTTCAGGGATACGATATATAAGAAATACAGCCAGCATGTCATAAGTGTTGCTGACTGGATTTGCAAAATTATCCTTCCTTACACGTGCAGGATATTTTGAAGAAGATTTCAAAAGCAGAATGATCTAATGACTTAGTGCCAAGTTTCATACCTGGGAACTGATATTTAGGAATGTAGAACATCAGAAATACCTGGCACTCTAAAAAATCATAGCTAGCCTTCCTCCTTAAGAAGGAAACAGCTGAAATTACTGTGAGAAAAATGGTTTGGATAAAATGTTCCTTTACCTAAAACCTGCTTCTTGATTTTTAACTCCACTACTGAGTCCCATAGTTGGGATTATTTGAGGACTCTCCACTAAAAGGAGTGTTACAGGTAGTCATTCTTCAAGGGAGACAATTTAAGTCGCAGCATGAAATTTATATGAAATTCAATTCACATTTGAGACCTGTAGTAAAAAGGACCTGCCAACACTGACAGAACACTTGTTCTGCATGACAGAAATGCTAATAGAGACCATTTCTTACCCAAGAAGTACCTATATAATAGGATGTGGTGGAAAGAGGAGATAATGCATTCAATTTACAACAAGATGCACAAGCTAGGATTCAAAATTATGAAGAGTTTAAAAAATTAACTGCATTCTCAAGTGAACTGTCTACCCTCAGATTCAAACGTGCAAGCCAACTGGACCTGAGAACACTGTAACTCTTGCACTGAATCTCAGGCATCCCACCAGCTGGCAGGTCAAACCCACCACTCAGTCGACAGCCAGTTGAATATGAGCCGGCAGTGTGCCCAGGTGGCCAAGAGGGCCAATAGCATCCTGGCTTGTATCAAAAATAGCGTGGCCAGCAGGAGTAGGGAAGTGATTGTCTCCCTGTACTCGGCACTGGTGAGGCCGCACCTCAAATGCTGTGTTCAGTTTTGGGCCCCTCACTACAAGACAGACATTGAGGGGCTGGAGCGTGTCCAGAGAAGGGCAACGAAGCTGGGGAAGGGTCTGGAGCACAAGGCTGATGGGGAGCGGCTGAGGGAACTGGGGCTGTTTAGCCTGGAGAAAAGGAGGCTGAGGGGAGACCTTATTGCTCTCTACAACTACCTGAAAGGAGGTTGTAGAAAGGTGGGTGTTGGTCTCTTCTCCCAAGTAACAAGCCATAGGACAAGAGGAAATGGCCTCAAGTTGTGCCAGGGTTGATTTAGATTGGATATTAGGGAAAATCTCTTCACTGAAAGGGTTATCAAGCATTGGAACAGGCTGCCCAGGGAAGTGGTTGAGTCATCATCCCTGGAGGTATTTGAAAGATGTGTAGACGTGGCACTTAGGGACATGGTTTAGTGGTGCAATTGGCAGTGTTAGGTTAACAGTTGGACTAGATGATCTTAAAGGTCCTTTCCAACCTAAATGATTCTATGATTCTAAAATGGATTGGGTTGGGCTTGAAGGTTTAGATCAGTCAGGATTGATAGGTTCATTTCTTTTACAACTCTGCCTTCCAAAGAAAAGGTTTCTGGGGGAAGTAAAAGCACTGCTGGTCTTTCTGTGAGAAATCCCTGCTCTTCCCATTGTCCTGGCTGCAACAAAATCTAGGTCAGAAGCAATGAGAGCATGGAAGTAAGGCTGATAGCAATATTGACTATAAAAAGGTCTTTACGGACAGACAAGAGTTGGGAAAAGCCAATTGTCAACAGTCTGCCCATGTTTAAGTTTGGATTAACGAAAGCACTGCGTTCTCAACACCTGTCATAATAGGTTAGACAGGAAAGTTTTATGCTGGTATACTTAGTTTGTTTACAAAGACCATAGCTTAGAAGGCAGCATAATTTTCTTAAAGATCTTTAACAATTTATTCCAGTGAACAGTCTACAGCCACGGTCATTTATTATATTTTTCTCCTGACCTGATATTAATAAAATCTGGAAAAAATCCAACCCTGAATGAATATATCTTCTGGGAGAAAGGACTTCAGTGGCAATCAGAAATAGGAAAAATATAAATACCCAATGAGATAAATACCCAAGTGAATCAAAACAAAATGTACTTGAAAGAGTGGAATCGCTTGCACCCTGGTAATAAGAGCTGAGGAAGATGAATACAGCAAGGCAGAACAAGGAAGAGTGGGGATTATGGCAGAGTAGGTGCACACATTCTTGTATTAAATCAATGATATAACAGCAGCTGACACTTCTCAGAAAATAATCCTCTAAGTTCCTCGATAGGTCATTTTGGACATGGTTAGTGTATGGCTTAACCCCACCGCACCAATTCTCCTGATCACTCTCGCTGTCATACGTCTGATACAATCTCAGTCCAATTTCTGACTTGCTCAGACAGAACATGGAAACTTGAAATCAAAACATGCACAGTGTCATTGGAATCAAGAAAGCACCTTGCTCTGAGAGTAGAGCTATTGCAACTCTCTGGTGGCACCTTCTACCCAGTGCTTTGTGGGGAATCCCTCCATGGAGATTCACACTAAGCACAATCCATTCTTTGTGGATTACACCTTTGTGCTGTAATGCATCCTGGGAAGGTTTTCTTTTTAAAATTTTCTGGCAATCACCCTATTTCCATCAATAATCCCTGCAATATAACATTTTCAAGCAGTATTTCCTCAAGAGATTTAAGCTGTAGGATGGCACTTATGCAGCTTTGGACTGTTGTAATTGTAGTAGAGATCAACAAAATTGGATGCTGTTCTGTCATCCTTGCCTGGGCTCCTAGTGCTAATCAGGAATTGGAAATTGCACATTCAGATGGATTTAGAGACATATAGTATGTGACAATTCCGCAAGCAGTAAAGAACATTGTTTTGAATTCTTAAAGGTTAGTGATGCAAGCTGCAGTGACTAAAATTTTTTGAGCCCTGAAAGAAAACCAATTAGGGATAGGAAACAAACACATTCCAGTAATGTAATCTATATTTTCATACATTTAAGGCCAGGAGAAGAGATTAGTTCACCTACACTGAGTTTTTGTTTCACAGATACTTACATTCCATCCAATTACCTCTGATATTGAGCACCCATAACTTGTGCTCAGCCAAAAAATAACTTTCAGAAAGTAGATAGATGGTATCTGAAAGCCTCCAGAGATGACGTCTACCATTTTCTACTGCAATGTAGCCTGTTCCGAAGTTTAATTACCATCTCTGTGAAACAGAGAGAAAAAAGCAACAGCATGTGCTTTATTTCTAATTTGAAATTGCCTTGCTTTAGCTCCCAGCTACTGGTTCTTGCTACATGTTTCTTTGGTAGATTAAAGAACACTGTAGTATTTCATATTTTCTTCGCAGAAAGGTGTTTATACAGGCTTAACTTTCTTTTTTATAAGCTCAACAGAAATCTCCCACTGGAATGCATTTTCTCTGCCCTCCAAAACCTTCTTGTACCTCTACTTTGTACATATCCCGTTTTTTTTCCTGAAGCACAGATAGCAGGAACATTCCCAATATTCTACTACTCATCTGTAACAGTTAGAGACTTTAAAATCACCATACTACTTTAAATTCTGTTTCTACCCAGAACCTTAGTGGAATCTTTACCATAGTGAAAACTGAGCAAATTTTGCCATTGAAATCATGAGGGAAAAGAGATGAGGCGTTAAACGCAAGCAAATGTACTTAAGGAAGCAAAAATAATAGGTCAGATTTAGAGCCCAATAGGCTAACCGGCAGAGTGAGCTGTATAAGCAACCCACACATTACAATTTTTTTCCATAGTACTGGAAAAAAACATTGACTTCTTACATAAAAAGCATGCATAGATTTCCAACAAATCATATTTTGGAAAGATCTAGCACAGGAAGAGGAAAAAGACAACTCAGTTTAACTTATTACAGCAATGATGGAACTTTGGTTTTGCATTTGCTATTATGGTAATGATGGTATCTTTCTAATATCCCAGGCATCGAATGGATGACTAAATAAATATACTGTTCCCCAACAGCCTAATATAGACTTTGAAGGTGACCACAGCACTGACAATCAATTAATCATTTACTAATACCCATTAAAAACATGAACAGTTCAGCTTTTTCTCCTGCTAGCCACCATAAATGGTTAAAAAGTAAAATTACTGGGAGGAAAGGTAGGGAATTCATAGAGGTGGAACAAATTCAGAAGCTTATGAAATCACAGCTTAATTTTGATGGAATACAGCCAATTAAATAAACATCATATAAACACAAAAAACAATGCAGGTTACAAATCTTGTTAGCTATGAATATGCTTACACGTTTGATAAGATGACCTTGGTTTGTATGACACAAACTGGGCACCAGATGGACAACAGCCTGAGGGAATTATTTTTTTCTGCAAAAGTACCAATATTCAAGTTAATTTACATACTTACATTCTCTTGTTCTCCTTCTTATGAATTTATACTAGCATAAGTTTTCCTTTATTTTTCATAATCACCTTCTTCCTTGAGCATCCTTATGCTTATTGGTTTGTTATATGGGTCTCTATCTGTGCAATGGCCGGTGTTTCTATGATTTCCGTGGATTTATTATTCTTACAAGAATCAGCTTTAGTTCTGCAACTTTCATGATTCAATTCTGCTAGAAATCTTAAATATCTCTATATATTTCTTATGGATCTTATCAGTCACAGTCCACAATTTTAATTCTGAGGTTATAAAAAATAAAGTGATGTGTGACATGCAAACATTTCACTTACAAAATATTATTAAAAGATCCTTAGTCTATTTTTATAACCTGTAACTGCACTTGTAGCTAAGCACAGTGGCCAGTCAAAACTTAAATGCTTGTTTTTATCCCTAGCATAGCCAATAACATCATTATAACATAATTGTTTAGGTGAAAGCAAACTGGGCCAAATCTAGCATCTCCCCAAATCTGGCTCAGATAAACAAACCAACCCGTAAGAATTAGGGATCACTTCAGGCTGTGTTCAGAACACTATCAAAGTTCAAACACTACCTCACAGACAGTCTGCTGCTATGAGATGCTGTATTTGGTGCAAATCATTTTCTGCACATCCAAATACACAGAGTCTACATGAGTGTAGCCCAAGTATCTTTTATAAGCTAGGAGCAACTGGGAGATGCTGAAGGTGAGGAAATTGAAGTTTTAGCAATAGCATAGATACAGTATGAAATATAACCTTTCATTTAAGATAATAAAATCATGTTCAGAAAAAAACCATACTGAAAAAGGTGACTAAAAAGGCAGAAGTTCTGGCAATTTCAAGTAATGTGCAAATTTAATTTGTTCATTTGTTCAGGTGTACAGTAAAAGAAAGGATCATCACCATGCCAACCCTAGGGCAACTGTCTCATTCTTCTCAGGGTGCTTTGGAAACCTGTTTCCATGAAGAAACTGTGACTCGCTTTGTCATTGCAATTTTTATGCCTTTGCTGTATAAAAATACTGATTTTAGTGATTGTTCATATGACAGTGTGAGCTTTTTGAAATCAATCTTTTCTTATGAAATCCAGTAACAGCTTTCCCCAGTGGGCATATTTAATTTTACCAAATCCCACATCATTTGAAGCTTATTTCTGTCCACATACAAAGCCTAACAAAGACAAATTTCTTATTTTGTGTTCTGATTTGTGTATTGAGACCATGTCTCTCCTTTGACAAAAGAAGTGAAAACAGAAGTAGGGTATGTCAGCAAGTCCCTTTTTTTTCTTTTTTTCTTCATTAAATTGACCCCCAAAACTGCCTAAGTACTATAACAGCTTGTACAGATTCAGTCAATAAAACCTGAACTAAAGAGTTAATTTGTATTAAGTACTAAGAAAAAAAGTATATATTTCAAAAACACCAATACGAAGCACCTGCAAGCTCCGATGTTTTTGTTGTTTGTTTGCACATCTGCAGAGAGTATTCAAGTGCTGAGATGAGCTGCTGCACTTGCTCAGGGAACAGCTGTCCTGCATGCATTCATATTTCTGGGGAATAAAATATGCATTCACATAGTAGTGGACCTATCAATGCTGAGTAACCTGCACTCAACAGCTGGAGAGCCATGGCTCTGAACTATAAAGACGGAGAAACCACTGGTAATTAATGTTTGTCTTTAGGCAATAGCTGAGGCAAATAGAGCCTTGTATCATCATACTTCCCAGGTACTGTAACAGCAAAAGGAATCACCTGCCACTGGCTCACAGTGCAATGGTTTCCCACCTCTTTCAGCTTTCCCTTGACTTCTGCACCACTGAACAGCCCTGAGATAAGGCTGATCGTGCAGGAGCTTGCTTTTTCCCTAGGAAACCCCTGGTTTAAAAACGATGCAGCTAGTCTTTGTTCAGTTTATGGCAAAAAGAAATGTCTATAGGGTGCAATACCTCCAACAACTATAAAAAGCAAAAATTAGATGTTTTTACTTGCATTTCAAATTATATGTATTGGATCAGACTGTGGTATTGGTTACCATTTGATTCCTGCAAGAACGCAGTTGCAAGGTAGTTAATATTGACTGATTTTTTTCAGTAACATCTCATTTCACAGTTTCTGAGCATGAAATCAAGCCATTACACAAAATAAAAGATCTGATGATAAAACTCACTTAAAACAGCCTTCTGTCTTATACAACCAACTGTCGAAATTAATTAAGTAAACTACACAACTTTTGACAGAACAGGTTGGTGGCCTCTCAAATTCTGATTCTAGCATGCACAGCCAGAAGTAGATTTCAGCAACCTGCTCTGCTGCTTGGATGCAGCAGTAAGTCCCTAGTACCAACATGAGGTAGAAAGCACCAGGCTTGATGCTCTTGTGATGGGATTTAACATGAAAGGAAAGCTCTCAGGTACTTCTGGTTGCTATGAAACCATTGACATTTTCTGTTGGAAAGTAATTTGTCCTCAGTATAGTACTAAATTAGAAAGTAAGTAAGTGGTATGTCTGCAATATTGAGGACACTAATTACTTTTGAATGGAAGATAACACTACCTGAGCAGACCACTTTATGCTAGTCATGACTGGAAAAGCTTAATGTTGCATCTCTTATAGTCTAACAGCAATACTAAGACAGCCACTCTGGGGCAGGAACTCGATGTGCAGTAAAGCTGCCTACCTTGCATCCATGCCGTTTTTCACCAAATGAGAATCTGGCCCAGAAATGTTATTAAGCACCACCGTGTAAATTATGCAGTAGTGAAACACAGACTTCAATGAGCTTCCAAGCACCCAGCTAGGTAAGATTGTGAGGTTTCTCAGAAATACTTTGGGTCCACTACTGCTCGCTACTTCACCAGCAGGAAAGCAGCAGGCTGACAGGTAAATGAGGCAGGAAGCTGAGCAGAGCCTTCGGGTCAGACCGGAGTGCTTCTGGGGCTGAGCTGAGGAAGCTTCGTTCCAAGTTCACCCTAAAGCCAATACCATCAGCATAGAAATGGCTTTCAAAAAGAAACTCGATAGTCCAGCATGAGGACAATCACTCCCTTAACAAAAGTATTATTTTATTTGCGTATTCCTCTATAATAAGCTAATAACTTCCACTACAACTAGCAGTTCAGGTCACAAACCTGAGTGTAAGAATGATCCTTTCCCCAAATTAGTTATTGGCTGCTTGGGTCTCAGAGCAAAATTAAGTGATAGAGGTAATCAGGATAAACAATTAGATACTAAGATTTCCTGTGAGCAACAGGGCAGCAAGATGTGTTCGGACATTAAGAACTGCACAGTTGAATATTATTGGGTCATAAATATAACAGGACAGCATGATTTTGAAAGCTTTCTTGTTTTTATATGAATAATAATCTAGTACGTTCTTTTGTATTTCTTTCCTTTGTGCATTGAATTTGGTGTGTATACTTCCACATGAATAATGCAATATAGCAAAATTGATAGCACAGTTCTTTTGTTAAAGCAGTTATGAAATGAGAAAACAAAACCTACAAGGAAAAGTTATGAAAAAAACCAGCATTTCTCTAACAATAAAAAGATGAAGTTGCCTGGCCGTTTACATTTGTCTTCTGTGTCATGAATATTAGATCAGATTCTTTATATTAATCCATTGATAGTTCCGTAAGGCAACTCATTTGTGATAAACTCTGTCAGGACTGCTGTAAATAAAAAAAAGATTTATGAATTAATTTTCATACGTAAATGACAAAATCCTCTGATACATTTGAAATATCTGCCTCGCAGTTAAAATAGACATATATATGCATGCATGCATACGTATTCATTTAACATTCAGATCAGCCTATTCTTTTAGAACATATCTTAATGTCAACTGCCTTTTTCTGTAGGAAAGAACAGTAAACTACGAACATAATTGGCATTGAGGACATATTATAAATGAAAGAAATGGACAATCTGTGATCTGGGAAGTGTGCTGGACTAAAGGTGTAGCGGGTTTTATTTCAAAAGCATTTTTGTTTTCAAGTATCAATGGGTTGTGTACATGCCAGTGTGCTGTAAAAACACAGATATCTACAACTCATTATTATTATTATTACTTGAATTGTCTTTATAGCTACAAGTCTCAGACATGAACCTATTAGGCTAAACATAGCACAAAAGCTTAAGCTCTAAATACGTCTTCATTTGAAGCTTAGGTGGATAATTCAGCACAGCCCTGAATATCTGTGTAAAGCCAAAAGTACCACTAAACTCCACATTTTCTGGCAGCAGTAAATCACAGAGCTGGTTCAACCCCTCCATTTCCTTTCCTTTGCCAGTGAGACAGGGACTGCAATGGGCCTGCCAGGACTGTCACTGCCATACAGCCAGCACATGGGCAAAGAGCTGTAATGAAATTTTTCTTCATTTCCCTTGTACCACAGCAGTGACCTGCATACCAGTGCATCCATGCTCACACTCCAGAAGTGCAGCATCTCCCTCTTGTTCTGCATCTTTAAGGCATTTTACAAAGAAAACTCAGAATCATTCTTTTTATTTTACAGATGGGAAAACCAAAGTACAAAACATGTTGTGACTTCCTCCAGAGGGATAAATGTCTATTCTTTTTAATAGACCATTAGCTAATATAATACAAGCTTGCATAGCCCCTTGACATGAGCATTTTTAGGTTCTACAAGTGAAAGACAGAATTAACCAGTTCATTACTAGACAGAAAATGAGGCAGGCACGATACCCATGAGGTTTAGTTCTGGATTATCTTCTTCCAATTAATTTATCTGTATGGCACTTCATTGTATGCTCTGTTTATGGTGTGCTATTTGATGTAGTGTGTAAGCTCCCTGGAGCAGGATCTGTAAAGTGTGGTACCATCCACAGTAACTAGTGATTTATTCATAAAAATCACAGATTTAAAAAAATATGCAATATCCTGCGAGAAGAAATAAAACAGATTGAACTCCATAATCTGCTGTGCTCTTAAACCTCATTGTCTGGGACCTGAATAACTTCCAAAAGTACACGAAGCAGTTTAGCTACCCTTTCTGGTCTGTAGCGTGTCCTCACATTCTTTACACAAGGACACACTTTGTGCTGTGAAGTAGTTTGTTCTGACAGTGTTCTGACTTAGTTTTTACATACCTATAACCTGTTGCTTAGTGTAGAGGGGTCAGGTTGAAGGCCAGCATGGTAATGGGATTTGTAATTCTTAAAGGATCTTACTCTATAGTATGAAATTGAGCTTCACAATACTCCTGCTTAGCAATCTGCAGTCATACACCAGAAAGTCTAGTAATACCCAAGAGTGATGTAAACCAACTTGATCTGCACTAATTCTGGGGTTGCACTTATTGATGTAGTAGCTATGTATTCTTTTAAATAACAGCATAACACCCCTGTTATGTTCTACTGAAGATCAGAAATACTCTTGTACGTGAAGAGAAAGCAATAGATGCACTTAATTAAAAATTTTCTTAAATAAGCAAGCCAACATAAAAACTAATAGTTGAGGTAAACTTTTTCCCATTCAAATACAGAGTTTAGTTATACCAATTAAATTCAAGTATACTTCTTTTCTATACAAACTTGGTATTTTATATTAACTTGACTGTATCCTGAAGCCAGACTAGAAATCTATCAATTAATGCATTTGTCATGTGTTTACAAAATACACACCCCCAAGCTTATTTGGATTATACTAATGCCTTTTAAGGTTATACAGAAATGTGGCATGTGTAGGCAGAGACATATTGACAATCCATGTCTGGGAGCATTTAAAATAAATAAGAAAAGGAAAAGATAAGTACAGAGAAGGAGTTTGTATGTCCAAGTTCATGCAGCATGTCAGGGAGCTGATCTGTCCTCCACTATCCTATATAGTGAACTATTCATTATCTCTTAGGACTAACAACACAAACAAGTATATCATGATTTCTCATTATAGTCTCGGAGAGACTTTGCCAACTGTGATTTCACATTCTTTTGATCTGAAATATATTAGGTTTTTTTTAGTCGTAAAGCATGCTTTACTGAAATTATAGATCTCCTGTTTATTTATTTACCTCATTATTCATTTACTTATGTTACTATTTTTCCTGTTAGTTTGACTTACATTAATAATATTACTATAAAATTGTTCAACCCCATTGTACCAAACCCTTCCTGTCAAAACCTACTCTTGCAGTTGGTTTTGAAAACTGGGTAAGAAAATGTTAGCTCAAATCAAAATGCTCCACAATGCAAAAGACATAAAAAACTAGTAGAGTATATGTTAACTTAATTGCTAGGCCAAGACGATGAGGCGTGCAAAATCATAACCTCTTAACAGACATTAATAAGGAAAACCACCAATGCATACAACAAATAATAAAATACACATTGATACACTAGTGACTTTGTGTTATCAGAAAAAATGCTACAGTTTTATAAGGAAAAAAAAAATTATGAGAAAAAAAGGAAAAGCTATAATCAACTAAATATAATTTGAATAAATCTTAGTTTCTTATTTTTATAATATTGAAATATTTCTATTAGCAGCCGACCAAGAAACCAGCCACATATCTTGTTGATATCAATGAAACTATTTGGGCTATCTTCTGGTTTAGTCAACCTCAGAATGTGGCTCACCATCAACTTCAGCAGGACTTTGACAATATATTTCACAGGTGATTAAACTCAACATGTGCAATATCCTTAGGACATTATATTACCTGCAAGCAATGTCTAAGAGATGGAAGAGGAAAAAGTAAAGGCTCTAATGAGAGCTGAGCAGAGTGACCATTCACTACATCTCACTTAAGAAAGTAGTTTCATTCTGTGTTTCACTACAATGTTAAGAAATACACAAAAAAGCATATTGCTCTATTACAAAATGTATCTGTCCTCTGTTCATAACGTTATTTCTTTTGATGCTGAAGGAGCTCTAAAAGGAGCACAGAGATAGAAGGGGCTGAGAGAGCCAGAACACTTCCATTAACCTATTAACTCACAGCCCCTGAGGGCTTGTTCATCATGGTGCCTATCAAAGTGTCAGTCTTTTCTATTACTTTTTCCTTCAGAAGATGTCTGTCTATCATTGTCATGCTCTTCTAGCAGGACTATCCATCATTTTGGGTGAAGCCAAATCATTCATTTTCATGGCTGTCTCTGTTAGTGAGTCAGGAAGGAAAAAAAGTGTTTTTTTCAACAAAAGAAAAATGATGGAATTGCCCTCTTAATCATTTTCTTTTATTACTTAATCCAAAAGGTTGGGAGGAGGCTCTGCAGTTTATTATACCAGCAGTCACCGACACCATTATATTTCAGGGTGTAGCAATATGTCCTGCTTTTCAGCAGCTTATAAAACTAGCCATAAACATTAACTCCGCGCAAGAGTTTGTCATACTGTACTCCTGGCTCTCAATTCAGAGCACTAGTTGACTCATATGGTTAGTACTGTGGTACCCCTTCCAGCTGAGGTAGGCTGAGATAACTAGAAATCACAAAGGGTTGTTGTGATGAGCTGCAGCCTTGCCCTCCCGGAGCTGCGTGCTGCTGGACCGAGCATGCACTGAGGTATTGTAGATTTGCTAGGGATTTTACAAATGCCAGTTTTGCCTAAATGTTAGGCTTAGAGCACCTTGATCTACATTATTACATAGATCATTATTATGATATCAATTATGTCTTGTGAGTAGCAAGACTACACAGGACACACTCTATTTAGCAATAAAATTTGCAAAATTAAACACTTAAAGCAAAATCATCACATTGTTAACCCTCATTATCTTCAGCCATACAATAAGGTGAATGGAACAATACTAGGTGAATCTTCTAGAATTTTGGACACGATATAATTGTTTTTGACTGCTCGCTGTCCTAACACACTTTTCATTATCCCCGTAGCTACTAAAGTTACCAGAAGAATCTCCATAATGAAATATGAAAATGTTTCAGAAAATGTATTAGATATGGCAAAAAGCCCAAATTGCATGCTATACCATGTTAACATCCTGTAAAAGTCAGCCTCCAGCTCTTGAGAATTTACAAAGTTAAGTGGCTTGGGTAAAGCAAAAATTAAGAAGCTTACCTTTTTTTGCATTTGTCTTTTTGGATTACTCCAGGTTGAATAAATCCTCATCAGTTCTTTTTGTTCTATGAGTATCTTTATGTTGATGCTCTAATCACAAGAAACTGAGCTCCTATTACCAGTATTTTGTCACTGATGAGCACTTCTTACGTACATCTTCTCTTCCTCACCTCTACCTTGGCTGCCTATTTTCTTAAAAGTTTTAGCAACTTAATAACTTTGAGATCACTTCCCCCATGTTAGATTTGGTAAAAACTGACTCCATGTTCAGAATTCATTAGCCATAGATAGGCAAGCAGGTTAAAACAGATTAAAAATAGTCATGGGCAAAACACTTTAAGTGGGGTGATAATTGCAGTTGCTGTAGTCATAGGAAAAAGGTAAAGTATTATAGTAAGGAAGAAAACATCAGAAAAGTCTGACACAGTAAGGATAAACTCATCCTAAACTCAGTCTTGTGAATGCCTTGTAGCAGCATACTCTAGTACTGGGGCAAATGCTGCCTTCTATCATTGTCTGATCGAAAGACTAATGAAGGAAATGGGAATAATTCTTTTGACTTCACTAGAATTTGGATTTGGCTCCTGGGGAGAGAAAGAGATACCAGATAAGTCTACATTGTGTTTGATGTAAACTCTCACCACACTCCCAGCCAGCTGGGCACAAGTGAGCTCCAGAGCAGAGCCACAGTTAGCATGGCACAGAGCCCAGGCTAATAAGGCCTGCTGAAAGGCAGAGTATATTATCTTGAGCTCAGAACTGTACTGCTGCAGCCATAAGGCTCTTGGCCAGCTTGGCACTTCAACCGAATAAACATCACATCTGCGTGGCAAAGGGCTCCAACATCTGCCTGAAAAATCCCACATAAATACACTCATTGCTGAGCAGCTACAATCATGGCATATTCCTTACGATCTAAAATGTGACTGCACTACAAAAGCCCCTAAATATTTGTACAGAGCTAGAGCTCAAGAAATAATTACTTGGCTAATTCTTGATAGTATGGAGATGATGTCTTATTACTCTGCAATGTCAATTGCTTAAGTACTACTAAAGACACTTCAGAAACATTGAGTGTCTTCTCACAATCACACTCCCAAGAGCCATATCTGTCAGCGATGTCCGCAAGTGGTTTCAGGGTAATTGTGCTAACTTAATAAAACCTTATGTCAAATTCCACAGAACCCTTGAAAATCAACTGGTACTTTTAAAATGTAAAATTAGAATCTTTGGATTGATACTTGTACTTTTCAGCTTCACAGGTTTCTTTCCCTGCCCAAGAAAGTGTATGTTCAATCTGATGGATGTTCATTCTATAGCATTATTACAGTATCCATAATGATTCTTATTTTGAAGGTGCTGATTATACAGACTGTGATGTGAGAGTCCTGATCCCTTCACATTCCTTTGAGTGGATGGTATGGAGGTTTATTTTTCTACAGACATCCACTGGTACCTGAAAATATCCATCCTATGCTTTTGAACCCAATGAACACCATAAATCTGCAGTTTACTACCAGGTATTTTCCAGGAGGAAGATCATTGATTGCTGTCTTGCTTCTGGAATATGCTTTCATTTTCTATTGCTCTATCAACTGCAAATTTTTGTCTTGGTAATTGGATATTTGGACATCAATATGCTAAGACTGGGTGTTAGTTAATTTTTCTCTCCAGTGCATAATATGGTCTTCCAATATGAATTCAGTTAAAAGATTCTGAGCTAATACACACATTCCAAAGAATCCATTAATATTCAGGAGTCTACTGTAGAGTTTGTTCTCCACAATCCTCCCTTTGCTAATAAATATTTGATTATTTTTTTTTTAATATATTGTGGGAACATTTGGAATGCTTCTTCTGAGGCTTTCAAAATTCCTTATGTTTTCCTTACTTTTACCCACGTAGATCTCAGTAATATCTACATAGTAAAGAGTTCACCAAATTAATTATCCAGTTTTGGTATTACAATCAAGGACAATAAGGCAAAACACTACAGAAGTTAGGTTAAATACACCTGCATTCACTCAGCAGGTGAACCGTGCCACTGACAAGCAGCAGAAAGTGAAGATTCACCTAAATTCTCCAAAATTATTGCCAATCCTGTCTAAAAAAGTGTAATTCCCAGCTCTGACTTTGGGTTGACAATCTCAGAAACAGGGTTCTACCACAAGGTACTAGGATCTGTCCTGCTCTTAGGTAATATATTAACAAAATTCGTAAGAGTAGTAATTTGTGCTCACTGATATGTAAAAAGCAGAAACAGTTTGGGATAAATGCTAGGTGAAGTGATAATATATATACCCAACCTGGCCCACATAGTCACTTCCAGTGTCTGTGCATAGGATTTTCCCACAGTTCTGGTTCCAGCCTCTGCACACTCAGGGGCAGCTCAGATCTATCCACAGTTACCTTACATGCATGACATGTGCAACAAATTCCATTCTGCTCTTGACCTTTAGCCTCATATCAAGAAAGAGACAGACCAGCTCTTCTAGAAATATCATTTTCAATTTTTCTTGTCAGTGAAGTAGTAGATATTGGACTGCAACCAGGATAAATGTTAGGAAATTAGTTAGGAAATGAATCCCAAACATTTTCATATGTACTTTTCAGTTCTCTTCAAAATGGGGGCGGGGTGGGGGGGAGAATCTTAACGAAAGCTGCCTTGAGTCAGGGTCATATATTAGGCCACACATTTGGAGGACACTAAGTCAACCCTGCAGCGCTATGATTCTACAGCACCTTGAGAAAATCAGCTGCTCATCAAGAAGGAATTCCCATCTGCAGCCACAGCAGAACAGAAAAGTGTTATGCACGGATTTACCAGCCACATGTCCCACACATAAGAAGATCACAGATGCTACAGTTCCAACCAAATATAGGTGTTACAGGTATTTGCTGCTACAGAGAAAAACAAAACTTATATTAAAACAGACAAAAAAGGCCAATAAGGAAAGTATTAGACTCAAGCAAAACCAGCAATGATGATAAAAATGGATGCAGGCTCTGATTTTCTGGATTAATTCAGTGGTTTCTATAACCCAGGAAAAAAAGTTGCAATTAATGAATAGTTTCAAAAGGCACTTTCTCTATAAAGAAAACTAGTGGTTTTTAACTACAGTTCATAAAGACAAGGGACTATATTCATTCACTCATCTTTTGAAACCACTGGTTAGAGTGAGAGCAGGGATGGATATGACCAGAAGGGTCTAACTAACTTAAATAATAGTTAAAAGAAATCAAAACTTACTTCCCCTAAGTAGAAGAGAAGTCTTTTCCTTTGTGACGCCCCTTATTCTAAGTGCAGATTCAGTCAAGTTCATGAACAACCAGCGGCTTAAATAGCAAACTTTTTCTTTAATTGTTAGTACAAACTCAGTGCTTCACTGCCAGAAATTTAATTACAATTAGAGACAACATTAACGGAACATCGTTTTTCTTCTTTGCTTTTCTAAAAAGATCTAATAAAGTAAGCAGAACCTGTATTTTACAAATATGCCTAAAACAGAGTTTGCCCCTTAGGCCTGATCAAAAAATGAGGAGACATGATCCTCTCTCTCACCACCATCTCAACCCATCCCTCAAAAGGGCTAGATTAAAAAATGGAAATCAGAGGAAACACTGCTCTGAGCCGTAAGCCTCATCCTCTTATACCCTGCCTTAGGTGATACAGGGCCATGTATATCCCCCTTTTTCAGGTCTGACAAAATGTAACAGCCTCTGTAGAAACTGATGGCCTCATCGATAGGTCTCTGAGAGAGGGAGAAGGTAATGTTTTCTCCTGCCTTTAATTTATCAGCCCGAGAAGCAGTAATCAGGATACAGCACCAGCACAAGTAAATTTCTAGCGCTTATGTAAACGAGAGGAACAATTATTGAACAGGCTGTAAAGAGTTTATAAAAGCACAATCAGAACAATTAAATGCCTGATCTGGCACGCAGGATGTGGTATCAGTACGCACTTATCACTGCACACCTGAGCAACCACGCTCCCATCTTTGACAAATTACCCTTCACTAAGCAGTGACAACATTTGACCTGTCATGCTGACAATGGGGGCTGGAAAATTATGTCCCGGGGAATGTCACCTTCTGAATAGACTGTGAAAAATCTCTATAAAAATTAAGGGAAGGGGGGACACCTCTGCAAGAACTGTGTTCTTTCAGCTTCTCTAAAGCAAATTAGAGCTCATGCTCCCTGCCTGCAAGGGAGTTTTGCTCTTCTGTTTCAAAGTTCTTCTGTGTTAGTCTCAAAAGCGTAGTTCTTTGAAGAAGGCTCTAAAACATTGCCCTTTTAAAAGTGAAAATATAAAGCTCTATATTAAATTATTTTCAACCAAAACCCCATCTTAGCATAGTCTTTTCCTTCTCACCATCACATTCTACTTTCTCCTTAATAGCATCTGGTTTTATTTCTTTTACCCTGCTTTAAACTATTTTATTTCTAGAGTGTTGCTATACAGTAATCCTAGATATATTTTACTGTCATTCATTTTTACTACATCATATAACACTCTACAAAATCATTTTATACAACACTTGTGTGTATCTACATATAATACTTAGATTGCATTTTCCCTCTCATTTTGTATTCTGCCTTCAGCACTGTGCAATGCACAGTGATTGTCAACGGGAGGATTTCCAGTGACTTCACTGAGAGCTGGATAATGCCTTTCACTGCTGGGTATGAGCTTTACTTTGGTATTTTACCTAACTCTACAGAATTTAATTTAAAAAACCCCAACAACAAGCGAACTCCCTCTATTCTTCAAGTAAGGTGTAATTTTTCTTCTTTAAAAGAATAGATTTACTTTCTCTGTTGTTAAGGTTGTGCTGATGGCAAGGGAGGATTAAAAAAAAAAATAGCCACCTTTCATCCCACCACCCTCCCACTCATTTTATAATCAGGTAGCAACAATTGTAAATTTCTGTCATTTTTCAAGTAACAAAGGATAACATCCTAGAACAGCAAATTCTGGGAACTATTTAGTTAGTTCCAGTTGTGATAGCTCTTGTTTTAAATTTTGGAGACCTCTAGTTTAATAATCATTGACAAACAAGGCCTGGTCTTTTTGATCACTATATAATGCATGTCTGTAGAAGAATCTGTGTATCTGTATGTATACACTGATGGGTGTGTGCATGCACTGACATATTTATATGCACATCCATTTATACATTTTTATCCTAGTCTCACAAAAATTTAAACTGTTTGTATTGTGCTATTACTTCTTTTCACTTGTTCAAAAAAGCAGTAAAAAATAGTTGCCAAAATAGTTTACAATAAAAGAAGGAGATGCAATAACTACAGCAATCACCTAAGCTGGGACCAGCTTTTTAACAAATAAAAAGGTAGACTATTTTCAGACTTCGCTGGTCCTATAAGTATGACTTACAGCTAAGAACATTTTCTAGCTGTCAGACTTCAACCTGTTATTTGCTACTGTGGAGAATTTTTCTGTCAGCCTCCCAGTGTGCTTTTCAGGGGGCTACTAAAGGAAGGTGGAACGGGAGGTAAGACAGATCCTTACCTTTGTAAAATAAGTTATTTTTCATAATTCTAAAATAAAAATTCACCCCAGGATAGACACTTAGTTGTCTCCACCTCAACTGCAGTTGAAAATTAGGCAGTTGTGTGCCAGCAATACCCTAACATTGTAAAGTCGCTGTAAAAAACAGATTAATGGACTTGATATGTAAAGACTTACAAAAATCCTGATATATGCACTTTTTTGTTGGTGACGAGCCAGCTGTGACTGCAGTGACAAAAGCAAATATAGAAGGTGGAGAGGAAGGGTAGATCTGCTTCCTGTGATCAGAAGGACCGAGCCACTATCAGAAACAAAAACCAGAAGAACTAGCTGCAGTCTAACCTCAGTGTGTCACGTCGTATTGTACAAAGAGTATGTATTTCTATGGAAGAATGGTATGTAACCTAGGAGCGGTGTGGGAAAAAATAAACAAACACCAGGATTTGACAACTCACAAGGGCATGGCAGGAGGGAGAGGATCAGTAACAGATGGTCTTTGCACTGATGAGCTGGTGGTGGGAGCAGCATCTAGGTGTGTTAGAGCTGAAATATAGCTACCTTGCAGGTAGACAAGAGGAAAAAAAAAAGTGTGTCTAATGGTCTTTGCCTTATCTTCTTCTTCCAATCAACCTCTATATTTCACACACACTTTTCACAGCAGCACATCCTTCTGCTGCAGCTCAACAGATTAAAAAAAAAAAAATCCCTATATAAAGTAAGCAATAGAGCAGTAACACTACTATGACTAGACCTCCATGCCACCTAACAGCACACGTCGACACAGAGCCAGTGCACAGGAACATCTGTGTCTTTCGCAACACTTTACACAGGGAGGGGCAAGAAGCAGCTCCGCTAACAGAGCGGGGCTCTGGGCATGCTTAGCTTTTTGCTTCTTGAAACAGGGACCTCTAGCCATAAAAGAGATCACTTTCTGCCTTGCAGTCATGCAGGGTCAGATGAGGATAACTCATTCATATCTATTAGTACTCTCCTACTTCAAGGACTGCTAGAGAAAACAAGTAGACCAGGTTGAAAGCAAGATACTCGTGTGGGTCCTGTGCATCCACTGTGATTTAGCCTGCAAACCAAATACAAAACACTGCAAAGGGGAAAAATAAAGAATTAAAAATCAAAACTTTATGCCTTGAACAAATCTTACAGATAAAAAGCAGGCAACATTATTTTGAATAACAAAAAACCCCCATTCCTTCATTAACCTTTATTCTTTTTTTATTAGCAGTCTTGTTACCATGACTCTGAGCTGAGCCCAGCAGGCTGCCCAGGCAATGACATTTCAGAGATTGGCAAAGCAGCACAGTCCATGTCAGCTTAACACTATCTTGAGTTTTTGTCATTCACAGCAGGAAGAAAGCTGGCCAGTTCCTTTTGTACTTTTGAGAAGGAGGTGAACAAAAAAGGTAGTGGGAGGTGGGAGGGCAGCAGGGAGATAGGGAACTTGATCAGAAAGAGAAAACAGACTGAAAAATATTCCATTGACATTTTAATAATCTGGGAAGCAGACATCACATTTTAGGCAAAACATTAGATTATACAGTCTCAGTGTGGAGACTATGGGAAAATAAGGTAGAAGTTTTTAGATGCTACATCTTCCTCTTTTTGTGAAGAACATTAGAAAGGACTATGATAGGTTTAGACACAGATAGGACAAGAAAGGACCGCAATAATTCTTTCAGTTCATCTCTTTGCCCCAAGACTAGATTGATCATTGAATGCCACCTTTTTACTAGTCTATCTACATAATGATTGGCTCTCACTGGTGAACCTACCATGAAGAATACTCAACAGTCTTTAGAGTGTATATCCCAAACTACAGAGATCTCTGTATTCAACAGGAGACAAATGCTCTATCAGAAGACTCCAGGGAGATTAAAAATGTAATCTCTGGTTTGGGATTTTGACTGTTCTGATAGAAATAGCTCTACAGTAATAAACATTACGTTTGTGCCTCAGAAAGAAGTTGACCCCAAGTAAGAACCACATACTGCAAAGGAGACAATCCCCTGGTGCTTGCAGTTTATAGTCAAGACTAGGGAGAAAAGGCTGAGGAAATAGGACTCTCTTCTTCACCAAAGAGCTCATCTCAGGTATATATATTTAGCAACTTCACATGAACAAACAAGAAACCTGTGGCAAAGTCAAGAATTCAATTCAGATCTCACCAAGTTCCAGAACAGTGACTTCCTTAATACTAGTGTATAAATGAATAATAAGCCCTGCATAGGGATGTTTCATATAAAGATTAAATCAGAGCTGTTATGGCTGGAAATACATCTGTCAAGGTGCCTGTTGTCTGCAACATGAAAAATGCTAACTATATTTTAAAGTATTATGAATATTGAGTTAATTTGGACTTCCATTATGTACTATAGACTCACTACAGTAAAGAGAAAAAAAAGGGGGGGAAAGAAAAAGGAAAAGATTCATCCAGTCAAATCCAGTGTTAACAGAAAAAGACTTTTTCTCCCTAAGGGCTCTATTTAAAGTTTACCAGGTCTTGCTCATGGAAGACAAAGAATATATGATGATGAAGCCAAGGTGGAAGATCAAAATGAAAAAGGGTGGTGAAAATATAATATTAATGCTCTATAAGCATTTAGATTAAAAAATATTTTAATATCAACAGACATAAACTTGCAAGGTTGAATTTTAAAAAGTCATTCATATAATACCTCATTTGAAGACTGAGTAGTAGCCATGTCATTTTCCAAACACATTTGCACTATGAATGGAAAATTATTGCTTTTAACAGAATTAATTGTGTTGCATTGCATGTTTTCAGTTTAATTGATAGTCCAGTAGTATGGCTGGTTTTCCTCTTTCTGCCATAACAGAATTGCCCAAGCAGACACAAGTTAAGCTCAGTTCTTTTGATTAGCAAAAGCTATTGCCTCCAGTGTTAACTTATTGCTTTCTTGTAATGCTGAGAAGGAAGCATATCTCTCTGTATGTAAGTCTTCTAGCTTAATTAATGCTCTAAGTGAATTTCCAGTACGTTTTTAGAAAATACTATGGAAGTAAAGTATTTTCCATCTATCGAATTTACATGTATTTCATATATTACAAATGCTTTGGACCTAAAAAGGGTTTCTATAGCACTGTTGACCTAGAACAGAGTGAACCCATGAAAATATTTTCTCCATGAGGTCACACTCCAAAAAATGTCTGCAAGAAATGAGACAAAACATAGGCCAAAACTTTTAAAAGGGAGTCCTAGTAAACTGTTAAATTTATATGCCTGTTACACAGGTACTATTTTCCAAAGATTTTCAGCAACTGCTGAATGATAGCTGTGACAGGCCCATTAGTAAGATAAACAGATATGTCCTTAACTGCTCTGACAGTGAGAACAATTAACTGCCTTGAGAAAAGGGAAGAGAATTTTTACTTTGATAACACTGTTTATTAAGCCTGAGTTGATGCAGCCTCAGAAGTCCCTGACTAGTATGTTGACTCAATGACAGGTACTCAGTCTACATTTAATATGTTGGAAATGGAGAAGGGTAACATTGAATTATTCTCATCTCTTGTTTATTTCCCACGACATTTCAATAGGAGTGTTTTGCTGTATTAAAAAGAATAGCCTTTAAGGTTAGGTATGGACTGGTAGCCCTGGGAGCAAGCACCTCCAGGCTGAAGAGTCTGAACATGCACCACAGCTACCACTGACGCAGTGCAAGATCCAATACTGCATCAGCCTTTGCTGTAACTTATTTTTGGGGGGACAAATTCTGTATGTGAACCAGAAAGGTGTTGAAATGAGCGGGTCCCAGTTCTGAGCAACCTGAGTACCAGGACTGTAAAGTGTGCTGCAGCCTGCACCTATTAAATCTAGAAGCAACATGACAGGCAGTCTGGATTTATGCTGAGCATTGGGTAGAGAATAGCCTATTGAGTCTACTGAATCTCGACCAGGATTTATTAAGTCAGAGGGCAGGATGGGCCATAAGCTTTTTCCACTGTTTTTTCCCTGCATAAGAAAAGAAAGAAAAAATGAATATGATGCCTCATTGGTTAAAAGCCTTTATGCCAGTATTAGAGGGGATTGTTCTCTTAGTGATTTTAATCTGCTTGAAGAGAAAAGCATGTGTTCATCCCAGACTCTTTAAGCTCTCTATTTTCTCTTATCCTTCAAAGGATATTTCTTGTTAAGGTTTATTTGCAGTTCACCAATAATTTTCCTTGCATCAGAAAGGATGACTGCACTTCTACAGAATGAGAAACATTCTTCTCAGAAGGATAACATATTTCATCCCCATCTTCTCCTTCAAAATTCAGAGATGGAAGTGCAGAATTGCTTTTCCTGAGGGTTGTGTAACAGCTCAGTAAGGATGTAAATGAAGAGCCACATCTCTTAATTGTCATGAACATGCCAACTACGACTCCATTTTCTAATCTGATACCCAAATTACAGCCTTTTAAAAGCCATGTTGTGACAAGACCTCCTCCTTTCCTATGAGCTAAGCAAGATACATCATATACCAGCAAACTGCTGGACCAGTGCTTCAGAGACAAAACAAAAAGGCTACCAAAAGACACTTTGTCCTATTAGGCTGTGCTGATAATCAAGGTGGCCATAATTATTGTATTGCTTCTTTATACTACCCTATTTTGTCTTTTTATTGTATTTTTCCTGCTTGTACTAGATCACATCTCCTCTAGGATGAATGCCACCTGCTCACTCTTGTCTCAGCAGGATGGAAGCTGATCCCCAGTGAGGACTTGGGACTATGAAGCTTCAGGAAGCAGTATATTTTTACAGACAAATGCTTTAGAAAAGGCAATGGTTTCAGTATAAATGAAGAACTGACAGCTGATACAGGGAGAAAAGCCTGTAAAAAACCAGAAGACACTTGAGAGGAATTCAAATGAAGAACCAGAACCAGCACACAGACCCTGACCCAAACTCTTGTGGCATTGACAATGATACTCCTGTCATCACCAGGCCGTGGACAAAGAGTGCAGAAGACACAGCTGGATTCAATAAGGCTGTAAAGCCTCTTAGAAATACTTCTTACAGCAGGAAAGAAACAAAAAAATCAACATCATTAACAACTGATTAGGGGTTGTAGGGTTTATACAGAAAGCCCACATACATGGGCACATTTCTTGTCTTTGACACTTAATATTGCCTTTCATACATCAATAAATCCCCCCTGTATACACATAAAAATCACTGAAATCATTACAAGAATCTTTAAATAGACTGAAACCTCTGCTGAGCTGTTAAGGCAGAAATAACAATGGAAGCTCTTACTTTTACTAGACAAAGCAAACCATCCGTTTGTAGGAAAAGGCACCTTCACTTTATATGACGAGAGGACAACGAGAGAAAGGAGCAAATGCAACTTGTCCGAGAACCCAGAACATGTGCACAGGATGTGGTTAGCCCTATCTGAACACAAAATACTACTTAGCACTGCAGTACATAGTGTCTTTTCTCAGTTTAAAACTACAGGACAAACAGGCTGAATTGTGAGTCCACAGTGACAATATACTTGATCTGCAATACAGAACAAATACAGGAGCATGAAATAAATATTCCAATTGCTAAGGGAAGCAAAAGGCAGTCTGAAAAGAGAAATTTTCCTTAATTATTCTTCGAGTGATTTTTTTACTGAGTTGCCTAACTTGTTACCTAGAGCATCCTTTCCCTCAAAATTCCTATCTTTAAGGAGAAAAAAAGTGTTGTACTCAAATTCCGAAACCACAATGTCAGTTGCTTTCATTTCTTTTGGTTTCTAAACATGCCTGCTTTTGTAAATATTTAATGGTTAGGTTTGAACAAACCTCTCCTAACTGTGGGCCAGCTTCATGAGCCAGAATTCTGTAAATCTTCCCTAACACATTTTTTTGCAAGGAAAACGCCAATGCCAAAGGCTTGCACGTCACCAGTTTCTGCGAGAAAGATGAACGTGTTTGGTCCCTTGTGATGCTCCACCTAACTGAAAGGTAGAGATCAGCTGTGATAGTTTCCAAATGATATCTGCTTGCTTGTTCTTTTCTACTGCTGATGGGGCTAGAGGTCTGCTTTTTCAAGGCACACTGCCTCAGTTCCTCCAGCCTACTTCTCTGTCACTGCCTGTGCTTTGCATTTGAGGTATTGAGTCAAATAAGTGTTGTTTTGCCATTTGTAAATCCTCTTGAAAGTGTTCACTCTGCAGCAGGAGCAAGGCATTTACCTGTCTGGATCTTGTGTGGGATAGTCTCCAAGCTGACAGACGGTGCTGTCTCATCCATCTGCTCTGTCGACAACTCCTGGGAGGACGGTGCGTGGATGGAGTACTTCAGTCCGTTAAGTGGCCAACAAAAAGCTGCATCAATTTATTTACTGCTTTAAGCATATAAAAACCACAGAGAGAGACTCAGGGTTTCCCTAAATGCTACCCCATGAAAATATGGGAAGAGCACAGTCAATGGGAACCCTTGGGAGCGCTCTTCACACGCTGCTGTATGACCCACCTGTTTATCTACTAACAATCTGTGTGTTTCTACAGTAAGCACAACATCAATCTCTTTATGGAGCGTAAAAGAGGAGACTCCTCTGGTGCATCTACAGACTTGGCTACAGTCCACCTCTCTGTTTTTCCAGAGATGTATGAGGCACAAATGATGAATTCAGCACAAGAAGTATCAACTGACAAAGAAACCTCTGTTTCCAGAAAGATTCCTGCAGACAAAATCCTGTTTATAAAAACCCATTAGAAAAAATAAACTTTGTGGAAACTTTCTTTGTGTGTACTCAAGGATACAGAGTACTTCACCTTGTGAAAACAATACTGCAGTTCATGTATATATTTGCATATATCAAGGTGTGATATCCCAAAGCCCTTGAGTCTAGAGTTCCTGTTCCACTAAAAAGAACAAAAACAATGACCCTCACTGAATCTGTGGCTTCTAACTCACTTATACAGATGGTCTTGAAAATTTAATTGCCAAAACATGGTATAATACAAATGATAAAGGTTTCAAAGAGTTATCTCCAAATCAGAAGACAACTCTTGTGCTACCCAAACTGCAGTTGATAGTTACGGAAATCCAACTGCAAGCACTCAATTTGAGAGGAAGGGGAAGGGAAATACACGGGTTTGGATTCTGAAAAAACAATAGTTATTTATGTTAATTTGCACTGCAGTTATTATTTTTAAATATTATCATACACTTGTCCCATATTTACTGCTACTTACTCCCCTCAGAGATTTCAGTAATTGAGTTCTTCTTGTAAAATATACCTTTAATTTTTTTGCTAACTCTAAAATAAATGACTGAATGACAGAGGAATATGCTTATGTCAGTAAAATACACTGTTGGTTGTTTCCCCAAAGCAACCATTTATAGTGCTAGCAGAGACTAAATGAATGAGATGGAAGGATGGAGAGTGCTTACACCTGTTGTAACTAATTTCCAAGTAAGCTTCATGTTAGAAGCTGGGTTTCCAGGGAAATGAGCGTCCTACCACAACACCAGGTCTTTTTTCTTGTTTCAGATGGAATGTTTACAAAATATATAGTTATAAATACAAATTATGTAAGTTACAAAATAAATATAAATACATCTGTACATGTTATTTTAGGAGCCAATGAAATTCAATAGCTCAGATTATATTCAACACAGAGACAGAAAATATTTCAGTAAATAAAGTAAACTTAAAGCTTCCTGGGTACAAAATTGCTCTCATCTAAAAATCACCCATTCCATACAGAGACCATACCACAAGATAAGTTACATCTCAAAAGATACCGCTGAGTATATGGCAAATGCTCCTGCACAGAGCCACATTTTAAAACAGAAGCAGTAATAATTCTATAAATATCTTACAGGTATGCAGAACTTCGCAGGGTGCCTTCCAGATCCATTTTCCTTACTGTCACAAAGGACCATATTGTATGCAATCTATCTATAGTTATCTTCTATACAGAGTGAAAAGACAGCCTCAGCCCATCATTTACTAAGACATTCCTCTCCTTGGAGAAGAGGAACAAGACAACAGCCACTCATACGAGGAGGAAAATGCAACTGCTAAGGAAAGGAAATGAAGGAAGAGAATATACCTCTGGTAAGAAAATCCCTAGCAGGAGACTACTAGTAATAGAGAATGCAATGAAAGATAGTTAGTAGAACCTAAACTGTGCAAATTCAGATTAAAATAATACTTACAAATATTTAACCAAGCCCATAACGATTAGAAAATGCAATCTGTGAATACGGTGGGTAACCTTATTTGCAGTTTCTGAGAAGTCTTTGGATTACCTGGTATTGATGAACAAAGTTAGAATATTATGGGGTGAGATCCTGTGACCTCCAGTATGCAGGAGGTCTGACTAACCTGTCCTATCAGCCTTCTCCGGCCTTAGCATCTGTGTGTGCATTAATTTACCAATTTAGCAGTAACTCTCCTTTAAACAGTCTCTGTGAAACATTTTAATTAGTTTGGTCTTATGGCTTGTCTAAAATGCTTCTGATAGCACAGCGTACACTAAAGCAGTGTTATGAATGCCTAAAAATATAAAATCTAATTATGGTAGCTGTGCAACTGGAGTAACGAGAAGCGAGTGTGACTGATAAGAAGTGAGACGGCAGGCTAACAAGCTGAACCTCTGTAGTTCAAAGGACACCTGTGGTATTGCTTGGAGGAAGATATGTGGACTAAGAAATATGAGCGTACAGCATTTAAAAAGATATGGTATGAACTGAATACACAGCAATGCTAATTATTAGAGCAGGCACTTAACATATGGATAAAATAAATAGCTAATAAGAATGTACAAGACTGAAGATGATTGCTAAGAGAAATACACCTGATGTAGTGAATAAAAAATTACCTGCTGTAGATAAGACAAAGCTGTGACTCCAGTTCTTTGGATTCATGCTGCTGGAAAGTCAGACCTCACTGAATGCTACATGGTCACTATTACACAGTGTTGTCTCTGAGTAGTTATTATTCTGCCTGAGCAATTGCACTTGCAACACACTGAATGGCCAGTGAGACAGAGCCGCCAGTGTCAAAGAGAGGGAAAGAGAAGTCAAAGCATACATCCGCTGGTATGAATGAGAAAGAGGAACAGAGGGACACAACTGATGAACTGCCTTCCTTTACTGTAAAGAACATACACTATCAAATCAGCTAATGCATCCACAGCTGGAGCACACTCCCTTCTAGACTGTCAGCATCTGACCTGACCCTTTGCAGAAATTCTTGTCACCAACCAAGACTATTGCCCAGTGAAATACCAGTGCATTTTCTGTATTCCACTGGCCTTTCCCAAGATCATTAATTACTGACCAATTTATATGCTGTGAGAAACAATAAAATCATAGGTTTTAGTAGTAAATTTATGGTTCTACTACAAACCAAAATTGCTGTAGAAGAAAGCATACTACATTACACAGAAGATGGCAACAGCACAGCAATATTCCCCCCATACTGCTTCAACCAGCACATCGCATCAAGTTGTATGTGGCTTCATGTCTGGTCCTAAGCAAGACACCATATGGCTTTGCCTTCCCTTCTACCCTTGCATTGTTTCTGTGGGGTTACAATACCTAAGCGAGGGGAACTCTTTTCTATGTACATACAGCACAGGGTGGGAGGGAATGAAATGTGCACGAGCTACCATTTAATGCTTGATGAGCTTTTCTTTGCTCAGTTTCTTCAAGTTGCATTACCAATAATGCTTTTTCCTGTTTTTACTGGTCTCCTTAAATATTTCTCACAAGTTATATAATCAAGTAATAAACAGTCCACATATTTTTTTTAATTCTCAGTTTGTAATGCTAAAGATCTTAACCTTATCAAGTATCAAAGCTGTAGAGCAAGTCCTATTTAACAATATTCAGTAACTTACTTTCTTACTGCCTCCACACTAGTATTTTTAGCTCAGTGATGATTTTCCAATCTGTTTAAGTTGTCATCCAAGACATGGGGAATACCAGAAATGGTACATTTTGATTTGACAGTACCACAGATTGTTTTTTAAAAATAACCGAGGAAAAGACTTTACAGCATTGTTTGAAAATATTAAATTCCCATAGGGGTCAACAGAGGTGCTTCTCATATGCAATTTATTCACTAATATGTTTCATGGGTTTTATGAGACTATTCACTTTCCTGGTTAATAGAAAATCTGTACTTACCATGGCAACCCCTATATCAGATGGTTATACAGTAACACTCTTGAAATAAACCACAGATTTATTCAGTCTTCATAATCAATCTGGTCATAAATGTCACAGTAACTTGTCATTAAACTTTCCCCTATAGCAACTCTAGTAGTTGTTTGATCCTTCCTGCTTCCCTGTCAAACTCTTCCCTGTGCACAGCTGCGGTGTTCTGCATGCAGTCTTTTCTCAAATCTGTCACCTGCTGGGTGTATAAATCCTCAGTGATACAGCATACATAACGGGTGATCTAATGACAACAAGCAGTTTCACACACACCTACTGGTAATAGCAGCAGTGATCACTTTAAAAGGACGCTGATGACCAAGCGGAAGTCAGGACGGAGCAAAAGGGAAATCTTGAAGTTTAATAGCAGGCTAAATTATTTATCTGTGTTCCTCATGTGACTCCTTGGATTTCATTTCAGTTTCACTAGCTGACAGTGAGAGATGCTGCCTCTGTGAATAAGACAGATCTCTCGCACCAACAGCATTTGAAAGGAATGCCCTGCGCAAAGTCAATTAACGAGACGTGGTAGAACCCAGATCTCATCAACTCCTGTCTGTCATGAGGCTCCCTGTGTATTGTAGGCCTAATTCTTGCTGCCTTGCACCTTGCATTAGTAATCTGCATCTGTGCAATGTGGGTGTAAAATGCTACCACATAAAAATGAGTAATGTATTTACATCCACTGCAGAGAGGGAAAAATGCCAACAGAATGGGATACATTGGGACCTCAGAACTAGTACGTATTTTGAACACGTTTTTTGTAATCTAGAAAAAGCAATACATCCAGCCAGAGGTGACATTTTGCTAAGGGTGAAAGTTAAGTCAGTACAAAGGAGGGTGACAAAATATTTAAAATTTTCTGAATGAACTGGGAGCTTAATGAATAGTTTATGCAATTCATATAGGAAAAAATGTAAGGTAATGGGACTGGAGCAAAACAGACAAAAATGGAATATATTCTTTATAAGAGCACATGCTGCAAAACACTAAATAGGAAGATGAGGAGGTGTCGTGGTTTAACCCGGCAGGCAGCTAAACACCACGCTGCTGTTTGCTCACTCCCCTCCCCCAGTGGGATGGGGGAGAGAATCGGAGAAAACAAAGTAAGGTTTGTGGGCTGAGATAAAGACCGTTTAATAAGACAGAAAAGGAAAGGAAAATAATAATAATAATAATAATAGTGATAATAGAATATACAAAATGAGCGATGCACAATGCAATTGCTCACCACCCGCCGACCGATGCCCAGCCAGTCCCTGAGCAGCAGTCCCCTAGCCAGTTTTCCCCTGGTTTATATACTGAGCATGACACCATATGGTATGGAATAGCCCTTTGGCCAGTCGGGATCAGCTGTCCTGGCTGTGTCCCCTCCCAGCTTCTTGTGCACCCCCAGCCTTCTGAGTCAGTAGAGCATGAGAAGCTGAAAAGTCCTTGACTTAGTGTAAGCAGTACTTAGCAACAACTGAAACATCAGTGTGTTATCAACATTATTCTCATCCTAAATCCAAAACACAGCACTATACCAGCTACTAGGAAGAGAATTAAGTCTATCCTAGCTGAAACTAGGACAGGAGGTTATGGTGGGTAGCACCCTAAAAGCTTCCGAACTGTATGTAGTACACTAAAACCTTCCAAACGGTATGTAGCAGAAGTAAAACAGATTTCATCTGCATAACCAGGGGTAATGATTAAAGTCTAGAGTACTGGAAGTATATAAGCTATCAGCAAACTCTCATCCAAAATGTTAGATTCATCACATCTGATTCTCTTCTACATTATTTTAAATTTACAGCAGTGTCATGTTATCGATTGCAGCACAATTATACTGGAGCCAAGCCAGAGCAATTCAGGAGAGAATCAGGCTCATCGTTTGCACAGTATCCTTTCTACAGACAACTCAAAGCTAGCCTAATGCATCAAATCCTTATACGTACATTAACTAATAGAAAGATTATTAAATATGCAAAATTTTAAATTTCCTTTACTATATTTCGACTAGTAGTAGTGAAACTGCTGTAAATTTACAGTAGCTAAAAGAAAGACACTTTTCAATGACAGAAAAGAACAAAGTTCCCAGCTGCAGAGCCTTGTCTTTGTTTGGATCTTATAATTTAAGGAATCATTTTCTAAAATTGCCTCTTGTACAGTAAAATGACAATGATTAGGCTTGCTATCTTCCAGCCTCCTGCTGTGCAAGACATGCACTCAGTGGTCCCGGGATACAAAAGTAGCTGCTTTACAAATAATAACACAGTTTAACTATCATTTAATAGCTTCAAAAACATCATAGTAGTTACGAACCCTTTGGAACGAGGACAACTAATTTCAGCATCTCAGTTGTTGTCATGTTTAATCACTTTCTAATGCTGGTGGCTGTTTTAGTTTGTTTCTTTGTTTTTAATTGCTGGAAATTTTTAATTCCTGGTTCAAACAACTTAATTTCACAGTTTTTAGATTAATCAGTGATCACTTGAGGGGAAAAAAATGATTGAAGTTCATCAGGATGTAGTGTGGAGAATCAATGTAATATTGCAGAAAAGCATTTCGATCCTACCTTCCTGAACTATGTGGCTTTAAACTGTAACACTTTAAGGAATATTGGGAGGATTGCCTGGGTACATGACTTTCAGGGGTTCTTTGTTTAATCTACAGAGCTGATCTTCCCTGCCAGAACTAAGGATATGTCAGCTCCAGGGCTGGTGTGTTTAAAGGGGTAAGAAAATGACTCCTTCCCTAGAACAAAAGGCATCTACTGGCTTGAAGGTTTCATTTACACACCAGGGAAATTTGCCTGCCCATCTCCTCTGAGTGCCTTGTGCAGTAAGGTCTCCTTTTGGAAATATTAAAATAAGGTACATATACATTATTTTGGTGAAGAAATTCTGAAAAAACTGTTAGCAGGAATTCAAATGCAACATGAGAAATGTGAGCTACTTCAGAGGAGAAAAGAAAAAAGAAATCTGTGAAGAGATCCTATTCTGTTCTGTGTGTTGCCAGAGGGGTCTGTGGTACCCAGCCTGCCCAGGCACCCCGCAGCAGCACAGCGGAGGGTGTGGGCTGCTGCAGATCTACCTGCGCTGAAACAGAAAGGAGCGCACCGTGTACTGCCGTCACCAACACACGCCGTCTGTTCAGATTGATGAGAGCGATGTTGAGAGCTTTAGAAACTTTCATAAATAAAAACTCTAGGCTTCAATAAATCAGGCAGTCAAACCAATGGGGTTTCTTTCACCCCTATTTGAATGCAAATCAAGCGTTTGACCCAATAAATATTTGTGATATCCTATTTCCTACATGCTGATGAATCCAGTGCTTCCTACCCCATTAACTGAGGCTGTGTTTAGGAAACATCTATCCAACAGCTAGAAAGGGGGATTTATCAGGATCATTCATTCATCTCCTTGGCACTTCTTCAATCACAGCATTTTACAACTGCTTTTTATATTACTGTCTCCTTAAGTAAAGAAGAAAATAAGAGATTTCTTGTGGGTTTAGAAAGGTACTTTTTTTTTTTCTTTAAATACAATCTTACCTGGGCTTATTTGCAGGACCAGCTCTGCATTCAAGGCCTATCCAGCCATTATTTGGACACCAGACAATAAATTCCCCATTCTGAACTTCTATGTATGTGCAGGGCCTTTAAATTAGCTATAGTCCAACCAGCAATAAAAATAATCATAAATCACTTCTGTGAACACAAAAATACTGAGAACATTTGGCAAGGTCCAGAAACTCACAGATCCAGCTCTCAGACTAAACCCTTCCAACACAGGTAGAGCATCCCTACTCCTATAATTAAAAGATATTGAGTGCCCACTTGTTTTCTCACACCATTAGCCTCCATCAACCTATCCACCGGCAGCAGTCCTTTTTCAATGTTTTAATACTGCTATTAAACAAGATTACCTATATAAATTCAGTCTTTGTTCAAACCTCATCAAATACAGTAGCAGGTTCAGCAAGGCAGTAACGCATATGAGACACTGACTCATTTTAAATTATTTTTTGTTAGATAACTTAGCACAGAATCCTCAGCGAGCCCTTTTCCAAACAAATTCCTGCGTTGAAACATACCTGGGGATGCTCAAACTCATAACTAGAGCATTCCATATAACAGAGAAGCACGAAGGTATTTAATGTTTTATTTAGTCTGAAATGAGTTGTATCAGATGCAGCTACAGTAACATCAACATCTTTGATTCTTATCTCTCTTTCAATGGCTATAAACTGGTTCATTTCTACCTATTTACTCTGATTTGATATTTATCTGATCCAGGTCAGAATCTGGCCTAGTGGGATTATACGAAAGGTAAAGCAGCCCAGAATTTGCACCTGACTAGTCTATCTCTCTCATACCACTGTAAATACGTTTATGTTTAGTCAATGTATTTTATATTCCTGTAATTTTAATTCATAATTCTAGAGTTTGTCACTGTCATTTCTAGCAGCTTCTCCCCCAAAATACCTTAGCCATTTTGACGCTATTGTACTGTCACTATCTTGATGCACTTTTGCGTCTTATGCTATGGGTTTTATAAAGCATGAGACAAATTGTTGTGACTTGATACTGAGAAAAGCCTAAAAGCGTCAAAATATGTGCAAGGAATTAACTCTATCATGGAAAATAAAAGCTGTTACCTATTACTCCAGAATTACCTGTATCCTTGAACTAGAAAAATCCAGCATATCTGGTGCAGCTGGGGAGAAAAAAAAAAAAAAAAGCAGAGTATCTAGGGTACAAAGTAGAATTCTGCATCTCTAGTTAGTTCCCAATACATTGCTGAGCTTATGTATGCTCAAGGGAGTATTTCAGTCTTAAAACATGAATCACTGAGGACACAGGAGATAAAAGAAGCTCGAAAGAACATTTTGATGGAATATTTCTCAAAGGGAAAATTTGTTTTTGAAGGTCTCTTTTCAAGCCTTCTTTAAACCCTTAGGTCCTATGCATTGTGCTTTTCCGTAATTTTTTTCCCATTTGACTTTCACTCCTGTTTTTACAGGATGTGAACTCTCTTGAGCATTTCAGATCTGCCTTCTTCATCCTTTTTAACCTGAGGGCTTTAAAACTCTAGAAAGTAAAAAAATAATAATAAAAAAAGTCTGGAGATAGACAGAGGAACAAAAGAGGCCACAGGGTGTCTTCAGGAAGGTAGAAAAGGATGACTCCAGAAAGAGAAAGGTGATAATTCCAAGAGAAGTGTGCAGTTACTCACCATATTCATCACCCAAAACCAAAGTACTTAAGGGTAAAATTCAGACAAACTCTGAAGTTGTTTGGATAGTGAATACATTTTTATAGACCCCTAAAGTCTTTCTGGTGTTCCATCTTCTGTGCCTCCAAACCACAAGTATCTATACAACTTCCAAACAAAAAAATCTAATCCTTTATTGTCGTTCACATTTTCAAACTGACCTGTGGTAGTTTTTAGCTTTCCTGCTTATATCACTACATAAGCACTAAAACAATTATTTGAAATTGAACTGGTCCAGAAATAGTTCTTATAGTCCAAAGCAGGACAGAGATATTTTTCATACAGGTGGATAATTATGCAAGAACAACCCTATCTACCCAGCTAGTTAGGAGACTAACCTGAACTGGGTCCCACCCACATCCCTGTGTTTCCAGTATCTGACTCTCTGGGAGTCTCAGTCTGGGTTCCTGGCTCCAGGAACTCAGGAACTCCAGGAACTCAACTGCTCCATTTTAGTTGGAAATCCAGAAGCCCTAGTTTTACCCAGACATTGGATTTTGGCTCTCAGCTCCATGGTAAGAAGCTTGCAAACCCAGAGAACTGTGTTACAAGAAGAAGCACTCCAGAATTGCAGCCTCCAAGCTACCCAGCCAAGAGCATGCCTTGAGGCTATGCAGCCCCTCGCTTCAGTCAAGGTTGCTGGATTTTAAGGTTACCCTTTCCTCCAAGGGTCAAGAACTCCTATTTCACATGGAAACAAACAAACAAACAAGAAAAGGGAACAGGGGAATTTTAGTATTTGAGTATTTTTGAAATTTTGTTTCCAAATAGTCTTTTCAAAATATTATCCCTTCTCACAGAAAAGAACTTAGAGTTTTTAGAAACTTTGGTTAAAATTGAGTAAAATTCAAAACCTTTAAGGTTCAAAATCATTTGTTACACAGACATCAACTATTCCTGCTCTTCAGCAATCAGTTTCACGGCAGGTTACTGATACACTGGCTTGATTAAGCTAATGATGAAGCGCAGATAGTTTCTTTTTTTGCCTGTATACTTAACTGTAGAAGGAACATGTGATAGCTGTAAATTATTTATTATTTGGAGGGGAGGGGATGGCAATCAGTAACTGCAGTTTGTACAGATTATCCTCCTCTGCTTTGCTAAGGTCTGATGTGAGGAATATTTGATTACTTTGTCACTGACAGATGCTTTTCAAACCTGCCTGTGCAAAATCTATGCAAGACTCATTACGCTTCAAACAGTGCGTAAGATCTAACAAATTAGCTTTAGGATCACAGCATGAGTAAACTAACATAAGTCTTTCATTGTAAGAGTAAAGCAGACTTTCAAAATAGGAATATTCAGCAGTAACAGCCAACAGTTCAAGTGATATTCTCTTCTTGCAAACAGACAAATATCAAACAAGGCACAGATATAACAGGAACACAATGGTAGAAATTGTGGAAAACCTGTTTCTTTCTCCTTTACAAATTTTGACTCGTCAGCAAATACCAGAACACCAAAAATTTTGCGCGTCCCTCACACTGATGCACAAACATCACTGCTCATCCTCACAGGACTCCATGTCCCTCTATGCTTTACCAGAGTGAATGTTTGGGCAGGTGTCCATCCCCTGAAAGGTGAGGCCACCTTGCCTCTTAGTAAATGACAGTAATGCAACATGGAAAAGGTTCCCTGGCTGAGGAAGACAATGAACGCAGCAGCACTCAGTCTGCAACTCCCATGTAGCAGCTTTTAGGTGTGAAGGAGTTCTTCCTCTTAATCTTAGAATGAGTTTACTTCTCAGAAAACAGACTGTGTGACATATCCAATTTTAATTCCCAACTTTTCCAATGAAGAACACATAATGGAAAATTCTGGACTAATTGTGCTAAGAGGTTGTATAACTCAGTGGCATACTTCCACATATTCATAAATAATGATTGCTAACAGCTTACTAACCCAAGAGGAAAAGGACAGATAAGTCAGAAGAAGATCCAGGTCCATTTTCAAATTCCACCAAAAATTTCTATACCTGCACCTCCATTTACCCATTAATGACTTAATTATTCTAAATTACATAATTATATTTGTTCATTATTTTTGTTCAGCACAGTACCACTAAAAGAAAGCCTTGTTTGCTTATTTAGAAGAATAGCTTAAAAAGTTTAATTGCCTACTGCAATTAGATCTGGAGGTCTTTCAGACAGCATATGACTTGCATTCTCAGGCAACAGTGAAATTTTTCTCAAATAATGGAAATCTGAATGACTTTATAACTTATAAACCAAAATATTTTCTGTCACTGTCTGGAATAATATAAGTAAATTAGGGTTACAGTTACAGATCATGTGCATAAGAATCCATAAATAAATAAACCTGGTAAAAAAATTACTAGTTTATTTCCAGTGGAAAATAATGTTTCAACACACATTCACAGTTTAGTTACCAAGAATATTGCAATTTTTAAAGAATATCAAGAAAGTGATGAAATTCACATATTTTCATTATTACATTTTCTAAATGGAAAGCCCTCAGGTTCAAAACTATTTTACTTTTTGAAATTTTAATAAATTTATCCTTAGAATTAAAAAAAAAGGAAAAGAGAAATATTCAAAATTGTCTAGCACCCCACAATATTTTTGCATGAACAGTAGGCAAGAAGAGTTAAAATTTTCATGAGAATTTCAGACGGAAATGGTTGAACATCATAAACATACAGAATTGAAACCTTTTTGCATCCAATCATTTCAAGAGAAATTAAAAATAAATTTCAGTCTGAAAATATGTAGAAGATTAAACGAGCAGATGAAAAGTGAAGCGCAACAAGTACCATTCAGCTGTTTTCTCCTGACGTACAGGGCAGCGGCATGAGACTGGTCAAAAAGGTTTTCATGAGTTTCTCTTCCCATATCTGCTAGATGCGGTGCCCCACTGCAGAACAGGAAGAGTCACATGTTCTGCATCTTCCTGACCCACTTTTTTTTTTTTTTTTTTTTTAAGATAATGCCAATTTTTCAATGTAAAATACTGGGGGATGAGGGAAAGGGAAAGAAAACAAGCCCTTCTACTTCAGTGCAACGCTTTCAGGGAACTGTAGCATGAATATTTCATGCACGCAGTCTCATCTATATGCTCAGCTTCTTAGCTGACACTATAGTTTCCATCATGTCCTTAGAAAAAAAGGGAAATGCAGAGCACAAATATAAAGCCTTGTGGACTTACGTGGTCAAAGTACTGCATACGAAAACCTACCTGTGAATTAAATTTACAAAAGGAAATGAAGACGAAGAATCTCAGGAACATTAAAAAAAAACAAACAAACAAACAACAACAACAACAACAACAAAAACAAACAGAATATTCAGTTTGGGATGAAAACTTAGATTTTTAGAGATCTGACTTTTTAAAAGAAAAAAATCTTCACCAAAAATTGTAGAAAAAAAATTAACCAACAGGACTTTCAGTTTAACATTTCTGACAAACAGCCTGACTTCAGCAGTGCCTCTACACAGTTTTTCTGTTCTGTGTAAAGCAGAGATTGATCTCGGATAACATGGACAGAAGTGAACTTTGACCTGACTGAATCAAATTCTATCTAGTACGTCCAAAAAAGTAATACATTCCATTTCATTAATAAGGAAATACAACTAGGATAAACAATATAAAAAATATTAACCAGCAAACACATCCATGTATATATGGCAGAGCTCTGACCAAAAATATAATATTAACTCAGATTTAATTAACATATACTAATGCTTGTATCTGTCTCTGATTTTTCACAGGAAGCATTGCAGAATATCATTAATGTTCCAAAAATAGATGCAAGTTCAGAACACCATTATCTTGAAGAATTTAATTGGTCTAACTATTCTATGAAGTACAGCAAAATGCCATTTTAAAAATAAGTTTAAGAATGAAAGCCTCTCTTTCCAAATCTAATTATAGATATTTAAAGGTGAAGCAAAGGGAAGCAGAGAGAACACCTGTAACAGAATAAAATATCCCTATTGGTATATTCAACACACAGTAATTATCAAACAAAATGAATTCTCAATAAATGGTTAACAGATAGAAAAAGCACCTTATAAATTTTGTTAGGAGAGCTGAACATTCTTATTGTACATGCTTCAACGTAGCAATTTAACGTGTTAGTCTTGATCTGACCCTGAAGCTAGTGGGACAGATCCTTAAAATAAAGCTTGCTGCCACTAAGATGAGCAGTGCAAATACAACATATAATATCCCATACCTCTGTCTGCTTTTGCCCCTGATGTGTCAGCAGAAGAGATCTGGGGCTGCTCTATGTTATACCAATTTCTCCTGAGAAAATTATTGTACCCAAGACTGTCAAGTCTTGATGTTGCCAAGCCATACCCAACACTGGAGTGAGGATTTTACACATAGCACTGTTCTACATCCAGCTAGTGAAAACAGAGCAGTAGTGCTCATTTCAAACCTGTCTGAAACAGTATTTTGGCTTCAGTAGTGAAGCAGCCATAACTGCATCAGAATTTCCCACCAGACGTTTTATACCCATTCTTTTTTCAAAATATTTTAAGCCACCTAAGAACCTGTAAAATGGATTGTCCTTGAGAGGTGAAACTGGGTATGTAAGCATGGTGCACTAAAGGAAACATAAAGATACCATTCTATACTAGAAGATAAAGACACCATTTCTGTAGCACTACACCTGTTCTATACAAATTTTGCTGACAAATTGGAAAAATTAAGGAAAGTTCTTCTGTAGTGTCATATGTAAGATAAAAGTGAGAATTAAGTGGATTCCTGATCATAAAGAGTTCTTTAGGCAAAGTCAGAACAAAATTCAGATTTTGAAAACATAAGCCTTTTATATTTAGATGTAAAGAATACATATTTTGTGTGGATAATTAACTATTAAAACGGGCATACAGGGATGTTTCATCATTTGATGTCTTGAAAATCTTCTTTTCTAGCTCAATTAAAAATTATGGGCTTGATAAAAGAACCATTTATCAAATTCTACCAGCTTATGCTAAACAGGTGGTCATGCCAGATTATTTTAGAAGGGCATCTGTCATCTGAGTCTATCAAAACCTCTGCGTCCATAACACACATACTGAACACAGCTTCAGTGAAATATTCTCATAATGCCATATGGATTCTAGAAAGCACCCATTGCAGTGCTGCATCTGATGCTTGACACTGTAAATCCACATTCAGTTGACCTTGGGGTTTCATTTTGTCAAGAACAGAGTTTGGCTTACTGATATGAAATAAGACAGGTAACCATCCTGAAAGTAAAAGCAGTATAGGTGCCCCCTTCGGCTTCCCCCCCAACCTCTGCTGAACGTAATTACCTTGAGACTTTCCAGATAATCTTAGTAGAGAGTAAAAAGAACAAGATGTCTTAAAAAAACCTCCAACAAAATCTCTCTGAAAAGATCTGTAAATCCCTGGGGCTTTTTGGTTTGCAAGTGCTTTGAGTTATTAGAAGTTATACACATTTACTTGCAAAAGTTCATATTACAGCTCCAAGTAAGCTTAGGTCAAGCTGCTTTGGAAGAGATTTGGACTCAAGTGAACCAGCCTTTCGGCCTGCCAAAGATGAAGATATTCAGCATTGTCATTTCCCCAGTGGGTCTGGGATCAGCAATGATTGGAGAAACAGTGCCGTTCGTGCCTTAACATCTTTCGACAGCAACAGTCAGCTTGGCGGCTGAGAATTCCAGGTGCTAGGAAAGCTCACTAAAGCGAAGACATCTTTCTGAACAAATGTTTTCAGTAGAACGAGAGGGAAAAGAAAACACAACCAACAACAAAATGTCCTAAACAAACAAAAAAACCAGCCCATAGGCTTTAGCAAGGCTGAAGTATCCAAATCTCACCTGGATGAGGGCACACAAGAGCAGAGAAAAAAACCCCAACTCCTACACTTAAGGGCTGAATAACTAGCACTATGCAGTCATTGAATAGAAGTGAAGGACAGCTTGTGCTATCATGAGAGCTTTTCAAATAACTTTGTTTTCACAAGAAGCATGCAAAAGACTGAGAGGAAAGGGAGAATGGGCACAGAAGGACCCAAGCATTTACCATACAAACTCAGAAATCACAAAACCAGCCTCTGACCAATATTTTATCTTTAGAAAATTCCAAGAATCACTTTAAGTGCCTAATTATTTCTTCTGTTCATTGCTCAGGTCATTAGACAAAGTACTGTGTGCCAGATAAAACTACCTTCCACATATCACTCCTATCAGATAAGAAGAGAAAAGAAAATGCCCAGAAAGGGAGCTGCAGCATACTGTACAGTTTGAGAAACAAAGAAAACAGTCTTCAAAAGAGATAAAAATGAAACTGAGATTCAAGAAAAAGTCATTATTAACTGTCTGAACGACCAGATCTTTAGTGACCATTTGACAAACTATTATACCACAAGAGGTCACAAAGCGCATCATTGGGAAGGTGTTGTGTTATTATCTTTATTCAGCAGGTGGTGAAGCTGACACACAGTGAGGTGAAGCAATTTGTGTGCATTTGCAGTGCAGGTCAATGGCAGGGTGAGGTACAGACCCCAGACTCTCACGCCACAGCACTTTTCAGGGACACTGCACACGTTCTGCTAAAATGTTGACCCCTTAAAACACTGATGACACCTAGGAGTCCCCAGTGAACCACAACCAGTTTATGCAATCATAGGGTATCTGTGAAAGGTATCTCAGATAAAAATGTTTTTTCCTAACAACCTGAAGTTTCAGTCTATCAGTTGCACCCAAAAAAGCACATGGAGACCAGCTAGTTTTCACATTAGCTCAGTAACTGCATTAAAATCATCCAAATTGCACCGATGTTTTTGTTAGATATGGTTTCAGCTCCATATTCAGATCTAAGCTGCTTAATAATATTGTAACACGGTTAACAAACACAGTATTACATACCACAACTAAGCATAAAGAAAGCTTTAAAAATATTATAGTTACTCTAACTACAGTCTCACAAGATAGCTTTAGAGGACCTGAAAGGAAAACATACATGAAAGGACAGCACTTTTTGTTGTAAATTATCTGATTGCAGCTCCACTATAAATCTGGGTGCTGCACACAGTTTTTCTGATAAATATGCCTGGAAACAGTCAGAAGAAAGCTGTACAGTGCCTTACATCATCTCTTACTATGAGTTACTAAAAACAGATGTCATTCTGACAGTGAGCTGGCTGAGGCTGAGATACTGTAGCTCATTATCCCACAGAAGTCTCCTGACTTACCTTCAATACGTGCACGAAGTGTCATAGAGCATGTTGGAAATTATTTGTGTCACAGCAGTGTGGTGTGTTTTACAAGGGACAGTCAAGGACTCAAGTAGAACACCAGCAAGAACTTGCTTTGATGTGTTGTCAGTTCAGATGAAATTAAGAACATGTACAGGTTATGAAAAAAGGGCAATTATCCCATGGGGATTTTATTCTACACTGCAAGGAGACATGTAATTAGATTCTTGCTATGCCTGACTACACTTTTGGAACTTTCCAATTTAGGTTTGATTACCTAATGATTAACAAAATTTCAGATTTCAGTTCTGATATTCCTCCTTATTTTGTAAGTAGGAACAACTTCCATGACTGTAGAAGAACCTCAGCTCTTCCTGAGAAAAGGCAATCACTCAACAGGAGTAGAAAAGCAATGCTATTCATGCCCCACACTGAAAGCAGCAGTAGAGGAACTGTCGGGATCATAATCATCCCTGATCATAACCTCTCTTTAGTCTGCAAATGGGCTAGATTACTTGGAGCTCTAAAATATGCTTCTAGTATCATTCTGCTAGTGGATGTTTCTCCCTGCACTCCGGAGATGCTCAGAAGATACAAGCCTTCCCTTGACATTTTTTTTCCCCCACTATGTATGTCCCACCCTGTAACATAAATACATACCTAAAAGGAAAGCAGCTGCAGCCCTGCATCCAGATGAGCCACAGACTTCAGAGAATGAGATCACTGCTCTAAGTAGCAGCCTTTGGGGCACCCTTATGCGTGCCACATCAGGAAAGTGATAAACTAGCCCAACAGCAGACAGTTGAAAAATCAGCCTAAGATAACTTATGACACCAACCACTACACAACCCTCACTAAATTCACACAGTCAAGGCTGGCTAGGGAGCACCAAAGGATTTAATGTACAGCAAAGGACATATTCCAATCCATAAATACATAAGACAAATGAAAAAAAAGACAGTCCAGTTAAGGCAGGATGTGCAGAGTGCTGGAGAAAAGATGGTGAGAAAAAAACTAAATGCGTTTTCAGCAGAATTTGAAAGGGAAAATGGTAGATAGACAGGGAGTAGACAAGAGAAATACTGAGAGATAATGATTAATATCAAGGCTTCAAATCAGTAAGAATGGTTCAAGGGAGCCTAAAATGCAATAGATTTAATTTACCTGATTTTTGGTCCTCACTCTGTGTAAATCATGGAAAACAACATGAATTTGACATAGAGAGAAGCAGGTAGTGCACTAGTACTTTAGATGGACAGAAGAAAAACTAGAGGCAAATCACTGTGCCTTCTATCATCTATCCAATGGTGTTATAGTGTTAACAATGTAAGAAAAGGAGCATTTAGTGCACCAGGATGAAAAAAATAATCTAAATTTTCACCAGTAAAAGAAAGTGCTGGAAAGGTTGGATGAAATGTAGGGACATAAAATGGTTCATCTTTCTCTAAAGAATGGCTTAAATAGAACTGAGAACTTCTTGTCTCTTATAATTCATTATTCTTGCAAAATGATTGAAACAATTCACAAAACTTGGGTAAGCCTTGCTTTTTACTATGAATTTCCTTTATACATTGTATACACATGTACACTTATATGCTCATAAGAAACCCTCATCACAGCTCTTTCTACTCATTAACAGTATTTTTATTTATATATGAGAAAGTCCAGTAGTTGCATGTAGCAGATGGTCTGAATCATGCATTGCTCTTCTGAAATATGATGCTGTCATAATCACAACTAATTTAGGCACTAGAATGGGCAGTTTGAAATACCTGCTAACCAGCATCTACCGAAGCCTCAGATCCTCCCTCGTCCCCCAGACTGGCTGCAAGGCTCAATGTAGAACTAAGTGTACCTCTAGCCAAAGTCAAGGAAAAGGAAGGCCTCACAGTGCTGTGAAGGTTTGCTGAGAAGAGCAAGAGATAATTCCTTCTTTAAAAAATATACTGCTTAATGCTGGCTGCTGTGGCTTTGTTTTAAAATTTGTTACCTCATTACTGCAGAAGAGAACAATATGAAAACTTTTCAACACAGAACATGGAGCACAAGCCAACAAGTTTTTGGTCATTACCACAGGTTAAATTTAGATTACCAAGAGATGTCATAATTTTAATCATATTATTATTTTCCCCCCACAATGTTTACAAGGCTACTGCAAATGATGCCAGACTTCTACCTGTGCCATCTACATCCCAACAGAGATTTGAAACATGAAGAATGGGAACGGAGCATGACTGCGACTTTTACTTTGCGCGTGGGGTAACTGATGTGGAAGAAGCATGTAACAATGAAAGAATGATATTCTCACTTCCTTACCAACTGTCAAAGTATTTGCTAAGGAACACACAGATGAACGTAAGCATCTAGCAACATCTCTGAAACTCGCTAAGCTTGGAATCACAATGTAACATAAGTAAAAAACCAAAAAACCAGAACCACAAAAGGCAAATCCTTCCCAGCACATTGCCTCTTTCAGAAGACTGGTACTCATTATGTTGTGCCTTCTGTGCTCAAATGCAGAACCTGAAAAAACTATTTAACGTGTAAAGAAAGAAAAAGAGACTAAGTTTTTCAGCTTAAATATGCTGAATGCATCATTTGCTATTAGAGCTAATGAGGATTTCAGTTAGGTTTGGCCCCTGTAGGATTTTCTGGGATTTGCCAAAATGAACAAACAACAATATATATTAATGAGCAACTCCAAAGGCTTGGATAAGACGCATGGCTCAAATGCACATGGAATAGCACCACTGTAAATCATACATGTTGTGTGTAACAGAGTTTTAGGTGGCCAACAGATGGGTTTTAATGCCATTCTGGCTGTATCTGTACCATAATTCTGCACTAAAAAAACAGAAGCCTTTGGCCGAAGGACAGATCGCTGCACCTGCACCCCTTAAAGCCACTGCAGCAAGCACCCTACTGCTCCTCCCTGCAACAGGAGAGAGACAGCAGCATGGCTGCAGCTTCCCCTAGCAGTGGGAGAGAATCAGACAGAGCACAGGGTGCCTTGGAGCTTTGTAAAGCACAGGGTCTGCAGTGCCCTGCACAGGGGTCTGTTAAGGCACCCCAGGCCATGCCGCTGAAGGTTACTCTGTGCCTAGCATGAGGCAGATCATCCCTTTAGCCAGAGTGTTTCTGTCATGTGTGGATGGGTTGCAGGCTCATGTAGTGAGCTCCATTGCACAAGGTGCATGTAAAACACGCTTCAGAGAACATAGCCTGCTTTGCACAACTTGCAAGACAACCCTATGAACTAGATATGATTTAAATTACACTTCCTGGGAACTGGTGAATGTGAAAGACATGAATATTACCTGTGTACACATACACACAAGAATACACTTATGAAACAAGGTATAACACAGCAGTAGCAGTGCCCACCCAAACCAGGGGCATCTCCAGGGCTGTGGCTATTTTTCAATAAAGTTGAGTGATCCTTTTTGCAAAAGATAGAGCCAAGGACCTGACAGAGGAAAAATCCAAGGACACTGGAAAATGCAGCAGTTGGAATGTGGCTCTAAGCAAACTTCAGTGAGATGACTTCCAGCATAAACTCTGCCTGAAAAGATGAACCGCTAGCAAAAGCCCACCTCCTTCTGCATTCAGAGAAACAATACTCTGTCTCTGCAAGAGTATTACCCCCTGTGGTAAACAGGTGGGATAACACCAGGGTACCCAGTTTCAACACTAATTTTTCTAAATAAAATAATCCTTTAGGTCCTGACTTTACACTAACAGCTCAGTTGAAGAGCGCAGCGCAATATCTTCCTCCATACCAATTAGTGCTCAGGTATGAAGTACATATGTACAAAACATATGTGCATGCAAGACACTGAAACTTCCCAACTTCCCATCCTCTTACATGGTGGAATGATCACTAGTTGCAGTTTTTCAGACTACAAACAGTACATCTTACATCTAACCATCACCTAATTATGCCACATTCAAAATTGAATCCTACTAATGGTGTAATAAGATCAGTCACCTGAGAAAGGGCAGCTATATGCCTAGCAGAGTAAAAGTCAATGATTTAAAAAAGGTGAAATAAAACTATTATCTAAATAAACAAAACCCCTCCCCAATAAACAAGAGAGGCAGAATTCTGGTGTAATGATAGATCTATATGCACATTGCTCTTACATTGAGTCCTTGCATGACAGGCAACCAGGTAACTTGGAAGTAAATAATGGAAATCAAGCCCATGATACTCCTCTTTAAAGATTTTTTTTTTAAAGACACTTATTTTGCATAGTACCAGGGGAAAAAAATTATGTCCCACTGCTCCCCCCCTTACTTTCATATGATCAACTGGAGTTTTTTATTCCAGGGAGGGGAACTGAAGGAGAAGGAGGTGGCTGATGGGTTAGTAATTTACATATCTATATTTCTTTTATACTGCAAGTATGTTCCATTTGTTCTGAAAATATGTAATGATCTAAAATGGGGACAATTTTAATGAATTGGGTTCATAATATTTCATATCTTGCTGCCAGACTCTTAGTCAATCAAACTAATGTTATAAAGGAACAGCCAACAGCCAATTTTGACATCCTTTAAGCAGGTCAGTTATAAGCCAATTAGCTCTACCTACTTGGTCTCCAAGGTCTGAATAAAATATAGCCCATTTTGATTAGAAGCACTACTTCCACCAGTGTGCACATGTCTTAAAATAGACTGCAAAAATACTTAAAGCCCCATGGAATTGTAAAAGAAAGTCTCGATCCTACTGAAGTCAATTACTGTAATACAATTTCTCCTGACTTCTCACAGATTACAAGAGCTCCTAGATTCACACAGTGTCATTCCATTTTTATTGGATAGCAGAAAAACCAAGTGCTGCATTCAGCAGAGCCCTTCCATCTGCTAAATACAACTTTTCCGTGACATAAGATAAATTGAAAGCATCAATCCCGAATTCCAGCAAAATTCCTGGTGATCTAACTTCAACAAAAGAAAATCACTCACAATTACATTTATATGCATCACACGTTAATTCCTCTTGTTTATTTTAACACAAGTTTCACATTATTAATAACTGTCAGATCCTCCTTGAATTAGGATAGTTTAATGAGAAATGCAGTTATTGAAACTGGGTAAAATAAGACTCATCAAATTATTTCAAGAATTAATTTCACACTAATGTAAACTTATTCATTAATATTGTCGATTAGTCAATAAATGTTTTTTCTTGTTAATCATGTAATTTTTAAGAGCTGAGAAAAATATAGATGTTTCATTTCTCAACAATTTCCTGCTTTTCGTTGTTTAAAAAATGGGTGGAGGTTTTTTTCATTATTTGCCCCTCTCCCCTTAATAAGATATAAACATCTTCTTTGGAACCATACTCATGACTAGGAAGTGCTAGACAAGTCTTATTTTATATGTAGTCACACATATCTCTTGCAAAACTATTCCTGTCATTCACTGTAATATATACCTAATGTAGACAGTGAACTTCAGAAGAGCAGATCTGATTTAACAAAAAACAAAAAAAACCACAAACCCAAAACAACCCAAAAAACCAAAAACCAAACCAAACAAAAAAAGACCAACACAAAACTAAAAATCTCCAGCAGCAAGCAGAGAACATGTCTTATTTTATTGGAGAAACTCCAAACTGGCAAGATCCTTAGAAATCAAAATGCCTCTGAAGTCTTACTTATGTCTTCGTTTTATTCTAATTCTAATACACTAAAAAGGCTCAGCATGCAACCTCTTTTCTGGGCAACAGGCTGTCTCACAGGCAGTATTGGGCTACCCAACCCCTAACCCTGAAAGCTATAACGAGTGGCTAGGAAGTAGTACTATTTGTCTACAGATAACCGTAACTCTTTACAAAGACAGTTCGTAGCATCCTCTCCACTTAACTAAAAGGGCAACCAGAAACAGCTTCTTTCAAATCATCCTATAGGTCAGAAACTGAGCTTGAAACTAGACTATAATCTCCTGTGTGCTGGAGCAAGCACCTTGTGCACTAGGCAGCATGTCTGTCAAGCTTCTAGATATGGCCAGAATCAAAAGCTGATCAAATGGAATAGTGCTGCAAGGTTCTTACAGAGAGAAAAAAAATTATGAGACAGTAGTGCTAATTTAGACACAGAAACCTATCATAAAAACCTCATTAGCTCATGAAATAAGAAAATAAGATTTTTCTAAAACACATATATTTTAGGATGACTTGGCCTAGCATGGCATTGGGAATAATCAAACCTTGCATGAGTAGACTTCTTGGCAGCTTTTTGCACCTGTTCTGAATTCCACCACTCAATCAGAAAGAGCCAGTGAAGCGCTCAACAGCAGAGCCCTGTCTCCTCAGGTCTCAGTATGATTCACTTCAAAACTGAATGCACTCAAACTGCAAACTAAATGCAGTTGTTATCTTTTGTTTGTTTTGTGCATGTAACACATAGGCAATAAGTGAGAAATTTTTAGTTTTCTTTGTTTCTGCACAAGCCAAACATTTTCCTAAGGGAAGTGTGGGACAGGAGGAGAAAGAAGTCATTTCTGAGCAGGAACAATATATTATCAATACTAACCCAAAACAAAAAAAAATATTATGGAGAAAAATAATTATTTGGAAAGAGATTACAATACTTGTTTCACATATAGTATATACATGGAGATCAGTTACACTCTTCCTTTTGTGAACACTTATAAAATAAAATTCTGTTTGTCTTGTCTAACAAACCACACCCATCCCACAGGCTCTTTATTAAATGTAAGCACACGTGTGGAAAAAGAACGTTTTTCTCCCGCCCCTTAAATCATTATATAATCTTCCTGCATCATGTGTCAAATTCACAAAAAACATAAGTTATTGAAACTACACCATCAACAAATCCAGCCTAGTATAGTTCACCATGTTTGCTACTGTAATCACATGGTCAATGAAAAAATTATGAGAGGAGGAGCAAAAGAAAAGAAAAGACAATCCACAGCTAATAATCCAAGGGCACAAGCAGCAACTCCAGGATTCAGAACCATCTAGAACTGCCAAAAAAACACATTTAAGACTTATGAAAAGGGGGGGCCTGACACTCAGCTATTGTGAATGGCACAACTTACGTGAAGCCAGCTGGCTTCTAGCCAGGTTGGCCTGGCCAAATGCACAAAGAGCTAACCTCTAACCCTGAACCCAACCTAAGAGGATTTCATTGACAGAAACTGGAACGAAGATCATACGAAACAGCAAGAATGTAATACTGAGGGCTGTAAAATTTACTCATACTTGGGAATGTAAATAAGCTCTACTAGAGTAATTTAAAACAAAGATATAGCTGTTTCATACCGTCAATACAGAAATATTGAAACCTCTTATCAAGGAAACTAGACTACAACTTCCTTGATTTAATGGTTAATTATACTGCAGCTAATTATTAAAACTCCTGATAACTGATGCAGCATAAGCAACTGTATCTGCCTTCTGAAAATGAAAATGTACCATAAACATTTTCTGTAACATACTACTGTTTCAATTTTCAGATGATTGCCTGTCCTATGTCCATTACTCTTCTGTGTTTCCACTGAGCTTTAATTAGAGTTGAAGTATGTCTTGATTTGCTGATTAAACATCATAAGCAATTTAAAAGAAAGGGTCATCATTTTAAATATGCAGGAAACCACATTTAACTTACTTCACAAAACATAGCATTAAATCAAGTCACGTATTTTTTAGGAGAAAAGTTCTGATCATTTCAAAGTATAAATTAATTCTTTACTTAAGCCTGGAAAAATCTGAGCTATTCTTGAAAATAAACCAAGGGAGCAAAGGGGATGTAGACTACAGAAGGGCATATATGTAATTTGCAGTCAAAGCTGCATGTACTGTAATAGGTACATAATGGATGGAATGGCTGGAAGTCGTTCACACAGGGATGGTCATTATTTCCATCCCAGAAATACTTGCTTCAGAAACATTGCCTGCCTACACCAGCACCTTTGGTCTATAGTACTTATTTACCTTGAGGATAAAACCAAAATCATTTGCAAGATTATCTATATAGATATAAGGGTATACATATTCTAACCCCTCTCCCCCACTACGGAAATGTAAGAAATGTCCACAGTGGTTTTTTCTTAGTCTGCAGGAGAATTTTTTGACATCTCACTAAATGCTTTTTGTTAGGGTGAGAGCAAGGGAGCTGTGGAGTTGGATACTTAATACAGCTGTCTTTTTTCCAAAAGGTTATTCATTAAAGAGAAGTAGCTGCTACCTAAATATTTATACATTTTTCACTGAAGAATCTTTCATAAGCTGTTGTTTACTTTTTCTTACCAATAGCTGTCACAGCATCATTTCATTAGTTAATCAACTTTTCTCTACTGACATGAACACAATAGACTTTGCAGTTGCTGGTGACTGGGTCAATACAGAAAAAACAATCTTTGTAGAATCAGAGTTATGGTAGAAATGGAAATATTTTACACACAAATAAACTGACATGCTTAGAGAATGACAGAGCATTCAAAATTTATTACTTCAAATGAGACACCCAGTTCCCCTTTCTGCTAAGAGTTATGCAAATGTTTAAGTAAACAGCACTAATCAGTATAAAATTAGATATCCTTAGCTTTTGCAGAACTGGGGTTGTGTTCCATAGTTACACAATTACATAAATTACTTGCTTTTTGACAGTCCTCAAGTCACTTATTTAAGTATCTGAATGTAGCTACAGGCACATAAATTTGGAAGTGTGATAATAGATTACCTAAGGCCAGACAGTGAATCAATGTCTAAGCTAGAAGAGGAAAACAGGAATCTTGAGTACCTGTTGAAACACAAGGTGACACTGCTCAGTGTGGAAAAAAAATATTCCATTTGCAACCTATACAAATATAAATCAATTCTGCTCCCCAAACGGTGATACTGCCCTTGAAATAGTCTTAAATATGTTGCGTATTCCTTCAGCTTCATTCTTACAGAGGTAGGTGTGGAGAGATTAAAAGCACAAAAACCCAAACCTAAAACTCAAACCATCCTTTACTAGGATTAAATCACTAATTGCTTTCACTCTTCTTGTAGAGGTCCTAATTACATTGTAAATAAGACTATGTACAGTATCAGCTGAATTACCTAAACAGTTTAATTACCCTGAAAAATGCTTCTAAGTAAAAAGTTTATGGGAAGCTAACAAAGTCACTTTGTAATTACTGCAGAAAGTCAAAGTCTAAAGTTGTGCCAACATTACCCCCCACATGGAAAATTTCACATTTAGAATAAATTGCGTGTAAAATTTCTTGGGTGTCAAGGTGAAGGCAGAATATGAACTACTTTTTAAAGAGCAGAACCGCAGAGAAGCTATTTTTAAGAGTTCAGTCCCTCTTTCCCCACCACTGCAACAATTATTTTCCCAGCAGGCATCAATGGGACTAGGAAACCAGAGAGCTGGGAACTAGATGGTAGGGAATCTAACAGCTTCAAGGACCCTAAAATCTACCTTTATATCATGCTGAAAAATTTTTCAAAGATTCAACCCATTTCCACATGCTTCAGTTTCAAGAAACCTTCATTTTAAATAGAGACACAGGCCTTCAGAAAATTTCCAGCCAGTTTAACAGTAGCTGCTTCTTGCTTTTTAGGTAGAATATAGAGTCACTTTAAGAACAGTTAAAACTGCTGTAGCTCTTCATCATCAGCTGGTGCAATGTGAACTGTGAAGTTGTAAAACCTGGTCACTGCCTGAGTCTGAGCTGTGAACTTCCATGAGAACTTGATGACTATTTCTTTTGGGGGATAAGGAAAAGGGAAAAAGGGAAGAAATTATTTTCTGCTTCTGAACATCCCAAATGTTTCTAGCCTCCTTCGGGCCTGAAATTACTCGTTCTCAAGTCAGACCCATGACCCCACATTTTGGCACCTGTGATTCCTGACAGCGTCTGGTCTGCCCACTACCAGGAAACATTTTTGGATGTGGAAATAAATAAGACTTACATCAGATGCCAAAGGACCATTTTTGGCATTCAAATAACATCTCAAAGTAAGTGGAACAACGGCGATTTTTACATAATGCTGAAACATCATTTCTTTTTTGTGTGTTACATTATGTATTTTCATTGGTATCTGATAATAGCAAGAGATTGGTAAGCTAACTAAATACCAAGTCTTTAAAGAATTCAGTAGGCTTCCTATATATCCCAGGAGAGATGTGGAAAATAATGCTTCACCTTCTAGAAAACTTAATGTAGTCTGTAAGGTAGGACATTTCAGGTACAATCTCTGCATTACAAAATAGCATATTTGCACATTAGGCATCACCACTGATACAGGAAGTAGCCTCAAGGTTAAACAACCCACTGATGCTAAGAGTTGAAGCAATGGTTATGAATTACAGCTGGAGATAAGCTGCACTTCCTCAGAAGTGAACTGATGACCCTCACAAACACAGAGCACTGAAATAAATCAATTACTGACTAATAATAATGTTTCTGCAATTCCTAACCTTCACCAAATCCATAATGGATAAATTTTCATCTCATGAAATCTAAATGAACGAGGAAACACCTCCTAAGTTCTCTTGGAAGTTATGTCTCTTAGCATCTTTGGAAAGTCTAGGCAGACTAATTAAAATCAGTGCACAGTGTTAATCAGTGCCTAACCAGGAGCAAAGAGAACATCATCCTTCTTAGGTGGGAATAAAAATCCTGAAAGTCTAAAGGTGGCAGAAATGTAAATGCACACCAGAAACATCAGTGTGCCTTACACATAAAGGGTTTAGAAAGAAGTTAAAGTTGTATTAAATTAGGGACCAAATCATACATGAGATAAACCATTGTAATTTCACTGACTTCAGTGGAAGTAGGGGTCCACCTCAGCCACCCTTTAGGCTCTCATCACACTTCATTGCTTACCCGTAATCTAGTGCCAGCCATGACACTGTAACTGCAGGGGTGTCTTTTCTGCTTCTCAGTAAAGCTGTACAAGCCTTAGAAGTGACTAATATGATACCTTAAAAGAAAGAACAGATACGTGCTGCTTTTTCTCAGACGCTCTACGAGTGACCAGCCTGGGCACTATAACTGATCTTTTTATTTAAGCACAGTGGGAACACCAATAACAGAAAACATGCATATCATATTCCAGAATCCATACCAATGGCCTGAGAGATCTACATGCATGCTGAATTTAGCCATTTTAAGTGTGCTAATTTCCAATTTAAAGCAGTGCCAAACAAAATGGATGGGCCATTTTTGAACACTGTTCCCCTTAAGAGATTTGTCAGGTTTGGACTGTGTATCATGCTCTCAAAATACACTGGGACTCCCACTGATGTAAGCTGCATGTGCAAACTGAAGGCAACTCATGGTCCTGTGAGATAAACTGCTTGCTCTTTTATATCCTGCAGCATATAATTTGAAAAAGCAATCTGCTTTGCTTACTGGAATTCAAAACTGCAGTGCCCATAACGACTTGGATATTTTAATCACATCTTGCTCCTAATCTTACTTATGTTCCATACTATCAGAAGTCCTATTTAATTGATTCTACTTTGATAATAGCCAAGTTTCCTGACCTCAGATGTCAGATACTGAAGTCATTACATAGCTGAAAGCTCCAAGACACTTACCAGGTAGTTCAGAAAGCCCAGGGGAAAAGGAGATTTGGGTGATGACACTGGCTCATGTGGGAGCCCACCATTCTCTAGAAGAACATAAAAATGCAGGCAGAGCTGGGCCTTAAGGCAAACCAGAGCGTTTGCAGTCTCTGTAAGCGCTTTTCCTCAAAAACAAATGAACAAAAAAACACCAAAAGAGAGATCCTCATTGCCAACAACATGATGTAGTTGCCAACAGAGGACTGTGCTAGATGCAGCCATCCAACTAACTGCACTGGAACTGCTTGAGAGAAGTCATCTGCCCCACTCAGCCAGAGCACACCAACAAGACTCACAATAGAAGACATAGACAGTAAAGAAAAGGAGGTATGAATACATCTTCCATCCTGTTAATTCCAGTAGATATCTGTAGAAATCTGTGGCTAAATTTGATAATAATACGAAGACTACCTTCTATCTACTAGACAAAAAATCTAAGGTCTTAACACATATGTTTGTTTTTTTGGAAGCAGCTTTGTGCGGTCTCAGGAGATTACAGCATTTAAACGTGGTACATTTAGCTTTACAACTGAAAGTCAGAACAGGTCATGTCCATAGAGCCCAGTTTTCAGAAAACAGGTATTCAGCACTTTCAGTAAATGAGGCATAGTTCAAAGTATCAGATCCCAGCAATTGGTAGTCACATCAGGAAATCCTGGCCTAAATATTCATCTGTTCCATTATGATTCAGTATCTGGTGCCTTTTCCATCCAGCATAAGGAGTGTTCGAAATCTCACCAAAGTCAAATAAGTTTCAAATTACTTAGAAACTGGGGAGAAAAACTTGAGTGACTTGGAAGTGGTGGTGGTGGGTTTTTTTAAACGTAATGACTACAATTGCCATTTATCCTCTAGATCTCCCATTCAAATCCAAAGTCAGTCATATGACGGGTTTCTATCGCGTGGGCTCCGACCTACACATATCTTAAGTACCAGACATCTTAAAACAGCAACATGATTTCACAAACAGCAAGAATCCAGATAAATTTGCATTAACTTCAGATAAAATCCTTTCATAAACCAAACACCAGTACTTATGGGATTTGTTCATCGCCGTTGCCAGAACGTCCTGTAACATGCACCCTGACTCTGGCTGTGCAAGCTAAATTTGCTGTGATTAGTAGGGCTGAAAGAAAAACGACTGCACTGATATTCAAGCTGTTTGAAGAGAGGTTTACTGCCCCCAAAAGAATCATTTAATTATAACACACCATTTTCTTTAGATCTACATATAAAAGAGTTAATTTGCCTAAGCATGCACCAATGGGGCTAATGGATAAAGGTTTTTATTAGGGATGTGCCAAACGGTTCAATAGTTACTTGAATACTGTAGAGACCTCTCAAACATGTAGCTTTGGTGTGCAATAATTCTGTTCAATTAATGGGTTTATTTCCTTCACAGATATTCTTTTAGAAGTGCTCCATCATCCATGCAGTGCTGTTCAGAGACATGTTGTAAATACTTTCTCTTTACTGGTAAGTTCTAAGGACATGATGCTGTTCTTTCACACTGCTGTACTTGATACAGGAAGAAACCTGCAGAGAAATATGTAAAAAATGCTGTACCAAATTCTCCTTGGACCCGAGTTAATTGTTGATAATCATTTTGTTGCAACCAATGGAATCACATCAGCTTTAAAACAACCTCTAGTGCTCCTCTCCATTTCAGCCTGGAGCTCTACATGGCAGGTGGCGGCACACCCAGCATCCCTTCCAGCATTGCTTACTAGAGACAGCCATTAATATGACTCTAAATCTCTCAGCTCTGTTATCTGTGCACTATTGCTGAAAATGCATACCTCCACATACCTATTAATTTGAAGTTTTAATAACTGACAGCAATGAGAAAAAAAAGAACAAAACTGGATTTTCATTCATTACAGTTTTCCTGATTTATGGGCTAGGTTTTAACACATTGGTTTTTGCACAGCTATGTTCAAGCTGGGATCAGTTTTTATGGTGTAGTATCTCAAAAGAAGTTGAAATCAAGCTTGATGAAGATATTGCCATTACCATAGACCAGGATGTAACGGATTCAGATGAGAAATTTCTCCAGAGCATTGTTGACATTATAACTGGCCAAGCTGAGTTAGCAATTTAGTTAATAAGAATATTTGAAGTTTCCATAATGCTTTTCATCATCAATATCATCACAACTTGCTACATGGAGAAAAAATTATATTCCTAGCAAAATTCATCTCTGAAGGAACACTGCGGAGTTCAAGGGACTGGACATGGGAACATTTGAACAAAGGCAAAGTAAGTAGCAGAACCTCATCTCTTCCCAGGGTCCCTGCATAATTAAATGTGTGTAAGGGATACAAATGCATAAAAGCTGCAGGAGATTTGCATTTAAATGTGTCAGACTTTGGAGTCAAATTTCAGTGGCCATCTTTTCTAACCTTCGTACTCATTTTTCCCTCAAGTTTCTGGATCAATTTCTGTTACCTGTTCAATATTACTCATGTACCTTCAAACTGAACTTTTCACTATAATCTAGAACAAATTAGTCAAATCCAACCTGACAAAAGATGCAGAGAGTTGTCTTGTGGGGGACATTTTTTCATAAACATTCTCTTAACTTCTCATTTGAAGGCTGATCCAGAAATCCTTGGATTAACTAGAATCCAAATCACATTGTTCTCCTGGCAGTTTCATTTCTAATGTAGCTCTCCCAGCCTGACCAGCTCCTTTAACTATGCTTCTTGAGGCTCCTCTTAAAACAAAGGAATCCTTTCAAACAATCAAATTGCAAAAGACTGCTCTCATAAATCCATTTAGTCTCTTTTAAAATGTAGAAGCTTATATAAACAAAGGGAAAACAAACCAGCAGAGAGTCAACCACAGATGGGGGGAAAAAAAAAAGCTACTCAGCAATTTCCATGATTAGTGGTTTCAAGACACATGCACTTTAGCAAGGCAGAAGAAAGCACAACTGCAAAAGTGAATACCCAACTGCATAAATTCTAAGAATTCTAAAAGCAAATAAGCATATTTTGATCCCATTTGTAAATTAGCTCTGTTCAATAGTCCTTAAAAGGACTTCTAGAGAATTTTATTCAATTATTTGCATACTTTCAAGACAGTATGATTACACCATGATTTAAGACCTCCCAAGGACTTTCTAGCAGTGATGAGAGTGAGGACAGCACTCTCTCTACTGCTGTTGAAAATCCTGCCTTTCCATTAGTCTTGAATCCTCCTTGAAATGACAGAGGAATTAGAAGAAAAGCTGCTTCTACTCACAAATAAAAGCCTCTGTTGTATGGAAACCACCACCTGCTTCCTTCATCCCCCTGGCAGTAAAATAAGTTTACTGTGTCTATGTTCAGAGATCTTTAGAGATCTCCTCCAATGCCATATCTCCCTTTTAGCTGCTACCTTTCCTGCTTCTGGATCTCAACTTTCTTTTTTGACTATTTTTTCTTTGCTTTTTAATTACACATGCTTCCCGGTGAGCTAACAAAGCACCAAACTTTCTTAAGCTACATGAAAAGACTTGCTGTGAAGCACCCATTGGCCTAAACTGCACAGCAAAGAAAATGAGGCGCTGTCAAATAAATGTACCTGAGCTGCATCTCTCCCAGGAACAGGAAATACTGGATAGCAATATTACATATCACACCTACTGCATTGTCTGGCTATTTCATGAGAGTTTCCCTCAAACCAGGAAACAAAGAAACATCAGGATCCGTGAACTTTCCTGTATGTTTTCGAGTTTAATTTCTGAATCTCTCTCTCAAATTGTAAAACAAACATCTGCTACTTATTCGTTTCATGTCCAATTACCTGTATGTGGATGTAAAGAAACATATAATACCTGGCATATCCAAGAAATCAAAATGTCTTTCTTCACCAAAACCAGACAAGTTACAACAAGTCACAGCAAAGTCCAATGCACGCATTAACAGACATCACTGTAGTAAAACTGTTCTCTGAATGGTCTCCTCTGTGCTGCCTGTTGTTTCTACCAATTGTTTCTGAACCCTCTTCCCTTAGTTCTTCTTTTCCTTCAATCTGATTTCTTTGTGCAATTCCACTGAAAGGGCTGGGAAAAAAATTACAGACCTAATATGACCATTGCCATCCAGCTGTTAGCTGTCCTTGAACGGTCTCTTTCTTTGCCCCTAACCTGTATCCAGATGGTTTATTTGAAAGGTAGAAAGCAGCAAGTTTGTACAACGACTAGACCTTCTTAGACGGTCTTAAGGTCCACATCTTCAAAAGCATTTAAATGCCTATGTCCCATTGGAAAAAAGGAGTCTGGTAACTAAATATTTATGCAAAGCTGTCTCTAGGCATTATGTATTAATGTAACTGCTTTGCCTGTGTTACATTACAAAGACATAATAAACCTTTATGTAAAAACATTTTTCTTATTCAAAGGGAGCTTAGTTAAACTTATACTACTTGAGAATTATCTGCTGTGAGTTTAACATTGTTAAGTTACCTTTGTAATAATTTTTCTTAGCCTTTAACAAATGAAGTTGCAAATAAATACGTGAAATGCTGTATGAGTAGCCCAACATTTATAACAGAGAATATGAACATCTGGATAATAGAAAGGTTTGAGATTCCCTCCAGGAGAATTGTTATAGCTCATTAATCATATACATCATGACTCCACTATTATTATCTTTAATTACAAAAAAAAGATGAAAAATCATAAACTTGAGAAAAAATATTTCTAAAGTTAAAACCTATGGAGTCCCATATCTATACTCCTGTACCTTCCTTTGCCTTTCTGGTTTTTGGCTGTATGATCACCTAGCCAGCAAGTGTCTCATTTACAGCAACGTACTACAGGTATTGACATTGATACACATGCTGTGATACCCTATGGCATCTCGCTTACAGGGAGGGGACTCTGCATTTGCATGAGGCTCCATGCTGGCATTTTCGCCTCTGAGATGCATTGGCAGCATTTTCTACATGATATTGTGGAGCACACTTGTAATATGCTTGAACAATTAACAACATAAAGGAGATGCTGCACTCACCTCTAGCTAGCTTTAGCTAGAGGTCAATACCTCCATTCTGGTGTTTTGGGTTTGTTTGGTTTTCCCCTCCTGTTATTCCTCACTTCTCCATTTCCGAGTGTTGAGTTCTTTTTCTCTTGCTACTAGCACAACAACAAAAAGTGGTGAGGACAGAAGTCATGATTACAAAAGACCATAAACATTACAACATTTACATGGTGACATTTTTACAGTGGCCAAATGATTACCTAATGACATCTCCAGAGCTTCCAGAGGTTAGACCTGTCAGGGTAACAAGACAGTTTTTGCTTTCTATGGTTACCCAGGATAGAAAAGGCCCACAAGGGAGGCACATTGTTCTTTCTCTGGCAATGAACTTAGCAACTTGAGATGGAGGAAAAAGTACACAAGTTCCTGAGACTGAAAGTAATCATCAGTGTTTGATACTTCTGAAATTGTTTTCCTAAATTAAGTGATGAGAAGACATAGATATGGCTTTGTCCTGTTTACCCTTCCTAGTAAGGATCCCTTATTCCTAAACAACAAGGGCATCATATTTAAACAGAGCAACACTTTCAGCAGTTGGAATTGAATACCATTGAATACATTGACCTTTACAAAGATTTAAAAATAACCTTGAATGTTGTCTTGCATTAGCTTTCATTATTATTCAATTGCATCTGATGAGCTGGCAGTAATTTCCACTTCTGGTTGCTATTGTTTCTTGTGGAACAAACACCTTCTCATATCTACAGGACAAGCTATATATGGAAAAGTGTACAAAAAGCTCCCTGCTAAAATTCAGATAAAACATGTCAGTACAGTGGATGTCTAGGGCATTGGTCAGACCAGCACCTCATTCACCCACCCTCAATAAAATTTACACAAATTTCTGCTAATTTCTCCTATTTTTCCTCATGCCAGCCAATATTTTTAAGAGCATTTATTTAATCAGGGACATATTTTCTACATACATGACAGAATTCAGCTATGTGCTTCTGGAAAAAAACAGCTGAAAATTACTATAACTCAAATTCTTTAAGGGTTATCAGAGAGATACAAAACAGGTTTGCTCTTTGTCAACATTTGTATGGGTAATGCCTGTTTTCTCACCTTCCGTTCTACTTAAACTTGCTCCACAGCATGTCAAAGTAAGTTTACTCTGCGAATGAGTGAAATATATTGCTCTGACCTACTTGTTAGCCACTTAAATACCTTCAAGGATCAAGGACTGAGCAAACTGACTATTTTTCAAAACACAACCCAATGTAAGAATGTCAACACAATGTAAAATTGTCCATTATTCTCATTCCGTCGATACTCACTATGATTTACAAAACATAATGTGTGTCTCAAACTAATGGTAACTCCCCTCCAATGGTAATTCCCACCCACATATCCCATCTTTCTCGACAGGTGTTCAAATATATAAGTGCCTGGAAGGCAGCAAAGCCTGGCCCAATTGAAATGTGATTAGCAACAAGCAGTCTCAAAGAAAGTCATTCTTGGAATCCTTCCCAGTGGTTACCTACATACACAGAGAAGCAGGACTGGGGCAGTGAAGCCCCAGTACTTTGCTACTTACAAGTCTTGCAATATGATACAGGGAAAGTTATAGGCTTTTAATTAGATTTGGAAGTGTTACAACTTTTATGAGGCACAGTCATCTTTTTTGACTCAACTGGACTCTTTGTGGAGAAATATGTGATAGAAGAATGTAGCTTCATGAATGTGAATCCATTCACAGCTGCATTTGAAATCCTTGATGAAAGGTGTGATAAATAAATATTAAAAAAAAACCAACCAAGAATAAATGCAAAAAACACTGGCTTTTTCCATTCCTTGTTTTTTGTTTGTAACTTCTAAGTAAGAGCAAAAGGCAGAAAGCACTAGTTTTGCTTGATCTGATAATATATGTTGCAAGAATGAGGGAAGAGAAGCAATGATGGTTTCAACGTCATATTTACTTCACTGGTGTAAACAAAGTAAAGTAAATGCAAGTAAATAGGTTCTCCTTTACCAACAGACAGTGTGATACCATATTCTGACTTCAGTAAGACTCTTGCAAACAAACCTAATGGTCTGCGCTAAGACCTTAACAGATCCCTCAGGTATTGATTAGTCTTGAATCAGCAAAGATATTTTCTGATTTACCCACATTCTCAGAGAGGAAAACTCCAAATATAAGTAAACATTCATTTTTATAAACTACTCCGTATTAATAATTCATTACGCTGCCATCAGTGACCTAATAATTCTTTTCTAACTCTTACTGTGATGATGTGAAGCTAGTAATAAAAACTTTCTCCCCGCCAACAGTACTTGGAAAAATAGTTATTCCTCTCTCATACCTCCTTTCTGGATAGTACCCAGGTATTTGCTTCAATATTCTATGTGGGGAGAAATCCACATCTTTTTGCTTGTATCTGGCCTGCAAAAGAACACACAACAGCCAGGCAGGAGAAGGCCTTTCTGAGAAAGCCCCTTTCCTATACTTGAATAATGATCACACTGGAGTGCAAAGATGTTCTGTTCTTTGCAACTGCAAAATAAATTGGGGGGAAAAAGATGCTTCATTAGAGTATGAACTCTTTATACTCTTTATTTCAGTTGCACTGAAGAGCCATCTTTGCTCCACTAGTTTTAGTACTATGTCAAACATTCCTAGAGATATACACATTTCTCCCATACTTCTCAAATTGCACAATGAAGACTGGTAGCAACTAGCAACAAAGCAAACAGGTCATATAACATTATCTAAATGCTTTGCCAGGTACAATTCAGGCTTACGCTATCCAAAGGACAACCTACTGCATATTGCCCAACAGCCCCATTCCTAGGTTCTGTCAGCAATTTAAGCCTATCTAATTCCAAACTGTGCTATTTGTTTAGTCTGCAAACATAATATTACTGTTTTCATAAATAGGTGTTTATGTTTAATTTATGTTTAATTTGAAGAGGTTTTTAGAATATTTTCCAGGTAATATCCAGACCCTAGTTTACTGGTACACAGAGTAATATTCCAGCTGAACCTGTAGAAGTCATGTAACTAAGGACGCTTGCAATTCTACCAAAGTTTTCAAAAATTACATTTTACCTAACAGTTTCTATGTTAGGAATGGTTAAATACTGTTCCACGTGACAGCAAAAGCAATCCAAGGTTACAGATCTGTCTTACTTGGAAAGTATTTTGTATGATGCAGAGTTGCATACATGTGTATCAAGTCTATTTTGATAAGGCACAGGAAGCAAGGAAATACAGGTGAATGCCTTCCCTTGTGTCTGCTGCTATCTTTTCCTCACTTTCTATGCAACATCTCAAAAATGTGTGTGTGTAAGTCTCTGTTCACAAAGCTATATTTTGACAGATCTAACATACAAAGCAGCATAATGCTTGAAAACTCATCTAGGTTGTGCTTCATCTGAGACTTCGGCTCATCTATATGCTAATTCGAACTGGATGCAAGTTGGATTCTTCTGAAGACTGTGCTCCTAATATCCTTTTAACACATAATTTAATATTATGATTTGGGGACAAGCAGTAAAAGTCAGTGTGTTGTGTTGTTCTGTAAATCTGTTGATTGCTTCTTTCAGGGATACTGCATCAAGCATTGGCTTTTCAGCAAGGTCTGTCAGTCTGTTCTGGCTCATTGTGCCACTTAGCCACGTATGCAACACTGAAGAGCATTAAATAACACTTCACAGATGCTAATATAGAATAATAAACGACATGGTACAAAGGTATAAGGAAATGTCTATTTTTATATGGGCAACTGAACCACTTATCACTGAAATGCCATTATTTGCATGTGAAACTTACTCTCTAACACTTGTTATAAATATTGACTTCCAGACCCCTGTAGCATAGGAAAAGAAAAAAACCCAAACCAAACCAAACCAACACAAATTTGTGAACTGAACTCTATTATCATTAGAAATGAGTCCAAAAACAGGAAGCATTTTACTCCACATGAAAAAAAAAAAAAAAAAAGGAAAAGGAAGAAGCTATTAGTCTTTAAATTCACTTCATGATAGAAAGTTGATACAAAGATGTTCCTTAGGGCTTCATTTTTTTAGATTACATTTTCCTTGCAGAGATAACCTACATTGGCTTTTATCAAAGGTTTCTTGTGGAGGCAAAATTTGTGGGGTTTTTTTAATTATTTTTGTGCTTTAAAAGCATAATTATTTACAGAAGGACATTCATCACACGGTTCAGATGGGATTTTACTTGAAACATTTTTTTAGTTAAAATTCCTAAAAGTAATCCAAAAGTTTTATTATTTTTCAACAAAACCTTACTCCTCATGATACCAAATGGCCACTTGAGAAGTGCTAAGGGAATGAATCTGCATTTGTGGATGTTTACAATAACATAAAGAATTTTACAACAACAAAAACACCCCTGCTCAGCAATGCAAATAATTCAACTTATTTCATGGAAATTCTCAAAGTCAAATTTGACCAACAAGTTGGTCACAACTAACTCAGTGTGGTTATAAGATACTTTATTAAAACTCCTCAGCAGTGAATAATCTTAAACAACAGAAAAAAAAGATTTAAAATCATTAATATTCATACATCTCTTACCTTGAGGATAGCATCCTCTAATGAAATGCAAGGAGGCCACAAACAGCTATCCAGTACACCTGCCTCTCTTCTAGACAGTCTTTTTAATAATATTTTATTCCTTTGATCTGTTAACTCCCAGCACAGACCTTATAGGAAAAAAAATTCATAACTTGGTTGGACTCTGGGGCTATAATCATCCCAACCAGTAGGTCAGAATCATCTCTTGGCCATACTGAAGTGTTCTCTCTGTGACAAAGTATGTGAGGCCATTATTTTCCCTTACTGCCTAGCTACTAGCAACTCCAGTGTTTTATCAGGTAAATATCCCAATAAGCACATTGTACATAAATACTGTATTCATAAGTTATATAGAATAGACACACCCAGGTCACCCTCTGTCTATCTTACCTATATGCAACAAAATGTCATTTATAAATGCTTGATCTGTATTGGTGTGGTGACACACGCTAGGAAAAGAAGTCAGAATTGGTTCATCTGGACAGCAGGCTGTTCTGAGTGACATACAGCTCACGCAGGCTGAAATCCTGGGAGTCATATGCATGAAACCAGGCATAAAATGCTCACAAGGGGCGTTGGCATAAGAAGTACAAACATAAACCAACAGTAATGGAAAGGAGAGAAATGACTTTGTAACATCCAGGGCCCAAACTGCTTTGAAAATAAAAATATAAAATATCTTTATGAATTAATTAGTATCCTCGAATTCTTTTTGTAGGTTGTCAATCTGCATTTAAGTGGTTCAAAGATAGAAAAAAGCACAATCATTTTTATGAACTTACTAGTTTTCATCAGTTTCTGATAGCATAAAATTTCAAGTTCAATGTGTATATCATAATAGCTTGTCATAAATGAAATCAAGCTTGAAATCCCTACATAATGAAAAGTACAATAAATAACTCATTAAAAGGTTATAGACAAAGGAATTTATACATATTTTGACTCTTCTTATACTATCTAACAATCTGTATCTACTGTATATCTCAGGAAGCTCAACTCAGTTAAGCTATAATAAACAGTGATATTACTATAACCTTTTTCTTTCTCCAGCAACAATAGAGTAATGCACATAGTACAATGAAGGATCAGACCCCTTTTTGCACATAGCCTCAAATAACCTGTAGCAAAACCAAAACTGTAGAACCTATCAGCTGTCATCCCCACTGCTTGCGGCCAATGCTGATGGATACCATCAATTAATAAACAAAATTTCTAGGTGGTAAGCCAACATCAGTGCATCTGCATTTACATCCTGCAATGCTTGACAGAGATTCATGTACAGAACAAACTGATACTAATTACAAATTAAGAGTTCGTGCAGGTTTGAGGAAATCAAAGAGCTTTCCAATTACTTCAAAACCCTGCATGGATTTCTGTATCCAAAGAAATAGGTGGTTTGAAGTTAGTGAGGTAGTCTCTTGGTTGCTTAAATCCTAAAGGGATAGTAGAAAACGTTTGGGCAAAACTCTTCAAAAGCACAGAAAGTTACTACACCAGTCAGAAGGCCAGGACATAATATCTGCAGTAGTAACAACATGTAATCAATCACGATGATTTTTGTTGCTATTTCACATGCTACCTCTTCTGTTAGAACATGGTTTAAGACACATTCTGGTTGCTTTACAGAACCAGACTGATACAGTTAGAACTTTCCTAAGGGGCTCAATCAACAGCACTGATCCCTCATGACTAGCTGTTGCCAATTGCTAATATTAACATACAAGTCTTCTCATCAAAGCAAAAGTATCAAAAGAATATTCAGGCTCAAGTATGACAATGAGATAAAAGGCTGATGGGAAAAAAGTCAACCTGTTCTTCCACCAAGGGGGGATAGCCCTGTAGGCTAAACAAAGTAAATGCTACTTTTTTTGAGCTAAGGATAAAAACTAGCAGGCCTCAAATATGCATATCTGGTAGGGAATTTTACTAGACTGGAATCAGCATAGTTCAGTATAAGCCTGAAGCTGGCTACTGGTACCACCAGGTTAAATCACTGTTGCACAATACAGTGCACATGAGAACTACCTATGAGGAATTTCAACGTGTACCACAGTTAGCCAAAGGACCACCTGACAAAAAAGTCTAAACACCGAATCACAGACATTGACTAATTGCCAATATGCAAAATGTAGCAGTTACTGGCTAATGAGTACTCTATAATCAATTTAAATACTACGTTAGCAGACAAAGAAAGTTAAAGAGTTTTCACAAACTAGTTATTTCCTTCTCATGGCAATTTTTGTGAGCTTCACTTTGTGAATGTCAATCTGAAAGATAAATTCTTGAAAATACCCATGAAGGTTAAAATTCATGTCCTGCTGGAAACAAAAAAACCATTCAATATCAAAGACTAGATATACCAAGTGAATTATACATAAGGAAAGGAAAGTCAAATGTTGGCTTCAATGCATGGGCCAAGCCTTCAGGCTGGTATAAACTCATATAGCAAAAGTTTTTTGTACAGAGAAAGGCAGATATTCTAATAACTCTTTAAAATAATTTTACCATAGGCATTTGTAGCCAATCCATCTAATACAAAAAATTTCAAGAAAATCATTCGACTATATTATTGCTCATGGCTTGCTTACAGCAGAATGCACTTCAGATTAAGGAATAGCTAGAGGTAAAGGAATAAGACCATTTGCAAACACAGTTGATTGGCAGAAAGAAAGAGATATTCTGGAACAGTTCCTTGCATAGATAAATATCTTCTCAAATTGTTGATGGTGGACGTCCCACTACAGGATCTATCTCTCCCCTTCTTATTTTCCTTTTGACAGCTCTATCAGACTAGTAGAGGTACAGTGAGACATTACAGGTTCAAGTGTCAAAAGCACAGTCATGTTACGTGGCTGACTACCTCATCATCCACAGCAGGCAGTACTCTTCTGGGAGAGCTGATGTACCAACAAAAATACTAGCAGGGAGGAAAAAACAAGTCAACCCAGTGAAAGCAAAGATTGATTAGATAAGCGGATTAAAGGATTTAAAAGGCCAGAGAGAAACAACTGCCACTAAACCCCTGTCAAGAGATCACCCCAAAATGAAGAGACAGGCACGTACCACAGCGTTTTTGGTTTTGGAACTTCACCTGTATTTGCAGAGTGGATCTGAGATACCTCCTTCTCTCCTCCAAAAGCCCTCATTTCCATTACCCAAGCTCTCCCAAACCTGCCAAGCACAGAGATTCATGCCTTCGTCATTTCTGAGACAAGCTGCTAAACTACAAAAAGGGGTCACATGTTGGCTTCATCTGGCCTGAGACATAGTCACTACAAAGCAGTGTAAGGCAGCACATCACACTGGTCTCTGTTGCAGGGATTTCCCGTGTGATACTGGATACAACACAGTATCCATACCTACACATGGAAGCTCAGTTAATTGGCCCAAGTTAATATATTACTTTGAATTGTTTTCTAGAAGACATCTTTCCAAATTCATTGCCCTGCCCCCCCCCCCCCCCCCGATAACTAACAATAGTATATTGAGAAAATATGTGATCAATGTGTTTATACTCCCACCTAGGTATTTTTTTCTGGAAGACAAACTTTTCAGGATGGAGGAGAGTAACTGAGGCACTAACAATAGAATTATTCACTCCCACATTTACTGTAGTGATATTATAGCAATTGATGTAGTCAATAAAAACTGTTAGCATTAGAGAAATGTGAAGGGAATCAATGAAGCCAAAATAATTAAATCATGAAATAAATCCTGGCTAATGGATATAAGTTTACCAAATTGAAAAGCCCACAGAAGTTGCTATCAAAAATCTGATATATACACAAAGTTTTAAAGTAATGATCCTGTGATATTTCCTAGTCAAAGCAGAAGAAAGGGAAAAGAATAAGATTCCACTGTCTACATTACCCAGATTTGTTTATGAAGACACAGTAACTTTTTAAGTGCAAGCACTGTTCAAAGTTAGTCAAACAACTACCTACATCTTGGAGGAAAATACAAGAGTCAAACAGAATGCAGTAATACTAAAGCACAGACTATAAATAGAAGGATACTAACAAAAACTGTAAGGACTTCCAATGGCAGAGAGTAATTTTTTCTCTAAGCCCTTCTCATATCAATGTTAAATTCAACTCTACATTTGAGATGAAGATGACAGAGTTAGCAAAAGCAGATGCACTGCATCTTCACAGGAATCTTGCAGAGCAGGCAACGTGAAGCTAGTAGACACATTAAAATGAAGAATAGATCTCAGCTTCAAAGGAAAGAGAATCACTCTTAGATTTACAATAATACTGTCATATAACATCCATATTTAAAGAAGACAACATAAAAGGAATCAAAATACATTTCTTGAAGTATAATGGGCTTTATTCCTTTAGCCTTGGATGTGGAAAAAAATGGAAACATAAGAGGCAAATGACATGAAGCTTTCACTAGCTTGGGGAAGGTGGTCCACCAGTTTTAAAAACTTTTCTCTGGCTGAGAATATTTAAGCTATGCATTTATCAAAGTAACTCTGAACATAGCTTAGAGTCCATGGAGTTTGCTTCAAACAGAATAGACACTTTTAAGCTGCCAGTGGACCATGTTGCTTATCTACACGAAGACTCACTACAAAGCCCAAGAGAGCGCTGCTGTTACCTCCCACCTGAGTGCAGCTGATTAAGCATGTCCTTGACAGAAATTGTCTGTGTAAGTGACTTTTAGCTTCCAGGAACCTAGCCAAACTAAGAAGTCATCCTACAGGCAACAGGGTAGGACAAAGAAATGATAGTTCTTTGAATTTTCTTCAACTCTAACTCTTCAAGAGAGGTTTGGTAACCCCAGGGAACAAAAACAGAAAGTCAACTGATTGTACATTCCAGCACTCCTCATCTACGCTGCCCTTCTCATCTTGTTTCTTCTGGAGTCACAGGCTGAGATACCGGAAAGACAGGAAGCATCCACTGGTGTGTGGTTGATCCTTTTCTTTCCTCCTCTTTAGCAAGTGCAATGCAAGATAGGCTGTGGCATGCTTTAGGAGAAACAGAGGATCAAGGACTATTATATTAGGATGTGAAGTGACTACAGGCACACAGGATCTTCTGTGACCACTGTAACAATGTCATGAGTGCTGCCTGTGTCTAAATGGCTCAGGTAAGAGCTATTTTCAGCGTTTTTTATTATTATTGTGTTTTGTCCTGGATCACACTGGGAAGATGCCTATTTTAGGCACCTGATACTTTATTCAACCTGGTTTAAAGTGGTTATTTTGAATGCATTTTTCCCCCACTTACTTTTTAATAAGCTACTTCCTTCACTCCATCCATGCCCAAATCTCAGGGATATGAAGAAATGTGGTTCTACCAATGACCTTGGTATGAATAGCTACTTTGAACATCCAAAGATCGCAGACTAGTCAAAAGACATATTTTGACCACCACCCTGCATGTGCCCACAGGCTGAAAAGTCTTTCAATTTGTGCAGCCTAACAGCCAACATACAAGAGATAAAACTCAAAACTGAACAAATTAGCCAGAAGTATGTCAAACCACTAAAGTGAACATTTTAACTAAAAAGCTAAACTGCTGATTGACTTGATCTGATCTTGAATTTTTAGTTTGCCAGTGCATTCAATAGGGACATTTTTTAGATACTCTTACATCTCTATTTGGGTTAGAAAACTGTTTTCTTAAATCATTGAGGCATCTGATGTATCAAATTTAATATAGGCCCAGCTTTGTTGCAAATCTATGCCAGAATGCACAAGGCTATTTGGGGAACTGAAATTTTGTTAGCTGTTGTTTTAATCCTACGTATGCAAATTGCACTCACCAAATTTAAGCCATTTCAGTGGTGACTACTTTTGCTACACTGGTCTCATTGTCACAGTTCTATGTAGCAGATGTACTGCAATTATCCCTAATGCCTAATGTGTGTCCCTTTGTGTCCCAAGTGTTTTTTAATTTAATGGAACAATTTTTAAAATCATGTTTAAGCTTATGTGTCAATTTGAAAAGATTGCCCTTTTTTTTGTTTGTTTTTTAAACAAACACAAAATGGAGGCCAAGGACAGACTTGATACAGCTTCTCTATCTGCAGATAATGGAGGTTTCATATAAAAATCTCACTAAAAAGAGTTTGACTTCCTGTTGTGGGATTTTTAATTTTTTTTTTCCTTAGTCTGCCCATGTCAATTCCAGTAAATTTCTTTAAACTTAACCTTGAGAAATTATTTGTGTGGAAGTGAATAAAGTCTCCCTAGCTATGAGAGGATTAATGTGTTCACTGATACTTTCCAATTAAAATACTGCAGAACCTACACCAAATGCAGTAAAATCAGATAAGTGCACTAGTAGAGATGGGCAGTACACCAGTCTGGCAGCTCTTAGGTAAAGCATCATTTGAATTCAGTTGTAAAGTCTTGAACAGTAAAGTCTTGTTTATCCCTGATATAACAGAAATCTGATTGAATTGTATTCTGAAACAAAAAACCAAGTGATACACAGACTGTTTTAATTATGAACAAAGTTTGTAATGCTAAAGGATTGTAATCTGATAAGGTTATGGGCTTTTTCTGCACTGGAAAAGAAAAACACGAAATGTAGTAATTTTTTGTCTTTGAGGTAATTTGTCAAATACATTAAATTAGAACAATGTTTTCTTTATCACCTCTTGTTTTTGGTGTACTGGAGTTTTATTATATTCAAATCTTTTGAGTCATACAGATTGGAGATAGATACACATAATGGAATAGTGTTAACATATTATCTCAAGAACAAATAAGCATTTCTTTTCATTTTCCTTTTGGATCCACAATTTTTCTTATTTAATCTAGTAAAGTAACTGAAGAAATATGTCTGCTTCCTTAAATATCTTATTTCTCTATCCCCAACAGATTTTGTGTAATCCTGAAACAAAAGCTACTTCTATTAAGAAACAGAATGACTAACAAATTATAAATATAATAAAACTATGCAGTACCAGAAAACATATTATATGATGTATTTGTTCCCTGGGTCCCCAGGGCTTTTCTCTTAAAAAGAAAAAAAGAAAAGAAGACAAAACAAACAAACAAATAAAACCCCAACCACCTGTTTGTTTTGCAACCAAATAAAGAAAAAAATATTGAGCTACATGTTCAGGTGCTAAAATTAACAAAGTGCACTTACCAGCTGAGGACCTAACTATCCTTAAAAAAAACCCAAAACCAAATTGCTGGGTAAGAAATGCACGTATCCATAATAATAGACTAGCCAAGGTGTGTCCTCTGGTTTATTCTGAAAAAAGCTGAAGATCAATTTTCTTATACTAGAAGGCATTAATGGTCACTGTCAAGGAAATCTTTGATCTATTGAACTTATTAGAGACCAAGTTAAACTCCGTGAGGTGTGCTAAGAACTCCTTCCAAGCCCAGAGGAACAATTTAGTCTCCTTACAGCACAGAGACTAAAACAACAGAGCAGGCTAATTTTTTTTCTCCCTTTGGTACTCTGTATCCATGTTAAAATGTCTATGGTACACCTTCAGATTCATTTTTTTTCTCCTTACAATCACACCTCCCATGTGCAGAAATCTTGCTGCTCATTTAAGCAACTGCAGACTGAATTCAGGATCTGTTTCTGTTTCATGGAAGTGCTTTAGCTGCTTTCATCTTACTATGCAACCGTTTTGCAGAGTGGCTACAGCTGTAGCATTGCTATGAGTAACAAGAAACAAAGGCAGGAACCCTCTATTCCCTGTCTCTGTCCCTTTTGCCTCTCTTTTTGAAGCTTATGTCAATTACTGCCGTCTGCTGAAACCTGCTCTGCAAGTTGTTAGGGAAATTCATACACACTCCCCAAAACCCAAGCACCATACAAGAACACTAGAAAAACACCATAGACACAAGGGGAATTAGGGCTTGATTTACATCAAATGAAATGAAATACTATTCATGAGGAAAAGTGTTTAAGCATAGATGAAACTTACAGACCATATAGAATGCAAAAATCACCTGCCTAGAGATATAGGGTCAGAAAACAAGCAGACAGTGGGGAAAAAAAAGCTATCAAATATAGCTCTAGGAAAGGTAAATAGAGAAATTAACAGAGAAGCAGACCTGAAGCCATGAGCCTGGAAACCTCCTGCAGTTGTTTCCCTGAGCGTTAAGGGAACAACAAACATAACTCTGCAAGACACTGAAAAGTGGTGAACTCTCAGACTGTAACTGGCTATTTCCCTACAAAGTAATAGCTAAATTTAATCAGTAGCAGCACTTTGCACTTCTCAACCTCCTGTCACCAAAGCATTCCAAACAGCTCACGAATAATGATTCAGAACCACAGCTCTTACTCCTGTGAAACAGTGGCAATATCTATTTCCCCCCCCATTTTACAGATAAGGGGAACAATGCATGAACAGACTGAAGTCAATTCAAAGGACTTGCCAACATGCTTTATGGTAGCCATGTATTGAACCTCTTTAATGATAAGAAGTCTTTGTCAGACAAGGACAGTCTAGTTCTGTTTTTCAATCACATCATGTGCTTGATATAAACAAAGTTATAAAAAACCCTGCTCCATTGATTCATATCGCAGAGGTACTTCTTAGCCAGGTGAATAGTGTCTCTCAACACAAATGGCACTACTCACGCAAATTTAAAAAACAGGGCTTCTCCCAGGCAAGGCATCTTCAACTAAGTTTTAGGAAAGCAGAAAACCAGTTTCCTGAAGAAAGTTGTTTTCTGTTTTATAATACCAATCATTAAAGGATATCTGAGTTTGTAGATGGAAAAAGAATTTTTACCCTTGATTTTTTTTGCTCAAGATCAGAATTTTCAAAAATCTCAAGGGTTTACTTAATCGTATATCAATGCACATAAATGAAAGATCATGTGCAGTCATTTATATGTGAATTTCTGCATTTGTTTAATTAGCATGGAGCTATTCTGCTACTGCATTCCAGAAAGCAGTTATGTTTTCATGGAAAATTTAGTGTTTCTTCCATGCAGTTGACTGCTAGAACTAAATACATGAAAGTGGCATGCTTGTCACCACAGTGCAAACAAAAAATGCAGCTTCCTACCTTCCCAGTGCTTGATACTCAATACCTAATTTAAGCCTTAATATTCCAGTTTGTAGTCAGAGCATCTATTAGAGCAATTGTGCAGCAAATCATTGAGAAAAAAATGTTTCTTCTTCCATATGCATAGTCTTTGCCACCAGAGGTCAACAATTAGTATACAGATCTATTATTAATTTTAATAAATTGCTAGAAATAATATTTGTGAATATGAGTATTCACAATTTATGAGCTGATATTTAAAATCTGTGAAGTAGCCCATTTGACACACATCATAAATTACACAGTATATTTCTAGCTCATGAGTGGAAGAGCATATGACTTAAAATAGATTGTGTGAAATGCCATATATACTAATTTGAAATTCACCCTCTATTAATATTCCCTAATTATTTAAAACTTGCTGCGTATGAATTTTCCTGCCAGCAAAATCATGGAACATATGTAAAAAGCAAAAACAAAGAAGGTGCTAGCAGTTTTAAAGCAAAACCTTTTGAAATTCAAATTATTATTTGTGGAGAGAGAAAAAAAATAAAAATCACAGTATTCAACTGCCCTATAGATGTAGACAAGGAAAAAGGCAGGGAAGATGATGACTTGCACTGTCTGAGGGACATGCAATGGCTTCAGAGTTGACACATATTGAGTCACAATTAGAAGCAAGTTTGTCATTCCCAGTCTCTTTCCTAACATCATAAAATTGCTGTTTCTTCCTACTACATGCACGCAGAACACAGATATCCAATTATTGCTAATTGGTTTTGGTTTTCCATGCATAGTTAATGCAACCTTATTTATACAGGGCAATCAACTCCCTTCAGGTATGCCTAACTTTTCAGTAGCATTCATACTACATATAATTAATTTTAAATCTATAAAATGCATTGCAAATATCCTGGGACAACATAAGAGTCAGCCTATCTGATGAAAAGTATATTAAAAAAAAAAATCATGTTTCTGTAAACATTTAAACATGTACTTGCTCTTTTCCACCAAAATAATTCCATTATGGATGCTTAGGATTGTGTGAACAGATGCATCAGCCAAAACCCATCAGAGAAACAAAATAGGCAGCAATAATTGAGCAGAGATACCATGCTATGGCTTAAAACATGCCACAGAAATAAACTATGATAAACTACGACACACAGAAGTTTTACACAAAATTATATCTTCACTTGTATTCCCATGAATGTTTTGCATGAACACACATCTAAGTCTTCACACTATAAATGCTTTTTGATAAGTATGTGCAAGAGTCTACAAAAGGACCCAGCACACAATGCAAAGGTAACACACAATTGTGATTTCATTTGATTGTGACAATAGGTCTTAAGTCATCAGTGGGAAGGCCATAGGTGATGCTGGATTTACAACAGATTCTCACACAGTGTCACTTGCACCTGTCCCTTACCCACTGCCTTCACTGTCTGGCAGAGAGGATAACTGCAATCTGTCTCTCCGCATTCGGAAGGGACAGCACAGCTCTTTGAATGCACTTTCATGCACTTTTTATACTTCATTGTAAAAAACCTACTGAACACTTCTGTGCTACATATGAGAGGCAGAACCTCTCTGCACTGTTCCCCTGCAGCACTTCAGAACAAATTAGGAAACAGGATAGCTGACCAAAACATTTGGATTAAACTCCTGCATTTAACAGCTAATACATTTCTTTTGGTCATTGTTTATTCTTCTAATGTATACTTATTGATATGCCCTCCAGAAATCTTTCATTTTTCTACTCCAGAAATGTAAATCAACTGATAGCTGTACTCACTCAACAGTACAAATGAACACTAGAAATCCAGTGGCTAGAGAGTTTCCGATAGCAGCATTTACCCAATTAGCCATCAACTCATCGTTTTGAAAAAGATTAGAGAATGTGCAATTCCCTGCCTGTATTAAACTACTGAAATCTCTAGGAGAGTGCTGGGAGATTAAATGATGGTATCAGCTTTTCACCATAGATGGTGAAACTAAAACTTGAAGAAGCACAAAGCCAGTGTTGTTAAGCCACTGCACGCTCCCCAGAACTGACCTGCCTTACCTGGCAAACCTTCCCTCCAGATGGCTTTGGGGCAGTGCTGCGTGACCCCCCCCAGACAAGCAGCTGAAGCTACTCCTTTCTCTCCCATGAGGACATCTTTCAGTACAGAAAACTCAGAGCACTGGCAAGTCAAATTATGGTAAAACAGACCACCCCCTACTCTCTTCTCCATCATGCAGCACTGGCTCCCTCCCTTGCAGTCTCACTAGACCAGGAAGGTCTGGTCCCTGACGGGTGCCGCTGCCCACCCCTGGGGCCCATCCTGTGCCCTGCCCAACCAGCCCAGCCTCAGCACCCCAGGGACTTTACTCCCCCTCCCCCAGAGCACCCAGCTGCTCTTGGGAAAAGCTCCTTCCCACTGCCCTGCAGAAAGGGCAGCTGACAACAGACTGCAGGCAGCTTTCTTTGTGCCACCCGGCTTTATTTACTCTTTCAAACGTGCAACCCAATAGCCATATTAAACTTCAGAAAAACCAATTAGGCTCTCTGTCACATGGCATAAATCAGAAGTCATGCCATAGAAAGAAATGCTATGAAATCAGCAGAGAGGACAAAGGCAGAGGCAAACTCAAAGGTAGCAGCTGCGCTGGCCACCTGAAAACATCATTTTAATTTTGTTTATGCTCAGCTATAGACTTGGCTACCTCTGAGAAGTGTTGGCTCAGTATGCAAATGTCAGTGCTCTGCACTCCCCAGTTCCTTTTGGTGTATGCTCTCCACATACAAGCAGGTACCTGTTCATTTAACTCACTTAATGCAAATTAGCCCTTGCAAGTGCAGTGGCTTATTTAGAAAAAATATAATTTGAAAATGTAGTCCTATGCAGCCTGTGGATGAAAGGCACAGTATATTTTTATTTTAATGTTCTTAAAGATAAGCATGATGGTTCACAGAATTATCCCTTTTTCCAGTCTGTAACCCACTGATGCCATACTCAGAAAATACTTCCATCATAAAAGGCCCCACATTTACTGCTTTCTGGGGGGGAATATAACAGTTTGTCTGAAGAACAACAGTTTCTTAATTATTTCACCATTTATCATCTACATAGCACATTCCCTTCCCTTGTGGTCAATAGCACTGTCACAGAGACCCAGCTTAATTGAGTAGATATTGACGGTCTTTTTGTTTAAACTGAGGCATGTGGAAGTATTTCTTAAGTACTGTTTATGGCATTTGGGTGATTAACATCTCTGGGTGTCTTTCAAGATCCTATCATTATTTTCTTTACATGGCTTAGTCTAACAGACTTCACTAGGATGAAATCAGGACATACAGACCCTGCCTTCACTTCTACTATTCCTTTGTTCACCTTCTCTTGCACACTTGTCCTTTATTTCTTAAATGTGAGGAAGTCTGAAAATGAAATTAAAAAGTCAGAAACATAGGCCTATGGCAATCCTTATTACTAGAACTGATTGTTCATATTGATTGCACAATACCACTCCAATTAGTACTGTTTTGAGTAGCCTGATCTCCAGTGTACCAAACAAAATCTGTTTCTTCGTTTCTCTACCACCAAATGTGTGTCCCCTCCAGACCACCGCATGTACCAGTTTTAGCATGAATTTTGCAAAGGCTTGCTTGCTTGCCAGTCTGTCTGGGCAATGTTATGCTGTGTCATGCATCCTGCCCCATACAGTCTGGGGTACAAGCATTAATCTTCTCGATGTACCCTTCCGGTGTTGAATGAGGAGCCCGTGCCAAAGCACTTTTATGCTATTAGCTGTCTCAAACTTATTTTACTTTGAGCCTTAGCAAAGAGAGATCAAGTGATACATTTTAAAAACCATGGGTTTAGCTAAAGAAAGTCTAAGACAGAGGTCTCCCCTTTGTGCTACTACCTATCCTTAGGGCTCCTGCCACCCACCAGCCTGAGACTTTATTCTGATCCTCTCTAGTTTCCCTACCTTGGTTTTCAGGGATACTGTCATTGTGCAGTCTCTCACCTGTCAGTCCAATTGCCTTTTTGTTTTTGCACCCATGAGTTCCATATAAAAGCTAGCATAAATGGCCCCCATGGGAGTCTCTTTCTCATACCAGGTATCACCTCTCACTCTAGTGGAAAACACTTTGTGGAAAGTGCCACCCCACTTCCCTGTCATCCCTCCACCAGGGAGTTGGAAGGGAACTGTCAGGTTGTCTGCTGGAAGGCAATGACCTCAGAAAAGCTGCCCGTTGCGTGTGCAGAATTAGATGAAAGACAGAGCGCCAATGGTGACAAAGTGAAAGGTACAACGGGGATACAGTCCCCTACTGCCCTCTGATAACAGTGATGCATCCAGATTTGCTTTGTGTCCTTGAGTATCTGACATAGGTAGACAAGTACTAGCATGAGCTATTGCAGGCCTTAGTCTCAACAATTAAATCAATACATCCTTAAAACTGTGCATCTCCCTCATCCTCACAAAGAAAAATTAGAAACATGATAATATGTCTGCTCAACACTGCCTATCAAAAACCAAGCCACAGTGGAGTTGTTCCAGAGTTAAGCTGTCCTGACAAAGTAACATGAGCAAAAAATTAGCCAGCTTTTATTAAGCCATGTTTTTTAGCATCATTTTCTACTCTCATGTGGTCCTAATCAAGAGCCAGGGCGAGGAATGTCAGTGAACCTCAGACTCAAGAGACCAGTTAGCATTTGAATGTGTAAAGCACACTCTGAATTTCACAGTTTTATGTTCAGTGACTCTCAGTGGCTCGGCTCCATCTGAGGTGCAATTCTATTGACTGCAACCATTCCTATAGATTTACCCTGGGGACTTTTTTTTGCTCAAAAGGATTAACTCTGAAGGGAACTTTCCCCTGAAACAAGTGAAATAAGAGAAACAGTGACATGGAAATCCTATCAGCGGTTCCTGCCATTATTGATTAACAGGCTAAAGACAACCACTTTCTAATAATCTGTTGTGGCGAACGAGCAGCTCATTAATCACCTCCGGGAGCAAGAGCTGTTCCTAAGTGCTTTTTATTCAGCAGATGGGCAAGGTGGGTAAGATCAAAAATCCCAGGTAGTTCCAGGAGGAGGTGTCTAATTCATGGTGCTGAATAGAAGCTAAAATTGAGCTATTGAAACATGGAATCTGCTAACAATGATTCAGAGCAATAACCTGCTAATAGACTATCCCATCTGTAGGACCAACTGATACTGTAATTTTGAGAAGTGGAACAGTTCAGTTTTCATTAACATATACAGTATTTTTCTGAAGTGGCATTTAGATTACGAAGCATCATCAGTAAAAATTTGCATAGATAACTACAACCTTTTATGAAAAAGGGTGTTCTGCATTTTCAAAATGTCACAGAACAACCCTTTAAAAAAATAAAAAATTAAGCAAGTAATAATGACAGTAAACTTTCTTCATTATGCTGAAAATCAGCCTACAAATACTGAAAACATCTGCTTTAGTCTATTACATTTATTTTCTGAACAGATTTAGATATCAAAGATTTCTCAAAGGTTTTCTGGAATAGAAACCAGCAAAAAAGAATGTTTTACAGGACTGAAAGCATAGCCATATGCATTTAATGATAAGTTATGCATGTTATGCACTTTAAAATATGCATTTTCAAACAGATCTTGGAACACTTTACATTGTTGATACTATTCAAAAATTAATATAAATGAAAATGTCACTATAAATAAAGGATTTTTGCCAGCAACTATTAATATTTAAAAGCAATGTGTGGGGTTTTATTAACTCGAATAAGGACTCTTTTTTAAAACTTCATTTACATAAATTAAACATTCCATTGCTACTATAGATAATTTTCCTTTTTCTTCTTCAGTTGTCTGATTATAAAAAAAAAAAGAAAAAAAAGAAAGAAAAAAAAGAAAAAAAGGGGTGAGGGGTTAGAGGGCAGATAGATTTCATGCAGACGAATTCTAATAGACCTTCCAGATATATAGCATTTTGTTAAAAATTCATGCAGGCCAGAATACTAGAAGGTCAGAAAATGTCTTTGAAATTCTGCCAGAGCTCTTTTTGATAATTCATTCAGGTTTTAAAAGGGAAAATTCCTCATTAAAAAGGACCTAATGCTTATTAATTTATACTCCTAAGGCAGAGGCTGAATATTAAGCGGTGGACTCTGTTAATCCATTTATTAAATATCAAAGACCATATGTTTTCACCCTGTGTCCTTGCTTATTGATTAATTGCCTTAGACCTATATGGGTAAAAGCAGAAAAAAGTTCCTTCAAAGGTAAGTCTCTAGACATTTTCTTAACCTGGTGGAAACTGTATCACTCTTTTGTGTACTATATGTCTTAAAGAACTGAATCTCCTCTGCCTTCAGGTACAAGTCTGTAATCTACTGGATCTGGCTGAATAAAAACTCCCTTTGCTGAAAGTTATAATTTTGTGACAAAGGGTAACTATAATAGCTCCTACAACACTGATTTCTGGTTTCCTGGTGAACACATTATTGGACATTAAGTATCAGCAAGGCTTCTCGGTGCCCCAGAAACAAACAATAGCTTCTCTGCTCTGTGCTAGGACACAGTGAGGAGCTGAGCACTTTTCCCACTCTTAGCACTATTTTCAAGTTCCCTATTCAATTGCAGAGTTCCAAGTACAGTTCAGATGGAGCCCAGGTTCTGGGCCACAATTTGAGCTATAAACTCTATAAATCAATTGCTTCTCAGAGCTACCAAGTAGCCTCCATTTTGCTCAGAATCCCCATATTACCAAAGCAGAGGGCAACAAAAAGCAACAGGAGTGCTGGAGTTTGCAGCAAATCTGTGTTTTACTAGAGTATTTTGTTTGATACTTGTACATCTTCCACTTTATTATATCACTCTCAAATGACAGAAGCAGAAAGGCAGGATCATGTCCTGCATTCACTTTGTAGTGGTATAAAAGATGACTCAAGGTGCTACTGGTTCAAGAAGAGCCAAGCCCGAACTATGAATCTTTTCTGAAATCTACTGAACTTAACAGTCAAATATCAATTTTCACTTCTTATGAATAACTTCTCCCCTTTCCCAAAATTGAGGATGAGAACTAACAAAGCATGATCTCAGGTAAATTAAGGTTATATCAAGAATGATTACTGACATGGAGAAGTATGACATTAGATAGCAGAATAGCCTTCCAAGTGATTGAATCTCCCTTCATGGAAATGGGAGGAAAAAAAAAAAAAAAAGTGTGAACCAAACAACAGACCACCAGGAGCAATCATAATTAATACCTTCAAGATCATCAGGTAATATGCTGATACACATTACCTTGTAGATAACACAAAGTCCCACCAGGGAAAACGTGAAAGCAGCAAGCACTGGCACAGGCTTGCTTGGCAAACCTTTCTTTCTCTGACTGCAGAGGGGAAAAGCCCCTCGAGGAGTGGGTACCATCACTCTGCATGTGTGACTGTGTCAGCAAGCAAACTTTCTAGCCAAAATTGCTTGGTTACCAGGAAAGTGATTATTCTTTTTGCCTTTTGAAAACCAGGTGATGCTCATCTTACTGCTAATTTTCAATTGCCTGCTAACACAGATTAGAAGTCTACAGAGACTTTTTCTTAAGTGCTTCAGTAGTCAGCAGACAACTAGCAAGATGGCAGATGAGTACTGGCAGAGTTGAAACAACATGTTGTATGGGGAAAAAATCTGTGTAGTAACAAAGGGAGGAAAATCCACAACAAAAGAAAAACCTGTAACAGAGAGAGAATGAGGGCACTTCAAATTGACACAGTATAGAGGACTTTAAGGTGGTTTTCTTCTTGTACGAGGGCTGCTGTGTGCAGTCACTGTTCCCTCCGCTAATTCTTGCTGCTCCCTCAGTTGTGCCAGTACAACTATTTGTGTGACTGTGAAGTGAATCAGATCAGGGAATTGATCCAAGTTAAAAATAACCTAGGAAAAAAAAAGAAAAACTCAAAGCAGCTGCCGCTGGTGCCAAAAAGAAATGTCAGGCAAGTCACAGCCTCACCAGGGTCTCTCCTGAGCCCGCAGTTTCAGAACAGTTAGATTGACATGGTGTTCGAGACCTACAGCCTGGACAGACAGCAGCCCACAAGCCTGTCCTGTCACAGGGACATGATGGACACGTCAAAACAGCAGGTTTTGAACTCAAAGTCCAAAATACCAGTATTGGGGATATAAAAGCATGAACACAAGGTGTTAAACCACAAATTGAGATGGATAGAGCGTAGGTGCAAATCTTCTCAGTGCTGCCACACTTCAACCATTCAGATAGTTAAGGTGCAGACCTGCTGCTTCAAACTGGACTTCCAGCCACCTATCTCTAAACAGCCACCTCAGGGAGAATTTTCAAAAGCAGAATTTTCAAAAATAGAAACCAAAACACTGATCCCCATATGCACCATGACATATTCGGTGTATTTTAAGTTAGAGATGGAAGAAATTGTCTGCATCAGGAAGTACCTAGTAAGCATTCAGAAACTACAATAGAGAAGGACATGTCAGAGGCAGAATATTAGTCAGCAGAGTCTAACCCTCCCCCAGTAAAAATGAAACAGGGATTCAGTTTCAATAAATGATTCCTGTATACAGAATGGCCTCACTTCTTACCAAGTTGAGGTCTACTTTACATGTTAATAACAGAATTCTCTGTGAATACAGCAAAGCCTCTTCCTGCTTCTAACATGATCTTCAGCATGGCATTCAGTGACAGTCACCTGCTCACCACAGCACAGATGAACTGGGGAATTTATTGTACATTTTCTGAGCTCAGCAGACAATGCTTTGCTGCTGGACAGTCTGCCGGAAATATCCAAACCAGTACCAGATCTATAACATAGGCCGAATGGTTTCCTTGTGAATGAAAACAATTTATTAAGAGAGTATCATACAGAATCTATTTTGGTGTCTGTCGCTATGGTTTAGATAACAATTCCTGATGATAATAAGCTCAGCCTTAAATGCGCACATGCCATGATCATGCTGTGTAAGTTTAAAAATGCTACTTGTCTGCCTGCCTGTTTAGCTGGCAGTTTTACCCACCAGGAACACAAATGATTTAAAACCCAGATGCTGAGCAATTTGAGATGCAGAAACACCCTACAGTGAAGCAATTATTGCCTTGGAGGGTCTTATTATCCTCATCATGCCATGAATTCTACACAAAGTAAACATGCCTTCATTGTTATGTATTTCCCAAACTACAGTATTGTGAAGAGAAGTTTTGAAAGAAGTTTCTCATCCCTAAATGTAAATCTCACCATCTTTTCTCCTTGCTTAGAGAGGCAACAGACGCCTGCTGTTTTCCTGTCGTATTATATTGGATTCCCCCCCACGCTACCCCGTAAACCTAAGCAAGTAGTTGAGGCATGGGTTTTATACGCTACTGGTCAGAGAATACAAGCACAAGGTAGCTTGCAGAGGGAGATGCATCATGCTGCTACACCCTGACCAGCACTGCTTACTCTTGATAGCCACAACAAAGTGGTGTAGCACATTTGGTCAGATGTGCATTAGCCACAGAACTGTGCAGGAAAGGCACTAGCACTCGGGTTTAAGAAGAATATAGCCTACAGGGCTTTTAAAGCCATTTAAAATCAATAACGTTCATGCCAACTGTCTTATGGAATAGATTTCAGAATCAAGAAAAGCATTCTTTTCACCGTAGAACAAAGCACTTGTATAACGTTATTATCTTGCCAGTGAACTATACTTATTGTATGCTTGTTTCCCACTATTAATTAAAATGCATTGAGACAAGTGGCCTGTTGACTTAATTGGACACCAACGATTGCAGACCTGAGACATATCTTTAGTGCCATCTGATCATAGCCAGGTCACCTGAGCATAATTCAGAAATGTAGCTTTCAGGTATTTACAGCATAGCAAGGACCTGGATTTAAAAAATGCTGCATGCATTGGGCAGAAACATACAGACTGCCTTTAAGAAAACTGCAGTGCCCCATATTATTTCTTGAATGATACTCAAACCCTTTACTGAGTCATCTAAGAACATCCAAACTTAATGATTAATTGACAGTGTTGTTTAATCTTTACATTGATTAGTCTATGTCCTTCTGTGCGATGCATAAAGGACGGCCATATAGTTCTGGACTACATTGCTTATTTTAGAATACAGCAAGCACCCACTACAGGAAAATGCTAAAGTAACAGCTCTGTATGAGGCAGCACATGTGTGCAAATTGTAACGAATCAAACGCTTATTCTCTTCTACTTTCAGCAGCCAGCTGCTTCCTACATTCTTAAGATCAAAACCACACAGATTGAAAGGGAAAAAAAACCCCAAACACATTAGTTTGTGTCTGAAGTGAATGGACAGTACAGTAGGTAATAATCACAGTAGTTAAGGATTATATCTGTATTTTAGATTAAACTGAGGCATCCAAGGATACTTTTTTTTTTTTTGCTAAACTACACCATAAGTTCTGGAAAAGTCACAGTGAGCATTCCTTTTCCTGAGGGGACATAAACTTACAAGGCCTCTTTTGTAGATACATGCCCTTACCCATTATGCTGTTACGTATCTTGGTTACTGCAGACATACTGCGGTTAGTCTCAGTTCTTCCTGTAGAAGCTATTCCACTAAACATGATAGTCGCAAACAGGAGTGAAGACCGAATAACTAAAAAGACTACTCACTACAAAGGTAGAAAACACGATTCCCAGTTTCTGATGCACAAGCTAACTTTATTATACAAAGTAGGACAGGTTCAACTGAAGGAGAAGAACACTGCACCTACAATATGATATTGCAGAGTCATTTAGTCATTTGGGAATTCTTCTGGGGAATGGGAGTTTAAATTCTGTCCTACAAAACAAGCAGCCTAACTGGTTAGATTTTAATTAAATGGGATTTGACTCTGAATTCTGAAATAGCTTCAGATCAGACAAAAACATATCGATTATTTTACAAAAATATTTGCTTATATGTACCTGAAATTCAAAGTTGTGATAGATCCATTAGCTAATACTGACCAGATACAGGAAGCAGACTCTGTAGGTTTCACAGCAGCGCAAAGGCAAGTGCTCTGAGTATGGAAATGTCTTGTCCCATACCTGTTGCTTAGCCTTCCAGTGTGAACCAGTAACAGTTACTATAAAAGAAGAGCTCCTGTGCCTTAGGAAATTTAGAGTGAAAAATCGATTCAACTATTTAAATTCAGATATAGCTCTTTATTGTAAAGAACAGCAATAAATTTAAGAGCATACAATACTTTAACCATTATAGTTGAATGTATGAAACAATGTAGTTCACAGTCAATTCCAAGTTTCAAATATTTCCATTTTCTTATCAGCTGAATCCCAAGATCGGCCAAGTCCCCCACTTGATCAGAATCAACAAGCTGACTAAAGAGAAAGTACACAGAACGTTTTATTACTTGAGTGAAGTAAATGACCTTATCTCTTCATGGTGCACATTCATCATCACCAGGAAGGAGGATAGATGGTAAGAGCACTCTCCAGAATGCTTCACTTCGGCTGTCGAGTTGCAGCATATTCTGCTTTATCAAGATATTTAGCTCTTAACAAATGCCTAACAAGAACCAAATCAGTCCTGTAATTAGAGTTAATGGTTTTTGTTGATGTCAGCAATGCCAATGCAGAGCAGGAATATTATTGTAATTTAATTTTGAAGAATTCAGAACTGAAGTTAATGCTGGCTGCTTTGCAGCAATCACGAGAGCGTAACATCCTTCACTCCAAGATCTCCTAGTGCATGCACATGTGGGCATAACACTGTGTAGGTTAAATAAGCAATAGCGTATAAAGCAAGAACAGTACAAATTGCTCATTGTCTGGATAATACTAACCAGTTTTTATATGTTGGAAAACAGAAAAACAACAAAAAAAGATTTTGTAAAGGACCTTGTAACTTTTTCCTAAATGTCCTCTTTCATGTTCAGCCTGAGTTGCCCAATGCCTGTCTCTAAGCTTGGGAATAACCAACAAAATATTTAGGGCTGTTCCTCAGGAAATTAATGCAAGAGAACACTGTAGTGTGCTTACTGAATTTGTTTCTCAACACACACACACACACACACAAAAAGAAACCATTTATCATTGTAAAAAGGAGGGTTGAAGCACAGAGTTAGTCAGTAAATTCTCCCCATTCACATCACAAATTAAATCACCTGACAGCCAGAGTACTGAGACCTAACTTTCTCCTCTGCATTACCTTGCATGCCTACATACCCATCTGCTAGATCTGGTGCTGGCATGTGCACCATCTGTGCTTAGCACAAGAGGGGAGTAAGACTGAAAGGTTTTACAGAGGCTTAGAAAATTCACATGGGGACAGACCCTACTATCCCCAAGGTAAGAGCCACATATTTTTTGTTTCTTTATGTTCGCACAGTCAATCACTGTGTCTCCTACCAGAGGCAGGACATATATGTTAAATGCTTTTTGTATTGTTGCTCCAATCCTTTTGTATAGTTACTCCACTCATGGTCAATTGTGGAATTATTTAGCATTTGTAGACCCTTCTTAAACTAATTTATTCACACCTAACTTTCAACTGTTCGCATCTGTGATTAATTTGGTCCAATGCATCTTGCTGCTATTGGTGTTGATTTATTGTCAGTTCAGGCTTATAGGTATAGCAATTGATTTGTCTTAGCTCTTCTCTGTCTTTCATGCCCTAATTTTCAATTAATGCCTATTCATTAGTGCTTTCTTTCCATTAAAAATCCACAGCCTTTTTTGTTGGTGACTTTTATTGGCCTGCAATAAAGAAGGCTTTGCTTTTTACATGTCAGACAGGCCTGATTTTGCATTACTACTGGCAGCAATAACTAAGCATGTGACACTGCCTTTGTACTACTGATGGATGTCATCTAACATGTAGGAGGCAGAGATGAAAGGGAAAAGTTAAACTGAGGGAGAATGGGGGCTACTCTCTGTTTAATATCTACACATAATAAAGAGTCATACAATGTAACAGAAAGAACGGACCTCTGCACCTATCTACCATTACCATTATCTTTGGCAGAAGTTTTAGTACAGATCTGCCATTTTTTTTCCCCACTCCCATTTCTGTTTAATTGCAATCCTAGATTATGTGCAGCACACTTGCCTGAATACTATGTAGAGAACAAAAGCTACTGAAAGCTAGGTGATAGAGCTCAAAAAAACAGTGGAGGAAAAAATTGCATGGTAGGAATAAACCCATCTGGTTTTTAAATTAAAAATTTATAATTAAAAGAAATAAATGCCAAAATGTCTCAATCTCATAGTCAAATTGATATACGTTAGCTAGACTTCAGCATTTGTCCATTACTACTCATTGCAGCAAACATAAGGTAACATAACCTATTTTTTTACTTTCTAACATTGACTTTTGGAACAGTTAAATGACACAATACTTTCTGCAGACTAAGAATACCTCTTCTGGACAACTACTGTGCCGAGCTGGTGCGCAGTAACTTTTTGAACGATAGTAACTTTATTTTGAGTCTGGCCTGTTAAATTTACTCAATACAGAAAGTTAAAAACACATTTTGTGCAAAAAAAATTCATTGCTGGATCCTGAAAAGAAAGAGGTCTAAGAGCTCTTCCGACAGGTCACCAGATGGAGCGGAGACCCTCTGAGCCAGGGCTGTGCTGCATTCTCAACACAGTAACTGAAAGGGACAGCTAAATGATAGATGCCTTGGCTGAGCATCAAGATGAGCTGTTGTTCTCTCAGAAGATCAACAAAAGACCATCAGGCATTCTCTGTCAGTAGAAGCTACATGATCAAAATGCAGTTTAAGATGTTAATCAGAAAATGGAACAATAAACTAAAGCACAGCAGTTCCTTTCAGTCTTGCTGCCACTGCAACCTATAAGAGTTTTGCCACTGATTTCAACAAGAGCAAAATCAGGTAATTATAATGCTTGTGGCTTACAGAGCCCTCTACCTTGACTAACAAAGCTCCTCAAAGTGAAGCACTTCAGGGGCTTCTCTACAGTCTCCTTCTACAAAAGAATTTATTTTATAGTTATGGCACATCTTTAATTAAAAAAACATTAAAATTAAAGAGTTGAAAACAAACATTTCAAGGGCCTTAAATCATTTTGTACTGGTCTCTAAAGCTTGTTCACAGTAACAACAGAGAAATTACCTATATTAAACTATAGCATTATTACTATCTTATATATAGCCCTGCAGTAAGAAAGCGAGTAAAAGATGGAAAAGCCTTTTTAAAATTTTTGTTTTAATTATTATTCTACAAAGGACTTTATTCAGGGCAGCCTTTAAGTATAAAAGATTCCTAAGGTTAAGAATAAGTCTCATCATTGACTTGAATGGAAACTAAAGAGATTCCTAAAGTTAACTGTGATCTTAAGCACTGCTTTAAATTAGTGGTTTATGAAGCACTGTCTCTGTTCGGTGATTTTCTTCTTTTATGAGTGTTACCCCTGAGTCTACCAAGATGTATACAGGCACCTATGTTTCAGCACATACATTTGCCATAACAGAATTGGGGACATTCTAAAAGGTTAAAAAAATCAGGGCAACTTGGTAACATAGGTAAGCCTGGCTTTAATTATGTGAGGATATTTAAGAAAACTTTACTCAAGTAGGGGCAAAATAGTGCTATTGGCAGCACAATGACATTCCTGTGCTTTCATTTTGCCAATCTCAGACAAAGGCAAAAGCCAGTGTTTGAGATGATAAATCCAAGTGTCATGGTTTAACCCCAGCTGGCAACTAAGCCTCACCCAGCCACTCTCTCACTCCCCCCAGGTACGATGGGGGAGAGGATCGGAAGGGTAAAAGTGAGAAAACTCATGGGTTGAGATAAAGACAGTTTAATAGGTAAAACAAAAGCCACGCACGCAAGCAAAGCAAAACAAGGAATTCATGCACTCCTTCCCATGGGCAGGCAGGTGTTCAGCCATCTCCAGGGAAGCAGGGCTCCATCACGCATAACGGTTACTTGGGAAGACAAACGCCATCACTCCAAATGTCCCCCCCTTCCTTCTTCCTCCAGCTTTATTATGCTGAGCATGACTCCATATGGTCAGTTGGGGTCAGCTGTCCCAGCCATGTCCCCTCCCAGCTCCTTGTGCACCCCCAGCCCACTCGCAGGTGGGGTGGGGTGAGGAGTAGCAAAGGCCTTGGCTCAGTGTAAGCACTGCTCAGCAACAACTGAAACCTCCCTGTGTTATCAACACTGTTTCCAGCACAAATCCAAAACATAGCCCCATGCTAGCTACTATGAAGAAAATTAACTCTATCCCAGCCAAAACCAGCACACCAAGAAAATAAGCAAATTTTTTTATTTTCATTTTAATTATAGGTAGTCAATTTGAACATTTTGTCTACGCAGGGACTATGCAGCACAGGCTGTAGTAATATGACCTTTCTTGAATTTTCTTCTTTTACCAAATAAGACAAGATGAGAGCAAAGATTTAATGGAGCTACAGTAAAATTTCCGGTAAAGCCATAAGGAAAAGCAGATAATTGCCTCACAATACAGCAAGAATTTTGTACTGTGGGCTCTACGAAACAGAGAAACACAGACTCCTTGGCACTATAGTCACTACTGCTGTTGGTTATACGGACCTGGGTAAAACATGAATGTCCATAGAGACTGTATGTCTTATCTGTGAGTTTCAGTGCAGATCTTTTGTTACAGCCTGCCCACAAAGAGAAGAGAGCATATGCACAGATATGTAACAGGTATGCTGCAGGTTCACACAGGCCCAAAACACCAATGCACACACCTGCCACATGCAGTGTAAAACCCTAATTGCCTAGACCCTTAAAAAGCACTAGCTGATGGATCACACTCTAATAGATGACTAAGAGACAGCTCTTCAGATGGGTTCAGCATCTGAGAGTGCCAACTAAGGGGTTTTAATGATGCGGCTATTTTTGACATGGGTGCAGCTTCATTTTCCAGAAATGTGATGTGTTACCCTGAGTAGGAAACACTCTTGCAAAAATCTAGCATTCTTGTGGGGCACTTCTCATATTTTCTAATCCTTTGTGTCTAACATCAAATAACTTTAAATACCTAGGTGTTTTAAAAAAAAAAAAAAAGCTCTGGGAACATGTCTGGGTAGTATGTATGCTTAGAAGTGGAAAAAACTGCAAACCAGAGAGACCTTACTGGGAGGCTGATTTTAGGACTGAATTTACAAAGGGACTTGAGTGAAGACAGCAGAGCAATTTCCAGGTTCAATGCCATGTAGTATGTGGATACGTCCAAAATCCTTCATTAGCTATAAAATATATGTCAGAATAACCTGTGCAAAATTATGGCTCTAGTAGAAAGGGGTGAAGGGTGAGTAAGTGTTCATAAATCAGATGTAGAAATGAAAATTAAAATTGTAAATTTTAACCTGGCACATTTTGGATTTACAAAAGCTATCAAAATACAGCCATCTCTTTTCATTGGGCTGGTTTAACTTCGTACCTTTAAAGAAAGGAGGAAATGATGCAAGTACATTTCCCTTTAGGATTTGTCTAAATTAATATAGCAACCTCTATATCTACATCTTTATATTTGTAATTTACTACAAAATTCCTGAATTTCTCATTAGTACAAGTATAAATGTGAAAATAAATAATAATATTCCAAAAAGTGTTTCAGACCTGATGTAATGATTCCTACGGAGCCATTAAGTTTCATCATTTCCATAAATTCAGTCTCCATGCAATGAGCTCTTTATGAAAGGGCATTTAATTGCCTGATAGGATATAATGGCTCCTTTGCATCAATAATAAAGTCAATAATCTGCATTTTTTAAACCTCTCTAAATATCCATTGACACAATAGGTTGTTGCAGTCCTAAGTCCTTCAGGCCCATTGGACCACTAATATAAAAGGTATGAAGCTATTAAATATACATTTAACATGATAGAATGTTATGAGTCTATTGGAGGTCAATGCTGTAAAATTATGCCTCTAAAAATCCTCCTCAGAAAGTAATTTATGGCATAGAATATGTTTATTAAAAGTCCCTGACTACAGATTTATGTGATTTTATGTGAAGACCACAATTGAATATGCTTGGGGACCAGTCCTGCGAACACTTTCCGTGAAGTTCAGAGCTTATTACCCTACATAATCCCTCCTGGAGTCAATTGAAATACTCCCAAGAGTAAAGTTACTCATAGTCATAAGTATTTGTAGCTTCATGCCCTTAAACTTCTTTCCACAGCTCTGCCTCTGATTCACTGTGGGATCTAGCAAGTCATCTGATTAGCTGTGCTTATGTGAGAAAGGGAACCATTTAATGGGTAAATAGTAAGATAAACTGTATGTTTGCTATGTACTTAGATGCACAGCACTATTGGTACTAATTGTTACTATTTCTGCAGCTCTACTTTTATTAATCGGCTGTGTCAGTGGTAGTGACCAATTAAAGAAAGAAAAACATTCTCTGATCAAACAAGATATTGAAATCCCTTTGGGACATAGCTCAAAAAAATTTGAAGTTCCTCCTACCCTATGCCCTAAAACCCTTCCTAAGCTTAGTGCAATTCATATTTATGAAAAAGTATTGCTTTTCTACTGAAAAAGTTTATAAAATGTTACAAAAAATTCTCCACACCTTCATTCCCCCATCCACATATCCCTGAAAAGAATTTCCCAAAAGTGACTCCCTCCGTGCCACTGGAGTAGTTAGTTACCACTGTACATAGGAAAGAGCAAGAGCTTTTAATGAACTGCATAATACTGTTTTCATTTCTATGCTTGTATAAACAGTGGGAGGGATAGTTTTTACATTAATTTCAGATGTAGCTTTCAGCATACACGAAGGAAACTATACATTCCCACCAACCTGGCACAGGAGAAAGTTTACCTCACAGTAAATTAATGAAGAGCTTATCATCAGCTAAGTTTACAAGCTGGTTAACAAGGTGCAGTTTGCCACCCAGGAGGGAATGGTCCCACTTAGTCATGCATGAAGGACATCACTGTCTAAACAGTAGGAAGGATAACCAACAATCTTCATAGAGGAATGCTAATGTCCTAATCTCCCTTCCATTTGTGGCTCAAGAAAACTGTTTAAGGGTGAAATATTGGAGAGAAGAATGAAGAAATAAATCTGGCTAGCTCTCCCCATTGTAACAGCAGAGGATTTACATACATTTGTAGGTTTTTGCTCATTCTAAAGTCAAATTCTTCCGTGATACAGGAATTTGCTTAAGTACTGAGGCCCGTTTACATGCCTGTGCCACTACGTTAGCAGGATGATATAAGGGACAGCAGGATGACAGAGGGATTTTTGAGCTCACTTAAACCATATACAAACATACACATGTTTTTCTTCTATTTCTATATACCTGCTTGAACCCTATTACTGTGCTGTGAGTACTTAGGTGATAACTGATAAAGGTCTGCCAAAGAAAAACACGACAAAAATGCAACAGAGTATCAGTACTTCATATTTTAGTAGCAAGCTTTTTACTACTGGAGAAAACCAGCAGCGAATCTTGCTCATTCTGGACTCCTTACTATGTCATTTGATTTCCTACATTTTTGGGCGGTTGTCAGCCACCAGGCAACAACAACAACAAAAATATCACACCCAGCTAGGTGGAGTGGAGCCAAGTCTTGGTTAGAACCTGAAAATACAGTTTTGATAACACAGTCTCCTTACAAACATTTTGAACTTCTATCGGGAAGTTTCCTTTCTAAGTGAATATGAATTTTCCCCATCAGTAACTTGCTAATAACAAATAAGAGATTTTGGAAGACTCATGCTGCAGACCTTAAGGACAGACTTTATTTCAATATAGACAAAAATCTTCAGATGTGGTACACAGACACAACTCAGTATTGACTTCAGCTGATTTACAGTACAGTGTCTAGACTGTTCTGTCCGGCACTGACATCCTTACAGTAGAGGCAGGATAAATATTATCATTGAAAGAAGTGCTGTCATATAGTCCAACCTGCACACAGTGACTATACCTTTCGGCCCTCCACTGAGCCTCTTCTACACTGAATTTTATGGAAGACCCATCTAATCTATGCCCCCCACAAAATCTCCAGTCTTTCTATATTCATAGCTTGTCTTTCCCCTCAGAGTTGTTAGCAAAGCCCCGAGTGGATTCATTATAAAAACTAACATATTACCATAAGCTAGGAAAGGATTTTGAAAGAATTGTGCTACCAGCTGATAAAGGATTTGGGAGACTGTAAATCTTGCATTATTTATGTAATACACTGTATATGAGAAGCTGAACATACAGTTCAGCATGGGCATATACCACAATGAAATCTTTGCCTTTAGGTAAAGACAAGAACTAAAGGGAGACCTTCAGGGATTAAATTGCTCCAGTCACAAGCCAACATCTATTAGGACTAGCAGAACAAATCTCACAACAACAAACAAAATTTAAAAAATTATAATGTATTTTTGAGTGAAAGCTAAAATGGCAAGTGAGTTTGTCAGCAATGTAAGACTGACTGCCTAGGTGTGAAGACATTGCTGTAGATGACAGCAGAACTTACTGAGCTCAATTCCATTCCCAAGATTTTCTTATGGCTATGTTTTGAGGGGTGAAGCTGTAGAGGAGAGGGATTTTCAATTATTGAAGATGTATCATGTGGCTGGCCAGCAATTAGGATAACCTCGGATCCAATCAGTGTGCTAGTGACTATACTCAAACCAGAAATGTGTGTCAGACCTTCAGATACCTGACACATTACTGACTGCACATTCAAAACAAATAAGGGGACCCCAGAGCACTTGTTAAGGAGGCACTTGCTTTAAAGCTGCTATAAATTTTTCCATAAACTTAGTCATACTATATATATATATATATATATCTTGGTAGATCCATGTTCAGGATTGAACTCTGGTCTTTGACACATGAGCCTTGGAATATGCTTTCTGGTAACCAGATCTTCTGCAGTGACTAGGAGGAAAAAACACAGTATCAGTGGCTCAAATTCCATAACTTATTTTTCCTGCTAATCCCTGTGTTATTTTTCAGAAGTGAGAAATCTTATAGTAAGAAGGTATAAAATTTATCTGTTGTATACCTGGCCTTACATTATACTATTTATTTGTGAAATTTACCAATTCTTACATTAAAGCTACAAAGATACATTTACATTTAGAAATCTAAGGCACAGAGTCTTTGAAATGAGGTGGAGGGGTTTGTTTGCCCCCCCCCCCCCCTTTTTTTTTTTAAACTATCCCCAGTGAAAACAACTGGGGAAAAATCATTTCCCCAATGACCCAATTTTGTATTAAAAAACCCAAGAATTTACTGCAGACTACTTCTTTGTAAGAAAGAGAAACTAAAATCTTAATCCCGTGATTAAATTAATGTAGGACGAGTCTTGGACCTATGCAAATCTTCAGTGTTAATTTACAGCTGGGCAAAAGGGTCTACTCATGTGTATCATATTTAATGCTGGGGTCTTGAGTTAAATTCAGAGCATGCTGGACTGCAGTGAAATAGTGCATTTTGACCTGGACTGAACACTGAGGGGAATTCTACCTTGGCTGCAATTTTGTCAACTGCTTTGGGGACTTCACTTCCTGGATTCAGTTTCCCAATTAAAAAAAAAAAATCTGGAGAATGTCAGAAGAGTACTGATTTTTTAATGGGGGGGTGTGAGAGATGGGCGAGGTGTGTGTGTGTAGAGGAACACTTTAAAACAAAAGAGCGTTCAAAAGAAGGGTGGAGTCTTCCAAATAGCATTGTAATTGCCCTGAATCTTCACATTCATCTGACAGGCTTTGGGAGGTGGGGATGGGAGCAGGTGGTGTACTTTATTTGATTGTGTTGGCTTTTTAAAAAAAAAAAAAAAAAGTATTTTAAATGCTTCCTAAGTACTTAAAATAGTGTTTGTAGGGCATTGGTGTATTGGTCAGTATGACTCCAATCTTCTGAAATACTCTACAGAAAAGGCCATTTAGGATTTCAGAGAAAACACTGAGGTATTTGTCCTGTAATGCAAGCCTGAAGGAAGGTTGCTTTCCTACAGGCATGGAAGCTTCTATTTATCTGCTTAAAGGGGAAGAGACACAAGTACTTGATGGGGAGAAGAAAGGAATGCCCATTGATACAGATAAAAAATGATTTCAAACAGAGGCCTCCCTTAATCATCAGCTACTAGGACAGAACACAAAAGGAAACATTTCTTACCAATTTGTTATCCTTGATCCTGATTTGAATAAATTTTTACTGGAAATGTAGGAATACTTTAAAGTATTAGCTGAAGACACAGGCTCCCCCTTGCCCCAAACCCTTGAAGTTAGAGGGGCTATACCTTCAAGAAACTGAAAATGGGAGCAAGTAACAGCTTCTTTAATATGATCCTGTTGAAATTCAAAGAATTCCTCTCTCAGAATGGAACCCCCATTTAGGGGAAAAAAAAAAAAAAAAAAAGAGATTTATGCCTACACCAGTTAGGAGAAACTAAGAGCACCACTAAACAACAGAAGAAGAAAAAACAACTCACAGCACCACAGGGGCTCTTGAAATTTCTGAACTTTCAAGCATTTTTGGCAGCAGAAATTGTTTGGCTGTGAAAATAGGGCACAGCAAATAGCACAGTACAATACCAATTGCTTGGCACTGTTTACATGCTCCCTGGGTAGAGCCCTCTCCTTTCTTATCTTTCTGGAGCCCTGTACTGATTTCATATATACACTAAGCTACAAAGAAACTACGAAAGAAATCTATATTTTGCTGCTGTCTTGTATGTTCAAAATGTTGGAGCATGGATTTTCTTTTATGGTACCTTTTGGCATCTACGGTATTTTTTATCAGTCTCTTCTCCCAGGTAACAAGCGATAGGACGAGAGGAAATGGCCTCAAGTTGCCCCAGGGGAGGTTTAGACTGGATATTAGGAAATTTTACTTCACTGAAAGGGTTATCAAGCATTGGAACAGGCTGCCCAGTGAAGTGGTTGAGTCGCCATCCCTGGAAGTATTTAAAAGACGTTTGGATGAGGTGCTTAGGGACATGGTGTAGTGGTGGTCTTGGTAGTGTTAGGTTTACGGTTGGACTCGATGATCTTAAAGGTCTTTTCCAACCTATACGATTCTGTGATTCTGTATTTACAGCACCTAGACCTTTGTGGGAAGCTAAGCCAGGAATAAAACAAATATGGGGCTTGATTCTCCTTTTTACTTACATTGATAAAACACGAAGCGTAATTCCTTTGGCTTCAGACAAGTTGTTCCTTATGTACATTGGCATAAAAGGAAAGTGAACTACTATTGTAATAATTAGAAGAATCTGTATTGACAGCTAGCATATAAAAGAACTTGATAGTGCAGGACAATCATATCTTACAAAACTGAAGGTAAGAAATGCAGTACTTGGGAATGTGTTAGATTTTGCTTTCTTTTATAGCCAGAATTTTGGAGTCCAGCAAGCTGTGGATCAGCACTGATGGCATAGCAGTGACAGAGCCAGCCTTACTACCTGTGATGTGAGCACTTCCCTGCTCTGGCCGCAACTCCTCTGTTCCCTGGCAACAAAGATATTGTAGTGTCACAGTCTGCTCTGATGTAAATTGTAATTTACATCAATTTATTATGCAGCAGCAGTTGGTTGCAAAAAAGTTTCGTTTCATGAGAAGCAGAACTAGATTGGAAAACATTTTCAACACAGCCGAGTTTTGTCAGGAAATGACATTCACTAAACCCAAAATGTTTTGCCCAACATTTCTCTCTTTCTTTCTGAGATTCACACATATCGTCAACTGAATTCCTGACAGGCTGTTGGAGAGCCCAGTACTTCCATACTGTGTAACGCCAGGGGATGAGTTAAATACGCACTCACACATTCACTGCAATAGAGCTGACAGATTCAGGTTATCCACACCACAGCGCCAAACTTCATGTCAGGGACATGAGGGCAGAGGGCCTAGGACCTTTAGCATTACAGTAGAGCAAGTTCAAAGATATAGATATTCATACATATGTAAATTATTCAAATTATAACTTCTAAGAGCTTATAAATAAACCCACATTACAACGCTTATGTTATGGTGCACATATGCTAAGTTATTTATATAGGAATATCCCAAAGTAAAACACAGCAGAACTAAAAAACAAGCTGAGACTTCTCACAAACAGTAAAATAATCATATGTGCAAATAACAAAAGTCTAGTTTAAGCTTAGTAATAAGGTGTCAGAATGCTTCGCCCAAAACTTTTTTTTTTTTAACGATTAAGCAATTCTGAAAATTTTCAGGTATTCCTTAAACAACATCATGTTTCTGATACGAAATAAGCTTCCTGGGACCCACAGCTGAAAAGGATGTCAATTCTGTATAGCATCTTTTGGGGCTTCTAGGATACTCAGCAGGTATTTTCCCAGGTTCCTGGGTCAAAGGTAGCAATAGGAGAAACTGCATTAAACAGTTACATATGGTGAGAGCTTGTTTCAGATGATCCAGGGCCTGAGTGTCAGCTATGTCTAGAAACCTTAAAAGCTGTAGCTGTGGCCAAGGCTTTAATGCTTAGGTTTAAAGGCACAAGACTGGAAGTCCCACCCTGAGAGATTGCCTTGGAAAAAAATGGAACATCAAAGCCCAGAGATTTTGATACCTGAGTATTAATGCTGTATCTGAAGTAAGTCCTATGGATGCCTCAGGTTACAGCAGGTAACCCAAAGATGATCTAAGCCATATAACTGGATATTCTTAAAAACTTAATTGTGCAAAATCAGGGAGGGGGGAGGAGCGATCTGTCTGTGCAGCTCCATTGTTATATTCAGTCTGTTCTAAATGTTTGTTCTTTAAACAACATGGAGCAGTTAAAGAAGAAAAAAAAAATCAAACCCTATCAAGCTGTTCATGCAGAGAACTCTCAACAATTTTCTAGAATTGTCCACTGATATTACTGGAAGGCTTCTGAATAAGTCACCCATGGCATGGATCTTTAATGGCTGCTTGGTTGTCTCACCATCAGTCGCACACCCCTTATCCTAGCAGAAGGTGGTAGTGGCACCTCAGCATCTCCGCAATGTTCACACAGACAACTGACAATAGTTCACTTTCAAAATGTTCCCAGGGTTCGGCCATCCATATTTTACTGTAAAATTTATAGATAATATCAGGTATAAAATACTTTGTTTTAATAATGAGTCTTTCTATAACCATGGCCACTTCATTAGCAGTAGGCTGCATCATGCGCCTTCATTTTAATTTAATAAAGCTGGAATATCGGGCACTTTCATTTTGTCAACTGTTCATCTCCTTGCAAAGTTTAGGGTTTTACAAATAGTTTTTTCCCCTTTACTGTTTGTACTTTTTGACATATTCTTTTAGTCTAACTCCATTTGCTTTCCTATTGAAACCCTTTGAGACTAAAATAACTGAAAGTATTATCTGTTACAAGAGCACATTTTAGTGACAATAAGAAAAAAATCTTATTTAGAGACTACCTACATTTCTTTTTTCTTTTTTTCTTATAGGTAAATCCTAATATAAGGCTTTTTTTAAAATGCCATTTCTACTACAGGCTGGAAATACAATTATTCCTGTTCCAAAATGTAAAATGTTCTAACACAAGCAGAAACCCGAGAGAGTATCTTTCCTGAACCCATTTTTAGGGAATAACTGCTCAGACGAAAATCTCCAGCATTTAAATTATACAGACTGCCGTCAGGGTGCAGTATTCAGATTATATTAACTGTAGTACATCAGTTCTCATTTTATGCACAGCTACATCACTGTGCTCTTACTGCATCAGCACGGTAGCATGGGACCCTCCAGTTTTATAAGATAAAGATGAATTGTTAAAAACAAGAGTTAATTCTGCTTTCTGTCCTCTACAGCCATGACAAAGACTTAAATATTTTATTTTGTTCCTAAAAATGTGAGTTTAGTAGCTCTTTTCATTCTCTTTGACCAATTACTGCAGGAATATATCCAGAGATAGTAACAAATTCAGCTAAATCCTCCTTCTCATCAGCAATTTCTAGTAGGTGTCATCAGGTGATTTGGCCCTGAACTCAAAGTCCCTGATTTTCCATGCGAGCTGACACACCAGATGGCTCCAGACTTAGCCTCTGCTTCATATCTGCCCTTGCCTGAAGCCATCTCCAGTGCTCATCCTTTGTGCTTACTCTCTGTAAACAAACAAGCAACTAACTCTGAAGAAAGCAAATTTTCAGTCTGATCCCTGTGAGTGCATGCCAAGTCACACATATACAGTGTTGCTGGACTTGACTTCCACGTATACATATCAATATATGAGCAGTGCTACCTACTGTGAAAACATGCAGCTCTGTAAATACATAGCGCAGATTAAAAGTATTGCTGTCTTTTGCAGGTTTCTTGCCTGCACAGTTCTTTACGTGATCTTGTGTTCACGTAGCCAGAATGGGGTAAGTTATGTGGTCAGTAAGAACCAACCAGCATAAGCAGCAAAAATGAGTATCAAGTTCTCAGAGAATCCAACTGAGAGAAGGAGAAACAAATGCCATTTTTGAAAGAAGAGTATGTATCTATCTCTTTATGGGTATTCTGCAAAATATAGGATTTGGAAGCGTTTTGCTTGTATCTAATTTTAACATTAAAAGCTTAGATACAGAGGTGAGAAATGTGGTGTTGGTACCATCATTGCATCAAGGACTACTGAGGACACTGTGATATAGAACAACACAGGACAGCTGGGATTACCCATTAATTGATCTAAGATCATCCTAGAGCAAGGCATTTCATCTGGTTATCTCTTTATCAATCTGTGAAAACATAATCACACTGCTACCCTCTGTAGAGAGCTTCCATAGGTAAGAATAAATGCACTGCCAAATCCATACCTTGGCCACCTGTCATGTACAAAAGTCACTATTTTTTCATTTATAAAAATGCATGTTATATATCTATAAAGATAACACTTGAGCCTGTATCAGATTGTACTTTAATGCTTTTACACATCTGTCAGGGTTCTCTTAAGATGGTTTTCTGTGCATGATTGCATTTTTTATTATTATTTTTAAATCTATTACCCACATGAGCAGAATTGGGAGCTGGAGGCTGCACAGGACAGACCTCTGCCATTTAAACTAATGACACTCCTGGTAACAATGGTTATTTTCCCAAACGATCAGCACTACAAAAGAAGGAAGCTTTGCCAGTGGGCAAGTGTGTATGGGGAGAAAAACACAAGAGTATCAACACAGTCATTTTGCAACCTATGGTTGGTGATTCTCTTCTGCCTTCCTTCCAGCCATGTTTCCCCTCGTTCTGCTCCTTTTCTGCAGAGAATCCCTTCTGCAGAAAAGAAGCAAGAGACAGACTCTTGCTTTCCTCTTTTCTTTGTTTCACCCCATGGGTTTCTTATACCCAGCCCTTGTTTTGCTTATCTACTTTCTTCTCCAGCATTACCTCTTCGCTCCAAGTAACAGTCCACCTCAAGTACCTACCCAGCAATTCTTTTGGCCTTAGACCTTTCTGGATCCCTAGGTCCAGCCTGTTTGTTCAAATAACAGGGGTCATACTACAAGCATCAGCTTCTAGTCCAGTTCCTAACCCAGTTTTCTACCTGTTCTCTTCTATGCTTTACGCAAAACTCTCGCCTCTGGTGCCAGCTCTGGTTCAGTGCTCTGCAATGCAAAGATGCTGGAGCAATGCATTACAATTAAACAGGTAAAGTTTTAAATTACTTGTAACTTAATATTTCACTGACTGAGAATAACCTCTCAATAACCTTAGAGATTGCCACAAGATCTGAAATACTGGTTATAACATCCTATCAGCTGCTCTCATAATTTCTGCACATTTAAATCTATTTTTTCCTAATAAACCCCTCTGAATAATTTGAGAAGTTGAGTTCTACATTCCATAATGAATTTAGATTTATGCAAGAAACATTCTGAAATCAACAGGAACAGTTCTTGAGCAATTAGAATGAAGATCTGTTAGACCAATAAGACACTGGATATTCAAGTTACTGTAAAATACAGTAACAATCCAACTTCCATTTCAGCATGGTAGGAACACTAATGCTGGAAAGTCCTAATATATGATAAGTCCTCTCTTGAACTTTACCAGACTACTTAATTTCAGAAGCTCAAATAGTGAATTTATTGTTACCTGTAATGAATGTTATGTACAACTCAGAATATTTCTGCTTTCTAGTTGTATCACACATTAGTGGCTGTAATTGATTTGGTGTTAGTCTTGCATACTTGACTTTGTTTAACAGGTTGCACTGAGCATAAGTACTTGTAAGTAGATATGTAGACTTCTTTAAAATGCTGACTTGAGCTGGCTCTGCATGAGATAATTGTTATATTTCTTTACTATATTGTTTTATTGGAATATTTTTTTTCTGTCTATGTAAGTTCCAATTTTTCATGAACAGTTTAATATTAATTTTTCCAGTATCCTGAACTTTACTGAAACATGTTCATATGTTCATTTATTCCAGAGAGTGACACAAATATAGGACCCAACAAGTCTTTCTCTAATAATAGCAGATTGGAACTAATGTGAGGAAGTAATGGTCAGCTCAGGTGAAGTGTGTGAAACAAACTCTCATGAAATTGGTGAAAAAAACAGTTAAGGATGAAATTTGTCTCTGTAGACAGGACAATATGTGGGGTAAGACTGGATATAATAGGGAGAGGTCCCTCACAAAAGCATCTTTCTTGCAATACTAATGTTTGCCATGAAGGTCAAAAGAGGCTAGAGTGGAAGCAAGAATCGGGGGAATCAATACAAAGCCTGTGTGGTCAGATCTGAGAGGCACTGAGTGGCTGTGTCTCCAACTTTTAGGATGCACCGGTGGATTGGGCTGCCCTTTATAGCCACTAGCTTACTTGCTGGTCTAATAGCTTCCTAAAAATAAAGCTAAAGTTTCTCCAGGTTTTGAGACTATTTTTTCATGTCATTGCAAGTTCTCCTTTTTTTTTAGGACAATGGAAATGATTACAAGACCATCTATGTTTCTGCTGTATTTCTTGCCCTATTTAGATTTAAATCAGGAAATTAAAATAATGATTAAAGAAATGCATGTCATGCCTAAAAAGCACAGAATATTATCAAGGGACTACAAAGGCTGACACAATGGAGGGATGAGCTAAAAAAATCCTGAGAAGTTAAAACTGGCTATGAATGAAGTTTTCAGAGCAAGGAAATAAAAACAATAAAGTCTCCTTCAGGTGTATAAAGTGGAGTGAAGCTGACAAGAGAAGACATTAGACCATGGCAGGATATTTGAAGGAACTTAATAAAGAAGGAGGATAATATAGCCCTGGAATTTAATGAGGTCCCTGTAGTGTTTGCAAGAGGAACTGGAGTTGGAAAGCAAGCAATAAACAGCACACTTAAGTTTTTCAGAAAGTACTGTGCCTAAAGGCCATCAGGTTAATGTGCAGATTTAATGAAAAAAATGTACATACACCAGAGGGTTAAAGCATACATCAGATCTCTTCACACTGACTTAAGTCTCTGCTGGGGTGGAGGGGGGGAGTGGAACTCCCTCAAATATAAAACTCAATCAAACACTGCATGAGAAGATGAGATGGAAGAAAGTATAAACGATTTCTTCTCTTACTTGAATGTACACTTTCTTTGATGTTTTTGGCAAGTTGAGTTCATTGATAAAAAACAATAAATGCTTTTTCAGGAAGTTCCAATATTTTGAAGAAAACTAGCTGGAGCATTAAAAAAAAAAAAGACACATTTATATTAATGATCTTTTTTACACTGTGTCTGGGCCCAACCTTCCAGGTTCACCCTCAGCCTCAGCAACAGGAATCCAAGGCTCCTGCAGGCTATAACCCTGGAGATGGTACTGCAGCCCCCCAGGAGCCCTGGGCTTTCCTCTCCAGGGCTGCAGGGAACACTCAGGGGCTGGGAGGAGCTGGGCAGGTGAGCTGGAAAGAGGATTGCTTTCTCAGGCAGAGGTTAATTAAAGAGGCATGCTACTGCAAAATATTTAGATTCACAGGAATTTGAGGGCTTTATCTGACAAAGTAAATGCCACAATAATATTTCTGTCTGGCTTCAACAGACAGTCCCATTTCCTCATATCTTACTACTACTGAATTTACTAAGCAAACACCACATATTATGGAATAAATACCTGCATCCACAGTCCCTGAAATCAATAGTTGTTCCATTGACAACTGTGGGCTTTAGATTATAGACCCTTAAGAAGACATTACCTATTTCAAATGACCTCTTATTATGCAGCTAAAAGCAACCAGAGATAAGACTTTTTTTGAGCTGATAAAAAGCCTCCAGAGCAGTGGTTCTCAAAATTAGAGTTGCAGCCTCAGGTTGGGGTGTGAAGAGGTTTTTCTGCAGGGTCACAACACATTCTACAAACCTAAGATCTCGTTGTAAAGGAAATTACTTCTAGCTCTTCTGGCAACAAAGATAACCTTCAGAATGTAAACATCTGAAGCAGTTTGGTTTATTGAATAAACAATAGTAGGGAATACCCAGTTCATGATGCTTTCTACAAAGATAGAGAAATTATTCTATTCTGATGATATAAATACAAAATAACAAGTTTGTGTCAAATATAGTTTCTATCCAACCAATCATGATGTGGTAAACTATTTCAGCTGGGTTTGTTGTTGAAACAGCACCAAAGTTTCTGACACAACTCAGAGTGCAGATACGCTGTGAAAGACTATAGGATGGGAATGGCTTGAATTTAGAGTTGCCTAAAGATTATTAAGTTTCAAATACCCTAGTTGATTAAAGAAGAAAAGTTTAAGATATGGGAGACTAGAAACCGCCACTGTTTAAAAGCTGTAATGCAAAGAAGCATTAAAGTAGTCACAGAGAAGTTTCAGAGGAAATTGGGGGTTCACTGAAGATAGAAGGGCAAAAACTACAAAAAACTTAATCCTTCACCACGAACAAGTATGTGTTCATCTGTGAATATCCTGCCCTCCAGGGTAAAATTTCATTACACATGAGAAGATATCCTTTAAGGTGACTGGTAATATACTTCAGGGGCTGAACTGCATAAGCACTTATCAGCCTATATAGCTAAAATGGAAGAACTATAATTCTAATGCAAAAGCACTGGTCATATACAAGAAGCATCAGATGATCCAGTCCTTGTTCTCCTCATCAAAAGCACAATCTGATACCTGTTGAAGTTAACAGGTATTATTCATCCAGTGTTTTCACACAGGAAGAAGAAATGGTTGGGTTTTGGGTTTGTTTTTTTGGTTTTTTTTTTTTACAAAATACCTGAATTCTCAGTGCTCCAATGGAAATTAATACACAGAACCTAATCTTTTCAGAGGTCTAGACTTTCTTCTGCTGTAGTTCAAAACACTTGTTGCTAAAAAGGACTTTGATGCCTGGTTTGTAGGGGACTAATCTATGGGGAAATTGAATTGGCATTAAAAGGGAATATGAGGTGAATTTTAGAGGAAAAGCTATCCTATAGAGAAAAGCAAAGAAATATATATGGAGAAACAAGCAGATTAAATCAGTGTCCAAAGCACTGAATAACATGCTATGATTTCAGTAACTCACATCAGTCAAGCATTTGGTCCAATATCACTGAGCTGAGCTGTTGTCATAAAACATATAAAGGAATTCAAGAGAAACCTAGGGAGGGCTGTAAAGAAACAAGGGGAGTAGAGCGACAAACAGTTCTGAGAAAAGGAAACGGGAGTGAACCTGATGGAACAAATGGCCTTCTCCCTGATTTTCCAAGAATAAACCTATTTAAAGAATAAAATTATTGCAAATCTGTCCCTACAGTTACTGTAGTGATAATGAAAGCCATTAAAATGAATATTTGATAAATGAATAAATGAATAAAAATGAAGGGAATAAATGAATGGTAAATACTAAATGGTGAAAATTAAATGAATAATTCTCTTAAATGAATAAATCCACTGTGCTTCAGTTTGTTAGTGCTCTATACAGATTAAATACCTCTTAAACGAGGATTCTTGAAACAAGTTTACACTGCACCACAAGGATATATATACTGGGGGTTACCAGGATAATGGAAAGTAAACATCTGCATGTGTGCCATTGCTCAGTTTCTTTAGCACACACCAAAACCGACAATTTAGTTATTAGTTAGATTTTACAGTTAGTGCAGTCAGTGGCTGTTGCAGAGGCAGCAGTATCTCAATTTTTGCCTGAGCTGTTTAATTCTTTTATAGCAACTGTGCATTTCCTGTATTGTTATTTATTAAACACTGGTATTCTTGGCATTGTACAAGACACAAATATCAGTATGTTCAGACAGCACACAGTCTAGATGTCAAAGAGGAAGACAAAAGTTGAAAAGAGGGAGATAGAAAGATTGTTCAACACAGCGGTAGCTCTTCAAAGAAAGAGGAAAAAGGAAGAATTGATGCAACAATTATTGAATGTACAAGTGAAGAAATATTCTGAACAGGAGGCCAGAGCTATATAGATTGCAGACAAGAGGAAAGGAATAGAGCTAAGTAAGTAATTGAAAGATGGAATGACATGGTCAGAAAAGAGAAATATTTGTCAGCAGTCAACATAATTAAACTAGAAAAGGGTTCCCTAATTCACATTGCTATTACTGAGAAGGTTAATCTGTGGAAGGCCCAACCTTCAGTCCTTATTCAACCCAGACCCCCAGTCACTCTGGCTGGAATTAGCAACAATAAACTTGTACCCCATCACCTTTGTCATTCCATTAGCATCAATATTTGTATGCAACTGCCTCCTTATTTAAGTATTTACAGCAGAACCTGCTGCTAGGACTGAAAGCAGAAGTCTGACCACAGACCTTGTAGAATCTACTGAGAGAAACTGATTTTTTTGTTTTTTAAAAGAAAAATGCAGTTCACCTCCACTGAGAGGTTTTTATCATGTTTAGCTGTGGAAAATTAAACTGTCCTTATGCTGTACAAAACATTCCCCTTCTTCCACTCCCCCACTGTTAAATTCTGAGTGCTCTGCAGAAGCACAGGTCCCAGTAATTGAGGAACATGACAGTCAATACAAACAAAACCACACAGTATACATTAGTACATACTCCCTGAACCTCCTTAACAGATGAAATAAAGAATTGCCGCAATTCCTCAGATTAAAGCACCGGATTTAGTCTGTTTACAATCCTAAATTCTATCTCTCTGTAAACCAAACAATTTAAATTCTGCTCCAGAGTCACATAAATCTCAAAATAATACTGCATACCTGGAACCTTGAAAAAAAGTGAAACATTAGTCCCATTTTGAACCCTTGTTGCATATTTTACTTCACTTCAATTCTCCTCTCATCCACTGGAGAAGATGCAGTAAACAAAGACACCTGGAAAACAGCCAAAACCATCGTGTGGTTCTGATATAACTCCAGCCTGCTTTGGGATTAGCTCTGCACAGCTGCTGTTGTTTGGTCACTAATGTCATCGTTTCTTAAGTAGGTCTCACTGGGGAATTAGGCCTGTCTTTTTGGTAGCTACTAAGTTAAACCTGCAAGCTTAAGTCAATAACAAGTGTCATGATGAGGTCCCTAGATTTTGAACTAGTGCTTCTCATTCCAGAATGTGGTTCTTTGCTTTGCTGTTTCTTTAACAGAGTTAAGGTTTGTAACCCAATAGAAGTCTTTTACTTGTCAGTTGGTAATTCTTCCTGTTTGGTATCTTGTGTAGTTCTTGTGTATCTGTCTGCAGTATCTCTAGTAGTAGATGTAGGCCAGTAAATACTTGGTATCTAGCTGTTTCTCCCTCTCCCTATTTATCTATACATCTGTTGTCTTGGTAAATTTACAAAACTAAAGTTACACTGGATTTCATACCTACCAGAATGTCTATTGGTCTTAAAGCAGCAAGATTTTTTGATTGGTTAACTTGGCTTTGAAGCAATAATTGGGAAAGTCATTTTAATAGTTTTAATTCTCTGCACTGTATTTGAAAACATTTTTTTCATTATCTTTGTTATCATTCTGTTGTTTGCCAAGCCCCAAACCTGTTGATATCCCTCAAACTCTTCAACTCTTTAAGTTAAAACAAGCTCGATTAGCAAAAAATTCTGAAATACGAATCTCCATGCAATCTTATTTACTCATTAAATGCCAAAAAGCCATTTTGTGCTCCTCATTCCCTTTTATAGCTATTGACTGAAATGTTGCATCAGTATCAATTATGGGGATTTGAAATGGTGAGAATGCTGGAGAAGCAGAGAATGAGATTTCATGTTCACATCAAAGCCATAAATATTGTCATTCTTACTGTTCTAATGCCCCTTAAGCTTTATTTAATGGTTAATTGATTGCTAAAAAAATCTTTCAGATTCATTTAATTTTCAAGAGTGTGGCCTTGTTAGTATGTTGCAAGGTCTTTTTTTTTTTTTTAACAGCAAAGTTATATATTATGTGGCATGAATTATAAAGCAGTTGTCATGGAGATGTTGCTAATGCAGGAGACTATATGCTGTGTACTTTGAAATCTGCAGAGCATATCTGTTTACAAGCACCTTTTCTGAATGCCTTGCAACTGGTGGTTAGGATATTGTCTGGAGAGTTTGTTGCACTATGCCTGAGTATTATGCTATCGCAGTGACATATCCAGGTAGCTCTCACTTTACACCTGCCTAGACATTACACTGGAAATTTTAGTGGTATTCAAAGACCATAATGAGGCAGTCAATTGAATATATTGAATTGCTCTGAAGCTTATGTCCTATCAAAGAAATGTAGAAATTACACAGAACTGAAACAGGTAATACTAAGAGCTTGCAACCTAGGACTTCTTTGTTCCTTTGATATATCAATATTAATTAATTTAGCTAAAAAACAGTAGGCATACAAAAGCGATCTTAATGAACCAGTGCCTGCAATCTGGTGGCTCAAGATTTGCTTACCTCTATAAGATTTTGGTAAGTAGGTTACAGAACTGTTTCCCTCTGGTTGCACAGCTGTGAAATGGGGACATTTATGCCTAATTATCTTTATAAACTGCTTTAGAGCTCTCAAGATTGAAAACACCATTTAGATGCTAGAAAAAACACCTCTATCTCAAAAGTTTTTCAAAAGATAATATTCACCTATCTTTCTTAATAGTTGTACTTTACTGTATATGTATCTGATGATAAGTGTTATTAATCTTAAGTAACTTTTATTCTTGAAGCATCATATGCCACCCTTAACAGTCAGTTTGACAATGTTTTTGCTTGCATGTTACCAAACGGAACAAGCTGGCATGTAGACTTGTTTTGTAAGAAAGACAAATGGTTTTGAAGAAAGGTTTGCAGTATTACGGAATCTTGTAACAGCAAGGTATCATTATCTTTCTATCTTTTGTGGTAGTGCCTGTAGAAGATCCTGGGTTTTCTGACAGAGAAAACAAGATACAGCCTTACTGAAAATTGCTAAGTAGGTTTTGCATTAAGCATCAAGTTTTCTATTTCCTATTTTCATAAATATGTAGAAAATCATGATGCCTTGCAAAATGAAACTTAAGAGAGCAGTTCATGAAAAAATTATATGCTCCATTTACTCTGGCCTCCTATGTACTTTATTTTTTATTAACTCACTTATCCTTTATATGCAGGAGACCATTTCTCTAATATGCAACCCAAAAGGGTGGACTGCAGAATGGGGAGGGAGTAAGCCAAAACGGACATTTGCATTTCCAGCAAAGAAAGTACATTCAGAAATTCACCCCACATTAGAAAAGAAATGAACCACACAGAGTTTTGTTGTTGTTTTGAATGTCTTTTAGCCTAGAGAAATGAAAAAAACTAAAAAAAAAAAAAAGGGGGGGGGGAACAAGCCTTCTAATGGCTTTTGTGGACTGCAACATGTGATTTACAGACCTCAAACCACTTCTTTTATTGCAGAAGGGACACTGTACTTCCCAGATATTTTTTTGTTCCCTCAGTTATTCCATGTTTTTCCTCCCTTTTTGCTCTTGGGGAAAACTTTCTTCTGAATTATACTAGCAGCTAATCATGATCTTATTGCCCTGGCGGGATTCAATGACCAGAAAAAATTTCAGTTGGAAAATGCCTGCTCACGTGTTCCACAAGCAGGCAGATTTTGTTTTTTTCACCAGGTGAGAAAGTTATCTCTGTTTTTTTTCTTACAGATGATAACTGATGCCAGCTACAGTTCTGCTGTGGAAAGTTTAGTTTGTAATATTCACCTCTTTTGGAAATTATCCAGATTTGTTAATACATGTGAAAACAGCAAATGCTTCACCCTTGCTAGACTTCTACCTCCTATTAGCCCATGCTAATTACAGTGGATAAGATTGCCTTTTTTGCCTACTGCTGACTACTGAGCCTTATTGTTGTTTTTTTTCCCACTACTGCCAGTTTGTCGTCTTTGGTTTTGTCACTGAATTCAATGGACTGGGAATTCAATGTATTACTACAACTTCTCATGCAGATGTACGGAGAAAGATCTTACTTATCTGCTGAAATATTCTACTCTTTAATATGTGACAAATGTACCAGCAAAGTAACAAAAACCTTCTTAAAAGTTGGATGAACCATTTGCCCCTCATTTTGCTGATAAGTTTGCTACTTTTAAAGAGAAAAGCTAAGGAGGGAACTTGAAGATAAAAATACAATTAAACATTAAACAAGATGAGGCTAATCACAGTCTTTTCTCTGGCAAAAAAACCCAGATTAAGGTAGAAATAGACCTGGCAAGGAAGGGAGCACAATATAAATTAGTGGAATGCTGTCAATTTACCACTAAGGATAATGAAGGAAAAGTCAACAAATACTGTGAGAACCCAGATATTTTTTTTATCTCTAATTTTTCATACTAGAAAACCATACTTGGAAGTCATTGGTGATCTTTCTGTACTTTATCATTTACAGTATCCAAAAATAATCCTCACAGCAAACCATGATGTCATATTATCCACATTTAGTTGCAGTCTTGAGGGTATGACTTCATTTCTGTATTGAAATGAGCTGGGTTTTAAGATTAGAGGGCAGGACTGGATGTTAAAATACCTGAGTTCTAATCCTAATTGTGGGACATCAATTATTTCAGTGATCTTAAATAAAGTTTAATGTCCCTGGTTCAGGCTTGCTGTTTGCTGATTTCAGAAGACGTTGAAGACTCCACATGCCAAAATAAATAATAAGAATCCTTCTTCCTTCTCTCCCCTGCTCCTAATGAAAGCCAACAGATTATAGCTCAGAACTGTCAGGAAGCTTAGTAGAAACTTCATGTGCTCTGCAATATTTACAGAGTCTCAAACTGAAAGGTAGTCACAGAATGGCAAAGTATAATCTTATCAGAGAATATTAAACTTTAGTTTAGTGTTCCAGTGCAATCTTCATATTCAACCTGTTAAAACATGGGTTACAATTTCTTTGCACAGAACAAAATGGAAATTTTGTTCTCTAGGTGTGAGAGCAAGAGCTGGATGAAACCAGAGAAAGACACAGGAAACAGTGTGGCCTGATGAACCCTGATAATTACTACAGTTTCATGTGTTGGACTGGTGTAGACCCTCTTAATAGCAGAGCAAGAACGACACCAATTTTTATAAATTTCATTACATTAGTAGTGCCTCATGCAGATTAGGATGCAATGCTCTGGAAACAGCAGTTAGGAGCTAAGTAAATTTTTAGGCAAAGCTAACCACTGAGGGTGGGTCCCAGTCTTCATCCTGTAAGGCATTGTTTATTCCTTCTGTGTCACTTCAAAAAAATATGTACAGAACTGGAAAGACATTAAAGTCATTCCTACCATGTGACAGTGAGAATGAATCATGATAGTTGTTCCTAGTGTGGAGTAGAAAATGGGAATGTGTGAATCTGTAGAGACATTAAAGTAATCATTAATCCTTTTCTACTTGTCAATCAAAAATGTTGTACTCTTGGGGTGAGAACATGTTTGGCTGAGAACAAGCTTTTAGTAAAATAGATTTGGCAGATGCATATTTGCAGATGCTCATGAAAGATGAATCATGACATTTCCTGACAACAAACACACCAAAATGTCTGTTTTGCTACTCTGTTTCCCTTTGGGTATTGCATCAGCTATATATACTGTATATGTATGTGTTTGTGTATAAATCAATCAAGCACTAATGAAGAAAATTCTTTGCTGTCTACATCAGAACACAACACTACTATAACAATATCCTGGTCACAAGAAAAACAGTGAAGAACATCTGAAACAATTGAATAGGTTCTTCAGAAAGGCTATGAATTGTGATCATTAAAGTGGCATAGACAAATTCTTTAATTATTGTCATGGTTTAGCCCCAGTCGGCAACCAAGCACCACACAGCTGCTCATTCACCCTCCCTTCTGGTGGGATGGGGGAGAGAATCTGAAGAGCACAAGTAAGAAAACTGGTGGGCTGAGATAAGAACAGTTTAATAACTGAAATAAAATATAATAATAATAAATAATAATAATAATGTAATGAAAAGGAAAACAACAAGAGAGAGAGGAACAAAACCCAAGGAAAAAAAAAAACAATTGATGCAACCGCTCACCACCTGCCAACTGACACCCAGCCAGTCCCTGAGCAGCGATCACTCCTCCCAGCCAAATCCCCCCAGCTTTACATGCTGAGCATGATGCCATATGGTGTGGAATGTCCCTTTGGTCACTTGGGGTCAGCTGTCCCAGCCGTGTCCCCTCCCAGCTTCTTGTGCCCCCCCCCAGCCTCCTCGCTGGTGGGGTGGGGTGAGGAGCAGAAAAGGCCTTGACCCTGTGTAAGCACTGCTCAGCAGGAACGGAAACACCCCTGTGTTATCAACACAGTTTTCAGCACAAATTTAAAACATAGCCCCATGCTAGCTACTATGAAGAAAATTAACTCTATGCTAGCCCAAACCAGCACAATTATCTATGATCATTATATTCTCATAGAAAATTTTCATTTTTATCACTAAATCTTATCAAAGAAGATTAATTAGCTACAGACAATTTATCTAAGATCAGTAAACACCTCCAGTGCAGAACACATTAAAGAAATGGTGATTTTATCCTGCATTTGAGTAAAGAATAGGAAACGACAGGCAAAATGAATGAAGGAATGAATGAATGAATAAATAGACAAATAAATGAAATTAAAATTCTCTCAATTCAGTATTACTTAATATTCCAATTTTATGTTATTTAATTATTAAGAGACTTGTATGAAAACAAAATCAAGCCAGCAAAAGGAAAATGAAGCTAATAAAAAATAAGAGTAAGACAAAGAACACAGAAGAATGCTAATGAAGCTGTTAGATCAGTTTGAGCTGATGCTCAGAACCACATCAGATGCCATGTAAAATGTATCTAATCTCAGAGCAGCCTTTGGCCAGCTGATGTTAAATTTTCAACACCCACTATTAAAGATACAGGTACTCTCTCACTTCAACATCACATATTTTTTATCTGTGAAAAAAGTTACAACTTCAAATTCATATTGAGAAATCCCAAAATCCCAAGAAAAACATACTATTAATGAACTGAACTCGTAGATTGAGTCGGCCTCATTCTTTCTTTTGTCTTTTTTAGGGTTTTTTTTTAGGGTTTTTTGTTTTGTTTTGTGTGTTTTGTGGTTTTTTACTCTAAATGAATTGCTTTTGTAAGGAGGAAGAATCTGGCTATTCCATAAAATAAAACTTGTTATTGTAATATTTACACATTAAAATTCTAGTACGCCTTTGCAGTTGAATGCTGCTACATGTACTGTACAAGCTGTGACCTCCCAGGTGATCTCTAGTAGAGATCCATCTAGTCTGACCTGTTGCAGATCCAGAGCGTCAAATCAATATCAGCGAGAATCACGTAGGCCCTCAAAACACAGAGGCTGCTAATGTAACAAAGGTACAAATAAATTTGTCATCAAAGGCTTCACACTGTTTTACTAAGCTTTACAATACCTCTGTTCATTCCCAAGGATTTTTCCCTAAAACTATGTTTAGAAGTATCAATTAGTTCTCTAAAATGGATTTAAAAGCAAATTACAGCAATGTATCACAGCAAATTTTTACTCACATTCATTCTGCTTGACCACTATAGTTACATTTGACCAAACAGTATCTTCCAGACAGTATCCAGCCTTGACACGAATAAATCCACAAAAGCTATTTCTCTTGACTACCCGTTCCACTGGTCTTTTTATGAAGACATTTTGCCCCATTTTTACTTTGAAATGTTCAGCTGCATTTTCCAGAGGAAACTGCAACTACATTCACTATCTCCCCAACTAGGGGGAAAGATTAGGGACAATTGCTACAATCAGTGGGAAGCACACACCATCTTGGAATAGCGATAAACCCTTGGTTTGTGGATTGACGGTATTTAAACAGGTTGTGTTTGCTCGCCATCACCCTCTGCTTTTGTATTCAAATAGTCAGGGCAATCATTGTTCTTTGCAGATGTAATCAACCTGCAAAGCAGGATTCTGTTTCTGGCTAAGGATGTTTATTTGGTATTAAGTATAATATATTGAAAGTCATAGCAATGCTGATGGGTCAGCACAGATGACTTCCATCATGAGTTACCAAGACACATTTCTTCGAAAAAACTCATAGATAAAATGTTTTCGGCCAGCTGAGGTTAATAAAGATAGGTCCTTCATCATCTCAAGGAATGGACCCAATAACGAGTAACAGAAATAATATCATAAATCATTCTTTATAAAGTAGGATTGACTATTATTTGCTAAAATGCCTTTCATGGTGAATTTGCATACTATTACTTGTTGAATGACAATAAGAAAGCAAAAAGGAAAGGTCATGGGGGGCACAAGAAGGTAAAATACTGCTATGTACTACTGTATTTGATAGCTGGGATTGATTTACAGAATAAACCACCAAACAACCCTGCCTACAAGTTCAAGGGATATGGCTAGCATGGGAGTCTATTCATATAAGGAAACAATCTAAAGTCCTGCCATTTTGAACAGTTAGCTGCTCAGAAAGACCTGGATACTCCTAAAATGAAACAGCATGTATATATATGTTTTATTATTGCCTCTTACCATAATTCTCGTATTAATATGTAGGGGTAGGTTTTGCTCACAAGATGGCAGTGTTGATTATTACACACTGCTTCACTGAGCCTTCCTCTAGCTAAAGGTCTCTGTGCTGCTACCCAGGAAAAACCACACAGGGTGGAATTCCCTAGAGGGCTGCATCTTCACACCTGCTTACCCAAAAAGCAGATCATCTGACCCACCACACTGCATATTTGCTACCATAAACCCTCAGGATTAAATATACAACACCCGTCTGAACATCCTAATAACCTGAACATCCTAATAATCTCTGAACATCCTAACAACCAAACAGTGTGGATCCTTGTTTTCCAGTTCTTATTAATTTTCATGTCAATAGAAAGCATTTTTTTCCACGCTTACAGACGGCTTTTCCCCTGTAGAGAGCAGGCATGGTCTCTAAAGTGGTAGGATTCCAAGTTTCCAACCTCTGTTACATTTTCTTTAGCAGCCAAAGGTTCCACATGATTAACACAAATGATTATCAATGGCTATTTGCAATGCAGATATGCTCAAGTAGTTTTGGAGACCCTGTACTGAGTAACATTCAAACCTTATAGGACTTGTTTTCTGGACCCAGGAGATTGCATCCTACCAAATACACTCACAACAGATAAGAACTGAGGCATTTTCTGTTCAAACTCAGCAGTGCTTCTTTACCTACCAGTGGCACTCATAAAAATCAAACGAGTTCAGAGGACATTTATCCAGCTCTTCTTCAGAGATTGAGAAGCAAGAGGCTTATCATTGCCACTGAACATTATGGCACGTTTTGGAGAATTGCTTAAAATGCGAGAAAGCAAAAGGGCCTGGAATTCACTAATGTTTATCCAAGTCCAGAATAAGAGACAAGGATTTTTAATGAAGATTGACAACTAAGGGAGATTTGTGTCAGTAAATGAGAAAATAAAGCATTCAGGAAGGGGGAATTACACATTTTTTTAGTTTTTTAGTTGTGACCCTAAGTCAACTGCAAAGATGTAGCAGAATGAACAACCATGCCAGAAACAGGCAAACGTACAAACCAGAGTTGCCAAAACAAATTAACAGAGCTTCTGGCTGCAGGTGTTGTTCTGACCCACTACAGTCATCAGGGCATGGAGAAACACCAAATATAAACCGAGGCAAAACTGACAGATTCCCATTATGTAAAAAATGAACCACAGGAACAATGTTCCTTTCAAAACAAGAGCATTAAAGATTCTTTTATGTACCTGCTGTAAAAGTGAAAAATGCTTACTTATGCATTCCCACTGATCTGTCTCCAATAACGAAAGTGATTTTTAAGTAAATTAAATTCACAGTGTTTACTGTGGAGCATCACATGCAAGATGAAGCTTTTCTTAAAGAGACGCTGTGCATCCAACAAGACAACATTTGCTTTGGACACTGTAACAAAAACATTTAACATTATAATGATAGTAAGGCTTCTACTTCAAACCCAACAGCAACAAAATTCAAAGTCCTGGCTGAGACTGCACCTGTAATGCAACCAGTTCTGCTTACACATTGCAGCACTGACTGCACCTAGAGCTTCAGATCACTCGTGTTTGGTGTCACTTGTAATCTAACACAACATACTAAAAATAGAGCTATAGTCCTAAACTTGCAATGTCCTGCCTTGCACAGGTAGTTAAATATTTACTGCTAACTTTAGTAAAGACTTTCTATTAAATTAATTTGTCACCTACTTGATACGTATTTTGGAGACATGCTAGATTTTTGAAGGGCAGGCGAGTTATTTCAATGCTAAATCTTCTGAACTACTGTGGTGAACAGATGGCTGAAGCTACCACAGCTATACAAAGGCATTCATGTATTCCTTCCTACTGACAATGGGGAGGAAACAGTATTCCCCATTCATGGACAGAACTCAACACTGTGGTTGCCCAATTGCAAGGGCACTTTTTCTCCCCTCCCTTGCCCCCCGTGTAGTTGTTTCTCTGACACTTCCTTTCATGAAATCATTTTCAACAGAGCAGTGTGCTCTGAATCCATCTGAGCCAGTGGCCCTGGCTTGGTTTTTGTCATTTCTGTTTTCCTTCTACCTTTTCAGTCATCAAGGCTGCCAGAGCATTCACTATGACCTTCCCCTGTGAGAATGCCAATGGATTCTGACCTTGCTTTCCTTTCCTTTCTCGTTCCTCTTACAGCATCTGCATAGGTATCTCTAGCCAAACCCACACATTTTACTGGTGCCTTAGAAACATATTTTTCTACTCCAGACCAATCTCATCTGGCCAAATGACAATATCAGGTAATAAACATTCTGGAATAAGAAGGACCTTTTTTGTGTGTGTGTGATCATGCGTTGCATGAGTTCTGGCTCCTCGTATAATTAATAATGTTTAGTAATGCTAATAAATGCCACCAAACCAGAACATGAATTTGGTGTTCTGGTATGCTGGAACAGGCTAGCGTCTCTTTAATAACTTGCTACCCTCTTGTTTTAATTACTGTTCCTTTCCCACTTCCCAGTCAATTGTGCACAATCTGTACCTACAGCACAGGCTGAGTTCCTACTGACATCAATGGGGAGTCTGAATTTAGACTGCAATGGTGGGGAGAAATTTGCCCTTGGCTGCTGCGTGCATGACTCACTACAACCAGTATTTCAGATGTCCCAGATTATGACCTACTTTACTGTGTATTACTCAGAGAGAATGAGTAAGACATTTCTGAGGCTGATAAAAACCAGTATTTTCTGTGGTAGCAAGGAAGAAATGCTTTCTTAAACGTTAGATCAATTTTGGAATTCTTGTATCAATGATTAAAATTCCCTGGGGTCACTGTGCAAAGTCTACTGAAGAACTGAATTGATTTTCATAGGCTACAAATCAGATTTGCGGTCTTTAACTGAAATGCAAGGTGCGTGTTTCCATACATAGGGGATCATCTAACTGATGAAACACCAAATAGACCTCCATAAATAGATCTACTGTTTGGCAAAATTACAGGATTTGTGGGTAATTTATTCAGTACTGGCACCAGAAGTATTGTTTTCAGCCTATTCTGCAAACCTTGTGTGGAACAGGCCTTAGAGTCAGACAATCATTTAAGCATGTCCCTAAGTGCTTTGCTGATATAATATCATAGATCCATTGAAGTCACTGGAAGCCTTTCCCTGACTTTTATGGGCTTTTCATAACATCTTCTATGATTCACTTTTCCAGGTATAAAATGCGAATATGAATAACAGCTCTTTCCTCCTATTATTTGTCAGGTCTATTTAGGCTAGAAACTCTTTAGGGCAGATCTGCCTTTTATATGCAGGTCTTGTGCATAGAACAATGGTCCCCCAGCTCTGGAGGGGAACTAAATACTACCATAATATTATGCTCCAGGTCAAACCAGTCTTAATAGAAGCTCAAAGGCCCGTGCTATGCAGAGGGCCAGGCTAAATCACCAAACTGGTTCCTCTTCTCACTCTGGAATTTAATACGAGTAACTGGGATACAGCTAGAGAAATGCAAGACCAGCTCTGTTTTTCTACTGCTACTGGAATTTCTCTGGCTCTATGTACATGTGTGGATTTATACACCTGTGTAGATTAAACTTGCCACTTAATAAGCAAGAAAGAGCTGTGGCTCAGATTTTGAAAAAGTTTTGAAAAACGAAGTAAATATGGCTACATATTTACTAGTGTAACCACATAGTAAATGTGGTTACACTGAAATCAGTGTGAAGATATCAGCTCTTCCAGAAACTGTATGGTGACTGAACACTCTTCATATAGGTCTTAACCATTGCATTAATCTTAAAAGAGATCTGAAAGAGCTTAAAGAAATTTCTTCTTATTCCATTTAACACTGTAATATACCTGAGTTGCCTCTTTTTAACCATATACTGTAATATAATATTAATATCAGTATGGAGGAATTCATAAAAGATCAGCATTTTGATCTGTAATACTCTTGGATTAAAAAAAATTAATAATAATATTTACAAATTTTCTACAGGAAAAAAATCCCATGTTCAGTTGCCTGTTTAATCTGCAAATGAAAGCCTGAGATAAGACACTGAAGAAGGAAAACACAAAATAAGAATGTTTACCATGAAATGAGCTTCATTAATACAGAAGATCCTTATCTGGACCACTCAAAAGATTCCATGTGGGTGGATTCTTCTGCTGTGAGAAATAAAGTTTTCTTTTGCAATCAGCATTATACAAAGCCATTGGTGTCTCCTGGATTGTTTATCGATATAAGTGTAAAATGAAAATTAGATATAAAGATTAAAAGATTTAATCTATTTTAATTAAGTTAAGATTTAAAATATGGACTTTAAAAAAAATTATATTCAGGCTACCTCATCAACCCAAAGTGATAGTTAGACTTCTAAGTATATATGTTTTCAATTTTTTGTGTTAATTAAATGGCCTCACCCAACCTGTATTTTATATCTATTATTTTAAATTTTGACTGATGGTAGGAATACAGTATTCTAATTGGATAACAAAAATTCCAATGAGTTAGAATAATCAATCAAAGAAGGATGACCACTCTGAATAGAAATTGGGAATTTCCTATTATAACTCACTACCAAATACTTCCACCTAAAAACTAGATGTAGCTTTATCCTAGAGGTTTGTACTAATGCCTTCAACAACCTCAGAAAGTGACACTGGCATTTCTGCTAAAAGATCTTCAGTACATTTAAGAGCTTATTTAATTCGGTTGTAAAATTCTACTCTGGGCCAATACAAGAAGTGTAAGCGACTTCACAATGATTACAGGGTGTCAACACACTAGTAATTACTTACATCTTCCAACATTTTTGCAAAATTTTAGTACCAGTCTTTTCAAGACTTGCTTGTTGAATGGGAAATTTAACCTCAAAATTGCAAGAAGCAAGAGTTTTGTCTAAACCCCACTGAAGTAATAGAAAGACTTACAGTGATTGTAATGAGCTTTTCAGCAGACAGAAAACACGTAGTATCTCGGATATAGAATTTATTCCAGGAAACATTCATCTGGCATATCACACCTTTCTTAGTTCTCACATTCATTTATGGTATTTTTAGAACAGGATTTTCAGAGCATGGATACATAAAAATGACTTATCAGTTACACAGTAAGAATTAGCACGAGATTAAGATGAAAACCAGACCTCCGGGGCCATACTACTACTACTGCTGCTGCTGTTAAGGCAGGGGGTAGTGTCTAGACTTTCAGTGCTATTCCAGTAACTATCCAGCTATACAGAACTTCCTCTACTGACATAATACATACTTGAAAAGCACAAAAAAGTTCTGATGCATATACTTAGGTTTTGAAAAGCCCATGACATTTTTACGTTGACAATACATTAGAAAGTGAGGACTTTTGATAAACGCAGTCTGCAGAGCTGATCCTCACCAACCTACAAATAAAACAAGCATACAGAATCACTTAAGCACCAATGATGTGACTGCAGCTACCTGCCTCAGATCCTTTCTTCCTCAGTATCACTGTAGACAGTACTCTTCCATAATGTACTCTTTAAAAATTATACCATTAAATAGACACACACACACACATACATATACAGGAATGATACATAGATTTTTTGTTTGTATCTGATTACATGTCCTACGTGCAATCTAACTTAGAAAGAAAGAATCCAAAACAGTATAAATCTTAACAGGATGGTTTTTTTGGACTCTGCTTCCATTTAGCAGATGCAACAGATCTCTTATAGCAATTGTTACTGATTTCTTTTTCCTGTATATAAATACTTTAATACTTACAAACGAGGCAACAAAGAAAGTCAATTTGACATTTAATGTTCCGCACAGAAATCACAGACGCTCTGCCAAGGAATTAATTAAAATTACAGTCACATAATAATGACACCAATAATAAATACTCATATACAGGTAATAAATTAACTCATTAATTCAGCCAGTACACAGTTGTAAATAACTATATGAAAATAACAAACATTTTATATCAGTTCTTTAAATGTTAGCTCTGTTTTTAATACTGAGTTTCCTTCTTTGGTTGTTCAAAATAATGATGCTTTAATGGGACGTTAAAATTTAGATTTATTAAAGAATCTGGAATAAACTGGTTGGAAACTTTCTAAAAATACTTCAAAAAGATTCACAGACTTATTCAAGTTCTGCCTTACTCATGAAACAAAAAATCACAAAATAAAAGCACTGGATGTGTGTGTTTGCATATATGTGCATATATATATATATATACACACACACACATGTATGTGTGTGTGTATGTGTGTATACATATTTATTATATATACACATAAATATATAGCCACACACACAAAATATAGATATATGTATATCTGCAGGTTCAAACATCTTTTTTTCAAATACATTTCACTGAGGGATGCAAGATCATTCCTTCAAAACATTTTAAGGAAAAAATGAGATACATATGTGAACTGCTTTAATTCTGATTAGCAGGAAGTCCTCAGCTTTTATCTGCTATGTTACAGTCCTGCACAGGCAAAACTCCCATCACAAGGAAGCAGTACATCACTGATACCAGCTTGCTAGAGGGAGGACATCCCAAGAGAAACTGATATCCTTTTGGGCTGCTGTGTGTGTCTGTGCCAGAAAGAAACCCTACCAATCCATCCTTACAAGGAGAGAAGTCAGAAAGGCCATGCACATCTACCCTTTATCCAGTGGCATATATAAATACCTTATTTTGTCTCTCTTACAGCTGTTTCTGAGACATAATTTGGAAAAACAGAAATGTTGTTCTCACTTCAGAACCTCAGCCATGTATGCACTAGCTGCTGCAGGTAACCTGCTGCTAAATCTGGTGACAATACATGTTGCTGATTGATACAGCAATATCACCCACAAGTCCACACAACATCCGGACAATTTATTAACTGATCATTTTAATCCTCCAGAGTTTTCATTAAAACAGATTTTCTAAGCACTGAGTTACTAGGTGCTTTTGATTTACTCATACAGTCCTTGGTGGGGAACTTAAATCAGAGATTCATCTACAGTATACTGTAGGATCATGTCTGTATTGGCAAAAGCCATGGCATACTCCAAGTTACCAGTCAAGAACAGTTTTACTCCCATCACACTTATTTATTGGAAATTACTTACTGGATATTTAAAATAGTATCTAAAATGAAATGGAATATCACTAACCCATATAAGGGAAATTTAGATTGTCCTGTATCTTTCACTGTAGAGAATAGATTTCTTTAAACAACCTACCCTATTTTATGCTTAATGTTAAAATAGGCCTTATAAAGCAATGCTTTTGAGCATCTTCAAAATTTAATATTTAGTCCACATACACAGCTTCTCCACAAATGTTTTCTTTCCTACATTGTAGTAAAAGTGTGCTGCTTTTTAGCAGGACTGACAGATTCTTCATTTAAACCATAACTGACATTTTTCAGTTGTTATTAACCCATAAATTGTCCAGGCTACGCTTTCCCCATAATAAAATGTATTTTAAACAAGTTAGCTATCTCAAGCTGAAAAAATATGAACCAGTTTATTGTCATTTCTATTATAAGTATAGAAATCAGCTTGGTACTTATCAGTTTGGTAGAACAGGTTCATTACAAGAATAGTAAAGTGTACAAAAAGTAATGATGTACCATTCTTCCCCTGGGCCTTGGTCTGAAGAAACCTTCTACTGTATGGTCACAAAAGAGCTTTCAAAGACAAGTAAAAATTAGTTTCTGCTTAAAATTGCAGCTACTTTGGCTGCCTTGACTGTATCTTTATATAATAAAAATATATCTCAGTAACAATATCATAATCTTTTTAATATTAAGATTACCATTTCATTGGCATGAATGAAAAGACCATACCAGTGATTCATTTACATGTACATCCTGTGTCCAACAATGGCCACTTTCTTTACAGAAAAGTGCAAAGATCTCAAAGTTATCAATTACAGAGGAACTGGTATATAGCATTTTCTTTTCCTAAGCATCTTAGCCAGTAGCTACTTTATCAGCTAAAACATAAAGTACTTTTCTTTACTACAATTGGTTTTCCATCTAATATGCCATTGTATCATGCAAGCATCCAATACTATATGTGTGTGCAATAGAATCAGAACTTATGGTTACAGGTATGATTTTTTGTCATTTGCCTGAAAAAATATTCTAAAACTAATGTATTTTCAGCAAAAAAACCCTGTATCAGAGAGGATAAAGAACAATTTTCAAGCTATGGGACTAATTTTCTGTTGGTCAATAAGGCTAAAACGATTTGTATAGGTTGAGGAATTTGTCAGTAAGTTCTCTTTAAGTGTTCTCCTGATGGTGGTGATGTAAGGAGAAATTTAAGAACATAGATGCCTTGTTTCCATAGCAGGGGAAGGGAACCAGCGAGGCAAGACAGGCTTTCTCATAATTTGCTATTTCAGGTGAAGGGAACCAATGAGCTGGGATAGGCCTTAACATAATATTGCACCATAGTAGCAGAAAGGGGATCATTAAAGCCAAGATGGGCCGTGGTATAATTTTTGCTAACTCTGCGAAAATACATTTGGCATTACTTGTGGTGAGACAAGAACTAACCAAACTGCTGATTTAGCATAACTATAAGGCCTGAGAGTATCTATAAACCGCGGCGGAACTGCTGAACTAACAAATGGCTGATTTAACACAATAAATAGCACATAGGAAAAATAATGCAGTAACAGCATAGTTAAGACAGCTGCAGAATGAGGGGAAAAGGAACTATTTGAAAGGAACATTGCCTTTGGAATATGGAATTCAAAATTCAATGTGGAATATTGAAAAGGGAAAATATGACGGTTGGTTTCAGGAAACCAGTTTCCCAGAGAAACATTTCCCAGAGAAACAGAGGAACCTCCATACTGGGAAACTGACTCAGCAGAAACAATGAACTACCAGTCTGGGAAACTGAGGAAGTAAAGAACAGAAGGCCATAGGTTATGGACTCCTGAGGGGATAAAAGACAACTCAGAAGACTACCAAGGTGGAATCAGCAGAAGCAGATCAGCATTAAAAACCCCAGCTGCTAAGAATCAACTGCTACAGAAGCAAGCACCTTCTCCAGGAAACCTGGGGATGCGAGGTGGGATGCCGCTGGGAGCCCTGTGCTGTGAGTGCGGCCTGTAAGGACCAACGGCGGTGCCTGACCAACAGTGGGTTGGGTGAGCTGGAGGATTTGGGAATGCTTGTCATAGCCGTGACACTGTGCCTTTAATATTTCTGTGGCTGTATGCCGAGTAGCTTGCTATAGCTGTCTATTACCATTATCGTCATTAGAGTTATCTCATAAGACGATTAGAGCCAGTTGCCATCCACTGCCATTCTCGTAATTACCCCAGTATCCTAATTGTCTATTGTTATTGATTAGTTATGGCTATCCATCTCACAGCTGAATATTGATAAATCACAGTTGCATTTGGTACTGCTGTGCTTAAATTTATACAAGCTATTAATCAATGTAAGTTTTTAAAAGCTGTCCTATATACTTCATGTAGTCACAGTCCCTTTATTCACTTAATGATATGTTGTCCACTCCCCTCTTTCCCCACTTACAGATCAAATTAAGCAAAATCATTTGCCACTGCATATGGAAATTACCCCAGTCAGATGCTCTTTAGAAAAAAGATAAATTCCTAGCTAAATAGGTTGTGCTCAAAATTAGAGCTACCATAAGAGATAGATACAGAAATACAAACCAAGAGTGTAATATAAGAATTGTAAGAGTCACTATGTACTTCTTAGAACTCTGGTCCCACTGATCACTGAATGAGTTCGATTTCAGCCAACACAACTCGTACTGTGTAAAACACAGGTCACATCTATTTTAACATTAGTCTACAAGGCTGGCAGAGGACAGGCTCGAATCAGGAGGTAGTGTGAAGGGGCAAACCATGTATGCTGAGGACACTTTGAGGAGCAGCAGGAAAGTGGAAGAGTAAGGTTGCTTTTTCCACAGGGTCACAAGGAAGAAACACCGAAAGGAGCCATCTTGAGAAGGCTGATAGATATGCATGTTGGCTTAGTCAGAAATATATATATATTGCTATATTATTTTCATTGCTGGCTTATAGACAGAGACTGTAACAAACTCTGCATATAAGACCAGCAAATTAGATTTCACCATGTTTTTGGAAGACTGACCTCTTTTTCCTGCAAAGATGGCAAGTTCTCTGTCCATCCTTCTTTCTTCAGAAAACAGTCACTAAAGTCATGTAAAAGAAAGGCAATCCTTGATTTAAGTATCTTATAAAATTTGATATGTCAGCAACTGTACTGGGTGTTGGTGGCGAGGTGCTGGCAGCGGGGGCTGCAGGGGCCTCTGTGAGGAGAGGTCGGGGCTGCCCTATGCTGGACACAGCTGGCTCCAGCCGGTCCCAGCCAGCTCTGCAACGGCCCCACCGCGGGGCACAGCTGAAGTCTGTCAGCGATGCCTGTGGCACCTCTGGGAAAGTGTATTTAAGAAAGGGCAAAATACTGTCCAGCAGTGAGGAAAAAAGTGTGAGAGAGTGCCCTGTGAGCACCCAGGTCAGAGAGGAAGGAGGTGCTGGAGGAGGTTGTCCCCTGAAGCCCGTGGGGATACCCCGGTGGAGCAGGTATGCACGCTGCAGACCATGGAGGGCCCCATGGTGGAGCAGGGGAAAAGTGTGAGGAGGAAAGAGCGGCAGAGAGGAGCTGGTACAAACTGACCGCAACCCCCATTCCCCATCCCCCTGTGCTGCCTGGGGGGAGGTTGGGAGAGTTGGGAGTGAAGGAGTGAAGTTGAGCCTGGGAAAAAGGGGTGAGAGGAAGGTGTGAGGAAGGTGTTTTAATTTTTGTCGTTGTCTCTCACTATCCAACTCTATTTTAATTGGTAATATATTAATTTTTCCCAAGTCAAACCTGTTTTGCCTGTGACAGTAATAGGTAAGTGATCTCCCTGTCTTTATCTTGACCCACAGCTTTTTCACCTCATTTTCTCCCCCTGTCCTGTTGAGGAGGGGCAGTGAGAGGGCTGGGTGGGTGCCTGGCCACAGTTCAAGGCCAACCCACCACCAAAACAACAAAAATTGCAGAGAGATATTAAAGAGGGTGTCTTGGTACAGTGCCTTGTGAAGGAAAGGCCTGCATGAGACTTAGGTATCACTTGGGGTCAGATAACCTACCCTACTATAACAACTAACTTTCATGCACTGGTATACGATGAATCCATCAAACATTTTAACGAAGAGAAGGAAATATTTTATTTCCACTTACAGGAAATTATTTTGTAAAAGTGTGAGTAACTTTTCTGGATAAATCCTTTCAACTGTTAGACTACTTTTTCCACATTTGCCCCCACACCAATTTTCTTCAGGATAGGAAATTTTGGAATGTCCTGGTTTCAGCTGGGATAGAGTTAATTTTCTTCCTAGTGACTGGTATAGTGCTGTGTTTTGGATTTAGGATGAGAATAATGTTGATAACACACTGATGTTTTAGTTGTTGCTAAGTAGTGCTTACACTAATCAAGGACTTTTCAGCTTCCCATGCTCTGCCAGGTGCACAAGAAGCTGGGAGGGGGCACAGCCAAGATAGTTGATCCAAACCGGCCAAAGGGACATTCCATACCATATGGTCTCATGCTCAGTATATAAACGGGGGGTAGTTGGCCGGGGGGCAGTGATCGCTGCTCAGGGACTGGCTGGGTGTTGATCAGTGGGTGGTCAGCAGTTGCATCACTTGTTTTTTTGTTTTTCCCGGGGTTTTGTTCCTCTCCCTCTCCTTCTCTTCTTATTTTCCTTTTCATTACAATTCATTATTATATTTCAATTATTAAACTGTTCTTATCTCAGCCCACCAGTTTTCTTACTTGTGCTCTTCAGATTCTCTCCCCCATCCCACTGGGGTGGGGTGGGTGGAGGGTGAGTGAGCGGCTGCGTGGTGCTTAGTTGCTGACTGAAGCTAAACCATGACGTGGAACTACAATAAAGAGAAATCAGAGGGTTTTTTAAATAGTCTGATGCTTAGAATAGCTGTACAATATTAAGTACAATTGACACAAAGCATGTCTTGAGAGCAGATGAAAATACTCAGTGCAGAGAAAATACCAGTTTTCTGCCATGCCTTGGTCTCTTTTGTTAAATCTGCTTTCAGTCTGCCAGGATGAACTAACAAGGAAAAAGAGTAGAGGAAACTACCTGGTTTGTTGTTGTTTTTTTTTTTTAAAAAATTTAAAATTTGTCATATACTTGTGTTATTTCACCAGTGAGTCCTGAAACCTTGCCTTGAAGCTGCTCACGTAGGACCAAATTGTCTCAGTAAGCAATATAGTAGTCATCATAACTGGCAAGCCATTCTTGCAGCAATGGTGACAGAGTGCATCAGCTGAAGCTTCCAGGAAATGAACATTTTTTATTAGTCCATGTCTAACTAAATTTGTTTCCTCCCGGAATGTTACTGGTCAGAGACTACAGGCAAGGCATGAGGTAGGGTATTCTGATCAACAGTAGAAGTACTATTATTAAGAGCCACTGGAATCAGTCCATTGATTCCCTCCCTGCAGAGTACCAAGTGAGAAGCTGAAGTTCATTAAAACTGTAGCTTTGACTAGCTTGGCTGGAAATTACAATGCTGGGTTTATTACATAATGTATTCCTCTGATGTATATTTTACTTATCATAGATTATGAATTAATAGAGGCATGATTTTAGATAAAGGGATGGAAGGTAAATGTCAGCAGATGATAATATTCTCTGTATCAACATAACTTCTCATGCTGACTCTGTAGAACCTTCCCTTGAGGCTAAGTCTGGCAGGCTGTGATTTATGAAACAGTTTAAGGTGTATATTTGATAACCAACTATCCTAATTAGTTCAGTCATTATCAGTCTTCTTGATAATTTTGGTTTCATTCCAATATCTATTGATGTCTATGAGAAGGCTCTGTTATTATCAAGGGAAAGTAGGTCATATTTCAGTCTAACTGGCTTTCAATAGCTGTCATTGGATCATCTTAAAGAAGTGGAAAGTTCTCTGCTCTAGAAAAAACAAGGACACTGACTTTGGCCTCTGGTGTTGTTTTTTGTTTTGTTTTTTTTTTCTTTTTTCCTCCAGACAACCCCAAGTGATCAGGGTCTCACAAACTGGCACATCTAAAAAGCTTTCTAGCCCCCTGACAATTTACCATGGCACTCAAACTTGAGGATGGCAGTAGGATACGCTTGAATTCAAGTTAGTAATGTTTCCTCAACCTGACAATTTTATTCTAGTCTCTGTAAATAAAAATAACAATTTTTATATTCTACTTTTTCATACAATTCATTATCACTCTTAGGCTTCTTTGTGTCTTTACTGCTTTTAAAAAAAATCAGTATCTTTTCATGTCTCTCATTTTTATATTAACAATTCATTCTCTCACCAGATGCAAACCATTTGATGTTGCTAAGCTCACACGTAGCCATTGTTATTGTTATCAGTATTAGTAATGGAATCATTATCATTCTCATCACTAAAAGCTAGCTCATTATCTGATAAGTCAAAATTTCCTCCCAAAGATTTTGAGGTATTTGATTTTCCTCATTTGTATTCTCAGAAGTAATTTCTTCCTCACTTGCTGGAGATGAAAATGCACCTTCCATAAGTAAGCTGCCATTCTGCTCATTATGCAGCTTTGATTATTAATTTTTCTTTTCTCCTTTGCAGCACAAGAATGATTGCATTTCTAACTGGTTTGTGCCTCCCAAGGGATTTCCTTTGAAAAACAGCTACTGGGGTTAAGTTGTGATTATGTGGGCTTGAGACAACTACTGATCCAACTACTAAAAATCCATGGGACCTGATAAGACTGACAGTTGAACCACAGCATCAGCTGGTGGGCAGGTTCTTGGGGAATAAACTTTGGGAAGAATTTGAGATAATGATACCTGTGACAAGCTGGCCTTTCACTGAACGTTTCACTTCTTTTTCACCCCAGTTTCTCACCCATATTGGACACAACCTAGTCCAAACTCCTATTAGCCAAGTAAGTTGCAACAGCTTAGACAAGTTTTTCAGTGTTTGCTTTCACTTCGCAAACGGGTGGCTATTTCCTCTTCTGTTAAGTCCCAATTCTGCAGACGTATATGCTAAAATTTTTCCCTCCGTAGACTGGCAACTCCATGGCTGCTCTTCATCATCACTAGTCAACTGTTCTAGCGTAGAATATTGACTGTCTTCATACCTGTCTAGAGGATGAGGTCATAGTTTGTCCACTTTCTTACATCAGGTTTCATTTAGTCCCCCTCTGATTTCTCCTTGACACTATACAGAGGGTGAGATTTTCTTTTCAGAACTGTTTGTTTGATATGGGAATCCTTTTCTGATCGTTCACGCACATGGTTCTCCTCTTATCTAATGCTACTTCATTATGTAACTGGGGTCAGGAACAGACTTCTCCAACGAGAAGTGCCAACACGTCAAGTGTGCAGGAGATTTGGGAAGAAAATGTAGTCAGTCTGGGGCAGAGGGGGAGTTGTTTTGGTTTCGTTACTCTGGTTTTGTTCTGCTTTTCTCTCACAAAGAAATATTTCTGATGATGTGGTACAGAAAACTACCTGATGTGTGAGCTGTAAGTGGCCTTTTAAAATTCAATTAACTTTATTTAATGGGATTCATGCGTTTGTAATATCAAGGAGTCACATTACTGAAAATTAGTTTCAGTAATGTTCTTCTAATATTACTGCACAGCTATTTGTTGCTAAATGGAAAGAAAGCTAATTACTGGACTTAGTTTCTCACACAGCTGATAATGCTTTACCCCATCTTCCCTCACATGACATGAGATTATGCATGCATGCTACTAAATCATATTTTAAATCTGAGATATCTGACCCCTTTAGAAAACTGAGCGCTTCTGTTTGTTTAGCCAGGGACATTCACAGCCAGAGAAAGAATTTAGATTCTTGATTTCCATTTCTTTCTCAGACTTTAAATTCTCAACTTTAACACAAATTATGCCTAGAGAAAGGCCTTTGCATGTGCCATCCTGGCATCAGCCAACTAGCCATGCCATGGCATTAGGCTAGATCTCTCTAACAGCTTTATATACAGAACTCACCACTTTTTTTCCCAATGTACTGAGCAAGGACTACTTAGTATCTAATTCAGCCAGCCTTTTGGAGGAGAAATCCAGATTGGAGCCATGTTTGAAAGGTTTAAACTTTGCTTCTTCCCAGAAAATAACACAAATATTTTAAGGATCTGGATCATTTTCACAGCTCTTATAGCTCATCTCTCAACTTGGAAAAAGCGTGGCTTTAAAATGTCACACAAGTATTTTGCCTACAACAGATATGTCAGTATTACAAAGTAAACCTGTTAGAAATAAACTTAATGTATGGGAACAAAATTAATTCGCTTCAAGGCCACTGGAGTCACAGTCTGAGCGGAAATATGGAAACCGAGGAGTGATAATTTTTAAAGATACACGACAAACATGTTTCATTATCACTACATTGACTGCACAGAACCTGAAAATGGCATTGGATTTTCTTTAATGGGAACTCATATTTTCTTTGCATTTTGCTGCAAATTGCAGGCTGGTCAAGGTTAAAAATGCAAAATTAAACATGGCCAAACTATGGCAATTTAACTTCAAATTTATACCTGCTTTAAGAAGATGCAAGACAGACTGCATACAGAATGTTATGCATCTTGGTTCATTTCAGACAGAGCTGTAACAGATTACAGGTTTTTTCATGAAACAAATCATACTTAATAGATGTATAAAACATATAACTTCTATATTTTTCAGTACTGATCAACCTGCAGAGTATACTATGCTGCCTAAATTACATATGTTGCATGAAAACAATGAGAAACAGAAAAAAATAAATACGAACCAGACAGAAAGTTACTTTCTTTCATTCCTTCTCTCATCTTACTGTTCTGGCTGTCCTGTTAAAGGGTAGAACAACAGGATGCTAATTACAAAGAAACCCAGCTAATAAACAGATAACAACTTGCATTTACGCAGTTTAATGCCTTTCATGGGAAGAAGATATCAAGGACTTAAAACTCTACATGAAGTATCTACACAGTTGTCATGGGAAGCAACTACCATTATAAAATCATGTGACAACGTACAATACATCTGAAAGAGTACCATACCACATCCATGTTTAACTGTAACTTTCAGAGGAAATTTAATTTATTTTGAAGTTTTCCCAAAAGACCTACAGAAAGGAGACTGGTACACCGACCTGAAGGGCACCACCTACAGAAGCAGAATGCTGGTGGGTTCCCTGGGATCTCTTGGACACCTGCTGCCCAGAGTGTTGGTTGTTTTGCCTGAGAGCTAACAGTCTAACAGAGAATGCAGTTTGTTGTAGACCACAAGCCAGTTAGTCACTGGAACTTGGTAATGACTAATTGTTCCCTAGTCAGCTGATGATACTTTATTTCCCAGTGACGTTCCTTGCACACCTCAATTCTTGAGAGGTCAGCAAATACTTAGTGTGACAAAGCAGTTTCAGGATGAAATAAAGCACAGAGAAAGCAGTGATATAGTTTTTTAGTACTTACCCAAAATGATGGGGGAATTAACTAAAACAATTAATTCTCCCTTTTTTAAAATCTGAGGTCGACCAAAACACATTGCCAGTATTTCTGCTTATATTGTGATCATGGAACGCAAAAAGTTCTTACCTGCATACACTCACAGCATGGATTAAGAAATACAAAAATGCCTTATTTGTAATTGACTGGAACCCCTACAGGTGATTGAAGAGTTCTTGAAAATACTGAATTTAAAGACCTTTAAGACTGATATCTTTCCAATAAAAATCATCTTTTTCTTAAATCTTTTCCATAAAGAAACAATGTTAGAAAATGACAACCATTCTTCTTCCCGTAACAGTGGCAATATGGCTCTAGCAGAAGACATTTACAAGGATTTTAGTTGTCTGTTATTCTTTTTGCTGGTGCAACATGAAAGATTTCTGAGTTAGATATTTGATTTAGATATTGTACGGAACAATTCTTAGAAAAACAGATGGAGGTTTTGTTAGTTTTATTGAACTTACCAGAGGGAACACTAACAGCAAACATAAGATAAAAACTCTGAAGTAGACACAGAAGACTTTGCTCTATTTTATTGGGTATAACCATATCATGGATATGAGTCTATTAACTTTTTGGAGAAATGTTGAAAAATATTATAACTTAATGAAGAAAGATCATAAATTATACAGAAAAGGGTTTCCTGAGTATTTGTAGTGAGTGAGATGACCTCACATAGACTTTTGTGTTAACTGCATGTCAAAACATATAGTCATCTAGAAAAAAATGTTTATGCCATGCAAAACAGTAAATAAATTGTAAGATTTAATATTTTTACCTTCAGGGCAGAGGTACAGAAATACAAGCACAGCAGAGGAACCTCAGCACAGCAAAAAGATAATATTTTCCCTGTGGAAGAACTGTAGCAACAAAAATTGTGAGTATTCCCACATTTGAATAGGATCATAAGCAGTTTTTGGGCACCACTGTTTGCTTTGTCACTTTCTTTGGGCTCCTTTGACATGGCATTGTGAAGTTACATGCCACCTTGCCAGGCAGTGGCATTAGCAACCTGTAGTTCTCCCAGTTTGACACCCACTTAAGATGGGCGTCTGGGGTGGCACTCATGCCATGCTGCCCTTGCTGGGTGCTCTGCCTTTGATAGCAGAATGCAGTAGGCACCTTCCTGCTGATTTAAAAAGTTTCTCTATGTTGTACAGGCCACCCTGTGACATGCAGAAAAGCACTGTTTTCTAGTGAATACAACAGTGGACTAGAGATCTTGGAGGTTGTTTCTGAGTTCTCATGAACGGCTCTGGGTGTTACATTTACGCTTAATTTCCCCATACATATAATGGAACAATAACACTTACTGCATATGATAAAGCACTTACCCAACCTGGAAACCAGAACAGATCTTTGTAGCCTTCCAGCTGCTCCAGATATCGTCCTTCTGTGCTCTTCCTGTTCTGCTTTGACATAATGCTGTGCAAGTTTCAGACTTTCAAGTATCATTTATAGATTCAACCACTTTTAGGTTTTAAATGGCTTTTCTGTCCTTCATTTAGAGGAAAAAAATCATGTACCATTGAACACGTGCTAGAATTACCAGGAGATAAATGGTCTTTGATTTTCAAATGTGTATTAATGGGTCAATATTCTCATTTCTTGCCATATACAGATCTCTCATTAATTATAATGTCACTATAGCTGCAGAATGAATTTGACCTTATCTGTTGAGCACCATGTTTTAGTATTAATAGTTTTTGTTCTTAACAGCAATTGGGAAATACAGCCAGACATGCTGAATGACAGATCTTTACCGCATGGCTCTGCTCATTCAAAAAATGCAATATTACAAAGGGTGTTAATAACAATTTATTCCTTTATTTTTTTTACAATGAATAGATGTGCTTAATGCTGGGATTATATAAATTTAATATTGACGTGTAAAACTGATTTCCGCTATGCGTCTAATATGGTAGAAAAAGCTTGCATAGGAATCATTATGCATCTCTGGACTAAGGTTATTAGCACAGCAATTTGTTCAATTTGGCATCTTTTTTCATAAAGATAAAGTAAATGCATAGCTGAGTGAGTCCAAATAAGTTAAAGGGTAGTGTATGGGTAATTTTTCAGGAAGTGTAATGTCTTCAATTCTAAGCAAACAGGGCTTTGGTCTAAAATTCTAGTGTTGTAAAATACTGCAAATTACTAAAAGCAAGAGTGTGACTTCATAAAATGTTTAAACCAGGAAGAAAGGGAGCAATAGGGATATTCCGCAATGGATAAAATGGGAACGAACCAGAATGTAGAAACATATTTGCTAAGGTAATAGAGCACTGGTTCACCAAGAAATTCCCAGGCATTAACAATAAGAATACTACAAGGAAAGGCTTTATGCTGGAGAAATTCATAATGAGATAATAGTAAAGTTTAACTGGACAATATTACAGAAATGTTTTATTCAGGCAAAACCAATGGAGTTTTATCACAATTTTATTCAAGCTGTTTAATAATATCAGTGTTACACTTCATTTGAATGGGTGAGAAATAGAAAAGCAATAATGGAAGGTGTCATTAGAACAGTGTCAAGCCATGATGTCCTTGAAACCAATTAGGAATCTTCTGCAGGAATTGAAATGACACCAGAATAGAAATCTATGCATAAGGAGTTACAAAGAAAAGAAGCAGAGAAACAAACAGGCTAACTTTGAACAAATGATTACGTCTCTCTTGCTTAAAATAGAGCAGACTTCAGGTTAAGTTTAGGATCTATACAAAATGACAGTTATGCAGGATGAGATACACTATTCAAATCTAAAGCTAAAGGCTTCAGAGAAAGTCCTTTCTCTTCAAGAGTGAATCCTTCTGGCTAATTCCTGCTGTGGCAAAATCAGTGGGTTACTCTCCTATCCCACATTCTTAAGGAATCGCTAAGTGATCATGTTAGCACTGGGAGCCACTGCCCTCCTCTTCCTGTAGGGTCATTATGCATCTAGGCAATCATGATTGGCAGGGCAGAAGAATTTAAATGGAACAAAAATGCAGTATTTTTAACATGGAAGAAAACTCCACCTTCCCAGTTTAGTTCTGGTTAATTTCCCAGTTTCCATCTAGGACAAACTGACCCTAGACCCCTCTTTGCTCAGCCCTGAGGAGCTGAGTAGGGTCCCTATCTGTGTTCTCCTCTTCCCCTTGAACAGCAACTCACAGCAATACACTGGAATTTTGCACAGTTCATCCACATGATGTTTGGTCATTGCTGCCTTCGATGGAAGCATCTTCTGGAGTGAATTACTGCATTGCATATCACATCAGTCTTTTGAAACCATGAAGAGGCTATCAAATGAGCCATATCACAAGAAGTTAAATTCTTTCTAATACAAAAAAAAAAAAAGTTTTCATGTAAATGTGTTTATATGATCAGAGAAATGATGACTATTTTGCTAGGTTTGGATATGTCATGAGTGTTCTGTGTGATTATTTATTAAAGACTGCGAGTTCACAAAGTAAACGGGTTTAGTAAGAGTGGACTCTGAATCTTGCTTTAGTTGTCATACTCTATTCGTTCATTTTTTTTTGTGTGGATGGTACTGTACTTACATTAGCTGCCTAGGTTGAATTTACCTTTAAACTTACGAAATTGATTAAAATGTTTATTCATATAAAAAAATACAGCTGGTGTTCCTTGTGAGAACTGTAATATAAGAAAATACCATTACATGCCTTGAGCTGATATATTTCTATGTTTTATGCTACTGCCTAAAGCACAATCACAGAGCAAAGAAATGAGAAATTTTAAAGGCTACTGAACACTGGAGATGTGAAATCAGCACTAGGTTATTTAGCACAGGTTTTTAGAATGATATGTAGGGGAAACGCACTGCTCAAGGACTCTCCAGCTCACACTCATAATTGTAACATTTAGTGGGCTACTCTGTAATACAACAGTCTGAAATATAAAAAGCCAAAAAGAAAGTAAAGTCCCCCAAAATCCCTCTGCAAACAAACCCCCATCAGCTATCTTAAAGTCTGTTTATTTTCTAATGTATCATTGTCTTTTGCTTGTATCTGTTTCCATGTTCATTGATATAAAATGCTGATTCCAGCTATTTTCACAATTATGCATTTCCATCTGTTTCTTAAAAACAAACAGAAGAATTCCAAAGGGTTCAATGTATTAAGCACCCTCCATTTGTATCAGTTCCACTTGTCGATGCGTTTGATTGAACTAAAGGTGTTCAATAACTCCGAGAACTGGAAATAAGTTGAGATTTCTACCAAATGGAATCAAGTTCAATTTTGACATACTACTTTGGTTTGCTGAATTTTAGAATAAACGCATAGATGCTTATTTGAATTTTACTGTGCCCTTTGGACACTTAAGTACATGGATAAGTTTAAATTAGTTTGAAGGATCTGCCTTACCTTACCTGAAGCGTGGTATTATTTCCTCTTAAAATAATTATTCCACAACAACTGTTACCAGCGCTGCACTAGAACATGAGGAAGATTTTGCCCTCTTCTATGAGCAAAGGCTTGGCAAACATCTCAGGACAGAATTCTAGGACCATGGATACACTGCAGGGAAATGACATATGCTTGCATCTTGTGTTATTTAACAAAACAGTGACCTGTTCTAAAGATGCTGCTCTCAAGGACGCTCCAGGAGGGAGTAGGTCCACTGAAATGAAATTCCAGTAGTAACACAGACAAAAACGTAAACTGTAAATCAAGGAGGCTGTTTAGTTCAGCTTGCTAGAAGCTCAGACTAGTCTGGAATTTCATGTCATCTTGCCAGATTTATAATGATATGACTGGGTACAGAGTCTGACTTGCCATCTTTGATCCAATAAAATATTCAGGTACATTATTTTAAACTTTAAACGTCCAAGTCCCCTCTTTCACAGTCAAATTCTTCCCTGATGGTACGAACTCCAGAGTGATTCCACTGACTTGTACAGGCTTTTCCCATTTACTTTATAGTCAGTGGAGTGACTGTGGATTTAAAGTAGTGTAATTGGGAGTAAAAGTTGGCTTTTTAAGTCTACTTCTATTTTTAAAATCTTCTCTGTCAAGTTTCATGAGGTCAGATGTGAAGATGAATTTGTTATTTAAGCTTCTTCCTCCTGCAGGCAAAAAGCTTAATAATTTTTTTCTACTGACCTTGTCTTGTCTAAAGATGAGTCAATGAATCAAGTTATGAATGATATATCATGAATAAATGATTTATGCCTGGTCAGATCAAATATGATGTATTACTTAGATCCTTGAGTATTATTGCATATAAAGATTTATCCAAAGTGTCATACAATTGGTCAGGGAGAGAATTCTTAAGTCTTTGTACATCCTCTTGGAAAAAAAAAAGTATATAACTATTCTCTGACTGGAGAAATTTATCTTGGCAAAAATCTTTGTCTTTGACAAAGGCTTAAGAAGGACAGTCCAGCAGTTACACTTCTCTGCTGGAATGCAGGAGGTCCCAGGTATGCCTGCCTTCCTCATTCTTTGCAAACTCCCTTCACCTTAGTCCCACCATCTATAAAAGAGGAAAATAGAAAACCTCTTTAGGTCATAAAGGGTGTTGTGACACTGACCAGCTTATAGACCCGGAGGTGCTCATACAACATAGCAATTTATTTTTATGTAAGATTTACAAGAGTAATTTTTTTTCCTAATAAATTTATTTGCTGGTTCAGTATAACTTTCTGTCTTAGCCTTCATCATATGGATTACTCATTACTGAGTCCTAAGAGTATTGGAATGCAAACACCTTCTCTGACAGACGTTCTTCAAGAAGAATTGCATTGCAGCAGTAGCCAGTGCCCCCTCTTATCGATTTGACTAAATTAATAACAAACTTGTAAGGTAGTTCCTCAGGTGGGCTACATTAGAGGTCCCTGAAGTGTGCCAGCTGAGGCCTGGCCATAAGTCTGAATGATCTCCGGAAAGAGAATTGGTGCAGAAAAGTTATTAAAATAACCTACTTACTTAAATATTCAGGGGGAAAAAAAAAAGTTCTATCAGCCCTTTCAACTTCATGCTGTTCCCATCCTTCTTCTGTAAATCTGATGGTTTGTGGTTTCTTTCTCCCAACAGACTTAACTCCCCTTCCCAGTTACAGTTAATGATGCCAACCGTGCCATACTGTGAAGGATCTTCAAACCACCAACTGGATCACACCTTATTATGTAATCTGTTTTATGTCTACTTAATGAGCTACCTGTCATGGTTGATCATTCATTTTCATTTATTCTAGATTTATAAAATGATGGGCATCAACATATGTAATTTGAAGCAAATTAATGTATTCCAAAAAGGTTGTTTTCTCAGAAATATTAATAGATGACAGGAAAGTTGGGTAAATATAATTATTCCGACAAGAAAGATTTCCTCTTATCCTGAAAAGGCAGTAGTACCAGCAGGAGCTAAATGAACAGTTGCTTATTGCATATGGATGGTGAAGGCCTCCTGGAAATAACAGCAACAACCATGAGAAGACCAATCATCTGTCAAATATTTTGGACTGTATTGTGACCAGAACTAAGTACCTGCAGTCAGTTTACAACACTGCATCAAACTGCGCAGCCTAGAGTCAATTCCTTGGATGGCCAGCAAAGTAACTGAGGCAGAATTCTGCCAATCTAAAACTGTACAGTAGGAGGTGCATAGCTGGTTGAAAAAAACCCACGATGCTGCAATCAGTCACTATAAATTTTTCTCTCTAAATCTAATGATGAAGCATCAGTGAAGTATGCCATGGAACATCAAGTTAAATACTTCATAGATTAATAAAAATGTTACATGCCGCGAATTTATGTATTGAATTTTCATACTGTAAAAAGAATTATTTAAAAAGCTGCCTTTTTATTTCAACTGCTGCTTTCCCTGCTATTTTATAATAGTGAATGATAATGAAGTTGTCATTTTACATATAGGATAATAAATTGCCTTGCTATGAATACAAGGCTATTACTCACTCATAGGGCCCTGATTATGTTGTGCTAGGAGAGTGTGACAAGCGCGTTATGAATGGCACGGTCCTGAAAGTGAACTCAGTCAATGTTCATTATAGGGTCATCCTCCCAGAATTTGAAAATGTGAACTTCATGCGTGGGGGTATGATCTAATTTTTCACGCTCACTGTATAAGTAACACGTGCATATCAAGGTCCCCCATCATAGTTCTGCATCTTCATTTCAGATAACGCGGTGATCTTTCACTTTAGGAAATGCAGTGACACATGACATATGTGGAAACTTACTCAGCTAATTTGACCATCTTTCATATAAAGTCCCACGCTGACAAACACCTGCCTGTCACCCAGGCTCGAGACAAATCCATCTTTATGAATTCTTACACTGAGCTCTATTATTATTCAGAGGAAAACCACAGAAATAGAGTTAGAAATGTCAACCTGTTTGTGGTAGACGCAGATGGCAATCTCTTTTTTTTCCTTGTTTCTCTGGATGCCATAATCCACTTTGGAATATAACCGTTACTTTTTGATAGGTATTAGACATTCCAACGCCTGCCTAGTCATATGGCAGTACACCTCCTCTCACGTTACAACTTACATATATCCATGTAACTTGGACTTAGACCAGTTTTTAACCTTAAGGTTTTCCCTGTGTGTTCTGTAACAGCCTCCACAGGTTTATACTGTCAAAGCAAAGGCATTTCTCAGCCAGTTTGTCTCTTCCATATTGACATAATATTTACCCATTTTGTTTCACTTTAGATACTAGTTCTTAACTTTCATTCTAACTTGCATAACCAACACCATGTGAACACTACTAGTGTTTTAAGTTTTATATTTTATATTTCTGTATTTTCAGCTCTTATAGTACATCTCTGTCCATTATCTTCCCTTCTTCCTGTAGAAGATATAGTGACACAGTTCTGATAGGGCACTGGGCTCATCATCTTCTCTAATGACAGCTAAGGGATTCAGAAGGATACTGTATGAAACTGGTTTGTATTATACGGTATAAAAGCAGCTTATTCTTAAGGGATGACAGATAACTTTGTTTAAGGGAGAGGTCCAATTTTAAGTACAATACTTGCTATTGTACCAACAACACATGTTAAAAGGAAGGAAGTATTGGCATGGTATTAGTTCCGATGTGTGTTCTCTTTTGTGCAGGAAAAGTAACCCTTAACCAATGGGATAATTCATCTCTGGCATAGCGCTGACCTCAGCTCAAATATACCCAAAGATGAATTGGAGGCAATGGCTAGAAACCTTACTAGATTTCCCTTGAAATGAGATAGTCATGCAATATCAGAAAGTGCTTCCATTTGTTTGAGGCTGAGCTACAAATAGCAGATCGGATCTTCACTTGATGTAAGCTGGAAGCCTCAAAGGAGCGATCTTGGTTTACAACACTTGAGATACAGCCCAGAGCCTCTGCAGCTGAGAGGAGGACTATAAGCAGAAGGAGACTGAAGTTTGTTAGATATAAGGTAAATGGACTGTTCAAGGTCACTGTACTGAAATAAATCTTTGCTTTGGTGCCTTTGTGTATTTGCCTTAGCAAAGGCTTTAAGGCTTTTTAAACTCAGATATTTAGACCTAGCTTATCTTATCCAGTCCTAGGATAGTAGAACTGGATATAATCCACGCATTCTATCTCTTGCATGTTAGGGAGAAAATGGTGATCCAATTGTTGTTACTAAGTATCTCAAAATCAATTCAGCTCACAGACAGCACCACTCTTATAGTCACTTTTATAGTCTCTTCTGATGGAATATAGAAACTAATTCACAAGGCCCTGAGTTTCTCTTTCAAAGACAGGATTTGCTGCTGTTTCTAGCGTTAAAAGTCTTAGCTATTTCATACGTTGCCCCTTCCAAAATAAACAGATCAGTGTGGGGCTGAAGTGCTCTTACTGGTCTACAGTGCATTCAGAACAGGTTCAGAGCTGGTTAAACTGGCAACAGAGTTCTTTGGGCAAGAGCCAGATCTCCACTGTGTGCCTTCTGGTACCTGGTGCAACACAATCTTCTTACCAGCACCTGCCTTTCCCAGGGTCCACTTCTGGCACTCTTAGGACTTTCAGCCCACTGTTGGCCCCATCAGGCAGCTACCACTGGCCAGAATCTGTTTCTACTCCCATCCTGCTCATCAGCCTAGTATATAAACACTTCACTGTGACAGTGTCAAATTATTCATTACTTCAGCTGCATGGTTACCACACCTGCACTTCATATAAAAAGCAAATGCCTTCATAATTACACGATCCTGTAGACTCCACTCCCACGCGGATTTCTATGCTACTACTTGATAAGAAATACAGGTGCAAGAAATGCCATAGCCATCTCAAGGTTAAAGAAAACAATGGAGAGGACTGGTTATATTCCCATTCTCTTGGACAAATCTGTTCTATACCAAGCCTGGCTACTTGGAATGCTTGTAGTATGTTAAATATACTTTTTTTTTTTTTCTTCCTCAGACAGATACTCAGTGAAAGAGGATAATGGTCCAATCTCTTAAGTGGAGACACAGAAGATTTTGATACCCAGGCAAAGACCATTTAGCTTTAATGACATTTTTCAGTAATAATGACTTCCACAGATCTATCAGCAGGGATTGAAAATAAGATACTTGTATAAAACTGTTGATATACGTCTGGCTTTTATTTTCATGGCACAAGTTTACATGGCTTAAAGGAAACATGTTCTGAAGGAATATGTTTCACAAAATAGTCTTGAACATTACAAGAGATATTCTAGTCAGAGCTGCAGTTTGTATGGAGCTAATGCATCAAACTAGGTTAATGATCTAGCCATGATTAAAAACATTAACAAGGTATCGCTTTTATTTTTCCTTTTAATCTGGTGAACAGGAAAGCAGTTTCAAAAAAACCCTACACAAAATGGAAATTGGAAATTTGGAAATACACATTCATTTACAATGAAACTATTGCATTACACCTCTCAAGTGCTTCATAAGTACAGAAAAGCCTCCAAGTTCTCATATACTATAAGCGAAACGTGGAATTCGTATTTTCATGAGATAACAACTACCTTATAATTTCAGGACCTCTGAACTACTGGAAAAAACCTGATCATCTGAATTTCATATAATCTGAATATTACATATCATCAAGATTTTCAAAACTGACTGGTCTCTTCAGATAGCATTCAGATTGCTCAGTAGCTTTTTTTTTTTAAGAGTCTTATCCTGAATACTTTGAGTTCGATCAAAAGTCTCTATCTACTTTTCAAAATCTTGATTTTCAAAAGCATACAGGGACTTCTTCTTCCTACCTGAAAGATGAATTATCTGAATATCTGGGCTTTCTACATACCAGCATCTAAAGAAGTGGATAATTCAAAATTTACCTGTCAGTAAATTATCACATCCCAGGTTGTGAGGTTCTGTCTAGCTACTTTTTTTCTTCCTTGCTTTTTTCCTTCTTCACATTATGTTTTAATGCCCTGGGATCCATGTTACTGAATCAGCAGCTTGAGAGGCATATGTTACAGCTCACTGGCAGAAACGATTAAAAAAATAAAGTAAAACCAACAAAAAAGCAAACGAATACAATTCCAAGTCATTCAGTGCAATGTACATTATACACATCTTCATATTCCAGTTTAATTTCTAGCAAAAATGTAACTATGGAAAAAACATTGTCTAATTCACAACCACTTTCACAACATGTCTACTACTGAATTCCAGTCCACAGTGCCTTCTCCACAAACACTCTCACGGACTGCAAAAATCACTTTCATAGCACAAACAAGTAAAACGTGCTTCTTAATCAAAGTATGTGGAATCTACTTACATTAATGGCCAATGTTACCTTTTTATTACACTATGTTATACAAGTGAAAATTGATACAAAGTAAACTAATTTTGCAAATAAGCTGTTTTATTCAGACTCAACATTCTATAATGTGTTACAAAAATCAACCTTTCATTGCACATTTCCACATAACATGATATTTATTGGTTTCCAGGAATCACTGCATCAAGTTTATATTACTGCATGGTCAAAAACCCTAGTTACTTAATATTCTGAATTGACTAGCTATCAGTTGTGGCAACTTGGTTTTACTACATGAGAATTCAGAAGTAGATGGAATGAAGGAGTCATCATTCAGGCGCCTCACATTCTATGCCAAAGCTTGACAAAGATAACACAACTTGACAGCTACTCTTTTGCATACAAAAGGCAGAAACACTTGCATATTCCATCCAATTAGGTAAACTCGTATTGAGACTAACATGATCACTCATAACAGCATTTGAGCACTAATCCTCAAAGGTACAGCAATGAGGACATACAATACACTACCATGCAGCTAGGTATGAATGCAATGCTAAAATCTGGCCTTACGCAGAAGAATATTATTTTCCAGACCTGTACTAAAGCCCCCAAAAGTTCCTGTTCCAAGTACCTTAACTTGTGCTTTTTCTCACTGTATGCAAACAGTTAAGATACTTGAATGTGAAGTGTTCCCTGAATTCATTATACTTCCTCTGGATATGGCATCACATTCATTTTCCGTTTGTCTCAGAATACCAAACCGTAATATATGTGATAAGAGTATGTTGCATATTAACTTGCATAAACTGCAAAGGGAAAACAAAGAGAATTTGTATTCATCTTATCTGCTTTAAGTATGAAATATTAAGCATCTCCTTATTTCTCCCCTAGTGGATTCATAGACTACAAGATGTTTCAGCTGTTGAGAACAGGAAACGAGACTGCATGAAAAAACCCCAGTGTTCCAGTACTTTTTCAGAATCCTCAGTATACAGACTGAAAACATCAAAAGTTTGGCAAGCACTTACCAAGTATTATATTTAACTTTTTAAGGATAGGGGGCAACAGCAGTTTCTGTAGCAAGCTAACACATCAGTCAGAGCTATCCATCTCACCTTGGTGTCATTCAGATCAGTATCAGGACTGTGCTACATGAGGGGGGCTACAAGAGACACTAATTGAAAACTGTGGAAATACACTGACAGCTCAGACACCCCCCTAACATGCCACCTGTAGTAAGAGCTTGTAGGCGGTGCTAAGAGAACTTGGTATTACATTGCTATATTACCAGTACACTCAGGAGAGAACAGTTTCAAATAGGAGAACATGAGCAGGTCTCTGCAATACTATTAAAAAAAAAAAATGTTCTCTTAAATTACTGCCTCAAAGCATTATATTGCATACCTATACCACTGCATGGTAAAGGCAGCCACCCAAGCATATAATATCATATACATTATCTGGTCAGTAAAGGACATTCTTCCAACGACCATGCTTTGAAATACCACTTTTAATTCTATCAAATAATCCAGGAATGATCAGACAAGAAGACATTACACTGTCTTAACACGTGAGAAGCTTTCCAAAAACACTAAAGGCAGCACACATTTAAAAGAAAAATAAAAAGCAAGACTTCTTTTTCAAAGGCTTGTTGGAAAATAAATCAGAGAAAAGTAGCTTAAACAAAACCCTAATCTTTTTTAACCAAATGGATTAGGCAGATGAGTAAGCATATACTACATTTACACAGCAAAAAAAGTTGCTCCACGCCTATATTCTGATTACAGTTCTTAAATTAAGCTCTTGTATTAATTCCAATCTGTGAAGCTCTTAAGAGAATGTGTGCATTAATCCATGCCAACATTTATAAAAACTGTTACACTAATACTAGATTATAATACATCACTCGTACATACACATTTATATTCTGCCCTGTGGGTTTACTTAACATTGACCAAGAGACTCCTGCCCAATTTTTGAAAAATATACTCTTGCTTGTAATAATCTATGTTGAGAGATTAAAGAGAATAGACTAAACACAAATAAACAATATTTTGATACCAAATCTTTTGGGAAATTCCATAAATAGTGGCCAAATGCTGCTGACTTCACTCATGTGGAATAGTACCCTGATAAGCAGTCATGGTAAAGTCAACCCTGCTGAAAAAAACAGACCAAGCCAGTAAGACTGAAGGGGAACAGAATCTTTCAGTAAATCTAAATCTTCAGGTGCACATATTCTCCAGTTATGATGAGTGTGTATGAGCAATAGCAGAAATAACCAGGGGCAATGGGATTAAAATTAGGAAAAAAAAAAATGTTAGGCTTGATAGCACCATAGTTTTAGTAAACATACAGTCTAATTTAGATATTCTTAAATCCTTTGCTTCCTAGATGAGTATTCATTATTCTTAGGCACTTCCTAGGTTCACATGTGCATGTTCAAGTACAGGTTTGTGCATATGGCTTGAGTCCTTATCATCCTTAATCATTTAAAACACTGCAATACAATAACAAAGTTTTGCTTCTGCTCTAACCACCTTTTCTTACTCAAATATTTACACACGTAACTATTGTATGGAGCCATCACGTAATGAAAGGTACTGGATGGCATGCACAAGGTCAGAAAAAATTACGTGCTTCCATACTGCTTATTTTATTTTGTAGGCAGGTAGTAGGTAGTACCAACTCGAATTAAGCTTGTCTATAATTTCTTATTCATCCAGCTTCAAAAAGTTTATTTCAAAACTTCCAAGCTTATCACCTGCCTACACTGATATTTTTGAGGGAATTTCCTGGTCCAGACATTAGAGAGAAAGATGCTAAGAAAAAATACTTTTCATTTCTCCATACTTTTACATTCAGGTTTTTTAATATAAAACTGAAATGACTGGCTAAGGAAATTGGAACCGGATGGGGAACAAAAGGCATGACTGAGTTCAGAGGGAGAAAAGAGGGGGATTAACTTGGTGGTTCGTGAATTAAAGGGAAGACTAAGAAATGATAGTTGGTAAATTAATGGGATGACTAAGAAGTGATAAGGAACCAGAACAGAGGCAGAAAACTAGTGTAAATGACCAAGAAAAAGGTGGTGAGGAGTGGGGAAAGTCATCACGTGGCATGAGGATGTGAGAGAAGTTGAATGCAGGGAATGCAGGGGGTTGGAGAAGATGGTGGCAGAGGGAGAAAACATAGTCTGATGGTTAAAGCCACCAAAAACTACGTGGGGTGATGAAATCCTATCCCTGCATTGGTGGGCAGGTAACTTTTACCATTAATGTAACCTTTAATAGACAGTAACTAATTGTGTATTCTGTATTTCTGAGACATTTACTTGCCATACTGGAGTCTCTATCCCAAGTTTTGTGGACTCAGAGCTCCAACAGAAGACACCTTTACTATGTTTGGAACAATAGTTCTGTACAAGGCTAACTGTTTTCAAAATTCAGGTCCCAGGCATCTTAAAATGATATTTTTTTCCTATCACTCACCTTTCTGTGACTGGCAGAATACCGCTAAAATGTTATACAGTGCTAAAGGGAAAGAACATCTTCCACACTATGCTTGTTTCCTAAGATAGCAACCGTAATGTATGTCAGAGGTTCCTATTTCTGAGTAACACAGATAACAGCTACAGCTTGCAACACAAGGCTTTTGAGGAAAAGCTTAACTGCTCCCTTGAGAATACAGGCCCAGACATAACTATGTTTATAGTATTTAATAGCGTTTAAAAGCCAGAATGACCCATACAATTATCTTGCCTGACTTTCTGCACAACGCAAGCCATAGAATTGCACTGGGCTCCCAAAGTTTGGTTAAAATAGCTACGTTCACAGCACATAGCTATGCATATGCTGATGGGTATTTTTCCTCCCTGCATTTTCTAATGCATCTTTTGTTCTCAATCACTCTCTTAATGTAGCTAGAAATCCTGTGACTGGGAACCTGGGACCACACAAAAAAACCTCAAAAGATAAAGACATTAGTCTCTACAACTTAAAAATAAACCCCATGGCTTGAAGGACAAATCTCCTTATACAAACTTTCCAACATATTAACTGTGAAATCCTAGAGACCTTGGCCAAGAGTTTTCACTGGATGAAATGATGGTTATCTTTTGAATGTTTGCAATTAAACCAATTACAATAATTTAACAAGAAATACAGGGAGAGATTTGGAGAAACTATTATCTACAGCAGAAGGAAACACCTTTTCTCTGTGAGGGTGATGAAGCACTGGTACAGGTTGCCCAGAGAGGTTGTGGAATCTCCATCCTTTGAAGATATTCAGAAGTAACCTGGACATAGTCCCTCCTGGGCAACTGGCTCTAGGTGACCCTGCTGGGGCAGGGAGGTTGGACTAGATGACCTCCAGAGGTCCCTTCTGTGATACCTGAGAGATTTAACCTTTCCCACCTACTGCTGCAAGAACTGAGGTCAGCCGAAGTGCCTTCTTTTACACCTGTAGACTGAAATACTTTCCTAAAAAGTAAGTGAAACAGTGCAAAGTTCTTGCTAATTTTCTCATGTAGTTATTATTTACATCTATTTTTATGTAGATGTATCATATAACTGCAAGTAAATTAGTGTTTGTACAATGTTTTGAAGATAAGGCATTTGCGTATTTGTGTGTTTGCGTATTCGCACAGATACCGTATATCAAAATAATCTTGTTTTTCTTAGATGATAAAAGCAATTCACTGCCTTTTTTAAGGTTAGTACTCAAAAGCCAGCTCCCACGTACTATTATTCATCTGAGCTGATTGTGCTTTAGCTTCTTTATGGACTCTTTAAAATATGCACTAATAAAATCTTATTAGCTTTTTATTATAAACTGTCTCAACATACAAATATTACAAGCTGCAGGGATTTTCTGGTCACTGTGAGCATGACTCTAGATTACTTAGCAATCAATGCATTTGTTATACTGTCTCTGGCAGTTGATGTTTCTAAAAAGGTAACGGATTTTTAGTATCATTCAGGCAATTTGCAAACATACTTCTTCCTTTAAGGGCGCTCCCTTTATTTCAACACAATATAGGAATGTATTCAATCTGGGTAAGCTACTATGATTTACTAACACCTTCCTTTAGCTGATGTTCCACAGCTGGCTGGGCAAAAATTCTATGTTAGAAACACACCAGGTATTTAGGACCTTAACTTGCTATAAATTCTTTGAAGTCAATAGGTAGGATTTAAAAATCAATGGAAGGATATGGCTCGAAAGTGCCTTTTCTGAAGCTATAATGGTACAAATATTATCACTGAGCACTCACTTATACGTAAGATCTGAACATTTGAAATAAAAGCCTACAGATCTAGAAGTGTGAGATGACATTGAAATCAATGCATTTAAGTCCCTAAATAGCTCATCTGATTCATCTCACCAACAAGAATATATGATTGTCTCTAGAATAGACAGGAATTTATAGCAGCAGTGCTTTTTGTGGTGGAGTACTTTGAATTCTGCTATTTTAAAAGTGGTTATAGAAGGACATTAGTGAGAAAACAAGATAAATGTTTTAGTGAGGAATTACATGGTTGAAAAATCTTACATGAGGGATACTCTTCCCAACAGATTTCACCGATTTTGCATGAGTACACTTTGGTTACATTACAGGTGGTTTTGGTGGAACATACATACTAAGACTGAGGAAGCAGTTAGTAAATTCACCTGGCAGAATTAAAGGAAGTGTTAATCTCTATTTTTGGTCTCTTAGTGGCACCTGACCCTATATTATTTAAGACCACAGACGTTGGCTCCACAGCGAGTCAGCACTCTAAAGAAAATATGTTACTAAATGAACTGTTAGAAGAGTGGTCCCTATCAGAAAATACAATTCAAATGTAGTGTGCACAGTACATCCCCAAATACTATCACAAAATAAACAGACAACTGAAATGTGACTATTCCAACCATGTAAGTATTACAATACTAAAAACTACAGAAACAAGGGGATGAACAAACACTGTAGTATCAGAAAAAACGTTACTCTTCGGAAGTCAAATTCTCTCTGCGGTAAAGAGAATTGGTACCAGTGTTAGCAAAACAATAGTCATATACTCTTGCTTATCAGATGCCAAGTAAAGATAGGAGATAATCATGTCTAGGCTCATGCAGTCATGCTGGCTGATGTTGAACATATTCCCACTTCAGTTGTAGCTGTACAACTGCATAGCCCTGCCTCTGGTCAGACTCGGGATGTTTTTGCCCATGTTATGATAATAACGTGCAAAGAAATGTAGCAACAACATAACTGTATGTACCTAGTCCCGGGTCATTGCTAATAGAGGCCCATTTGCCAAGGACTTTTGGAAACAGAAACCCAGATCTGTAAACAACTCTCATTTCTTGCTGTGTGAACACACACTTTAAAAAGTCTTTCACCAAATTGTGCACTTTGAAATTTTCCAGAAGGCAATTTTTTTACACTAGTACAGATACTTTTTCCATTTTTATTGCAACCTGAAATGTTTCTGTAATGTTTCCATGGCAAACTGGGTAACAATACATTTAACATTTCCATCAAATAAATTATATTTCGATTCTAAGTATCTACATAAAATTAATTTTTTAAGCTCTAACCCCAGAATCATCTGAGATTGTAAAACTAAACCCAATAGGGCTTAACAATTTCAGCTGTTTATATTACTAAGACCCGCAATTCTCAAGTGTGTATATTATCCCCTTAGAGGTTCGGACACTGAACCTCCGGATGCTTTAATTTCAGATTACTTCAGGCCAACAAGGTAATGGTGTGATTACAGGCTTTGTACAGGGCTTCCACCAATGCAAAACAGATTTGAGTTTTAGCCCTGCAATATGCTTCACCAGCTTGTGCCTTCAGAGGTGAATTCCTGGCTCTGCAGTAGAGAATGAATTTATGTTTTCCTTGTGCTTTTTTGACAACAATCCAGGTCCTATATGCTGGGCACTACTGATGGACAGCCTGGGACAGTGGGTGGTGTGGCCGAGTGGTGGAATCCCAAAAATATTCCCAGAACTTTGAGGTCTTGTTTTCATTTACTGCTCTCTAGAAATTTAGGGAGACCTTGAAGTGGGCTGTTTTGGTAATGTATAAGCTTATAAGGCCTGTAGCCTTAAAAGGCTAGGCAGTTCTTTTATTTACCATAAAGAATCAAAGTATTTTTGTACAAGAGTAACTGCTGACTCAAACTTTTCAAATCATTTGAAATCATCACAAAAATTTTCTCTTCAGGAATTACTAGAGAAAGCAACTCTTTTTCATACAGAAATGGGACAATCAGAGTTTATCTGTATTCTCAGGATTGAGGTATTTATTGTTCCACAGGAGTAAAGATGTTGGATTGCACTGGTAAGAGTGTTTTGTGCATTTCCTGATTAACTCCGGCGCTGGATACCCAAGGAAACGCCACATCCTTCAACTACTTACTCTGAAAGGAGTAAGGAAGAAGATGAGTTTGCTGAGGAAGTTAAGAAACGTAAGAGTATACTTAAGTTACATTTTTCTGACAGAGTAGGCATGGAAAGCTCACCTGGGTATACATCTGGGGTGTCTCAGAATCAGGTCTTCAGCATATTGCAGGACGTGCTTGGTACTTTGCAAGACTGAGCTCTTAGTCATAAAAATATATTTTACATATAAAAATACAGCAGATGTCCTTCTAAAAGTCGTATCTTAAGTGTTATTCCCTCTCATTATGTTTTATACATTCAGACACAGACATTTGAGATATACTGTGAACAGTGCAAAAGACTGTTTTATATTTATTAAAACACGCATTGCAGTACCTTTAAGAGCCAACTGAAAGGGAAGTTGAGAAAGGTTTCATCCTCAGAGAAATTCTGGTCCAAGTCAAACTTTTGTTTAGCAAGTTGTAAACAAACGTCTCAGAATGCAGACAATCCTCTCATTTCTTTCCAGCTAAGGTAGTCTCAAACACATCAAGTCCTGCTTTGAAGTAAACCTGAGCTGAATTGATGCTGTTCAGCACCTCTGACAAGGCTGCTTGAATGGTCTCATTTGACTGATGTAGTTTGCAGTGCTCCAGTGCCTCTAGCAGTACTGAAAACTGGCTTGTCCTTTCATCTAGTCTGTAAAGAATATTTCTAAAAGAGAACAATGGAAAATGGTAAACTTTTTACTCAAAACAATTCATCAGAAATCATCAAGAAACCCTGCAAGCATCAGCCACACTTTACAGATGATACATATTATGCACAGTAAAGCTGACCCGTGGCAAACTGAAAGACAACTGCATATTTATTACGGCTTTGTAAACTGCATCTGTTCATTGATCTAGGTGTACATACATTGAAACATTCACAAAATCCGTCAAAGAAATCTCATATTCCTCTTTGACCATTCAAGATTTTATTCAAAATCATGAGCCTAGACCTATCACACCTCTCATGAAGTATTTCACGTCTCAGCTGGATTCCATTTATTCCTCTCTAAAAAAAAGTTTGGTTATTACTGTGGACCCTAGGCACAGAATTATTTTTTTTTTCCTATATGCTCCTGTTATTTATTTCACACTTCAGAGGTGAAATTCTAGCTGCATTGAAGTCAATGGTAAAACTCTCATCAGCAGAACCTTTATTTCATCAATAATCCTTTGTGGCATCAGAACAAGAGCAACCCGTCTTTAATGTCACATACTTGAGAAAGGAAAAAAATTGAACGTACAGCTAAACCCTTATGAAACAAAATCTCTGTTTTCCTATAATATCTGCAAGACTTTTTAATGGTTCATATAAAAACACATGCAAAGGTAATGTCTGATCCCTTGGAAATGTTATCTGTATGAGGTGTTGGAGGCTCAGTATTCAAAGCTAGTCAGTGATTTCAATGAGACTCTTTGAAGCAGACTATAAATATTATCTAAAAACAGGTGTAATCATTATCCTAATTAGAAGAGCATGTAAATATCATAAATTTCTACCCAGGAGCTCCTTTGATTGTAAACAGAAGCAAGTGAAATTTGAAACAGGAAAGCTACAAGTGATTTGGTGCAGGACCTTATCCTTAAATACAAGGCAGGTGTTCAGGGCAGGGGAGAAGTTGTTTCACAGAATGAAACCAGCAAGAAAGCAGGACAACTTAGATACTCTGTTAGTAACCTAAGTGCATGACAGAACAGGCCCAATGGCAACTCCAAATTCGTAATAAAACTGCCAAGTACCTACAAGACAGATGACCACAAAAGTGTATCTTGTTATTATATGAGTCATCTAATTGCCACGGGGGAATGGTAACGAAGTAGCCCAATAAATGACACCACAAAACATCTACAATCTTCTGCCAAGTTTTCCAGTTTGAAAAAATGCTTTGAATCAGAGGCAATGTTTTTCAAAGCTATGAAATAACTCCAATCCTCATAACACAATATTTGAATCTTCACGCTTTTACCTTCCTGTATTGGGTATACATCCAAAACCAGCAATGTGCAATAGGAATGGTAAGCTTTTTATCCCCTGACAGCAATACATCTAGCCATTTCAAGTGTTCTGCAATGCAGTACATGTAGTTTTAAACAGAGGAGGGAAACGGTTCGAATCCAACATTGCAGCAGAAGGATAGCCTACATAGTTTAAACAGTAGGTCATCACTGACCTAGATCATTTAGACTGAAACAGGTTAGGAGCATTTGCAGCAACAACTCAGTGGGGACAGAAACCTCCATCAAGAGGACAGTAACAAGCAGATATGGCAATAACTTCTTCAGCTTGCACTGCGGAAGCCAGAGGAGGACAACTGCCTGCTTCCTTGCTTCTGAGCTGATGCTACTGTTCCTTGAGACTATGATGCAGCTTACACTTAAAGGTGAATAAAGTTATATTATGGACTGTCCCTAAAGCGTCTCTGTGATATAGTAAATGAAAACTGTGTATGTTGAGAACCAGATAAATTCTTGCTTGGTTGGTTGGTTTTTAAGGATAGGCTGTGCTATGAAAAATACTGTAGTTTTCAAAGCAGGGATTGATTTTGCTCCCTCTGAAATAAATTCAGGGACTCCTGCTGAGATCAGTGCAAGCAGAATCAGGATTTTGAGGAACTCTCCTCTATAGTTCCCGTAGTTCACAGGGAGATAGAAGCCTGTTCACAACCCCTCAAAGGCTCTGAACAGCAGGGGCAATGCTAGAGATAATCACATTACTTTCTACTCGCAGGAGGCATGTGACAGTCCTATCTGGTTGCTGGTGGCTGGGAGAGTTTGACTGAGCTAGAATTCTTCTCCAAATGCCTACAACACTGGCATCTTGATCTATATTAGGATCCCTCTATTCCTTTATTGGGGGTAATGTCAACTAATTAAAATGTCATAAGACAATAACCATCAGCAGAGCAACACTAACTTAGACTGCTAGAAATCAGACTCTAAAGAGAGGATGACCTGAAGACTGCAACATTTGGGGACTGCTGAGAAAACGTTTGAGGTGAATAGGAACAGATCTTCTCCTATCCCATCTTCAAATGTGCTCTAAACATGGCACACAGGCTAAAAAGATGTTTTACCTTGACATACAAGGATGTTAATACACTTTAACTCTACTGCTGTGATTTTGGAATCACAGGTGATTCCACAGTAAATCCACAGGCAGGTGATCCACTGTAAAAGACAAATATTCCTAGCATATCCCACCTGACTACAGTACAAATCAGTGTCTAATGAGAAAAGCTTAGTTGTTTGATGAATGAAAGAGACAAGCAGTCTGCTGTCATAATTTAAAAGAATATCTTACCTTTGCAATAGTAATATGACTTCAGCACAGCTGATTACATAGTATGACAGAACCTATTTTTTATTTTTATGTATGCAAATAATAATAAGTAACATTATACAGCACCTGTTTTTTCAGATTTTCTGCTAGAAATTCTCACCAGGGCCTTATATTTTCCAATTACTTATCTTTGCTTGGCAAGCCATGCCACCCCTTTGTTGCATGAAACGATTTCTCTCTTTATGCATGTTCATGAGAGTCAATTTATACAATTTTACTTCTTATCTCTGTCCAAGCTTAATCAAATGAAAAAAAATGGCTAGTTCAGTTTATTACTTCCAAGCCTTTACAAGTCAGAAAAGTGTTTTCATTAAAGATTACACATGGACTGAAAAATAAAACCCAGCCATTTCATTGGCACAAGATATCACTATGGGACCACAACATGCATAATGATACCAAGAGACTTTAATTTATACTGTGAAATTCAATTACTTACACATTCCTTAATACAAATTGGTTTTGTAGCCTACACCTCTGAAACAACAATTCCAGCCTCTGGCCTAATTGCTTAAGTATCTACCTTCATCTTTAACTATTTTGATCTTATAAATATAATTCACACAGTCAGCCTGACCCACACAAAACAAAAAGACTCCTAAACAGAAAAGTGCAATACATTATTGATGACAGTAATGAAATTACAACACACATCATTCACCTTAATGGGCTTGTTTCAACAACACATCACAGTGACTTGAAAAGTGTAACACTGAAGCAGGAAACCTAATTAATAACTTCAGGCGGTACCATTGAAAGAGGTAAAATGGCTCCATACAAACGAAATCAGCCTTAGTAAACTAAAGCAAAGAAACTACAAAAATGCATTCTAAAAGAATCTCTTCTATAACTTCTACGAGCCCTTTGCAGGCCTACGAACATAAGCATTATTGATCGAAATAACGCCATTAGAGTTAAATGCTGTTTCACGTTATCACAAGTAAGGATGCAATGTCAACCCCACCACACCAAAATGAATTTGACAAAATCTTGCAAGACAGATCACACTAAAAATATATTGATTTTAACACAACTTCAAACTATTTTGGAGATTATATTAGAACAACTGGACAGTACAAGATAAAACTAGATTACTACATTATTCTTGTCATGAGAAAGGATTTTTTAGCTTACAAGAAAAGTTTGTGTGTAGGTAATGTACAACACAAGCTGAATTATTCAGGTACTTACAAATAACCTCCTATCTAAGAGCTTACGTTTGAGATTTTGAAAAGTAATTATTAAATCATTAGCACATGATGGCAAGTATGCAGTCCCACATAAAAAGAGTGCAGATTCTCCCTCTGGAATCACATTAGAATTGTTTACAAGTAAATGCTATGGGCAGTGTCTGTCTATTCCAGTTATAACACAATGTGCTGCGAGTAGAGCTGCTTCAGCATCCTCGCAAATCCAATTTTATAAATCCCTGAATTACTCTTGTATTCTCCAAGAAAAAAAAGCACACCAGAAGAAGGATGCTCTGTATTTCCCTTTCTCTTGAAAATGTTCCATTTTGAATGCACTTTTCTTACACCTAGGAGTTTGTTTTCATTCATGTTTGTAAAACATAAAATGTTATTAACTTGCCAAATAAATAAATGCATTCTAATAATAGTATTTCCATGTTGGGAATTCCAGTTCCACAGGGTGTTTATTTATTGTAGGACATAAAAATATTACAAATTCTTCTTCCCTGGAAACTGCATGAGCTGATTTATACTAGTTTATTTACACTAGTTTGTACCTCAGAAAATTTTATGGTTAAGGTACAGAAAGCTTCCCTTCTTCCTCTGGGCACCTTATCCTTTTGATCTCCAACAGTGCTTCTTCTTTCCTCTCTTTTTATTTTTTAAACTTTTTTGACACCCACATACAGTTATTTTATCTTACTTATTTTATTTCACAGCACTATTGTGGCAGAAGGTTTATAATTATAAAATTAGAGCTGCTAGCCATGTAAGACTAACTTTTATCAGGACAAAATTTATGCAGTGGTGAACTGTCATTACATGTCATTATAGCTGATCCAGAGGAAATGGATTTCTACAATGCTCATTTCTTGCCGGATTGAATGGTGGAAGCCACTGGCTCTGGGGCCGTGTGATCCAACAACATGCATGTGACCAGGGGTGATGGGGATATGGCAACCTTTTAGGGCAACTTAGCTGTAAATGTCGCTCTATGCCTTCACTGTCCGAAGTCCCCACAAACGCAGCATGTCATATTTAAGGATCCTTTATTTGTAATGTGTTGTTCTTAACTTTTGTTTGCTACACATCCTATCCTTTTTTAAGAGTCATCAATTGCCTTCACTTAGCGCTGTCATTTATAGGACTACAAATTGTTCTACTGGCATATATTATAGAAAGTGATATATTTAAATCATGCACATTCAAAGGTGAAAGTCTGCCAGAAATATAGGTATTTGCATGGTATCAGCAGTTGATAAGCTACAGGTAATCTAGACATCAAACCTAAATAAAGTCTAACCAACTGAAAGGCATTTCAAAGGCATCATTATGTGACAGTGGTAAACCAGAAAAATTCTGTCCCTGCCAGATAGAAATTTATCTTGCACAAGAGACAGGAGTTAGGACACCTCTAATTGAGTCAATTATGGCACACGGATGTTATGGTAAGCCTGTATTTAACAAAATCCTGTCGGGACATGGGACTACAAGGAGGTAATTATTCCAAGACTGAATTAATTTCTGAGAGGCCAATTTAGAATAGGGCTTGTTAAAAAAATAAATCCTGATTTTGGCAGCTCTGTGAAGTGTCTTGAGGCTTGGTTTGGCTTGATTGCCTGCCAAATAAACAAAGGAAAAAGAGAAGCCAAAGTGGAACGATAGCTGGTTACATGATATATTATCTTTTATTTCCCTACAGTTATCTTTGACTACAGTACTTTTTTAAAGGTAATTAATGCATTGTCGTAAACCACACTAATCTCTTATCGCTAAAGCCTAACCCTAACTCTAACGTAAGTTTCAGCTTGATGCACCCTGCCAGCCTTAGATCTTTGTCAAGGCCTTGAGTGCACTAATAGGTCTTACTGGCCCCGACCAGCCTTACCTGGGGCCGCTACCCACACCCCCTGCTCACAGGCCCAGGAGCCCCATTTCACCTGAGCCCTGGGTCTTCAGTCCCAGCCTGAGCTACATCGTAGGTGTGCCTGTCTCCAGCTCTGTGGCTGCCACGCAGCCAGTTGATCCAGACCCCGATCTGTAGACTACTTCCTGGCTCGACTTGCATCACCATGGGCTTGCCTGATGACCAAGGCTCTTGGCTGAACCTGACTGCCACTCCCAGGCCTCCCCTGCTTGCATCGCTTGGGCACTACTGGCCTGGCTGGAGAGGCCACTGCCCTGCTGGCCATGGTATCATGCCTGGCTCCCCACCCTTTAGGGGGCAGCCGGCTCTCACCACCCCTGACAATCTTCGCCTAAACAGGTGACCCTATCAGATTTGACTCTAAACACCCATCCCAACCTTACCTACGGACCTTCCCACCTTTAATCCTATCCTGGCGATCGTGACAGATTCAGCTACTAGATTCCAATTTGCATGTACGAGCATTCAGAATCCCAAAGAGAAAATGAAAGATCTATTAAAGAAATAAAGCTGAGTAAAGGTTGTTTGGATAATTTTTTATGACTAAAACTCAACATTCACAGAAAATATTCACATTCACTTTCTGTTCTGAAACATATAAGAAAATGATTCTTTTGATAGCTGATTAATGACTATCACCAGAAAAGACTGACAAAAAATAAAGCTAACTGAATGTTAATCTTGATTTTGTGATAATAGGACAGTGCTCTATGATGGCTTGGAAAAGATTTCAAATAGGATACTGTATCTATAACAACCTGTAGCTAAACTTTTTCACTTTCATTAAATAAACAGTAGTTACTTCATTTCTTCCTGTAATTTTTTTTATATTTTTGTGGCTTATGATAGCAAAACAGCTTCTAGTATAATATAAAATAACCATGAACAAATGGAAGCTGGAAGCTTGATACAAGTTGCTAACCATAAGAGGACTGATGTTCTGGAACAGCCTCAAATAAGAATAATGGAGCTAAGAAGTCTGACTAGTTTAAAGACTGAGTTTGAGCAAAATCGGGCTTCAATAAAATACCTCTTTGCAAGGGCTGAACATCAACATTACCTTGCACTCACAGTTTTTCCCCTGTTGAAAAATTACTGAGTTTAGGAAACTTCTTTCTTTCTTTCCTTGGAGTAAATAAGATCAGTAAGTAAGAAGAATCAATTCTACAGCTTCAACAGTACAGAATGACTTCACAGAACAGAAGTGGAAAGAAAAAGAAAAATTAGGATGCATTTGTTCTTCAGAAGTTGCAAGCGATTATTTATCACTGCTAAAGAGTAGTCCTCTTATTAATTAGGCATGATTTTCTCTAGGGTTTTATGGAAATTAATTAAGTGACTTTATCTAGAAATTCCTGAAGAAGCCACAAAACACACTATCAAACTCCGCCATCAAGCTCTCAAACCCTATACGCAGCTGATGAGAGAGTCACATATACTCCACAGAAATGTAAAAATTCCTTGAAAATCCTTCAATGTTTTTTCTGTGATTTCTTAGAACAAGGACTTGCATCTATACTTAAGAGTGATGATGCATTAAACAAAATTAATATAACTGTATTTTAAAGTGTTATTTGCTGGCAGCAACTGGTATGAAGTATACTTTGTTAACTTTCAAATAATGTAGCTGTTGGTAACAAATGTAGGCATGTTGTTCTTTGATTGATTTATGCTGCACTTGCTTTTCAAATGAAAGAAACATATGCTTATGCTGAATAATTTGGAGGAAACTATTTTTCTTTTAAGGATGTCTCAGTCTGAAATACTCAAATTCAAAGCAGATGTGCTACTATTTTGAAGGACTTGAGGGAAGTGAATTAATGAAATTATTTCCAAATGGCTCACAGCTGATGTTCTGAAGGCTTCTTAGGGATTTTTATTTAGAAATCATGTAAAACATCCGATTCCTAAGGAGGAATACCATTTCTAAACAAAGCAGCAAGCAGTGTCCAGTGTTTGATGCAGTAAATTGGCTTGACCTTGATCTCCAGTTCCAATCCTGACTAGCTTTATCATCTTAAGTAACTCCACACCATGAGACGTGAGACCATTATCATCATAGCCAAAATCAGAAAGGTCATTATCATAAGAGTTAACTATGGATAAAAAGTTAATTATGTCATAATATGTTCTTTAAAGAAGTGCCTAAAGTTCTATTTTTATTACCTTCAATGGCATGCAGACACACAAAATTAACACTTTTTTTAATCCCAATTAAGGTAATTTTCCTGTTAATGATCTCACCACCAAATTTCTAAGCCCTATTGCCTGGGTAATATGTTAGTAGGGGGAGTTTTACATATTAACTGTTTTTCCAATGAATTCCACTTATTTTTGTACTATATTCGAGAAATGTTCCTGGCTAATATTTCAAACATACATGAGTGGTTCTTATCTGTCATGACCAAAAATGTGGAACCATATATTTCTTGGATCTAAAAAATGTTATCAACCCTACTCTTTATAAGAAAAATGAAACAACGTACAAAATATTAAGTTTCTGTCATATTTAATAAATTCAAAATCTAATACTTTATATAACTTTCTGAGATCATAGGTTATTTTTCTCTGTAACCAAATATTCTTGGGCTATTTAGGACCATAAGCACAGACCTGAGTGAGATCAGCCAGCAAGGGAAACTGAATGGAAACTGTATCCTAATCAGAAGACTTGCTAGGCGTTGGCATGATAGCTCTGCACTGAGCTCACTGAATAGCCCTCAGTGAGAGGATTTTTACAGTTAGCAGAACAACCGCTGTGAAATGGGCTAAAACATCTAATAAGGCCACGTATTCAAATAAATGTCATTATACAAAACCCCCAGGTTCTCTCCAAGGTCAAGATCGTGCACATTCGTGGAAAGCATGAGGAATTGTATGTCCTGGATGAAGTCTTGTCTCAAGGGCCCCCAATGCTGTGTTGAATTGCAATATACATAATAATATTTACTGTATCAAAAACATAATGGGTCTGATGCATACTATGGAGAACTCTGTAAGTCTACAAATCAATCTAATTAAAAGAATGGAAGAAAATTCATGAGGAGTACATACAGGAAAAATAAATTAAGGTACGTACACCCAGGTTTACCATTCATACCGGGGAAGTGAGAAAGCTGGTTTCCAGCCATGACATAATCCCTAATTATAGTGGTTTTCTGCTTTTGCAGGTGTAATGAAAAGATTTTCACGTTCCCTGTTTAAATAAGCTTTAAAGTCAACCATAATTACATCTCTGCAGATGGCTAATTCAGTAGTATTTATGCAGCAAATGCTCTTTAAATAGTAAAAATTTACAAGACAACAAATACAGTCATTACTTCATGGTCATTACATGTACCAGTGATTCCAAAGGAAAAACCATTTGAATTGCCACTCAGATGGATCAGGTGTTTTGCGTGTGAGTTACACTCACTTTACTGCATCTTCTCAGTATTAAGAAAGGGCATAATTCAGCATGATTATCAGTCATGAGAAAAATAATAACCATAGCAGGAATTTGTAAGACCATTATCAAACTAGTAATTGCTACTGTTGTATGCTAGGATAAATGTGCTGCTCCACACGTGGATGAATGTTAAAGAGTCAACATCCCAGCAGATGAAATTCTATCTATCTGGCTTAGAGAACGAATAACCACAGCGCTGTCATCCCCAGAGGGGCTGGGAGGACTAGGTCAGAACCCTTCCCAAAGTTGCCCAGTGCACAGAGAATGCTCATGCTGCTAGAACGTTGTTCCTACAGGTCCATCATGAATTAAACAGTTTCTACACTTTCCTAACTACACCTGTTCCGGGGAGCTACACCGGTGGCAAAAGGTATCCTGGGGAAACCTTCTTGTGCTATTCAGAGTTACAGCTTCATTTCAATACAACATTATGTTGATCTGCTGAATGAGCAGATTCATGACTGCATCTTCTTTCCAGTCCCTCAAATCCCATTTTGAGTATCTGTACCATCTGAGTGAATAGGGAGTGATCTTTATGTCTGGCTTCTGGCAGCTGCTCAAGAGAGAAGAAAGTTCCTTTTCTCCTCCCACCCATGCTATACCCCCACATAAAAGTTGGGTACAATGTTTAAAAGGAATACAGTGAATAAAATACTTTCAGTTCACCTTATATCAAGGTTGTTACTCCAGATTCTGCTAGTGACTTGGATGTATGAATTTGACTCAAATTATGATTTTAAACTGAATTTAGTGTGCCAAGGAGGTTGTTGCATTTTTTTAAAGATGGCAACAGCTATATAAGTGCTATTAGAATCTAGTGTTCAGGATTGGATTGGAAATATTTCTTAGTTTGTACCAACCTAATTAAATTCACATCATTGCTTGTCATGCCATTAACTAACTGGTTTGTCTCTGGTTTTAGGATTAGAAAAAAATAACCTGGCAGTTAAGAATTGCTACTATATTCTTATAAATTATTTTCTAACCAGGGGTGACTTGCAGAGATGACTAAGTCTATTCAGTTTTATGATAAAAAACACTTTTGACTATGCTGTAAAAACTCTAGATACCGACTCATGATTGTCACCACTTTTATAAATCCTGGTCACCTGACACATGACATCTATTTAGAGAAGCATATAGACCAAGAACCTAATCCTTTCACTTAATGTCTGCTACCAAAGACTGGGAGGAAAATCATCTTCCAAGTAAGCATTAACTAAAGATTTACCAAGAACTGCACAGCATCTCAGATCTTCTGACAGTGCATAGCTGCCACTGTTCACCTATCTCATGAAACTTCTTTTTGCCTCCCCACGTTCTTGGGAAGAACATAAAACCATCCTTGGAATATTTCCTGTGATTTTTTTGCCATTGGTAGTTCATGAAGTGAGCTACAATGAAGCAAGAAGTGTCACTTCTTCTGTCCTGAATATGAGTTCGTTATCTCTAACTTATGCTTGCATACACTATAATCAGACTGCAAAAACACAGTAGAGTTTGAAGGAAGAAGGTAGAAGAAAATGGGAAGACATTTTAGGTGTAAAAAAAATACATTCGGACAAACGTGTATTAGAGAGAAGGGAGCTGAACAAGAACTGCAGAGCCAAGAAACACTGGTGAAGGAATAGAAAGTGAAATAAGTAACACCATTAATCATAACTCCATTTATAAGACGTAGAACAATTATAGAAGAAAAAGAGATGCAAATTTTGAAAGATACAAGATACTAGGGTGAAAAGTCAGATGGAAAATCACTGCTGTGCAGTAAGACAAAAATTCATTTATTCTGACTGAATGGCAAAATCTGAGGTATGCTATTCTAAAACCAGTACACAATTCTCTCCTTCTCCCTCAACATAATTCTAATATTGTATTTACAAATTGCACATGGCAGATAATAGGAGACAGAACATTATCTACTACTGCCAGTGCAACATGAATTGTTGCAGTATTTCCCACACTAAGGATCATCAGCACCATATCAAATCACTCTCTGCTCCACATAATACATTGCAGAAAAGAAAATATTCCATGAATTTGGTTCAGGTCAGTCAAAAATGTCTCAAACATTACAACAAAGTATACAGGGGTATTTTCTACCTGAAGCCACAAATGAAGGGTTCAAAATGAAAAAAACTATTCTGCAGAGTCTATACAATGAGACAGAAATACTGTTTTCTGTAGAAACTCTGGGATAGGGGTTTTTTTTTCAGATGACATTGCACTACATGTTTACCCATGTCACTGTGTCATGGTTTAACCCCAGCTGGCAACTGAGCACCACCCAGCCACTCTCTTGCTCCCCCCAGGTGCGATGGGGGAGAGGATCAGAAGGGTGAAAGTGAGAAAACTCATGGGCTGAGATAAAGACAGTTTCATAGGGAAAGCAAAAGCCGTGCACGCAAGCAAAGCAAAACAAGGAATTCATGCACTCCTTCCCATGGGCAGGCAGGTGTTCAGCCATCTCCAGGGAAGCAGGGCTCCATCACGCATAACGGTGACTTGGGAAGACAAACGCCATCACTCCAAACGTCCCCCTCTTCCTTCTTCCCCCAGCTTTACATGCTGAGCATGACGCCATATGGTGTGGAATGTCCCTTTGGTCAGTTGGGGTCAGCTGTCCCAGCCGTGTCCCCTCCCAGCTTCTTGTGCCCCCCCAGCCTCCTCGCTGGTGGGGTGGGGTGAGGAGCAGAAAAGGCCTCGACTCTGAGTAAGCACTGCTCAGCAGGAACGGAAACATCCCTGTGTTATCAACACAGTTTTCAGCACAAATCCAAAACATAGCCCCATGCTAGCTACTCTGAAGAAAATCAACTCTACCCTAGCCAAAACAAGCACATTCTCCACACCTTATTCCATACCATTTACGTCATGTTCAGGTCCCACACTATCCAATACATCCTCGTTACCCACCCCCCCCTTCCCGTCCTTTGATACAATACACAGATACCATTCTCTTATCTATGGACCACCCCTGTAAAATATCTGTAAAAACATTTTACAGATATTTTACAGATATAAATGTCCACTGAGTTCATTTAGTCTATGACTTTGGGCTCCATCTGTTATGGTGGTCACTCAGGACAGGAGAGGTGGTGTGTTGCGTGGAGTTACTGGGCACCAAAGCCAGCTCAGGTGGGGTCACTGCTGCACTTGCACTGCTTCTTGTAAGGCTTCTCCTCCATTGGTTCAGGTGCTTCCTGCTGTAGTAATTCCTACAACATGCTGTCCTGGTTTCAGCTGGGCTAGAGTTAATTCTCTTCCTAGTAGCTGGTCTAGTGCTGTTTTGGATTTAGGATGAGAATAACGTTGATAACACACTGATGTTTCAGTTGTTGCTAAGTAATGTTTACACTAAGTCAAGGCCTTTTCAGCTTCCCATGCTCTGCCGGGTGCACAAGAAACCGGGAGGGGGCACAGCCAAGATAATTGACCCAAACTGGCCAAAGGGCTACTCCATACCATATGGCGTCATGCTCAGTATATAAACTGGGAGAGTTGACCGGGGGACAGCAATCGCTGCTCAGGAACTGGCTGGGCATCGGTCAGCAGGTGGTGAGCAATTGCATTGTGCATCACTGATTTTGTATATTCTTTTATCATTATTATTATTATTATCATTATTATTTTCCCTTCCTTTTCTGTCCTATTAAACAGTCTCTATCTCAACCCACGAAATTTACTTTTTTTTCCCCAATTCTCTCCCCCATCCCACTGGGGTGGGGGGGAGCGAGTGAACGGCTGTGTGGTGTTTAGCTGCCTGCTGGGTTAAACACCAGCACACTAAGATGAGCAGGATATTTGCATCTTTAATGCTTGTCCTCTGTAAATCCAATGAGCAGCTTGTTTACACATGGAGATTTAATAAGCACTTTAATTTTTCTACTAAAAGTACCCCTAAAAACTAGAGTCTTAGGGCATGTGAATTTTGACACCTGAGAATCTGCTGCAGTTTATCAGCAAAACAGAAATAAATCCAGTAAATTCTGTACAGATGTCAGAAATGTATAAAACAAATCTCAATCTGAAAGGAAAACATTTGTTCTAGTGAACAACAAACACTTGAGTGGCATGAGATTAGCAGCAATGCAAATTATCTTTTTGTGTGGTGCTAAAAGCATCTTTTGATTGTTCTTTCATTTCATTATGGCAAATTCAGGGTGCACAATACATCATTGCTTATAGCAAATATTTTATTCAGTGCATCGTAATGTACTGATTTGTTGTAATTTTTTAGCCCAATGAAGTGTTAATGCCACACCTGGGTATCCATGATAAAAAGAAGCAAAAGGAAGAAGTTTAACTTGCACAAGCGAGCAATAAAAACTGCTGGAGGTCTTTCTTGAAAACACATTGTTTTCGAAATCGTTACTTTTCACCTACTTATTACTCAGTTCACTCAATTACATCTACTAGACATAGCACGATGGCCCTTGCAACAATTCCATAAATAGTGGTGACAGATGCATACAGCCTTAATGGACGGGATGAACTTGGCAAGCTAAGATGGAACTCTTAAATGAAAGATTTTACACAAGTTGACTTTGATACTTTTAAAAAATTGTTAAAAGAACTGTCAGTCAGGACATAACTGATCCTTAAGCAATGGTCCATTAAGAATAAAAATCACCTAACTGGAGCAGAAATGACAGCCTGAGCCCTTGTGTGCCTCTTTTGGACTTCACATTTAAAGATCGAAGACACAAACTCTGTTTTTAGTGACTCTTTTAGATTTGGAAATCTTGGTGGAAGCATCACAGGGTATTCTAGGAAACCCTAGGAAACCCTTACTACTGGCTCCACCTTGTATCAACAGCATCCATCAAATATTAAGATTATGTTGAGTTCTAGACATGGATCTGAAGAAATCAAACACTCTCAGAAAGAGAGGACATCTTACTGCACTGAGTGTCCCCTGCCTGATACTCCATGAAGGTTTCTTGATTATCTCCTTTTTTTGCAATATTATTATTCATTGTTCCAAGGCCATTGAAGCCTTTCAACAAAGAGACACAAGCTCTCTGTGTGAATACCTAAGGAATGTACACACAGACTTGACAGATACATTAGGCTGACAGGGTGTCAGAGGCTGTGGTGATCAGCAAATATAAGAAATAAAATATACAAGGAATGGGGGGGAATGGTCTTACTCAGTCTAAGCAAACACAAGATTTGAGCTCAATATTTATAAACACCAGGAAGATACATGCTGTCTTGTTATCCATGATATTGCCAGTGTCAGTGTTTTGGTAGGTATTTTCATAGAGGGAAAAGGATGCAAAAGCATGACAGTAGACTTTTAGAATCTAAGACTTTTAAGGATTAGCTGATGCACAAAAGACAAAGATGTTCAGGAAAGAGACAAAGAGGAGACCCATCAGTCAGCACGGACGCATTTGCCCAATTACCTAACTTACAAACATTCATTTACAGAAATTAATTTTGCTCTCTCTCAGAAACCATGCAGCGATTTGGTTAATCAGTATCAGAACAGGTGTCAGTGAGTACTTCCTTGACCTTATCAGACAAGCTGCTTTCACTGTAGGGAAACCACCCCAGGTCTTTGCTTTCATCTATGTTTATTTATGGCTGAAGCACCTTTTATTTAGAATATAGAGATAAAGCATCTTCTCCTGTCCCTAGCAGGCAACTACACATGCTTTACTGAATGCTGATGAAGGTAAGAATTTGGAGTTTTCTTACTATATATCAGCATTTATAGAATCATCTTGTATCTCTGCTGAGGCTGACCATCTCATTGAGAGGACAATACGCTTGAGATTTTTTTTTTTTTTTCCCCCCCTGTCTATGCAGAGTGCCTAAAGTAATGGAACCTCTGTTCTTACCTGAGCTTCGTGCATGCCACTGCAGTGTAATCTACGGTTATCGGTACTAGTAGCAAAATATGACCATCAGAAAATATACAGAAATGTTCAGCACAAGAATACATTGTAAGAGTGGAAAGCGAGAAACGGCTAGAGGAACGAAATAAACATCTATAAATTTCTACTGATTATTACGCTAAAATAATGACAAAATATAAATCAGAAAATTATCAATATTATGATTATGTTATGAGAAGCAAAGACAGATAAATGAAAAATACCAATAGCTATCCTATTTTGTTCCTAAACATTTATTTTGGAAATAGAAAGTCTACCCGTGGTTACCTTTGGGAATCACAGAAATTCTTCAGGTACAATAAAACTCAGAGATTTTTTCCTAACCCCAAATCAAGCCCCAGGGTAACCCTTGCAAAGCAGGGTAATATTTCTCAACCTGTTATTTTTCATTCTGCCTAAATTTCTGGATAAAAAAATACCCTGATGAAAGCTGTACTTGTATATTTCCAGCTCAGTTGGAAATAGAATATCATGGGGAAAGTATGCTATTGTCAAATTTTCAGTACAATGTCATGAAGTTCAGGTAAGAAGGATAATAATCTAAACTGCAGTGTTTAGTTATACTGTATTGAACAATCTGCCAATATCAATCATCATTACCTAAATGTAGTCAGGATATCCTAATATAATTATCAAAAACTAAAATAACTTGAATTCTGTTAGTAACTTTGAATAATTTTATTGCTCATTATAGATTAATAATGCATCAATTATGCCCAAATATTGCCCTATGGCATTGACTGGAATGAGGCATCTATTTTTTAAGTACATATATACAGTGAGAGACTACAGCTATGGCAATGAGTGTACAAACCATACCAAAAAAGATATAAAGATGTATTAGTTCCTCTGTAGTAGACAAACACAAGTAGGTTGCAATCCACCTCCTGCAATAAAGCAAAAAATCCACCTTTCTTTTTAATTCAAATTCTAGAAGAGAAAACATAGTATAGATCCAGAGAGCTGTGAATTAGGACAAACACAAGCCTAAAAGTGATGCCTAAACTTCAGCAAATTTGTCAAGTACTTTGATTGAGGTTGAGAATATGAGTCCAAATGGGTATACAGGAAGCAATCATTTTTTCATGAAGAATACATGCTTTACTGTGCACACAAATTCTTCCTTCAGAAGGCTGTAAATTACAGTATTTATGGAATCTTAATGATCTAAACACAGTTGGAGCCTGAAGGTCAAGGCTGCAAACTGCATCCTAAATTTCTGTTTACAGATGAAGCATAGTATTTATTGCTGCACTGCTTGCGCTGCTATAGTTAAAGGGCTGCCAGCATTTCCATTATAAACCACTATTTCAGGGGTTTATAACTTGCCCATCAATCTTCCGACTGGGATGAAACATGGCATACAAGGTCCTGGCTGTGAGACTGATTTTTTTGTTTGTTTTCTTTACAAAATTACAAAAAGAAAAGCTTAAAGTTATACAAGCAAAAAAAAAGTACATCGCGTTTTTCAAGTACTTCTAGTGTTCCTGTGATACAATTGTAGCTTCAGAACACAAAATAGATTCATATAACTACATCAATTAATAGAAGGACTTTCAATCCCTAAAAAGTGAAAAATAACCTAAATAAAGACACATTGTTAGGTGCTTTTTTTGAAAAGAAACTGTACTTCAGATTTTTAATGTCAGGAAAAGAAATCGGAAATCTATCACTGTCCTCGATTCTGTTTGCATTAACGGTAAATCTACACTACAATTACACACCTCGGCACAGTACAAAGAATGCATTCTTTTTAAATAAGTATCTAAATGATGATACATAAGGTGTACTTTACTGTTACATACTCCAGATGACGTTAGGTAAAATAGTTCAGAGTAAAGTCAAATCCAATGTTTTCCCACAAACTCTAAAGTAACCTTATTGTCTACTGTTAAATCCTGTATCAAATGTAATGAAATCAGGAGGGGAAAAATTACAAAGTTTTCAGTTCCACACTATCTACTTTGCCAGTATGAATACTGCGCTCTGCGCCAAAGTACTGCTGAGAGCAGGAAGGTGAAAAATTTAATTCACATTATACATGCAAATCTAGCAATTACATCTTGATGAATAACAAACTTAATTCTGCAAGCACTGCAAGAATTTAAATATTAGAAGACCTCAAAAAACCCTGTTATTGGAATCCTAAGTTTTGGTATAATTTATTTTTACAAATAGAGAACTGGGCCAGATTCAACAATGTGCCTTTGTGATGCAACGCAGACACATTACATTACGTTAAGCAGTTTTACGGCTCCTTTGCAACACCATACCAGTTCAGACAAGAAAGACAGCAGTGCTAAACCTGGAATGTTAGACTTTATTTAATCACGTTTTGGTTTATTTCTTTATATTATAAATCCAGCCACAGCAGGAATGAAGTAAATTAGTCCCTCCTCAAATATCATTATTATATTTTCTTTATTATAGCTGTAGGGATTTTATTCACTGACACTGAGTTCACCACAACTACCTTTTTTTTTTTCTTTTGTTTTTGTTAAAAGATGACTGCATTTGTTTTATGCCATTCCTAATGCTTGGAAGAATCTCTTCCTCCTGAGGCTGTAGCTTTCTGCTTTTCTTCCAAAGTCTACCTCTACCGTCTGTCTATTTTGTGTCCCCTTGAAACAATCACTTGCACAAGCCATTTGACAATTTTCCCATCAGCTGCAACAAAGTACTGTTTTATTAATTTAGTTAGTTCTGGTTGCATAAGGAATTTCTATTCCTTAAATAACATAGATGCCTCATTCACTTCCGTGTCCTGGCCCCTGTCTATCTTCTGTGTGTGTAGATCAGTTCACTTCCAAGCTCTCTTTTTTGAGTATGCCAACCAGTTTCCCCTAAAGGAAAACCTGGGTATGGCTTTAGGGACAGTTTTACCTGGGGAAGCCTCCTAATGGGCAGTATGGATGAGCCATTGGCTCTCTTCAGCTGCAGAGTCGTCCAAAATAATCCCAGGAGGCCTGGTGAAGTCAAACAACCCACATACGCCCTCACTGTGTAGCCCAGGGCATTCAAAACATATACTTGGGGTCAAGCTATAAAACACTACATTGATGGGCTGCGATACAGTGTTTCAGACAGTTTGTACTGAAGCACATGCACACACTTTATTACTTCTCCTAAACAGCCAGAGGGCCAGGCATTACTCAGGGCAGGCTTGGCCAGTTCTTGCTTTTCAAACTTTTTTTAAGCTACTGATCGCCGTAAGTTTTTTTGTAGAGAAATCTGTGGTGAGACATATAGACCTGTAGACTTTTTTCTTAGAAAGTGAAAGATGGAGTGATTATGACATCTTAAAATCAACCTGGGTAGTGCAGCTGAATACATATTGGAGAAGAATTCTAAGCAGAGACAAGATGTTATTGAATGGTGACTGACTAAGGCCTTCTCATTCACTCCACTGTACTGCCTTTGACTGGTTGAAATGCACCCAAGAACAATGCTATATAATTAAATATGTTAAATAATGCTACACAGTATCTTGTATAATTCTGAATCTTCAATGAACTGTAAAAGGTTTTAAATAAAATATAGGTGGAGCTTGTCAAGCAGTATTAGACTTCAAAATATTTTCCTCTTCTGAAAGCTTACTGTACCGTCTAACACAAGTATCTGTCATGCTGCCTGAGTTGCCATCACACTGTACATCTTGTTAGCAGTGATGTCATGACAGAAACGCTACAGTGCTGCATTCTAATGACCTTTTGTATTTTAATGAATTAATGTTTTCTGCAGAAAGGATGAGATAGGAAAAAACAGCTTTAATCTTGGATACTCACTGAGATTTTTTTAAAAGAGCATGAGAGTTCTGAAAACCAAGCAATGCGAGATTACCATTTTAGCTCAAATGAAGAACATGTTGAACACCATACCTGTAAAGTCCTGGAGGAGCTCGATGAACCAGGAAGCTTTTCTCCAAGCTTTGTAGCACATCATTGAGCATCCTGACTCTGATAGGAGCTCGCTCCTTGGGGTCATTAGCTGGGCGCATCTCATCTGATTGGAACAATTCTGCGGTGTCCCTCAGACGTGATGCCACTGCAAGCAACTGAGGAATGTCTACTTCACCACCTAGGAACAGTAAGAGAAAGGCAGTTGCCAGTGATTCAGAGAACATCACTTATTACTCTTGCTTACAAGTCAAAATTAATAGTTCAATTAAAACCTGAGCCTCTTTTCCCTTGTGAAAATTATTTAATGGATCAAGGAAAGCCATAGATCATTGTGCATAAGCGCTATTCTATTTTTCAAAGAAGATCAATTTGGGCTGTGATGTTTTAAGATCTAATAAGCTATGAGGAATGATTTTGGGGTACAGCTTGAAATCTACCATTGGAAAAACAGGCATGCAGGAAGCAATGGTTATAAATCAGTAACTGTAACATTTCCTTCTGGGACAGAATTTATTCAATGCCATTTGATGCTACTGCTCAAGTTTGAAAGCTTGTGCTTAGATTCCATAATGACTGCTGTATGTACAGAAAATCGTAATATGCAAAATTTAATTGAATTTTGTTCAACATTTTAGAATCCTAGAGGTTAACAACAGTTGTAGAGGGGATGTGAAATTGTTCCCCTTAATCACTTAAATCATATGCCAATGAGCTAACTAACACTTTAATTGATATCCAAATGTATATTCTAATCCAGTCAATATTTTCAAAACTTTTAAAACTTGGAGTCTTAACTGTTACTTTGTTTGCAATCCTACACAGACACCAAAAGAACGAAAGCCCACAGCACCGTGGAGCACACCATGATTTCGGTATTTCCCTATTCACAGTCCAGAAAGAAGACTGTGATACATGAATTGGAGCACTGTGAATGTGCAGTCTATTCCCACCTGCAGTGCAGGTGAAGAGCGTGCCCTCCTTTCCCAGTGCGTGCATAACCATCATTAATTTTTACAAGCGCATGGAGAGAGAAAGCAGAGTCTGAACCTGATATAAAGTCAAAAGTAACATCAGTCAGCAAAAACATTTCCAGGATGCAGAAGTGATCTTTAAGGCCAAGATTCACTTTGCCTATTAAGGACAAGGAAATCAACGATCCTTAGATCTTTTAAATGATGATTTAATCAAAACAAAGCATTCAGCTTTAGCAGCTGTCTCACCTTTAGTTGAATGTACAAACTTCAGTGAGTTCAGTATCTTAGTGACTGAGATGACTAACCCAACAAGGTGGTTCAAGACACAAGTTAAATGAATACTAAAGTTCCTTGTCTAATAAATATATGGAGAGATCAGAAATAGTAAATGGAGAACATCAACCCATTTCTCAAACGATGTATGGATGGAGTCTGAAAAGTGAGCATATATAACAGGAATGGAAAAACAAACAGGTACAACTAAGAAATTCAAGGAAACGCCTGAATATGACATATTCTCCCTCTCATATGGAAAAAGAGATTTGCTATTGGATACATTTCAGCAAAGGGAAAGGAGTTCATAGACCCCCATGCACTCCTGTCATTCAGCTGACTAACGCATTCCAATCTAGCAAAACATGAAATGATCCAAAATACACGGAGAGATGCTGGTGTGAGAGAAACTGTCAGATTTCAAGAATTATCAAGACGAATTTCAACAAGGAACAGAAGCTCTCTGTGGGAACAGGAGTGAGAGAAGATGTTTTATGTCCGTCTTGGTTTGGGACAAGGTTGCTTTGTCAATGGCTCTTGATCAATCCACCTTTCCCTGATTAGAACAGATAACAGGCACTGTAGTACCTTGATGTACAGGATTGGTATCTTTCTGATTGAGTCTGGAGTAATTTAAAGTCTGATTAAGTTAGGTTGATGCCTCAGAAAAATATTCTCCAAGCACATAAACTTGGTATATTTGGGATATTTTGAAAAATATAAGTATCCTCAATTTTCAAATCTCAGGCAAACATCCTGTGCAGCTGATGAACTTGTGATTTCCATGCATATAATCCAGGCACTGTGCATACCTTACCCTGGGACTTGTGTCAGTATGGAAAGGTTTAAATTCATCCTGTTAGAAAGAATCCTTTGGTTTCAGCAAAGCACTTCATATTTCCAGTAACATACAAAATTTACAATTTTTATTCTGAATATTATATAAACAATTGTAAATGTCAGCTACGCCTTTTCAATAGGGAAGGTGAGATAAAGGGAAAATACATCATTCTATATTTGGAAATGAAGCCAACCAGACCACCCTTTTAACCATAAAAATCCCGTAAATGCTCTCACTCCTTCTCCACAGCATGCATTTTGCCCCTAAAGCAACTACATTTTACTTTACAGTCATGAGTAAAAAGCACTGTTTACATCACACTCTAAACCAGCACTTATTACAAAACAAACACCCAGGCCCTTTTTTAATACTTCTGTACAAAACCTGCAAGTGTCTATGGCTACTGTTACCACAGAGAATGAAGGACATAGCTTTAAGGGCATCAGTAGTTTTTACCACAACACACTGAACTTCACTGCCAAGGGAAACTGTGATTTATGCTTTTTCTCAAGTTGAGAAGCTGAGAGTGGAAAGGCAAATGATTCTTAGAGAAAAGGATGCATTAACTAATAAAGTCTTAAACATCTTGTGATACTTCTACAGAGAAAATAAAAAAGCCTGCAAGTGTTACTTCACTCAAGAGAAAACAACGCCCCATTATTATACTTCGTATTCTTTGTCCTTTTGTCTCCAGTATGAATCATGATGAAGCTAGTTGTTTAGCTGTTAAATAAAATTGCAAGTACAAGAAAGTGACTCAGGAGCATGTATACTCTTGATCAGAGAATTATACTGTTGAATTTCATTACACTTGCTAAATGTAACTGGATTTTATTCAGAAACAGGTTACACCAAATAGATATTTATTTTTACAGACATTGAATACAATAGCCTTTCCCCATGTAACTGATTGCTCTTATGAAAAGTACTGCTAGAGTTTTAGCATTTTAAAATTGTATTTGTGCCCTCTGGTATGAATGTACTTGCCTACGAGCACCTACAGGAGAATGAGCACAGACAAATGAGCAGTTTAAGGCATGACGCTCGCTCTCCATGCATGTGAACATGTGCTTGCATGTAAGAGAGAGGGGAAATTGCTTCAGGTTTTTATTAGCTTGCACATTCATGATCAGCTACGGTGTGTTGTATTCACTAGAAAGATTTTTCATGCTCTGCAAAATTGGATGATGAGACCTGGCAGTGGAAAATCTGAATGGGAAAGCTTTGTAGAAAGTACCCTAAAGGGGGCAGAAACACAAATCCACAGACAACCTCATTTCAAAGAATATGTTGCCATCAGCTTCAATTTTGCTACCATGACTGCTACTGCCCAAGTAAACTAATCTGATGTTGCTACAACAAGCCTTTTTTCAAAGAGGCTATCATTAAAAGGGCATGTTGTGACATATTGTTATGCAATTTCAATACAGCGGAAGTTATCAATGACTTTGTACAGAGCTGCTGAAACATATATGGCCTACTGACACAGAAGAGATGCTCATCCTTTCCCTTCAGTACCAAATGCTTTGTCCACGGAAAATGCATTTTTTTCCATGATTATTTTTTTTTTTTTAGAGGCTGATGAAAGGTTTGCCAGTACTAATATATAATATCCTTGAAAGGATACTGAAGACAAGATGTCAGTGTCTCATGGCAAAGAAGGTATTTCTATCATACATACAGATAACTAACTGTTGCATTTTTCACCTCTGTAGCTGTCAAGAGTAATGGGTGGGAACAATAAAAAAGGAAGCTTTCTGAACATTACAGACAGATGGAGAAAGTAACTCTGAAAAGCACCCTAAATGATCAGGGAAATATGATCAAGCAGGTAAAATGATGCCAGGCTGAAGACTAGCAGATAGCTGTAGGCAATGAGTATGCAGCCATCAAGTAAATGACAGAGATATGTTTCTGTATTGATTTTTCTAAGGACAGAGAGTTTAGACCGATGGTTTGAAACGTATGGGTCGAGCCAGGGCTGTGGGAAGTTATGCAGACTTTCCTGGAAATGGCTTATCATAAACCAGATTATTTTTAAACTTCTGCTAGCACTGCCTACTATTGTCACCCCAAGTACTTCAGCTGCTGTAACATCTGTAAAACATCCATTCTGGGGAGAAGAAAGGGCCTAACTGATAGGAAGCAACACACAGCTAACACTGTGTCAGCCAAAGAGCTTGAAATCACAGCCCTTGCCCTCCCTATATAGGGAAAAACAGAAAATCTCACCCCCAGTTAACTTAATTTGCCTTCATAGGCCTCTCTCAGCTAGTACCTATTAGAGATGGCTTACAGCTTATCTGATTTGCTTACCAGTTTCAGCAGCCTGTGATGAAAGCCACAACTAGGGAATCTTAGCATCTGTGCCTAGTGCTACTCAGCCACAATCTAAGGCTGGGGCAACAGACACCAATTTTTGAAAGCTCTGCAGGAGTCTAGGTGGGCCCAGTGACCTGCAATAATGAAACGATAGCAGCTTCTACAGCCAACAGCACCTAAGTGAGACACATGGCTAGCACCAAACCCGGTTGCCTTTATTTTTGTAAACTGTGTGATTGAACTTGTTATTGCTGAGTCAGTCAGGTGCAAAAGTACAGAAAGGCTTTTGATCCTAATGAGACACTTTAACACTTCCATCATCAATCCCTGAAGCTTGCTGTAATATACACGAAGTTTCAAAGAGGCCCAAATACGGTGCAAGATAGCTTACAAGGAGCAAGTCCAGACTGCACAGTGCTAAAAGCATTCAGCGGATGATACAAATACATTTTGAATAAAAATGCTTATATACATACAAAATACTTATATACAAATGCTTACATATTTGTACTTGCATATACATACAAAATACTTCACATTTGTACTTGCATATACATACAAAATACTTCTATAGAAGTGCTTAAAAGAACCATTTGCATCATTCACATGTCAGATTTGACATCTAGTCTGTGCCCTACCTCAAAAGATAAATGGGGTTTTCATAGCATGCAAGGCCTAGCGAGATATTTGTGTATTTGAATCAAGTTGCAGTGGGTCTTGAGTTTAAATGTATGAAACGCACAAACACGGCCCAACTGCAATGTGTAGTTAATGAGAATATTTTAAACTGTCACCTATTCATGAATTTCTCTAAAATATCACATCTGTGATCAGATAGGTAACAGCCTGAATAGCCCCGGGGACCTGGATTTCCGTCTTGGAACCCATCTCATGTAATTTATGACCACAAGGTTTCCTGTTAAACATCAGACCATCAGCAGATGCAGAAAAAAAAAAGTCTCTCCAGTCACAACCCTTCCTTTCAGGTAAACCCAAAAGCAGTAGCTTGTTTCCAAGAGTTCTGGTGTGTGCAAGTGGAGAGAACACATGTCGCTTAACAGCCATTTCCCCATCTTTCTGAGGAACGGGCCTCGAGCCAGATGTAAACATGTTGTGGATGACATTTCCCGATAACCTGCCATCTAGCCTATCCTGCATGTAAGAAATCGTTTATAAAGTGCTGAGTAACATCCCATTGAATTTAACAGAGCTAACAGTACAGACACCCACCACATTACAGAATTAAATCCTTTGGAAACATAAATAAATGCAGTATTAACAAGTATTAAGACACACGCATCCTTTTGCGAGGACATGCAGGAGACTGCAAAGCTGACTCAAGTATTTACACATACGATTGAACTTCGAGAATGTGAGAAAGTCCAACAGGCAATAAAATGTGTGTTTAAGTGATTGACTGAACCAGATCCCAGAGGCAAAAAATTAAGCCTAACGAACAAATCTTCTAGCATGTCGTGCAGATTTCCCTTCAGCTTTTCTACATTTACAGTTTGCATCAAGTTGGAGAAGGAAATAGTTTACTAAGACAATGCACCTTTGAACTGGAAATCTAAGACAACATCAAATCTTTTGAAGAATAAAGAAATCCATGAGCCATGTTAAAAAGTACAACTTCTCATTTAAGTAACCAGAAAAAAAGATCATTGTCTTATTGGTTTCCAAAATAAAAATAAACTGTTATTTGACACAAGTCAGAGATAGATGAGACATGAAAGTCATGAGAAAAGTCATTAAACAAAACTCCAAAGTGAACAGCTGGGAGAAAGTTTATCCTGCTGTCCCTACAGCCTAGAAAATAATTTTCCCTCCCCTGAAGTGGTTGAGATAAATGATATAACTGAAGTTAGAGGAAAAAAGTCAGTTTAAATCAAAATTTCTTGTTACTCCATATAAAGAAAAAAGGAAGAACAATACCAGGCATCTCATGTTCAGTTGAAGGAATACCAGCTGAGCCACACTTTTTATTTGATGATTATTCCCTGCTGTGTTTAGGCTGAACTAAACCAATATTTATATGGCACAACAGAGCTAAAATTACTTGTCTTTTTGGGTGCTCACTGATTCCAGACCAATGCTAGCCTACTGACTCCTAGGTCTTGACAATGATGGATGGCAAAGATTAAAGAAAAGATATCATACTTCTATGAATGTGTATTACAGAAAAGTGATACTTTATACTGTAGGGAGCGAATGAAATGCAGGGGAAACACGTCAAGATTACAAAAAATCCCTAAGTTTGAGATAAGATGTCACATTCTACTAAACTATATGTAAAGTTTTGGTGTGATTTTATAGAACTTCCGTCTTTATTTAACAGATCAACTTGAGAGTTCCATAAATGTATAAATAGAAAAATTATTTTTGAAAGGCCTTAGCACACGACAGGCAATCTGTATCAGAGGCATAATTGGAGAAAAGGAAATAACAACATGGTTTTACCTATCTCACATTTTTCCACTGTGAGGTCCTAACAAGGGCATGCTTTGGAGTAGTCTTTCAGATTTCATGGAGGTTCTTGTCAGGGATGTACCTTTTACCATTCCTTTTAAGTTCACTGAATTCTGACCAGAATACCAGCTTCTGAAATATCTCAGTTTGTACACAATTATGTTAGAGTTTGGCAGCTAAATTATCAAAAGATTTAATCTTCAAGGACTAAACCTCTTATGTGCTCTCCACAGCCAGCCTACTTTCAACTAGTCACTTAGACAAGGAAAGAGAGTTCGATCTCATTTGAACACACTAAGACACGAGGAAACTTTAAGGGAAAAGGGACAGAATGGGAGGAGGAAGACAGATGATATGGAAGGAGAAAGCTTATACAGATGAGTGACACTAGATAGTGTTAGAACCTAGACTTCTCCCTCCTTAGTCCTCAGGACTGGAGCTAAGACAGATATTCTTTTCATAATTGATAAGATGTATATTTATTGTTCTTTTGTAGTCTAGATAGTAGCAGAGAACATCTCAGTAACATAGAATGGGTTTAGTTCCTTATAACATAGCAACATTTTTCTACCAACTGTAGAGAGGGAAAAAAACAAAACAAAACAAAAAAAACCAGCCCCCAGAAGGAAAGGGAATGCACAACTGCACCCTTTAACTGTGTTATCTTAAACAGCTCAAGCCAAGGGCTATTGACTTAATTGGGTTCTGTTGTCAACATAGGCCAAAAAGACTGCAGAATGCTTGTTCTTTTATCAAGCCCTAAAAGGCTACAAGACAACAGAAAGAGCCAGAAATGAGAAGGCAATATTAGCAATGGCTCAACAATCTTGATGGAGCAGTCTCATATCAAGGCATTCATCCTACACCTAGCAAACAGGGCCAAATCCAGAGTCTATGAGAATTATATCTGCATCATTTCCAAGTTACCAGTCAATTCTGTTTACTTTCTGACTAGGAACTTTTTTGTCCCTCTCCCTAATCCCAACCCAATGTCCCAAACACACCAAGATGAGTTTCAAATACAGAACTTCCAGGGTCTCAGTGCTTCATCAACTCAAACAATACGTACTGGTAAATAATCGTGCTATGTCACACATAAAAAGAAGAAAAGTTAGCATGCTCTGCCAACAAGGTCAGTTAGTGGAATAACCAAACAAGGAAGATGATTGTGAAAATTAAGGAGCCAAAGGGCAATGAGATTAGAAGTCCTCTCTTGCTTGTACTGAACAAAGCCTTAAAGGGAATTAAAATCAAGTTCAGTCACAGAGGTTGTTATCTTTGACTGTAATTATGAGATTTTAATACTAATTATTGCTTAACTGACATAGTAACATCAGAAGAAATATAAACATTTTATGGCTCTATTCAGCAACAAAACCTGTGTTTTATTTAGCATTATATAATGACACTGTTTAACTAGTAAAATCACTGGCTATCATTAAAGTGGAAATTGAAAATCTGTATCAGGGAGTAGATGATCCCTTTTTTTCTCTGTATCAATGGAGAACAATATTCCTCTAACAAAAATTACCTTTAAGACTGTTCTGAACTTCTAACGCGATGTCAAGGGCATTAAACGGCAAAACTGGTTCACTGGCAATTTGCAAAGTCACTTGTCCTGTTAGCTGAAAAATACAAAAAAACCACAAAACAGTCAAATAATTTCTAGCAGATTTAATAGCCAGCACTTCTTTTGCAATAGCACATACTTTCATCACATTGGATTTTCAGGGAAAAATTAATAAAACTCCATAAACACATCTTTGTGAAAAGGAATATGATGTAGACCATTGTCTCTCTAATACAACATTAAAAAATGTTAAGAGATTATGATTTATGACCACACACAAGAATTCCGTGCAGTACTTTTTCTGTGGACCTGCGATACTGCAGGAGTCTCTGAAGGGCCTTAGTTTTGCTTTGTTTTCAAATAAAACATCTCAACATTCTAAAAATAGGAATGAGGTTTATTGTTTTACTTAGTTCTCTGGTTTTAGTTATCGGATTTTGAGAGTTTACACAAGTAAAAAAAACCAAACAAACATCACAGACGTTAATGAGCTTCAGATCAAGCCCATGGCTAAATGCAAGCTGACCTGAAAACCTACTGTCTTTTGAAGAGATATGTGACAACTTGATGCACACAGACGTACAACTTCCAAACTGGATAGAACACTACATTCTCTCAGTAACTTACAGAAAGAAATTCCCAAATGAGTGAAAGGGAACTCTCAGTCCACTCCAGACTAGACAGTAGCACCTGTCATGAAACTCAATGGCATGAATGGTTCTTTTCAACAGTTCCAGAGATGAGGCCAGGGACTGACTGGCCTGAGTGCTTTTTTTCAGTTATAGAAGACAGGCTCTCCAGCTCAAGGCTTAGACATGCTACAGGGGCTGCGTATAGAAATATGTCTTTCTGCTGAACTATACCCTAGCCTGTGATTAAACAGAGGATTTCAGTCTCTAGGCTGCCAAGTCCATCACTGTTCGTGGGAGCTATAAAAACACACTGACAAAAACATGCAAGAAACTTTCATTCATCTTCTTCATATCTTGATATTGCAAAAAGGGGAAAAAAATACCTGTAGGGCTGTGCTCTAAAATGGAATGACAGCTGCAGGTGATGGTGATCGTGTTGATAAAAATGTGGACTGAATAGAATCATATTGTACAATACTTCTCAAGGTGTTGGGGGGGTTAGAATAATATCTGTCCTTCAAAAGCAATATGATAGTTGCTGCACTGAAAGTAGCATTTTAATTCTACAATACAAAGTAGTAGGAAAAGACAACAATGCTAAAGTAATATTAAAAACTATAGTACAGCAATTGAAAAGGAAAACCACCTCCCAGGAAAGTGGATGAAAACAGGGTAATATCAGAAATACAAGTTCCCTGGAGAAAGATTGATAGAACCCCAACAACATTTATAAGAAAGCATTAAAGAAATACTATTTTTTGACCTGGCCACAGCCTGATTTGGGCACAGGGACTGAGGGAACATGCTGTATTATCAGGCTGCAACCTCCATTTGAGCAGAGACACACTGTGAAGCTATTGAGATTTACCTCTAGAGAATACAATATTGCAAAACGCATGAAGAAAAAACTTACCATACATAAAGTGAGAAAAAAATAGGGAAGAATAATGATACGTCAAGCCGTTATCAGGAAAACTAAAGAACTAAGAGTGAACTTGAAGGAAGATGAAAAATACTGTGTTTGGACATCCATGTTAAAATATTACACAGTAACCTCTCATTAAACTTTTCTCCAAACTTCCCAACTGCACGGGCCATTAATGCTTGAAGGCCATTACGTTTTCTATCAGTGATCAGAGACAAAAGTCTCTGGGTTAAAAAGCATTAGAAAACATTAGTCTTAGGAATATCAGAGAGGTACTGTGGAAATACAGAAAAAAAACCTGTTAGGGCAAACAGAAATCTGTACAAAACTGTATCCAAACCAGGTTCATATAATCCAACCAGAAGCAACTGTAAAAATCTGGTTCTTAACATCCAAATGCCATGCAAAATCCTTCCTTGTCCTGCATGGAACTCTTTCAAGCATAGCTGACCAAAACATTAACAACCTGTAAGTTGCTATGGAAAAGCAACTGCGACAATGAAATAACATCCTATTAAAGAGGAGGCATTCTATATGGAGACCAAACTCACTGAGTCCTAAATAGTGCTACATCACACTAAACATTTGAATTCTTCCCTGACACCCTATTTCTGCAAAAACCTTCACTAAACAGTCATGCAAGATACATATTCATAGGTATATTTTAGGGAGGGACATGAACAGTTATAAAGTGCTACCGATACTTTTCAATCTGTTACCGCAATGTTTAAGAACACAAAAGTACGGAAAAAACGCTTCTTTTCTGAGGCATGAAAGTGGCATTAAAGAGGAGAATACACCCTAGTAAGCACCTTTCCTTTTTGTCATTATCTCCTACAGAATCTGGCTTGATTCTTATAAGTTCTTGCCTTACTTCTATTTCTTCCAAGCAATTTTATTTTTGACCAAAGACCAAAGTTGTTTTCTCTTTCCTATTCAAATAAAGTTATACCATCAAAATCCTATGACTGACTGAAGCACTTTGGAAACTTTATAGTACCTCTGTATGTAATACTGCAGACATTTGTGTGTTAGTAAACAGGTAACAGCGGTGTTTATTACATCACGTACTTCGTAGGCTAATCTGGAAGAAATCAATCACATAAAGGAAAGCTCAGAGCATTGATTTGAACAGAGTAAGTAATAATGCTGCAGAAGCATATATCAAACCCACATAATGCAGCAAGACAGAAAAGGCTACTGATTTCTTATTTATAGTCTTATTTTTGGATATACCATTCCCCTGAGTACAACACTGAATATACATGGAAAATAAAGGCAAGCTTCTGCCCCCTTTTCCCTGTTGAAAAATGGTTCAGACTGACTATTGAATTATTAAACGCAACAATAACTTAGCAAAGAGTACAGACAACAATTTTCTCACAAACTGAAATGCTAAAGCAGCATAATTGATTCTATTCCCATACCGAACTGGTTGTAACACTAATGACAACTTCTCAAATAACATTTATACATAATAATACACAAACAATACACACAATAATTGATGTAACATTTGCGCAATTATCAAGTCCAAAGAAAAAAATTATAGTTCAAATGCTAATTGATTCTGAAATGCTTTTCTGATACAATTTAAAATGAAAAAATAACGAATAATGTTTCCACTGCGCTTGACTTTGGGAAAGGTGTTCTTCAGTGAACTGAAATGTATTTAATGAACTTCCAATTACTTTAGAGATAAATGTAAAGCATAACAATAATTGTGGAGTTATACTGTATATTGGAAAATAAATCTGAATATTCAAAATAGGTTTATACCAAGGTAATATTTTTTCAAGGTCTTTTACCTTACAGCGTAAACATCTTTGTAGGAAGGAAATAACTACTGTCCCTTTATCTCTCTGACACCGTGCAGATCCAAAAAGCTAAAAAAAACCCCAAACAAAAAAACCCCAAAACTTCAAAAAATTCTGTTGTTAAAGATGATTCAGTATCACTCGACTCTTCTTAAATGAAGCTGTAGGTGGTTCTTTCTTCCAAAGTGTTATAACCTACTCTTTTAGGAACTATGTCTTCCTGCAATTCTACCCAACTTATGAAGCTAATTTCACTATAAAAGTCAGCTCTCGGGGACATCAGGTGGATCTGCACCACTCTCCAAAAGACTGTGTCAATAAAATAATAACTGGATTCAATACACACAGTACATTCATCTATGTAAATTATAAATATCCTTTATCTTTTTAGCTGGTTTACAATGCAAATAAGGAAACTAACTAAAATGGAGCTGGGGGTTCATCATAGAAATTATTTCTTTATGTCACACCTGGTTTTTCAGTGAGTTAAACTCAGTTTTCAAGGTAACTTGCTTCCTCAAATATCCAAGCTGCCTACTAACAACTCAAAGCACGTCTATTGGCATGCAAAATTTCTTTAAAAATTGAATACTTAAAACCCAGGATACAAAAATGTGAAAGGCTCCACTCAGCCTTTTTTCACTGATTCAGCTTTGCTTTTGGGGCATGCTGTTATTGATCATGTCTTGCAGGGACACATCTTAAATGTTATCTGGTTTTACAGACAACGCAGACATGGCAACCCATCTTCCATTCTGTCATGTGATGAGAAACTTGTAAGATGAATAAAAAGAAAACATATTTAGTGGATATGAAGATATGAAAATATTATGCATGATAGAGATCAATCTGCTAGAATAAACATCAGCATATAGTGTGCAGGCAGTTTCTTTAACACAGAAGTTCACGTGCCAGTCTTGGGGTTTTTTTTGTGTAGTGAAATTTGGAACTGTGCGCTATATCTAGCCTGTGTGCTATGTAAACCTCAGTGGGTGTAAGTGTTGAGCCTTTAGGACATTTTTAGTTAAATTAAGAGTGCTAAAATCTAAACAGACATCTCAGATCGCTTCATATGCCAAGTTACAAACAACATAACTTGAAAAAAATCAGGTAAACTGCCATGTTTATCCTTTTGTGAACACTGCTCTTAGGTAGTGCTGTACTCCAATTTTACCTGCTGGAATGAATTAGACACATCTACTTGAAACCTGAATTGTGCAGTGGCAACTCCTTTGTATTTCAAGTCATATACCTCTGCAACATACTTTTTCTTCTTTCCTGCAATCTATAATTTTCAGGTTTTCGTTATATAATTTTATTCTATGAATATTAACAACACTTCACCCTACTGATACCTGTGCACTCTTAGAGAAAACTAGCATACATATGGCAGCTAATCTACATGACATATATATACATAGGTGTCTATATAAACTATATAAAAACATGACAACTCATATTAGAAAGCAGATAAGGTAACAAGGTAGTGTAGTAAACCTGTGTAGATTCCCAACTACAGACTCAACACACCTCTGTATGTAAGACTTCCTACTACAGACTCAAACAATCCTTGTAACTGATCAGAGTGTGACATGGGGTAACTAACTTGTTTGAACTCTGAGCCTCAACTTCCTTTGACATCAGGCATTTTTTTTTTTTTTGAGTCACGTTTGCCCTCAGACCTTGCACTTCTCCCTTCACACATTATCCATGTGGTTCATGGATGAGGAAAGAGCATGGGAAGACACTGTGCTGCCTAGGGTGATCAATAACAGTGTGTTGAAAATAACACTTTTTTCCCTCTTTTTTTCTTGTAAAGGTGAATGAAAAGGTTTAACTTTTGTGGCTGGCTGTTGCAGTGTCTAATCTTGGGTGTTCGTCTCTTTGCATCAAGGGGTCTGTCTTTCCACACATACTGACTAGCAGAGTGACCTGCTGAGATCTTTTGACATTAACCCAAACATAAACAACGGTTTCAGTTTCCACACCCATGTAAATAAGGAATAAATCTCTGCATATATTAAGATCCCCTCTCAGAACCAAAACATTAGCCATCTCAAATGTTAAAATAATCAGCCTTCCTCAACCTTCCCACCCTGCAAAATTAAAGAAATATTTTCGATAATACAGGCAAATTTCCTGGATTTGCTTTCTGCTGGTTCCCCCCTGCCCCAACTTCCTTCATGTTATCAGATTTTTTTAATTAAGCATGAGGAATTGAGTCTAAATGAAATCTGTGATTCTCTGACAGTAACATATTTTCAGCACCTAGTATTACTGGATGAATGGCAGTAATCGTGAGACTCATGATAAATTAACGAGCATTTTTAATACTGGGATCTCACTTTACTGCAGAAAAACTTCCTGCATAATCAGTCTAGACAGTTGTTTTTCTTATATTCATCACCCCCCAAAAAAGTTAACTGACTCATACAAGAAAAGTCAGAGGCAGGAGCATGAGAAAACAACCAGTTCTTTGACCCTCTGTTTTTCTGAAGAACCACATTCCCTTGATTAGACAACGAAATAGAAATCTCATCACAAACATGTTTGCTTTGCACTAAAGCTGCCAAATTTTGAAAATTCAGAACTTCTCAAAAATTCAGTAGTACCGTATGTGTTTTTGTTCTTACTGAAATCTACCTTGGCACCAGGGCATGTATTTACACTACAGGTCAAACGGTATTTTGGGGTATCTGACATTCAGTTCAACATCCTGTATTTTAGGTCAGTAGAGGGCTCCCCGAGAAAAGAGTACGATGAGTCTATGGCTACGGTAGGTGAAGTAGAGCATAGTCATTCTTAACAGATAGCTGTTTCTGACCAAGGAAAGTATGAGGTCTTACAAATATTAAAAACTTTATTTCAGCACTCCCCTCTATAATTTAGTATTGTTTTATTTACTCTCAGTATAGAAAATACTGATTAGGAAGTAAAAGTGATAGTGAACAAAATATGGATCCTCCCTCTTTGCAGGTATCCTGTGCACAGCAAACAACACTTAACTAATTGTATTATGGTGGCACACAGCATTAGGCAATCTGAAAGTTACATATTAAGATTTGCCAGAATTATGGTAGCTTAGGCTGCTTACTCTGGAGTACAGAAAATCTGTATTTACATGATCATATGCTGCATTTTCTACATGGCTCAGGATGAGATTCGGAGGCACTGAGAAATTAAGGTCACAAGTATTCTCTTAAGTGATTAATTTGCTTAAAATCTAATTTGTTGGCCAACTTAGTAATAAACAGCACTTAGAGTAGTGAAAGTACATTTTCTATAGATTTCATTCACAGCTGGGAGGGATCATTCATCCCACTGCTTTCAATTACTTGCACAAAAAAGAAACTCATACTTATCTCCACTTTGTTTTCTGTGCACATGTAGAAATTCCTACATTTTAAATTATATTTATATAAAGTATATGGAAATATATATTTTGTGTATATTTAAATGCATTTATGTGAATCTTTTAATATGTGTATATATAAAAATATATTTAACATTGTATTAATTTCTAGTGGGCGATTATACCCCACTCCCTGGGTTATAACTCCATAAGGTTATACAGAGTTTCTTTCCACTTGCTTCTACCTTCTGTCCAGATCACCAGTGAAAGGGATGTGAGGAAGGACATCAAGGGGTCATCATGCCGCTCCCCACACAGCGGCAGAGAGCAATCCTCCTCTCTTCACACAGCACAGAGCGGACAGAGGTGCCTTGTGTCCTGCGAGACATCACTGTGCTCTGGAGCTCACTGTCATGGGATGTGCCAGACACCATGTGCACAAACAGGTTTCAGACGGGACTAGACAGACCCCTGCAGGGCAGTGCACTGCTGACTACTAAAAATGATGCTCCAGATTCAAACTTCAACTGTGGTCATAAGGGAAATACACTTCTGAGGCATTTGTCACTAGCTACTGTCAGAGCCTGGGAACCAGGCTGAAGTCTGGCCCATTGTGGCAATTCTCATGCTCTTGTTACCGCAGCAGCAGAGAACAGGGATTATTAACTCAGGTTCCCAGATAATAGCTTTATTGAGTTAGGCTTGGCACTGCGTAAACAAACTTGTACTCAAACTGGCTTGTTTGGAACTGAGGCAGAGCAGCTTTATGTCTGGGCAGAATACACAGGGTTAATGCTTACACAGGAAGCCATGAAGTTAACTGTAAAGCACAGTTCCTTATGTGGGCAGTGTAGAAGTGTAGCTAGAAAGGGAGAGTTTCTAAAGTGCTTTATTCTTATTTTTTCTGCACATAAACAGAAATTGCATGTATTTGAAGTATGCAGGTAAGTAGCAATAATCTTGAGAAGAGTTTATAATAATGTATTTCATATTTATGTATGTCAAATTCTAGTGATGTCTAGGTGCAAAGAAAGTGTCAAATTAACTTCTAGAAGGGCCACTAGACTTAAACCTCTTGTAAAACAAAAGTTAGTCCCTTAGACTTTTCCCTAGTGTGGGTAGCTATGAGCATGCAAAAGGATGTAACAGAATGCTCTTCTGCACGAAGAGCTTCATGAGCTCTGGGTGAAGAGGTCACACCACAACAATACAAATCTTTACATCATTACAAACCCCCATGCTAGATTTCTTAAAGAGAATTTTAAAGTTTGTTCTAGCATTAATTCTTTATCTCCAACTTCAAAGCCAGGTTGCTCTGGTTACCGGCTGCAGACTTTGAGTGACAAATACAGAAAATTTTGCTTTAAAGCTGAATAATTGGCAAATAGCATTCCCATAAACCAAGATGCCATTGTTGCACAGAAAGTGACCTTTTAAATGCTTTCATGCTCTGACCCTCTTCAGGTATAGCAGGAGGAGGGGGAAATTAGTGCTAGATCCTTTTTAATGAAGCCATGTTAACTGCCTGAAGCTGGTTACAGGCAGTCCCGAGGAAATAGATTCGGCTATTGTTTTGGTAGAAAGAGAAATATATAATAAAATATGAAGCAAAATTTATCTCCACACATCAGAGGCAAAAATCTGTAATGACAACAATCATGTACAGAAATTGCATATTGGATAGATCTTTACTATGTCAAACCAAAACTACATAGCTTATTTTTTTATTTGCTTGTGTAATACAGACTTTCAAAGGACAAAACACACAGCTAGCTAACAGTGCACACACTTTAGGAGAAGAATTGTTAAGTACTTTTTCTGGTGTAAGCCATAAATGAAAGTTTAAAGTTAAAGAAAGTAAATGTCATCTCAGAATAACAGACAAGATATATCAGTGTCGATTCCTGGTATGAAAACACAGGATGCTGTGATTAACAGTTTGGACATTTAGTACATAGTTCCAGAAATCATCACACTCTTCCGTGCTACTAAATGCCTTCATTGTGTTTGCTACCAGTTAGTGAATATCAGTACCTTTCCCTGACTTATGTACGTGTTTAAGACTCTAATCAGGATGTTAGCACAACTAGCCCTCCTTACTCACGATACAGGACAATCAAAGCACAAGATGATAGGACTCAGCAAGATAATTGATAATTTTGTTAACAGTTGCCAGACAGTTGGCTGGGTCCCGCTGGTCTTACAAGTCAGACAGTAATGACTAGCAGATAAAATAAACAGCAGTGCAAGTCTGCATTTAATCACCCAGGTTCACAAGCACTCTACAGAAATATAGATCAGCCTAGCAAACAGCATGCGGTCTTACAGTCCTAATTAATCAAAGTATCTTCTCATATGCTTCAAGATACATGCATGAACGAAGAATCTCCCTGAATTAGAACCAGTCCCAGGATCATACATTCAAGGACATCCAAGTACTTGCTAAGTTTCTATTTGATCTATAAAGTTCAAAATTCAGTTCTTATGCTGAATCTGCAGGACTCAGCCTGAAACTTGTGGCATTGTTAAAAACTAGATAATAGTCATCAGAGGAGTGCAATAATAAAGAAATCTGCAATAGGAAGCTTCAACCACAGCTTTCAGTTTAGACCTTGATATCATCTTTTTAATCACTCCCCTTTTACAGAAATGGATTTGATTTAATTGAACTCCTAAAAAAAAGTCTCTAATCACACTTCATCAGCATGCAATTATTATTCAAAGGAAACCATATGTACTATTAGGCACTCTTAATTAAAATAATGCATATAATCTGCTTCAGTACCTCACAGTCATTCTCCTTGATGTTCATTATTCTTTTACTTCCATTATTGTAACAATACTTTTTTTTTTCTTATTCTTCCTCATCTATCCCCATTTCATTTATACACTTTTTGAGCATTAATGATCATGGTATCAGGACACTGAGATGCGTTAATATGCTGTCATCTGAGATGCGTTAATATGCCACCATCCTTAAAAACTCATTGCATAGCATGACCTTCAAAACGTGTTAGACCTGACTACGGAGATTTGTAAGAAGAGGATGAGGGAATGCTGTAACAGGAGCCTTAAACTATACTCTCTTTTGCCTGAATTTTATTTGCAATTACGAAGTCTTCTAAGTGGCAATACTGAAAGAAGAAAGTTCGCTAGGCAGCAGTCAATCCTTAGAGAAAGAAGGACAGGATTTGGGGAGAACAAGGGACAATGGATGGAAGAAATTGAATCTAGCAGTTGAAGAGCCTGAAGAAAAGCATCAATGAGGGGTTGAAGCAATGGTTCCTTGAGGAACTTGGAAAATTTGGACAGTCAATTCAGTATTGACTCAACAGAATAAGCATTACCGAACCACAGAATCACAGAATTGTATAGGTTGGAAAAGACTTTTAGGATCAGCGAGTCCAACTGTAAACCTAACACTACCAAGTCTACCACTACACCATGTCCCTAAGCACCTCATCCAAACGTCTTTTAAATACTTCCAGGGATGGTGACTCAACCGCTTCCCTGGGCAGCCTGTTCCAATGCTTGACAACCCTTGCAGTGAAGTAAAATTTCCTAATATCCAGTCTAAACCTCCCCTGGCGCGACTTGAGGCCATTTCCTCTTGTCCTGTCGCTTGTTACTTGGGAGAAGAGACCGACCCCCACCTCGCTACACCCTCCTTTCAGGCAGTTGTAGAGAGCGATAAGGTCTCCCCTCAGCCTCCTTTTCTCCAGGCTAAACAACCCCAGTTCCCTCAGCCGCTCCCCACCAGCCTTGTGCTCCAGACCCTTCCCCAGCTTTGTTGCCCTTCTCTGGACACGCTCCAGCCCCTCAATGTCTCTCTTGTAGTGAGGGGCCCAACACTGAACACTGTATTCGAGGTGCGGCCTCACCAGTGCCGAGGACAGGGGCACAATCACTTCCCTAGTCCTGCTGGCCACACTATTTTTGATATAATCCAGGATGCCATTGGCTTTCTTGGCCACCTGAGCACACTGCTGGCTCATGTTCAGGCAGCTGTCAACCAACACCCCCAGGTCCTTTTCCTCTGGGCAGCTTTCCAGCCACTCTTCCCCAAGCCTGTAGCATTGCATGGGGTTGTTGTGGCTGAAGTGCAGGACCTTGCACTTGGCCTTGTTGAACCTCATACAACTGGCCTTGGCCCATCGATCCAGCCTGTCCAGGTCCCTCTGCAGAGCCTTCCTCCCCTCAGGCAGATCAACACTCCCGCACCACTTGGTGTCACCTGCAAACTTACTGAGGGTGCACTTGATCCCTTTGTCCAGATCATTGATAAAGATATTGAACAGGACTGGCCCCAACACAGAGCCCTGGGGGACACCGCTTGTGACCAGCCGCCAACTGGAGTAAACTCCATTCACCCAAACTCCATTATGAAAAGATTCATGAGAACATTACATATTAAAGTCTCCCTATACTCCCAAACTCAGGAAAGCTAAGATATTTAATGGTTATATAGAGAAAATACTGTTCTTTTCTCTCTTGCCATCTCTTGATGCAAAGGTACCTCAACTTTTTCCACCTAGGTCACCCTAATCAGTGAAGACTGGAGCACTGACAGTTCATTAAACATGACAGACTAGCCCCGAGGGAGACACACTAGTGAACCACAGTGCTGAGGATCCAAGGGAAGCTGAAAATACATAGTTCTGTAGTATATAGCTCAAAGAAAAGACCCATAAACATTAAGAGACACGTTCCACTTCAGGGGAGAATTGGATGGATAATATACTGAGGCTACCCCCAGACACCAGGATACACTGCAGTACCCACAAAGAGGCTCAATGTCCTTGTTAGGCAATTACTTCAATTAGGGTTACATTCTGCTCTTGGATATACTGGCGTGGTAGTACCAAGCCAGAAAGGTATTTAAGCTTCTTACTGGTATCATAATTCAAAGATGCAATTTCTGTTATTTTTTCACAGTACGTTTCAAATTGGAATATCCAATCTTCAATGTGTACTGTGCAAGACACATAAAATAAGAAGTAATCAGTTGACTTACATTAATAATTTGAAATGTAAATCTCAAAAGGAGATCTCGTACCTCCTCCTGTAATTAAATAGTATAACTTAACAAATAAAGGTGGGGAAGATTGGTTATTTTATTTTAAAAAGAAAACATTAATTAAAGATGAATATGTTTGGGACTGAGCAAGCTCCCCTCAGGCTTGGGGAAAATGCCAAGTCTGACAAACTCTTTGAGCCTTAGGGAATCCCAGGTCAGTTTGATGAACCTACTGAAGTATTTTATAATTAGCTGGCATACTCCTGAGGCTACCAATTTACCTGAAAAAGAAACTCCCTCACCTTTCAAACTTGTCCCTGAACAACAATGAATAAAGACCTAACAAATAATGTTTCTCATCATAGAATATTTATATAAACAGAGAGAGAAAACTCAGAAGAATGTCCTGTGCTATAGAATGGCCCTCAAAATGCATAAGGAACCCTAGCAATAAAACTCAAACTATCTGAAGGTAGAATTGAGATTTATTACCACATCTGGGGCTGTAATAATACACCTGTTACTAAGATAGTCAAATTATGATGGCCATTTCATTCCACTGCACCCTATCTTTATGTGGCCTCTGTATTAAAATGGTAAAGGCAGCATGATATAATGGCGACAACAAAGATTAAACAGAGAAGCACATTTTAAAAGCGTATAATCTTACAACACTGCAGGAAATGTTACTACTCGCCCAAACGACAGCAGTTGCTGTTAAGAAAAAAAGATAAAAATCAGTGTTTGCCTACTGCACCATGGAGCTCCAGGTGCATAGAGCACTGCACCACAGTTCCTCCAGGTACTACCTGTTTTAAATATCTTACTATTTATAATTATCATTAGTGTCTAAGCACCAAAAATACATTACATGTCTCAGAAAACAATTCAAAAGACATCTACTCTAAAAGGCTTGTTGCCTATCTTAAGCTTATCTGATAGAATCAAACAAAGAAGCGGGGACACGGCATATGAAAGGCACAGGTTACTTGAGACTATCTGACAAGCCATGTTGCAAGAACCACTCAAAGCTCAGGACTCACCTTGTTGGTAAGCATCATATTTTTGTTAGCTTCTGGTCTTGCTATCGATTCCATAACTTTTGTTTTGGCTTAGCTGAATGCTTATTTGTCTTCAGTTTTAGATTAACTTTCTGGAACAAATGAGTTCATCGTAAGAGGTCTCAGTATGGGCAAACAGACAAGGAGACAAGTTTTGCCTGACAGGTAACAACAAGGATGGAGATCTGATGACTGTACTGAAAGAAGAAGATGAAAGGGACATTGTTGAAGAGACTGGAGAGTGGAAGAGAAGGAGTTTGAAAAAGTAAAAAGATTTAGAAAGCAAAACAAGTTGGAATTTGCTGCACAACATAAACAGGAGCCTAGGGAATTTCTGAAAGAGAAGATGGCAAGATTAAAAGGATAGCTGAGGAAGATCATTTTGGCAACCACACTATAGATGGATTGCAGGGAGAAAAAAGACTTGCAAAGCAGATGTGTCAAGACAAGAAGATTACAATGCAGACAAGTGGTTTGATCATGAGGCCAGGGAGAAAAGGATGGATTTTTAGAAATACCATAGAATAAAAATGTATCAAAGGAAAATACTTAACAGTGTCCTTCAGCATACTGTAATCAGTGTGTACTCAGCATAATTTCCCCATACTATGTAAAATTCCAAATAAACTGTCCCCCAAACTGAAGAAATACTGCAGAATATGGCATTGATATATAGTGAACAAATTAGTGGGAGGGCTGACGATGTCCAAAGTGATATATGCATGCACGTGTGTAAGTGTACTTGCATTCATAGATCAAAAACTCATCTCAAAATTCTTCTGTATGTTCAAATTGAAGACAGATACAGTTACAGATAAAATTAGATTTTCAGACCTAAAAATAAATTAAGACCTTGTAGACTCTAAGAATTTCCTTTTTTCCCCTCTGCAGTAGAAAGGCAATGTATATAAGGCATTTGATGTACTCTGAATGGCTTTAAACTAAATGTAAATAGTCTTCAAAAGAGTTTTGATATCAGAGTGAAATTTCTAGAACATTTTGCACTATGTCTGCATTGTACATCAAAAATACAAAACACATTTTAAAGTTTTTTGTTTGTAGCTTCAGATAAATTAAAAAGCCCTACAGAAACTGTTCTGATCTCTCAGGTATACCATAATGCTGTAACAGCTTTTGACCCCTAATTAACAATATTTTCATCCAAGCCTCGTCCAATAATAAGGATATGGGGCATTTCTGGGGCGAGGAACTGATCAGAAGGCACACTTGATAGTGGATTTAAAAAAAAGAAAAAAAATAGTTTTAATTTATGGACCTAATGAAAAAGACAGACTTTAGAATTCACTCAGTAGCCAAAAGCAGTAGGTAGCAAGTAACAAACTGTAAGTTTTTTAACACCTTTTAAACCCCATTTCATATTATGAACACTGACCTCTTAAAATATTTGAAACAAGAAAAATGGAAATGACGCTGTAAATCTCGTGGTTTCTAGGAGTTGCTATTTGCATACCACTCAGTGGTCACAGTCCACCCGTCGGGAGGGTTGCCCCAAGAGACAGCATGCAGGCATCTCCATGTCTGTCTACTCCCAAATGTTTAAAACTTCCATACTGAGAACAGGAGACGCTAGACACAGTATTAGATTAGACCACTCTCTTATGCTGATTTTGGCAATATTTATTTTACCTCCAGTCCTCCAGCATTCCCCTGCACAAAAACCACATGTCCCTGAGACAGTCTTCAGTCGAGTTTATTGCCTTTACTGCTTATTCTGCTCAAGCAACAACTGACATTTGCAAAAGAGGGGAGATTAGTACCATCTAAGCAGAGGGTTTTATTTGTGCAGAATATTACATTAAAAGAGCCCAGTAGCTATTAGTGATTATTAATCTTCAATTACAGTAATAGCCATATTTAACAAAAAAAGAATAGGCTATGCTGCAAGTCATGAGAAAAGCCTTTTTAATTGTCAGCCCTGCTAGTCTAAAAGACTCTTCGCCCTATTCATTCAGTTATCATTCTGTAGTTTATAATTAAAGTGCTAATGTATATCAGAATTCTTTGATCTCAAAATAAAGGATTCCTTTACCATAGAAATTAAGAACACAGTAGTTACAGGAAATTCAAGTTTTCAAGTAAAAATTAAAAGAAACAACCAAAAGTAAAGTAATGTAATTAAGGGAAAACTATTTTTGTTGAATAAGGGAAGGAAAAAACTTTGTGAGTAGTCATTCTGGATTATGGAACAGTTTACCAAGTAAAGTGGCAAAAGACCTTTCTCTTTGATAGTTAAGTACAATCTAGGAAGAAAGGAAGTAAGTGTACTGTACTGGCAGGAAGGACTAAATGACCTCAAAGTTCTTTATCTTAAGCTAACGAGTAGAGGTAATTCATATGTCCTGGAATCTAACTTCAATTAGCATGAGTTATCATAACGATTCGTAGTATCTCATCCATGATATTTTATTTCCATTCTGATTTCATATTTGAGGGAAAAGGTAGTCAGCAGCACGTTATGTCACAAAGTCCATCTAAATTAATGCAAATAAAAAGAACTATGTGTAGTCATCTACACTAGGTACAAGCATTATCTTAAACACTCAAGGTCAGCAGAGCTGCTAACATATAGTCTCGTCTCTTGTGTCTTACTGTTTAAAGACAGTGTAACTAAAACCTGACTTCAAAAACCAAAGGAAAAAAATTTCCAGAATTAATTTTGGCTTTTAGTCTGCTAAGAATAATTTGCTTTGGTCATTGGAGATATTAACTGGAGTACGTGTTTCCCCACCCCAGATTAGATGACAGGTACTAAAAAAAGTTGGTAACTAAAAGGGATAGAGTCAGCAAGCCAGTAAGCTCCCACACTGCTTATCTGTGAGTACCACCAGTCACTTCTGAAAATGGAACTTAAGCTTTGGAAAAATCTTTCAACAGCAGCTACTGGCTCAAAGACGTGGGTGGACACCAGGCAAACTTATCTCTTAATAAGAGAGAAGAGATAATAAACTTATCTCTTAATAGCTCTTATCTCAGCTCTGATATTGTCATCCCTTCACTCACAATCTGCTTCTCTGGGAAAGTGATCTTATTTATCTCACAGGGGTTAAACAAAAAAGTAAGCAAAGCCTAATTATATACTATTGCTATAAATCTGCATTCAGTTTCAATGAGCTTTGGATTAGGCAGGTCAATACATTGTATAAACAATACAAACATATTACTGTCGCTGTTTAGCAGTGTAAAAGGATGTGTTTTGCATTTTTCTCTTCATTACTTTCTTTGAATTAAAACCACTGAGCCTCACAAAAAAACCAACACAACTCATTCTCAGTGAACTAAAACAGCCAAACTGAGAGAAAGTGAGCAAGAGCTTCTTTCTTAACATTAAAAATGCTTCTATTAAACCCATGTGACTCAAGATCATCTTAAGTATTTCCTACATGACCTCTAAAAGCAAGATTTCTAGTTCTGCTGCCTTTTGAGACACTAAGAAAGCTAAGATTATTGGAACAGACAGTAATTTTAAGGTTATTAGTTTTTCATTCTCAAAGTCACAGTTTAATAATTTTTAAGATCCAACTAGTCGTACAAGAATAGAAGCTTGAAAGTCCACTACAACTATGGAAAATATAGTAAAAATAGTCCAGGAAAGACAGTTATGGATCAGAGGAGACTGCAGAATTTTATCACAGTATATACTTCCCGATGGCTTTGCTTTGTTCTGTTCTTTGGAAAATACAGGCAAACCATACACCCCAAAAATGAAAAGTTTGGGCACGTAGGTCTGTACTAATGAGCTGCTTAGCTTAAGTTCACGTAGTTTGGAAAACCTCAGGCAAAGATTGCAGAGAATAAATGGTCACTATTTTTTTTTTTTCTAATAAAGAAAGATTCCAATAAATTAAAGATGACTCCAAAAGTCAGGCTAGAAAAAATATTTTCTTCTGTCAGTATTAAACTTTGGTTACCTTCTCTCCAAACAGCTTGAATTGCTTCATGCATTTGAATAAAAAAGTTGGTAGAAAGACTTAGCTTAATATCAAGGATGTGCTTTCTATAGTTTCTATGAAAATTTAGGGACTTGTCCAAGCTGAGAATAGAAACTTTAAAAAAGTACTGTCTTCAACTCTTATGACCTTTGGAATTTCACTGTTTTCTTTGCCTTCTCCTGAGAACAAGTGTTAACCTGTAAATCAAATGACTATATTTCTTCCTGTTTACTTTCCAATTTTCATGACTGCTTCCATGTTTCTCCTATGCCTTATATGAGTGACACACAAGACCTACGTTCTGATGGAGGAAAAGCCAATTTCTAGAGTGCTCCTCAGGTTAATACCCTGCCAACAGCCTCTAACAGAAATGCATGAAGTACATGAAAAGGACTATGGGCAGAAATGTCCCAAATAAAAAATAAATGCAAAAGTAAACTTACACCTTAACATCGAAATGAAATTAAAATAATCTCTCATAATAGAGAGATTATTCTGGAGGAGGGATTTCTATGTGTATGTCCCTTTTAAATTGCTGTTTAAAAATTAAGGTGAGACTACTAACTGAATTATATACATAACTGCTGTTAGGTATTTGAGTGTCTGGACCATAACTTGCAAGTAATGCAATGAAGAGAAACACATGATTATGCAAGGTATTATATATTTCAATCCTCTGTTTAAAAGTCATTTACACAACTTTAAGAGATTACATTAGACAATATGAAAGTAGGAAAAAATAAATGGGAATGAGGATACGGAAACTGCTTGTTAGCAGCTTTTTGATTACAAAAGTGTTCTGCTTATAAAGCATCCTTAAGCACAACCAAGGAGCCCTTCATAAGTACTGTCAATGACGATATTTTGCAGTGTCCTAGAAGATTCATAGTCAGTATGAGATGCTGTAGGTAAGCTAATTAAGAAGACACAGAGTACAACCAGGTTGTAATATATGAAGTGCCATGTTGCTGGACTCCTCAAACCTGAATTTAATCTGAAGACTCATCTCAGTCTCCTGTAACAAGTGCACTGATTTCAGTCTAATTCATGTCTAATGGTGAACTGCCTTTTCTAGTTTGTATAGGCTGTGTATCCAGCAAATGATCACTGTCGATGATTACAGACTAATGCCTTATAGCAGCGAGGACTGCGATAGCGTTACTTTGGTCAATTACGTCCTTGCCTTCCAAAAGTACTAAAGCTCTAAGACATTTCACTAAAATCCCTTTTTCTTAAGTACAGTAAAAGGCATGATGATATAAATAGCTTTAATTGAGATACTGGAAAGTCATGACAAATAAAGGGTGTATTTTAAGGCAAAGAGGTGTTGTTTGTTGTTCCTACAACATTCTCAGAAGACCAGCTCTATTTCTGTGATCTACATCAGTGAAGCAATTCAAGCTGAAATCTACAAAACTTGAAGGTTTTTAATGAAATGAAACATATTTCAGCAGCATATGTCACAGGTCTTCTAAGTGATATACTAAGCATGTATACATTCTCCACTGAACAGAAGCAAGTTTTTGATTTCATATGTGCTCATAATTACCTCAAACTTACATGTAAGTCTTAATAGTAACTGAGACAAAGAAAGCACAAGCAGCGAACAGAATCATACCGCTTTCAATATGGTGACACAGTGAAAATCACAGAATATGAAGAAAGACACTATGGGCCTTTAAAAAATGTTTCTTGACAGCTTCTGAAAAATAGCAAAAAACCAAAACTTACCCAACCGTATGCCTACTAGATTTATCAAACAGTATCTTACCGTGTAGCAAAATTATCCCTAAACAAGAACTATGCTACTGGATAAAATATCTCCACAGAAGCAGGACAACTGAATTCTCAATTTAGTGAAAGAACATGGTGAATTTCTTGTTACCATTTCTGCTTCTTTTTGTCCTCTCCAAATGGTAGAACAGTGTAAAAGTACATAGCCTGAACTATAAGTAGAAAAAAAATTTTAAAATTGAATGCACTGAGCAAATCCACACATTTCCATTTTTGTGTTCCTCACCAAGATTCTCACTTCCTTGCTTTGCTTTCTAATCCAATTTTGAAGCACCTCAGTGACTATAAGAATCATTAAGAGCGAAGTCAGAACTTACTCATGGGCAAAATATACAATAATCTTCATAAAAATGCAATAATAAGCAAAAATAATCAAAGCTTCCAGATTTGCTATTACTGCAAATAATATGGGTTTTCACAATGTTTTTGTGTAAACAGTGCATCTGGGACAGCCGATATCTTCAAATAGCCAGCAACCACAGTCTGACTAATAGCATGCTAACCAAAATCAGTAGCTAGTTGTGGTAAAAAAATTGCACATATACTACCCATCACTATACAGAAAGCATCGTATGCCTTTCAGCTTCAGAAATTTATTAAAATAGCTTTTGTGCCATATACTAGCTCACTTAAGTTCAGTGTTTTAGGTCTGGCCATTTGGGGATATTAGGCCTGTGCTCAAGTCTAGAATCTGGCAGTCCGTGCAGCTGCATCAACATAAACCAAAACCAAATGACTGTGTTCAAGTCCTGAGGAGAATGCGCTCCTAGTCTTCAGCTTCACTTTCCCTTAGAGACCTGGGACAGGCAGAGTTACAGAGAGAAATGCCCATAAATAGCATCACTTCACTGCTAGTGAATATATGGGGAAACAACTTTATGCACGCTAATATTTTCTAAGGGCTTGCTATTTTAAAAACTTTGTATATATTTGTAAGTATTGATCTCTTCTGCTTTTAAAAGTCCACCAGGAAAACTTACCAGCAATTTATTGTGCATATAAATGCAAGATGAAAAGTAGATTCTTAACACTATCATATCACCTGTTTCTGGACAGGCTGAATGCATAAGATATTAAATGGGACACACATTTATAGCCCTATAGTTTGGAACTAGAGGTCAGTTCTTAAAAATGTGCCCATGTAGCTACTGTCTTCTGTTACATGATTGCAATGCAACTGTCCAAAGCTTTGTCAGGCTTTGGGTGCTTCTGCCAATGTTAGAACCTGTTTTCTCCAGCAAGCAAGAAAATAATTTCTCTTGTCAGTATATGACTGCTGAGTAAGTCAAAAGTGAAGGCCTTCCAACTCACAGGACACGTCTCTTCCAGTGGTATACTTACGCGGGCTGAAGTAGGTCAGCCAAGTACCTTTTAAAAAGTCCTTCGCTCTCCTGCAATGCTGGCTGGAAAACCAGTGACAGTAGAGCCCAGCAGGAAGCATGAAGAGGAGAAAAAACTGCATGTTCCAGGTATGGGTAGAGTTTTGTTTTTAAAAAAAGATGCTGAATCTCTTCTCTGACAGCTAGTCAATGAGAGACTGATGATATAATAACTCTAACAGTATGATGAGATAAAAGCACTTGCTGTAGATTCAGACATTGACTGTACCCAACTAAGATTTATTTTTGTTTACTTTTGCTTCGCTAAGAAAAGCAAATGGCTCTAGAGTATCCTTGTCCTTCCCCAGCAAATACTGATTAATGAAAAAATGTGCCAGCTAAACAGAAACAAGATTTTAAATGGAATTCTTTCATTAAAAATTAATCTTATCTGTTAACTACATATTGCAATCTGGAAAAAAATAAGCTCTCTGAGGTAGACTATAATCAAATACGTTATAGAGTGGTACTGTCATATTTGATGTAGCTTTCAGCGTCCCATGCTTTGCCAGGAGCACAAGAAGCTGGGAAGAGGCACAGCCAAACTGGCCAAAGGGCTATTCCATACCATATGACGTCATGCTCAGTATAGAAACTGGGGGGAGTTGGCTGGGGGGCAGCAATCGCTGCTTGGGGACGGGCTGGGCACCGGTCAGTGGGTGGTGAGCAGTTGCATCACTTGTTTTTCCTGGGTTTTGTTCCTCCCTCTCTCTCTTTTGTTGTTTTCCTTTTCATTACAATGTATTATTTTTATATATATATTTTTTTTTCTTTTTCCCAATTATTAAACTGTTCTATCTCAACCCATGAGTTTTCTTACTTTTGCTCTTCCAATTCTCTCCCCCATCCCACTGGGGGGGAGGGTGAGCAAGGGGCTGTGTGGTGCTTAGTTGCCAACCAAAGCTAAATCATGACAGTTCATAATCAAGACATAAATACTATCATACTCTTGTTCTCTTCTTTCCTGCCCTGACTGTGTTTTGTGAGTTTGTTTACTTCTAATAGAGAAGAATACAGTAATATTTCTGTATGGAGTTACATCCCTTCAAATCTCTAGACATAAACAGGAGTGATCCAATTTCCAACAGAAAATCAGTGGAGCAAGAGCCTTTCAAAGAAATATAGCAATATTCTTAATGGGTAACTAACAATCATGTCAACACTGCATTGCCAGTTAAATATAATAAGGCATAATGGGAAATTTTGAGAAGAAATTATCATCTATAATTTCTGTTGTTTTTTTTTTTTTTAAAAAAAACATTGAAACATAAAAATCCTTCCAGTGAAGGATGTTTTAAAGTTTTGAAGAAAATGAATTTTTTTTTAATTGATTACTTTAACAAAATCTGCTTAATATTTAATTTACTTAACTTTTTTTCACATTTAGCTATTTTTACATGGGTTTGATTGATATAGCAGTGCTGTTTGGAACAGTAAATGACTTAGTAATTTAGGGTAATGCTCTATTTCAAATGCAGTGATGTAAATGAAGCACTTAGAACATACAGTTTCTAAGACAAGCTGGTTTAGAAAAGCATTTGAATAAATATCCGTAACACACTTTATCTGGAAAAAATTGTTACTTAGAAAATAATTAGGAAAAGTTCCATATGACAAATACTTGTTTCCCCCTGTCCTGTGAGATTTTACTGTGGACAGAGATGTTTTCCTGCAAGAGAAAGGGAATGCAAATGAAAGATTCCCAAATTGATGTGGAAAAAGGAAAAAAAGAGAGGAGACTGAAGTTTTCATTAACTCATATCCTCAACATTGAGCATTCAGCCTCCACATTATGCAAAATATCTATTGAGTTACAAGCAAGTTGTTGTATTTTTGTATTTTTTTGGAAACCATGATACAATGTCATGGTTTGGTACTTCAGCATAAAAAGAAATGTTTCATTCTCTTTGCCTCATTAGGATCTCATGTGAGGCTCCTGTCAGCTGCAAGTTTGTTCAGTTTATCTCAAGAAAAAAGGAAGAGAAAAGCTTAAAATTTTCCTTAGATATGTCAATCAAAAGGATTGCACTGGCTGGGACACCAAGTTCAGAAGAATATCATTCATGTCAGTTAAAGCAGAATCGTTATATGTGGCCCCATTTTCTTCATCACTTTTAGACAAGACGGTATTTATGTAAAGGCCCAACCTCAGCCTGCAATTACACCGAAATCAAACGAAGCTATACAAAGGTGTTAGTCAGTGATTCCAACATGTACTTCTCTTTATGTGCTATTTTCTTAGCTGAGAAGTCCTTTCCTTAGGATCACAGTTTCACAAAAGATAAATAGTATTCAAATTTGAATTGGCCAGGGAGGGCAGGCCTGACATTCAATCTTAAAGCATTTCCTTACTTGGCTGTGTGAAAATTATTAAAATTCCCAAATTCTGGTGATTTATCTCAGGTTCTTCTGCAGGCTATGTTCACTTATATTCAAATTTACTGCTTTCTTTCCATTCATGTAGTAAAGATATACTGTCCTTATACACTTTCTTTCATGTAGCTATGCTTTTATTGTATTTGCAATAGTTGCTAAACTAAACAGCACATTGTATCAGGTCTTTGATTCGAAGAGACATACCTGTTTTAATGTGCTCATATAATTTTACAATCTCTTATTCATTATCATGTTGTCTTTTTTATTACAATATAGATGTTAGAATGGCAACTGTTAATATTTGAGACTGTAGGAATTTTTTTTTTTAATGTCAAAACAAAAGTATTGACCGTTTGAGATCAGAGTGCTGCTCTAGGATCACGGCTCTTTCTTTAAGAAGGCAGCTCACGTGAATGAGCCAAAGAGGAACCCAGCCATTTCAAGGAACTTTTAAATGCTGTGTACTGTGGTTCCAATGAACACGGTGCCACCTTATGCAATGTGACGTATCAGGTGGTAAACTAACTCTATTTCATTTTGCTGCCATTTTAAATAAAAGCTAGTGACAGAGTAGAGATACAAAGTGTGTTTCTCATGAAGAGTCTAGCTCTCTTGTTTTGTAAAAGCTGGTTAATGCTGATGTTTGGATCAAACATATTTCTAGAGCCAATTATTAAACATGTACTGTGCGCTGCTGGGATACCCAGCTTATAAATCACGAAATTTCATAAAGCTGGCTTAAAACTCATTGGCACTCCCTTTCCAGACTTGTGAATAGTCTTAGGGAAATAGCATAGCAGAAGGCATCCACATAAACAAAGTCCTTCTGGTTATAGCCCTCGGCTACCCAAAACAGAAAAGGGAAAAACTTTAAATAGCTGTATTGGGTAATCTCTTCTTTGTATCTGATAAACCAGCTGTAGAAAATAATTAGCTGGCAGTGCCATTCAAGCCAAAATAATACACCTTCGAGCATAGAGCTTTCTGTTACAAACCTGATAATAATTTGTCTTTCATTTACTTATATAATTTATCCAATTAAATAAACTGTGATCATTTAACTATAGCTTGTGGTAAGCAACACAGTTTGCAAAAGATGAATAGCACAACAAAAACACTAGAGTCTGAGTAACTAAATAGCAAACCACTCTACAGTTCAAGTCTGACCAGATTTGTGGTTTGATTTAACTCTGAAACAGGGCTTTCTTAAACATAGAGCATAGGAGCTAATTTTCCTTTAGGTACTGAGCAACACATAAAGCTGCATTATGAAACAAGTTTATTCATGGTAAATAAAGAAAATGGTTACCTAACAAAACTGGGAGATGCAAATCTGCCTTCTCAGAGTTCACTTTTCATTAACTTACCATAAATACTGCCACCACTAAAATGGGAAAACATTTTTAGGAATTTCACTAAAACGTATACTTTCTTAATAGTCAAGTAATACATATCCCTTAGATTTTCAGCAAATATTGTCCAAATGGATTGATTAACCCTAAAGCATATTTACAAACTCTGCAACAGATTTATAAAAACTACAACAGATATGCAAATCTTACCAATAAATCCTAAATAAAGTTTTGATTTAGACATTTTTCCTGTGCACTATACAATACAAGCCATAGCTTTATTTCTAAATCACAATCTTGGGTCTCAGCTGCTAGCATCAAAATTACAAATACAGCCCTTACACATTAACTCTTAATTAGGTTTTATAAATTCCAATCAGAAATTCCGCAGTGAGTTCCTGAAGTCCAGATGTAATAATGAGTTTCATAAAAGGCTTTGTAATTTGTTTCTCATGTCTTCCTTCATAGTTCAGAATAAATCACACTCCAGCCACAAAGCACCCTAGTATTTTTGTAAAGTAGCAATTTGTTATTATTTGTCAAGTTTAGCCATGATGCTTCTACAATTCTACTGAAATAACAACAAACATGGAAAGGACTTCTTAAATTTAAGGCATGTATTTTAAGCAGATCTAAGAATTAACTTGCAGTAGAGTACATAAAGAACTAATCTTCCTCGGGCCAATTTCAACACCCTTTCAGTTCAAATTTTAAAGCCTATCAAAAATTATGCTGTTGCTGAAATAACTGCTTCTATGCTACTCCCTCCATGCACTTCTCACTGTCATCCTTACACAGGCACTAAAGTTTGTATGGCAAATCAGATCTGAGAGCTGAAAACAAAACAAACCCCTAAAGCAGAAGCAACAACAAAACCAAATGATTACTTTTCAGTCAGATCGAACTTAATCCTGCTCACTCTGTGGTAGCATTCAGATTGGTTTAGGGGAAGTGTGAAACTATAATGTCAGCAACATTCAACTGATGGATACTTCTGATGATCTTAATTATTACATTAGTTTCAAAGTCTTTTGAAAATCCAATTTCAATAGCAGGTGCTAAGAACTTGACATTCAGCTCAGAATTTGATGGAATATAGGTGACAGGAAGGGAAGAGTTAGTAAATCAGAAGTGATGTATCAAAGACAGGGGGAAGCAAGCATTTCTTGTTATTTTAAGAATTTTTTACTTTTCCTGAGATACTTCTAAAAATAGGAAAAAAGTTGAACTGAAAACTTAAATTCCAATAGTGTTCTTCCACAGTAAGGTAAATAAATTATATTAAAAACAAGATGCGTAACAGTAAAACTTTTACAGTTACTACATCTTTCTTTTAAGTACTTACATAAATTTTTACTTTAATTATGTTTATACAATTCCTTATATTACATATCATCTTTCTATTAAAAATCTCAGTTGCCAAATCCTCTTGTCATAGAACCAAATCCCAAAATCAAAGGTCATAGTGTGCTGAGCCACAAGCTCTGCTTATACAAGAGAATGTTCTCCATATTTCAAATGAAAATAAAGACGAGAAAAAGAACTTTATCTCTTTTTATGTTGATTTGATCAATTTTGCTTTTTTATGAGACCTAAAACTTCTGTAGCAGAGCATTTACTCCACTGAGCCTAATCAAGTTTTTCAGTTGCATAAAGATAAGTATTTAGTCTTTTGTCTTCAGAGTGCTCCTCTGCTTCCTTTTAAGCTTTGGGGCTGAATTCCCGTCTCAAGCACAGCAATGTCAACATGGCATAGTACTGGATGATTACTGATGGGATACAGAATACAGCTTATAATTTAATTCCCAAATAGGTCTTATATTCACAAAGCAGAACAAAACTACACATTTTATTTTGAAATATAATGAATCATATTTGCAGCTGCTGCCTCTCATTTTGCACCTGAAAATCTGAGAGTGCATCTGCACTTATGGGCTCAAACACTTCGTGAGCAGCTGAAAATCTGACCAATATTTTCTTTATATGCGCACTTCATGTAGACCATTTGCTCTTATACTGGTTGAAGCCAGACTGAACTCCACTGAAGTACACTGAACTAGTACTATAACGGAAATTAGATCTGGGTTCATCTGTATATATCATATTCATTTATCTGACAGAGAGCACTAATCATGAGCACTAATCATGTTTTAAAAAGTGAAATCTGAGTGATTAACACAGGCTGGCACCGTGACAGATGCAACAATGTTATTTAAAATTAGATTCCTCAAAATGATACACGAAGGAAAAAACTTACAGAGGAAATAATAAAAAAAAAATAATAAATTATGCAATCTTCACCTTTGTGTTCTAAAGCTGTTTTTTTAAAAAAATAAGCAATAATCTCCCTAGAATCACAAAGTAGTGCAGCAATAAGCTAATTTGAGCAGAAGCCAGTGAATTTTTGTCTGTTTTTTTGTTGCCTTGGATATTTCATAAAGTTGTGATAAAAAGTCTGCCAATTTGTATACCGTACAACTGTATGTTGAGCTAGAAAGCTGAGCCTTTGCAGATTTGAGTATTATTTAAAAAAAAAAAAAAGTGTTACATTTAAAATATCTTAGAAAAAACACAGAAAAGATCACTGAGTAGAAAACCTTTAGTAGCATACTTTTTTCTCTCAAAGTATTTGTATTTTGTGAAGTGTGTGTGTATGTATACGTAGCTCAATCAAGCCAGTAAAAGCATGATTTTACCAACTAAGTGCTTTAATTAAAAAAAAGAAAAGCACTTAAAAAGTCATTGAGAAAAACAAACCCAGGAATTATATTTTTTATGTCTGTCATGTAAAAAAAAAAAAAAAGAGGGGGGAGAAAAAGTAACAACTGGTAATATCAGTGGTTATTTTTTGGGTGGCATTTTTTTACAAGACGATTGGGCTAGTAATCACTAAAGGAAGGCTATTTCCCTCAGAGTCACTGCCCACATTTTTCCCCTGAGTTCTTTAAGTATCAGAACTTTTGAACACTTCTCCAAGATGAAGTGAAATCTGTAAGATTGCCTCACTCCAAATTAAAGAGGCTGTGCTGATACAGTGCTGTTGATCAGAAAGGGAGCGTGTTTTAGTGTAACAAGATGTCACATTCACTCCAAAAGGATTAAAATCAGTTTGGATTCAAGTATTTACATACTTACTTTAATTACTTGTTTGAAAAAAACATTCAGTTCTGATAATGCTGACTTGTATCATCCTTAATACATGTCAATTTTCATCTTACTTTGATTGCACAGTCCATTTTTTTTTATTGGATGCTCTGAAATTCCAGTGAGCTGTCATGAATTTTGATGGATTCCCCATGCTATTCTCCCTGTCCAGGCAAGTCTGAGATAAATGGCTGGACAGGCTATGATCTTTGGGCAAATTACTCTCCTTGACTACAATATCTATTGATGAATTGTATGCGTAGTCCTTTACATATTTGTCAGTTTCATTACCCAAATAATAAAAACCACACATTCATGGCTCCATCAGAATGAAAGGGGGGTATCATAAGTTATTAAAAAAAGGTAATCACAAAGTTCACATTAAATCTAATCAGAAAAAAACCTAATCATGAAATTCAAAGTAATAGTCTTAACATCATCCACATCAGTCAGATGCAAAAATATTGCTATTTATTTGGCCATTTAAGAATTTGAATTATTTTGTTACAAGAAAGTAAATGTTCTCCTTTCAGAGTTTCATTCTGCTGAAGTCGTAAACACATAAATGTTCATGGACCACATATGATGGTAGTGAAACAGAAATGATTTTATTGCTTACCTGTAATAATTTAAAACAGATTAAGTAGAACTTTACAATTATCTCGGAATATACACATGCATTATCCATGTACACCTACTACTGCTATCTCTAAGCAACTGTCGTGGTTTAACCCCAGCCAGCAGCTAAGCACCACACAGCCGCTCGCTCACTCCCCGCCCCCGGTGGGATGGGGGAGAGAAACAGAAGGGTAAAAGTGAGAAAACTTGTGGGTTGAGATAAAGACAGTTTAATAGGTAAAGCAAAAGCCGTGCACGCAAGCAAAGCAAACCAAGGAATTCATTCACCACTTCCCGTGGGCAGGCAGGTGTTCAGCCATCTCCAGGAAAGCAGGGGTCCATCACGCGTAATGGTTACTTGGGAAGACAAATGCCGTCACTCCCAATGTCCCCCCCTTCTTTCTTCCCCCAGCTTTATATACTGAGCATGACATCATATGGTATGGAATAGCCCTTTGGTCAGTTTGGATCAACTATCCTGGCTGTGCCCCCTCCCAGCTTCTTCTGCACCTGGCAGAGCACGGGAAGCTGAAAAGTCCTTGACCGGTGCAGCAACAACTAAAACATCTCTGTATTATCAACACTGTTTTCAGCACAAATCCAAAACATAGCCCCATGCCAGCCACTATAAAGAAAATTAACTCTAGCTCAGCTGAAACCAGGACAGCACAAAATAAATGGGCTATCCTTTCGTCTACTGAAAAGACAAGAACTCTCTGAGATTCAAGAATTATCACATAACTATAAGAAAACACTACTTTTTCATGAATGATTCTTCAAAGGAAGTATCGTTCAGGACATAAATTTCTTCAAAATAAGGTTAACAATAAAACTTTATCTCTTTTTCTACATAGTCATACTAATTTTAAGATGAGGAAAAGGCTGCAGCATACTAGAATATACTACTCCATTACTCCAGAACAATTTCTATCCTTCTTTCTGTCTATCCTTCTGAAATATTGTTTTCATTTATTGGTGAATGGACTCTTTTCTTAAAACACTTTTAGGTCCAAATGCTGTACCTTGTAATATTAGTTTAAATTTTGAACTAAAATTATTTCAATAGATAATACAGATGCTGTATCTTTGAAAATCAATATCACATGTGCATGGTTGGAATTAGGCTGCAATTTATGAAACTCCTGGCCATTAGTTTTACAAGAAGGTATTAAAATAAAAAATAGCTTCATAGCCAGTATATGATCTCTGCTTATGAAATAGAAATATCATTTCCACTGTAGGAAAGTACGTCTTTTATATTGCTTTGGTTTTATGGTTAGATTGCTACAGATTATACCCAGCCCCTGGCCCAAGGAACCGCTGGCAGATGGGGTGATCACTCCTGTTGGTTGCCTAGATCTCATGCTCATTATGTTAACACATTGAATCTATTCTGTTGGACTCAAATGGAAGTGGAACAGATCATACTTGAACTTGTAAGTTCTGAAGGCAAAACTGACCAGTAGAAGTCCAAGCTTATTTGCCTCTGCCTCTTCTTGCTATCCAAGTGGCAACACTCTTATCTACCACGTGACTCTGGAGGCCAGAAAGCCCTGTTCAGTCATTAAACAGTGACCTTTCTTCAGTAGGAATGCACTCAAGAAGGTGGGGTTTGCTTTCCTAAACTACATGCTTAGACTCAACTCTTTCAATGTGGTTAGCACTTGCTGCCTGGGGCAGAGAATTAACTGCTTTTATAACACAATTGAACTAAGATCTGGTTTCAGGCTCACAGAGGTGAAACAGGGGGACAGACAGTATTCCCTACTCATAATCACTGCTGAACAGAACCTTTCTCTTCTCAAAGGAGCTGAACAGATCATAAAATCAAACTCTCTGATGTTATTCCAAGACAATCTCTTCCCTTGTACATACTGAAATAAGAAGAAACGGTTAGTTTAACCATCCCCACTGCTTCTGATACAGGATCTTCAGTTCTCAGTTCTCTGAAAGACACTTCTACTATCTTATAATTCTAGCTTAAGGGTAATCACGTATTCTTAGTCTAACGTTAATTGGTCTAATCTTAGCTGCTTTAATGCTAGAGTGTCTCAGCAAACTGGCAGTATTTATTTATTGTTATTGACCACACTCTACTAAAACCAGATCAATAAACAAGATGTTCTTCCTTGGATTTGGTAATACCTTTAGCTTATATTCTTTTTTGACTCATGATAATTTTTTTTTAAGTATTCACTAGTTTTGTCTCACAACTTTTATACTTTATGAAATTTCTTCGCATTGTCCAATTGTATTTGAAAAGACAGGCTTTATTGATGCTAATTTTGCTATCCTTCATTTTAGGAGATCTATTAGAAAAGATATAATTGTACTTTTTCAGTTATATCTGATTTAAACACCTGCACATCAACATATTAGGAGACAGAATAAAACAAAACACAGGACAAGAGCAGACTACAGTTTCATAGACTGGAGTATGTTACAAAAACATCTTTACGATTTTTATCACTGAGAGTACATCGGGTTTCTCAAATACAGCTAGAGTTACAAAACAATTCAGAACAAGAATTTCAAATAAAGATTATCTGCCACTGGAACCAGATTTTCACAGCACATCTGCAACGAAGGCATCAAAGTGTAGGGCTTTTGAAACAGGCCCAGTCACTCCTATTAATGCCACATTGACCGTAAAACACAAGTAGAGTATCTCATGGTGCAGCATATCGAAATCTGAAGTTCTGGCTGTTTATTTTGGCTCTTGACCAGTAATTAAGGGCTAACCTCCCAAAAATTTAACAAGTCTTTTTAACAGAAATTCTACACCTAACCTGACAAGTATTTAGAAGGATTTATAGAAGCACCTTTTCCTATATATTCAAGCTTGTATAACCTTTGGATCAGTTTCTTCCCTTCTATGGCTTGAAGAACTCAAATCTGCAACTTCCATTACCCAAAAGCATACTATAGTGTGTCTAGGCTACAGGCCATTCCAGATGCATGTATCATACATCCCTAACAGTGAAGATGCAGCAAAGAATCTGAGTTTCACTGATCCTGGAAACAGAACAACAAAAAAAGAGGAGTGTGTATTTGTATCCTACCGATTAGTGTGATAAGTGGCAGTTCTAACTTCCACAGAGTATAAGGTTTTTACATTAAACAGTGTTGATGTAGAACAAAGGTAATTTTTAGAGGGTCTGTGCTTTGCAGCAGAGTTATAGCTCCACATTCCAAAAAGATTGCTCTAGTAAATAGCCCTTGTTCAGACTCCAATGCTCACGAAAAGAGGACAATTTCTATTCAGACATAAGTTCGTGCTTAATTTTTACTGTTAAGTTCCTGCAGGCATCCCCCAACTCAGAGCCTAATGGGTTGGTTCTTAGGAGCTTTTTTCCAGGACACACATTTCCAGGATACACATTATCCACTGTGTAGACATTCAGTTTTGGTCTTATACTCCCCTCTCTGGATGGCCACAATCCCAAGAAATGCTCAGCACCAAGAGGATGGTTCCAGCAGAGTTCAGCTATCAGTTTGATGCTAAAATAGGTGTCTATATTTAAAGACAAGATTTAAAACACTGTGGATGGGGCTAAGCCTCCTGGGAAAATCTGACATTTTAAAATTCCTTAAGGGAAACCAAATTCTTGAAAATCTGGTTTTGAATTCAGGACTGAGCTCATGAAGGAAATCGGCATCTGTAAAGTTCTGATGTGTTTGTAGTTATGTCACAGAATAAAATAAAGACAAAATATGTCAATAATACATTGTACAACTGTACACCAAAGGAAGTTATAAGTATGGTCTAAAAAATGAAATGAAAAATAAACACAGATCTTCACAGCTGTATTTCCCAGGTATTTCTGCCAGTTGTTTGCAAAACCAATTAATTCATAGTACTTAAGCAGCTATTTCCATCTCTTGTTAAAATGCACTTAAGCAGATACTTAAGTTCCACTGACTTTACCTCATATTCACTCATAAGCAAACTGGATTATGTTAAATTTAAAAAAAAAAAAAAAAAGAGTCATTACTACATCATCGTTAGTAGAAACTTAGTGTTTTAAGAGGCACACTCTGGGGAAAGGATTGTCTGATTTGACATCTTTGTCAAAAGATCTGAAGACAGAAAAGAGCTAATACAGTGAGCTAATACAACAGACAAGATACTTTTAGAGTACCCAGAGGAACTATTCCTCTAGAATGCTAGTGTATTGTTTAAAGAAAAATCCATCTTCCTTGCACAGCCATCAAATTCAGTACAGGTATGCCAAGAATAAAGATTGAATCTTTGTCAGATGAAGTATTTGTTAACCAATAACAAATGCTTACGGTAGTACTGATGCTACAGAATGGATTAATAAAATTATACTCTGATAAATTCAGTAACTAAGTGTGTGAAGTATAGGATAGCAGGAAACAGGTGAAAATTCAAATAACTGCAGGCATATTCCTACCTATTAGAGTAGCAAGCTTCAGATTTGTTTTTTCTGTTGTTGGATTTCAGTGGTTGAATATAAACATATGTGTTGACATTCCTTAAAAAATGCACACATATGTCCAATAATTTGATATCCCTCATAACAAACTTACATTTTCAAAATAAAAGCAATGGAAATAACATAAATTTTCCTGCCACTCAGTACAGAGTCACTGTTGGACAAATTGGAAACAATCATTTGACTTGTGCAATAAATATGCAGTAGCTTCTTTGTACAGCCACGATCATCAACCACCAGAAAAAACACTCCAAAATAAGACATTTGTCATGAACATCTTTGCTGAGAGTCTGTCACCAATGCAGCACTCAGTAACCAGCTAGGTATGCAGTCAAATTACAAATCTCAACATAACCAAAATATAAGGCACTGTAAATGAAGGCACTGCCATAGGCAATGTCACTTCTTTTCAAGCCAAGTACATCCCACTAACACAGGTGCTCACACAGCTTCAGTACATAGCAGAAAACTGCCCAGCTGGTCACAAACAGTAGTTGAAATTCCAGCAAATCCCGAACACGTGCTAAATTCCAACTTCAGAAATCTAGCTTCAACTTTGACATATGCCTCAGCCTTTGTCTAGCGTGTCAGAAAAAACACCAGATTCTCCAAGTTAATGCTGAATTCGGTGAGGAGATGAAGTAGTTGCTCAGTTATTTTAAGTACCATTTTTGACCCATGGTATTTTATTTTCTCATATATAAAATGGGGATTAAACAATGCTTCCTCTCATTCCTACCTTATTTTCTTTTGTTTAGTTAGACTGCTGTAATCTGGAGTAAAAAAAAAGTCTTCCACAAGATGTACAAACACCACCAATCTTGGGTTTCTATCATAAGCTTTAAAATGATACATTATGTATAAACTTTTATGTTTATTCTGTGTTTTCATTGGATCAGATGGAGTTGACATATATTTGCTTACTTCACTTAAATTGCAACTCTAGCTTGAAAAATGATGCAATGATTTTTTCCTTTTTTCTGACAGTTGGCAGACAAATCTTGAGAGCAACTGAGTAAAATTTAGGTCTAAAAGAGGAATTCAGGAACTGTGTGGTTCTAAACAGCAATGTGGTTAAGAAACATTCCCATAGAAGCCAATGCTAACTTTTTTTAAAGAACATACAGTCTTGCTGCAATATCAAAAAGATTTAAGGAATGTAGAATTAATTCTCTCCTGAAAGCCAGAGAGCTGAACAGTTAGGACTGTACACAGACAATCCATGGGAATGGTTTCTACACAAACCATTCTACTAATGCTGGCTATGTTTTCTTGTTCATTCAGCTTCTCTTGTTTATTGGAGCCACAGCTGTCCAGTTATTTTGATATTTTCATAGTTGTCAGAGTTCTCTAAGCTGAAAACATTAAATTCCAGCCACTCAAAAAGAAGCCCAGAAACAATCGTGGAATACTTGAGTCTTGACATCTTTCCACAACTTCCCAAATAAATGGCACAGGAGGAAATGGAGTTAGTTCTGTCCTGTAATGCTTCTTCCATTTTGAAGTAGTTATTAGGAGGAAAGATGTGGAAAATTTCAGGGGGGTAGGGGAATGGGGTTGTTTTTTAATACCTGACTGAACCAAGTGAAGTTGTGTTGGACAGTGCAGCTGGTTCATCAAATTTTTACCAGGGGTTCTGCAACTTCAGCTTATTTTTATTACCTAGTCTTTATCCATCAGAGTTCAAGTACAAAGTGCAAGAGTCCTTGAGGCTACTTGCTTTTAGGAACAAAGAACTACTGAAAAATTCCAAGCATATCTACCCTAACTAGGCTAGAGCAGATAGAGAATATGCTGTCTGGCCAAACACAGTATGACTGTCTGTCAGAACACCTCACGTCTTTAGCAGCAAAGTCACCTCTTTCACATCTAATGTTGAGAAAATCCCCAGACAGCTTTTTTTTCTTTGAATGCTGTTACTTCCCTGTTCACCACAATTCATACAGCATCCCCAAAGTTACTGTGCCAGTTTATATCACCAGATTTACTCTTGTTTTTATTGCTGCTGACAATAGCTACAGAATAAAATATATATTGTTAGAAGGGAGTTTTCAGTAGGTTTGTGTTTATCCTCTGCTTGAACTGGATTATATGTTCTTTCATGCAAGAAGTCTAAAGATATAACAAAAACTCTCACTTGTGCGCTTAAGAGAATATGTGCTAAATCAAACCATTTCTGTGAAATATACCTGTGCTTCTTTGCAGAAAAATTTGAACAAGTTTGTTTTTCTGTGAATTCAGTCAGACTGTCACCACAGACAACGTAGTTCTGCTTTGCACATCTCAAATACCATTAAACCATAAATACCAGTAAGATGTTCAGAACCAGTACATGAGAGGCTGATCAGTAAAGCAAAGCAAGTCATTTAAGTTACGGAGTGACTATCTGGCAATTGGTGCATTACCCTGTACCTATGCTGCTACATCACCTTAGGGCAGGTGAGAGCTGCTGAAACACCATGAATCGCTGCCAGCTGTGGGAGGACAAACAGGAAAATTAAGAGATGCCCCAAGTCATCCTGCAAATTCTCAGGCAGAAAAAACCCACACAGGTGCTTTTATGTGTGACAGAGCATCCAAACGATACTGCAGACTATTCTGATACCTTCAAAACAAGGTAAAACTCCGCATCTAAAAATTCAGTATCAACAGCAGATTGTCTCACATATGGATATCGATCAGGTCGCCCAGCTTGGTTCTCACTTCATACACCGAGAACTGTGCTTCTGTTATGTTAACTTCATTCAGCATCTCTGTCACCTACCCCTGGTCCATATTCCTGTTTTTGTCTGGAGACTTGGATAATTTGTTTTGAGAGTACAAAATCATAACCTAATTTGTCTTTAAAAAGACATGAGAGGTCCGTTGGTCTGTGCAGAACTCATGTCTTTGGAGGTATGATGATGAAGAGACTGAGAAATGATGTGAAAGTCTGGCATACGCGAATGAAGAGAGGCATTTTAAAAATTACATCAAAAAGAATACATCACTGAAGAAAGTTAACTGGAGAAATTACCTGTGAAAATTGACACTCCAAAGTGTCACATTTTCATGATGGAAATCATGGCAGACAGCAAAAATTTCCAGTTAGCATACCACACAGTGATACGGGGGAAGGCTGCCATATATCTGCCTGGACCTTGCAAGGATAAAGGGTTTACTGGGCTTGGCTTGGATATGCAATATACTTGGGTGCATCAGACTTTTGCTTTCTGAATATTTCAGATTCATTCTGCATGCACCATACGAGTACGCTGGCGCATGTGCTGTAACTCTGATTGGGGTAATATTCTCTCTCTGCTGTTTGGAAATCTTAAACAATTCTGCCAAATCCTCTAGTTCTACACAGAGGAAATTTTTAAATGAAAATGGAAGATACATCAATGGAAATTCAGATGTACAGCTGCCTTGATGCAGAGGCCACTGGGATGCCTAAGCACAATGCCACACAGCTTTTTCAAGAACAATCTGATACCAAAAAGGGCATGTTGTAGTGAGGACAACACATGAATGTGAATGTACTCTGCTGAAATAGCTATGCCAGTAATAATACGCTGGTAGAAATGTTTCTGGTAAAACTTTGCAACATAGATGTGCTGTACATGGTTTGTGAGAGTGTTTCCATTTGATATTACTGGGATTGCATCCCTGCCAAAACTACAACAGCTGCTTCAATGAAATGCAAAGAAATTTCAAGCTGGTTGACTATAATGAGATTTTGCTTTGATTTTGAACTCTGGCAGGAAACAGCATTAATACTGTTCTTCACAGTATTATTCCACTGATTCAAAATCTGCGCTCTCAGTCTTTGGGATTGTAAGGGTTTGCCACCTTCATGTTAATTTAGGTATGTTGTATTGTCTTATATTTCCTAAATTTAATATTTCAATAATTTATGGCAATCTCATATATCAGTTATATATACATCCATAGTTACTTTTAGCTTTTGCAGTACAGAAGCATAAAAAAAAGAGCTCATTTGCAGATACCATGCAGGAAGATGAAAATATTTAGCAGACATAGCATGCACCAAACCACAGATTTTGATTTTTAGGGAGATTACAGAGAAAGGAACTACTGAAGTTATGGATATCATTGCACTGCCACGATGAATGGGTATCCCCTATGCTTGTATTAGAGAATTAATGGGACTAGACAATGGGTATAGGGGAATATATATCCCTCCTATGCTTCAAAGGAACAGAACAGTATGATCCTGTTTGAGAATTCCTCAAATCAACATTCCTGTGCTGTACCTTATCTGTGGTCAAAATGTGAATTTCATTTGCCAACAGTCCTGCAGTCCAGTACATTTCATTCCATGTGCTTCAAGAAAAGAATCTGCCTGTCATCTTCTTGGAAGTGTTTATATTTTTTTTAAAAAAGGAAATAGTCTAGTATGTTACACAAAAAACCTCATTTCCCCTAGAAATGGAAACACTCCTCCCTATTGCTGTTTTATTTAACATTTAGAAGTTAATTGCATTACGGTAGTTAGTTCTACTTTATGCAGCTCCATAATTGAAGTGTAGAATAATCAGGATCACTAATAATTTTCTCAAGAGTTATCTGTCAGCACCCATAACTCATCATAAAACCAATTATGTCACTTCTGGCATACCTTTCAACACTTTGGTGCCTGCCAAAGTAAAAATCAATAAAAGATGATTATTATTCCATGGCTGATACTGAGTAAGTGGCTCCAGTGGCACTCCCTGTTGGGGGACTGCCATTAAAGCTTTTAGAACTGCATAATCCCAGTCTTAGTAGGCTACTCTAGTGAGCATACCTTATAACACAAAGGTATTTTCAAACTTGTTAATAACTCCAATTGACTAGTTACCATGAAACACTGTGCTGAATAACACTGAATAACTCAGTGTTATTCAAAACTTATTGAAAAATAGCACATACTTTTCTGAGTATGCATTTGATAACAATGGAGTTTCACCTGACTGCTTCTGGTCTGATGGGAAAATCCATTCTCTGCCACGCAGGCACACATTTCTCCATTTTAATACTTGATATATGTATTATAAAACACACTTGAAATTACAAGGTCTGCAAATCTCACTTACGATACCATTAAATTTTGCACTGCAACATGCTGCTGTAATGAATGTCTTGGTTCTTCACCACTAGGAAGCCTACGTATTTCTCTTTCTTCTCTGAATCTTTCAGATCAGCCTGGGCCTTGCAGCAATCTACCCTAAATCCACCTTTAAAGTGCCAAGATCTAAGATAAATTGATCTGACAAGTGTTCTGACAAATTAGATCTTCTAAGCACTCAGATTACAGATCTCCTTAATAGCTGCATGCTTCTCATTCATTTTACCTGCCACATTTGGCATTCTCCTCCTTTTCAAAGTATTCATGAAATTAAGGTAACTACTGTCTTCAAAGAGCACAAGCCACAATTGGCTGATTATTTGTTCTTACACCGAACCTCATGTAAAAATTTATGTTGAAATTCTTCCACTGTTACTTAGTACCAAGCCATTCAGATAGAAAAAAATTCATTAAAGCCCTGTTTCCCTCAGAGAGATGAAGGGCCTCAAATAGTTTCCTGCCAAAATCAGCATAAGCTTTTCCACCAGCTTCAGTGGCCATACAAGCAAAGCACACTGTTAGCGATATGCAGTGGCAAATGAATTTCATCAAATTGAGTACTAAGCGCACCTCTGCCACCAAGACTGAAAGATACTTATTCTTTGTGTCCTCCTTGACCTGCATCCTACAATATTTGAGCACTGGGCTGAAAAATGGCAGGCTCATTGTTGGAAAATATGAAGTGATGCACACAGGAGAAAACAACCTATGAGCATATACAGGCAATCAGGACATATGAATTAGCTCATATCACTGAAGACAGAAATATTCAAGTCATCATGACTAGTTAATGGATAACAGCAGTGTAAAAGCCCAACAGCATGTTGAAGAATATTGAGGAAGGATTAGAGAAGAAAATATCAGAGAGAATCTCTACATCCACACTGATCCCACATGTTGAATATGGTACATAGTTCTAATTGCCTTAAAGCAAAAGAGATGCCATAGAGCCGCATAAGTACAGAGGTAACGTATGATTAGGCAGGAATGACTTACCTATGAGGACAGCTCAAACTGGTTACTACACCCAGGCACAACACAGTTTAAAAAGGAAAGCAACTGGTATCGAAAAGTAAATGGAGCATGTTTGTTTATTATTTCTCATACTAAAGGCAGAAAAAACCTAGTGAGATAAACAAGTAGCAAGTTTTAAGTGGGGGCGGGGGGGCGGGTGTGTTAAATTGTGGGAAATGTTGCTATGGGATGTTAAGGAAGTCAGAATGCAAATGAATTCAAAAAGGGCATAGATAACTACACATGCAACAGAGCTGGAAATTGGTGTGGAGGTGTGATTATGAGCCTAAGAAATATTGCACTGCCAATTTACAGTGAGTGGGAAAGTATACCAGAGGAAGTATCATGCTATGATTCCCTGATTTTATATATTTATTCCCCAAGAATCTACTACTTGTTACTACCAGTTGTCGACTTTTGTACCAAATGGAATTTTGCCCTTATCTAGCGAGGCTATTCCGACTCTGGAGGCTATGCATCAACCAAGAAGCAACATAAACTTCTGAAATCAATCAGCTTGGATAAATTGGTTTGTCCATATCTAACACTCTTGAATATACAAAAAAAGACCCAAACCAGGTCAAACATTCCTTCACTAAAACCATCAATACACAAGAAATCTGGTAATAGATACTACCTCTTTACATTTGCTTTTTTCAGATATTTCAATTTTTTCTCCAGATATCTCAACTCTGTAACATCTTCACCGCCAGGTCTGAATGAATAAATCACAATTTAGTAAAGTAAATACTCCTTTTACGATAATCACCATCCAGCACCACTATGCCTTCTTGCATTGAATTCAACATTTTCTCCGTTTCCAAACCTCAATTTGATATGATAAAGTAAGTATAGCTTCAAGAAATATATACCAACTGTGTCTCAAAAATACCAATTACTGTGCATGTTCCAATAGATGCAGAGTCATTCAGATCAGGTCTCAGCTGGTTGCTAAAGGAATTGAGACTGTAATTTTAAACACAAAGTCTCTCACATAAACAGCTGTAAAATACATGCTTCTATGTATGGAAAATAGATTTTTTCACTGCTATGAAATTTAATAATTTTTTGCCTTTTTAAGCAGATTTTTATTTGGCCATTAAGATTTACCAAAGGAAACAAAATACAAGGATTATTAATGGCAGCAAAAATTGTTGTTAAAAATGAATTATTTACTGAACATGGATACTACAGTCAAATTAGCAATCACTTAAATAGAAGGAACTAAATTAATATATGAACAGAGCATATTACTTCCTGGGTTTAGGCCTTGGCTTGTACCAGCCCTCTAAAGATCACAAAATCTTTAGTTCAGATATGGCAGAATGCTGCTTACCTTCAGACAACAATAAGCTATCAGCTATGGACCTACAATATTTTGGATTTATTTGCCAAGATTAGTGTCTCCAAAACCTCATAGGTCTTTCCCCAACTTGAACTTCTTACATTTGGAACTTCTATACTCTAATATCATGGAAAACTTGATAAATGACAAAAATTTTCATAGTCTTCAAAGATATTATAGCTGGTTACCAGTGTTTTGTACTACTCTAGTTCTGTAAATAAGGATCTGAATATTTGCTATTTGGATAAATAGTGGTAAAATAACCAGATACGTATCTGAATAAAGCAGGTTGGAATATGGCATTTACATTGTGTGAAAAATGTTAAGATTAATAAAAATATGTTTGGTCTCAAGAATAAAAAGTTACAGTTTCAAATATTTTAATAAACAATTTCTGAGGAAAAAACCCAATGAAAATTATTAAATTTTGAATTTATTATATTTGAATATTTAATTTCTTTTAACACAAAAACCAGTTTTGTGTAAAAAGTTTTTCAAAATTAAAAGTTAAAATTTCTGAAGCAGTTATGATACCTGTTTTACTTGCAATTGCAATGGAGCATGCCCAGTCAGTTGGCATGTACCTGTTCAGGAGCATTAACTTCCAACTGAGGTCTAACTACAAGCTAAGTTCTCAATATGGATTTTTTTTTTGCAAGTATGAGTAATTTAATATAAAGCTAGAGATTTCTAATCTTTTGAAGATATAACATGGCCTCATCTGTTCAGAGTACCACAATGAAAATATGAAGATTTCAGATTAAGAAATAGCGTTAACAATGCTTAGTTAACTAAATAAATTTAGAGCATTTCCTTTAAAACCCATATCCAAGTAATATTTTTACTTTAAAGACTTCAGTAAGAAACTAAGTCTTGGTCACTCAAACTGTAGGTTTTCTGAGGTGTTCAGAGAATTGTATCAGAATTTCTGTAGTCTCATGAATACAACTTGCTTTTGCAACTTAGAAGTCCAAATAAAAAGTGTTTTTCCTTTTACCTTGCTTATAAAAGTCAACAAAACTCTGTTTTCAAAGATACAAGATGAAATGGTATTTCAGGATATATAACATTTCTGTATTTTTATCCACTTCTCTCTTTCACTCAAATAAAAACGTATCTTATTTATTTTTAACTATACTAGCTCAAAGACAACCATCAGGCATATGCAGCAACTGATAAATGCAAAAAAATATTTGTAATAATCCACTTTTTACTAGAAGCAAAAAATGTCGAAGCACCAAGCATCATATATCGTTCATGTGCACAGTATAATACGTAGAATTCTGCTAGCACTCATACATTGACTGTGGATAACTGATCAACAATGGAACAGTGTAGAATAGGCATTGTTTAAAAGATTTGTATCTCCATGTGGCTCGAATTTCCTTTCCTTTAGTAATTATAGATGTTTTCGTTAAAGCTAAACTGACATATGTTTTTTCTTTTCAAAGAAATAAAACTTCATTAAGCTTTTTCCCCCTTAAAGGGCTCACACTGAGAATCTATATGTGTGCAGTATAGAGAGGACATATTTGGAGTTTTGATGATGGAGATAAGAAAAACCACAACCAACAACAAAGCCCCAGCAACCTTCCAGGTTGCCCAAAGCATGGAAACCAGTGTCAGTTTAAAAAAGAAAATTTCTGAAATAAGATGACTCTTCAGAATTCAGCCTACATATGCAGCAGCTTGTCTGCACTAACATGCAGCCACTAGAATCAAATGTAGGGTTGAAAGAAGATCTTACCAAGTAAAAGGTGATATGATGTCACCTCAGGTATGAAGCTGGATAAATGTTACCACACAAAGCCATACTAAGGCCTTATATAAAATACTGCATACATTTCTGGACATTCACCCAAAGAAAATGCTTTCAAACTGGAACAGCTGACAAACACTAGGATAAAGGGAAGGGAAAAGGAAAGCCCATCTTGCAGGATAAGGAAAGACAATGGCTGGCTTAGTTACTCTGAGAAAAAGGTGGAGGGGGGGAGTGGAGGGAACCAAGAGGTAACAACACTGTTATCTAACTATAAAGAAGAGTAAACAATAGATGAAATTTAGAAAACTTTTGCTCTTCAAGCTATTCAGAAACTACTTTAAGATCAATTAAGCTACGCTAAAGATGACAAAATCACCAGCTGAGGATCTTGCTCCACTGCTCCATATATTATTCATCTTTATGAAAGCATCCTGGGCTACAGTCTGAAAAGCAAAATGGAAATATAGTCGTATCCTAATGCAATCTTCATCAAGTTTTATCAAAGAAAATTGTAATGCTCAACGAACCTACTTAAAATAATTTGTAACGATTTAAACAGTATCAAGATGCTTAAAGTCAACTATCTAATAAATATTTTTCTGTTAGTCAACATTATAGAGCAAGTACCAAAATACAGATTATTCAGATTATACATGGCCCATCACACACTAATTAGTAAATCATGAATTAACTATGCAGTAAATAATCACGTACCTACTTCCCTCAGTCTTTGGGAAGAAATTTGGTGAATCTTTTCAGTCCCTTTGGCATCAAGGATGGCTTAAAACCCATCAATTCCATTAAAAGCGCTTCAGAGAAGACACTCATTTTGTGATTGTTCCTTAACTGTCAGACTCTGCCAAGCTTCAAAAGAATGTCTAGGAATATGTGCTTCTTTTTTTAAAAAAAAACCCAAGCAAACAAACAAACAAGAAAACCCCTAAAAGCCCCAAGATCAGTCACTGTCTATTTTGCCAAAGATGCTGATCTGCCTACATGCTAAATCTTTGGGAATTTATTTTTGTTGTTGCCAAAAGAAATGTTTCAAAAGCAGCTGCTTTTCCAAAAGAAGTAGCTCCAAATAAACAAATCTGTTTGTGAGGCATACATAGCTCTGGTTTATAAGAAATCCAATTATAAGAAGTGTGTAAATCCATTAAGGTGGACTCATTTGTAGTCACGACTCTTTGTAGAAATAGGGCTTGCTGAGTGGACAGAGTGAAGAAAGAGTACTTTAGAGCAAGGAGTAATTTTGATTGTATTAATAAAAAACACGGAGGGAGTATTATATTGGAGCGACAAGAGGGGAGTCAGAACACATTAACTTTGTGAGCGTCCCCTCTGTAGAGCACTCTCCAGAATCAGGGGATGGCCACCCCTTCCTCCCATGTGAACATGACTGTGACAGCTCGTAAAACCATCTATCTGTGCATGTGAAGGTGCCCTCAGAGAGCCCTCTTCACTGACAAAATTGACAGCAACAAACTCATTACTTCCTGCCACCTAGTGGGACTCAATGCCCTGCACTCACGCCAATAAGTTTAATGTGAACCATGCAAAATACAACTGAATCACATAAAATTAAGCACGTGCACATAAAAGTGTTTTGATTGCACAAGCTGACTGATATAACAGTAAAGACTATTCCAAAGGTGAATCTCAATGAAAAAAACTCCACAACTTTTAACTACATTCAAAGTATTCACAGGAAAAAATAGATTACCTTTCAGAATTATTAACAAATGCAAATTTGGCCACGTGAAAGAAAGTATGTGTAAATGAGATCTCAATTTCTGTTACCTTTGCAATGGTCTCATGCAGGCTGAAGGAGGGATCCAGCTCTTCAGTTTTTGTCGTATGTACAGGAAAAAGAGCTTCGGAGAGAAAGCTAGAATTCTGTGAGAAAGAAATAAGAAGCCTTTTAGGTTTCCACATTGATTTCCTCCTTCAAATGCTTATTGGATTTTGTTCAGAAATGGCAAAACCCTTCAAATTGTTCTTAAGTTTTGCCGATTATTAGAACTTATTTCACTGATCTAATTAATTGATTCCAAGTCCCTGAAAGGGGCAAAAAACCCTAAGTCTTATGACTTTATTTCTGGAATGGCAGTTGTCTTTGTAATTATGTTTCCCAAAGCAGCTAATAATTTTGCCTAGAGGGAGAAAAAGTATCCACACAGATTTCATCCTGATCTAGGCAGCAATCAGACAGATTTAGTCTTCAGAAGAAAGGTAAACACAATAATCAAAGAATATACTTTTATCTTCTGCAACCATCCTACTTCTGTATACAGTAATGCCATCTACATAATATGGGGGTTTGGTCAATTCCCTAGAATTATATCCTTTATGTTGACCGCTCTTTTTAACACCGGGCAATCTTAACTTATTACTTGTACAAGATGTTCGCCTCTTCTTGTACTGTAAGAAAGCAAGAAGTTAGGTTGCGTATTTGCTGGCACAAGGAAACAACAAACTGATACTCAGGTGCGGACTGAAAAAAAGCAAAACAATGCAAAACAAAACCCCAAGCCTCAAAGGTGCACAGATGCCTAAAACAGGAATTATTTTAAACCCATGTTCCTGAACCTGGTGTAATAACCCAGAAACTAACCTGAAAAGAAAAATCTTTCTCTACATCCCTATAACTGTTGAGACATATATCTTAAAATTATCCTTGCTTTTATGGAGTGCCTCTAGTTTTGCTCCTTAGGCATGACCTGAACTGCCCCTCTCAGAAAAGCCAGGAACCTAGTGCCCATCTAATCCCCACCTGGTATAAAAATAGGTGTAGAGGTGCACCTTGATGGACTGAAATGCTCGATTTGGTAAGCATACTTTGGATACACTCACTGTTCACCAACAGCAATGAGTTCAGTACAAAAGCACAGAAACTATGGCCAAAGTTATTTCAGAGATCAGCAGGAGGATGTGACAGTGCATGCGTATCATGCCATTCTAAAACATACTAGGTATGAGCAGCTCTTTTAAACATACTCTTCAAAGTGAACTATGATGCACAAATAACCAGAGATGCATCCACTGCATTTACCTACGCCCTGAAGAGGAACAAAACTTCACCTCAAGCCTTCTGCCAAACTCTGGTTAGCTCTAGACAACTAAGTTCAGCATCACAGTATTTTGTATCTCCTTTTGGAAGGCCTAAATCTTTCCTTGTCCATGAATCTTATTTTGGGTTTTGATTTTAATTTTGGATGCCAGCACCTAAATATATTATTGTGTTTAGCTAGAAGATCCTAAGGTCCTTTATTGTATTTCGTATTTAGTGTACAATGCACTGTGTGCCACGTAGAATCACATACAGGCTTACCAGAGGGATCGATTGGGGACTGTAGAGGGACTACAAGCCTCTCATTAACATACTTCCTTGTAGCATGTCTTTGCATCTGAGTGCTGGGAAACTAGTCTTGTCCTTTGTTTGACAGCCTGACAGAATCTCTAGGGAAGTATCCAGTTTCAGATTAAGTTAGGCTAGTCCTAGAACTAACATTTCGCATGCATCTTTCAATGCCACTGTTTCTTTTTCTGGAGAGGGACAGTAACAAGAATATAAGAAAACGTACCCATTAAGAAAGGTTAAGCAGAGGAGTGTGACTCATGAAATGAAAGTATTTTGCCAGATTCATAATCGTAACATTTTATATATGCTAGTTCTGGAGCTTTATGTAGGACCCGATAAGAGAGTACCCCAATTCTGAGTGCAATTTTTATGTTCTATGAATTTACGTATAAAATAGTACTAGCAGCAGTAAGAAGCTGACAATATTCCTGGCTCAGAAATGCCTAAATCATCATGAGATTATACTACGATTACATCTCTATGAAAATAATTTTGAAAAATGTCTAGAGTCTTTTCACATTGAATTCCAAATAAAATTCACAGAAGCCCATGGTCTTGCATCTAAGATGAATAATTTTTCTGGTTTAGATTATTTCCCAGACTGTGAGGCAATATTGACAATGTTCTGGAAGCATATCCTTTGCGAATACCAGCTTCCCATATCTACTAGACTAATATTTCTTCAGTTCCCTCCTCTTGATATATACTGATCTTCAATAGGTTCTGTCCTTGTACTCCAAAAAAGACTCATACTCTGTACTCACAAGAAGTGAAGCCCCTTTTTAGGGGCATTAAACCCGGTAACAATGCCCAACTCATTCTTCAACAGCCATAAAGTTACTTGCATTCAGAGATCGCATAGTGGCCAAATAAAGCTTCGGTTAAAAAATATTAAAACTTATCTGCGCTTTAACAGGATTGATTTGTAAGGTTGGCACTCCACTACCTTTTCACTTGCTAAAAACACTCTGTAGGGTTTATTGTTTTAAACATCAGGAAGTGTGCAAATGAGAGAGACAAACAATTTAGATGCTTTGTTCTGGCTTGTACAACCTCTTCTTATGTGACTGAGCTTTGCTCTTTTGCATGCTGGGTTCTAAGCCATACACAGACTGAAGAAAAATAGTACTTTATCTAAAAGAGCTGTTAACTTCAATTCAAACAAAAGAAGTTAAAAAGAAGCAGAGAAAAAAACCCTACCCTCTTCTTCAAAACAAACAATATAAAGTATCTTACTCATGTACCCCTGGGGGATAAAATGATGGTATCTGATATATGCCTGCTGAATTGGAATTATATTTGTACTACACAATGCAGTACATCGCATGGATCCAAGAGCTAGTTCTTAATTGGCCACAGCACTGTTCGCTCTCTTCCCAAACAAGTGTGGGACACAAATGCATTATAATCATATCAGCAATGTGATATGCCAACATGCTCTGCTCAAAACTACTCAATTTAGGCGTAGTTCCATATAGATGCTCAATCCACCTCCTGAGCGAGTACATTCACAGCTAAATTAAGCTTCTTTGAACAGTGTGACATGTCTCATAGACATGGTCAAGAAAACTCCATGAAAGGTGTGTCTCAAAAAGGTCTGTTACATCGCTGGTAAGTTTGCTTGTTAATTTTTTCTACAAATTAATGCCTCCATGATCAATATTCTATCAGTATTTCCATGCATTTCTAGAAGATTATTTCTGGTAGTAAGCTCCCACCACTTTCTTAAAAAAAAATTTTTAAAAAATGTAATTAGCTCCAATTCATACAAATTTTTGTGTTCAGTGACACATCTGTGTGTTGTATAATTTGTCACAGAAGTATCAGAATAATCAACAAAGTCATTCTTCCCCTCAGAAAACTTTTTTTTTTTTAGACCTCAGGGAGAAGATGCATAAAGTCATTTATTATAAAGATAAAATACATACTTTAAGATTAATTAATAACACCTATTCATCTTTGTTTTAAGTTTGTGCACTAGTTTACAGTTTGACTGGGGGAGGTTGAGGAACACTGTCATTCTGCTACGGTGGTGCTAATGCTGTTCATCATCATTCACATAATTGCAATTGATAACTTGAAAAGAATTACATTATTTATATTCATTCTTGAGTACCTTACTGAGAGTCAGTGAAGAGAATGATTACTGAATTAGATTTGCTACACAAGATCAGATTATCGCTCCATCTAGAAAAATACTCTTTTCTGGAATCTAAAACTTGATGGATCAGATGCCTGTAAAGCAGGGAAACACCACTTAACTGGCTTTTATCCTACCCTACTCTAGACACACACCTGCAGAGCATGGGTTAGGATTCTACTCATTGTACACTCAGCTTGCATTCAATGGTGAGAGATACAAACACTGAAAGTATACATTCATACCCATTCTCTAAATTTACGTGCCTTCATGGAGCAGAAGGTCTTGCTCCTCTTACACAACTTAAATAGAAAGAAATACTAGGTCATAAGTGTTTGAATTACACAAGCGAGTGGTGTGACTGAACCCCAAGTCAGCTAGAGCTCCAAGGTGGATCAGTCCTGGTATCTTCCTGGAGGCAAAGACCTGAAAAGCCAAACTTAATTTTTCTTTAAAACTAGGTTTTATGAGAACTGAATCCAGGACAACAGTCTTTATTAAAAAGCAAAAGTACAACAAAATAAAAAACACTTTGTAAATAACTTCTGCCTGTTGTTTCTTTGCACAAGGAGTCATTATCTTTAGGTTCTTCCTCAGCCCAGCAACCCTTCGGTGACTTCCCACTCTGCAACAAACTCAGCACAGCCCCTGCTAGGATCCCCAGGCAAAGAGGGTTTTTTTTCTACCTGTCTTGTGTAGACAAATATGCTCCCTGCTCTTCTCATCAGTCCCTTCTGTATTGAAAGGTTTGGGGGTCTTTTTGATTTTTATTACTGTCCCCCTCTCACACCTCAGAGAGGTGTTGCTCTCTCTTTTGTTTGCCACATCTATGCTCTGGAAAACTCTCCCCGATTAGTATGTTCCTTCTCTGAAAGCCACTGAGCAATCAACCCTTCTTCCAAAGGATTCCAACCTAGTCAAGACCACAGCAGCTGGGCAAGGTAAACAGGTAGCCTTTGCTACTGCCTCAACTGCTGCCTTTTAAAGGAACACAACATAAGTAAGCAACGATCAGCAAAGAAATCAAAACACATTTTGTCATCACAAGAAGCAAGTCATTTTGCTCATGATGGAATCAAGACCCTGCTTGCTAAGATCTTGAAAAGGAGTCATAAAGAATCACTGCTTTAAGCAGGCTTGAGTATTTTTGCACGATTAAGCTTTCTACTCAGAAAACAAAGCCTTTCCTATGGAGTGCACATGAAATAAAATAAATTACTACAATTTTATATATTTGTACACATTTGTAGATAACATTTATTATTCTGTGTGTGTGTGCAGACAGATAATACTTGCAAATAGTTAATCCAAGATTACTATCTGAAATAACTTGCTGACATCCGAAATATGTTGCTCTGCACTTACAAAGGGAAATGTTTACAAAGGGAACAGTTGTTCCTCCCCCCCCCCCCCCCCAAAAAAGACAGCTCCATAAAGAACTACGAGAAAGGCAAACATATTCTGTTTCTCTTGCCTTTTATTATCTTTCAAGCACTATGCTCATCAGAGAAAGCTGCATGAACTTTCCAAGTAACAGAAGCCCACTCTTTATCCCAGGGAGCACATGGCAGAGAGATGAGTCTAGCTGATGTTTCAAGAGTACCTCTCAGCATTTAACAGCAAGAGCAACACTTTCCAACAGCGAGAAACTGAATCAGACTCCCCATTTATTCTTTCAGCAAGCTCACAGTAACAAGAGAGTGGTGGTGGTGTTTTTTTAACAGCATTTTGCTAAGCAAATTTCTAGTAAATAGACACTAAGATAAAGACATGCTAATCCAAAGAGCACTAAACCCAGCTATATTATTCCTTTATGTTTTTCACCCACAGTAGGAGTTACAGCTACAGTTGCTGTCCTTGTACTCTTCCACGCTCACTTCCTAAACAAAATTCATCTGCCTTCACTTCTAGTCAGGCACTGCTATCACCCTCACTTCGTACAATAGGCAGAGTGTTCTACGTATTGTGCAGCTGAATGCTCTCAAGATGATATCAATTTATGGAAAAACTTTTTCAAGGTCAGACCACTGTGAGACACCTTAAAATTCAGGAGGCCCAGCTTCCAGTCATGCCTTTGAAAATTTTCTCCTTGCTGTTTATTGCCTTTTGTAAATTGTTCTTTAGCTATCCAAATGGATTAAGAACGTTTGCTCTTCTGAGATGAAGCTATGTTTTTATCATACAATCACTACAATCTAGAAAGGACCACACCAATAATCCTTGAATTCCCAGTGTAATGATCTGGTTTCTCTACAAGCTCTTCAGAAGAGAAATGAACAAGCATAACATATGCTTGGAAGCGGGCTTCCAAAACCCCCCTTTGTCTCATCTTCCTTTTGGAACGATCAGTTAACCTGATCTTTTCAATACTCATTTAATGAAGCATTCTGTGAAATTAGAAAGACATTGATGTTCCACTTTTCAAATAATGGGTCACTTCTGATTAAACTTCGATTGAACATTCAACTTTCAATCTTAAAACAAATTGCCTCCTCTTCTTTTTAATTTGAACCCAATTTCCTGCTGCCCTTGGGTCTCGTGACAGTAATTAATTGATTTATGAATCGATTACATGGGTATCGAAAATGCAGGGAAAAAACCCTTAAAACCCCAAACCTAGCCTACTCTTGCTTATTTATGATGGACACTTGCAGTAAAATTCACTTCTGATTTACTAGACTTATTTTTCTAACTTATCTTATCCTTCCTCAACTAATTAAGTGAACAGAATGCTTCACCTTCTAAAGGTACTAAATTTGCCATCCCTTGTGTACCGTCTTACAGCATACCTTCAATTTATATGCCAACTTTTAACCAATGCATTTTAAATAATGAATAAAATCCCACAGCACTTCTGGTGATTTAATGTAAAATAGAGTAAATTCTAAGACATACTTTAGAGATCTATTTTGCTGTCATTTAAAAAAAAATAAATAAATCCAATTTTACCAGACACTGTCTTAGAACTGGAAATAGTTCTGTGGTACATACAACAAACAATTTTCTTTACTAGGCCAAGACAATGCTGCATTCACAATAGAGAGTCCTGTTTTCTTGACTATTACTTTAGAAACAGTTAAATTACCAGTTAGGAAACTCAAATTATGTAACTAATAATTCCTTAATATGCTCTCATTCCATACCTGAATAGATTATTCTTGCCTGTTGAATATTTCCCAGCATTTATAAGAAAACATCCCTCTGTCCTTAACCTGGTGAATAATACACAAACACCTCCAGAATGTTTTCTGGTTTTTTTTGTTGGTGGTGGTTTTTTTTTTTTTTTTGAAAAGTAACATGCAGTGGAGGTTTCTCCACTCCGCAATAATGCTCAATCTGGAAAAACACAGTCTTTAGACTACAGTTCTTTAATCAGGTTGACTTCACCTTTGTTAATATTTGTCAGTATTGTCCATATTTGCACCAGCTTTGCCCTTCAGCACTTCACAATATTTGTGCCACCAATTTTGTACTGCACAAAAGTAGAAGACTTTAGGAAGGTACAACAGACAGCAAGCAGCAAGAGCAAAAATCCTTCTGAAATTTGTACAGGTAGGCCAAACAGTATAAACATGCTAATCTAATACTGCTAAAGTCTGCAAAGCAAACACAAAAAAGAAGGATGAAAGCCAAGAGAAAGCTGTTTATTTTCTTCACATAGGCTGAATAATAATGTCTAGTAGAGGAGAATTTAGGGGTATAAAGCCTCTGCTGCATCAGGACTGAGAATATAATCTGTTATCTGTCCACATATATATATGCTGGGTCTGTTCTATGAGCTATTAAACTGCTTCACTCTTTCTGCCTTTTTGTAATACAACAGCGTGAAGAGTAGAATTGCAGCAGCCTGAGGGACACACACAAACATGCAGTGTTTGGTCACTAAAACACAAAGCAAGTAGTCAGTGCTTACCTTCAGAATCAACCTGGGAAACAAGTTTAGTTGGGAGGTTGAATTCACCTGCAGAACACACACGATAAAGCTATGCTAGTGCCCAAAACTATTACCCAGAAATCCAGAGGCTTACAATTGCATGAGGACTTGTCTGCATCTGTATTCAAAACCATTGCCAAAAATTTGTCATAGCATGAAGGAGAAAGCCCCATCAGAAGAGAAGATAAAAAGAGAGCAGTGAGCAGAACAAAAATACCTCTGAAATCTGCACTACAGGCTCTCACTAATTCCTTCTTCCATTTTACCCTAAGTCAAGCAATTGGCATATGGTGTCTTGGCAGCAAATACACAATTATATTCCTTTGTGAAACAGGTGTTTCACCTCAGCTAGGCTAAAAGACCATCTCCTCCATTTTCCTTTTTTCTCCTGGCAGGGTATAAGAGATTGAACCAGAGGTTTGACTGGAAGAAGGATGAAAAAAAGTGTAATGGTAAATGGTATCTCATAGACTAAAATATGGCTTATTATCAGACATCTGGAATACTTTTATTTTGGGAGGGTGCTGCAGACTGAAGCAGATTTTTAAATAAATTTACTGAAAAAGTGGATTATCTAGCATAGAACATACCAAAGCCAAAGTGTGGTTCTCCAATGTGTGGGTTAAACTGAATCAATGGAATAATACCAGGCATTAATGTATGGCATATAGGATTTCTCATTAACAAAGGCCCTTAAAGCTGCAAATATATTGCAGAAGAGAGTGCATGGCTCTCCGTCTCACTAGTAGGCTGACTTTTCCCTTTCCAGCAAATGCTCTTGATATCTAATTAAATATTCCCCCCAAAAATCCACAAAGGATTATAAAGCAATATAATAGTTGGTTTTCACTGGTTATTACTTAAATGAAACTAAAGACATAAAATGGGTATGCTTTTAAATTATTTTTAGAAAGCAAAGCTTTGCAGTTGCCACAGCCTAACGTGTGTCAAAAATCTCATTCTAAGTCAGAATGACGCTATTTTGTGAAAATGGGCATGTCAGAAGGAGTTTCTGACAAGAGGCTTTTCTTCGGTATTTTTACCATTTCAGCTTACTGAAGAAACTTTTAGAAAAGAAACAAAACCAAATCTATTTTCTGTTTTAATGTTCTGGTAAAGATGCACAGTGACCTTGTGATGTCACCAAATGCTGGACAAAATAAGCAAGGCCTGCCAAATCAGACCACAGAACACAGAAGAGGCAGAATTGGAATCACTGCTGCACAATTTATTTTATTATTCAACTCAATTGTAGCCAGAAAAACTGAAGCCAACAGTCATCAGACAGGAAAAGAATATAAGCACTTTTCTCTCATCTCTCTTAATTTAATGGTTTCTTCCTTGCATTAGTAAGTGAATTGAAATAATCACTGTAAAGCTATAAATTCACAGACTGCAGCACAAAGAAAGCAACTTTTAAGATATCAGGATACTTGCATAGCTTTATTCCTCTCGAGAGTTCTCCCTTGACGCTTTTTAAACTGAAGGCAGAATCAGCAGTTTAAGTAGGAGGAAGCAGCCCAAGCCATAAATCTGGAACCTCACAGAGGATCTTCCCAAAGCTTCAGAAGGTTAGAAATAGGAGGCTCAGTTCAGATTCACTACATGTAAGAGAGAACACCTATTCTTGGATGTGTGGTGTGAAGGATGCAAGAACACTTTGTGACATTTTATGATCAATATTATGCGGAAAACATGCAGTGCCAGTAAGATCATCCTAACAACGTCCTGCTATAAGCCATGAATCCCAGTGACAATGTCTTTCATAATCACAAATATTATAAAGCACAATGCTTTTATCTCCTGATCCGATGCTTCTTATTTCCAGTTTTCATTTTTAGTGCTTTAAAAAAACTATTTAGGTTATTATGCTGAATGAAGAAATCTGATTTTATCCACTGGACAGATATTGTGCAGGTGGGAGGCTCACCATTTTGCAGTAAGAATCAGAATTGGCTTTTGCTAAGAACAACAATAACATCTTCAAAGACAATATTTATTTATCAAAAGCCTTATTAAACAGTTCTTTAATGGCCACGATAAGATACATCAAACAATGCAAATTTTATTTGAGAGAACGTATCATTGACTCAAATCACAGCTGTTTGATAGTCCAGTGATCTTGATTTTTTTTTTCAAAGTATTAAAAGACAAAGCTGAGCGTCACACTACTAATATCTGCTGACACAAAACAAGTTCTGATACTTATTCCAGATACTCTGCCAGAAGATTTTTAGTTGGTCTGTTGAATTTAGCCACTCAGGACAACAATGGTGAAATGTTATCTTGAATGTAACATGCCATTTACTTCTCCAGCGAGGACAGATAATTCAGTGCCTTCTATCCTTCGATAATACATGTTTTCAGTAACTAGATGCTTCAGCAGACTATCAAACAGAAGCAATAATTGGTGTCTAAGCAAATTTCTCACGTGTTTTCCCATATCCCATTGACCTTGTTAACTTCCAGGCTGTCTTTCTTCTATTGACTTTCAACAGCCCTCAGTCAACTCCAAGAAAGCGAAGAGCCTATGAGAGAATCTGCAAGGACAGAGTTTACAGCAACAACGTGTATTCGTGCAGTGTGAATGATAAAGCAGCTGTGCATTTTTGTTACTGTACGGCAGGTTTACGAAAATAATTTTCCCCTCCTGGATGCACCATGGAATGTTTGGGACATCAAAGCACTAGGATTTGTGCGACCAGATTCTTTTGGAGCAAAGTAATGTATCCAACTGATGAGGACGTCATCAGTTTCACTAACATCAGTGGAATAACAAAGATGCTCTTCCATGAAATTAAGTAGCTAAATATTCATATTATTCAATAAAACAACTCAAGCAATCAATTGAACATCAAATGTATTTTGTCTTGTAAAACACTGAGTCATTAACCTTAACAAGTTCACATGCTCTCACTACCAAATTCAACTAAATTAGCATCCAAGCGAACAGATGGACTAATATATTAATGTATTACTGGTGAGTACTACACTGAGTAACCCCTGAATGTACTGAGAAATTAAAAAGCACTAATTTATGCTGAAGATGGACAGAAAAGAGAAAACATGTTGGTCAGAAGGAATATAGTATGACCAAACAAAAGCATAGCTATTATAAAGACAGTATAGCCCATGAGTGAGAAAGGCAAGACACAAAAGCAGCCATGGTTTGGACCTACCTTTACAAGTAGTCCCAAGACAATCTACTGGGGACTGTTTGAACTATATTTTGTTACACACTGGCAGTTCATTACTTGTCCACCAACAAAAATGAAACCTCTCTCTTCACCTTGACACATCTAACTCCCATTGCTACACCTTGTTGACCATGAAGTTCTGCTACAAAGTTCATAAAAATCTCCCGGCAGCAATTGCAACAGCACCAAACTCTCCAGAGACAGTTTAGAAAAAGGAAATCCTGGTTCCCAAGCAACCTGCCATTCTGAGGCTGATACACATTTGCTCCTTTGCAAAGAATTGCTGGTATTCTAAGCACACTAGTACTTTGATTCTTTCATATATGCATGAAACATCTCCTGTAACTCCCCATGGGCAGCTACCAGCTGTGTATTTCCTTAAAAAATTTAACATATACCAGGGAGAAAGGGGAGGAGGAGTAAAACGGGGAAGGAGGGGAGCCATGCAGAGCTGTATTTTTAGATGGAAAAGCTACCAAAGTGCAGATCATGACAACAACACACTGCTGTTACGCAAACTCCTTATTAGTCTAGATACAGAAGGGAAAATATGGCTCCTGTTTAGGCTAGGAATCTCCCTGGAATATCAGGGCCAAACAACTGGCACTAATGCTCTTCTAAGGACACTCATGCATATGCCACGGGCCTGGAAGTTCTGTTTTGAGCAGCTAAGGCTGAAGAAAGCACACCGTGTCTTCGTATATGGTCTGCCCTGATCTTTCAAAGAAAATGATGCCATGATGCTTCTAATTGAAGTTCTTGACAAATATACCTGGATCTGATAAATTAATTGGAACTGGGTGACACTTAATCCAGGAGGACATAAATAATAACAGAAGAAAAACAGCATAAAATTTACCAGAAGAGCCTGGTCAGCCGTAGATCATCCAAGTAGTCAGTCAGAAATCTCAAGACAGTAACTCTTTCCTGTCTGGAAAGCGACTGGAGGACATACCGGAAGTAAAGGAGAAAATGATCTGGATATGGAGTAACAGCAAGATTAATGATATGATACAAAATGTTGAGATAACTGCATTAGGAATACAGAGATCTGAAACTTCAGAACATAAAAATTGATTGACTTTAAGCACTGTAACTGTTTGACCAGTGAACTACATTAGTGATACAAAAATGGCTCTCAATAATAGATAACATAGATCAGGCAACTCACATTTGCTTTAGATGTACGCACACAGGTACAAGGCTGTGTTTGTGGAGTTAAATTTCTCACTTTACCCAGAATTTGCTAACAAAACTACACCACAGATTTTGCTGCCTTCCATAATGCCACCTTGATTTTATATATATATAAACATATGCATATAAAAAGAAAGTGTGCATTTATATATATATATATATATATATAAAATCTATATAAATAATCCTTGACAAGAACTTTGCTAAGAGAGAATGTAAGAGGCTATTGGTCAGAAATTTACAGTGACAGTTATCAGAGTTTGCTCACAATACATCCAGCTGCTTCACATTACAATACATGTTACATTCCTAGGTAAGCTGCAGCTCAGACATTGTAGGTAGAAGACAGAGGTTGTGTCTGTCACTGGGGATTATCTGTCCTTCTCAAGTTTGCAAATTGTTTACTGGTCGTTTTCAGCTTTGTTGACATATACAGTCCGTCCTGTATCAGCGACACAGAGACAGAGAACTGTTCTTTCAAAGAAACAGTAGTTTTCAATAAATTCTGGCAGCTAGAGAAATGGTAATAGCTCACTGATAGGCAGAAATTAACTTTATTTTCAATGCTTGTTTTGTGAAATCTAAGAAACAGCGTGCTGGAGGTTATAATGGTAATGGATGTAGCTATTCATGTGGTAACAGAGCCAGTGGCCATCAACTACACTAATGAATTACATACGCTGCGATGAGTGATAAGGCAGTTGCATATTTGAAAATAAAAAATCCTCCAAATACTTCCTACAAGTTCCCCTTAAATTGAACTTCTCACAGAGGCTAACTACTTAGACACTTTCACTGAACTAAAATTAAATAATATAAACATCATGTCAAGGTCATAACTGGAACCAACTCAATACGTCAGTGAATCAATAATGACAGGAAACAGAATCTCCCAGTCAGCAGTGGGACAAAGGCATTTGTGGTAAGGTCCCAATCTGGCTAACTGGATACAGTCCTGATCCTTTACACACGGCCAACACCCAGAACTTCCCCATGCCACCCTGATTTCTATGAATTTGTACGTTCACGTCAAAACTTTACGTTGACACAAAAAAACCCCCAAAATGAAATAGCAGCTGAAGGTCCCTATAACACAGGATTAAAATGCTCCTAATCACTGACACCAGAACCCCACAGCTTACAGACATTCAGTACTGTTCTCACACAGACAGAAATTGGTATAAACACCAGTTTCCCATTAACTTTTAAAAAGAGACAAGCCAGATGCACTGAAGAGCACTCCATACTGCCTAAGCCTTCCCTCTACACTAACACAAGCCTGTGAAAGAGATAAAAGCAGCATGCAACACCGGAGTTATTTTTTGGTAAACTAGACCCTAAGTTCTCTCCATCAAGGACAGCTCCTCTGTTTCTTTTCTCATAACAAAGAAAACTGGAAAGCTTTTGATTTCTTTTGAAAGAAGTGCATGATGTGTCAGCCTAAGCATGTAAATACTGAAATCAAGAAACTGCCGTAAGTTTGCCCAAAGAGTGATAAAAAAGGAAGAAAAGAGGGCAAGACAGGGGGGAAGGGAGGAAGCGGAGGCAGACGGTAAAAACGACTGAGAAGCCACATTCATTGAAGAGTTAAGATTTAGTGGCCTCTGTTTTACACCAGTGTGGGCGAAAATCACTTTTAAGGGCTCTAATGAAAGTTGAAAGTTACCTTCAAAAAGTTATGCATATTTCAACCGAAATAAAAATCATTATGCATTCTCTCTAAAGAGGATACAATCTCAAACTGTCAAAATTCTAAACTCTTCTACATATATTACATACAAATGCCTTCTATAAAGAAACCTCTTTTCATTTTTCTTCTAAATTAGCTTAGTGGTCCATGGTATTACACTATCTTGGTCTAGCCTGTGAATAATGTGACAGGTAATTTTTATACTTCTTGCCTGTACTTAAGTTTGAGTGAAGATACGGAAAACAACTTTTATAGTCTCGGTGTAAAAGTAAATGTTCTGTAAGCCCTGCATACCCAATCTTGGACAGCTACCATAAAATATTTCATACTAAATATGTGTCCATCAATAAATAACAAAAAAAGAGGGTAATGTTTTGGTTTTTTTAAATAATGTGCAGTAACTTGTTTTTTCTCAAAACAAAATGATAATGCTAACATTGATGTAACCTACCACATTATCACAGAAGGGATTTAAGATTCTGTGTTATCAGATAGGCATCATTATGTAATAGGATGTGCTGAGAAGGATGAATAATATGCAGATAACATAGGAAATCATCTAGCTATAATTTGAAAAATTGGATTCCTCATGAAACTGCCGACTGCAATGACACAGAAATGGATAGTAAGAGTCTATTTCCATCTTGAAAAAAAGCTCAAAATACTCCTGTACCAGCTTAAGTTTGCAAGTGATCGGAACGGCTTCAAAATGCTGAACAGTTTAATGTTGTTTGATTTACAATACTGAGGGAACAATCAAATCTCTAACTGAAACCATGGCAAATCCAGATTATATTTTCTCTTGTACCCAAACATTAGGCAGCCACAGCAAGGCTATTTTTCTCAGTCTCTGTGATTTACTTATGTTCCAGTATTTCAGCAACTGTGCTATAAACTGTGCTAAGAAAGACATAATCAAAATGAATTAACTTGCAACTACGGGGTTGGTTCTTTTCTCTTTAGTGAAGAAGTCCACTACTACACTTCCAAATATAGATCTTTTATAGATCTCTCTGTCCCCTTTCATGAAGGAAAAAAGGCAAGTGTGACCATCAGATTAAAATGTTGAATCCAGCAGAGCAAACTACATTTTTAAGGTGCTCCACCAAGAAGAGGGAAAATGATATGGGATGATGCTCATATAAAAAGAAAAAGAAGGCAAAGCTTAAAGAAATAAGGGAGAGAAATAAGAGAAACAGAAGAATGTTAAAAGAGAAGGTATGGATAAACATCTGAAGTTCTAAGTCTCTCTCACAGGTAAAACTATGGCTAGAGACAGGAAACAACACAAAATTTTCCAGACCGCGCTGTTGGTCCTGGTTTTATATTTTTATATAATAAATGCAGTGTAAAAATGAAAGGAAGGATTTATGCCAAACAACTTTCTGGAGAAGGCTGGAGACACCCTTGACGCCCTACTGCAAAAGCTGTGTTATATTTTAAGACATACATGTGGTACATTTTAAGACTTAAAATTAACATTAATCTGTTTTAAGTAAATCAGCAGGGAGTTCTTTGAAAGCGAGCTTACTCAGCAGTGACAACACTATGGAAGACTCACGTGTTCTCTCTCCATATACCCCAAGTACTGACACACATATTCTTGGCATAGAAGAGTCTGTCTTCTCCTTTCCATGTTTGATGAGGCCACTAAAGAAGCAGAATTAGAAAATAGCCCTTAAGTTTGCCTCAGAGTTTCAGTGATTCTGTGGAATCTGCCTCTCCTCCTCCACAAATAAATACCCTATTTGAGCACGTCAGCCTTAAACAACTGGTACCATAAGCACATGGAAGCAGCCCTTTTCAAAATATATCCCGGCACATTTAGCCCTTCTCAGTATATACTGCCTGAAATCACTATCTCTATAACCAACAGCTGTGTAAACAGCTTACATTTCAAATTCCATCTTTTCCATAACAGGTGATGCTTCCATTGCAGCTAAAAAGTAATGGGGCAAAAAAACTCTCAGATCCCCAAGAGATTCATTTTACTCTGCCTCTGTAGCAGAGGTATTCTATACTGCTGAATAAAGCTACAACTCCAGTATTAGCTCACTGTGACGATTTTTATATTCCAAAGAACTTTTTGAAAAGTTCATAGATAAAATTCCAAAACTGTACTAAAAGTTGAAACTTTCACACATTTTAATAAAATGATTACCACTTGAATACCTTGCTCTTTTAGAATCCTTCTCATGTTTATGCTTCAAGCCTTGCATCAAGAGGCTTGTTCCATTACCCATATGTGCAAGAAAGATAGTAAGGAAAGACAAAAGCTAACCTGGGAAAAGAACCTAAACTTTTCAAGTGCAGTGGTTTGACCAGAAATACAAACTGTTTCTCAGAAACATGGCTTTGATTATGAAAGGTGCTTTACAGATTTGGATTAAATGTGCCTCATAGTACCCCTGCTAAACCCTGTTCTAGAGCAACAGAGAAATGTAAGGGGTTTTTTTTAATAAGTTATAAAGTAAGTTTGTTTTGGTTCTCTGAACATGAAATAATTTCCAGTTGAATTTCAGAGGTATTAAACACTCACAAATTCAATTGTCATTACTTAGAATTGTGGCAACTCAGCATATTTAATGGCTGAAACACCTCAGCATGGTCAGCTAGAACACGTGCCAAAGAAAATTTTGAAGGATTTTAGCTTCAAGTGACTTTGATTATAAAGAAACAAACCTAGGAATCTGAGCAACAAGTTCTCTGCCTTCATACAGGCTTTCCACCCACTGCCTCAAAACCACATCGATTGTATCCACTTTCTGAAATAAATCATTCTATCGTCGCAAAACAACTTCCCAAATTGTGTTAAACAGGATAACGCAGAGTATTCTGGATTCATGCATCTTTTCCATTCATGTCTCCAGTTATAGGAAATTTCATGTTAGTTAACAAGTAGAGCATTCACTGTGACTAAAACCACTTTCTGTTAACACAGCCACAGATTTGAATAATGAACCTTTTATTGCTGTAAAGGTTAAATTTCAGTAATTTTTAAACACTTTTTTGAATTTTGTAGAGGTCATTCACAAGAGTAGAGTTGAGTCTACAGTGAACGTTACTTCATATGGAAGAACACAGTCATCACAACTGAAATGAACCATTTAATACTAGAATGTCCATTAACGTGCAAATTTAAAAAGACGCCAAAAAGCAACAGAGAAGGATAAAAAAAAATTAGTAAGGGAAGAGAAACAGGGTAAGCTATTAAGTTATAAAGCAGTATTTTCTATTACACAGACACACAATCGATGTATATCCATTCAGAAAGAAGAACAATGAAGAATTCAAACAGAAACTGAATGCATGCTCTGCAGATCATACACCACCATATCCAGTGTTCTCAGAGTTATTCCTAATTTACAATCAAGTAACCAAGAGCTGAGTTTCAGTCATGTTGTTTACAAACAAAAACACCACAGGTGAAGAATTTACGTCTAAGACACTAAGCAGAATCATGATGAACAGTGATGTATCCAAAACCATATTTTTGTCTGTTATATGTATGTATTTTCTATCATTATGGAGGATATATATGTATTATACTTGGTATACCATTTATTTGTTTGAAAATACATTGTCATATAAACATGACTAATATTTTCAAGGGCACAGAAACGGTCCACACATGAAAAAAAAACCCACAGAATTTTCTCACTTGCTCCAATTTATTATTCCTGATGTACCAATAATCATACGATCGAATAATTCCATTGATATCTAGCTCTTATTGCAGTACAGAGAGTAACAAAGACAAGTCTGTGATCTAAGACCTCTTTTACTTTACGCTCCTCTTTCTTGTTGATGTAAAGCTAAGTGAAGATGTTTCTAATACTATTCTCCACTGAGGTGAGGACTAATAGACTTATAATAATGGGCTTTCAGCAGTACAGAAACTCAGATTTGAAATCAACATTAGTTCTCTGTCTGGAGGCTCTATACAGTCACTTGGATGTAAATTAATCATATAACTTGAATAGCATGACTCCTCCTCAAAGTAGGAGAATCTGCAGCATTAGGAAAAGTTGATCAGCCTTTCTCCTAATACATTACAAATCAGAACATGACCCTTACGTGGAGGTAAAGCCAGTGCACCAGACGTTAGGAGGAGAAGAAGGCTTTCTTCAGCAACTGCAAGAGAATCCTTGGAAATTGGGTTAATATTATGTTTTTTTCCACTTGAGAAATTCTTCCAAGTTTACTTCTCACTTGCAGACTAAAATGCTGCATATTTTCTGTTAGTAAATAAATGAGCTGCATTTCACTCAGTGCATTTTTATACTAGTGGCTGAATACTTAGAATGCACTTTACGAGCTCACAGATCTGACCACAGGCATTTGCCATGCAGATTTAACCTCCCTGAGGCTGTGGTTCGCTGTATTAGGTAATTTCAAGCAAGACAGTTTTACTTACTCTTCTGGTCTGAATGTTTCCTCTTACAACTTTTATTTCCTCTTATTTACTCCTCAGGTTCCTGCCAATGAAAAGCTTTTACAACCTTCTCTCTGAGGACTGGCATTATACTTACTGTGTAAGAAATGCATTTCTAAAGCTGACCTGTAACTGTTGCTCTGTAGGCAGACTACAAGGCACAGGTCTTGGGCTTTTTTACTCTAAAACAGGTTTTTTTTGAGCCTGGAATAGCATCAGTTTTATGTGACACTGCATGCTGTCTGACAGGTGGATAAAATAAACAACTAATGTATATTCCAAAAGAAGAGAATTTCCTGAGTAGGTCACAGCAGTGAAAGAGACAGCAGAGGAAACCAACCTGGTAAAATGATAGTCTACAAAAGCACATCAAAACATCCCATTTCAGAAACCTGTTTTCCCAAATCCAATTCCTGTTTTGCAATGGAGCTGACAAAGCTGAGGCATAGTTTAAAAAGCTGAATGGCTTGGAAACAAACAAGCAAAAATCCCTCCCTGCAACTCAACAGATTATTTTCAGTCACTAACCTGCATAAGATAAATTCCTACAATGTTTATTAATAAGGTTGTAAACACAGAATAATTTCTGTCTGCCTTATAATAGTACTATCCCTGTTTGATACAATAAACAGAATCCCCAATAAACAATTGCAATAAACAGTAAACAATAAACAGATTGTTTGTCTGGTAGAATATAGAAACTAGGAGAGACAATAAGCCTATTTTTTGAAGGACTGTTAATCAGTACAACAAATAACAAAAATATAGCAAAGAATCCAAATTTAATCATTCTCTGTAACTTCACTTTTAGGAAAAAAATCCATCCTCTTGCTACAGAAATTTACACATTTTGCTAAGCAGATTTATTTCTCACATGAAATAGATCTCACGGGGTCAAGATCTCCTATGGTCTGAGAGGTACAGTACATCAAGACTGTAGATTACACTCATCACAAGTTTATTTCTAGGAAATGATTTTGCAAGAAGGACAAGAGCTGAGTTTTCAACAGAGAATCAGATTTGCTGTGTCATATTTAAGGAAATATGAAAATATTTTCTTTTATGATTTTAATTACATTGCCAAGTCATTTCCAGCATTGTGCTGAGACAAAAATGCACATCTGCAACATTAACTGAACACGAAGAATAACTTCGGTAGGATTGAAATAGACAATAGCCAAGGGAACCTTCAGTGTTCATATTGTAAATGTTGCCGGGAAATACTTATTATTTTGATATACTGAAGTTTGCAGATTCTTTCTCATGCTCTATAGATCCTGTATACACAGATCTGGAATGAAAACTATACGGAATAGCTGCTAAGTGACAACTGAAATTTGCACTGGACCACAAGCCTGTCATAAACATTGCACTCGTAGATCTTCTGCCTTCACATTTTCCTTACAGCCTTTGCCTTGTGTTTAATCCGAAATAGAATATTTTGCCTAATAGGTGTAGCGACGTTTAGAAAGAGAAGTCTTCTTATTTATATAAATTCGTGACTTAATCTATTTTAATTTACACAGCAACATCACAACAATGCTCCAATATTTGGCATATTTCTGTTTTGTTTTGCATTTGTGAATTAGAAGGATATTAGCATGCAGTGCCAGGAAGCATTCCGGTTCAACTCAGCTTCGGCTTTGTTCTTGAACTTGGAAAGATGTGCACATACGTAGATAAGCACAGTGCAAGAAGATAAATGAGGGGAATATGAAGTCAATGCATTGTTACATTTACAAGAAAACACACACCTTTTCTCATGACCACTGTATCTTGGAATAACTAGTGCCAGGCTTCCTGATCCTCAGCTGACCAACTGAGGGTAAGTTTGAGCTGTCCAGGTGCAAATATAACCTACAGTAGTGAAGGCTGAGGAAGGACAAACTTTCCTGACAGTTTATCTGTGTCCAATTCCAACCTGGTCTCCAAAAAGGATAACAAGCCTCTTCCTTCCACTTACCTTGCAGAGGACAACGGACTGCAAAAGAACATGGTGTTTTCAAGACTCCAATCAAGCATATAGATCTTTACAACCAACATATATACTAGAGTCATATTTTGCCCACTGTATGAAAATAGATATAAAATTCATTTTGAAGGCTGTCTCATCCTACTGTGCAGGAAAAAAAATACACATCAAAACTCATTTCCTCTATGTTGAAAGCAGTCTGAAAAGTTGGGTTAGATAATATGTAACCTATAATACTATCAGCAATATTAACATTTTTAACATAATGTCCTCCAATTTTTTTTTTCTTTTCATTTGTTCTAAACATTTATCTGTTTGTTTGAATGCCATACCTCTATAAAATCAGTCACTTTTAAGCTCTGTGGTAATCCTCTGAACATCTGAAAAAATGCACTTACAGGAGATAACTTTCCACTACAACACGCTTGTCACGTAAGGATATAACCCGAGAAAATCTAATTCTATCTTTCTGCTATTTTCAGTTTGTCCATTTTTATTTGTAACTACCTCTGATGTTTTGATGTCCTCATAAGAAAACTGCGTGGCAGGTACTCCAAGATGGTTGATGAAATAATCTGAATCTCCTTGTATCTGCACAGAACTCACATTAGATCCTGGACATTTAGTCTTTTCCACACAGTTGAAGCTCTGGCTCTGAAAAACAAAAACAAATCAAAATTCTACTTACTTATTTACAACCAGACTCTTAACAAGTCATATCAATATCTCATTTACACAGCATTCTTTGGGTTGAAGCATTTTAAAAACAGGCTGGAACTTACACTGGTATTAGCTGATTCATACTTAGTAGTGAGTGAGTCTACAAACCTTTCACCCCCAATTGATACATACTGCAGTCTTTGGGATCGGACATAGAAGAGTGTGCTGCAACATGGCTGAGTCTTTCAAAGGACAATGAAAGTCATAGATAATTGAAATGGTAGGAGGGTGTTGTGGTTTAGCCCATTGGCAGCCAAGCACCACACAGCTGCTTGCTCACCCTCCCCCTCCAGTGGGATGGGGAAGAGAATCTGAAGAGCAAAAGTAAGAAAACTCGTAGGTTGAAATAAGAACAGTTTAATAATTGAAATAAAATAAAATAATAATAATAATAGCAATAATTTGTAATGAAAAGGAAAACAATGAGAGGGGGGGGGGGGGGGAACAAAACCCAAGGAAAAAAACAATTGATGCAACCGCTCACCACCCACTGACTGATGACCAGCCCATCCCCGAGCAGTGAACCCCGTGCCCCCGCCAACTCCCCCCAGTTTCTATACTGAGCATGACGTCATATGGTATGGAATAGCCCTTTGGCCAGTTTGGCTGTGCCACCTCCCAGCTTCTTGTGCACCTGGCAAAGCATGGGACGCTGAAAAGTCCTAGACTGGTGTAAGCTCTATTTAGCAACTAAAACATCAGTGGGTTATCAACATTATTCTCATACTAAATCCAAAACACAGCACTATACCAGCTACTAGAAAGAAAACTAACTCTATCTCAGCTGAAACCAGGACAGAGACGCAAGAGAAGAAGCCTTTGGTAGGCATATGAAATGTCCCATACTGGGAAGATTAGAGGTCATCATGGTATCTTTTCGAAGCATGTTCTGAGATCTTTAATGGCTACTAAGGAATCAATTCTTTATTCAGTTAATAGCATGCTCTCTAACAGCAAAAAGCTGAATCAGATAATCATATTCAAGATATCTATGGTCTATGAAATGCTGGCAATGTAAAGAATTTGCTGCAATTGCAGAGTAGGGGTTAAGAGAAAAAAATTAAAAGGCTAAAGATATGTAAATACACATTTTCTGGGTAAATTGCTTAAAACAATTCTAGTCAGTGACTTGTTTGTATTTCTTTCACATTAGTATTTAATGGTGAAATCTTATCAACAGAATTGCACTAAATATAAGACGAAAACTGGAAAAGAAGCCCAAGACTGAGTGCCACATACTAGTGTAGCTTTCAAATACATTAGGTAATTAACAGTAGGCACAAAGGCTTTCAACATCCATTATAGCAAATAAACTACTTAGGTTTCTTTTTAAGAATGTTAAGAAGTTGAAGTACTAGAGATTATTTACATTTAGCTAACAGTTTATATAGTATAACATAGCTTCCTCAGACCTACCCATTAAATTACTAGTTTGCTACAAGAACAGTGTAAAGATTACTTCTCTTTTAACATTAAAATACACCAGATTCCATATATTAAAGTTCCTGAGGTTAGCAGGAAAATGTTTTAAGAGTTAGAAAGAGACAAATCTTGGTACTTTTCCATTTTTAAATTAGCATAATTATTGCTTCACAGTTTCACTTCAGTGCTATGAAGAATGCAATTGCATATTACCCAGTATAAATAAAAGCCGCAGATTCTCACAGAAAACTATTTTAAAATACCTTCAAGAAATAGCTTCCATTTCATAAGTATTTTTGAAAGGTGGCTATATCACACTCTTTTTTTGTTAAACGTTTCTGCTCCCGCCATTCTTACATATATTCACAGTTGTGCAAGGTCCGTCTAAAAAGACTGAGAGTTACAGTCAAAATAGAAACAAAAGATCACTTCTGTATGTGCAGTCCACCTCCAGTAAATACTATCCCCTTTAAAGATATCCATGGAGCAACATGATTCACAGCAGCCAAAATTCTGGCTCTCCATGGCATAGTAAGAGAAAAGAATAATAAAAATTAAACATTAACGTAGCATTAATCTTAGGTGTCATTTGTAAGTCATAGTTGTTAAAATATTGCAGACAAAAGTTTAAATCAGGGCTTTTGGGGGATTTTTTAGATTTAGATTAAGAGATTTCTTTTAAGTTTTTAACCCTTAAGGCATCTCTTTAATTATGTTTGTTCCTGTGTTTCACTCCCCCTTTACATCATACTTGAGAAGGTTTCAATCACATTGAGAAGACATTTAACAACATCACAGTGTGGCTGTTCAAAGACATACAAATCCACCTGCTATTTAAACAGCCTCAGTAAAGTCAATAACCTTGTTTTTTAAAACCCGAAGCTACAACAGAAACAGCAGAAGCCCAAACTATATATTCATTTCAGAAGGTGTTTTTAAATAACCACATTTTATTGTCTACAAACTTTCCCAGTCAAAACCACTGTACAGCACACATCCACACATAAAAGAATGTTTATAATTTTATGCATATACATGCACACAAGATCCATCCTTAAGTGATTGCTCCTTAGACTCTCTCTTCACTTCCTCATACTGCCCAACACATTTGGTCAAGTTTCATAAATGATGAGTAGTCTGTTCTTCCAAAAGTTTACTGAATGATGTGAAATATAGCTTTCGGATTCAATAGGAAAACCTCTGAAATAAGCAAAAAACCCCCAGAGTTACCTCCCAAAGAAAATCACAAAGTTAAATGACCAAGTTAATCCCATTAAAACTGTTGGGCAAAACAATTTAGTATCAGAAAAGTCAAACAGCTGAAGAGTCAATGATCCATAAGCAAGCCATATACTAAACGGAAGGATCTTGTCACTCTAAAAAGACCTAATCCTAGCTCTCAGTAAACACAATGGCAGCAAAGCTCTTCAAGGCTAATGCTACTTGCATCTACTCAGGTTAAGGATTTACGTAACTATCGTGACTATCCAGAATTAATTTTCAAGAAGTAATCAATAGAAGGGATATCTTGAAACGTGGTAAGGACCATCAAAATCTTAATATATACCTCACAGAGGTAAGGAAATGGAGCAGGGAAAAGAATGGACATTTCTTTCCTTGTAAACCTAAATCTTTATACCTTTCACTCTACTTAGCAAACATTAACCTTTCATCACCTCCTACGTATTCGTATCTAGAATCTGTTACGAGATTTTCAGAAAAGGAATACTATAAACTGCTGACTGGAGGTACAAGTGTGGACTTGGAATTTATACCTGGAATTCCCAATTGGGGAGGGGTAATAGAGGGTAATAGAAAAGGAAAACAAGGTTTCATGCAATGAATAACATTTCACACAGCAAAAAATGCCAGAAATTTTTAATCTAATATGTGAGAAATCAACTGGTGCAACTGTACAAATGAAGTTCTAAGGCATTTTCCATTACTGTCATCTCACTTATACCCCCAAATTGTTGGTTAAGTATCAAGAACATTAGAAAGCTGGATCATTACTGTCATCTACTAAGCAGATTAGGTTTCACAAAAAAGCAGTCAACATTATAGATACTGCAGGGCGAGCTAATTGAGTATTTTGATATTGTTCCCCTTTCTGTATTGCTTCTAAGAGGTGAAAATGATGGTAGAGTCAGGTAATTCTGAATATACACCAACCCCCATTTCTGCTAGCATACCAGGAACCGAAAAAAGAGACTCCTTCCTTTTTCAGAAACCCAAGCCTGACTTTTAGCCAGCATTCTACCCCTCAGAAAACACTTTACTACATTCCATTTTAACTATTCAAAAAGAATCTGTTACTTTTTTCCTCACTATAGCAACAATGAAATATTTTTTATGTATGAAAATTTACATATGAAACATTTACAGATTCAGTTAAGAGTACAATGAGATACGGTATGTTTTGGTTTTTACATCACCATCCTTCATGGTGATGGTGAAATGGATTTATATTTTTATGACAGCAATGTTCAATTCAATCATGCTAGCATCTTAAGAGTTTAACTGCTTTGTTCAGCTTTCACCGTTCTGACACACAAGTCCCTGATAATGAGTAGTTAAAAAATAAAAATTTAACACTGCACTAATACGGGAGAATACTTTATGTGCAAGATACTGTTCTCTTCCAATTTATTTTTATTGTTACGCAGACTCTGCATCAGCATTCTTCAAGTCTTTGGCAATGACTGCAAACTTCAAGTAGTGTGTTTTGCATTCATTAAACAAATGAAATGTTTCCCAAAATTAATGGACTTTAAGATAAAGAATAATAATGGTCTACAATTAATAAAGCTTTCCCATCAATGAAGTGTTGTTAAACTAAGAGGCAAGCTTTTAACTTAGTCAATGCTAGAACAAAAGCCCACCATACAGCATGCCACATATTTCATATACGATAACAAATCAAAGCAAATAAGCTGTTGAAGGAATCAGCAAAGCAAGCCTCTTCCTCTCTCCACCCGTCTTACAGTTATAAGAAAAGAAACTGAGGAACATTTTCCTAGAGTAAGATGCAAAAATGAGATAGTCTTATTGTGCAGAAGAATGATGGCAGGCATGGGAATGATGGGAGATGGGATGGGAGTAATTCGGTGGTGGGACTTTTTAGGCTGTCTGCTTGCCTAAATGCAGGTGTCTAATGCCATTTTAGATGATGCAAGGCATTCACACAGACTTAAAGCAAGACACAGGAAAGCTGTATCTTACTGGATCAGCATCTGTAGAAAGGAAGTATATCAAACCTCAAATGGGATTAAACTTTTTTGTTTATATGACTGAATGGAGTTCCTTTATTTATACAGATTTGCTTGTCAATGTCCAGGCAGCTCCACCTTGTATTTCTTATTATTGTTTTGCAGGTAAAAGTAACATCAATTAAGTCTAATATCAACTGCATCTATAGCATTGAACCCAGCAGCTAGACACATAACTGAAGCCTTACCTACAAATACCTGTTTATAGGACTATTATCCACAAATACTGGCTACATTAGTAGTTGCTGCTTTCATTTCCTTCCCTCCTCATCCTTACCTAGAAGAACCATCCTAAATCTCTGTTCGATCTTTCCGTACTGAAGACACTACTGTTTCTGACAAAGAAATTAACTTCAAAGTCCACGTAGTTAATCAACTGGAAATATTGTTCTTGTATCATGTGAAACACTCTCCTACCAAAACGTACAACCTCTGTCTCAAGTTTCTTTCAATATGCGCCAGTCAGGGAAACCAGGAAAAGATCATCTCCCAGAATCGTAGTTGCAATTAATGATAAGCAGGACAGCTTCCATGCTTGGCAGCAGAATGCCTGATCCTTGCTGCAAGCCAAGTAGGCATGAATGCAGAACAGAGATGAAAGACTGCCTGTGAAAAAAATTACTGCTGCTGGGAAATGAAGGTCACTCCTAAGAAAAAACCTACTGGGGGATGTGGGCCACAAAATTGACTGGGGTGGGGGTGAAGATTACACCAATGCCAATATCCAGAAACACAAGATTTAAAGTTCTTTGGCATTTTAAAGTTCTTCAATGCCAAATAATTTGTCAATCATCATGTAATAGCAACTGTGTATCACTTTGGCATTCTGCTTTCCCTTTAATTATTTTTTACCCACCAACTCTTCTGCTATTCTTATATGTTTAAATCTAAAGTGGTGTCATTTACAAAAAAACCCTCTTTGTAACATGACAAATTTGATTAATTTTAATTCTAATAATCCACAGAATCTTTCCTTTAATATATATGCAACAACAATTTGTGAGCTCCCAGTTTGGGAAAAAAGTTTAATTGCTATGCATTACTTCATCAGTTGCGGTCAGGTCCTATTTAACGATCCTTTAAATGTTAGCTTTTATGCAGGAAAATAAAAAAATTAATAACTTTAAAAACGCATCTAGAATAAATTACCAGCAACGCGCTCTGTAAGAACTAACTCCGTGTCGTAGAGCAGGCAAACTACACTTCCTCAGCTGGTTAGTCTTACAGTAAAACACACATAATAGCACTATTTAGATCACTCAGTTGCTCAGGCTGGTCTCCACTGTGTCAATCAAGTCCTCCCTTTAGATTGGAAGGAAATCAAGCCGTGTGGTTAGACAGTAATCAAGGAGTGGCTCATGTCAGTGCAAGGACGTGCAGGCTATTCATAATTGCATAATTTTATTTCTCTGGAGTTCATTTTGGTTTTCAGCATCATGTTACAGGTTTATATTACAAATTTGAGAAAATGAAGAGTACCATATGGCCCATTAAATACATTTAATTTGGATTAATGTTATAAAATAGACCTTACACACCTAAAGTATAATGAAGTGGTACTTCACTGTAGACCTTATTCTACCACTAATCAGAGCTAAGCATTCATAGGTGCCTTTTGCTGCAATGTTAAGATCCTGGTATAAATAAAAGCTTATATAAAAAAAAATAAAAATGATTCTTGGGCATTTCTACAGTTCACCTTCCACCTGGAGACATGTACCTGTCAGTTAGTTCTAGTCACCTTCCTTCCTTATGTGACTCCAGCTGAAGTTAAAACTTTAGCAGCTTTTGAAAATGGATTAAAATGTCTAAGTAGTTTTCGACAGGACAAATAAAGAATGACCAATTATTTGTACAATGTGTCAGTGATCCCAGCTTCAGAACTACAGCAAGGAAGCTTATTCTTCATGACTAATCAATCTCTATTTCTTGAGCTGAATTGCCACCTGTGTTAGTTACTGGTGCAAGGCAAATGCATTTAAGAAGTAGAAGCATGATAAGACCATCTAGATGAAGTAAAATTATCTAAACAAAGAGCTACAGAATTTATTAAATTAATCACAGACCATGTAAAACTGCAGAAAGCAACAGATTAGCATCTTTATTACTACGAATGTATTATGCTAAAACATCATCAACAGGTAGGAAAGGCCAGAGAAGCTGCATAGTGAAGGATTCACAAGTATTTATCTCTCATCTATAAAAACCTGCTACAGTGACATACAAATCATTACAGGAAGAAGGTTTGACAGCTCATAACAAAATATTATTAGCTATCTGCTTACCCTGACTACCAAAATCTACTGAAAAAAATAATGGAGTTTATAGGAATTGTATTAATTCTATGGCAAACACACTCCTTTGTTTTCTCTCATCTGATTATCTGGTTTGACCATAAACATCCTGCTTTGCTCTCTGTCTTTGCTGATTGATCATATATACTGCTGTTAATGCAAATCAGCTCTTTATTAAATTATTAGGGAGATTTAAGACAGCACTTTCCCCTATAGACCTTAAAGTACATTTGAAATCAACTGAAGGCAAGCAAGGTACCTAATATTTCAGTCTTACCCAACGTTACAGAGCTTAACAACTAAATAGAAATTAAATGCATGGCATTTCCCAAATTCTGAGCCTTATCAAACTGTCATGATTCAAGTATGTACATAAAAATAATTCTAAATTATATCCACTCATTCATTCTCTGCATGAGAAAAAGAAAAGAAAATCTAAATGTGCTGATGATAATTAATACGATATATACAAAGAATAGTTGCGGTTTAAATAGCCTAAGTGTTACATGCCACTACTGTGATGTGTTTGCCTACTTACACAATGCAATCATCTGATTACCTCCACTATTTTAGGGACATAATAAAAATGCTAAAAAAGGGATAGGCAGACTATAATGTTCTACTATAGATGGTAATATTGTAAAAAGCTGTCATATCAACGCTTGTGCATGTCTTTTACATCTATATTGGCCATGACAGCAAAGTCCAAAAAGCACGTACAACCCTGTTTCCCAATGATCTTTGACTTCTTGATGCTGTATGAGGCATTGAAACACACCTGAACAGCTTCATCTGATGATACTTATTTTACTTGTTAGCACATTTTAGTCAACATTTCTAACAAAGCAAAGCACAAACACTGAAAAAAATGGATCACCCTGTAGACCAAGCCTATAAGCATTCAGAGTAAGATAAATATGATTAAAGCTACAGCAAGAAATCTTCTGAGGTAGAGTGACTAAAACCTGCTGCTTTTATATTTAGAATAAAATAATTAATTAAAAAGGAATAAAATGTTGGATCCTTAGTTTCTCAGCAATTATTTCCTTCCAGCTTATGCATATTTTCATTTAAACATGTATGAAGCTTTACTGAAAATATTTAAAATCTGAACATTATTCATTTACCTTTAAGGGCAACATGAAGACTCCTAGTGAAATTGTTCTGTAGCACTGCAAAATCAGTCACAGAAAAGATGCATTTAACTCAGAAATTTTCCCTAGTTTGGGTTCTTTACTATTGTCTCGGTAAAATGAGAGATGTTACTTGTACACACACACACACACATACACACACACACACATTTTATTGAGAGGACTATCTTGTCACTAGGGAAAAACAACTCCCACAAGAACTAGTGTTTATTTAAAGACATCAGGGACAAAGAATTTAGCATCATCTTCAATTCTTCTGATATCCACCACAGTGCAGGTGATTCTCAAACAGATCACTACAGCTGCCAGGGATCACCATTAGCCCCTTCGAAATTCACCCACAATGTACTCTGTTTTCTTACACAAAAGCACTATGTCTGGAAATTCCATGAGTAAACTGTTTTTTAGCCTGTGTGGGAAGAGAATTTGGTATTTGCACAAGCAAAACCTGCCTCTCAGCTAAACCACATGGCTTTAAAAGAATTGTTCTTTGAAAATGCATGCAGGTGTCCTGCATGACAGAGAAGACCTTTTTCACCCAGGGGGGCAAAGGAAACTGAAAACTGTGACAACTACAATGCTTATAACAGGTCAGATCAGAGATTACCCAAGATCCAGTTCTGATACTGTATTCATATTTGTATTGAACCAAGGAAAATTCAGGCTATGCAACACAAGATGCCATACTTAAAATTCCAGTTTTACTTTTCAAAAAAGTGTAAAATAATTTTGGCCTTTTAATGGTGATTTCCTACAAAAATTGGGAAACTATAATACCGGTGGTTATAAAACAAAGCATGGAGAAATACATATGCTTGGTCTGAAATATTTAAATATATTGTTATATGTTGTACCCCTTTACAAATTTAAATTATTTTTTATTCAATTTACAGCTACAAAACATGAGAGAAGCATAAACTTGTATTGCTTGTTCAGGGCTTTGTTTTCTGTTAAGCAGCATTTGCACATTTTGAAATCATTGTCTTATTTTTTAAAAAATATGACCATCAGTGTAAGGTCTTTATAATAAATGGGACCTCACAGGACTGAACCACATTTTAGATATGAAGTTTACATCAAACTGGTAATAAATACAAAAGCAAGGTAGTAAAAATTATATACTGCAAATTTAATTTCCTTTACTGGACTTCTTCTTCATTTAACTTTATCTACTGACAGTTTCTCTCTGATTCCTGATGCTTTTTATATGATACTGAATTACATTTATCCTTCCTATACCTAAATTGAAGTCATATGCCTCATTAACTCAGATATACTTGTTGCCAACACCCAGTACAAACTGCTAGGAATTTTAATGGCTTTTTTAAGGGAGGTAAAAATCAAGCAGGTATGCTCCTATTTGATAAGAGAATTTCAGAGCAATCAAATATTTAGAGCTAAAATTACATAGCATAAATTATATAAGTGGCAAGACTGCAATTGGAATGCCATCAGCAGTTCCAAACATCTCAGTACCTTAAAAATATAGAGAGTTACAAGGTTTTACAAAAGTAATTAAGAAATTCCAGAACTTAGCTATGGTAGCTGTGTTTCTCCAAAGTATCCACTTACTCAAGACTCCTATACTCATCAACCAGAAAATGTACAAAGTACTGCATTAAAACTTCTCCCATATTTTTCCATCAGCACAGATAAAAGCAAGCTCTCCAGCACCTCAGGTAAAGTAAATTTAAAGACTTATTTTCCATGACCACAGGCTCAGCCTCAATATTCAGTGTACTACTTTTATTTATGGTAAAATTCAGAAAACAGCTTAAGATCATATTACATTATGACGAACACCCAGCAAAGAAAATACTATATTAACTGAGGGAACCTGTCTCCACACCCAACTCTGAATACACTGAAAACATTGAGTGCTTTGTTTCCTTTAGAGCTTGTATTTTTAAATCTAGTTTTTAATCCAAACTATTTTTGAGCATGGAATGGTTGCATTTGTAATTAAAGGACGCAGGCAAATCGTTTGTTGATTATGTAAAAAGTAATACTTTCCTGGACTTAATGGTGTTCAAGCTTTTTCCTCCAGGTATTCAGTAGCAGGACTACTGGTCAGTGTTAGTTGTCACATACACACTGAGATACTGTGAAATCCAGGTTTAACAAATTGCAAATTAATCAGTTTTAGTATAAAACACTGATAAATTGGGACTTGATAAGAACTGGATGACTTCCCTAATATTTTGTGCTGTAGTAACATTTGTTGCTAATATAAAAACACTGCTTAAGGAGGTAAGAGGATTACGATTTGACAATAAGACCTCATTTTCAAATGGCTGATATTTTATACTCCATGGAAATAGCTGTGGCTTGTAAATAATTTTAAATGCCTAAAGGCATTCTCACTCTAGAATACGTAGAGACAGAAATACTGTGAACCCATTTCAGTTTAGTCTAACTCTGTAATGATCAGGTTCTGCCATGCTACTCATTTTGGGATGCATCATTCAAACCCTCCGAATGGATATTAAATAATTCATGCCAGTAAGATTACAGCCTTGCTTCTCCATACCCCATAGGAAGAAAAAGAAGAGAGAAGTTACTTGTCCCTCTAAAGGGGACAGATATGTACACTCACTCTATTATTTGAAGAGTTATAATATATCCTATTTCAAGATCTCATGAGTGTCCCAAACAGGACAGTCATTGTGAGGTTGGATATCAAATGAATACGCAATAACATATTGTTCACTGGTCTTCAATATGGTTGCACAAAAAGACAAAAAATCAGGAGAGGAAGCTTCCACTACATACTTTCCACTAAAAGTGAATTAAGGCTCACCTAGAAAAGTAAACTATGAAAGTAAATTTATGGATTATTTTAATGATCAACACTAGATCAACATCCCATTAGTATGCACAGCACACGCCTGCAGAAGCCATGTTTCTCAGTTAGCTAAGCAGATGGCTCAAAGCACCCCATCACTCTATCCTACTTTAAAAAAAAAAACCAAACAAACCACAAACAAAACCAAAACCACACACAGAGCAAAATTTGTATTTGTATTGCTGCACCTAATGTTAGAAGTTAGGCACACACTTAGTTGTAATATAGATACTACAGTTTGCAACTACTCTAATTTATATTTCCCCAAACTATCGGCATTCACATGTCACAATTCCTCTTTCTGAACTACATAGTACTCATGATCTGTAGTATTTCTACCAAAAGTGTTTGCTAGCAAACTACTCCCCCCAAAAAACACTTGTCAAAGTGCAAATCAGCTCACCAAAGACATCTTTCTGAGCCTTATCATAAAGCTGACCCAGGAAGAGAGATGCATCAGATCTTAAGTGAAAGTCAACCTGCTACCCTTTCCCCATGCAGTGGATTGTTTCGCTGTACTGAGATCTGAATCTGCTACTTATAAACACAACATAATCTAAAGTGTATCACTAGGAAAAAAAAAAAAGTCATTTATCCATCACACATGTGAACATATTACGTCACATATTCCCTACCCCTCTCCACACACTCCCAATATCCAATATCATACCAACTCTTTTCCAGAACCTAAGAATCCTACTGAATCATACTGCACATCTCTAACAATACACACAGAGGCATGACAAACCCATAACAACACATCATCCAAACAAGAGGGGATACATATACAAATAAACATGGTATAACAAGTGGAACAATCAGGTTTTTAAAATGGAGGAGAAATTTGCAGTCAAAATTTCTATTTTGTTACTGTAGTCAAAGACCAGAGTAAGTTCAATTGTAATATACACAAATGAAGAAACTTGATTGGAACAGAACACAGAAAATCACACGTGATACTTTGGAGGAACTCTCTTGCCACAGTGGTAAATTATTGCAAATCTCCCCTCATGGCACTAACCTAGAATAAGGCCAAAGTAATTTACTTCTGGCAAAGCTTTATCTTGCCCTGAAACCTCTGGTCTGACATTTAAACTTCTCGATAGCAACTATGCACGAACAAATCACTCCCTTCCCAGTCACACACAAAAAATATTTTTCATTCTTTGAAATGGAAAGTCACTCCTATTAGTCCATACAGAGCATGAAGGTCAATAAACTACCATCATATTTTTCATAAAAAAACCCTCTTCTGACTTCAGTGGGAATTGAGCAAATGGAATAATAATAGTACTTGCACTTAAGATACCAAGTATCTGTATCAATTGCATTTTTCGGAAAGATCATCACGAAGCAGATTTATTAAAGTGTGTCACAGACAGCACCACAAATACTGGTCTCCAGGCTCCAATGGGAGATAAATTAAATGATCCAAAAGATGTTAGATTATATTTTCTACAGCAGTGGTGCAAAAAAACTTTGGGACAAATGGACCACTATAAACCCTACACTTAGATGCTGTAATGCTCTGACGCTTTCCCTGACTGGATTCTTCCAACTTTTATCTACTTACACCATAAGTAAGTATCCTTGGTATTGCCTCTGTGCTGGGCAGGGAAACAATAACAATCAGGAAAGCAGAAGAAAAAAAAGCTAGAGCAGGGAAAGCAGTAGTGCCACTAGAGTCTTCTTCTTTCTGGGTTCACAGACGTTCACTTGACCTTGGTTTCAAGAGCTACGAAATATTAAGGCTTGGGAAAACAACTTCAACTAAGTGAATAAAATGTGATTTTAGCCAGATACATGAAACTGACCTAGTCCAAGTAACTTTGAAAAGATTTTCACCAAAACACACAGGAGCCAACCATTACCCAACACTAGTCATACACCCAAATGACGTGTTCCTTTGCACCTGAAAAATTAAGATTATTATCTGAGATATTTCCAAACCCTATGTATAGTATTGAACAGGGATATTTTAGCTTCTATGTAATGTCAAGTACTGGAGGACTAAAAACAAATTTAAATTTTGTTAAGAAAATGTGGTGTTTTATTGTTGACAAGGTTCCAGGGATATGTCACTGCTTTCTGATAACAAGCAAGCAAATCCCAGAAAGGCTGTTAATGTATTTTATTTCAGAATTTATCAGTACAGATCTATAAGACTGAAAACTGATAGCTTCTAACTACTGCAAAATATAATCTAAGAAAAATATGTATTACATTATAGTTCAGGTTTAATCCTCCAGATTCTGAACTTCAAAAGTTAATTTTGCTGCAATGAAACCAAACTTTCTGAAACAAAGCAAGCACCGTCTGTAAGAGACAAATGTTTACACTGCACACATTGAGAAAACAAATTGACAAATCCAGTAAAGTGCAACCTACAGCTATTTACTCTTATCAGCTAAGGAAGACTAATGAAAGCCACATATATGCATTTTTGAAAATACTAAATAATACAGTATCTACATGAAGGTGCAGATTATTTCAAAGGTGTAGATTCTAGTCAGCAGTGTGGAAAAAATTTACTTCACAGCCCAATATTTTTTAATGGACTAAAGCTACTGAATCACATAAACGAACTCATTTTTTCTCAATATTAAATCTTTCTCTGTGCACTCCATCTTCCACAGTTTGCATCTCTGGCCTCACTGCTGTAATTGTATATGCAAATAGTTTTATGGATATGAACAGTTTCCCTAAGCTTAGAAGTATTATTCATAGATACAAAATCAAGCATGCATATACATGCATACACACACATTTTCAAAATATAAACAGACTGGAAGTTCCAGGACATGATTTTCATTGTACTGGTTGTTGGTATGGTTGGTACTTAATAGAAATCATATGTAAGAACATAGCTGTATTTAATAATATCCTTTCTGTAACAATTGACAGTTGTGGGTCTGAAGCCAAACACAACCATTATATTGTCTACCTTATACTTTTCTTTTAAAAAAAAGGAATATTATTTTACTGAGATCAGTTGCTTTCATGTGAGTAAAGAATACCATAGATGAAAAAAGCTAATCTATATCTAAAGATACTAAGAAATGAAATAATCCATCTTTTCCAAAGTAATTTGTTCTAAAGTTTCATTGTCCTCACTCTTAAAATAGTGCTTTTTAGTTCACGTGTGAATTTGTATGGTTTTATTTTCCAGTTTTTGATTCTCAAGCTATCCTTTATGTTTTACCATTCAAATACTTTAGAGTAGCAATCTTCCATCCAATAAATAATGAAGGTGTTGACTAGTACTGAATCTAGTGCTGCTCCCTGAAAAATGTTGGTAGGAAAATCTCCATTCAATGGTGATTCTCCATTGACAGGTAATGCCTTTGAAGATCTATCAGTCAGCTTGTGTAAATCTGAAATCCATGTGATTAACTACTATCCTAAAGCACTGTTTTTATTGTGAATTCCATAGAGTACCATACAAGATGTTCCATAAAAGTCTGTGCTGCTACCTTTATAAAATAAACATATCATTCCTTCAAAAGAGTAAAAAAAAGTTTCATGACAGAGAGATGTGTTCTGTGAAAAAATTCTGACTGGCATTAACTCCCCTCCTGTGACAGTGTGCTCCCCCCCCCCCGCCTTTATCTCCTGTAACCCTGTTCAGGTGATAACCACCAGTGGCAGTCGTAATGGATGCATCTGGTCATGATGGCTGCATCCGCTCAAAGTGGATTCGGGAGACAGATAACAACACAATAGCCTAGGGCTATTGTGCAATGCGCCCACCGAAGAAACTAAGATCTGGTTGGCATGCAAATATGACTATGAGTCAATCATCTTACCCCCATAAATAGTGAGCAGCCCAAGAGCCCTTTGAGCTCTCCTGCACGGCAGCGGGCTGCACGCCAGGATCTCCCCTTGAGCAGGGATGCCTCTCAAGGTTACTCCTCAAGGTTGAGAGATTCCTTGCCACAAGAGATCCTCGGTAAGTGACTAATAGCATGCTAAACTTTGAAACCTTGAGTGATATAAAGGATTGATTGCGCATATATAATCCTTTAGACATAAACTGTTGACCAAGTCTGGGACTAGGATTGGATCCAGCCGCACCTAGACTCCTCTCTGAGAAGGAGTTTAGAAAGCAAGGGGGTCCTTTTCCAAACCTCATGACTCAATGGGAGGGTCTCCCTAACAGTTTTGTCTGACCCTGTCCTCTATGCAGTAAATAATCAAGCGTACCTTGCAATTGAATCTCGTTAAACCACTGTCGCATTGAACTTTGTTAACTCCCTAGTCTATTATCAATAAAGTATATTTTTGCTTCCCTCTTACAAGTGAAGTGCACTCTCACTCCATCTGTGACACCTCCTTCTTCTAAGTCCTGTTTAAATCAATTATCAATTTATTTTATCTTGGGGTATTATCAAAATTAATCAATCTACAGTTACACAGGTCGTTGCAATTCTCCTTTGCAATGCTGATTCAGCTTTAGCACTCTTTTAGCTTCTGGAACGCCCTCAGTCTCCATATTTCAGTGCACGTAGCTCATTTAGCCTATGGTTCCGTTTTGGCACTCTGGGTTCCGTTGCCTTATGGGATGTAGAGACTCTATGGAACAATTACTTCAGCTCTCCTCTTCTTCAGTTCCCTCCAGGATGCCATAGTTCTTTAATAACTTCCAATCACAGACTTTGTACAAACTTAAAAACTTAATGTTTATGTAGCAAGACTGAGAAAATTATCTATATTGTCTTCTCTAATTTTTATGATTTCCTACTAGTTAATCTGAAAAATGCTAGTCATGCAGTAAAAACTAATCCAAAATTCAGCTGCTGCTTTAGGCTCACTGAATTTTTTAAAAATAATGTTAATCTGAGACTGTCATTTTAAGAGGCAAATCACCAAAGCACCAAATTCTTAACACAGTTAACACTGAAGATCAAAAGTTTCTAGCGTCTCTTTCCTCCTGTATGCCTTTGGAAGAGCTACAATTAAAAAAAAAAAAAAAATCAGCTGCTAATTTCCACTAACTGCTTCCCAGTTGTATGCAAGAAAGTCATTTCAATCTGTTACTAATCATAGTTCACTAAAACATAACAAATAAGGAGGTTCTATCCACAAAATGCATTTGAAAGTGAATTTTGGAGCTAAACCTCACACACACAAAGAAACAATAACTGGTTCTACTGGTCTGAAGGAGATTTCTACTTTCAAAAGATGCATGAAGTACTAGCTCAGAAAATAAGAAGATATCCACTACTTAAAAACACACATCAAATTACTCCCAACAGAGTTAAGATGCATGTGCACTGAAGCGAATCTTATGTACCTGTCATTCTCAAGACTACATAAAGAACGATAAATGTATATACAACTTCTCTACAATAAATGATCCTTTTACTTCAGTACTTAGATCGGACTGAATAGCCAACACATTTTACTGTTTGCTCCAATTTCAAAATATTTATGAACACAGTAAATGTATCAATTGAAAAATATGGCCCAAAACAGTTCTGTGGATATGCAAATTCTATGCTCTGACTCAAGATACTAGATAATCAAACCCTAATCTGTCCTAATTGGCTACACAGGCCAAAATTGGTCAGACCTTAACGTCCAGAATCTATGTAAATCCAGTCATGTTATCAAACACCCAATTTACAAATGCACGAGGTCCCCGAGTCTTCCCCTGACTATTGATGTGTCAGCATCGCTGAAAATCAGCCTGCACAGAAGCAGAAGTTCAGAGCTTTTCCTATGCCATCAGTCTAAAAGCCCAGGTTTCACAGTTGACATGGCTTCTTCAAATGAAGGGCTGCTGGTGCTAGGCCGTTTCTTAATTTCTTAGGCCGTTTTCTTAATTTTCCCCAGGCTGAGGGACGAGACCCCCAGACCTCCTCCATCCTAAAGTCACAAACAACTCAGTGCCTGGCAACAGCTTTCTGAACCTAAGTATCTATTCAAGCCCTAATATCTTAACAGAAACACAGAATGAAAGATATTACAACGATGTATTGAAGGAGGAGGCAAAAGATGCACGTGAGTCTGGTTTACACAGACTCATAACTAAAACCTCTTCCGTTTTCTGGCTTACTATCTTGATCATGTTTGGTGGGTGTCAGATCACAACTAGGGCATAATTAACCAAAAAAATAAAATCACAGTTCCATTAAGAAATGAAACCCCATTTAGTAGTTCCTTGTAAAAGTTGTGTACCAGGCAATGTTTGACCTAAGAAGGTAAAGAAACACGCTAAGAGCTGTCTGCACGCCTGTTATGCTATGATATACTTATACTATGATGTATTTCACCCTGTATGAATTGAAACATGATGAAAAAATTAAATATATATATCTCTGCCTATTTTTATGCTGAGAACGTCTGTTACCTGTATTTCTTATTGTGGAATAATAGCAGCTGAAAAGAAATACTAGAATGGACTTATGGCCATATCATTTCTTCTATAAATTAGCATGAGCAAATGTCTTTTACACCTCCTGCAGTGAACTCACTCCCCATACAATAAAGACTCCATATTCACCTACTGTTGGTTTACTGAGTAAGAAAGCATTAGTGGAAAAATATCAAATTCTCCTATCTATTGCTATCCCTAGCATATGCTCCTTACCATTCAGTGCACATCTTTGATTTGGCCTTCTAAAATAAAAGGCTAATATCTTCAGAAGTGCTGAGTGACCATCAGGTACACTGATGTTCTTCAGAAGCAGCAGATTTTCTTGTGAATAACAGTTTGAAAAGTTATGAAAACAAAGCAAATTGAATAAATCTGAGGGAGACATATTATTCTTTGATAAGTCTATTAACAAACACAATATACTTGAAAAGTCCAAAGGAAAGAGAGATTAGAATGACTTGTTCTTGTATGAGCAGTATATTTTTAAAAATGGTAAAATATTCATTATACAGCTACAGATCCCATCCTAGACTTTTAAGAAAAAAAAAAAAAGAGAAAAAAGAAAACGCTGACCTGAAGCTGGAACCAAAGATGAACCTTTATTTAAAAGGAAGGAAATGTAACAAATTACTTCCAAAACTTTCCTTAAACTGTACTTTTCTCTTAATCTCATGCTACTAAGACATAAGTAGGAATGGAACATTCATCAGGACACTCATTTGTAATCAAATATTCTAAGTATCTGCATGTTGACACAATACAGAAATACTGATAATTATCATCCATTATACTAACTTTTGCCGTTTTCTTGAATGGCATTGGATGACACACCTAGTTTGAAATTTTAGTACTTTATTTTCTCCGAGAATATTATTTCGAAGGCTTTTTAAAGACTGTGATCAAAAATAGCAATGCAGATGAGTTCTAGAGCTGTAAATTTCACTTCAAGTGCTTCATTTTAACACATTTGAGTGCAGTCTGATTGACTTACCGAAACACTGAAAAAAAGGCTACAATTTGAGCCAATCATGCTGAAGTAAAAGGAGCTATGAAAAAAACGCCCAACCCTTCTAATGTAGAGTTCAATATAGAGATTGGAGATAAACAGTATTAGTGTACATTAAGGGGGCTAAGGATTTTCAACTAAAAGCATTAAAGAATCTTCTATGTCAGGAATTATTTTCGGCTTAGTTGTCACACAGTACATACCAAAACTGAGTAAAAAACCTGACTCTCATTCATCTGCATAGCAAACCTGAAAGCAATAGTACCCCAGCATTTCTTAGCCAAACCTCCCTCTTCCCTCTTCTGCCAGTCCTGAGTCCTGCTGCTGCTTTGGCCCTCATATTAGCATCAGCATACCTTGGTAGTGCTTTACCTACTGATCCTAATGTAACCATGGCAGACAGCTTCAGAGTGTCATGTGTGTTCTTCAGAGAACATGAGCATGGACCACATACATCATGAAAGTCTTTAGATTAAAACAAACAAGCAAGAAAGAAGTCTAGTGAAGCTGCTGGACCAAATTTTTGTTTGAACTCAAATGGTTTTAAAAAAAAAGAGTGCTGAAGCCTAATTTCAGACTCACTCAGAGAGCTCAGCATTCACTGACACCAGATTGAATACTTATTTAAGTGGTGGTCATCAATTACCAACGATAAATTTCAATTTCATTAAATTAACTGATTTAATAATAATAATAATAATAATAAAAAGCAAAACTGAGTAATCTGAATTCAAGCTTTTGAACTAACACCACTGCCTGTGAGGAAGGTACTGTAGCAAGTGCTGCAAAACATTTGGAGAAAGTTACCTGACTAAAGAAGGAAATAATTTACAAAAATAAAGCAAATGGGATCCTAAAGCATTAGAAAGCTCACCCAATCAGGGATCAAAAAGAAGTTTAACTTCAAATTAACCAGCTTAAATCTGGAACGTTGGATACCTGCATACTGATCAATAACAGATTTGAGGATTGATCCCCTACAGTTCAATAACAGATCTGATGAAGTAAAGATTTCGCAAACCATTTCAAACAACAAATGAACTTGAGAAAATAAGAGTCACAAGTAATACAAGAACAGAAAAGACTACATTCAGGAAATTTCATTCAACATTAGTCATTTACAGAATGAAACATACTACAACATTTCAACATTATACCTGAATTCTGTATTAACCACTTACACTATGCAATTTAAACTGATTCCAACTGCTACTTCTTAAGAACTTTTAAGATTAATGAGTGAACTTAATGCCAAATGTTTTAAGAGTGCTCAAATGTAGAACAGAAGACTGAGAGTTCATATCCCTTTACTCATTTGCCCTGAGATCTGGATTAAATTCCCTCCTTTTCCTCCTTTGTGACTTCGTCAAGTCCTATTCATCTCCCCATACTTCACTTTACCTTTAGTAAAAAAGAGATCATTTTTGTTTTCCCCTACTGTTAGTCTACCTTGTCTCTTGGGATATAATTTTCAAAGGCACAAAGGCCAATCAGGAAAGTATCTTCAACTGAAAGCCAATTAAGTTTAACACCTTTCTTTACCTGTATCTTTGAAAATCTCCTTCATGTTTGAAGTGCTACATAATCAGACTCAGAATTCATACTAATTTGAAACTATTATAATATCATCAATACTAAATTACGCAAGCTATCCATTTGTTTTAAAATTAAACACTCTGATGGAGGAGACCCAAGATAGCCTTAAAATGTTAATGCATGATGCAAAAGCAATGATCCAGAGGATGCTCTGGCTAATTAACAAGCTCTAGTCTCAGACCTGAAATGATAATACTGATGAAAACACTGACAAGGATTTAATGAAATTCTAAAGATCCTTGTCTGGCTTGTGCTCCATACGAAACAGAGGGGGATGGAACAAAATATATCTAGGGAAAAATTCATAAAGATCTGAGGTCATTCAGTTAGAAATGTTGATACAGGCAAATATTTTAAGGGTCAATGCAAGTAATCATGCTGGTATAGTTGATATAGTTAGCTCCTCAACTTAAAAGAGGGATATCCGAGGCAGCGTGTCTCACAGAGAAGCGAGGGGCATATCACTACTCTTTTCAGCAAGGAACACATGTCCCTGTGCTGCAAGAAAGCACTTGCTACTGGCTGCCACCAAGATAGATGCAGTGCAATTCTTCCAGGAAAACATGAGAACAACATGGATGTGATGAATTACCTTACCACAGAAGGTTTTCATGATTTCCAGAACAATCCTAGGACCTGTGTTCATGGTGTCTGAGATTCAGAGGCTCCTTAAATATTTCTGTATTTTGCTTGGTAGTCCTTCAGCAAAATTAGAATAATTGGAGGGTATTTTACTCAATAACAATGGGATTGTTAACTCACCTCAGTAGTTAATTACCAAGGACTATGCAGTACTCATTGAAGTAAAAAAATACTTTTAAAAAAAGACTCTATGTCAGAGAGTATTTGGGGAGGGGGGAAAGCCAACTCTGATGGAAATCCAGACTTCTTTAGTAACAGAATAACCTCAAAACCTCTCTCATATTTTATTCCACTTTTACATCAGTGTGGCTGCACTAGTCCCCATGTAATTCCTCTCAGTGTACATTAGTTTACAGGAAATCACAATAAGGACCAAAATATTTACACTAAAGCCCAAGGCAGAGTGCGTTCTTTGTGGAGCATAAACACGTTGTCCCAATTAAATGTCACATATGGGCTCTCCTCCTTTCACTTAGTGTTACAGCTCTCTTTTAAAACGGTCATAGGTAGGCTGTAAGTTAAGTTATAGGAATATTTTGCCCTGAGCTACAGTGTTACTATAAGCAGTGCTGCACAAGTGTCTAACACTAAATCTACACTGAAGAATGCTCATAGTACTTGTGCCTGCTTTGATGGGGAAGTACAGGATGTCAGAAAGAAGAAATGATCATAGAAGTTATGATTATTTATTTACCACTTTCTTTTAAAAGAGGGATTAAATACTAGAGCATCAAGCTCAGATGTCAGCAGGCCTACAACCTACTTCGGGAACCCTAGAATGAGCAGATGCTGCCAGAACAGAAGCAAGACTTCTCAGCACAGTAGGCAAAGGTGAATTTTGCTACCTTAATGATTCTATCTTCGTCCTTAGGGCTGCAAAATTCAATTCATGGAGTAAATAAGAAATTTAAATACAAAGTGAGGATGAGCTCTTCAGGCCCCACCTCTGATAAAAACAAATAAACCTTGCATTGGGAGAGAACAACTAACCTCCCCCGTGCACCAAGCATTGGCAAAGTGCCACCCAAACACTATCTCCTCAACCATTTGCCTTCTTCATCTGTGCCTTATATCTTCCTTTGTCTTCAGGACAAACATCTTTCATTCCATAGCAACAGCAATGAAGTAGTGAAACACTGCCCCACATTCCCAGACACTGTATAGACAAATCAACTCATATGGACAAGTACTGCCCTTGCATTCATGTAACCTGACCCTTTCAGATAATAATAATGCTACTATTCTGTTTCTTTTTGTAAGAACTAGATTTTGAGACTTGTTAAAAAAAAAAAAAAGGAAAAAAGAAATTGAGTGTTCTTATGGATACTTCTCCTATCTGACACTTGCAGAAACAGTAAGTGTGCTATGTAGTGCCAGACAGCAAAACACACATGTATGGCATCAATACAAAGGACAAGAATGAAAAACACATAGGACAATATACTATTATCTTCTTTGTAGCAAAAAATGTGGTATGGATTTATGTTGATTACCTAAAAATACAAGCTGCCGTATGCACTTGCCAGAACTGCTGAACCAATCAATTCTTTACATAATCATTTAAAATACCTGTTAGAGAAACCTAATCGGGCTGCCCTGCTACAATTTTAAAAATTGCTTGTTTTGATTATCTGCCACTCAGGATCTCTGTACCACTCTTCTCTCTTCTAAAAGAGATGCTATAACACTTGTTTCCACCATGACAGTTCTTCTTAAGTTAACACATATACCCACACACCACATCTACCTTATCTGACTTTTGTCTCAACTGTTCATGTGTAAGAAGAAAGTCTAATTCAGGAGAAAAACACGAAGTTAAAAACAAGCATTTAAGTACCCCATAACCAGGGTAAAAAGTTAGTTGATTAGTATTGCAATTAATTCCAATAAAGTGTAGATGATACTCCTTTTAGTCTTTCTTCTCTTGAAACAAATGGATTTCTTTCATCACTCACAAGATAACTAGTGTCACCTGTCCATCTCCGATTAGCTGATACCAAAGGCAATCAGTTTTTGATGAGCAGGATCAGATGCCTTCAGTAGCTCTGTCAGCACAAACATAATGCTCTTTTCATGGAGAATACAAGCCATACTTTTTAGTGCTGAAGCAGAAAACTCTGTCATTCTTATGGGGAAATAAATCAGAAGTCAAGACCCAATTCTCTTCTGTCTTATAACAGAATAAATCAGGAAAAATATACTTAAATCACTAGGGTTACAGCATTTTGTAGAAATACAAGTGAAACTAGAATTCCATCCTCAACCTCTTCTCCATTATCACAACAATGAGATTGAAAAAACCCACAAATGCAAACACAAAGCCATTTTGCAGAATAAGTGAGATATGCCCCAGAATTGTGAAACTAACACCTAGGGACTAATATTTTTAAAAAGATTTAAGGAGAATCAAAAAGAAAACTGAGATTTACATATGAGTGAGAATAAAATAAGTGCTTTACAAAAGAAATTCAGATGAAGAGAGAAGGCATTTGGATGAGACATTATGTTCTCAGATTAATTAAGGTCAGTTTATTAAAATGCCTTTGGTTCCAAGTTCACTTGCTAGTCAGCTATTTTGGTTTACAAATATATATTCCAAAGAGGCTCTAAAGAGGCATTAAATCACCGGATAACCAACCAGGATACCATTTTTAACAGCAACACAAGCATACAAAAACCAAAAGTGAAATACATATTTCTATTGTTTTTTTCTGAGTAGATTCTCTGTAGAGTCACTTTGACTCCACATATATTTTTCTGCCATTTTAGCTCATTGTAAAATATTAGTTGAAGTGCAATGCGCCACAAATGGTAAACTTTGGCAAAACCAGGATTTAACAGAGACTTCACTTGCTTGTCTGGACATATTAATTAATTTAAAACACCAAATTTCATACTAACTTTGAGGAAGATGTATCGATTCTCTGAAGCTGATATTCAGTGTATAAAGTGTATAATTTTCTTTTGTGTATAATGATAACTTTTGTTCAATATCTAAAAAGATTGTTGCAAAAAAGAACAAAGATCACCAGTGGAAGAAAGGGAAAAGAAAGATTAATCTTCAACTGTGATGACTTCAACAGATGAAAAAAATTTTCCAAATATTGCTGTGATAGAAGACAAGCACAGATCATCTGAGAAAGTTGTAGAGTCTTGCAGACTGGAAGCTGAAACACATCAGAGAGACTTATTTTTGCAGTAGGATGAGGAGTTGGAGCAGTGATTGCTCGAAGTCCTTACCAGTTTTGTTTTTGTATCATCAAAGGTGCTTTACATATTCATTTGTATGTACATTTTACCTAACCACACCTTATGTTTGGAATCTGTGAAATGTAATTCTCATTTCCTTCCCAGGAAAAAAACAAACAAACAAACCAAAAACAAACAATAAACCAAGCAAACTACATCCTTCTCTTTCATTTACAACAATCATCCATTAATTTACAGGGAGAAAAAGGTTTTATGTGATTTTTTTTTTCCCTCCAATTCCCCAAAGCTCCAAAGAAGTATCTAGTGCAATATAATTGGTTCCAAAGCACCCTCGATTCTGAACATTCAGTTCCATTTTAGCTGTGCAGGCAACTGTTTTACAAACTTACTTGAAGATACTTTGTAAATAAGATTTATGATACTTTTGTGGTGTTTGGAGTTAATTAAATGTTTTGAGTGACAACTGCAAATAACTACCACTACTTGTTTTAAATAAAAATCTAATCATTACACAAAGCTTGATAAGCAGACCAAATGCAGCAAACAAAATACACCACACAAGACAAGTTTTTTTTAAATAATGAATCTAAAATCAAATAAGATGTTTTGTAATCAGCATGAAAGACAGACATTTAAAAACATGATACTACTATGGAGTTCATGTACACTAGCTGCCACGTCAGTCTATTCTATATAACATTATATTCTCTTTTGTTCCTAAGTTATTACTTGGTAGGCTACAGCTTTATCGTTTCAGAGTTAAAATGACCTTAAACAAATTCTCCTCTCATCCTAGTGCCAACTTGAAAGAATAAAACAACTTAAAGTATTTTTGTATTAACTTTTGCATGTTGCCTAGTAGGCTAAATTACTACTTTTCCATTGAATTTCAACCTCCTTCATTTTTTGACAAAAAAATATGAAATAAAAATGTGCTAAACTTACAGGATTTTAAAAATTATACTTGACATTTGTTCATTTCATGACAGAAACTTTAAAAGCTATTTAAGTATTACTGAAATTTCAGAACAGATATTTATTACATAACTATCAATGGTAGAAAACGTGGATAAACTAAGGATAACTTTTCCACAAATGTTTAGACATATTTTTGGACTCCAGATTGCATTAACCAAAATTAGTAGGTGATCTTGAAAATTCTGGTTAGCCAGAATGTAGCAAATCCCTTCCTTGACCGTCACAGACATTGGTAATATACAAAACAGCAGGAAGACCATCTAAATCTCTACCCACACAAACTCATGAGTTGTTTATTAATCTTAACAATAAATACTGTTTTTCTTTTCCAATCAGACACAGAATGCAACAATTATCTAGGAGAGCTCAAAAGCCTTTGGAAAAAAAAAATCAATAGCAATAAATTAGAACTTGATCTGCAGCTTTTTTTAAATCTTTACAACTACCATTAAATGTGATCATTCTCACTTTAGAGAAAAAGATGAACATGTTAGAACTGAGAGGAAGGTAGTTTCCAACTTGATTTTTTTTTCTTGTTTTTTTTTTTAGATTCCCTTCTTCTAATGCCAAATTTCCTATGGAACGTAGAACATTCAGCCTTCTTCAAGTAATTATACAGTAAGACATCTAATGAAGAAGAGGGAGACATGATACAAAGTTGAGAAGTTAGCATCTCTCCTAAATGTTAGAAGGCTCTTGAAAGAGAGCCTAAGCTTTAAAGTCTTCAAATAGATGGCTACAAAACAGGTTTTGAAATCACCTTCAAGGCTCTGTCAAGAGACAAAGGTTTGAACCGTATGACCTTTTACCTGCCAAAAGAACATTTTTTGCAGAAACTTCAAGAAAACTATTTCCTGCATTTTTTCTTTTCCTGACATCACAGATTATCATCTGTAAAATTTTTCCCTGTTACATTCAGTGACATCACATTCTGCGTGCACCTAAAGACGGGAGTAGTAATACTATGGGAACTATGCTTCTTTGAGTCATTAAATGAAAATGCATTTCAACCACATTACTGATTAAAACCTCATGAATAATTTGGAAAATACACAGATTTTTGGCTTGAAAGCACTTTGGAAATTTCCTGGTAATTCAAATTTCCAGTTTATGAGGTGTCCTGATAACCTCATAACCCAGTAACCTGATAACTGTTCTAGCCCTGTCTAGTAGTTTTTCACACTGGACAAGACACCACCACCAGAATATTCTGGTGGTGAAGTGAACAGATGAATAGGGCATGAAAAATGAATGAACAGGGAACCTCTAGAATAGTTCAAGTTGATGCTTGTGATTATTCAAGCTATGACAGCTTTAAATGGATATGGAATCTTTTTCCCCACTTCTTCCACAATTTTGAATCACTATGTTCCATTCCCTTTTTATTTTGCATGCATAGTTTAGCCATCACAAACTCCTCCATCCGAATAACTCATCAAAGGCTTTTACTAAGTTCTTGCCAACAAAGATGCCTAAACTTAAAGATTTTTTTTTTTTCTTTGGATAACTGACACTGAACTGGTCAGGTGTTTGGGGTTTTGTTTTGGCTTGCTTTTCTTCCCAAATTTGGGTATTTATTTGGGTATTTATTATATAGTTATGCCTATAGAATAGACCCAGAAATTCAATGAATAGCCTTAAAAGAATATTTTTTGTTTGTTTGTTTCACATATAAGAAATGTAATTGCACCAACACTGAAATTAAAGGGACCCTTTGGGTGACAAATGTACAAGGTTCAGGTGTAAACACCCCTGGGTATGAAAAGACAGGCATGTAACTAAAACATAACAATCACCATAATTATAAGGTGATTTTTAAACCATTCAAACTATAACTTTGTTACTAAGTCTATTTTGAATATAATTCCATCTAACGTATAAGTGAACGATCAAACACCAAACGAAGCCAGCTTATTACGAGTTCAGAAGTCACGGCCACTAACCTGACACATGCACTGCCACTAGATTTGCTGACCAAGTCTGACAGATCCTGCAGGACATGCAGGTGAATCTGAACACTAAAACACACATAGAGTCCTCTATGCATGCATGACAAGGGCCCATGTTGGAAGAGCACTTCCAACTTCAAAATCTATCAGCATGAGCAGGAGTTCCATGCTGTTTACTACCCCCATTTCCCAGTGGGGCTCAGGTCAATGCTTTTCTGTCAGTTACTGGCTTAGTATTCTACAGATATATTTTTCCTCTTCCTGGGAGAAATAGCTTAGCAAAAAAACTCCACCAAAACAAAACAAAAACCTTCCCAGGTTTCTACAAATCTATTGTTCTTCCCCTTCCTCTGAGTTCTCAATATGTGACCTGGTTAGGACCATATTAAACTGCATACAATTTTATGACAGCAAATACTAGTAAATCATTTAAAGTCACAGTGCTTCAGAAAATAAACATCTTCATGCTTGTCTAAAGAATAATCACAGCTAGAAGACCTACTGAGATAGACTGAGTAATAGTGTGTCAAAGAGCACTTTAAAGCTTCCCATTCTCAGAATATGAGGTTAGCACACTTAGAAAGGCCACATCTTACTACGAAAAAAGTTGGTATCGAATACTTCGGGCCAGGTTGAGTATCTATCACATTACCTAAAATATTTCACCTTTTTTATTATATGACAAATAAATGGTCTGCTTTTCATTACTCAGATGCATTTTTTTCCACATTGATCTGCAAGCTAGAAAGTGTGTTGTGCTGCAGAAAATTTTCATTATTCGTCTGTCACGTGCAAAAGTAAGGAACAGGCAGCTGTAATTGTTATGAGCCAAATGACATAACAGAGTCCTAATTCTCATTTCATTTTCTACTAATATCTTGTAGATTCTGATTTAAAGATGCTTTTTTTTTCCTAGTTATTTTACCATACGCTTCATTTTTGCACGAGCATTTCTCTTCCATGCGCTGTTTGCATTTTAAGGCTTATAGCTATTAAGCCAATTTCATTCAACAACATAGTTATAATGACTAGAAAAAAACAGTGAGAAAAACTTTTCATTGATTTGTGGTTATGCAGAAAATGTAAAATATCCAGAGCTGTCAATCTATCATCTTTTATAAGAACTAGAAGTTTACTTTTAAACTCTCTACATGAAAGGTTTTCTATCACTATGAAAATGTCTTTCTATCATCATGGAAAAGTCAGTTCTGAAGGGAAATAACTAGGAGCAATAAGATGAAATTAAGGAAAGGAATATTTAGACAGAACTGCAGTCAACTTTTCTAATACTGTAGTCTGGATAAAGTCTCTGGAAGGAAAAAACAATTCCATTGCATAGTACAGCTTATTACACTAGACAGTTTTAATTAGATCGGACAATAGAAGCCTAGAACCAAAATCCACTCTACAGCAGGTAAGGAATTACTGAAATCTCCCATACTCCAGGCACGACCTTTAAAGATAATAAAATGTCCAGATTTCTTCAATTTTATCTACAATGGCTATCAAAGTTGACATTTACATTTCAAAACAAAAAAACCCCTGCTGAATTTGTACATCATCTACGCTTTTAGCAGAAGAACTTAATACCTTAATTTCGTAAAGATAGGGAAGGACATGGAAGCAGAAAGCTTGATTCATTAGAAACAATGGACATTTGACAGATCACCAATAAGATCACAGCATAAAAACTAGTTCACTTGCATTCTTCCTTGCTAACAAACTTTTTTTCCCCATGGTTAACAGCAATAGTATTTCCATAACATCAAAATGTATGAGTAGGTTTAAATGATTACTCACTGTCTGAATCAGCATCTATCTATTAAAGTTGTTTAATTTGGAGGAAGAGTGAAAAAATACGCAACAGTGGACAAAGCAACATTTTATCAAAATAAAAGCATTCTTAGCAGATGCAAAGTACCTGCTGCAACTCCAAAATCAATCCGCCATTAAATGAAACTTTGCTTTTCACACTGGAGAAGCAGCATCTTAATGAATTTGAAAGAGCTGGCAATGAAGTATTGTCCATATTAACAGCATTCTTTTAATGTAGTTATGAATTCCTGACACAGGAGTTCACAGCATAAACTTCTGATTCTCAAGAGATTTTTTTGGTTTTCAACACAAATATAAATAGTAACACCAGCAATCAATTATAACACTAAAAGCAATAATAGGGAAAGACTGAAAATTCATGGGGAAGCTGTAATCTTCTGTTATATGGCATACAACAAGCAATTCAAATAATATTTTAATGGTTTTTTCTTCTTTAAAACCTACTGATATACGAAGCTTGGAGATCCTTTATTAAATGCTGAAGGTAAGACAAAATAAATGAGAAAACAGAAGTTGGAAGAAAAGAATCAATGCTGACATTAATGTAAGATTTTTTTTTTTTTAAAATCAAGAAATAATAATAGTAACAAGCATCTATACAGAAGTTTATCTTTGGTTCTACTTCAAAAAGAAAAAATAGTTTTCTGTCAATAACACCACCTTTAAATGTAAAGATGTTTTATGCCATTTACTCCATTAATAGAAACTAACACTGATAAATAGCATGGAACAATACTTGGTACAGTCATTTTTAATTTCTGATACAGAAAGTGCTCAACTCATTCTTCGATAGCTTTAAATGGCTCTTTTCCTTAGCAGAAAGGAGCAGCAAGTTTTCTTGGGTTCAGCAATAACAGCAGACCTGGAGTCTGATCAGCAGTGGTCATACAATAGGTTAGAAGAAAACAGCAATTAATTTATGTTTCATAATAACTTTTTTACTTGTGAAATGTTATTTATAGAAAAAATCATTAATGGCCTTATTTATGGAGAATGAATGCCAGCATCAAACAAACCCAATTTACCAACGACACTCTGCCAACAAATGGTGACTCACTAACTGAGCAAGCGAATTAGCAATCATTTTCCTTACAAAATAATAGAAGGCAAAAATGTAACTTGGCACTATTTCCCTCTTGTTAATGTGGACACTAATTAGCATAGTTATATAAAAAAAATTTGAATTAAATATGTCAAGGTCTCAGAATTGTTTGAATTCATCTTTGCTTAATTAATCCAAATATTTAAATTAGCTTCTTCATGTAATTTGGTGTTTCAACCAGAATCCCACTGATGGCACATAAAATTATTATTTGCAGACTGCTTATGTAGCTCCCTTTTCAAACCTGCAACTAAAATAAAGATGTAATCCCTTTACATAAGACATCTTTAAGAAGTCATGGTCTCTGTTAATTAGCCAAGCACTTATCCTATTCTCTGACCACCAGATCTCACATAGTAGACAACTCATCAGGTTTGTGATTTTTCTTTTTATTGGTAAGTCCAGAATATTCACACAAACTACATTTCAGCGAAAACTTCTTCCCTACTTTTCCCCCAGTTTCCATAATTTAAGAAAAAAAAGTGGCTTGGAAGCTGCAGTGATTAGCAACTGTCCAAAATTTTATTTTAGAACAGCCACATATTTACAGCACAGAAAGTAAACACTGTTGTATGCATTTGCCTATCTTAGTTTGACGTTTCTCCACAGTTCTCTTAGCTACGGTCCTTGTAGCATTCATGGAGTGCTCTGCATTTAGTGTGATTTTTACTCGACTTCTCTTTCACAGGACAAACCACAGTTTTTCATTGTTTTCCCTAGAATCCTAACACTTAACCTTTGTAGGCATTTATAACAAGTTTAGTTAATTGTCCCTAGGAAAACATTATTCCTCTGTTTTACTGAGATGGAGTGCCCACAATTTTAGCACAACAGTGAGCACTGAACAAAACCCAACTCTGTCCTCAGTGCGAATAGTGAGCAGATCTTAGTCTCCCCCTCCTCAAATAGTGTCACAACACTGTTTAGGAATAGGAAAAAATAATGCAAGCTGGTCTCTTCTGTTGGGAAGTCTAAAAATGGAGTATGAGTTTTACCATTGAATCCAAAGGTACAGTACGGTATCTTCCATGTATCTATAAATTATGGAAAGTTTCTATCTAACTAAACAAGACTAGCTATTTTCTCTTTTCATTTTAAAATGGATTGATATTATTAATTCTAAATTCCTGATTCACTTTATTTTCTGTTCTAACAAATGTAATTTCAGAAAATTACTCTTCCAAATTAAAATGATCCATGTCTCTCACTGGACTTTTTAAGCACTTCTTTGCAACTTGCACCTGTCAACAAGAATCTCATGTGAATGGGCTCACAATTTGTTCAAGATGAGATGAGCTCCAAAAAGACACATCTTATCCCATTTGCACTATCATAATTTTGAGATGATCTGTAATTACATTGTCTTCTTGGCAAGTGCTGGAAGTAATATCAACATTCTTTGTAAGTAGATCAGTCTTCCAGAGAAAATCTTCTAGACACATGGCAAATTGTGAGTACCCGTGGGAACAAATGAAGATCTGTGCTGAGCTGTTCCATCACTGTCAATGTACTTGACATGAATTCAGAAACCTAGCCAGCGTTTGGAAGCAATAATTCCTACAAATCTTTTTAACAGTCACAAACTGTATGACAGTTTCCTTAATTACAAATAATATTATCCTACAAAAAATAAAAGTATACAGATTACCTCGCATGCATTTTGTCCTTTTCTTTTTAAATGGGGCTTCAAGGTAAACATGCAGAATGGATACAATCTCAGTAATAAAGCCTTAGCCATTAAAGAATCAGAGGTGAGATGGAGGGTGTTTACTGGAAGAAAAAAATGAAGTTCTAGTCATGTTTTACTGACTATTTACTAATTAACTGGTGCAAGGCAGGACTGCTAAGAGAGCCTGTGTCCATACTGCTGGATAGGATACAATTGCTATTACAAGAATTACAAACTATTACAATATCACACCCAAATGCACCACAGAAATAAAGTGGAAGTGAAAAAGAGATTTCCTTTGCTTTCTCTCCAAAATAGAGGGCAGGACTGTAACACTCTTAGTAATATGGTGTTTAATAGAATAAAAGAATCAAATCTTAATATAAGTAATAAATAGATAATAAAGAAAGTGTCTGCTGCACAGCTCCAGACAGTTTACAGTTTTCAGATCACTGCCACAGATCATATTGTGAAGTCAAAGAAACAAAATGAGAAACAATCAAATAGCTCAAGGACCTAAAGTAATAAATTTAGTCTTGTAAATGGCAAATACCTGTTTTCATGGCGATAGGACTGCAAACACCAATAGGTTAGCAAAAGGCTAGCTACCTATCAGAATAGTATTTTTTGCAAATACAGTAGCTAAAACTTGAAATAAAATTTTAATTGACATATCTATAACACCTATGGACTCATATATATAACGTAATAATTTTCCACAAATAAAAGCCTTTTCTTCCCTGAAAAGAAATTATTTTGCATTGCATTTTTCAGAATACTTATACAGAATAAACCAGGCCCTTTCCATGAGGAAATTACCACCTAATCACTGGACAGGAGAAGTGGTTAAAACATTGCTAAAAAGCAGTTTGACTGATAGCATTTTACTAACTTAGTTGGACAACAATTGCCAAACAAGATGAGTCTTAAACTCCATTTAATTCAAGATGCTACTTTGAGCAGTGTTTGTTTCAGAAGCAAGTCAAAGAAACATCAGAATAACCTAATGAGTATTAGCTTGGCAAATTTATGGAAAAAACATTTTAAAAGCGTACTTTATGAAAGTCAAATTGAACTCCATTTTATGCACGCCACTTTAAACTGGTTTTATAATTTAGTATGTACCTTATATTATTTTCAATTCATTTTAAATATTAATAAATTTAGCAACCTCAGAAATGGCAATAAGGTCATTAGTTTAAAGCCTACATGCACTTACACCAGCATAACTACAGAATATTCTGGCTGTAGACTCGTTACAAAGGCGGAGATGAGCGATGAACCTGATGTACCTACTTTAGACAATATTTATTATAGTAAGAGTAATACTCTCCCTGTGTGTCATGTTACATCTGGTAAATATACAGGTTTAAATGCAAATTGAGAAACAGTCTGGAAAGATCAGATTAGGGAGAGAAAAATGTGCTTTGTGCTAAAGAATAAAAAAAATGTTACTTTAAAGCTGCCAAAAGGTGAAAAAGCTGTAGGATATGCAACTATGGTGACACCTGGTATAATGAGCTGTTGAAATAAATTATCCTTTCCAACCTCTTAATACACCTTGTAATTTTTAAAATAAAATTTAACCTGCTTACTTAGTAAGAACAGTTCATGCGTATTTGTGAGGTTAAAATGCTTAAACAAAACAACCTCAACCTATAGCTATCTAAAACCAACCGGCATCAAGGGGGTTAACTACGTAACCTCATAAACCACATGTGAAAGAAAATGTTTTATTTCTAACCTCTACTGCCAGTTGCTGAAGAGAAGGAGATGCAACAGGGTGTAAAGTTGAGTTGCCTCTGACCGGATTATGGAGGCTAACGTAGGCCACAACATTTCTTTGAAGAACTCTCTTGAGATCCTACAACACAAGCAGAGCAATGGTTATTACTATGCATCATTATAATTAAGACTTGTTTTGTTCTTTCAGCTTCTTCTAGGGAAAAAATGCACCCTACGTTTTTGTCCTCTCTGATTCCCTAAATATTACTTTACTACTACTTCTTACAATATGCTGTTAAGAACTTCAAAGGATATCTTAGTGTTATTTCTCTATATAGCAGAAGTTATAATTCCATTTCACACATCATCTCAACAAAATGCAAACAGGCCTGGGAGGAATTAAAAATGACTACACTTGTAAGGCCCAAAATGAAAACATTACATACTGTGAAACAATGTGAAAGACTTTTAAACTTATGCCTGACAGAAGACAAACTTCAAAAGCAATCATTACCAACAGTTAAAGGTACTCAAATTTTTAGAGACCAAATTCAGATTTGAATTGCATAACTTTCCCAGTGTTTTCATTTTATTATTTTTTAGACTCTAGAAATAGTATGTACACAGTGTTTCAATTATTATCTCTTTTTAAAAAAGATCCCCTTTGCCTTCTCAGTAATGAGTTACTCTTTGCATGAAGTGGCTCTTTATATTGAACAGAAGGGGTGTAACGCAATTACATCTGATGTAAAGCTGACTTGAAGTGGAACTAAACAAATTCTGCTTCCAGCCTGGATCTTTTCAATTTGATTTTTTCACCCCCTCTTGTTTTTGAAGAATAATCACGTTGGAAGTATGAAACTTCAATGAGAGCTAGCCGCTTCTCACGCATGATAAAAAGCAATTAACTCTTCATTTTATCTACTGTTTTAATTCAGCAGCCATGAACCTCTCTGCTAGCTATTCGTTTAATTTAACAACTGAAGTCCACTGTAATCATACATGATCAACAATACTCTGATAAGGTATTTTCTTTCAATAAGCTGATTTCTATTCTGTTGAAAGTAAGAGCCCAAGGAATTGTCTGTGTCAGATTGTATCTAACTCCTTAGCACAAATATGTGAAAAGTGAATCAGCACTAGCCATGGAGACACTGAAATGTTTATGTAATTAATGTAAACCATAGTACGGTTCTCTTCTTTTCATTCAATGTGCTCTTGATTCAGTTCTCCCCACACTAAGCCTATCAATTAAAAATTAGTAACTGTTGAACCCCTAAGAAGGAGAAAAAGCCCTTGAAGCTATTTCTGGGCCTAGGTCTTTTTTGAGGTTTCCCCCCCTCCCCCAAACTCTCGCAATGCCATCCTTTACAGTCCTCTGCTGAATTAGGAAGGGAATCAGCTCACAAAGGTGCTGTATATGCAGCCTTCACAGCTACGGAAACAACTTGCCATCTCATTATCACACATGCTCTGTTCCACAGGAACTGCCTCTATAGATGTTTTCACTGCATTTGCTGTGGAGTACATGAATGTACACAGACAGATGTCACAGACCAGTTAATGAACCATAATTTCCATGTGGTAATGTCATATTGTTTTCATGCTTTCAACAAAAGTAATCATTATGGCAATGAGTCCTTCTAAAATTATTTTACCTCTGCCCATTCATATGAACCAATGTTCCCAAATGACGTTCCTCCCCAGGAGCAGAAAACAATGGTCCGGTCAGGTCTCCAGCCTCTCTTAACCTTCAACATCAAGGCTTGTATAAACGCTGTGATGATAGCAGTGCTACTCGCCCATTCTTGTCCACCATAAGTATTCAAACCGTTGTGATGACTACCAATGATGATGTATCTGTCTGAAATGTGAAAAAAAAGACAGACAAGAGAATCTTATTTCTTCTGGATACTAGCATTAGAAGAATTTTAAAAAACTAAAAGATGAATTGTATTAGTAGTCTGTAATGTCCTTAATACAACACAATGCTGTCAACCAAAATTTATATGATCATGTGCAAGACAATCATACAATATAAACACATAAAACTGTGAATACTACTTAAAAATAAACTAGTAAATACGTATATGTATATACTTTCCTAATTTAATCCCTGCACCCTTGCCTTCGTTGTTTGCTTATTACAATCCCTTCTTATAAATCTGATAGATACCATTTTATATAGCCAGGACTTCATCATATAGATAATCTAATAAAGTTCCATGCTCACATTAGAGTGTTATGAAAAAACACAAATGAATAAGCAGGAAACTCTATCTTCAATACATATTAGTGTCCACAAAAGAAAACAAAAGGTGTGGTAGTACAATGAGAAACACAGAGAAAATACACAAAGTATTAGTACTCCCTCACCTGGAAGACTGTGTTCAGTGCTCACCACCCTATCTCAAAAAAGACATTGCAGAAACAGCAGTTGAGAAGCTGGTAACCAGAACGGTTATATATCAGGACTTAGACTTCCATGTAAGGAGACATTGAAAAGACCTGGACTGCAGGTTTAGAGAGGAGACATGACAGAGGAATAGAGATAATGAATGATACAGAAACGGTAAGTCAGACCTAGCAACTTTGATGTTACTGGGAGAAAGTATTTTATAAAATGAAAAGCAAGAATTTTCAACCTGAAATAAAGAACATGCCTGTGGTTATTCAGAAAAAAACCCACAATTTTTTTCAGAGAAATTAAATGAAATCTTCATCTCTCGAGGCATAATATATAATCTAAATACTAACTTACAAGTGTAAAGAACCTTATTATATTCCAAAAGGATGATGTGTATGAAACAACATGGACCAGTGTGACTGACGCGTGTCAAGAAGTCTAAGCAGAGCTATGCTGAATGACTTATTAAACTATTAGACCTTCTGTGCGAGATGAATTCACAACCAAAGCCTCTTTGAAGGATTGCTTACGAATTGTGTTCTGATATTTAGTAAAGTCTCTTTCTGGTCCAGATCTAGACTTTTAAAGGTGTTCTTTCCATATTTCAGGATATGATAGAGAACAGAAGAATAGTTATCAAGTGATGCCAGATCCACAACAATCTCTGGGTGTCATTTGGGTTCCAAAAAGCGCAAAAAGTTTTGGTTTTCTGACAGTATTCTTTCTTTATCCAAGGGGATTCGTTCTTCACTGTTATCAGTACACTGGAACGTAGCAACACATAGGTGATAAAATGCCCATGTTTTACATTGCTTATAAAATTAAATATCTACTCAGTCTTTTTTGCAGTGACTGCTGCCTAGAAACAATTTTAACTGAACACCAACATACTTCACTTATAAAACCATTCTCTATCAAACTGGACTTTTACCAGTTTTGTTCAACAAAATACATGGCGATGTTGTTTTATAAGGAATCAAAAATGCTTTACAAATAGGGGATCTGCTATGTACATATAACACAACATTTTCAATCAACTGCTTGGGGGTGTATAGTATGTAAATGAAAATTTCTTTCCAAAAGCAGATATGCAAAATGTAAATTTAAGTGTACGTAATAATTTAATGTAACAAAATGCAATCTAAATCACATAATTTTGCAACTTGTGTGTTGCATCATGAGACGTTTAATTATAGGTTGCACTGGGATTGAAAAATCATAGGATCTTCAACTCACTTAATGTTAAGAATTGGGGACAGAAATGAATGGCCTTACAGGCTTCCAGGTTGTTCCAGGAAGTGCCGCTAACACAGGGTGATCAGACAGGACCAATGCTTGCCCCGTATTATAATCTCTGTTCAGTCTGTGAACAGCGTACGTGAAGGGGAGTGGAAAGAGACCTTATGTAAAATAGTATAGGACATTTTGACGGAGAAGAAAGCTACAAGCAGCAACTTATTGTAGGAGATGCCAGCTGAATGAACAGGGGTAAAACGTAACAGCTGGTGTCTCCTTTGAAATTCTTCATCTTTGCACATCTCTCCCTCTTGAACAGAGGCAATACCCTGAAGCAAATGACTATAGGAAAAGCATAAGAGAAAGGATAGTCATGCTTACAGAGGCAGCAGCTGTCCTTTCTCATAATCATTTGCTGAAGCATGTACAGAAAGAGATCACATGGTAAGAAAAAAAGAGAAAGAAAGGACTAGAGATAGAGAAAAAAATATCCATCAGATACTTTTGAAAGTGATAAGATGGGATAGGGTTCAGGGCAGTGATGGGCTGGACAACAGGGATTTATCATTAAAAAAGAGTGACTTTATACTGTCTTCTGTTGTTATACATCCCATTTTCAACCATTTCCGATACAGCTACAAAATCAGGGTTCTGTTTTTCAGGTTTTAAAAGGCTACCAACTATCATATTTCCTCTGCTACTAAATCTTTTAATATTTTGGTTGGATTTCAGATGCTCATTGTTAGTCCTCAGATCAAATGTCAAATACGGTCACCATTACATAGATGTGTTTGTCTGTGTGTGTGTATTAGGAGGCCTTCAAGCAAAAAAAAAAAATAAAAATCCACCCTTGGTGATGGTTTGGTCTTTCATTAAGCACTAAAGATAAATCTGGCCTTCTTTCTGCATTTCTGGGAACAGAAAGGTGATTATTTCAGGCGTATGAAACTAGCAAAACCCCATCAAAATGACAGAGAATCAATGCCATGAAAACATCAAGTCTTCAAATCAGTTGAGTGGGCATGGCTATAGTATCAACCAGGAAGAGCAGAGAAACAAATGAAGGTGTAACATTGATTCTGTGCAAAATGTTATCCATGGTGCATTACATGCTTAGCTTGTGCCTACATTAGAAGCCAGTTGCTATGGCCGTTGTTCAGCAAGACATTTACGGGACAAACTGTTGGCATCTGGGCAGTGCTGTTGACTTCTCTTGATTATATATCCTCAAATTCTTGAAGTTAAGCATGTACTGACATACCTTTAAAAAGTAGCTTCTTATTAAGAATGCAATAATAAGATGGAAGATTCAGGTATAGAGAAGATAAAGAATTTATTAAACAGCAACTGATGCATGCTTCTTATTATTTGTCTTGCCTCTGTTTCACAATTCAGTAGACAATATGTCTAAACATGGCAGTTTCTACTTTTCAAATTCCATGACAGCTATTGCAAAACATTAGAAATAGTACACTAGTGACTTCAAATTCTTGAAGGAAATTAAATCCTTTACTGAGATTAAATTCACTGTGCTAATTGTTTTCTATGTTGTTATGTTGTTTCACTATGGTGAAAAGTACAGCATTCAGCACACAAAACTGAGTCATTATTTCACTAACAGGAATAAACTTAAATCTCCTCTACCTCCTTCATTCCATCACTTAAAATATGAAATGACTGGCCTACGTCCTAAGGGACTGTAGATACATTTGCAACCTTTCTTCTGAACCTAATGAAAGATTATTAATCAAGGCAAATGTGATGATGTTTTGATGATGATGCCTTCTGTACATTAGGAATTGGAATGGGTCTAGAACACTTTGCACTATGTAAGTAGCCAGCAACAGTGTTCATTCATGTCGCAGAAACCCTTTAACTTTTAGGCAAATTCACACGCAGACAGAATAAACTCAAAATGATCTTCATTCCTATGATGTTCTGATTACTGTATTATCTGCATACAGCATCAAAGCGGGGAGGGGGTTTGTGCTTTATGTCACAGTTGCACTTGGGATCTTATTGTTTAATTCTTAGACATACAGAACAGTAAGAATTATTCATAGACTTGTATAAAACTAGCTTAAGGCATGATTGTAACACAAAATAAGGCTGCAGCAAGTGTGATTAAAAATTTAGTCACAGATTTTTGTATATCTGTATCACATTAATATTAGATTCTTAACTAAGCCAGAGATCACACTGCCCTACACCTTGGTTTCAGTGAGACACTTGAATTATGTAGGGAAGTTCTGGACTTGAAGCATGGAGTTTTATTTATCTCAAAATTCTGCTATCATTAGAAAACAAAATCAAAACCTTTTCTAAAGTTGTACAGACAGCTTGCATATAAATTCAAATAATGCAAATATAGTACAGCCTAAAATTAAAACCACCAACATAGTTACTTGGTATAAAATACTAATACTCTCTATGGTCTACATGTAATTCCTGTTTGTTGTGTAAAAATATGCTTACTGTAACTATAATACCCCCTCGAGCTCATTCTCCGTTTAACCCTTATGTTCTGTTTTGTCATAAATCAAATCACAAAATGACTACAACAAAGGCGCTCTCCTTCCTCTGTATTAGTGCATTATCCGGCAAAATAGAATCCTGATCCCACGTATGACTGCCAGCCATCATGAAATAAATAATCGATACAGATGATAAAGGGCTACTTACCAGGAAATACACTTCCTTTTAAATATCCAATAACATTAGAAATTGTCTTGTAAGTTGTGACTGACTGAATATTCAGACTGATTATTTTTTTGCCTGTTAAAAGATGAAAAGAAAAAAAAAAAAGTTAAACATGTTTATCCAGCCAAGAAATCTACAGGACACAGATATAAATTCCCCACACATTAAAAAAAAAGTAAAAACAAACAAAAAAAGATACTGAAGAGGAACCAGAGATTAAAACATGAAATATTACATTACTTTCTTAGTCCCACTTTAGCAGTGGGGTTCAAAGCTGGAATCTCAAAAGAGTTCTCTACTTCTTGAGTGAAAAGATCATTCAATTCACCCAATAAATGCTGCCAGAATACAACAGGAAAAAAAAAATTAAAAAGAGTGGAATTTACATAATTCTATGATAAGGAAATGTCTTAATCTTTATAGGTTTTTCTCACCTAATCCTTCACCCAGGTCAATCTTTCAATAACCTTCACAAAATTATACCTAGTTTATATTACACTATTCTTCTGAAGAAAACCCCTTATGCTAAATCAGATGACAAAAGTTAGACCTCTGCATTACTAATCACTTTGCCAGCATAGCCTTTGGTGATATACTTGTGAACTTATGCCAACAGACAACAGCTTTTGTTGGCTTAGCTCGTATCAGCTGAGGAAATGGTGTAAATACAAAGGCGGAAAAATTCCAAAACCTGCCAATATATAAGGGGCTTGCCAGTATTGCTATGCCAGCTGAGACTGTAGCACAGGATAAAGCCAAAGAAAAGTAAATGTCTGAGTTAAAATAGCTTAAAAAAATTAGCTGTCCTTTGCTGAGAATTACTGTAATTCCCTCTGTCCCCGAGGTGGGACACACTAACCAGACTAACTCCTGCAGTTTGTGGCAATGGAAACAAAACAACTAACTACAGGGAGCTGCTGATACCTTTAAAATGTTTCGTTTGCATTGTAATAGACTGTATTAACATTCATCTCATCTGAAAGGTCATAACTTCTATCTGAGAAAAGTGAAAATGTCTTAAGCTGCTCTAACTTAAATGCTAGCAATTGTCTGACAATAACCACTGTGTCATCCTAGACCTTCAGGGAGGTTCTCTTACATCCAGAGTACTGCACCACCCCCACGGCAGACCTGTGTTTAAAGGCATCTTTGAGCCAGAATTCCTTCAACGTCCATATCCCAACTGTCACAGATCAAAATTAAAATATTCCATGGATCATTTTGCTCTCTATCTCCCAGGCTATTATCCTCCCACAGATGTATTTCTAACAGTTTGTTTCCTGGCTTTGTTTCCTGAGATGTGCAGAATACGCAAGTGGGGAGTTTACTGCAACATGTAAAATAAAAACAATACATCTCTATGATACTGTTCTTCAAGGTTCGTTTGCTGGTACTTCATCTGGTAAATTTACTTTAAAATTATCTTAAAATAAAAGCCAGTGTATTTTCATTCACTAGTCTTCATTGATATTTGAAAAAAGCAAACCAACTGCTAGGATCTTTCTTTGGTTTAAAAAAATGTACCAGCAATATTTATTCTACTTTTTACTTAGACAAAACCTCCTTTGTTATCAATAGTTGTGTCCTCTACGTGACAACTCTGTTTTTGCTAGAACGCAACAGCAAAGAAAATGCAAGTCAAGCACAGTTAACTAAAAATAAACCACACCACACTATTTTGCAACAATCTGTGACAGCAACTTAATATTTTGATCTGCGATGTGTATGTTGGGGTTTGATTCGTAATTAACTTTGCCCTTCTGATGTAAGTTACTGTAAGGTTTATTAACACCATGTGATCATGAATTGTGTTTGTTCTACAAATCTACAGACATTATTCTAGAATTTTTTTTAAAAATTCATTAAAAAAAATATTAATCCAAAGGGTTCCCCAACACTGTACTGTCACCTATGTTCTTTTTTTTTTGTCTTTTAAAACAATGTGAAAACAGCTCGTGGCATCCATATTGATTAAGCAGTTTAAATTTAATCTATACTATGCGAGTTACTTCTGGCTGCTATTTCTCACCTATGACCATTCTAGAGTCAATTTACTCCACTTAAAAAAGATTTTCAAGCCAAAACTGATTTCCTTTCCTTTTCTAACCCTGCAACACTTTAGATATATGTTTCTTTAGGCCCCATTTCAGACAAAAAGAGAAATGCTTTGGAGGACAAGTGACTTAACTGTTTTTCCTTAATCAACATCAGCTATCCAGTCTTCAATTGACAATAAAGAAATAGAAAATTAACTTCTGGCAATACACATATTCTGGAATCAGATATTCAAGTTAATAGTCATGTAACACAGTAGTCAGCTTAAAGTGACTCAGGCTTAAAGGCTTAGTACACCAGATGAAAAGGCTGAAAGTACTCTTTGGAGTATACAGCAGAAGTGAAATTTAATCCCCTTTAAACAGTTCTGACAACAAACCTCTCTTCCTAATGCTATATTTTAAAGATCTTGACAACTTTCTCTCTTTTTTTCAGTATTCTCTGGAAAATTATGAGGAGACTAGCTTAACATTATTAGGGATACACTTTGAGTTTATGTAAGCCAAAAGCTACTTCTGAAATAGAAGAAAAGTATTTATTGTCAATATTTTTTTTTTATTTATTTCTTGACTTGAAATCTGTAAATTGTCTCATACCAAAAGACTACCTCCTCCTCTCACAATTACACAGGTATTTTTAGAAATGCATCGTTATTTCCTTCTCATTTGATTGACAATTGTAGCACTTCAGATGAGCAAAACCTACTACTTTTAGCCTGAAAATGAGTTATGTTTTCTTTCTTTTTTTTGCTTTTAACCTTATCCCAAGCTCATACCAACATAGAGGAGTATAAGTTTGAGCCCGCTTTTCAAACACGTTGGTTAAATTCTTGAATCCTGATCATACTGAACACCTATAATCAGACAGTTTTCTGAGCATTCCTTTGAGTACTGGATTTTAAAAAGCATCATTAGGGACTCAGGTTTGAAAATGGAACTCATTTGACAAGATTTTTGCTACTCATATACAAAAAATTCCCTACACGCACATTTAACTCCAGTATAGAAGCATCAAGTACTAACTGAATTCATGCATTTCGATAACATAGTTCATGGATCATAAAACCAGAAGTTATTTCAGAAGATTGCAGAAACAAGGTACATTGAATAACTTCAAGTAACCCAGTTTTTAATATGAATATAATTCCTGCTGAAATAAACTTAAACCACACCTGAATGAAAATACATCAGTTTGAAATCACAATTAAAGTAAAGCTTTCAAACATCATCAAACATCCATGGCCATGTTACTTAGGGGGCACTAATTCAGCTGAGGTAGTCAGGATAAAATTACATTCAACAGATTCTTGTTCCATTTGAATGAATGTTCCAGTCATTCAAAAACCTTATGTCAGGCTCTAATAACTCAACTGCTAACTTTTTGAGCACACACTACCAAGCTTTTCAGACCCCCTTGAAGGCTAATAATTTTTTTAATAACGAAAGCTACAGTTTTCATAAAGTTATTTGCCCCAAGACCTGAGGCTTTAAAGTAATATCACATACCACAGAATATGATGATACAGTTAAGAACCAGCTGCACTCAATGTAGAAACACCATAAGCTATTTACATATAACGAATAATCAAATATGTCATAAATTTCTCATATTCTATTGGTGATACTGTATGGAATAATATGGACTGGTACGTAATATTTGGAATACCCTGTTAAACACACTGATATGATAAGGATACATTAAAACACATATAGCAGCAGATATTGCTATCATTTAGAACAAACGCTTCATTTTCATTAGACATTTTCTGGAATAATTGAGTAAAATTCAAAACTACTACTACCATATTAGACTGCCTAGTTAGTGGGCTTTTGAAATCTTACTGGACTGTGAAAAATATATTTTAGTTAGTCCTCAGTATTTCATCATGTCAATTTGAGTGCCAAACCTTATCTACTCCATATTTTAAATCAGTTTTCACTTAAGTTCAAACACAGGACTTTAAACAAAGAAATGTAAACATCATAAGCATTTATGTAACAATATAACTTACATACCAAAAATACTATATGCAACATAAATTCTTAAAAAAGCAGATAAACTTATAAAATAGTATATACTTAATAATTTATGTTATCTCTGAAAAAATCTTGTGCGACACTATCAAGTTGCATACGCAAAAATCAATGCTGAATCTATGATAATGTACAGTATTGTTGAATTATAAAATTATTTGTGCAGGGATATGTCAAAACTCCTAGACAGATGTCCCTGTAACAAAAAGCCTTTACTGTTTTTTTTTATATAAGCAATACACCATCTAGATTCAGTCTCTTTGAAATCTAGTATCCCTAATTTTTTTCCCTACTAGATTCTTATTTGATTAACCAACTATGTTGCCTATTAAAAAGATATTCTCCTTTTTAAATGGATATTCATAGGCCCTGAGTCCTCAAGCTCAATCTGAAGAGCTTAATGAATAAACTTTTTGCTATTTGATCATATTTTATGACCTACAATATGGAATCCAACAATAAATCTATTAAGATGAAAAGCTTTTGAAAATAAGTGATGCCTAGAATAAAGTCCTTTAAGGAGGCTCTAAACTGGGATAGCCTAATGCGATACAGAATAAATGTGTCACACTCAATATCAATGATAGTTGTGAATTTTGAGAATGCTTCACATTGTATAGTTTAATTTAATAATCTCACACTATTTTGAAAAATTCTTTACCTGCTTTACAGCAATCAAAACCAAAGCATCACACAGAAAAATAATGGCACAGAACAGAATTCTGAAAATGTATCTTGATCAGTTACAATTCTGGTAGAAAAACTCTTGGGGCTTCAGGTAGGAGTAGAGAGAAAATATACAAAAAAATGCTTCACACTGTTTATGCTTAATTCTTTTCATGAACTGCTATTTAAAAAGAGAACAGAATTTACAGCAATCACAAAAAGGAAATACAAGAGTATTAGTATAAATGTTTGTAAGTTTTAATATACAGTATGTCTGTATTACATCTGACTTCCCTATTTAACATGTACTTCTTTGAAATGCCAGTAAGCAATATCTGCAGAACATCATTATATTTATACTGTTATATACAATGAATTCAAATTTGGTAGATACAGTAACATGCACTGCCACACAATATGCTGGCGTCTTTCTCTATTTGTTTTCTTGGATTTATGTTTGGCATTGTGCAAATACCTAGCAATTATGGGATTGTTTGCATATTGATATCATAGTGTATGATGGCACAGCCAGAGTTTATTAAATATGGTACTCTTTCTTTTCTCTGAGAAGTAGCAAGCTACGAAGGAGAAACACATCTAACAACATCACAAGGCTGTAGCCTAATAGGAGGATATATATCTCCTTTATCTTTTCATGCCCTTCCTCCGACTGAAGACAGGCTTGATTTGCACTAGTGCAGCACTTGGCAGAGAACTTTATTTGTCTTTGACGATGACCGTATAATATGGAAACTAAAGGACTCTTCCAATTATTCCTTTTGTATAATTAATGATTCAAATTTCACATGATCAGAGTTGACTATAAAACTCAGTATAATGACCATCTGAGATGTGGAACTGTATAAAATAGATAGTCAAAGTCCTACAAAAATTCTTTATGTTATGCTACAAACCTTTTCAGTAACAGTCTCTTCTGATTATCTGTTTCACTCTCACCTTTTTTGGTAGAGGATGTGGATTTGTTTGCAGCCTACAATGAAGTTTTGCACTGCAGTCATTAAGATGATTCAGTATTGATCAATGACTGTATTCTGTAGGCTAAAAAGGTTACAAAAGATCAAATGATTCTACCTAAAAAGCATTTTGATGAGTCATTTTACTGGCTATAGCAGAATGCTGGGAGCCTTTGTATACCAGGCTCTATTATTCACATAGTGTTTGATATCATTCAAGTTACTTAAACTATACATGCTTTGGTTTTACTATTTTATAAGTTAAAATATAAATAACTACACCAACTTCACAGCAAAAGGCATTAAGAGCTCATAAGAAATGGGATCTTCTTCGGTATATGTTAACTCTACTGATATTTTCTGAAATAATACACCCTCAATGATCTTGGTTGATCCAGACAAAGAGAGAAATAGGGCTGGATTTCAACATCAGTTGGCTAAAGAAACTTAGAAGTCTTTAAGTGAGATCAGTGCATGAATGCTTGCATTATACTTCCTGTCATTTGAGTTAGACTGCTCAGGCATACTAGGTCAGACCAACTGGCCATCTAGGCCTTATGTCCAACAGTGACCAACAACATATGTGTGGAGGAGAACGTAAGAATAGGATGAGTGTATAGTGATTCTTTCCGAAGACGCTGTTGTGCCCTCCAGTGTCTTGAAAGTTAGTTATCCAGGGGGCAGGGGGTGCGTCTGTGTTTAAACTCTTTTGATTGTTTTTTTCCTCAGTTAATTATTTACATAATTTAAACTTATGTAAATTTTTGACTCATGTAAGTTTTTAGCATGCACAATGTCCTGTGGCTGAAGAGGAAGGAGGGTAAGGAACCTTTATTAATAGTCATTTATGAATAACTTGGACACCTCCCAGCACAAACCCCTGTCTCTGTTGGTGACTATCTCTGTCTCTTCACTGTTAAAAACAATTTTTATTTTACTTATTGTTTCCTATAATTTTAAACAGATACTTAGCCATGTAAACACATTTCCTCATATACCATGTTATCTAATTTTTCCTAAGTTCTAGAGAGGATCTTAGTTGAGAACCTTTCAGACAATATCCCTTTGATCTCCCTATTTACATGTCTGGCAACACAAATTCCTCAGGGTTCCATTCATCCTCTGAAAAATACGGCACCTTTTTCCTTAGGTACCATATAACAATGAAAACTATTTAATCATGCAAGTTGATCAGTGAAATCCTCAGGTCTGCCCTTCTGCCACAGACAGCTGGAGATTGATCACTAGTGGAATCCTAGATCTTTCTCATCTTCTGTCTTCTCAGATGCAAATCATATGAGTATGAAAATTCACGCTTAAAGCCAAAGAGAAAAATTAGACACGTATCTCTAGTGTTTTTAACTACGAGACTTCCAGGCTACCAGACTTCCATTTAGCACCAAAGGATATGGTCATTAGTGATGAAAACCACTTTGTAAATTAAATTCCACTAGATAGAATTACTTTAAATACTCAAGAGACTCATTGAAAACGGATGATTTGCACCTGACTGAAATCTACCAACTCGCAGATAACAAACCACAAAGAAAGTTTACTGCAACACAGCAAGACTTTCTTCATTTATGTTTATAGGAGTGCTTTAGTTTTACAGAAATCTTCACAATGTTCTAGCAAATATCCTAGTAACATTCTGTAAAAAAAGAAAGCTTCAGAAGTGTACAGCTTCTCTATAAAACTTCACTCTTAAATTCTTCCTAATTGCTCATTTTTTGGAAAAAGTTCATGGGAGCACAGAATTTCAGATTAATGAGGATTAACAACAATGCACCATACTGAACAAAAAGCAAATCTAATTACTAACTTCAACGAACACAAAACTAATAACTAACTTCAACTCTCACTATTCGCTTTGTAGGTTCTAAGTATTCGATATCTCTCAGATGTTTCTCTCCTTATTTTCCCACTCCCTCTGTCACATTATGTCTCTTGAAAACTGCAAGGCTAAGGGAAAAAAGAGGCAATGTGAGAAAACTATATTTAAATGTTTAATCATTACTGATGAATCTGCTGTTCAGCTTTTTGAAACTTACTGATGAGAGAATGATGATCATTTTATTCTAATAAATTTTAAGCCAACCAATCATCTGAATTGCTTATTCACCTCTTTTGACAGATAAGTGATGAGTTCTACGTCAGAAGTGAAATCTCTCTCAAGCTTCTTCAAATCAACAGGAAGACTGCAAATTCAGCCTTCACTGTTCTCATATGCATTGCTTTGTTCAGCATTTTCTCTTTAGCTATTATTATTAAATAGTCATACAAGATTTCTTATCATGAGACCAGTCTTTTATCTCTTCCATTAAGGCTGCTACTGAACACTTCAGCACACTATATGCTCTGGCACATCTATAGTTTCACTATTATTTCAAGGCAAAATATATCATAATGCATTATGGAATTATGCAAGGCTTCTTATTATAGACCCTGCTTGCTCAATAAACTAAAACTTTTTAAAGAAATCCCACATGCATTACTGTGGTTCAGAAGCTTTACCTGAAATCAAACACAAGCTGTTGTGTTCACCCAGAGTAAGCTGGACATGGATTGGCTCTTACTAGACTGCTAGCTTGGAATATTCTTTCTTTACAGAGATTTTCCACTACACAGAATTCCTGCCTTCTCAGGGAGATAAAACAGACATACCACACCTGTCTCAGAAAAAGCAGAATAAGCTACCCTTTAGGTGATTCTGTCCTGCAGCCTCCACACAAAGCTTTTTGAGAAACACACAGTGCAGAATCTTATCTTTCTAAAATGAGTGTCATTTGGCAGCCCAAATTCATGCTTTCCTTTAGGCACTTCAGCTGTTGAAAATTCTTATAATACTAGCAAGCTTCATGCATCCTACCTGGAACGGTCAAAGACTTGTTCCTTCCAAAATGACCTTTTCCCATTTATATAGTCTTTGTCTATGGGTTGTGGGGAAGATCAGTTCCTCTTTAAAATACCTAGTCGGCCATGCATGGAGAGCAATAGTCCTGTCTAACCACAACAGCTTCAGCCATGAAGCATGAGGTCTTTCTGCCTTTCTTTTTAGTATGTATAACTACAAATGCTAACACAAGTCATAAAATTAATTAACCTTTTTAATGACTTGTGTTGTATTCCCATTCCACAATAACTTTCCAAAAGCAATAAACAAGTGATACATCACATGTGTGATAGTACAATGGTTGCCCTTAAAATTTGCTTTTACTGTTCTCATCACTGTATTTAGCACTGGAAATAGTGGCTAACTTAATTTGCCTCCCCCTTCCAAGACCACTGCTTCAAATCAATTCATTTAAACAGGCATTATAATGAAATATACCATTTTTTCTGCATTTTTTTCTAACGAAAGACAGACTAGTACAAAACAAAAATCAAGACAGAATTACTGTTTCTGGAATGTTTTCTGGAAGGTGTTCCTTCCTTCACTGAAACACTGTGCAGTATCTTTGCTAGAAGACTATTTTCACTTTTTTCCCCCCACATCAGCAGTAGGTTTGTTCAAGCAATGATCTGTATGTCTTTGCTAATGGCATTATCTCTGAAGAGGTAATCTGAATGCATTCTTTCATTACATCTAGCTCTACTCAAGGTATTTTGTTCTTATCATGATGACTGTTTTCCTGGTGAAACTTGGAGGAAAAGATGCCTGAAGGTTCAAAAACCAATACATTGTTTATTCTATAGCAGGTACAAATTAAGGAACACAGAAAGACATATCACTATTTAGAATTACGGTATTATTATGCCAGAGGCAGAAAAAAAGACACAGAATAATTTTAATACCGCTACTGGTGCCTTAATGTTAAAATCGCATTCTTAGTAGTACAACAAGACCTAACAAACCATAGTGCAGCACTAACAAAATCTCCTTAGTGATGATATCTAGATAGAGGGGTTTTTAAGTCAATATTAAGAATTAGAGCTTAATGCCTTATACTAAGAGACTTTTTTTTTTTAACCAAAACTTCCGTTGATCAGATTTTGGGAGCATAATTTTTAGATTGTTCATAGTCTCTTCTAGAAAGCAGCTAAGCAAAACATACCCATAATCAGCTAACCCTCTTAGTTATACACAGTAACACAAAATGGATTTCGAGTCCTTGAAGAACATTTCATAATTAGAAGAACAGATTATTTAAAAAGCATTACCTGTAGCTGGCATTTGGAGGGGTATACACCTATCTTTTTGGACAGTGTCCTCAGGTAAAGAAACAAGTTTTTTGGCAAGCACTGCAGAAATTGGTTGTACTAACAGTGCTGTGAGGTTCAGTCGATTTTGCCTGTAGCTTCCATCTTAAACAACAGAAAGAAACAGCAATTTAGTAAATGAAAATTAGATTTCCCTTCTGCATCAACAAAACAAAATAAGCAAATATCTACAATACAGCTTAAAACAACTGATTTAGATAAGCAGCTGTTATTTTGTACTTACCTTACTGAAAAAAAATCCCTTCAAGAACATGTGCCACAAAATTACATGTACATATTACAGTATTTGGGCAACAGTTCCACGAGACAGAAACTGTCAAAGAGTCCAAGCAGATATTAGATTGTGTGTGACTTAAATACAACAAATTAAATTGGCGTATAGTTAAAGGAATAAGTGAAAAATAGAATTACTGATCAGCAATAACCTTCAAATTCAAGTAAGAACTGAACACAGCCTTACACGGAAAAGCAGACATTTAAACAGCCTGAAATCATGCGTAAGTGTCTGCACTGAACGACGCTACTACTCATAAGGCTGTTTGTTTTGCTAGGGATGCCAAAATGTTTAAATTCTATGGAAGTTGTGCTACTTAGCACTAAAACTGTTTAAGGGGCAAGCTATCACACAAACAAGGTTTTGTGAGAACTTTGACAAGAACCACACCACAGAGGATGCACATTGATGATATACTGGCAACTTGATGAGATGTGCTTCCTTGCATATACCAAAAAGCCTGAAAATGTAATATACACCATCTTTTAAAGAATACAATCTAATCTTCTCATTGACTCAAAGTGGGTTCAATGCAGCTAAGGTGACTATAATTTATCTTATAAATGCTGGGGTGTTTCTGTGATGGGAGGTTGAAGGCTCAGCTGAAGGAGGTCTGGAATAAGAGTGTACTAACCAGACAGACATATCAAGTGGAGGAAGGTACAGATCAGAAAGCACCAGAATACTTCATTTACTGCTTTAAGATCTTAAGAAGCCACAGCACAAACCTCACAATGTCAGCAGATTCATGCATATTTTAAAATCTCCCTTTAACTGAAAAAACGTGAGTTTCCATACACATGACTGTCCCACATTTAAGCATGGGAAGGTTTCTGATGAGATAATGAGATATTTTGGGAGACCAACTGACAGAACTGGAAAAAAAAGGCAAACTCTGTACATGGAAACGCTCTGAAGCACTTCAGGACAAAATGCTCATCTGTTTTTCTCAACTATTTTAGCTGGCCTAATAAAGGCATCAGCTCTTCCCATGGAAAGCAAGAATGCTCTTGCAGATGACAAGCCCACCACAGAAAAGGAGAGGTTCATAGCACTGGGCAGAAAACAGCGCTAGAACAACCTGCAAAACTCTGAAAGCCTTCCAATATACCTGCCCATACCGAATCATTTCCAAACTGCCAACTAGAGATTCAGAATACAAGGCCTCTCTCTGAGACCTCTATGAAACAAATACCACATTTTCTGTTGACATGAAATTCTTTACAACCAGAAGGCATTCTTCACATACTGTGTGACTACAATCACAAAGGAAAGAAGCTATCGGAAATCAGGAGCACACGTTCTAATAAATTTCTATAAAATTTCTAATGGGAGCGTTGTTACTGAACCACAATATAAAAAAACACTGCTTTCTGTCTATAGTTTGTCAATCTGCAGACTGTATTACAGGAGCAATGAAGCTCAAAACGTTGCAGATGAAAAGCATCTCTCCTTTCTCCATTCACCCACAACTTGAGCTTCACACCTGAATAAACTGTGAAAGATACGCTTTCGAGAACAACTTACAGGAGAAAACCTCCCATGTTTAAAAATGAATCATTTCACAATATAAGATGGAGTTTGAAGTATGGGACAAAAATAAAAAAAAAAAAGAAAAAAGATTTAAAATCTAGAACAGGATATTTAAGTTATCTGGAAGAAAAAATTTCTAATAGGGGGAATTCTTAAAGACTTGCCTAGGCAGGTGATAAAATCTCTACAACGGAAATCTTTTTAAAGAAAAGATTAAATGAATATCTGCTAGGAATGACGTACACATGGCTGATCCCCTCCCTGAGGGAAGGTGCTAGATTAGATGACCTCTTGACATCTTTTCCAGGCCTGATTTCTATACGATTCTCTAGTAACCAAACTTCCTGAACTAATTACAAAAAGGCAGTATTGGAATTAATATTAAAAAATGCTTTAAGAAAAAAAAAAGTAAGAGATCCTTTCCTTCTGCCAGTCATTTATTAGTTGCCATGAGACTACCTTGTTTAGGAGACTGAGGAAAGCTATCTGCATCACGATCAGGGTTCAAAAGTGAAAGATTCAAGACCAATCTCCCCAGTAAAACAGCATACACTGAAAAATCTGTAGATTTCCAGGGCTACTAGTTAAAGCACAATCATTCACTTTTTAAATACTCATAGGCTTGGTGCTGTACCAAATGCAAAACAATGCAGTGCAACATCACAAAGAAACCAATGTATCGAAAGAACTTTGCAAGATTCTTGCTTGCTCTTTCCCCGATGGATGCCAGACTCCTTGGAGCACATAGTGCTTTCAGGATCTGTGAGCGCAACAAACGCTTTGAGAATAATTTAAATTTGAGATTTTGTTTGTAATGTCATGTAGTTTTATAGCATGAAAATCTTCCAAGAAACAGAACTCCTTCCTCCATGCAAGTCTAACAGTCTAACCGTGCCAGGCCTAAAACCGCTACTAATTTGAGAAAGACTCTAGAGAACATACTGGAATGCAAGAAGAAAAATATGCTAATCAATTATTAAGTTAATTTTAGGAGCACAAAAAGAGGCAATCTTGAGAAAGTTTCTGCATAGAAAGTGAGCACTACATTTCTACTTTTGCAGTGACTGTGTTTTGTGTTTTCTTTTTCAATGCAAGCACAAACCTTGAGCACCAGTTTCCATACTGCTTAGTCTGGGGTATGCACTTGTAACCTACCGCTTCATAGTGTTCTATCACTTAACTTACTGGTATTAGTAACATATTCTGAGATTTCTGAAAAGTTTTTACTAGGAGAATTTAACAGTAATACTTGTGTACCATATGCCACTCAATTCTGGGTTAAAGTACAGTTTAACCATCGTTTCAATGACTTTTGTCAAGGCTGAAAAATCAGAGCACATGAAACAGAAGAGAGTTAGCCACAATGTCATACTTCTCTAGTCAAAAGAATATTGCTTTACCCACAGCTTCTTCAGTATTATGCAATTAGGCTTTTATTTATTCTCTAAAAAGTTTGTGCTATAAGAATCAACTTTCTGTTATTTTTTATTTAAATTCCAGATTCAGAGAAAGATTGGACAGAATATTGTATTTCATTGTTATCTGTTTATTAAAGTCACCCTCTGCCAAGATCTGATAAAACAAAAAGTTAAATAAAACTGTCTAAAAAGTTTACTGATAAAATTCATTAAAATAATTCCTTCTATGACCTGAAACACTGTTTTAATGATGTCCCCCCCCAAAATACAGAAAAAAAGTAGAGTCTGACTGAACAGTGAACCATAATTGTACATACTCACATCTTTGACTTTCTGCTGCATTAATAATAGAGCAGTATTAGTTTTGAAATATCTGAAGTGAATGGCTCATTAATTTTTCACCTTAAGCTTAATAGAAATTTGACAAACAGTTTTATGCTGAGAATAGACACTCCAAGCAGGACTTCACAGCACACCATGAGAATAAATTAGAGCATAAAAGATGGAATAAAGTGCATTTGGTCAAATAAGATCGTTCTGTCATTCAATTGCCTGAAGTGAACAGTTAGTTCAATGCCTTTCTGTGAAAGAGGTATTCTTCCATTTACTCATTCCCAGCGTATCTTCTGCACTGCCCTTTGTCAACACTTGATCTTGTATTAACCATGACAAAACCAAAGATGTATAAACTGACACATCATAGACATTTATATCATTTGTGCCTTGATCTTGTATGCAGCTTCCCCCCCAGTTTTGCTGATACATTCAATAGCTGTTAGGCTTCCATTGGTTCCCATGAAGCTAGTCACAATGATTTCTTTATACTTCCCTACAAAATCAGTTTATCTGTGGTTTTCCTGACTTACCTCTGACCGCATGCCAGACTGTCAGGGACTGTGCAGTGCCTACTACAGGGAGGCTCCAGCAGCTGATTGGTGGCTCTGGGTACTGAAACCACATCACTGTTGTTACTTGTAATAATTCTGCCATGCAGCAGCTATTTTGTTACAACTTCAGCTACAGCTTCTTACAATACTGTTCATGAGCAGCATTTTTAAGACAGACATGACTCTTCTTACTCAAAAAGCAGTCTTCAGTTAAGCCTTCACACTATCAATTAATACTGCTAGACAAGGCTTGCACTGTCACATTGGTGCATTATACATCAAGATTTGAGGTTGTTTTGTTGCTGCTTTTTTTGCACATTGTTCTTCCAATGAATAGTTCCACAAAGTAACACCTTTTCCTAAGACAATTCTTATTGACTTCCTATATACTTTTCAATGGCACTATTAGTATGAGTATAGTCATACTCGTATGAAATTGCAGGATTTGTTTCAAGCAGATACTTAGAATACAGATCCTGTCTAACCTCTGATATAAAATGTACCCATCTGCTACACCTCACAAAGTCACTCACATTTTTTTCTGTCCTAAATTATCTCTTTGAACATGGGAAGAAAAATAAACTGATTCTGGCTGTCACTTCTTGCTATAAATGGATACAGTGAGAATGTTGATCCAGAAAAACTGATGCTGTTCTCCAAGCACTTATGAACAGGAAATTCTGGGAAAGCCCCGTATCTGATCAGTGTTTGGACGCTGAAAGTGAGGTACATGTTTATCTGCATATGAAGTAAATGGAGAGCTCTTCCTCCATCTCTCTAAAGCAAAGAAAATAGTGCTGATTGCCCTACGGTGCTTAAAATGGAAGTTAGAATGGATTTTATTAATGGAAGGGAGAAAACCATAACTTCAGACTTATAGAGTATCTTGAGAAGTATAAGCTAAAAATATCAGCAAGGATAAGAAAAATAACTGGTATAGAAAAATGTTATTCAAGAGAAGAGCAGAACCTGAAGCAGATGCCCATGGAGTAGAAGTGGTAACAAGCACTCTCCTGCTACGTCTTTATTCAGTTCTCTGTGAATTATCCACTAGAATTACAGGGTGGAACATATGTCAATTTTGAAGTACTTTGCTTCACTAGCCACTGGTAGTAATATGGAGGAAGAGAAAAACGATTGCTTCTCTTTTGTAAAAAAAAAGAGCTTTGAAATTCTGCAACCAGGGATTTTAACAGCGGCCCCAACTAAGGACTTTCAAAGCAGCTTTACAGGCAATGAAGCATGAAATGATGAACTGTTTTGCCAATTACGACAGCATTGTGGCAGCTTGCATTTCAGGATGCATGATTCACAAATGGAGAGGGATGCTTAGAACTATGTACTGATTTGACATATGGGTGAGAAAGACAGCCGTGCCTCTAAAAGGTTTATGGACATTTACAGAAAATACAGAACTTGGAGGCAGTGCAGATCACCTAGAAGGAAAACAAGTTACTGGGAGTACTCAGAAAGTATCTGAAAAACATTTTCAAATCTTTCTTTGCTTTGGTGATGGATAAAGAGACTTCTTTAAAAACACTTTTTAAAAGTCAAGAGTTAATGAAAAGAGTTTAGAACAAACACAAAGATATCACACCACCTGTGATAAACTCCCAAGAGTTAACAAGACCATACATTCATTGATACATACAAAAATACATTAACACTACAGAAATATTGTTTTGCTTATAAAATATATTCACTGTATTCTGTTTACATCACATTTTATCAGTGGAGTGCATGCAAATCTGGGTATATATAAACCAGGACTGTCTCCTTAAACAGATTTCTGTTGTCCTTAAAATAAAACTAGAAATTCTGTAGCTGATATGAGAAAAAAATAGACTTCTGGAACCTGCTGTCATGTTTCTCCCTCCCTCCTGAGGAAATGTGCTTAATCAATATGAAAGAGAAAAAAATGCCACTCCCCTGTCTCTTAGTGCAAATCACTCTTAATGCCTACTTAATGTACTTTAAAAATACTGTCAGTGTTGTTTCTTTTTAAGATAAATGGAATAAAAAGCAACACATTTATTTTGTAAAAGCAAAACTGCTTTGACACACTGATGCAAAAACATCTCATTAATCCCCCTGTTCCCTTCTAAAGATATTTAATAAAATGTCAAGAATAAAAAAAAAATATCCCAAACCAAAAAATTTTTCACAATACTCTCAGCATTTTGAATCCCCCTTTCCACTTAGCTTGTTATAGTGGCTAATTATTAAAATGACACAGAACTGGCCAAAATAGAGCAAAATTATATAACACTTCTACACAGACTGACATGGAAGAAACATTTTTCCTTTTTACTTATTGTACAATTGTTCATCCACTAAGTCATGAAAAGGAAAGAGTAATTCTTCCACATGTTACAAATAGCCAAAAGATATTCTCATGTCCTAGTAACAATGGAATGTAACAGGGGAGAAAGGACAGGGTAATTCTCAGTCTTCCTGTGTGACCAAATGCTCATCTCGCCACTGAACTGAAAGAAACTCTCCTCTAACAGACAGCAGTTTGGGCCATGTGACATACAAACTACTATCCATCCTTTTGACAGTGATGGTAGATATTCTAAAGGGTTGACAGAAGTTGTATGGGTTACAAGAGAAAAAATAAATAGCCCTCAATACTTTTAAAATAAGCTTATTCAAAAAAACCTATAATCATAAATTTCAGTTTCTGCACCATTTGTTCTTCGCATGCATTCTGAATTCAAACCAACATCTTCAAAACTTTGCTATTTAATTTTGGATCTTATTTGAGGTATTCTTGATACCAAAACATCTGCTTAGCATCTTCTACCTTCATTAAATTTAAAAACACAGGTACTTCACACCGTATAGGTGTGGGGGGGAAATAATCAGTGCTAAAACATTGGAAACACTCAGAAACATTAGCCACCTAAAAAACTGACCACAAAATGCTGCAGCCATGTTATCCAAGTCTTAAATTGGATACTAAGTATCACTAAGGACTGCAAAAATAAACACTGCAAGTCTTACTTAAACTTTAAATCTTTGCACCAAATTAGTGATTCAAACATTACATGATAAAATAATTCTACAACAAATTTATTGTCAACTGATATTTTGTATTTTCCTAAAACATGCAGAAGTATTAATCAAATGGAATTCAGCAAAACTGCTTGAAGTGATTGTTCTGATGCTCAGAATTACTGCATAACCCAAAATATTAAGTTTCAGACATATACTTGGGACTGGTTTTTTTTAATCTTTCTCTTAGAGTAAAACTGCTTCATGAATCCTATATCTGCAAGTCTTATGTTTGAAATGCACCTATTTGCTGCTCCCAGAAAATATATTTCCCAGACTATTAACTATACGATGTTCTTGAACTGCAATCTGGAGGGAAGCATGTATGTATGTGTGTGTGCATGAGGGAACACAAATCAAACTGCTGTACTAAGCTTGACAGAGGTGGCTTTCAAAACTGAAATATTATAGAACATTTTGAATTCAAGTGTCAAACACATTATGGAATTTGTTACCAGTTTCATTGAAAAAATATACTTTGGTCTGTGTTTGAGAGCTACTTGGGTCTGTCCCATCTGCCTATCTACTGTGGGTCAAGTACAGACCTAGCTCAAGTTTACCCCCTTGACTGTGGTTGTGCTACGGATGAATTTGGCCTGTTCTGTCAAAATGGACACAGAAAACATCATTGGATCCCACATTCTGTTACTGCGAGGTTAGATAATTCTCTTTAATATTTTCTGAAAGATTCTTAAAAATTCTCTTTAAAATTTTCTAAAAAATTAATTAATTTTCTGAAAATTAATATTTCTTAAATATTGATATTTAATATTTTCTGCATCAAATTATCTAATAACGTAAGTGACAAGAAACCTACTCCATACCTCATAGTTTATAATACAGTTCACAGACACACATTTAGTCTTGAACATAAGCACTTTACATTTGCTTCCATAATGCTTTTTACCTCCAAGGTAAGTAAATGATGTTTCTTTTAAAAAATAAAGTTATAATACCCAGACTTTATAACTGCCTTTTCCAATCTGCAGTGTCATATTCCAGTCAGACCTTACGCAGTTTCTGATACTGGTTTCCTTTTCCTCTCTGGTAGCAGCCCACAGTGAGAAAACCAGCAATGATGATAATGCAGCAGCTCTCGTATTCTGAGTGGGGAAGCAGCTTTTCTCTGGTTTATGGCTAGTTATAGTAATTGGTTGGTTACTAGCTCTCCCATGCTTCTTGAAGGAGATGCAAGGGTGAGAATAGGGAATAACTGGTATCGGTCAGTTTACTTTATGTTTGCCCAGCAGAACCAAAGACTTCTCTCCCTCCTACAAAAAGGGTCCAGGTAGCCACCAAGCATGGGTATCTACTCAATAGTGGGACCATTAAGTCACACTGGCAGATAAGGCACAAAGCACCTCTGGTATGAATTACATTTTCTGTTAACCAGTTCAAGAAATAAGCAACTTCTGGTACATTCAAGAGTTAATGGGCTGGTCTTAGAGCTTGTTCCGTCATGAAATAAACCTTGGTTTTCTACCCCAGTGATGGCCACTATAGACAAAACAAACAACAAACATGGAAATGAGACACTGATACAGATTTCCTTCCCTTCAGTGATGATTAAGACTACAAATAGCAAAATAGCTGTCTTGCTTTAGGTGAATTATGTTTGCAGCAACCAGAATATACATCAGGTTACATATGCCATCATTGTTCTGGTTATGACCAAGCATGGAGTCCTGTTCACCCACAAGAATGAAATTTATTGTTATTAAAAATAATAAAAACCCTATAACACTCTACAAGGAATGGAAGGGAAATAGAAAATCTCAAAGAAAACACTGAAAGTGACAGGTTTAGGATACCAATTATTTTGTTTATAGCACGTAGTGAACACTGCAATGACTCAGAATCACGTGCCATCTGTATATATTTGGTGGAGAACATGAAATAAAATTGCGTACGTTATCTGTGGTACACTATGTTTTTCTTACAATAATATATATCTCTGATTTATTCTTCCATACTTGTTTGAAATCATGGAAAGTCACATTTTGGCTTCAGTTTGATGACATATGGGGTCATCCAAGAGTTTGAAGTCTCCCCCTTTTCCCACAGCTTGTTACTTATTCCCTCTCCCCACACTGCAGTGCCATTAATTGTGCCAGCACAATCGTTTCAGTGGCCATCCTATGAACTAGATCCACAAACTTTCTTGAAGCTTTTTAAAGCTAGATCAGTTCCCCAACCCATATCACACAGTGCTCTTAACAGATCAGTAGAGTAGGAGCTAAGCTGGAACAAGGAGGTAGATGGGATGGCAGGAATTCCTCCAATTCCTCCCAAAGCCTTGTATTGTAAAACCACAATTACAGAGGATACTCTTGTCCTCTAGGATGCAAAGTGTTGCCTGGCACAGAATGACACTTAAATATGCACATAAATTCAAAAGCTACTTACAGCTTTAAAAAAAAAAACCCAACAACTTTCTAGTTTCCATTTCCTCTAGGGTTCTTATTTTTAAAAAACACAGCTTGTATTTTGATTCGCAAGGGAGCACCACATAACCTTAAATCTGAAAAATCAGATCCTGGTAATACAATCCTCACACAGGGGGGAAAAAAAAAATAGTTACTGTGTTAGGGTTTGGTTTATAAAGAACTAACTGGTAAATCTATCATAACCGTGCAATAGTTAAGACCAGTCAGAAATGAGATGTTAATCACGGTTCAGATCCTAATGGACAGATGCCTGCATACACACAACTATGTAATCGGAATCAAAAGCAACAAGAATCCTCTTCTCAGCCCAAGGACTACTTTAAATACTGAATCACAGCACACACATTGAATCAGCCTTCTGCATATATTTCTGGTTCCTTCATGCAAGGGTTGAAGCAAACCAACAGGATGTCTTCACTTTCTGTCCATATATTAAAAATGCTGGTTTACATATGCTCTGTTGACTAAGAACTCAAAAAATTATTAGCCTTCAGTTGATATTCTGGAACATTTCTGGAGTGGTGTATGAGATATTTACTTTTATTTTGTATGAATACTCTGATTTAAAGTAACAATTCTATGCGTGTTGCATTCTGGTACTAAGGTACACAATTGGGTTTTTTTTTTTGCTCCTTTTTGTCTGTATACTATGTTAATCAATGTAAAATCAGGATGGCCCAGATTGCTTTCTCTTCTCATTCTGCATAGCTCTGTAGCTCCCCCTTGCCACATTTGTTTTCTTATCAGCAAAACATTTCTGAAGTTCTTCGCTTGTAACTGTACATACTTAGTTAGCATTTCACTCGGAAAAAAAAAAAAAAAGTAAGACAATCCCCTTACTTTCTCTTTTGACTGCCATCTGTTAAGCTTCTCCTCAGAGAAATTAGCAAGTTTCCATATTGGAACTCTGAACTGCAAATATGCCATCATCTGCAAAAGTTATGAAAAGAATCCCAATTGGAAAAGATAATAGTCTCATATAAAATTACCAGAGAAGACTGAAACATAAGCAGAGGGCATTGTCCAGGTATTATATGAAGGCTGTTCATGGCCTCTAAACAAACAGCCTGGATAATGTCAGAACTACAGAACAGCTGAGCTTGGAAGGGACCTGTGGAGATTGCTGAAGGACAAGCCGCCTGCTCAAAGCAGAGTCACCTAGAGCAGGTTGCCCAGGACATTGTCCAGTTGGGTTTTGAGCATCTCCAAGCACACGCCACAACCTCTCTGGGCAAACTCTTCCAGTGCTTGACCACCCTCACCATAAAACAGCTTTCCTTACGCTGAAGGGGAATTTCCTGTATTTCAGTTTGTGCCTGTTGCCCCTCCTTCATTCCCTGAATACCACTGGAGAAGAAACTGGCTCCATCTTCTTCCACACTCCCATCAAGTATTTACACACATTGATAAGGTCCCCACAAGCCTTCTCTGCTCAAGAATAAACAATGCCATGTCTCTCAGCTTCTCCTCAGATGTCAGACACTCCAACCCCTTAGTCATCTTCATGGCCCTTTGCTGTGCTTGCTCCATGATGTCCAAGTCTTTCCTGTATAGGGGAGGCCAGAACTGGACCCAGCACTCCAGGTGTCATTTCACCAGTGCTGAGCAGAGGCGAAGACTCAGCTCCCTCGACCTCCTGGCAATGCTCTTCCTAATGCAGCCCAAGATGCTGTTGGCCCCCTTTGGTGCCAGGGCACATTGCTGGCTCATGCTCAACTTGTTGTCCACCAGGACCCGCAGGTCCTTTTCTGTCTAGCTGCATTCTAGCCAGTCGTGCCCCCCTGGGTACTGGTGCGTGGGCTTATTCTTCCCCCATGCAGGATGTTGCATTTCCCTTTGTTGAACTTCAGGAGATTTCTGGCAGTCCATTCCTCTAGGTTATTGAGGTCCCTCTGAATGGCAGCACAGCCATCTGGTGTGCTGAGCTGCATGCAGAACAGCAACCCTGAAGCCTCAAATGGGTGCGTTACCTCTTCTGAATTTGAGATAAAGCAAGCAAGTAGTGATTTGGAATGTTTGCTAATCAGTGATGGCAGACCCTAACTCCATATACAGAACATGGAATAGGTAGAGAAAGGGATACACTGATAATGGTATACTCTGGTCTATTAATCCTTAAGCTATTGGGGACACAGCTGTCTGGATCAAGTGTCTCCCCAAGATGATGCAAAGCATTGCAGTCAAAAGCACTTATTTTATTCATCTGAAGTACCAATACAATTTCTAACTCATAATTTAGACCATGCACATAAAAATACCTGAATTTAAAAAACCACTCTGTATCTAAAAACATAATGCTTCGGGAATTTGAGATAACTGGGGAGTCAGATACAAACTAGTGCTGGTTTGTTGTTTTCTTTCCCTGAAAAACAATTCATTGGTAAATATTCGGGCCCAACTAATAGTCTCCTATTACGCTGTAATAAGCATCCCTGATAGCGCTATAACATTGTTGTAACTTTTTTTAGGCATTACACGATAATTCAATAAAACAGTTTAAAAACAAGAAAGCCTCTAACATTGTCTGAAAATGAAACAAAATTAATACTTATCTTCTGTTTTAGCAGGGCTAATTGTAACATCAAAATAATATGGAAGTTGCAGTGTTAATTTTACTAGTATGATCTTAACGTCAAAATTTCTAAAATAAGATAAATCTGCTAATAATGCATGTCTATTAATTCAAAGTATATTAATACCATTTAACTTCATTTTAGTGGAGTGTGCCATTGGAAATGCAGTGATGCTCATTTTCAAGTTAAATTCTGACTATATGTATCAAAGGCATATGAGCAGTTAAACAAAAATCTCTATCTGGTTACATCTTGTTCTAAAGGGCTTGCACCCAATTCAAAGAGAAGTATACTTAAATACAGAGAAGAAGAATCAGTGTTTTTAAAAAGCCAGATTGCAACGAAAGTGTTCCAAGTTCTGAGCTCATCTTTACTTTATTAATCTTTCACCTGCAAGATCAGATATAGTAGATATATTTGGTCATGTACCAATAATAATTTGATTACAATTACTGAAGAAAAAGAATATCCTGGCAAGTCAAGTTGAAATGACAGTTTTCTAGAATGAAGATATAGGTCTTCTCAAGATCCTTAATTAATCCTGTTTATAGTACAGAGTGGAGAAAGAGCTATGCTCTGAAAACCCTAAAATTCTGATTCTAAGGAAATCCTTGTAACATGTATTGGTTCATATCTTGGATTACAGAGGAGAGACAAATAAACTATAATCTATTTGCAGCGCTCCTCAGAGATATAAACACTGGTATTTAATGTACTTAATAACTTGCTTATATATTTGCAATCTTTTATTATATTCATGCTGACTACTGTAACTGTTGTATTCAGCTTCAGAAGGCTATTACAAACACCCATGAGAACAGGATTTTATTTTGCCCTCAAGAGAACATTGTATATGAGTATTCATCCAAAACTCCAAATGGATTCCTTGGCTCTAAGTGATTCCTGAACCACGTCTTGTAAGAAGCTTTGCATCCTCACTGATGTAACTTACACAACTGAGCTTGTGTTACCCGAGATGAGTATGCAAAATAAATCATGTTGTTGAAATAACAGAGCTGTGGAGCTAGTTAATGTTTAGGCTAAACCCCCTGAAATTCAAGGACAATTTGAGTTAGGAAGATCAGAAGCAAAGAAAATTTGAAACAAAAAAGAAAATGAGGCAATACTTAAAAAAAAATGTTCTTGTTAAAGAAGGGTAGAGTAGCAGCATCATTTCAGAATATTATATTTAAGGTCATGTTTTAAATTGTAAATCAGTGATAAACAAATTCCTACACATATTTTTGAAAAATGTTACTTGGGATTATTTTTTCAAGTAAATCCTTAAGAACAACAATTCCACAAATATAATGGAGATTATTGCCAAATATAGGTATTAAAATTCTGCAGAAAATAAGATTATAATAATCAATCTGAATTACTACTTAAAACTAAGTTAAATGCAAAGTGTCCCTTTTGGTCAATCAATGTTTTGAAACTTTTTTCAAATGCCAGAGATAATTTGATGTTCGTCTTATCTGAATTACATCTGATTGATTAATATTATATTTCTGCATAGAATAAATTTCCTACTCAATTCAAAGGAGCCTTCACAGGTATAAAACAATGTGTACCCAAACCTCCTGTAACATGCTACTTCCAGTTATACTAACGTAAGCTACTTACAGCTTATATTTCCACAGCTGTAAATTACCTGCATTGTACCTTTGCTCTGTAGAAAAAAAAGAAAAGTATTTTGTTTTGAAATTAACTCCCCCCCCCCCCGCCCCCCCAAGTTATCATGCAGTCACTACTTTCTTGGTTTGGGTTTTTTTGTTGGGGTTTTTTTTTTTTTTTTTCTGTATTTTTGGCTAGTTTATATTCATATAGAAAGTAATGTATTGACTGGCAGTAACCTGTTAGTGGAGTTTTGTGATCTCAAGTTATTAAAAAGAGAAAGATCTGAAAAAGACCAAACACTGTAACAGAATAAAACAAGTTGGAAAGAAAAAAAGAAAATACACTGCTAGAACAAGGAAAAATGAATGTGAAAAACAATAGAAACTTTACAGATCAAAACTAAAATATTGAAAAATAGATCCCTGTCTCCTATTATCTAAGAAAAGGCACAGATCATATTCTTCTAATGGCCCCTCAAACCTCCAGGAGAATTAACTTGATAATGCACATACAAGTATAATTACATACTCTTCCCTGCTCTACAGTTAACTTTTTAAAATCACCTGGCAATATTTTTATTATTTTTTTAAACATTAAAATCGGTGATCTTCAAAAACAATTTCTAAAAATTCTTTATAGTTAAAAATATTTTCAACTGTTTATTGGATATTTTAAAATCAAATATTTTATCCGCTTTGATGCAAAAGGAAACTACTAAAGTGGTGAACCCAAAAGTTATCAGTCTCAGTTGCTTTGATTTTGAAAGGCATCAGTGTAACTGCATTATCCTAAAGTAGTTTTTAGTGGCTCATTTTCCCCTCAGAACTATATTATCCCTTTATTCCTCCCTTCTAAGTAATCAGTATGGCATACCACAGGAGGCATATAGTGGACTAGGCACATCAAATGTCTCCACCTCCAAAAGCTGATACTGATACCAGATACTGAAATATTTAAGTCAGCAGATACATTTGTTCATCTGATTAAATATAACAATGAAACCTCCATTATCTTTTCTTCAAATGATTTCAAAACACTTTTTAATTTAGCTTCCATTGTGTGCTAAAGTTTTCTGACTATACATGTGGTATCTTGTTGAAACACTACATTTCAGAAGCAAAATATAAGCAGAGAAGTTCCATACATTTTTCCCATTCTATTAGGCAGGCTTAAAGCATTGTTTATAATTGATGTATACGTTATCCTTATTCATTTTCAGTCCCTTCTCCTTTTAAAAGAAATAAAAAGGCAAGACTCTCTACAGCTCCCTCAAAGAACATACCCTTCCTAGCTCATTTCTTACTGCAAGATTAGAAGGACGCTGCAGCATTGAACTGTCCTTTGTTCCTTTTATAGTGTTAAATGTGCAGAGCTCGCCCAGGTCATAGGCAAATCAGGAAATCCATTCTTCTTCTTTTTTTTTTTTTTTCTATTTTTACAGCAAAGAACATAGGTTAGAAGAATCCCAAAAGAGCCATGGAGGAGGAGAAATCAATACATATCTAGTTTCATTCTGACTGTTAGCCTGAAGTTTAATGAATTTTAAATAATACCTAGAAGCATATAGAATATATACAGACTGACAGAAATGCCTATGCAAATCTTACTCTTCATAGCAGTTGCACCTCAACTAAACCACTGAACACAAGGCAACTCTCCTCTTTTTTTCTTGTTATAAAAAGAGTGGTAACTGGAAGTGAATAATAATAATACACTAAGAAGATGCTTCAGATTTGCCACTACTTTCCTGTAAGTACTAGCAAAGAGCTTGCAGCAAGCAAATTGTTTTCACAAGCTGAAACTGCAATGGACCAGACTGTCCTCCTCTTTAAAAATATGCAGGTCCATGAAAGAAACATCAATCAAACTATCTGCAAAAACTGTACCAAGAAGAGGAGCTGTTTATGCTACACGTCAGTATCAAGCATAACATTCCTTATTTCATTTTTTCATCAATGTTACAGATATTTGCAATGGTGGTATCTTGAAAACTTCATAAATGTGGGCAGTGCTAATAAACATTCTCCCTTTCAATGGCTTACTGTTAAAATTTATTGTCCTGTGATATCTCCAAGGACTATCCCTGTCTCTGAAGATGGGACCTCAAGGTTTCAAAGGCCCACAGCATCCATATCTATCAAGAAGATTCTTGAACTATATGAAGTTAGATACACAGAAACACACATGAATTCTAAAAGCACTTGGGACTCAGAACATGTGTGCGTGTCTGGTTCTTACCATAAAATCCCCTCATACCGGCTTCTGGTTCAATAACTAAGACAGTGTGATGGCACAGCTACCTAAATAGACTTTATTACGGCCTACAAATACATGTATGTGCACGCGCACATCCACACACACAAACCCCATGTCACATGAAATAGAAACCCTCCAGCTGCCATTGACAGTGACTGCTGCAGAACTAGAAGCAGCATAGTTATGTTTCTAGAGAGCATAGTCTGGGCAAATAAATCTTACCTATAAGTAGAGTTAACAAGCTCTGACGTGCTGTTGTACTAAGACAACCCTCACCTGGGATTTTCTCAATGGGAAAGCAACAGCATTACTCTCCTGCATCACTTAATCATTATTGTAAAGTTCATTCAGCACTTATTTCAAAATATGTTTGATAATCTAATCCTCAATGTTACCTCTATTCTGATTTCTACTACTTTACTGTCACAATTCAGTTCCATGGATTTTTTTGCCTCAAGTTACACAAAGTTGCACAAAGCTGGTAAGCTATCACCACAGCTTTACAGTAGATAATAGATGCTCTCGACTCCATCATATTGATAGGCAAAAGCACAAACAAAAATACAGAAATACAGTTCATTGAAAGAAACGAAGAAATACAAATAAAAAGAACACACGGACTACTATAACAACATGAGTTAAAGCAGTTATTTTCACAAAAGGAATGTGTCATAAGTAATCATCACTTCCATGTTATTTCATCTCCTTCTCAGTACTGGTAGAAACAAATAGATGTCACATTTGTAAATTCCATTGGCACTGTTCCATTAAAGTGACACTTGATGTATTACGTGATTGCCTCTACAATATATAACATCATTCATTATTGTCACAGGTACTGTATTTCACACAAGTGTGCAAACTAGCATTTGCAGTTTTATTATAAACTATTTCCTGCCAATAGTGTTGTAAGAAAGTTGCAATTTGTCCTCAAGTATCTGTTTTCTGCTCAGAAAAAAATATTTATAGCCACTCAAATATCAAATATTCTTTTCCCATGCACTCACTGCAGACAACATTTCATTCTCATACATGGTATGCTGTATGAGAGCACTTAAGTCAGTGAGACAGAACTGACTGAACAGTTGAGTTCCATCATTGTTCATTATAAGGCCAAAATTCAAGCATTCCTTAACATGATTTCAGGTTACCAATTCATAATTTCATTTTACTGCCTGCAGTTCAACTGCAGTAAACAAGTCTAATATTAAAGTAATAACAGATCAGAGGGCAAAAACACTACTTTAGTCTGTAGATAGAGGTGATCTTTTTTATTGTGCTTTTACTTCATATGTGGCTTTTGTACAAACATCAATACAAGAATTATGTGGAAAAGATATTAAATGCTATGAAACAAGAAAAAATTTACTACATGAAAAAGCACAAACTATTACTTTTGTTACAACTCTATTTTAACTAAACTTAAATTTTATTCATTTTTGCTTTAATCTGGTTAAGTAATTCTAAGTCCTGTTAACCTCTAAAATGGAATGAAAATGTAGCTCAGGACTAAGCATGGAGAAGGCATTTGAAAGATGTTCCATTACTCAAGTCACAGTCATCAGTGCTGAGTACATAGTCACAAGGCGAGATGCTGAGAAGATGCTAAATGTATTTTAATTAAGTAGATGTATATATACAAGACTGTGCCTTCTGGTTGCAGTGATTTGATAGAAAACACAGAAATAAAGGAAATAAGTCCTTTTGAAAAAATCTGGCCCTTTACTTGATTCAGTTCTCACAAAAATCCAATCTTACTTATGAGTGGCAGTTGAAAAAGTGGCACTGACTCTTGAGAAGTGTTAAAGAGCTAAGAGGAAACATAGAAAAAAGAAACCTGAAACAATCAATCACCCAAAGTATTTAATATATTAATATGAATTTGCTACCGGTTAATATTTACCTTCCTTACACAGTTCTCTTGTACATATAATTAGATAGTACAGGACCTGTATTGATGAAACTTCAAGTATCTATAAACCTATGTAACAATCACAAAATTAGGCTTTGAGTTATGTATGCAAACTTGTTTAAATAATAATCTTCCCATCAGAGCTTTGAGCAGAATAAGGTACTGCCTTAGATTAATTGGGCTAATTATACTTCCTTTAAAATCTGTTCAATAATTTTCTGTCTCCTACTGTAAGTAAGTAAATATTTCAAATGTTGTTTAACCTCTAGCTTAAGTCCCCAAGAAAAAAGCCAGAAACAAATCTATTTAAAATCTAATGAAAAATGGTGTATTTTTCTACCACTGTTTGGAAGTGTGCTCATTAGCATTGGTTCCCTATATTCTGGCTACTGAATTTTAAAATGAAACAATTTTCTTCTGTTCCTAGAAAGTCTTAGTCAACACAACACAAACATCTACAAAAACCACAAATATGAACTCAATTACTACTGTGTTTTTTTCTGTCCTTCACCTAACTTGAAGTCCTTCGTACTGATGTGCTCTCTGGACTCTGCATGTAATTGTAGTTTTTAAGCTGTAACTAAAAACGTGTTTTCTTAAGAATACATATCTCATGTCCGGGGTTGATATCATAAAGTCATGTCATTTAGATCAAAAGCTTCTTAAAATCATCATTGCACTGCTTCTCACAGGTTTTGGAAAAAATGTTTTTCTTAGAGAAGTATTGGTTAGACTTACAGGGCTCAGGCCACATTCAGTGTACGTGGAATTTGCATTAGGTACTTCGGTACCCAAAAGTCTGTGTTTTTCATGAAATATTTCCAAAAGGACTTCATCAGGCTGAAGAAGGAAATGAAACTGTGTCTGTTACATGCTCTTATTCAACTCTATACTCAGGGCACCCCCTGAAAGACATGACTGATATGAAAGAAATCCTGCATGGAAAGGACAAAGGACAAAGTCTATACTGAATCCTCCTTGACCTATTTCTTAACCGTAAACACACCAAGATACACATACGGTACCTATTGCACAAGCTGCCGCAAACCTGTATTTTCCCTATAGGAAAAACTAATTTTATTATGGTCAGATAACTTGACACTTTCAACAACAGCCAACTACCTGAATTAGAGCTGGCACCCTGCAGTTGGAAATTTCCTCAGATCGGAAAAGTAAATAGTCCACTGAATAATCAAGAGACTGAAATAATTCAGACTAATTTCTGAAACTGTGAGTGCCTCTTCAGAGCAACTTTTATGAATATAAACCCCCCATTAGTTTTAGTGTTGTTCCATGAAGTTCTACACCGAGGATACTTCCATCTGTGGTGCTTCCTGTCTATATACAATTTAAAAATAATAGTGAAAGCTATATCAGAGGTTTGCTTCAGGTTGGCAGAAGCAGCCATTCTCTATGGAACACACTTGCAATTAATAACCTGAAGGTATTTGTTTAAAATGCAAAATACTAGAACAACTAATTCAGAGGCACTGCAGAAGCACTAACGAGAATCAAGACCTAATGCATTTCCAACATATACACTAAAATTAATTATGAGCTTGATGGCACAATTATTTGGCTTGGGTTATGTACAAAGTCAGTCTTGCAATTACAATTGGATTGTTCTGCCCTAAAATTTCACAGAAATATTTCTGTTAAACAGTGTACATGTATCTTGAAATGGCAAGAAGAAATTACACTACAGCTATAGTATGGATTAATTATTGTGACATTAGCCTTCTTCAAACCTCTCTGGCAATTCTTTACAAATGCAGATTTTTTAAAAAAATTAAGGATAATACACAATATTATGTTAAAGAGTTAAGTCACACTTTGACTTTGCGAAAAGTAAAGACATTTCTTCTGGGACAAGTTCTTGACATTAAACAAGTTCTGAGAAGTTTTCTCAGTCAAATCATAGGTTGATAAAATGACTGTAATTACCTCATCTTAAGAATTATTGATAACGCAGTATACAAATAATGAGTTTAGTCAAACTCTTAAGCAATGTGATTACAATAAAATTTCTGACAGCTACAAACAATGACCTATGTGTTCTAAGAGTAAAGCTATGCCAACTTGCATTGGAACACCACTCATTTACTTGACCTACCCATAATTATGACAGTGACTTAAAGAACATAAAGTTAAAGTAATGAAAGGGAAAAAAAAAAAGTAACTGCAAACTTTTCAATTTTTCTGAAAATAGGCAAGAGATTGAATTCAGTAAAGCAACCTTGCAAATCCCCAATTCAACAAAAAGCAATATATATCTATTTACTGTTTTTCTCAGGTTCATTATGTATAAGTCATATTATTAAAAACTGTAAGAAATGTGCAGGATTCAGACTAAAATGCAGAAAAATGCTTAATCTGGTCAAATGACTAAATATTTTTCTGTTTGGGATTACTTCAGCAGTTGTGAAATTAATGGCAACCCTCAGCGAGTGCTTTCATGCAGATTCAGACTTTAACCTCTGATTTTTTTTTTCAGATCCTATAACAAAGGCGTATAATATTTATTTCATTGTTCATTACTTATTATTGCTAATTATACACTATTATTACTATCAAGAACTTTGAGACATTCCAAAGGAAAACAGAACAAAATGTTAACAAACTATACTAAAAAAATCCTGTACATTTAAGTGTTTACACACAGAAAGATATTTTTCACCATAAGGGTTCTGAAAATCTTCTACAATTTTGAATAGACATATCCAGTACAAGATGGGAATCCTGGTACCCATCAATCTAACACTTCTAGCTTGTAAAGTGAAACAGCGCATTCTAACTTCTAAAGTAACCAAACCAACAAAAGGCATACAGTATATTCAATGGTCATTGACTACATGATATGCATTAAACGACACATCAAGTGTGATCAAAAGAGAATAGAAATGCTGACACCAATATAATTAAAAATGCAGGGGAAATCAGATTGGTCAAGAAGATTTACATACACTAGACAAAAATGTCTCTTAATCAATGGTCAAATATATGCATATTAACATCAAATCTTAATCTCAATCAGTGTGGGCATTTGTAGTACCCGACAACTGGAATGTCCCTGCACCCCCCCAGGAAAAAAAAAAAAAAAAAAAAAAAAGGTGAGTTCTTACATAATCTACAGCAATCTTAACGTTGTTCTTGAAAATGAAATGGGGTGGGGGGGAGGACACATGACACAAAACAAAACAAAAGAAAAAACAAACCCACAACACCAAAAAACCACCCCAGAAATCCAACCTCCTTAGGTAAATTACTTATCTGCAGAATAATCTATAACAAAGCCAGGACAATATATTTAATCACAATGACTATTTTAAGTTAACTGTACTTTAAAAAGAATGCCAGGACGATATCTATGGATCAATGTCATCAGAAGGCAAAGCTGGAAGCTGGGACTTGGCGCTTAACCCAACTCGTGTGCTCTGTTCCTGCCATAGCTATATTACAAAGCTATGTAAGTGGAAAGAGAATCCCAGATGACTTCTGGCAACGTTTTCATCAATACTCCAGCAACCAGGGAGCCCAGACTTCAATAGAACTCTGCATTTAGAATCTAATACTAAGGATTAGTATGCAGCTCACCTATATTCATTTGTAAAATAAATTCTGGAGGGTGTATGTAACTATACTGAGGACACTAGAAAGAAAATCAGGTATGCCAGGTAAGCTCTCACATTTAGTGAATAAGGATTAGAAATGCACTGTGGAAAGAGAGAGTTCTTCTGTATTCCCTGGATCTGTAGCTAGAATCTGTATTAAAATAAATGGATTGTCACACTCTACATTCATATGAATGAGTTCTTAAGTAAAATCCAGAGTTGAGTCAAGCTTAGTTATTTGACAGACTAGCTAATAGAAAACATACTGACAAGGGAGACTTTTCTACATATTTATGCCTTTTCCAGTTCAAAGTCTAATCTAAAAGCTCTCTTAAAAGGAATTTATTCCAGTAAAGAGGGTGGAAATTGTTGTCAAAGCTTTTATAATGGTAAACATCTGTAGGAATGGAATTCAAGATCTCAGTAGTAGTGCAGGCTTTCAATTCATTTCACTTCTAAGACAAATCACCCAGACCTACCTTAAACTGTGTAATAGTAATCTTCCTCTATGCAATGTTTTCAATACAGAAGGAACTTTTCTTTAAATAAATAAATAAATAAATAAAAAACCAGAGATCACTTATATTATGTAACCTCCCTGTAATACCTAAAGCTTCTCACACGTCACTTAAGAAATGCTTTCCTAAGTTACCTCATAGTAAGATTTCTTTCCCTGTGCCTCCTTTTCATAGCGGGAGGCTGTCAAGCCCTCAGAGTTTCAACGCAAAGTCTCTCCATAATCCATAGTCCCTTGCTTACCTCAGGAGGACTCAATGTGATATAAATTTAAAAGATAACTCTTACTGAGCCTCTGACCCCAAACATAAACATTCTGTTATGCATTAAGATACTTGATCTTTCTTTTACAGGTAATACTGTACAATGTTATGTTACAAGAGCTATATAATCTGAATGTATGTTCACAGCCACAGGACCAGATCATTTACTAGTATAAACTACCACATTTTTACTGCAGTCAATTTACGCCTGCTTGTGACTGACTCAACAAATATTTATATTAACATTCTCAGGTCAAGATTCTGAAAATGCAACTGGAAGTCTAGTCTTTAGCCTAAAATATTTTGAGGAATGCTCTTTTTCAAAAAGCATTTTAACCTTCAATGAAAGAAGGACTTAAAAAATGAATTTCTGAAAATGATGCTGAATCGTTAATCGTATTTCAAAACATTGAGTTAAATATCTCTATGTGGTGCTCAGTGTGTAGGTAACTACTCTGAGGTTGACATTCAGACATAAACTTCACTATACTTTCAAAATAATTAACTCCAGAGAACTACAATACAATGATTCATACTTTTGGTACTTCCAAAGACCAACTCCTTCTCAGGTTGTTTTCAAACGGCAGGTTAACTGAATAAAGCTGGATTTGTTAATTATTTTGCAGTACTGTGCATAGTGGCTTATTGGTATTATCTACACTAAATATATGGGGCTTTTTAAAGCAGGATTTCAAGCAATCAAGTGCTAATCTGCAATACTAAAGTGCTATCTCCTACATTATTTGCACTCATTATTAGGATAAATTACAACTAATTTGCTGTGTTCTTTCTGTTTTTTCCAATGTAATGTTACTGAAACATACAGGACTTGGATAAAATAGAATTTAGTTACATATATAATTTCGTCTTCAATATTTCTTAAAGATCTTCATGGGACAATGTGTTCTAAAGTTCAAACACTCAGAAGACACTGAAGCATCCATTATGCACTTACTTATTAATTAATGCACTTAATTAATTAATACAAAATACCAAATGTTGCTATTGAAACTATTTTTTCGGTTCCTAACAGAAATGAAATAAAGTTTCTCAGATACCAAAATTACTACATACTAATATCCTTACTGCTCTTTTTGTGGTCAAGAGCTATAATACATTTTTCATAAATAGGCAGGGTTATTTAATGAATAGTTTACAGCTAACAAACAGTTGCAATGGCTAAATGGAAACATGGCAAGGTCAGGTGTTCCAATATATTCCAAGATGACCCAATAATGCTAATTTCTACAGCTGCTCCTTCCTAAAGCAAGGGATTCAGTTTATCTTGCACCAGCATAGCACCACTACCAGCTGTAATACAACCCTAACTTGGCAATGGTATTCCTGGTTACATGTACCTCAAAAGGCAGAGGTAATTCCCTTTACTCCAATACCTTCGTTCATAATTTCAGAATAAAAACATACCATTTACTAAAAAACAATCGACAGATATTTTCTGTGTTTAATAAAGAAATCAGAAGTATAAAACACAAGTTACAGAGAGATTAATAAAAGAATCACTGCTCTTTATTAGAAAAACATTAAATTATACTAAAAATTACCTTTTCATGCAAAATAAATACATGTATTTGGAAAATACTTCAGCTCTAGAATGATCTTAACTTTCTCTTCAAAATAGAAATAATATTAATTGAGTATAAAAGAAAATGTAGATTAAAGTAGCAGGTGTAGCAGGGAAAACTTGCTAGTTCTACAGAGAATACTCCTATTGACAACAGAAGATTGTCTTTCAAGTAACTGTGGGGCTTAGTCTACAATAAATAACAAGTAATAGACAATAAATAGCAAAATGTCATTCGTAATGACATTAAAATGAGCTTTTCTTTGCTAATGTCTTCAAAGTGCTTGGAGCGGAAAACTGGAAAAAGTTTTAAACACAAACAAGCAAGCAGTATAATGAAGGGCACAATTCAGCTGAAATTTTGCCTACTCAAACAGAGACTGATTTAGACAGCAGTTTTGCTACCAACAAGACCAAAGGAGTTCAGTCAGCTCTTATAGATTACTATCCATTCTTGAAGCAATATTGCAGACCCCAGCAAGGAGTGGATGTATGCATAAATATGGTCTGAAATATTTTACACTACTAGTGGTGAAATATGTGTGTGTTAAAAACAAGAGTCAACTACAGACAAAACACTATTTGAGTATTAGGCTAAAAAATAAAATCAGATATATTGCAACAGCGATATTTATCAATGACTTCTTCAAAGCGGAAAGAATGAATTCCCTCTGTATTTCAGTGGGATTTTACTAAATCTTACCGGTTAGTATGAAAATAGGAAATAGTATCTAATCCAAAGGGAAGACAGGCTCTGTATGATAATAGAGACAAAATGTAAGTAGAGGTAATGACAGCAGAGAAGGATGTGTGGACATGCATTGGTAAATTGAATTAATTCCCAAACACCCAACTTCAAAACATTTTCTGAAATGCTGTTGCACCAGCTACACAGATGTGACATTTTTTATCTCTATTAACTTGACCTTGCAGTAACTCAGAGGTGGAAAATTCTGACTGAATTCTGACCCTGAAGTCAACTGAAAACTCCTAAAAACTTTAAAATGACCAGAACTTTTGACTGTATCTCCAGTCCTAGTCACGTCTCCATTATTTTTTATCCTATAAAAAGGAATGACAGGTGTTTATTGACATTTTTACTCTATAGATTAATCCTTGTTGAGTAAGAAATTAAAGTCCATTTCATTTTTCATTAAATACAATGATATAATATTTGCAAATACTGTTTATATGTAGCACAGGTTTTTTTCCAGACATAATTTGGAAGAAGGAGCATATAGTCTCATGTCTATTTGGAACATAAGACTTCACTCTTCAGTATGTATCTGGGCTATTATAAAACACAAAACAGTTTCCCAGTGAGAACCTAAGGAATTTAATGTATTCGACAAATTAAAAGGACTTCTGGTAAACACCTCACCCCTTCTAAAGTGGAAATTTTTGCCTTAAACAATGTTTAACAGAAGGTAAGAAAATTCAGTGTATAAAATTAACATACTCTTGATCTAGCTTCCTGGATAGAATTTGTAGAGATTTGAAGGAGTCAATTCTGTTATCTTTCGAGTGAAGCAATAATGAACATCAAAGATTACGGTGTGGAACAAAAGAACTCCGTGTCGTCAATACGTTGGTACAAATATATGGAAAAACACATGCCACTGACATGCTATAACATCTATCTCAACCAATACAGGCAACCAGATAGGACTGAACCTATTTTAGGTAATTAAAACATAAAGTACTTTGACAATGAAGAGATAAATTTTATTGTGGCCTAGATGTTTCCTAATGTGTATAACTGGAAGTTTGTCTAATTATCCATTCATTTCAAACAACACATGTAATGGTGTTGACATATTGATACCGTAAAGAATTCTGTTGAGTAATCTGCACAGTGACAGTAGAGATGTACTATTTTGTCCTCAAAAAGAAAAAAAATAAACACCCAAATGCCCTTTTTAATTTTCAAAGCAAAATTTTCTTCATAAACAATGACTGCCAGATAAGAAAGGTCAAAACTGATAAGATAAAGTATTTTTAAGCTTCTAAGAATATGTAACAAGCTACTGAGAACTAAAGAGAGAGGTAGGTTATTTAAAAGAAGTGCTTCCCTGTTCTTAGAGTAAGAATATGTTTATCAATCAGTGCAAAAGAAAGCAAGTACTTAATCCTTGAAGCTTTGAAGAATGGGCCTGATGCTACAGGCTAGGTTAAGTGTATAGCAGGCTAGGATTTCTGTATGTGTTGTTCTCTTATGTCACAGTCAATTAAAAGATTCCCAGGGCACAGTTTGAGAGTGTGAGAAAAAGCAAATATGCTTCCCGAAGAAAATCTGAGTCAAAGTAGCACCTTTCTTCTGAAGACACTTGAACATCTATTTATGAAGATTTATATTTATTCCTTGTGGCCACTAAAGCCATAATCAAATACCCCAAATTTCCACTTATAGTTTATCACCATTTAGTTGAAAGGGAAATAATACACTGATTTCTTTTTTAAGACCACTGTAACTGGAAAAGGAATATTTCAAATATGTGCAGAACTTTGTCAGTATATCTTTGTTTTCAGTTCGCTTTGGGAGACAATATTATATCCATAAATTAATTGAAAATAATATTGCTCATTAACTACTTGCTATACTGTAAAGATCACAGTATTGCATACTGGAGAAAAGTACATTATAATGAAGTCTAGACTTTTATCCTGAAGTTTGTATAACAAAGTTTTCAATTTTTTTCTCCACTTGCCATTTAAGTTTATATATTTCATTTTGAATACCTAGAATTATTAGGTATCCCCATAAAATGGCTATATTTATTTTCTGCAGTTACAAATATTTCAATGCATTTTCAACCTCCTAAAAGCACTTTTTGTACATGAGGTAAGGACAGTCCAAAGAGCTTTTGCTCTTTGTTTTTATCTTGGAAGATTAACTATGGATAAAATAGTAGAGGAAAGTCACAAGAGATCTGCTTTTAATGTTTTATTTTATTTCTTCTGTGTAGAATGAAGGAAGCAAGTCCTGAAGGGATCTGTAAACCAGGACAGAAGAAGGAATCATTGCCCAGGATGATAGGGCAGATAAAGCAATGCACATCCAAGGGGATAAACCAGACGAAAATTAAATACAACACGGCATCTCCACATCGAGGTCATAAGAAACATGCAAAGTTGTTCATAGGATAATTTAACTATTGCAACTGGCTAAGTACAAATCTGGCACTGAAAAATATTACCTAAAAAATCCAAACTTGCAAATAAATTTGTCAGAGGTGATGGAGTTTCCTCTAATTTAAAATAATTTAAATTATTATTAGATGAACTGAAACACAGGTACTTGCTGCCATTAACTAAAGTCACACATTTTACAACTGATTCTGAAATTAGTTCTCCAGATTTAACATCATAAATTTAATCAAAATGATCTTAACCCTAAACTATATTTCATAATTGTCATGACTGAATTGTGAATAAATTTAAAAGCACTTTTAATTATCAAGCTTTCCAGTACAGTAAGGACTGTATCCAGTACTAAGACAGGACTTCCAGTACTATCAGGTAATAATATCCTATCTAATAATATACTGAAGAACTAGTACCTCCACTAGCTCTACTCTTATATTAAATCTAAGCAGAAACAAAAATACATAGACATGTTTTTGAAGGGCATCCTTTAAATAGCATTAATGAATATAAAAGTAGTATCCAAGTATACACAAAACCTCTGTTTTCTAAAGAGAATTTGCAACTGCACCCTCACATATACACAAATAAGCTTTTATCCTGAAAGCAACTATGCAGTATGAATCACCTATGTGGGGTACATTCACAGCTCAGTTATTCAAGCACACAAAGTCTCAGCTGGAGTATTGTTCTGATTGTTAGCACTCACACTGAAAAATCCAGCAGTTGGGTAAAACATAACAGTCAAAGGAACTGAAAAAGATGAGGAGGATGTAATCTACAGCAAGCATTTAACAGTGGGAACGTTAAAGTTTTCTTTACCAACACAAAAATAAAAGACACCAGATGATGATTCAAAGAAAAATACTAATAGAAACATAAAGAAAACATTCCATCAGTGGAACATACAAATCACTGGCCTGATATTCTCAGCCCTGACATTTTGCCTGACATTTCTGAAACAGCTGAAGCTTTCCTTCCACAGGTGTCAGGCATTTCCTTCCTCTCTTTAGTTACAGTAAGTGGCTGAGATGCCTTGTGAATTAACTTCTCCTCTGGACGAGTGCAGTCAGTTTCTGCAATTAGAACATAACAGTCTCTAGTTGAGAAGAATTTACTGAATAAAGCTTAGTTTTTGGAAATTACACGTGCAAGATGTTGAACAGCCATGAACCTCAATCAGATCAATGGACTGAAGAGTCATCAGCATTTTTTAGGAAGTACTCCATAACAATTACAGCATCATTATCAATATTGGGAAGACAATGTTGAAAGGTATTATTAGAAGCTGCAACAACTTCTAAAGACTCCTACAGAGTCTGACACAAAGCACACTCACAAGGAAGGTAGAACCTGAAACAGAAGTAGGCGAGTTTGCTATATGCTACCTAAACAGATCTGGGCTCTAATTACCCATTTGTGCTTCTAGCCATCTAATTGGTCTCACAGTCAAATCACCAGAGGCACGAGTACTCAAATTAGCACCCACATCTAGTCAGAGATACAATGTATGAGTACACATTACAGTTACCATAAGAAAGGTAATTCAGCTGCAGAAGTGCTCCTTCAAGCCCTAAATCATACTGGATATTGCTTGGTAAATCCTACTAATGCAGTTCAGTAGAAGCTCAAAATATACAGTCCTTTCCCTCACTGAACTTTAAGACCATAGACTTTTTCTTCTACCTTATTTAAGAGTAGATATATGAAAAAAAAAAATCCATCAGGTTCTAGCTAAAGGGAAACCCATGTTTTTCATATTTGGAACAGAAACAAGCTCATGTCAAAATCTAGTCCAGTACACATTAGTGCCTTAGGTCTGTATATGGATGTTTTATAGATATTTATTTAAACATTCAGTTTCTTTTATCCCCTCTGCTTTATTCTATTCCTTTTTTTGCAGGCTAAGAATTTCAACATTAGTTTAAATTCAGCCTCACAAATGACAGGTACAACACATGTATGAGTTTGAGGCAATTCCTATTATAATAATTACTAAAATATTAAACCGCTCCAGCTTTGAGACTATAAATATTTTCAGTAAGCTATAACCAGCAAACTTGCAATGATATCTGTGTCATGAGGACATCTTTCCGCCAACCCATTTACCTTGGCTATTAGGTGCTCAGATCCATATTGCAAGATAAATGATCTAATGCTTTAATTTGTTTTAATTAATCAGATAAAACATTATTGTAATTTCCACTAAAAGTAAAATTTCGACTAAACGTAAAAAACCCCCAACTTCAAAGACCATGTAGAACTCCTATCTTTGCAATCGCTTAGTGCATAAGCATCACTGAGAGACAGCTATACTATGATAATAGCCCACTCTTACTGTTCTTTATCATACTGGAACTTCCATGAAATGTCATTGGTATACAAAACAGATAAACAGAAAATAGACCTGTTCATGAACTAAGTAAAAAAGAAAAAAAAAAAAAAAAAAAAGATAAAACCCAACAAAATCCCCTTTAATGTAAGGAAGCAGAATGAAGAGAAGACTAAGCATGACTGAAGAAAGAACACAATAACTTTGGTTCGGACTTATACTAATCACAGTTCACCTGATTCAATAAAAATCTGGTACAGCAGTGACAGACTATGATGTTGAGCAGCATAATAAATATCATTATTATGAATTCTGCTAATCCCATTTCCCATGACAGATAACAAACAGACAACACATTAAAATGAAGGGATATCCTTTAGCTAAAATAATGTGCATCCAGATTATCCACATAATCAAACCTGCATTACTATTAAAGTAACAAAACATCTATGGCATGGTAATGCTTAGATTTTTCTCCAGGAAGCAAGTATGAAATTCTTACCAGGACCAAAAAAATCATGAGTATTCCATTAAAATGTAATTATGCCATAAATCATTTTAATGCATCAAAAATTCAATGGGATGGTATAGGAAAATACATATATGTATATTTATACATACATGTTTAAAGATATAAATGTCTTTCAGTAGCTTTTTAAAATAACTTATAACTGGTCAAATTAGACTTTTTAAAAGCAGTAAGTTCTGAACAGTGCTCATCAAGAGTTTATCTTTGTTTTGGATACGGCATCATTCAGAAATTAATACAGGCTTTTTTTTGCATAAACAGTATTTTCATCAGAGGCCAACAGATGGTTACCTGGGCATAATGCATGCTCATTTCAAGTTCTAAGACAAATTACATACTATAATACTGGTGTACTGTTGGTATAAGTACATGTTTTCAGAAACATAAAACAAGGTTCAAAAATTCATAAATGATGAACAACTGATGTCACTCACAAGTAAGGGGCAGTTTTGATAACATCATTTATGAAAAGCTTGGCAGAGGAAAACACATGATAAAGACTGCAAAAGCAATAAACATTTTTGTAGGAATTATTCTGCCCATAAGGGAGAGAGCCAGGCCAGAAGAAAACTGTAACATTACAGAATAGCAGTTTGTCTTCATCTTGAAAAGGTGTTTTGAAGAGTTTCTAGAAAGCTTGAAGAGCCTCTGAATTGCAGTTCAAGTCCCATAGAATTTTTGAATGTGCCCCTCCTAAGCCACTTTTTCTGCTCTGTCTTGTCAGCCAGTTGTCAAACATCACCATCAATTCCATTTCTGATGGGTACATACTATACCTAGTTTCCATGTGTCTTCCCCCCACCCCCTGCATCTGACTAATTTTATCTTCAGGGAAATGCTTGGTTCATCTTGTCAAAGAACAGAGTGATTAAAAAACTTGTCTTCAATTGTACATTTTTAAAAAAAAGGTCTCCTAGTAACTAAACTTGCACAGCCTAATGGCCAATGAATGCAAAAAGATGTTTCCCTGTAAATCTACTGAAGCCACCCTAAATAGGAGATGGGGCATTTCTATCATCCACAGGAATGTTCCCAGTCTATGAAGAATTCCATCTGAAGATCATCAGGTACCTTGAGAAAATATACTGGGGGTTGTTTAGACCTAGACCACCTACCATAATTTTACTCGTCAAACAATTCGGGCTGCAGGGGGAATGAAGTAGTTTCATCCCAGAGGACTTCATAAAGCATTTCTAAAGGGCTTCCTGAGGATGGGATTATTTTTAACAAGAAGTGCTCCCTCCAAGGATTTAACAAAACATCTTGCAGGGTGAAAATCAGAGCAGGTTTTCAGTCCTCTGAACTGTCCTGCCCTTTGTCTTACTGGTATACTAAATTAAAAGTTTATTTGGAGGGTGCTTGAGATCCAGCATCAAATTCAGGACATGACACAGCCGTCAATGCAAGAAGATAGTAGAAAATGCACACACTAGGGCATCACAGATCATCAAAACACAACAATCAGGTCAAATAATGGACAGGTGGCAAATGGATTAAAGATCACCTCTTTCACTGATAGACACTAGTATCCCAGTGATACCTCACTCACACCTTCTCAAAAAAAGACACTCCCAGCAAGAAAGGATTTTGAGAAATCCACTTGTCAGTCAACCTCATGTTTGTGTCCTTTTCCCCATATCCTGAATTTCTCCTGCCATTCCTGTGTTACCCTAATACTAATGTCACTCTGTACCCTTGGAGTGTAAAATGGTAAGCCTTAATTAATCTCCACTTCAATTTAAACTATTTTTCTTTCTAGATTTCAAATGATTAAGAGTTTTAAGATATTGGGGGGAGTAGTTTACTGGGATTAAAATTTCTAAATTATATTTGAGCACCACACTGCTGTTGTTATGTTCTAGTATAGTTTTTTCCACAAAAATAGAAAAGGGAGAAATCAAGAGATTAAACTAGTATATCAATTTTCTTCTTCTTCCAATGCCATAATCCCTCTATGTTCATGCAGCAAATAAACTAAAAGGAGTGCAAAAGAAAAGCACTGTATTCCAATGGACAAAAAAGAATGAATCCAGGAATCAGTATGTATCTCTGACTAACTTTATGGTCAGGAAGGACAAATCACTTTATCTCTGTGCATCTCTGCACAACTCATAAAATGGGAAGAGTAAAGTCCCTGCCTTCTGTTAAGGAATTCTGAATCTCAATGTTTGTTTATTAAACATGTGACAGCCAATAATTAAGCATTGTTCTAACTTGTCAGAACAATGATATTAAAAAGTCAATAGTTGTCTAAAATAGCTTTTTATTTTACTTGCAAGGCTTCCTAGATAAATAAGCCGTGTATGTAATACACGTCAATTTGCTACTCAGATTATCTATGAAACAATAATTATAACAATTTAATTCTTCAGCGATGATTCTTTAATATGCTTGACTTTCAATATTTTAACTTTATTTTAATTCTTAACATGCAAATCAGAACATTGCAATAATCAGCAGTTACGCTGACTTTTTAAAAATCAGTCTTCCACAATCACTATTCTTCTCTAACTGCTTAATATCACAATGCTTCCTTTTAGTAATTGTTGATTAACAACACACTGAAGCACAGCATGTGAAACCTTGAAGAATAATGAAATTATATCTGCATAAACAAAAATAATAAACTATTTTCCCAGTATTATCCAATAAACAAATGCAAATGCCAAAGGTAAAACTTTCTGAAGTATTAATGACTAAGATAGCAAGGAGGTTAAGAGAATGTTGGGCCGCTTCTGAAAATCTTATCTCAAGCAAAGAGAGCTATTCTGAATGTTTCCAGATGTGCTTTTAACATATTTCTAGCTGGATTTAGCCTCTTTCCTCTGCAGATAGGATTCTCTGGTAGTAATGCATTTGTGGTTCTGCCTTGTGAAGTACCAGCCAAAATAAAACATGCTTATTGGGATTTATTTTTGTCCTGTATTCTGGTTATGATCTACAGAAAAGGACAGTGGAGAAGTAATTTTGCAGAATACTGTCCTGCAATACAAGTCTGGCAAAACAGTGTGTTGTTCTCATATGTGATGAATGAAAGAATCAGATCATCTAAATAGCCATCATATTCTTATAAAAAAAGGAAAACCTGTTTTCTTTTTGCTGATTGCTATGACCTCTGTTTTGACACCACATATTCTCACTCTTCAGAAGAGTAAACAGATTACATACAGATAAATTACAGATATTAAAAATAAAGCATGTGGAATAAAGAAGCATTATTAGGATATATAAAAAGGTTTCTTCTACTAGAAAAAAACCACAAATCCATCACTTGACAGAAGTCAGCAAAAAAAAAAAAACAAACAACCCAAAACCAAAAAATACTGACGTACCAACATCAGCCTGAAATACTTCAAAAAGCCAGAAATCTTAATATAATTCTAAATATCAATACTAAAGCTACTTGCACTTTTGTCAAAAGGTTTCTTAGTAAAAATCACAGATTAATTGAAACACAAGAAAGGTAAACAAATAACTCTCCAAAAGAGCAAACAGCTCATGGGTTAAATAACTCATTTTCCAAAAACTATTTTCCGTGCAGTTTCCTGGGCTACAAGACTATGGGTTATTAGCTAGATGACAGTCTCTCTTGATTTCCCATAAGCATTTTGAGAAGCATTTTTCATCACTAAATTAAATTATTTTTTAAATGTTGGTATATTCTGAAATTACCATTACCAGCCTAACTGTAATTACTGTATTGTCTCCTATTTCCATTCAATGATCACCTCAATTATTCAAATTTAATGTAAAAAGTATACAATATTACAAGAATGTGTATTTAAAAGTTGAAAAAGAGATAGGGTAACATCCTTTTGAAGGGAGACTAGCTCCACGCAATACCATTAATAGGCTGCATGCAGGAATCACTTTTCTTAAACATTAGAGCTCTTAGCAATTCTTTTGTTGCCACTACAATAGGACCTGAACCCTATGTTGCTCAATTTTCCAAGTCCAACAAAAATTTAACTACTTTTAGAAGGAATGATTAGGAGGGAGAAGCAGGTAAGTTCTCTATTTAAATACCACTGTCAAAGTCTTTTGCCATTTCTCCTTCTAATTACATTTTTTTCTCTCCATTAAGCAATAGGTGTCTGGAGCCTTACCAGAGGACAGGGAATCCGGGTATTGCAAAGTCATGTCTACAAAGTAAAAACCAGTTCACGTGAGGATACCCACCTTCTTATCACAACTAATTATTATAGGAATACCAGTGCACTAGCACAGCTACTAATAACTCAGTTCAGTTTTACTGGGCTATCAGAAAAGCGTCTGTAAACATATGTGTATCTACAGATTCTGAAATGCAGATAGTAGAACTGATACAGAATGCTACACAAGCAATCCCATATTTCAGAAAACCTAACTGATGAATCTGACTGTCAGACAATTACTTTATCCACATGAATTTGTCTTAGCTAGTGCAATATAGGGGAAAGCAGAAATTTCTGAGGCTCAGAATAGCCTTCCTGTGCCCAAAGTCTTGGGTAACAAAATTAACAATGCAAGCATTTCTTGCAGGAGTGACAACTTGCTTTCAGGTTGAAAAATTAGCTTTGAACACCATGCAGTATCTGTGGCACCTACCAGAATAGTGTGATGGTCACTGTAATTGACCTTCCAGAAAACCTCCATGCAGCTTTTCATGAATCCTGCTCCACAAATGAATCATGAAGACCATTGTGATGTTGCAGCAGCTAATACAAACACTATTGGACCTCAAGGTTTCTTTTATCCTTTTCTCTTTGTCATCGTTTCTCAGAACCACTGGATATATCTCCTATTCAGACATTATAATTCCTTTAGCACCCTCAAAATTGTCTATGAACTACCAAGACCATTCCCTACAGTCAGAGAAAAAACTAGTATGATTAAGTGTTACAGGGTATGTCATATAACTAACACATTTCTCACCACATGTCACAAATTCCTTAATAAAAATTCTAAAAAATATTTCATCCTGTCATCTTCCTCAAGACACAGCACCCAGTACTGTTTGAGAAATCTTCTTTAATGTCTGCAATCTACAGACTATAATAAGTAGCCATGTTTCATCCGTCTAATTCTCTCTTTAAACTTATAGCTCTCAGAAAACATTCACTGATCCTTCCAATTCAGAAAACTACTGCTATTTTTACTCTTTAGATTGGGTCATGAATGAATACTTGCCATTGTGTTGAAATTGCATTAGATAGACATGTTGAATCAGTCACTTCTTCCTTTGTCTGCCAATTACAGTAGGTGTCACAGAAGCCCTATTTTAATACCAGACCAAGATAAATTTAAATGGTTGCATTCTACCAACACACACAGCATCTTGTTCTTTATCCTCAGAAAGACTGAAGTCCTTTAAACTACTGATCAAGAATGAAGACCAAGAAATGAAATTTATGACATAGTCAATAATAATAAATTCAAATAATAAAATAATTCCATAATAGTTGATTCAAAAAAAGCTGAGTTCTAGTTAAAATGGAAAAACAAATTATACTTCTGCCAAAACCACATTTTATTCTCACATCTCATTTTGTTGATTAATGTCTTGTGTCAGAATTTAAACATGGAAAAGAAGATGACTATGCAGAACCTGTTCAGGCCTGATTTCTTATATTTAGCCCAATATTTTGTTTCCCTTCCTATCATATAGGCATGTTTTCCAAAAGTGTTACAGCCAGCCAGCTCTTATCAGCTGGACTATAAGGGAGAACGCTATAAGTTATACTTTGGGGATTTCTGGCTTCGTGTCACAGTTCCCAGGTTCTTTTAGGCCATCCTGTCCCAGATCACTTTTTGTTTTTCTTCATATCAGTGTCAACAAAAAAACAGCTGAATTTATCAGCTGAATAGTCAGGCTGAATTTATTCTAAAATTTGTTACCTACTATAGAATCATAGAATAGTTCAAGTCGGAAAGGACCTCTGGAGATGACCTAGTCCAACCTCCCTGCTCAAAGCAGCATCAGTTAGATCAAAGTTGCTCAGGACCATAACCAGCTGCATTTTGGATATCTTCTCTGGGCAACAATCTCTCTGGGCAACGTGTTCCAGTGTCTGCTCCCCCTGCCCCCCAGTAAATATAGAATTTACAGTACTCATATATTCAAAAGACAATAAATCCAAAGAAAAGGCAATAAAAAAATTAAAGCTAGGATTCATCTCATCTTAAGGCGAGACAAGACATTAACGTGTCTTTTCAAAAACTGACCCATAGTGAGGTGTGCATACTATGAGATAAACATCTTACTAAATCACAGTACTTTAATGCAAGTTTCTGTTGCCCATTTGTGCTATAATACAATCAGGGAAAAATTTCTATAACAGCTTCTACGAATGGCAACTCCTCTCTCTGTTCAGAGGATAATGTTTTTTAATTTTTTTTTTCTATGAAGTTGAAGCAGAGACTGAGACAAAGAAAAGTATTTTAATAAACATAAGTCCTGTAGAAACAAATCGTAAAGAACCTGACCCAAAACAGAACAGACATTAAAATTCTAGAATGATCTCTGCTAGGATCACAGAGATTTTGACTTAGAAATGAGTATAGATTTGTATAGCTAAAAATTACTTTATTAAGATTTATTTTACGATTTGTAAATCTCTTGCAGTATTTCTACATATGCTTTAGGATTTGTAAATATATTATAGGATTTTCAATTCACCTTTTCATCTTACAAAGCGAGTGAGAGATGTAACTAAATCCTATCTTAAAGCACTGATTCCTAAATCAGGGCTTCAGAGTTCAGAATTAGAGGTCTGTTGTATAAACTGGAGGATAAATCCAGACTCTAGAAACACAGTTGTGTTTCATCTAACAAGATGAAATTGCCAGAAACTCAAAAAATAAAACTGAAGCTGTAACTTTTAGAAAATATTGTTGACCAGCTTAAGACTACTGCTCCTGCCTAAGTGTTTTAAGCATGCTTCTTTTCTATGCTTTGATATGTTGTACTAACAAATAAAAATTATTTAAAAAGCATGAGTAATGCCTAACAGTTATGAAACCTACTTAAAATCCATGGATGTTTTCCTCATTTACATTCTGTTTTGGGATTTCTTTTTTAATTTTTTTTTTTAATTAAACAGCAGTCAAGCTGCACTTCTAGGTTTCCTCCAGTATCCTGAAGCTCACAAGGTAAAGCTTTCACTTAAAAAGTAGAAGGCTAATATTAAAAAAGTGATTAAAGCATCAAAGGACCCTGAGGCTTACAAACCTAATATGACTACAAAGTATAATTAACTAAACACAGTAGTAGTCATTTGATACCTACATTTTTGGTATTACTGAATTTCTCACCTCCCCCCCCCCTTTATTTTTAAATCAAGAATACTTTTATGAAATTATCTGTATAACCCTTACACAACTCTCCTTACACCTGAGTCACCTAATTTTAACTCAAGAAACATTCCACTCATGCTATCTTCGCAAAGTCCATATTCTCACTTTCTGAAGAATTTTTAAAACATTCCTCAACATAGTCCATGCCAGGTGATGTATATATTTTGTTCAATGGATTAGCAGCACATAATATTACTGCCCAGAGAAATAATTTGCCTCTTACCAGCAAAACTCAAAGTCGCAACTAATACAGCAATTTTGGGAGGGAGCAGAGGTAACTGACAAGGGAATTAATTCTTAGTTTTATCTTACCTTTACACTTCATTTACTACTACAAAAAGCAAAATGGATCTTATACTATGCAAAAATTATTACTGCCCAAATTTTAACTGCTGAAGGCTTGGCAATGTGTGGTTCAGTTCTCTCAGAGTACGCAAAATATTGCTGAAAATCCCTCACAGTCCTGGATTAAATTAGGCTTGGCAGAAATCGCACAGTGGACTAGTTGAAAGACTGCTGATGCTTGGAAATCAAGAAAAAAAAAAAACCCTAGGCATTTTAAAACATGAGTAGGCCAGCTGTTCTAAAATTAGGCTCCTTGTTATGAGCATTATACCAGAAAGGAATAGATTGTCACCACGTGTCAGCTTTAGCTGACATCTGCTATAAGAAAAAAAATTACCTCCCAAGTAGGCAGCACAAGCATTTTTTCATTATGTATTTTGTAAAGGGTGGTCCCTATACCACAACATTTTAAATAAATACACAAATCATTATATCACTATTCTAAAGGATCTATTACTTCAACGAGGTTTTAAATAACCCAAGAGGCTTCACTCTTGTTTTCACTAACTCAATAGACCCACCTGTCAGCTAGGTAAAATTAGCATATAAGAGGTATTGGAAGTTACAGACATTTTGTGCATATACTTGTCCTAATTGAAATTGAAACAGTTATCAAAGTTTCAAAGGCTTATTCAAATCATTCTCATAGCCTAGTTTTGCACATGAAAAACATGTCAGATAACAAAAGCATCTGGCAACAAACTGACTGTTTCTCATTCCGCCATTGTGCCCATCACACAGCAAATATTGACTGGCATCAGTACATACAGGAGTACTCCAAAAGCACTGAAGAAAGAAGCTTTGTAAGCTGTGACTGCCTCCTTGCTACAGTCATTCTCCCACATTTATGAAATTCTCTTGTATTGCACAGCTGACACCTGGCCATCTCTATCCGCAAATACTTTTCCCAGTACTACCCCTTTCTCAAAAGGAAGGTCCATGCTTTCGCAGAACAAACCTCAGAGCATTTTAAATCGTTTTAGTAGAGAAAAGGAGAGAATAGCTTTGCATCAAAACTGATGAAGTGGCTTACATAAAGGAGTCCTGCAACTTTGTACCAGCAACAGTATATTAATCTAGTGTCCCTTAATAGAAAGGAGTCACTATGTCTACAGTCACATTGAGTGTACTTAGGCAATATGTCTACATCATAAAATCATACCTAAAGACCATCCAGTGGAGGTTAACCAGCAAATATCACTCCTATCACCTTCAAGAAGGAGGATCTGGGATCAGCCTTACATTAGTCCCTGGGAAGGTGATGGAGCAAATAATCATGGAAATCATTTCCAAAGATATGAAGGACAAGAAGGTCATTGGGATTGGTATGAATAGATTTACAAAGGGGAAATCATGTCTGAGCAACCTGATAGCCTTCTACAATGAGATGACTGGCAAGTTTGAAGAAGATACAAAACTGGAAGGAGTGGCTGATAGACCAGATGGATGAGCTGCCATTCAGAGGGACCTCAATAACCTAGAGGAATGGACTGCCAGAAATCTCTTGAAGTTCAACAAAGGGAAATGCAACATCCTGCATGGGGGAGGAATAAGCCCACGCACCAGTACCCAGGGGGACACGACTGGCTAGAATGCAGCTAGACAGAAAAGGACCTGCGGGTCCTGGTGGACAACAAGTTGAGCATGAGCCAGCAATGTGCCCTGGCACCAAAGGGGGCCAACAGCATCTTGGGCTGCATTAGGAAGAGCATTGCCAGGAGGTCGAGGGAGCTGAGGTCTTCGCCTCTGCTCAGCACTGGTGAAATGACACCTGGAGTGCTGGGTCCAGTTCTGGCCTCCCCTATACAGGAAAGACTTGGACATCATGGAGCAAGCGCAGCAAAGGGCCATGAAGATGACTAAGGGGTTGGAGTGTCTGACATCTGAGGAGAAGCTGAGAGACGTGGCATTGTTTATTCTTGAGCAGAGAAGGCTTGTGGGGATCTTATCAATGTGTGTAAATACTTGATGGGAGTGTGGAAGAAGATGGAGCCAGTTTCTTCTCCAGTGGTATTCAGGGAATGAAGGAGGGGCAACAGGCACAAACTGAAATACAGGAAATTCCCCTTCAGCGTAAGGAAAGCTGTTTTATGGTGAGGGTGGTCAAGCACTGGAAGAGTTTGCCCAGAGAGGTTGTGGCGTGTGCTTGGAGATGCTCAAAACCCAACTGGACAATGTCCTGGGCAACCTGCTCTAGGTGACTCTGCTTTGAGCAGGCGGCTTGTCCTTCAGCAATCTCCACAGGTCCCTTCCAAGCTCAGCTGTTCTGCGATTCTTTTCTCCTGTGCTAAGTGCTGTGACCCCTTTACTGACAGCAGTATCGGAGACATCTGAGCCACTCCATGATACACCATGCTCTGGAATGCACTGTCACTGAAATCACACTCCCAATATGCTTAGATGGTTTTGACCACATTTGAAGTACACATACTGTTTACCCTCTTGTCTCATAAGCTTCTTTCACCACTCATGTTGTCCTTAGCCAACCAACTAAATCATCGCAAGAGCTTCTCTCTCGCCCTGCTCCCTGCTCCCCTCCTCCCCCCCAGTCCCCCTGGGTAGAGCATTCTATCTCTGCAGGGAAGGAAAACAGTGCAAGTCTGAAAAAAAACCCCTCTGAAAAGTACAAGCAAAATGCTTCTGAAAATTGCCCAACCCAAACTGTGATGAATTACTTATGTCTTTTAGTGTTCTGCAGAACGGTATTATATAATATGATAGTACACATTTATGTAACGAAAAAGTATTTTCCACATCTCCATTTTAAGATGATTAGGTTTTCTTCTGGGGGAGTTTCTACCTGTCTGAAAGTAGGAAGAGGTACTATTATCTTTTTTATGCAGCTGCTGAATATGGTAAGCAGTGGGCTGGAACAGATATCAAGTCGAATTAAAGATGGTTTGGTTTATTCTGGCTTGCAGTATTCAAACTGCACTAGAAAAAAATTCAATTATAAAACTAATTACATCTTTAATTGCTTAAACAATCAGCCAGCTGACTTCATGGTGCTCTTCATACTATGCAGGTGCACTTGCAGGTGTTAACTCTGCAATACATAAGAGTTACATTGTAGTATCCCAACTTGTGCACAGGAGTGCTAGGAGGATAAAATACCATTGTATTACATACATGCACAAATATATGGGAAAGTTAACCAAGCCTTATTAGCAAATACAATTCCTTTATTTATACATATATAGCTACTAGCTGCTCTATCTTCCTGTGAAGGGTACCTAAACTGCTTTACAATCATTCCGATTCTGACATTTTTCCTTTTAGCTTCTATATGGCCAAAGTTATTGGTTGAATCTGACCAGAATTTGTACTTTGAGACAGTTGTACTTCTGGCAATTATAGCAGCATTAATAACTAGTACCACCTACCAGAAATGCCTGCCTTTTACTCTGAGGTGTCATCTTAGCAGTACACTTGAGTAAAACACATTCATCTCCGAAACAGGTATTTGCTTTGTACATACAAAATAAATTAGGAAAAAGGCACAACTAATAGTGAATTGGGCCCATGATGTTCAAAATGTTCAATCACTTAACCCTTTTGTCTCTTCCCTATATTTCATCAACTTTTAAATAGAAGGGAAAAGTTCAATTTTTAACAATTTAAAAATGAAATGAATGGCTTTTTAAAATCCCCTTTCTGCATACAAAACTAAACACTAAATTCAGCCTAAATTCACAAATATATTCTGCCTCCCAGCATTTCTTTTAAACATATTCAAGTCTTCATTGAAAAATTAACAGCCAGTTTTAAATCTAAGCTGCCTGAACAGTCATATTAAGAGAGAATCTTTTAGATCTTGACAAGTCTTATTTTTCAGAATGTACAATATATCACCTGAAATGGAAGATGGTGATAATTAGACTCAACTATTAGAAATACAGGAAAAACAGGCCTAGGACACTGAGGCTGTTTTACTGTAATACTATAACCAGAGTTTTGGAGCCTTCAAAAAGAGTTCCACTCAAAAGGTAACTACCTACTGTTCTAAGCCCTTTCTGGTTCCCCCAGCACCAGCAATATCACTGTTGCTTGCTTGCAATGGAGAGGTGTCATCACTAACTTGGTACTGGTCTAAGCAAGTGTTTCAGTTGCAGTGAACAAAGAAATGTGTTTACAGGTTGCAATTAGCAAAAACCTGAAAGTGACTGTATTGGTTTGCTATTTCTATGCATGTTTTTGCTATAACTCAGATTTTATGTACAAATACTGCTAAACTTTCCTGCCTATCTGCTAGATGCTGCTGGATGAAAAAAATCTCAAGTAACATTAGCTTAATTGGATTCTGAAAGAAAACCACCACCACCTGAAACACAATGAAGCCACTGGAAAAGGCTGTGAAAGACACAGGATTAGAAGAAACCACAGTAATGTGCAGAGAAGGGCATTAAGTAGCAAATGACTGGCAACAGAGCAAGTGGTCCATAAAATTGGCCTGTAGCTGACAGTTCAGAGCTTAGCTGGTTCTTAAAATGGATCATTATATATTGCTACGTGAGCAAACACACAACTATTCATCCCGCTACCTTTGCAAACAAAAGTAATGCCATTCCTCATCCATACACATAAATCTAGTAAAATATTTCCTCAATATCCTGTCTTGGGTCTCATCTGCTTCTTAACACCATTCCCATATACAACTAGGAGTTGTGTATGGGAGTGCAAGGGAGTCTTCATAAAACTCCCTGATGCTATAAAAGCAGCTCCCTGTCCTGGATTCTCAGCCCATGCAAAGACAATTGATTTCAACTAGACTCTGAAGGCAGCCATGCTTTTGTAGTAGCAGATTCCAATATACCAGCTAGACTTACTGCCATACAGTGATGTTTGCTGTTTCGTGAGCACATAATAAATTATCTCACTCGCACAAATTATGTTGAGCTGAAATATCATGTCAGTAAAGCTATAGTGGGATTATTTTCAATCACGATTGCACAAAAGATTTAAATATGCTAAACTCGCGAGTTGAGTAGCTTCAAAAATTTAATCTGGACACTATTTAAAATGCTATTTTTGCTGGATGAGAGACAAAGTGGCTTCACTGGAAAACATTCTGTAGGGAGTCAAGGCTGTTTAGTAGTTTAAAACTGTCTGAAATGGCAAAAATACCGAGGAGTCCTCCCCAACTTCTAAGGTGTCAGGAAGTGTTTAGACAGTATGTTTTCCACTGAACTAAATCTGCAGAATAGAAAGCACTGATTTGTTGTTTTTCAAATAATTCGGTGTTTACCACTTGTACATTCCACTACTCTTTTAAACTCACTTTTTTTTTAGTAATTTTCTGTTTGAAATTCAGAAAAGTTTTGACCATATGGTTCAGTATGGTATTTGGAAGAGTCAAATGATACAAACACTGCTAGCAAGCTATTGTAGTACCATTGGCAGTAATTTCTCCCCTCCTCTTCTAATACTCTAATTGATAAAATCACTGCATTTTCACTTCAAATTTGGTTTATCACCCCAAGATAAAATTATAGGCAGCTTAACAGAAAATAAAATGATACCTGATATACAAGTGTCCACACACACAAACTTATGAGCCTAAAATATCTTGATATCCAACTGATTTTCTCAGTTTTAAATACATGCAACACCAATTGAAAGCCAGACAGGAGGAAAAACTAAAAACCACCACACCCAAAAACTCAGAGCATGTAATTTGATACTTAAATACAAATTTAGTTGCTTTATTGTATCCTGCAAAATCTGAAGAGGCAGATCATGGATTCAGATACGTTTTGAGCGCTTAGTGCGAGAACTATTATTGAAAATCTGCTGAAATCATTACTTACTGTGGTCACTACTCAAAAGTCAGTATTTTCTAAAGACTTACCTCTCTATTGCATTAGCACACATATTTTTTCATGCAGAAGATAACACAGTATGTCAGATAGAGCAGCGTAGTTGATAATGATGAAGTGTGGGGGTTTTTTTTATGGAAACCACTAAAATTATGTCGTAAGTAAAAATAAAATGATCAAGAGTCTATATAAACATACACACACAACCCTCCCTAAATTAAAATATGGCACTGTAAACTTTTCTTTCTCCCCAGCTTCACTCTGCCCTTAAGGAAAATAAAGCAAAACAAAAAAACCCAGAAGCCTGAATGCAGACTGTCATTTTACACCAAGTTATCTTTGTATTTCATTTATCTGATGTTAGCATCAGAAAGTAAACACAAATTTTTGGGGAAAAAAAAATAATTCCCAGGATAATTTCCACTGCTGCAAAGGCAAGCACAGAAAAACTATCCTTGTAACTGTGTTTTGTTCTTTAAAACAACAGACAAACCAGGGCTGAGGACATTTTGTAAAAAGCCATGATGATTCATAACAAAACATTTTAGAACATATGTTGCATATGCATGGTTAAAACTGTTACACAATGTTCTATTTTCTAGTTAACTTCTGCTCAGCTGGTTGCTTCAGAGGAGTAAAATATCATGAAGTCAAGGACAGTAAGGACAAACTCAGATAAGAGGCAGGAAGCACATAAACATACAGAATCACAGGGCTGACTAAAAATAAAGTAGGCATACATTTCTGTCACAGCATGTACTTACTTACCCATATTCCAAGAAGTAGTAGTAGCTTCCTGCGTTTACTGCAGAACTGGCTAAGCTTAGTTAAAGAATGATACATGACTAAAGAGGTAAATGCCATGGGCTTTTCATGATGCATATTTGGTGTTCTTCAACTTTTGCTGTAATTTATCAAAACATGGAGAACACAGTGTGGTGGGTTAACCTTGGCCAGCTTCTGGACACCTACCTAGCTGCACTCTCACTCACCCTACGCAACAGGATAGGGGGAGAAAATAAGATAGAAAAGCTCATTGGTCAAGATGAAGACAGGGAGATCATTTATCAGTTACTGTCATGGGCAAAACAGAGTCAACTACGGCCAATTAAAACAGATTTGGATAGTGAGAAACAAACCCCAAAAGATTAAAACAGCACCTTTGCCCTGCCTTTTTCCAGGCTCAGTTTCACTCCCCTGCCTGTCCTGCATTCTTGTCCTTTCTTAAATATGTTTTCAGAGGCACCACCAACTTTTTGATCGGCTCAGCTGTGGCCTGCAGTGGGTCAACACCTCACCGATTCCTCATCTTCCTTGTCCCTTCCTCTGAAATCATATCCTATTAGCAATGTTTGAGGAATGCTCATGTCAATTCCTCTGCCTCAATAATGTTCACTATTCACAATTCTAGGGACACTGTGCATTTCCCCTGCGTTACTGATTTTTCACCCAAATCCCTGTATTATGGCTTGCGTGACTAGCTGCTAACAATGACCTGAAGCATGGACTACTTCCAAATATACCACTTTGCCTCACTGTTATAACCTCTGCGTAACAATTCTCTAAAACAACTTTACACTTGAAATTCAAGCTGATAGCATAAGATTGTATTTCACGGCTGTTATATTTCAGCATTTTTAAGCTCACAATGTTTTCTATAATGCTGTCTGAATTCTTCATGAAATAATTTCTATTCCACCACTGCACAGATAGGGATTCTATTATGAGGTACCTTATCTCAGGGGCAGGGTTCTTAATGCTTATCACAATGCCACTTTTCTATTTACATACTAGGATTGACAAATAGGTTCTATCCATATTTTTGTTTACTGAGCCGTTTCCTGTGTGGAAACAAATTTGATTTAAAATGACTCTGAAGTATAGCAATGGAGAAATGTAATGTGTCTCTGCCATACAAAGGTAGGTGAAAGGAAGTGCAGCCTTCAAAAAGTCAAAATGGAAAAAAAAAAAGCAGATGGGGAAGTCACACAAGTTTTATGCTATTCTTCTACACTTTATTTTCAGGATAATTTTTGCGACATAAGTCTCTTATCTCCCTCTCAAGCTTCTTAATCCCATATGTTTAATACCTTGAGTCCCACCTACTGGCTCTGTGTCATTTCAAAAGCAGGAAGAAAGAGAAGAAAGATTTCTAAAGAAAGAAGGAAAGATTTCTAAAAAATGAAGGATACTAGTCTTTGGCAATCAGAATCAGGCAGACAGAACTGATGTTCAAAAAGGCTCATATGACTGTTTCAGGACTGATATGACACAGGATTGGGAGAGTCTTAAGAAAAGAAGAATTAAATTATCAAACAAAGCTGCAGAAACTTTTACATAAGTGCCATTGACTTCCCTTTCCACATCATTACTTTCTTCCCTTTATCAAACACAAGACCAAAAAAATCATTCCACTCATATATAGTAGGCATCTCAAAGCCATCCTCAAACGATTCTGTCCATTCTAAAATAATTCACATGCAGAAGCGCAGCATTTAACCTTCATGAAACAGAAGATTTGAGCTAAAACCTCATGAGAATGCCAAAGTTCTCTCTGAACTATTACATAAACCCCATTTTAAAATGTTGTCAACTTTGAGAAGAGATCTGTAAATGTTATCATTTCCTGAAGATTTTTTTTCTAGGAAAAAAAACTCGAAGCAGTCCAATACTTTGATGCCACAGAGAAATTTGTTTTCAGACTAAAAGAATGTGAGAAACATAGGCAGCAGCATGAAAATACAAGTTTCCTACCTTTTATTCACCTAGTACAAGACTAACTTTGGATCACTCATCTTACTAGGAATTTCCTAGTAAAAGGAAGAATGGCGGTAGAGCAGTCCCTAAGATTGTAATAGTAACAGTTCTTTTGGCAATGTGTGAAGTGCAGATGGTATCAAAGATATGCCAATAACTTAAGCAGGAGCTTCCAATAAAATCTCTTGCAGTGCATGCTATACTCTGTGAATCAAAGTGATAGGGGCAACCCCGGGTATCTGGCACTTTTATTCTACATGTAGTCAGTTTAACTACCTTATATGCAAATGCATCTCTCGGGCAAAAGTCTGCGCTCCAGACGTATTTGTATTTGTCCCAGGCATAAGTTACCTCTAACCAGATTGATTCATAGTCTCCAGAGAAGAAAATAATCATCAGAAACACAGAAATTCCTTCCATCTGATCTACCTTCCAGTGACAAAAATCATAAAAAAGAGTTTCCTCAAGAGTTCCTCTGAGCTCTTTCCAGCTCATCATTGAATTCAATGACCAAAATATAAATGATTTTAGGAACCTAATAGTCTATTCCTGCTTATGAATGTTGCTCAGAGATTTAAAACCACAGACAAGCCACGCTAAGGGTTCTACTAGAAACCATCAATGTACTTATAAGGATATAACCATTTTCCATATAATTAAGCTTCTTTTTCTCAAACTGGAGATTGGAATGCACACTGCCAATAAGATCATTTACTGACAGAAATGCAGCCCATAAGGTTTAGACACTGAAGTGGCATCTTCATGTTGGTGTATCTGTTTTAATTAGCTTTACTTCTCATGTAGGGTAAATAAAACATTAAGGAGTCAGCCAGACAGATAAGCGACAAACTGTTTTTCAAATAGCTCCATGAAATGAGCAAGAATAAAGTTTGAAGAGTGTTTTATTTACCTCTGTAGCTCCCAGGGCACTTTTAAGAACACTGGGTCAGGTACACTGAGACACTGAGAAAATGTGCAATTTCTTTCCCACTGAGCTGTCAAGGCATTCATGCTGTGAATAGCTAACACCCTTCTTTGACAACCAGGCAAATATTTCTATTTTCTGCCATTCTAGTCATGAAGTATCTCAGCGTTGCCTCAGTTGATTTAGTGCCAATTCAAGTCAGACTTTAGATGTCTGAGCTAGTAACTGGACCAAATATTCTTGATGAAGCCTTGTCATAAACTCATAGACTGCTGCTTAATACATTTCCAAATAGTTAGATAGTAAAAAAGGTTGTAAAGCTGAAAAGGCAGCAGAGAAGCAGAACACACATTCACTGAACTGACAGAATGTAGAGTTAAGTAGTGCATACAAGTCAAATATGCTGCTGCTTCTATTTATTGTTAACAGTGCTTTAAAAAAAAAAAAAAAAACCAAAACCACAAACTTAAACTTTTAAAAAACTATGTAATTCCTTAAAATCAATTCTTTATTTCCCATACTTTGAAAATACATGTATTTAGAGAAGCACAATTGATAACCAAGTCTATCCAGGCAGAACTGAGACAAGGCTAAATGAACACATCTTATTCAGGTGGTAATTGTGCAAAGATACTATAAACATTAATTTTTCTTAACTCTTTTCAAATATAAATTTCTGATTACATTGCACCTGCAGCTATTGACCAGAATTTTCCATTACCAATACCATGAAAGTGGAAGACAGAATGAAGGGAAGAATACTTCTTTCACTGGGGACAGATCCTGTGGAAACCACTGGACTAGTACCTCACAGCTTTGTTTTTCATGGGATAAGAATAAGCAGGCAGGAGTAATGGTTCAGTGTGTGAATACACAAATATAAAAAGCAACAAAATAAAGTAGTTAGAGTACAGACTTTGTGCCAAGAGTTTACAGTAAAGCACTTCTGAGATTGGATTCCATCCTTTGAGCCATGCTGCATTACACAGTGTTCCCTTACTCGGGGTTTCTATGTCAGGCAGGATTTGGTTTAGTCTTTTAACTCCCATACTTACAATCTACAGAGAATTAAAATGTCCCTTAACTGAATATGCCTTGAACGGTACTTACCAATACTGGCATAACCAGGTGTTGATGGATCTCCTCCACTGTTCAAGGAAACCATAAAAGCTTTATCAGCAAGATCTGTAGTCTTTGGTAAGTCACAAGGATCAACGTAAAGAAGAACACCGCCAAACCCTGCATCTTCTAACAGAGAAAGCTGAGGGAACAAAACAACATATGTGACTATTAACAAAAATTATGTGACAATGCATTATTATTTATTTTAATTACTATTGAGATAGAGGCTTTACCATGCATCAGGCTCTCACCATACTATGCTCTGTATAAACGTAATAAAGACAGGTGCAATTCCAAACTGCTTGTAATATAAATACAGCAGTTATTCTTTGAGAAGACAAAATCAAAACCCCAAAAAACTAGTTCAAAGTTTTTTCAAATACAGCAGCTATTCTTTGAGAAGACAAAATCAAAACCCCAAAAAACTAATTAATTGGGAAACATTTTCATGTTTCCCAATTAATATCAAAAGCTACTTTCAAGACCTAACAACAAAAAGAATTCTTACTTTTAAATGATATGTAGCATATTGAGGAAATGCAGTGCTAACACTCATTACAACTGCATTTGAGATTTGCAACTGTTCCATCTTCACCTCTTTTATTGTGATAGTCAGCCAAGGCTGGTGTGTTGGAAGTTACATTCAGATGAAGTACTGGCCATGATTCAGCAAGGTACACAAAGAGATACGAGTGGAGCCACCTTTCTCCCTACTCATTGGACACTTGCTAGACTTACAACCCCAACGTATTTTCATGTAGTATAAATACCACCTTGAAAATGCGTCAGTTTTGAAACTAATCTCATTAGAACATCTTGAGCAGATCTTCCATATTTTCTATATTATTAGCAGTATGAGGTTCCTGCTTAGTTTACCTCTTCAAGGACATGCATAAGTGTGTACAGCACATACTAGATGTTTGCCTACACTGGCATCAGTCTTGCACAGGATTTCTGGACAGAGTTACTCTTCAGTTGAGAGAGAACACAAAAGGAGTTTACAGATTAAAAAAAAAAAAAAAAAGGCAGTCTAGTTTACCCAAACCTTGGAGTCTGCCTCCTGTCAGACAGACAGCTTTTATTCTGTGTCATTAGAACATCACAGCTTGAGTTGGTAAATGTAATTAGCCTTTCCAAAAATCTATGGATCTGGGGCAGCAAATCAGGCAAACTTCCCCAAAGTCAAAGACAAAAGCATGCAAGCACCATAACTTGCAGCAGCCTATAGATCAATTTTGACTGAAAAAGCTCAGGTTTTCCCTTTCATAGAGAACTGAAAAATAAGGGGATTTTATTCCAAATCAGATGAAATCGAATTGTAATGTGGAAAATACTCCTACGAAATGAGATGATTTTTCTGTATAATGCTCTGCATATTTGGAATTGACTGAAGATACAACAATGTCACAAAACTATATTAATTTTTCAGACAGAAGTAAGTCTGATATTTAAGGATTATCTTACTATTCACTATGCTCCACTGATGACTTTCCAAATGGCTCCAAATGGTCTGAGGAATGACTGCAAGTAAATGTTGTTTCTCGACTACACTCCGATTCTGTAGGAACCTGAGAACTTGTTACTATACCTCCATTTCTCAGTTCAATTGTCCTTCTCCTTCTGTCTTTTAGACCCTTCCTTTTTTTCTGTGTGTATATATTTTTTTTTTTTCAATTTATCTCCTAGCTGTTGGTTTTAAGGAATGTTTATGTGTAGTTCTTTGTGGGTTTACAAGTATGTAAACTACATGAATATATGGCATTTGGTTTAAGTCTCAAAACCATTTGATGTTTAGTTCTGCTTTTCTTGAAAGTTAAGACAGAAAAAAATGTCTAAAAATAGCAGCCTACTATTTGCCATTTCTACAAGTAAACGTATCTAGTATTATGATTCGCCAAGGTTATGACGCTGTAGTCTGAATTCAGATAAACAGATGCAAGCGAACCTGTGAATCCCCTGTGCAATCCTACATATCTTATTCAAACAAGCAATCCCTAGATGAAAAGGGATAGTCTCTGAGAGAACACTATTCAAATAAATATGAGTGTGCAGACTGAGAATGTGACTGGCACAGATGTTTAAAAATGTGAAAGGTTAAAAAGGTATTACAGACCTTACCTGTAATGCAGGAATAAAAACGTCCGAAACGGTAGGTTAGTTTATTATTGTTCTGTTTCCAATTCATGTTCATATTCACATATTCAGCCAGGATTTGGCTGCACAATAAAAGGGGTGGGAACACTATAGGAGAAGCAGGATACATCATAGCTAAATGATTTAAAATAACAACTGTCTTTTCTTTTCCTGCATCCATATCTAGTATCTTTTTATTCATCTCTAGTCTTATTTAATAACATAGAAGATAGGAAAACCAGATGCGGTCTTTTTTTTTTTTTTTTTGAAGAGAGTTTTAAAAACTTTGTACTCAACAAAAATCACTATTAAATTCCTCTATTTCACTGAGAGAAGGTAACTACATGGTTGTTATTCACAAAGTGCAGCAACCGCTGCTGCCATGGCTACAATAACCTCTAGTAAGGAGTTGTGTTGTACATGTGAAATTATAAAACAGCTGTCAGATTTCAGCTATAATTGCTGCTTTTTAACTTTCCAAGTGACATCACAACTATGCCAACAATAAATAAGTATTGTTGCTTCCATTTTCATCTTAAATAAGTCAACACCTTAACAGCCATAAAGTGCCCTAGCATAAAGAATCTGAGGAAGGTACTGAATATTTTTTTACATGGCTAAAGCTTGTAGATTAAGTCCTTCAAGTAAACTGGTACACACCTATTCAAATCAATGGATTATTTTAGACTGTATAATCAACCAACAGCTGCTCCTTATGGTTTTGGGTGTATGCCTCCTCCTTCTCCCAAAGCCACAAACATCTCAGAATAAAATGGCAACAGCAGAACCCTTGACAAGAAAACAGACGCTGGTGCCCACTGTTAACCCTTTTGTTGTTTATGGCTGCTTAAATCCTCAGTTTTTAGAGTCACTTAAGAAACTGTAACTCTTACAATCCAGTATATTAAATCACCCCATAAAACATTCCGGACTCAGTTTAATCTAATGAGACACTTGCTGCTTTATCAAAGGCTCTGTCGTGTAACTGGGGACAGATTAGCCTTGTAAACTCTACACACCATAAGGCACCATTAAATTTCCTTTTGAAGATGATGTGGCTGAAGCAGTGAAAAGACACATCTTTATTTTAAGTAGTGACTAGTGATTTTGGAAGATTTAATTTTACTCAGCGAGGTTCTTATATAATAAGGTTATGCTTGAATAAATGAGGAATGAACCTCCCAAAATATGGCCAAATCTTCAGAGAACCTTGCTGCACCACTGTCTAGACAGTCCTCCATCTTTGTGAAACCTCTTTGCAATCAGCCATGGTGTTAAATGTGCAGACAGCTACAGTATCAACATTGTGGTTTGTCTTCCTCTCTCTCTCCTGGTAAAGGTCATCTCTTCTCTCTCCCCTTTATCCCTCCCCTAAAGTTGTAATGGCTATGCTTTATAAGGTATAATACCAGCCCCATTACTGATAAATATTGCTTCTGTAAGGCTTCTTTCAGAAGCCTACTTTCTATGCTTGTCCATTTATGTGCCTTGACCCACAGTAACAATTGAACCACTGATCAGCTGGCACAGACGACTTATTTCACAGGAGGAAATATCTCAGACAGTATATTCCTGAAAGTTTAATGAAAATGGGATATTGAGTAGACAAGAGGCAGATCCTGCTAATGCACTGCACTAAGAAGGCATTAATAAAATCTGGAGAGCTTACCCCTTAATGGAAGAGGGAAAAACCATATAAGAAATCATGAGAGAGAGTGACAGATGGAAAAGAATACAGAAACTTGGACTGCAAATTAGACGCCACAAAATCCAACCTCAAGAAACAAAGCTGTGAAAAACCTGCTCACTAACCCATGGAACAACCTGTTCTTTTTTCAAATCATACATTATGTAAGATAATGCAGTTCAGTACAGGACATATTGGCTTACAATTCTATATAATAAGTAAGTGACTTTGTCATCATGGAAGGTTCTATCCTTACTCAAAACAAGTAGCACTAACACTACGTCTGAAAAAGTTAATTTAAAATACAGCAACTTTCAAATGCATTACACCATTTCTGTAGACAGCAATGAGAGTTTTTCAGCATGTGATAAATCAAACTCTAGTGCTGAGGAAAAAATGAACCAGATGTCTTCATTTTACTAAAGGTTCCCTTCTGCTACATTTTACTTCTCAATACTAGGTTCAATACAAATCCAGTCACATTTTCTTATTAGATCTAATTCTGCTTTCAACTATATTACATAAGCCTTCAGACTTTCAATCATTACATAATGGTTAAAATGTATCAGTAAATAAAACTATATAACCTAGCTGCACAATGGTATTTAAGAGGTCTCTTTTACCTAGTTGTCACATATTTTCAATATTATGCTAGTATAATTTAGAAGTCTACACTTCAAAATGACCTTTAGCACACCATACTGACTTAAGCAAAAAGTGTCTCAAAATGTTGTCATCTTCAGAAGGCATTCATGTGCATATATTTCACATTACTGAAAGTGTATATCTTGACCATATCCTCACTCCTGTACATAGATACTTACATTAATAGACAGTATTGGGCTGTTCGTTGAAACTACTCACATGTTTTTGAAGGCCTTTCTACTCTATCACCACAACATGACAGAAAGATGCTTTTGTGTTAATCAGAATCAAAGCAATTGTGCAATACACTGGGAGCTTCTGACTGATGTCAGTACCATGAAGATTATATACCCACCCTCTGTGAATTTATGTATATGAAAACCTGGAAATTTCAGTCACATCTGAAAGTCACAATAATGAAAAAGGAACTGAGAGGCTCTAGAGAGGGGTGCCTTTGGTATAACAAGGCACCAAAGCTTTAAGTGGTAGATTAAGCAAGCATTTATCTTCCTTCTTAACTCTTATCACCAATTTTATTGTTTAAAAAAAAAAAAAAAATCAAAATGTGTCTGGCAAAGTAACAGAACCCTAAATAAAGAGATTAAACATGCTTTAGCTACAGGCACTTATAGAACGCTTAAGCATGGGATTTTTTTAAGCTTAATAGGGCAGTTTGCACTCCTTAAATGTCCTTAAATCTGCACACAAAATTACAAAAATGGTATTTTACACAATGTCTGCATTAGTGTAAATGATATCACAGTTCATTAGACAACAAAGGCCTTTAAGTGTCAGCTACTGACAGTACAACAAAATTCATACTGGATCATGTTATTATTCTAGCATATGACCTCTTCCATATAACTTCAGGCCAAAAGTCTTCCTCTTCCTGAAGTCAGATTCACAACTGCACTGTTTATTACAAGTCCATTCAGGTGCTAACACAGCAAAACCTGGACATAAAGCATTCATAAAATAAAAACTTAATGGATATTCCCACTTATATGTTAATTGCCTGTATATAATTATCATCCCCTTTTCTCTGCCCCTTCTAGGTAATCCACACAAAAATACATGCAGAATTTTCTATTTAAAGTCATAATACATATGGAGCATTGAAACAAAAAAATATTTTAAAGAAGAAAAACTGATTAGTAAAACAAAAAATACAATACATACAATAATATTTCAGAGGAAGAAAGAAAATATCTCAAAGATATATGAAAAAAATACATACATGTACCTGTTACATATTACTCTGTTTAAAATCAAACATATTCATAAAAATTTGTAGAAGCTGTATCTCCTGTTGTCATTACACTTCAGTGCAATGATCAGCATTAATTAGACAAATAACAGCAATCAGTTTTTAAACTACTGCATTTTTCGATTCTTAGTGCAACGTGCAAAAGACATGGTTCATTAATCTGAGACACAGCTTTACTAGCTGGACAGGCTACAAGTTATTAATTACTCTTTTCTACTGAAGTTGCAATTAAAATCATGATGCTCTGAAAGGAACTCCCAACTCATTTTACTAATTGGCGGTACGTAAAATTACCAAGCAAGGGGAAAGTGCCATTTAAACTGTTGGAAGACCTCACTGACATAACATCTTTTTATTTCTGAAACAGATTGCTTGAGTAGAAAAATAAGACTTTGCATACCGCAGATTTAATTAGATGCCACCATCCTCTCAATTACCTACTATAATACAGGCTACTTGGAAAATGCAGTGGTACCACAAACAAGATTCAAGGCAGAAAAAACCACCTAGATACACAGCTCTACATTTTTTACAACTCTTCCAAGTTGCATATTTTTAACAAGTAAGGTGGCAAAGGTCCATTGTGGCTTCAGCTTAATTTTTTAATACTGCTTTTAATGTTTAATAACACTTTTACATTTCTCATCACAGAGATCTAGGGACAGTGTTCAAAAGAATTCTGTGGCAAAACACTATCTGAGGAGGTTCTGGCTTTTGCTGATCAATCCTCAAGGTGCTGCGTTAAGACAGCAAAAGAAATGGAGGACACAGCCAGTTTAATGGCTGACTACATGGGGATGATGAAAAGAAATACATCTTTCCTATTCAGCTCAAACACTGTCCTTGTCTAAGGAATGACAGTATTGCCGTATTGAACAAACAGGACTGGGAAAAGGATTAAGCTGTGTAAAACTTCAAAAAGCTAGAAATGCAGACAATGCTGATCTCATAAATGACAGGCTATTCCCATAAAGGGTTTAGAAGGTGGAAAACATACTACTGCATCGGAATTAAGCAAATTATTCCTGACATACAGTGCCATATATATGAACAATACAAAATTAAATACTTGCTCTGCATCATGGCAAGACCTTAAAACTTTGATGTACTTACTATCAAGAGAAATGATAATATGAAGTGCATTTATTTGTGGAAAGAGTCTGACATGCATACCTAAGATTTTTTTAAGACATTTTTATTATTCAATTTCCAAATTGAAATGGTCATTCCCAATTTTCAATTTTCAGAATTTTATCGTTTTTATATCTAAAAATGATTTCTAAGGAGAGGAGATTTCCCTCTTGTATTTCCTGGATGCCCTACAGAATGTGGGAGGAAAAGCAGGAGGGAAGGGTAAGAAATCTTGGAAAGTTAATCATAAAAAATCTGCATATAAGTGATGGAGCTGTACGGCAGTGAGGAGTAAGAGCTACTTTGCACATAAATTTAGCAGCAGTTGTATTTTTAATAACATTCTTCTGTCAGATAAGTGCTATTCAAGGGCAGCAGACTTTTAAATTAGAACTAACCACAAGAAAACTCATTTTGAAGGTTCACGAACATCAGCTTTTACAAGTAAAATAATAAGGTAAGTTGTTTTTCCTTACTGTGAGTATCTTAAAAAGAAACTACCAAAGGGAAGTAAGATAGGCTTCAATTTAGCCAGAGACTTCCACGCTCCCACCCGCCAACTTGAAGCAACATTAAATCTCCACACTAGTTCATTCCCTTTTTGCGCTAGATGTGGACATGAGGAGTCCTTGGAACCCTTCCGCCACACTAGAAGTTCTCTTGCAGTAGGAGAGACTAAGCTCCCATGCAATGAAACGTACATACCAAGCCCTCCCACAGATCTCTCTCATATACCAGTTATCCATTACCGTATGTATAGTTGACCCTTTTCATCCTCTCAGGCAAACAATGAACCAAAAACCCCCAAACACAACAACATGTTCTAACATGTCCCACATGTTCTAATGATGTTGGCCTGAATCCCTGCTGGAAAGTCTTCCCCATAGCTAGGGATGTTGTCTGTGACGGAGACACATTTAAACTTCCTACAAGCTGTGCTATATTCAAAAGCTGTAGAATGGCCACCTTGTCTAGAGTACCTGCATTTTGTAAAGCAGCCCAGTAGCGTTGTCTGAACATGGATAAGATGCTATATAGCCACAAAACAAAAGAAAAAGGAAAGCAAAGAAAATGCAAGACAGGCAATTGGCACTGGGAATCACAGTACACACTCAAAGAGCAGCAGCTTCTATGGTGCAAAGCTGAGAGAAACTCACACCAACAAAAGGAATAAGGAGCTGAATAAATTAGATCTACCATAAATTGGCAGAACTCAAACCGGATCAAGAGTTTCCAAGCATTCATGTATAATGCTGAATCACAATTCAGCCTACTGTCTCCTAGTTTGACTGGAAATCTAGGCACTAGCCCCTCTGGGCAGCCATAGTAGTTGAGGGAAAAACCTCTTGAGACTTCCCTCCCCCATCTCTAAACCAAAAAGCAGTTTGGTTTAATCCTGTAATCCTTGCACAGTTACATTTTTAACGTCATGGCCCTGAATGTGGTATTAAGCTTACAAAGAACTGAACGTTTTGTCCTATACTTTTTCCTGTTTGCTGTCTGCTCATCTTCTACACAGTTTTATCAAAGAAAAGTAATTTGTTACACATCAGCAGTTTTTAAAAATGGAATTTTTCACAATAGGGTACTTGGACAATTAAACATAAGCCAGATATACTGCCAGTTCCCTGCACTATATTTTAGGAACTTCTAATACAAATTGAGTGCATATTTTATTGCGAGATCTTGCTTACCACTGCTAAGAAATTCACAATGTTCAATCTAATTAAAAACGAAATTGAACTACAATTCCCTAGAAACAAGGGATGATTGGACTCAATAAGCTTTACTTAATTTATTTCAGAAACAAAATAATTGAATTGCTTACAGTCCAGAAAAAATGCTTCATTATTTGATGAGTATATAATACAAAGCCTTTCATATCACTGTTTCATTCCTACATCTTCAGGAAATATTACTCACTTTTAAATAAGCATGTAAAGGAGCACCGCGTGTATAATAAGTATCACTAAATATTCAGTAAACATTAAACAGAAGAAACAAACAGACTGGATGAATGTCCAGATGAGCAACCTCCAGAAAGCCAATAGCATTTCCTTGTTCACACTGAAACTGTTGTTTCTGATTATGTTTATGGTTATTTCAGTCTATGTTTAGACTTCATTATAGAGAGAATAGAGCTTAAGATCCGTCATACAAAAAACAATTACACAAAGATATAATTATAATCTTGGTAAATCATCAGGAATAAACTGATTAGACCATTAGTTATATTTTACGCATTCTACGGAACTTTTAATCCAAAATCCACCAAACAGCCAATAAAGTCACAGGCCTGAGTCAAATCTGCAAATTTCCCCTTACTTTTTTTATTATTATTATTTATTTGTTTTCCTACCACTAGAAAGGTGAGGTAAAGTCAGCAGATGCAATTTACAAACACTGTTCCCAGCACGCTCCTCAGACAGCCAGCCATGGTGTCAGGTTTACATCACCCTTCTGCACCTCATGCAGGGCACAAAAACCACAGAAGGTTTTTTCTGGTGAGGAGGCCGCAATTCCACTGTTTCAGCAGCCATACTGTTCGCCACAATCATTTAGCGCACCTAGTCTCAACTTCAGGGAGGTCTCAAATCTCTGCTGTCCATCTCTCCTCACCACTCTTGAACCCAGCAGCAAGCTCCCAGCCAGGAGACGTCCCAATCATGAAATAAAGTGATACAACTTACAGCAGATCAACTTTTAGTATCAGCTTGGTTGCATACTGCAGTACTTGGCTTCACTTCAGATCTCTTGCACTGGTACTGCTGAACTGCCTAGTGGCTCGCACTCAGGGTAGGACGTGTGGAAGGCCATTGCTTCCTTTGCACTCTGCCATACTGGGTTTCCACGAGGAAGGCAAACGTTCAGAAACCAAAACCTTCCCACTGCAACCTCCAGCTCCACAGAGTGCTGTGGCACCTCGCTATGGCAAACACGATTTCCTTTGCACTAAATGAGCAGCACTTGCCCTGCGTATTTGCCACGAGGCAGCCCACTGCCAGTGGCGGTTCCCGCCCTAACACGCCCCAGCGCCCCTCGCAGGCTGACAGGCCTCACCTCCCCTTCTGGAAGCTTCTGGGTTGCCAGGTGGATCATGTGGGGCAGCGCATGTGGCGGGGCGCTGCCAATCCCGCTCGTGCTGGGGGTGGAGTGTTTCCCGATCGGTGCGCTCACACCCATCGGCACCTGCTCTGCGTGGCCTGGGCCGCTGGCTGTGGGGTCTCCCTCAGATGAAGGTCGCCGTTACTCTTGGTTTAGGAAAATATATTTAGCCTGTGGTGTTTTTTCTCTCCTTGTTTTCTGCTAACCATAGCAATAATGACACACTAACTCAATGATGTTAAACAGGGAGAGGTTAGACTGCGGTACCCTAAGCCTTAGATCAAACCGATGAGCAGGCTCCCACCCTCTGTCAATAGAGGACAGGACCTGAACTCCCATCGGATGCGGTAGCAACTCCTATTTTTAGCTCTTTAGTTACAAATTGAACCCTGAAGTGTCATCCAAAAGAGAAGTGATTACATTCATGAGTGGTAATACTTCATACTCAGAAAATAGTACCACAAATAGAGTGCAAATAGGTGTATTTAAGGGATTTTACCTGTCACTACAGTAAGAGCTATTAAAGATTTAATGTGTCAATTTAAAATTATTGGTGCCTGCCCCTTTAACCTTTACCTTCCATCCAAGATGAATTTGCATTTTTGATTTTGGAGAATTCTCCATTCTTTAAGGAACAGCTATTTTGAGAAAAATCTAGATCACAATTTCCATGTTTTGGCCTCAAAATATACTGCAGCTATTCAAACTGAGACTAGCCTACAGAGAGTTAGTGAAGCCACTGTGGGTGGCAGTGGGGGAAATATGCTCACACTGGGGTTTCTTCCAGTGGTGAGCTGCCATCCCTTCAGTATAGATTGGGACTGTAAGCCACTGCCAGTGGATTGGTATCTACATCACAGAACAGTCACGTTAAAACTGGTAATTTGACAGCATACAGGAAAATTTAAAGATTAAGAATGCATAAATTATAATTTTGTTTTACTGAAGTTATTTATTCATTTGTCGTAGTCATCTTAAGTCACAAACCAGATACTTACCTAAATCTGAGTTTTGGCATACTCACCTCTGGTTAAGTAACTGAGTTATCCTCATACTCTGACATTTATGAGTCAAGATCTTTGTTAAACTTAAGGCCATACTCACAACAAAAACTTAAGGCGGTGTCATACTAGTCTTAGAAAAAAAAAGAAAATTTAAAAATGCTGAAGTGTATCACCTAAGTGCTGCCAGCAACCAACATCAGTGAGGACACACCAGGCTTGTTTTTCCACTTTCAAGCTACAGAGTTGAGTACTCTATTTCTCAGTTATATGCAGTACAACTCAGTAACGCGGGTAGATGTTTTCAGATGAAGGGAGAAGCAGCCCTTCTTACAGGGAGGGAACAGCTACATCTCAGTTTACATTGCAAGCATCAGCCTCCTGAAGTCATTCAGATTACCACAGCCACTGTCCTCTGCCCATAAGGGAAACCCCCATGGCTAAGTAGTGGTGTAAGTCATCTGTTGAGAGTACAGGAGAGGATAGCAAATTGTACCTTAACTTCAGGAAAGGGATCCTCAAATTCTTATACTGTATCTGCTATAACAAGTGGCAGGTGGGCTGAAAGACCGAAGAATTAATACAAGATGTTAGACATAGTAAACAGTGGAGGTCTGTGTGTAGCATGCGCCTAGGAGCCAGGAACTTGTCTTCTTTTGTGCATTTGATTTACCTTAGCTGTTTGTTACAACTCCTCCTGGGGATTCTGGGTGTCATTACCATTATTCACTCAACCTCTGCATTAATTCTACATAATTGCCTGCATTTATGAACGGTTTCCACAAACAATTCTCCAAACAAGGTAGGCTTTGGACATGTAATGGCCCAAGACCACCAACCAAAGCAAAAGTACACACAAAAAATGGAGACAAGAATGTTGAAAAAAAAAACAAAAAAAACCAACCTTAAGTTGTTTCTAAAATTACAACTTAAATAATCAGCAAGACTAAGGAAGTATATAAGCAGAGAGAAAGGGAAATACCTACTTGCATAAACCTCCCACATTGTGCATCATATGCAATGTAAATTCGTAATCTTTGATTCTCTCAACAATCTTTTCTCAACTTACATGTAGCTTGTATTCAGGATATCCTTGGGGTACCTTGAGTATATATTTTCCAGTACCGACACTGAAAGTTAGTAATGTAGAAATGCAAACAGCCCAAGTCATCCTACCATCTCCAAGATAAAAGTAGGATTATGACTTTACTAGCTCCGTGAGTGTAGACGTTACATGGTATCTATTCAAGATATTAGCAGATGTTCTCACAACCCACATAACAATCAGTCACAGATTTTTAATTAAGGCACATTTGCTGCCTCAAGTAATTGCATCTTAGGACGTCTGTTAGATTGTTAAAATACAACTGCCTTCATTAGACTTGTGCAAAAAAATTTCTTTTCACTTATTTTATTATTCTTGCAACTATTATCTTGGAAGATTCTATGAAAAGCTAGTCTATTTCTTTTAAAGTACAAAACATGTTCTCTGCTCAAGTATTTTCTGGCGTATTACATTGTATCCAGGTTTCATGCTTTTAAAATAACACCTTGAACATAATATAACAGTCTCTTTAGATATTGTATAACACTGTTATGTATTTTTAAATTTATGTTTGGTTTAATTTTATGTTTCTAAGTGGAACGTATAATGATATAGAGTATGCTATATGTAAGCCTCAGGCATATCTATATATCAGCTAGGAAAACTGCATATTATTAATTGGCTGATGAATATTTTACTTTCATTTATGGAAAAGAGCAGTGTTTAACTACTTGGTTAGCATGCCTTTAAGTAAATCAATACTCAGAATGAACTTATTTATCTTCCTTATTGGAAAAACAGTCACAAGCCAGGAATGGTAAAAGAAATGATCATAAAGAATGTGCCCCAGTGTATAAAGTTATTTCAAAAAACTATAAATATTAAAGGAGTTATTAAAAACCTTAGCAATAAAAGTTCTTTATAAATTATCAGTACTAATTTCCACTCCTAAGCTCCCTTAGAAATCCCAAAATTAAAAATTCGGCTAGTTTCCATTTTTTTCATGACTGACATTTCAGCAACGAGAATTTTTTTCCACAAGACCGAATTCATGAACTGTGCCACACAGAACATATCATGAACACATCTTTCATACTGAACACCAGGGTCTGTGGCGGCATATATAATAAACCTAAGTACTGTTATGGATGTTATGCATAACTCGGGTACAGCAAAACTGCAGGAAATCTACACAAAAGATACAACAGCTGCAAAAGTCAACACTTGCAGCTTTTTTCTTCCTAGGTCCTTTCTTTTTCACTGCTTTCCACTCAGTACATCAGTAAAACAGAGCTTTGGCTCCTCCTGTGACCTACTAAATAGCCCGTTTCACCAAAATGAAATAGCAGAAAGAGCTACATGAAAGAGGTCCAAGGTTGAAGTACTTGATGAGAACAGGGATGGCAGCTGCATTAGTTTGGCAGTCACAAAGCACTACAAAGTCATTCATTCACCATCAGTTAAAAAAAAACCCAAAACCAAAACCAACAACCCCCGGCTCTTCTTCAATAACACTAGTATACAAGTAGTTCCAGAACATCAATCCAAAATTATGCCCTTGCCTTGTCATAAAAAATGGAGTGAAAAACATAAAATGTGAAAAATATGTCTGACTTATTGTCATAAAGATTTTTTATGCAGTGATTAAAAAAGGAAGACCCCGATACCAAACCAAGGTCGTACAAAGGGTGGTGAAGAAGGATGAGCTAGCAACGCTATTGCTCCCTGTCACTCTTTTCCTCAACTAGGTCATGGACAGCAGCCACAATAAAGTCATTTTTGTCTTTCTCTGACAATTTTTTGGGGAAGGCAAGGAAAGATGAAAAGAAAGTATCTTTTGAAACCTTGTACATTAAAAACAAATACAGTTCCCTCTGATGGGCCCACTGAAAAGATTTAGCCGCACTTACAGCTCCTAGAACTCCACTGAACTGACTTCTAAATGACATAAACAGAGAATACTGTAGTTAGAAGATGAACAAAAAAGAAATACAATGAAACCCATGATCAATCAATTTCTGTTACACCACTGTTTTCTCTTGAGATAGAACTTTCAGTAAAAGTCTTTAAAGCATACACAACTTTACTCTGGGAAACAAAACAAAACAAAAACCCAAAGCCCAAATAAAAGCACAACACAATGTTATGCTGCAATGCCATGCAATGAATGAATGCTCTGACAGACAAATGGAGACATATTGCCGGTGTTTAGCACAGCACAGGAATCTATAGACAAATCAGGGAATAGTTTCAAGTTCAGACAAGAATTTTCTCATGCAATGTCTTTGCAATTGAGGCAAGGAGTAAACCAGCACAAATAGCAATTTCCGTTCTCACTCATTAATTCCTTTTCTCTGGTGACAGACTGGCAGAGATGGCTAACCTTTTTACTTACCATTGCTTGCAACTGGTCAAAAAGGTGAAAAGAAAGCCAGTTCAGGGTTACACGGCAAGTTTACTTTTGCACCACTTATTAATGGAAAACACAACTAAATTTATCATATTCACAATATTAATAGTTACTGAAATAATTGTGTCTAAGTCTGCATTTAATTGCACCAGCATTACACCAACATAACATGCTCAATGTCAGTAAACTTAAACTGGTAAGAAACTAAGAGTCAGGCTTTGTAACCTTTTATGTGTAGTGAACTGAACATGTAGCGAGCCACGTCAACAAGTTGGTGATGGAAAACATGCTGTAAAACAGGGCGCTAAGTCAACAGGTTCTTACTGGTTTCTAGAAAAGTGGAAAAGCACAACCTATTAGAATGAACTGATTATTCTACCCCAGCTGGAGAAAGAACTTTTATGACTGACTGCAAAAGGAGGGCAGAAAGTCTTCAGATAAAGCAGCAAAGCAGTCTGCTTTCCAACACTAAGCCCGAATTTTTCTATTCTTTGGTCTCAGCATCTTTTAAAACACTTACTGCTGTGTTTTTTTCTGAAGACCTGAGAGATTTTGATAGGGAACAAAATAGCTGTAATTTTCCAAAAGGCACTGTTAACTAATGATCAGTCTTCTTGGATTAACCTATTTACTCGGCTGGCTCTTCAACAAAGTAGTCAGTAAAGTTATTTTTATTTCTCTGTTACATGTAGCATTAATCTGGGGTTTTTTTTTTTCTTTTTTGGGGGGGCGTGAGGGGGGAGGCATTTCAACTTTTTGTATGCTTTGAAATGTTTTTATTGTGAAACACAATGTTTCAAGAAAGATGTTTTGAATGGCTGATCTCCCAGCAACCAGAAGGCAGCAGAGGTACACGCCTGAGATCGGAGATCAGGCGACAATACAAAGTCTGAGAAATCCTCTCAAGCCATTTGCTCGATTACACCCACAGTTCTGAATTCACAAATCTGTGACAGATGTAGTTCTCTCCAAAGGCTCTCACTCAGCCCCACTTTTCAGACAGATGCAAAAAGAAGATATGAAGCTTTCTAGGGTCACCCGGATAACTGTCGAAGGTGGATCTGAACTGTACTGATGCTGATGCAATGCCAGTAAGTGGATACCTGGAGCAAGATACAAACCCTTCTTTAATAATAGCATAACCGCTGCTTTATTTGCCTCCAGAAGTACCAGATGTATTTCTATTCTTTAATATTGCTGAAATTACAGTACATTGTTTATTTATTCGATGATTAATTTCCATAGCCATATGCTTTCTAGGTCTATATGCAGCTTGTGGTGTTCAACTTCATTTATAATACATAAATTTACTAATAAATACAAGAGTTCTATTCAGACAGTAGTAAAATTCAAAGCCATATATTATCATACTTGTATTACTGACATTATCACTTCACATGATCCTTCTTCCTCTAAATTTCATTAAGCAATAAACCTCATGTATTATCCATCAGCATAAAAATCCCAGATGGTTTTAGCTAGGAAATTGACGTACGTGGATTTCAAGATACAAGATATACAGCTTTGTCCAAAAATAATTATTAGTAAACTGATTTCCAAAATGAAGGCATACCGCTTGTAATCAAATTGACTGAAATGTTAACTTAGTACCATGCCAAAGACTTAAGTCAACACTAGAAGATACAAAAGGAAGTGTTGCTTCCTCTTTAAGGGCAAGACACACATCTACTTTTAAGTATGTTTTGCTTGTTTGGGGGTTTTTTCTTTTTTTTTGGGGGGTGTTGTTTTGTTGTTTTTTGGTTTGGGTTTTTTTTCCCCCCCTCTTGGAATGTAGTTAGAGAATATGATAATAGGAATGTTAAAGATGTCTTTTTTTCCCAGTATTTATAAACATCTTCAGAGGCAAACCAAATCATCATGTAACACACCTTGGCCATGAGACACCAACTAAATTAATTTCAGAAAAAATGTTTAGAATCTGCTTGGGTGTTATTTGTTTAAGGAGCATAGACTTCTGAAGCACTAGTTCTTATTACACTGTCTATCAATATTGAGGCCAAGAGAAAAAGCTTATCTCCTTCCAAGATCTTTAAAGGGCAAAGACTAGTGTTTAGCATGCAGCTGGTACCTTCAGATTTCTATCATTTACTCTGGTCTGTTCCTATGTAGACTGAAGATGGAGTATTTTGTGGGTAGGCTGTTACATCCATTTTTGTTTTGTAATAAGTGGTAAAGCATTGCTAGAGTTTTAAATACATACTTTCCCAAATGTGCAATTCTATATGAAGAAATTGTAGGTATCTACATAGTGGAACTCATCACCACAAGATGTTGTAGAGGTAAGTATGAACAGGCTCAGAAGTGGAATATACCAATTCATGGAATATTCATGATGGCAATTAAATCAGCCCAGACACATTCTCCACTTCAGGAAGTCACAACACCAATGACTGCCATTTTTGGGGAAGGTATACCAAAGAAAAAAAATCACTTTGTACTTGCTTTGTAACTCATACGCGTCCCCTAAGCATGAGCCATGTCAGGTAAGGATATCAGGCTGACAGAGGACATTTCTTATGTTATGTTCTCATAGTAAAGATGGAGACTTTTTTCTGGTCAATAAGAACTTCTTGACAGAAGACTAAGCAGAATATTATTCCGGATGAGTGATTGTGTGTGCATGTCACCATGACAGTTTATGGTAACAATATCTCAACAATAACAGTACTATGCTATGGCCATGACCTTATTGTCATATGAGAGTTTTACCCGAATAAACACCAGACATGGCTTCTTTTGCTAAAGGAGACTTGTTCCTGTAAAACATACTAAGCAACATACTTAAATATGTTCTTTACATTAAATAAAGGGAATTTTAATGTGCTTAAAGATAAGGCCGTGTTTCTGTATTCTTCTGGAGCAAGAGCAGAATGCTAGAAACCTCACTGTATCAAGCTTCTCTCTCCAGTGAGAAATAAACTTTGTCATATTAACAATCAAACTAATTTTGGCATTAAAACATAGGTCTTCCCAAAATTAAATAATGTACTCTAAGTTTTATTCTGCTTGTTTGCTGAACAGAAAAAGGGAGAAACGGGACATTTAACTCTTCCCCTGTAACCATTGCTATCACTAAGCATTGAACAGCTCTACACTTTTGGTAGGTCAGAAGCAAACCTTATTTTCTGAATCCGTATGCCTTGAAACTATTTCATTCTCCAAGAAAATAAAGCACTTTGACTGGGAACATCAGATTTAGTCCTTGCAATGCTCAATGAATCTGTACAGCACTCACATCAAAATTAATCCCTGTCAGGTCTACTTGCAAACAATACAAATCAGTAAGTTATCATTTTAATAAAAAGCTCCTTTAAAAATGCAAAGTATATTTGTGACACCCACTTTACACTTGCAAAGGGTACAGGTTTTCCGGAAAAAAGTACATGCAAAAATGGGCAGATGAAAACAAACACTACAGGCATTTGCAAACAAATTATAACATATATACAATGTTGCACACAAAATACATTTCTGGGTATGATAGCCTCATTTTTTTAAATGCTAAGATCTCAACCTCTCATAATTAATTTCTGATGAATTGCATTACACTGAAAAGGAACAAAATGTAAATTAAATACTCTGTAGTGAAAATTTCTGTACTTTTATCACACTGTGTATCACCCTTCCAACCCCATTCTGTTGGCTAGGGCAAAAGCCATCTTTTAAAGATGCGCCCCTTACTGCCAAGTATGAAGCACTGTGCAAATATGACAACTTACACTATTTCTTCAATTTTTCAAAACAAGGAAGATATATGCACACTGTTTTGAATAGGATTGTTGCTACATACAGTTCTTACACAGAAAAAGGAGGGTAGGTCACAATTCCCCTAATGCATTCCAAATGTCTTCCCTGTATCTCATTTTTATGGTTCATGTACAGCACCTTACAGTGCAGACAACTTGCATTGCCAGGCACAGCAAGAGCCCATAAAGCTTGCGCGAGCCTCAACATTTATCTAATATTGGAAACAGCAGATCCAATGTGTCACACATTTATGTGATCAACTGCCTTGCTAACAGAATCTGAAATTAAGATGGCACACATGGTTATTGAGAGATAGTAATGTCTACAGCAGTCAGATGCACAGGAATAATTAATTTCTAATCTGTCATAAAGATTTCTTAAACCTGGAATCCAAGAATCACCTGAACTAGCAGATTTGGACTTACCTTTTTCTCTTATACTCTATAATATGATAAACAGCAATGGGACATGGTCAGGTGGTTAAGTGGATTAAATGTTATCATATTTCCTCTGAGACCACAGTAGGAGGCCTGACTGAAATGAGTTGTCAGGTCAGTTCCCCAATGGACATTTTACATCATAAAACCATCACTTATAACTGAATACTGATATAAAAGGCAATATAGTCAGTTCCCACTCTAGGGAAAACCAAGATTGACTTAGAAGTGAAAAAATACGCTTCCTTCTTATTGAAAGGGTGGTCTCTCTAGGTCACCTCGAGGTGACTTCTGAGGCTGCATGGTAAGAGTTCTTATGATGCCTGCATAATAACTTGCAGTGGAAAAACATAAATATCAAGTTCAACTGCCATTGCAGGCACTCCTCCAACCTTCACAAAATGCAAATACTCTGTCCTCTATCTAAAATATTACCTGTATCTAGACATAACTGTGTGCTGTGCTGACAAATCTCAGCCAATGCACATACTACGATTATTTCCAATTACAAGGCTATCATCAGCAACACTGTGGGGTTTTTGGTTTGTTTGGTTTTTTTTCAATCTGATGAAAAACCTGATTTTTAGAGAAATTTGAAGTGTAAATGTGATATGAAATTTGGAAGTGTTAATGAAAAACGTTACTAGTTATTAAATGGTATCCTAAGCCAATTTAGGAAAGTAGCCCCCACCAATTTCAGCTTAAGGTTCCAGTGACTGTGCTCATGCAACTTTTGTTTTCTCTCCCAGTGAACGTCAGGAAGCTCAGGAATCTTTTTGTATGCAACATCCCTGATTGACCATTTGTATCAAAAAGCATCAAAACCAATGCTTTTTTAAAAAACAAAACAAAACAAAACAATCAATCACCATGAATGATCACAACTCCAATTTCAGATGTGGAAAAGTATTTGCCCTCAGAAAATTGCTTAAAATAAATTCAACACTAAAAAAAACCAAAGCCAACAAAAAAACCCACCAAAAAACCACATACAAAACCCAAACCCACTTAAAAACATAAGAATATAGTAGGAAAACATATAAATGGAAGCAAGTTGCCATTTACTTGGAGCTAGATCTAGAGAAAACAGAAAAGATAAGTTTAACTTCATTGCGCCTGTTGCTGTCTGTGAATTACTCACTCGGACTTCAAGACGAAATTAAAATGCCTGAGTTCTCATATTGACATGCACAATCTTTTCCTGTTAAGTGAAAATATGTTCGCTGTGTAAGAATTGCCTTCTGCACAAAAGGTTAGTTTAATGTTTTGGCAATTGAAATGAAATATTCCAAGTGCCTATTCCTGTACTTGCAAAGAGGGTGCCAATTATATTTGTAATTATGGACTTGGTGTTTTTCTTTTCAAATTCATGCCCAGGCATCAAGAAGCCCAAACAGCTAAGAGTGAAATTTTGACTTTGGTGCTCTACAGCTTCTTAAGCATTATGTAAAGAAAGAGAAAATGAAAGAAATATAACGCTAAAAGCCACTGCCCCCACCCCCTCGCCCAAAAGACCTCCCAAAATCCTGAGGACAAGCAGTTATATATTTTGTCCACCTGTGTTCCACAAAATCCAGCTACTGAAGATCTGAAAGGAGTCCATTGAATAACCCTAGGGAAAATAATAAAAAACCTCCATAGGCTATAGAATATAAAGTATAAAAACCTGGTTCCACTGATGCCAAAGAAAAGGCTGGCTATCAGCATTCAGCAAGACCACGTTTCTGCTCAAAGTTCTGATCACCATGCAAACACTAGCTGTATTCGAAAGGGCAGAATTCAGATTTCCATACATAAATCACAAGTGTTGATTTTGTGAACCAATTCTCACAGATGCGTCTCTAAAGCCGTTCAGAACAAATGCAAATCAAAGCAAGGTCTGGATCTGGCTATATTTCCTAAACTGCAGGACCAGCTTCAAATATATTTCTATCCAGAGATATTTCTATCCCACTGGGTTACGGAACCTTTTTTTTTTAACTGTGTTAACTGCATTTTAAAGGACAGACGACAAAAAAAAGAGCAACTAAGCACAAAAATCATTCTTCATTTGAGTAATCTGTGACATCCTGGTTTATCAAATAAAACATTGATTCTAGGAACAGAACAATTTACTTCTATAATCTCTTAAATAAAGTTTTACATAAATATTTTGTTCAACAATAATGACTTTTGATACCTTTCAAATCAGTTCAGACATGTAAATAAACTGATTAAGAAGTAGTTACTGTGGAAGAAGGAAAAAAAGACCTAAAAGAGCATAAAAAGGCCAGAGAACAGTCATAACTTCTTTTTAATAAAATAATAGACCAGTAACTACTACAGAACGTGCCACACAATTCAAACCCCGAAGAGAATGAGGGGAGTACTTATAAAACACTTGTTGCCTGAAGAAAGAAGACCTTTTCCTCTGGTCACTATTCCAGAAAATATAAAATAACCAGCATGTACAGTACTGGTCTGTAATTATCCTTTGCAGAGTTGTTCAAGTGGACAGTTCTGAAGATTAATGGCATGGGTTGCATTGCTTCACCTAGTCCAGTGGCTGACATTTTCAAAGAACCAAAAGGCAGATAAGACCTGTTCTGGCAGGATGAGATTTTATATATTCACGCCCCATCTCTACTTAAAGCTCCTGTATCTTCCATTTTCTTTTTCGCTTTCTCAGCTGTTGTTGAAATCAAACAGTATATGCTGGAAACAGATGAGATGAAAAAAGGCCCAGATAATTTGTCTGCCAATGGCTCTTTTGTGAAGTCCAAGCCCAACTAATGTGAAGGGCCAGCTCAATCAGCAGCTTAGGTAGAAAAAAATGCCTATATTTCCCTATATAAGCAGCAGAAAAAGTGCCAAGACCACTTGCAGAAGTATGGCTAGCGCACCTGCAGAAAGAGCAAACTTAAAAAGTTTAGATTTTATGATGGAAAGACAAAGTGTGTAAGTCTTTCCTATTTCCCTGCACATGAGTAGCTGATCAGCTGTGTGGATTTAGAGCTCCGAGGTACAAATTGAAGCAATGGATTTCTTTGCTCAGCTCTGCTTCAGAACAATTGCCTCACAGCAAAGCCATTTCACTTGACTTTGCACCATTTATCAGGACAGAGCACTCAGACAGTAAATTGGATGACTGCATTTACTAATCGCTTTTTAAGGGCTTGATAAAGTAGAAAATTATGCTTGGGCTTCACACCTCTAAAATCTGACAAGAGCTTCAGAAGACCCCAGAATGAAATTTTTATGAGTCAGCCATCCTCCATTTTTGAATGGAAGCCACTTACTGTCTCACTCAATTTAAGCCTATTGTGCTAAAAGGAGGAGACCTGCTATAAAATGGTCAGCCCTTTCCCTCAGGAAATAGTGATTCATAATGGGAGCTGGACTAATTTTTCAAAGGATGCATTTAATATATGTAGTGAATGTGCAATTAAACACCCAATTGAGTATATGAATATTTAGAATTATTTGCCCAAGAGAAAATGAAGTGTTCAGTGTTATTGAAGATAACAGGTCTATGTACCCAGTCAAATAGCTAAGAATTCACTGTTTGATTCAGCAGTAGGACCTCAGGAACTTCTATATCAATCCAGTACAGAACGAGAGAAGAGGAACTAGAGCTGGGAATACAAGTATGTCTGCAAAACAGCAATGACTTCTCAAAATATTAAGGGAAAATTCTGTGGCATCAAAAATGCAAAATAATCGATATCTACTTTTGCTCATTAACTTATATGTCCCCTTGTTTACTCTGCTAATAGCACATTTCTCCTTTCGTTCAAACAAATCCAGGGGTTTGTAATTGAAAAGGAAATGAGTAATAACCAAAAGTCCTTTTACTGATGCAACCAGAATGTTAATTACTTGGGAATATTGACACGTTGTGCTACAATTCCAGACATCAATTACTTTTCTCCTACCCCACCCCTTACACATTCTTCTTACTGCTTACAAGAGCAAATTACTTCCTCCCATTTATACTGTATAAACAAGGAATTCTCACTCTTCTTTTATTTACTGCAGTGCACTTGACTAAAGGGATAAGAGAGCAAATTTTTGTCAACTATTTCATATTCATCTGGACAGGATACGGATTGGATTTACAAGTGTACTGGCATAGTTTCTCTTTTAGGTAGTACAGGTCACAGTACATCATCCTTCAAATGCTGCATTAAGTACAAGGTAAATTGACATGCTCAGTTTAAATTATTCTGGGTAGTAACAGCCTTCTAGGAACTGAACAATAGACCCCAGCGTGATTTGGTTCCCATCAGCAATACAAAACCACTCTTTTGACTTTTTTTTAGTCATCAACTATAGATTTCTCAAGTCAGTATCATTTCTCAATTTTCTTTCCCACAGTACCTCACACAGAGGGAAAAAATGTATCACAATCGGTACTTCCATTTTTTTAAAAGCTATGTTTTAAACTAAATTTACCAACAAAAATTTAAAATATGACTTCAGGATGAAGCATTAAGTGATAAATCTGTGCAGAGAGACTTGGTTTTTTTAACTCAGGTACGTCTACTCAATGGGCTGGGGGTGGATTTCTTAGTCACCCCAACACAGAACAGATTTATGATATCAAGGCAGGGCGTCTCCACGCTTCTCTAACTAGCTATTACAGCTTGTTCCTTCTGTTCAAAGGGACAAGAAAGCATTGTTATCAGTCAAAGCAGGAGGAATATAACTGAGAAGTATGTCTACCAACCTCTTTAACGTGATACACTTTCAGATGAAAGAAGACCCATGATCTTTCTTCAAAACAAACAAGCATTTTCTCAGTCATCACTAAAGAGCAAAATAGCTTGTGCATCATTGCTTGAATCATGAAATCAGGAAGAAGTAAATAGGTGACTAAAAGAATAATCCAAAACACAGGATTGATGGCACTATGAAATATCAGTTACATAAATGGCTTTTTGGTACAGACTATTGTCCAGTAAATTTTTGAAGGCCTTGGTACAGAATTTTTTTACATAGGAAGTAGAGAATAAAGGTGGCTCCCTGTTATTTTCTGACTGGATTATATCTAACGGATTAAAGCAGCTGTTTGAGGGGGGGAAGGTTAAGAACACGAGGGAACTAAAACTAACCTTTGGGGGCGAGGGGGAAGGATAAAGAATAACAATAAAAGCAAATAACTTGAAGGAGGGAATCTCCTATAAACTCAGGGGAGACAAAGGCTAAGGAAAAAGGACCACAAAGCAACTTTGTGTTCATGGAACACAAAGTAAGAACTAGCATATTTTGTAGGAATATAATTTGGCTAAATAGCAAACTCTGCATCGACAAATCTGATTGTTATCAATCAATCTGAACTCAGCTTGGATTATTCAAGAGGAACTCTCAGGATTTGGGGAACTGAGATGAGATTTTAAAAGATGATAAATTAGAGAAAACCTGAGAAACAAGACGCTATTCAAGTGGACATTACTAGATGATCCCCTTCAGATCCAGATCTCCAGGTCTAGTGTTATATGCTTCTATAACTTTTATCCATACTACCTATACCTATGGCTCAAATTTTCAAGAAGGGGTTTGGGAGGGGATAAAATATAATTAAAAATCCCATAGCACTCACACAGGAAATTGGTATATAAAGACTTTAGGCGCCTTGGAAAAAATTCCATCCTACAAAAAAAAAAAAAAAAAACCAAAAAAACCCACAAAACAGTGTCCTTAATAATGAAACGTATATAAGATGTTGAAGTTCCCTAAAAAACATTTTGTTCAATATAGTTTTTTTATATATATATTTACATGCACACACTGTATATATATATATTCATATGTATATACATATACACACACACCTGTATATATAGGGAGGGAGGAAGGCATGGAAGGAGAGAGTGCTAGTTAAATGGAGATTTAAAATGTAATCTTCACAGTTATATGTGCTAGCCATAAAAAGTACCAGAGGGAAAGAAATAAACAACGTAGACAGTAGAAAAGTGAAATTACTTTTTCCAAAGTAAACTTATTTAAAACTAATGCAGTTATTAAATAGAAGCCTTTTTGCAAATTGCCTTTATTCTGGGAATCTTTAATATTTTCCATTTAGTAAATCCTTATCCGTAAGTGCCTGCCAATAACCTCTGCATAAACATGCAAGCATCCACATTTCCAAACTTTGACAGTTAAAAAGCAATTTTATGAATATTTATGAAGGCAGTAAATTATTAAAATAAATATAGATATTTACACATTAGAACATCTTCATTTAATGGATGTGGAAAAAATGTTAATATGTGAACATTTTAAAGATGAAGTGGTTTGGCCTTCAGAGCTTTTGTTACTCTATTAAAAATTAATTTAGCACAGAAATTATTGCTTTTTCTTGAATCCCAACCCCAAAAGATTAAATCATGATCAAGACTCACAACATTTTTCAAAAAATGAATCTGGCGACGGTATTTCCAGAGGCTGGATACTGAAACTACTGTGCAGTTCTCCCTGAAAAAAAGCCTCCTCTGGCTTCTTTTATGTGCTCACAGTGGCGACATATACTCAGACGAGTTTTAGGGCAGAGGACCTGGGTGCTCATGAGGTGGTTTCATCACCTTTCTGTCACCACACATTTTATACTACTAGAATATGTTTCTGGTCTACAAACACAACAAGGCAACTCAAATTGCTCTTTCTCAAGAAGGTGTTCTACATCACAGAAGTGATTTGCTTCATCACTAGTAATAAATTTATTCATCTTTGCCCACATTTATAGATCCTCCTGATTCAAGGACATCAGGGAGTCTGTTCACCCACGATCCCAATAACCTGAGTTCTACCAAAACACAAATTTTCCTTCTAGTCAGAACACCAGAAGGCAGTCATTTTCAATCTGAAGGCATGAGGAAGCAAGTATTCTACCTTTTTTATGGTACTTAGTTCCCAAAGTTGTGCTTCACTTCTGTTCTACATTTGTCTCGTTTCAGAGAAAGTTCCTCCTTAAGAAAGTTTTTCTTCTTCCTTAATCCAGTTCCCTCTTCTTCCAGAAACAATCCAGCTCTTGAAAGTGTCTCAGACTAGTCACAAGATCCCTTTAGGAGGAGCCACAGTAGTTTAAAATTTTGCCTTCTGTCAGTTATTCAGCACTGTGAATTATTCTGCCTAAAGAGACAGAGATTACTAGCATCATGGCTATGCCAAGTTAATGCATCATATGAGTAAGCCCTGTACGCTCCACTCCTCGGTCTGCTGGCTTAGTTTGTGTTACTACAGGACATTGTCACTCCAGGTGCTGGGAGTAGTGAATTCCTAAACCTTTCAGTTGCATTTGGAAATGACTCTGCTTTTGCCATACTATAACTTGCTCCCGCCCTTGAAGCATTTCTCCCATTCTTTTCTCCCACTTTTAATATTAATTTTATAATAGACTACAAAGTCTTGCTCCCTTACTGATCTTAATAGTGCCGTATCAATGGTAAAACACCTTTTCTAAACCTCCACTCCTCTCTGATTTATATATACATTAATACACATCCCTTTTTTATCTATTCTTTTTATCACAGCAAGGTAAGCTCTACTTGTTTTTTTTCTTCCCTAGAGTCAACACTCTTTTTGATACTTTACCCTGCTATAAAGGTAGGGTCCATGTTCTTTCTTTTTATATGCATAACTTATCAAATGGCTGTAGTAACATATTCTTTATTTGAAAAGGTCCAGCTTAAGGGATCGAGATGTGTCTGTGTGGCTCCGCCGATACTGTAGGAAATGTGCCCACTGCCATAACTGCTGCCCCTCTTGCCCTGATCAGATACTACGTTCTGTTTCAGTGGAACAGAAATGCAACACTCCCAATAAAATCTGAAAATCATACTCAATTATAAAAATAACTTAAGGACAGGTTTCTACAACTCTTGTTCTCACAAAGCAGCTTAAATTTATGAACCTTACCAAATTTAATCAGAATTATTCACTTTAAGGATTCAACTGCATATTCTAACAGCACATTAACTTCAGGCTTTTCTGTATACTCGAAATTCCCTGTATATTCCAATTCCAAGTTACTCCAAGCTCTGAACCGCGTCTGTTGTTTTCAGTGTGTCTGAAGACATGAGAGATGGGCCTAGTCTGAAAGACTGAAAGTAGAAGCTACAAATTATTTTCAACCTTGATCCTCCCCCAAATTTTGTACCCTATCCAATATCCATAAAATACCAAACTAAACATCTACAGCAAAAATATTGTAATACAACAGTAATACAATTATTTTTCCAAATATTCCAATTTCCATGACTTGGGCTTATTTCTGTAAACTATCCCCTTCTACATCAAGCTGTTTTCTACCAGCACATACTTCCGTCTGTTAATGTGATGTAAAGACTAAACAAATGTTGTTCAGTTTTCATGGTGAGTTTTCTGCCAGCAGCGGTTTATTATTTCTTTCAGTTTTTTTCCAATGGACTCAATACGGAGAGAAAGAGTAGTCAAGATTATAAAAAAAAAAGGCAAATTAAAAACACAAAAGGGGGAAATAGGAAAAAACACATGAAAAACTGTAGTTGACGATGGCAGTAAAAGAGAGAGAGGCAAAAAGCATATCCATGTGAGGGAAAATGGAAAGCTGAAAAATACAGACATGATTAGAAACTCTGTTATAAAGATGAAACGTCGGTGCAGGATCTATAAAAATACAGAGTGAGATATTTGTATAATATAAAGTAATAATAATGAGAAATTAAAGAACATTAAAATGTGAAAAATACAAGTTAAATACAGAAATTAGAAAGAAAACCAGTAAAAAACCCCATATATATAGCGACAGCTCGGTTATGAACTAGCATTCTGTTTTAATGTGATGTAAAACCAACCACGTGGAAGACAGAGATAAGGAAAATATAGGCAGAGGGAAGTATCTGCTGAAACAGAAATGTGAGACTTACTAAGTACAGAAACATAAACATTGGGGGGGGGGGAAGATACAAAAAGTGGATTCAGTGGTGAGATACTGGGCCCATTTAAACCACCAAGACTTGCTGTTTAAGGCAATCTTTCTATTTTACTTCAAATATACCTTATGAAAGAAGAATCTATATCTGATATATGCCTACATATTTTCTCATACTTTTAATAGCTTACAACTATTTCACAGCCAGAGACACAATTTATATTCTAAAAAAAGAAAGACAGTTTACAACCTCAAAAAGAAGAAATAACAAATAAAGGGCAAACTTCCTACCTGCGTGAGCAGAACACAAAAAGTAGGTTTGGGGAGTTGTATTTTTAGCTCAGATCCCGAGCGTGCGTTCGAAGTCAATCTCCTGATCGTACCACACTTTGGTTCATATTGTGTAACAGACTCTGAACGTCCAAAATGCATTATTTTGGAATATCAGATGAGCACCAGAAGTGTGGCTAATGCATCTCGGCCACCACTTAGCATTTTCTTCTCGGGACGAGACTACGGCCAACCCACACTAAAAGTTCCTGAGATGCGCCCTGTCCTCAGCACCCATTGTTTTGCCCTACTCCTTCAGGCTGCACTACCTGCTAATTTAGACACAGTAAGTACTTACAGGAACACAAATCAAATTGGTAAAAAGTCCATCTCATAGATGGACTCCATCTCATATTACAGCAAACTTTGCATCTTTATCGAATTCCTACTTTATGAGCCCCAATTGCTATTTCATAGTTTTTGTCAGCTAGCGGTGAAATGCAGTATAAGATCCATTGGTGGAAATGATGCACAACAGCCAAGTTTCAACAATAACTGACCTTTCACAGGCATAATTAGATTGCATCTAAATAATTTAAATAAACAGCTAAAGCTACTCAGCTGAAAATGGCATTTTCATTGAGACAAACATTATTCCTATAGAAAAAGATATTAGTGGTTATTTTCTGAACCTGTGTTGTGGTCCCGATTGTGCTTTCTGTTGCCGACAGAGCAGATCCTGATTCTCTTAATTATAAGATCTGGAGCCACTGTTCTTTTATAATTGCTTTTGTGAATTGGGAATGAATTGTTTAAATATTTATTGGGCTAGTGTATTTTCTGAAAGGCAAAACAGCATTTTTGTTTATAAAATATTGGCAACAGAAGGCAGTTACTTGATGTTTAGGGTTTAAAGGTGGTTTATATGTTGAGTCTATTATGTCTAATGTACAAGTGGACTAGTGAGCTCCATCTCTGCGCCCTCTGCCAGCACTGGAGTTGGAGGAGAAAGAAGGGACACACACATACCCATGTACTCCCCTCCCCACACATAGCTGCAACCAAAGAAGAAGGAAGGAGGGAGTGGAAGAAGAACATGGTTCTTGTTCTGAACTGGTGGTAACCCATCCATAGACCAGTAAATCCTAGTGATTTTACAGGAGTGACTGGCCATTAATGGCAGGGAGATAAATGCCTATCTGTGTATCTCAGGGTAGCCTGCTTACACATTTTACACAGCAGAAAACACCACAGAAGTTAATGCTCTTTTCCAACTCTCAGTCCCTTTCTTCCCTTTGAGGTGGTAAGGATGGCAGAAAGAACCAAGGTGCCAAAGGCAAATTCTCCACAGAGCAAGGCCATATTACATCATGATGAAATCAAGTTATGATGTCATTTCTTAAACAAATCCATAAACAATAGCGTTAGTCCTCCTATAGTGTACGCTATTGGTTACTACCTCGCAATCTCAGTGCTGGCAGCAGCACATCTGTAGCAAGGCCCAAAGTGCTGAGCTTTAGACACAGCCCAGTGGGACGGGAAAGACCCGCAGAAGCCTGAGGTCAGGAGAGCACATAGTGTGCTCTGCCTCCTCTCCCAGCAGGCTGAAACTACAGCCAGCAGGCCAAGTACTACATATGATTAAGCAGAAACAAAAGACTTCAGTGCAGTGGTGTATGTAACATTTTTAGCAGACACAGATCCAACTATTCCTGATCTCAGTTGACTTTTTTTTCCCTCATGCTTTATTATTTCTTTTAGGGATTTCTTTATTTGCCAAAAGACTTATAGTACACCCAGATAAAATATGGCATACTGCTGGCATAGTGCTGTAAGATATGCAGCAAAATAAATAACTGTAACACATAAAAAGCACCGCAGATCGAAGTGGCTAGCATTAAGGAAGAATCTGAATGCCAGTAAATCCTGACTTATTGGGATAGAATGGGAAAGTCTTTGTTTTGGTATTTCGAAACTGGAAAAACAGATAACTAATTCAGCTAAAGTGCAAGAAGCATTTGACTAACCTTATAAAGCAAAGGTGATTGTCCTAGCTTCAAAAGTGCAATTTTTTTGGTCACATTTGTAATGGCTTGAATCCGGATCAAGTCTTCCACGGTCCCATACTGTATATCAACAAGTTCTGCCTGTGAAGAGAAGACAGAGTTCAGGCTATACCCATAACCATGCATCATTGAGGGTGCTCCTGCCCCAGAAACAAAGTTGTTTGCATAAGTACAAGCACCGGAGCAGAGTTCTGCAATTACCTTCCCCCCAGTTCCTCCTCAGGATTACCTGTAATAACAAAGAGCTTGAGAATTCAATCTGATAAATTTGTATCTCTGCAGTTTTCATTCATAATTCATCAGCTGTGACAAAAACCCAGGGGTTTTTGCCAGTGGTTATAATAAGTGGTGCTGATTCTTATGAGCATTTCCCCTCGTTAGCTACAGGAATGTATTTAAAACCATGTAAGGGATACTAACTCACTTCTGTTAATTTTCTTAAAATGAATCAGTGTGAATTCGTTTCTTAAAACAAATTCGTTTTTCTTAAAACGAATCAGTCTTGTGAAGCTTGTCAGAAAATGAGCGAATGATTATACTGGTCACTTACAAAAACATACAGGTAATACATACTCTACCAATGTATAGTTTTATTATGTGGTCTCATACGATTCCTGAGCAGCCTACCTTAACTACTGAAGTATTTTCTTATAATCCATCAGTTATCCAAGCATTATACTCAGATAGCCATAGTGATAACAGACTACACTGCTCTGACATGTAAACTTTTCAATTAATACATATTTTTAAACTAATTAGAGTCACTTCCAACTAAATTAAAAGTGTTTAGAGCATGAAGATCTTCAGCTCTTCAGTTAGGACACTGCAAGAATATATAGTAAAGGTCTAAGTTATTATTAAATGTCAAGCATTGGCAGTGATGGAAAAATACTTCAAGATGTGTTTTCAAGGATTATATATATATGTATTAAAAACCCCATATATTTATATATAAATTTAAGAATGACAAAGGGCATTTTTCGCACACATTTATAGCAATAAATTCTGGTGAAGACCAAGTATGAGGATAATGAGTCTTGTACATTTTTATTTTAGAATGTTATGAAGCTCTCAGGGCACCATCAAGGACATTCTAGAACCTATAAATCCCTACACGGTGTTCACATAAAACATAAATACAAGAAGACACAAGACTATTCCATGAGTGCGTAAAAATTAAAATTAGAGGAGCAGTACAAGATGGAAAAGTTTCTCTTTCAGTTTAGTTTTGGTAGCTTAAGTATGGATTCCTTGCCAAAGGCAACAGTTCTCATTTTGGGCATCTCTACCTGAACTGTTTAAATTCTAGCAACAGTTGTTCTGGATATGTAGGATGTGTGAAATTTTACTAGATTCCTGAACACAGGTATTTTAGGAAAGTATTTACCCTTATACAACTGTATCTGAATATTTTGTCTGAGTTTGCACCTCAATATTTAAGTTGAAATCATAAAAAAAAGTTGCCAAGGTTCCCATCTTCTTAAATGTATTCTTTTAGATTTTCAAGTTAACAAGTTTGTAAGTGTGTAACATGTCACCAGTGCTGTATAAACCAAGTATTTAGAAAGGTCAGCCAAAGTTATAAAACAGTTCTGGAACAGGCAAACATTAGATTTAACACGAAATACTGAAATGTAGGAAGAGAAAATCTTGCACTTCATATAGTTTCTTCTGAAATATGTGGGGTTATTAACATCTAAAGAACTTGAAAACTATTTCATAAGAAAATTTAAATGGTGACTACATGCTGAAATCCAATATAAATTTTTTCTTGTGTGTTCATCATATTTGGAATGTGATGAAGCTTTTATACTAACGGAAGCTATTTTATACTTTATCTAATTGATGCCTCTGTTTATAAAGAGCTCACCTCAAATGAGGAAAGGGTATTAACCACTGTACTTCCTTGAAGTTCACACAGATTTTACCTCACTCTGTAGATCTCAGTTTTATTTTAATTTGTACCCACAGACATGTCAAGAGATACACTTTAGTGCAATAATTACTAGAGTCTCAAAAGTCTTATGGCTTGAGAGGTTATATCTAGGCTGATTTCTGGGGAGACCTCCAATCTAATTCCTTTGGACCCAATGACTTTCCCACTTACCCTCAAGCAACCCAAAAATCAGAGCTTTCATCATTCATATGAGAGAAACCACAATGAATTTTCCCGAGGCAAAATCAATACACAAAGATATAACTTAACGAAGTATCAAACCATTTGCTCCTACAGTATGCCTGTGTGAAAATGAGATCCCTGCCCATCTACATTCATGTGCTGCTTCTCTTCACATCATTTTTGCTAGCTGCTCCTCCAGGGTGCTATCCACCGCTCTGTAAACAACAAAACTACATGTTTGCACAATTATTAATGCATTTAGCAACTGCCCTTGGATGTTCTTCGTTAATTTACGGATGCAAACTGCATCTTCAAGAGCTGCTCACTGGTCTTTCCCAGGCAACAGATGAGCTCAACAAGAGCAGGCTGAACAAAAGGCCCTACAAAAGCACAGTTCATTTTTTAATTGTGTGAGAACCAGAACTTGACTCCCTGCTGCCCCAAACACTCTGCAAACCATGTTCTTTGCTCCAAATGTTAAAAGTAAGCCCCAATACCAAAGCTATTAAATACATTCATACATTGAGAGCACATGTAAGAAGTCATTACATAATGAAAAAGCAGCTGGGTATAATATAACAAAGAGTTACATGTGCTTTCATTACACATCTTCCACATGAAGGATATGTCAAAGCTCAATATATTAGAAGTTTTTCTTTTGCACTTGCCTGAAAATAAGTATGACCTAAGCCTCTTGTTACTGTCCAACTTTAGGGATACTTGCACACTTATATTTCACTGTAACTTCAAAGTGGTTCTCTTCTCATCACAAATCTTTGACCCTTAATTTTACCTTTTTGGGAACCATGGGTAAAAATATTGCACGTGTCTACCAAAGTAAATTATCACATCCTGGTAACATCACATATAGCCTAGCAGCTGGAGATTTGCACAGCTAATCTCAGATCTAACTTCAGTTAAAATGACAAAAACACGGAATAAAATCTTCTCTTGAGTAAAACCATACATGGCTCCTCCCCTCCCAAACGAAGTCAAGAACCCACTGGAAGAGTTCAGAAGAAAGTCATAGCATTTTGGCAGAGCAGTCCAGAAACTAATAGGTAAGCATTAAATTATAAAAATAGTTTGAAAAATTATTCCTACCCCTTCCTTTCTTCTACACTTGAATACTTTAGTACAATTTCTAATAAAAAGCAAAACATTTTGCACTACTCAATTACAACATCTCATCAAATACAGTACAGCAACACTAGCTCAGAGTACTCAGTTTTGATTTTATTTAATACAATGGGGCTCAAATAATTGGACCCTTTACTTCTAGCATAAAATAAAATATTGAAAAAAATACACGTTTAGAATAATCTTAAAGGATCCTATTGAATCCAAAAAGTGCTACCCTCTCAGTCATCCACTGAGACATTAACAGTCCATTTATGTTGCATGAAGTCCTGTTTTAGTCACAACATTCCTAACACCTCCAAAAATGAATAAATATTAAATTTTCTATTCTTTTTTCTTTTTTAGAAATGCTTACAACATGACATAATTCTCATTTTACACATTCCAGATTTTAAAAAAAGCAAAATACCCCACCCCCAACTACGCATATTTGATAAACTGCTTTCCTTTGGTAGGATAATTCTGTTCATAAACGAAAGAGAACTCATCCTTTTATCAGGTGCCGAAAAAGAGCACTTGTGTACTTGGTTTAGATATGCAAGGGTAAATCCTCTTACCCTAAAACTGGGAAACTGCTAAAGAATGAGTTGTTTTATCCATTTGAATGAGGTACTTACTCTTCGAATTGTCTCATGCTGTGCTGTTTGAAAGATATGACTATTTAGGAACAAATTGCTATGTGCAATATGGAGTTCAGTAGTATTCCCCCATGCATGAAATGAAGTAGGGGTAGGTAATAAACCAAACATTTTTAGAAGAAGTAGTTATTTTATGTTAGACTTATTAGTTTCTAAGTCCCAAGATGATGCTCAATGAGTTGTAAACATTCTATCTTAAAAACTATGACAAAAACCCCCAAAACAGAAAAGACAAACACTCTGAAAATGCCACAATCAAGACAGTCAAGGATCTTTTCCCAATTTCTTCTACTTATCTCTAAAATGAAAGAGAATAAAACAGCGTACTTAATCCAATCATGGATGAAGAAGAGTACGACAGGTCTTGGAAAGGAAAAGTATGAATAACTGTGTGAAGCAGGTGGCAGCTGGGGATGTGCTGGATACTATTTTAAAACTTTGCTTTCTTTGCAAATGCTAAGGCAATAAAAAAAAGGATAAGTTAAACAGGTCAAAAATAATAATGGAAATATGTTTGTCATATCACATTGTTATCATTCAGTCCACTTGAATGAGGAAAGGAATTTAATAACAGCTTTATCCGCCTGCATCCAATACACTAAGAGGCAGATTGTAGCTGATTTGCCAGGGGCACACAAGACAGGAAAAAGATTAAGGGAAAAGCCCACAGGAAAAAAACAACCTCAAAGCCAGTACACCCAGGAAGGGATGTTTCTCACAACCACCACAATGCAGATGGAGTCAGTGCAGATAAGAAGGTAGCTCTTAAATGCATCTGCTCTATCTATCAAGGCTGGGAATCCCAGGGTAGAAAAGCACCACACCTAAGCAAATAGTTTTACTATTATTTCTTACAAGAATACGTTAAGGTCAGTACCCACTAATCTCAAAGAAATCTTATCTGAAAGGTACAAACTTATGCAAAAAAACAAAACCAAAAGTAGCATACAGAATGGCTGTGGTGAAAAATCTTCTCTTCTTAATGTTAACCTGTTAGTGCCACAGTTCAGTAACCTCAAATTACAAATATATTTTATCAAATACCAACCTGTTGACTCATATTAACGAACAGCTTCTACACATACTGTTTGGGAGGTCAAGACCATAGAAGCTGCAGCTATGAAAATGACTGACATTCAGTAGCACAGTCAAGCTCATATTCCTGCCATTTCTGACCGACCCACCAAAAGAGTGTCAGAAATGGATGACCTAAAGAAAGTCCAAGTATTGAAGAAAACAAAATATTAAATGCTCTGTATAAAATATATTTAGGATTGCTTATTCCTCAGAATTAAGACAATTTCTCCAAAAAGCACAAATGTAATTCTAGAAGTATCAACCCCTTAGTTCTGCGAGTGTTCAGGCTTACCGTATCCCCTTCTTTCATTCAAGTCAATGCCCTTTATTTGTCCTTCAGCATTCAGCTACTATTTTCAAATTGTTCACAAAATAAAGGTAACAGAAACATCCAATGTATGATCAATCACAAGTAAATAACCTTCAACTAGTCATCCTGCCTAAAGTGAAAACTCCAAAACATATTTGCAAATTGTATCTGAGAAGACAGCAGTCTGCAATCAGGACATGAGGCTAACTTTAATTAAACACTTCACTATAATTTATTTGCACAGCTCTGAAATTGAGGCTGAAGGCAGCATTCAGCAGAGCATAAAAGTAAACTCAAGCTGGCCGTAGAACAAAGCTGGACATCAACAAACGCAAAGAAAACTGCAAACATAAAAGTAGCTCTTCTCTAAAATTAGAGAAAAGGAAGAAAGAAAAGGGGAGATAACGGAGCTGTGCCCAAGTATGCCGAATCATTTGTTGGTGTAAACTCTGCTACGCTTTCTGACAGAAGCTGCTGCTCCCATTTCAGCCAAAAGCATCCCTTCGATAATCAGGGAACCACAGCTGTCTCCCTGTGATTGCTACCACCCAAGCCTCCTTTGTTGTCCTATTGAGCATGCCAGAGACAAAACAAAAGCCATAGCCATCTTTTCTATACTTACTGTATTTCTACAGAAATGTTAATATTCAAAGTTATCTTTTAAACTTTGTCCTTCACTTGGTTCCAGGAAAAAAGAGGGACAGAGAGAGACCTTCTGTGTTTGTGGGTTTTGTGGCGCGCATCTGATGACTGTCTCTAGTTCAACTGAAGTGCTGAAGGTTGACCTAAGAACGTAACGTGCCTAATTACTGATTTCTTTTACAGCACTCAGTATGAGTAGGACCAGTCAGTCTGTTCCTTCATGGTTAGGACTCGCTGAAGCCAAGTGCAAGTGCAAGTTTTACTTTCTGTTTTATGTTGCTAGGCTCGGCATTATCAGAAGAGGAAAAGATCTGAGAAAGCATGACCAAGGGTATAATTCAATATTTACTAAAATAAAGACAAGTCTGACGTAAGATAGAAACAAACCAGGAAAGAATCTGAAGCAGATGACAGATTTTTAAGAGGAGAGTTCGGGGCGGGGGGGGGGGGGGAGACTGGGGTGGTCAGGTGACACATGAACACATGAAATTTCTTATAGAGCTACTTTTGCCATAAAACCAAAATTCCTTTCTTTATAACCCACTTTTTATATAAACACCATACTCCAGTGTTTACATTAATTTCAAAATAACACTATCTTTGAAATCCCCTGGTGAGCTTTCCACTCTCTATTGACTTTACGACAAATTTGGTATAAGGCCTCAAAATCCAAGCATGCTGTCTCTGGTAGCAAATACTACTTACAATGTTTTGTGTGTCCTATGACACTTTGACATTCCCAAGCTGTCTGGGAAAGCTTTTAGATAAATTTGAGGTAATTACACAGAAATGCCTCTGTGAAATCCTGCAAATGACTAACCTGTATATTTGAAAGTAAATTCCCCTACCATCTTGGCTAAATTTGGACACTACTTAACCAGACTCTGTTTCTAGTGGCACAGGATTCCCTATCCTTGAGCTTCTTTTTAGGTCTTATTAGAAAACTGGAATGAGAAAAATAATCTTACGTCTTGAAAAATAATAACCTAATGTATTTCCAAGCAACTGTCTGAGGCAAGCCAAAAACAGATGATTTGCGCAATTTGGATTTGAACATGCTGTCTGAGCCCAAAAAAGCAAATCATTACCTATCTGGATTAACTGAAGCTGATTTTGTTCCGTTAGAATACTAAGAGATGCACCTGACCCACAATGTCTGGGCAGATTTAAATCACAGAACTTCAGTATTGCTCCACATAGCAAGATACATGTGTGTGGGGTCATTAAATAACTAGCTGATCATTAAATAACTAGTTGTTTTTACCTACAAGCATTTACACTTCTTCAAACAGATTCATGACATTTTTTTATTTACGTTTGTTAGCACCTTACTCTAGAGGTTTTCTTTTTTTACTTCAATATTCCTACTCATACAATAAAATTCCAGAGTAATTCAGTATGACTCACAGTATCAGCTTACAGTCAAAAAGGATTCTTTGTGTCTAGTTTTTATTACATAAAATTGCATGCTGCATTACAATGGCAGCTAAAACTGTAATTTGTACCAAAACAGGAAGAAAAAAAGATGTTTCTTAACCTCAGTTTGACAGAGTTTGGCCTTGGAGACCGAATTCAGTCACAGACACATTTTACACGCTCTCTCTTGCCCCTCATCCTATCTGTCCAGCTAACACAGCTCCATTCCAGGCAGGGCTCTACTGAAGCTTCTCCTATAGGTTGCTTTTGCTGTTTCAGTATCATTTTTAGAAAGAGACTGAGGTTTAACTTGTTTGCTCACTTTCTTTTTCCAGCTTATAGCGGGTTTTTTTTCTACTAACTCCCAGGGAGAGTGAATTAAGATCGAAGCCTTTTTATTGCCTACAGAAAAGAACCTCTTCTGTGTTTTATGGTTACAGAGCCCCAGATAAATCGGAGCTGACATAGCTCAGTTCCCTGTTGATAACGCTCATCCTGTCAACTCCTCCCTCTATATCTGTTTTCAGCTTCACTTTTCCTTCTTTTAATTCATTCATACTTCCCCCCCTGCCCTCTGTCCCAAATCACATTCTTCCAGTTTCCCTTAAGTGGAAGGCAAAACTAATACTTGATACCTTCTTAATTCTAATTAATTAATTCTAATACTTGAGTATACCTTCTTAATTCATTACATCCAGCGAGATATCCAATCAACAAACCTAATTTTTTAATCTTTTCTAATTATATTTAAATGCAAATCTAGTTTTTCAGGAATTCTGAAATAAAACATTCTTATTTTCACTCACATTAAGTTGATATTTATTTATTTTAAAACCTCTAAGAACATTGCTTTGGTTATAAAACACTAAAGGACACGATATCATTTAAGGCCCAAAATCCTATCAGAAATTTTATTATTTTAACCTTTCATTAAGTGATGGTGACATTATTTGTCATCTCACAAAGCTTACTAGTGACAAAATTTTAAATTAAAGAATCTAATTATTCTTTCTTATATGTGTTCATTATTTATAGTCTCCTCTTTTATAAGAGTTAACTGCAAAGATATTTAGTAGCATTAGTCTCTAAAGCATAAAGTCCCATTGATCACACTTTCCTAAGCAGAAACAGTAATCTGTATTTGCCAGCCTACTTGGTTTAGCTTATTCAGTGGTAATTATTCATGCAAATATACATTTACAAATTACACAGACTAAGGATAAACTAAACAAAACAAACAGAATTGTTCAGCTGTAATGTGACATCTTAAAAAAGAAATCATAAGCTACATATGTACATAGTAAATTATAATGGTGTGATTTAAACCCAGCTTTAAAATTTTCAATGAAATGACTTTATGTCAGAATCCAGTCCCACTATGCCAGAACTCAGCAAATTCTCAAGGCCGGCCTGCAGTGACACGGAGGTTTTATTGGCTACTCTCAAACATGAATAATGAAAGTAAAGCATCCAGAGGGTGCAGGCTATCCTCCTTCAATGGCCCTTTTATCATATATCGAATAAAAAACAGGCATTCCCTCCTAGGATAGCTACAACTGTTAAGCCTTTGGAGAAGATGCTTGCACCTTACAGAAGGTGCCTGAAAGTGCTTTCTATACAAATAGGTTCTGCAGATTGCAGCAGAAACTGCCGGCTAACAGCTAATGTGGGGAAGGATCCGTCTCAGCTGGGCAGGAGAGGCTACCAAACAGCACACTCCCCTTCACCTCTTTGTAGGGTCCACGTGAAACACGAAACACAGTGAAACATGGAGCATAGCGAAGCATGAGTTTGCACCTACACATCCAGAGAAGGAAAGTAATCTCCTGCCTGAAATGACGGGTCAGAAGAACAATGTCCTGTGAATGCAAACACTCTATCAAAGATAGAATATGTGTGGCAACTGCAGTGAAATGTCACACGGAAGTGCTTTTGAGTCTTTTTAAGTAGAATTGAAATATTTCATTTTATAACTATAATACATTTGACATCTTAATTTCCTAGAGAGTAGCATTTCAACTTTGTTCAATTTTTTCATTTTTAGAGCTAGTCTGGCTGTGTTAAAACAGAAATATCTAGGAAAATAGCCTTACAATTTTCAGGTTTCCAACTTTTGCCACAATTCTGAATATATTTTGGAACAGCATAATTTTCATAGGATGAGAAGCCTGTTTTCCAATCAACTCTCATACTAGTGCAGGCATAGTGCACTGAAATATACAGGCTGGCTGTATTTCTATGCACACTTGCTATGCAAACACATAAAACATAAGTTATTGTTACTGCAAGTACATAGATACAGAAAGATAAAATAGACGTCTACCTCAAAGATGCACATAATCACACGTATGTACAAGAGGAGGTCATCCACTGCATCAAGAGAACACTTGAACTTTCAGAAATGTCAGTGAGAAGTCTATTTTCCAGAGTATAATAAATGCTCTTTCATAGAGTAGCCCTTGCTTGGCCAAACATCACACACTTGAACATAATCAGAGAGATGCCCAACCATGTAGTGCTTTAAACACAAATCTGAGTGGTCAAGCAGCATTTTATCAAACCTGGAGAAGCAAACATGCAGTTGTGAAAAGGAAAATGACATCTTCCCTATCTGATGTGAATTTTGTTGTTTTAAGCCATCATGCAGATGTACAGGTCTATAAATTACCTCTTTAGAAAAAGGATTGAGGAAAAATACATTCTAAAATGACAAATACATTCGGATGAAAGAAAAGGACACCAATGAAAATGAGGAATATACTTGAGTAATAATGAATTCAAGTGGCCCAAATGATTGACGAAGACAAATATAAAGAAGGCTGTATGTGAGAACAGCATAGCTCTATGTGATTAAACAAGTAGATATTTCCATTTTTCAATTACCTAACATTATGGAAAGAAGACTTATCTTACAAGTGACATATAGCATGTGATTCAGGTAAAAGTGTACCACAAAAAAAAGCCGGTTCTTTGTTGTTCCAGGCTGTCAAGTTTTGTTTTTAAAAATGCACTCAGTATTTTGGAATTGGCATTTGGTCATTAATTGTGATACTGTATTCTGCACTGCTTAGTCACCTAAAGGTTTCTATATAGCAGTACCATTTATCTTGTCCTTCAGAAGTAGCTAACCTTCATTTTCAAAATGTTTTATTTTTATGAATAACAGCAAGGATGAAATGAAAGCTCAGGATAGGGCCCTGCCAGGTATTGCTATAGCGTAATCAGTAGCTCACCTTTATCCTAAATCTTTCCAAAGGTCAGGGTGAAGGTTTTCCTGAATTGTGCCAAATTTCACACAGACATTTTGATCATTCATCTCTGCTAAGTGTTGGCAAAAACACCATGGAGAATTTGTGAACTTGGTTCCTGTGCTCTCAGCAGGGATGGAAAATCCTGGAGAAAGAGAGGAAATCCTATGCAAGGGACAGAAACTGCTGCTTTTTAGAAAAGGGCCCAGTGAATTGTTCACCTTGTACATTGGCATTCCATTAAGCCACATCTCAAAAGGAAAGATGGAAGAATGCTGACATTATCTAAAATGTATGGGAAAGTCTGAAAGGATACCAGAATCTGGACAACTTGGTGGGGAGGAAGGAGTAATCTGACCTCCGACATCACACAACTGATTTCACTGGTAACGCAAAAACTTCACCATCACTGCAGCCCTGCTAGAGCGTTGGAGCTGGATCTGAACAGAGCTTCCCTCATCTTTGAGGCAGCCTGGAAGCCAAGTCAGCCCCCTTTACAGCAGTAGAGAACTGCTCAGTATTGTTGTAGCAATAGCACTTTATGGTACAGTTTTCAATAAAAGCAGTTAGGGACATTATTACAGAACTATCGGTTACTATAGAAATCCATACTCAGTTCTTTCTCTTCCTCCATTGTGATCCCTCCTGCCCAGAATGTTGAACAATCAACAAAAAGAAACTAGGGAGCTCAGTATGCGCTCTCATAAATTCTGATTCAACCACAAATTTCCTTAACAGTCCAACTTCCAACATCAAGTGGTCCCTTTCCTGAATTTCCGCAAACACAAGAGACTAAATTCAATAGACAAGACAAAGAACGCACAACACTCATCATTAAAAATATTCACTAGTCATATCATCTACTGAAGAGCTTCCCTCCGTATTTCTTCATTTGTCTTTACATTTTTGGTACCCACTTTACAAACACTATACATTGTGAAGAAATTATCTTCACTGTCTGCAGAGAAAATTGAAAAGTTATGAAAGTTTAATTTCAGGCGGAGCAACTCTACAGGCATTAAGACAACAGCAGTAAGATCAACAGGGAAAGATCTGAACTGAAGGAGTCAGCCTTACCCACCAGATCCTGAGCCTAACACTGTCCATGCTGATACAATTTCTTATTCTAGATTTTTAATTTGTGTCGTTACACGATCGCAATATTTTCTTTTAGCCTTAAGTCGTAAGAGTTTTATAGGTAAAAAGACAACATAGACAAAGACATGAGAATTTTTTTTTTTAATAAAAGTTTTGGTTAGAAGAATGATGCAGCAATTCTTTTGCCAGTAACATAATTTCTAGCTTTTCATATTACTTCATTCTCTAAAATACTCCCCAAGTACAGATCGTGCCTGGCAAGCACTGACCTGCAGGAGGAGGAACATCTCTCCTGGATGACAACACAGCAGGAGCTTTCTTGCATATTTAAGCAGCTTTGCTCTCTAGTAGTTGAAGCCATTGCCAGACCTCTTCTATCCTTATTCACCTCTGTCTGCCCCTCGAAGACATCAGTGTGAAGCAGTGAATCTTACAGGAGACAAGACTAACTCTATATGGTAACATAATTCAGTGGAAGGAAGATAAATTCCTTGAAGCATCTTCTTTCTCACACACACCTACCCTTGGGCCAGTCACAAGCTGGTGATTGATTAGTCACCTTCTCTTTGAACTGCAGAGCACAGGAACATAAGAAATAATGATGAGAATAGAACTGATATATCTCACGATTAATTCACATTAAGGCCCTTTTAATGAATGAGATAAACACAGTAACTAATATTCATTACATGAGGTGTTAGACATCAGATTTATTTGTATTTAGGGGAAGAGACAGCATATCAGACAGAAAAAACTAGGAATGCCTAATTCTAGAAAAAGGCAAGACCAATGTATTTTCAGCTTTGTTTAGTTTGCACTGATTTTTTTATTATTATTATTTTGTAAGCAGATACTTCTCTCCTGGGATAGCAACTGGTGATACTGGAAATACAGCACAGTCAGAAGTGCTGTATTTCCAACCAGCTTAAAAGTGAAATTCTGAACAAAAGCTTTTTCTCAGGACATTTTAGTCCAGCCCAGCCAGTGAACAGGCTCTGGCATTTTGACAGTTCACATACACACCCAATGCACTTCTGCCAACTGTACCAAAGTCAGACTTGCCTAACTGAGTCTTTTTTTTTTTTTTTTTTTTAATATTCTTTTTTACATTTTTAAGAATTCAGTTCTTATGTATTTTTTTCAACCAGTTGTATCACAGCTCCACATTTTTTCATCCTGCTCTGAAAGGCTTTCAAAAGACATTTGCTTCAAAGGGTTTTCTCTGAGAGAGGCCTTCTTCACTTTTTGGTCTTTCTTACCATTAAGGCTCTGTGTCCAGGTTTATAGCATTCCTCAAAGCAGTCTCCAGAGAGGTTCATGCTTTGCTCTTTTACACCAAAATTCTTCAACAAAGAAGTCAGACAAGCTATTAAAATCTGTCCTCACCAAACTATTCATATAATGGCAGCTTTATCCTCAACTACTTTAGAATACATTTAAAACCTGTCATGTATGCTTTTTTTTCTTTTTTAGTAAGAACTTATTTCCACTCTTTCAAAGTGGTCATCTTAGAAGATTATATTTGGACTTCATATTACCATATCCTAACACAGATAGGAAGTTTTCACACTTGTTTTGGATTTTCAATGCTACTTTCATTTCAAAATATTAAAAAGATTTTAAGAATGAGGAAAAAAAAGAGTCCTGTACAAAAGCATTCAATAAGCTGATATTATTACATTAGAAGAAATCAATTTTTAAGATTTTGACAAGATGTTGTCCAATATTGCCTGTAAAAGTTATACTGGTAGATACAGATAACTCCTAAGATAAAACACATTGCTTAGGCTTCAACTGGTAAGATTTATCACGCTGCATCAAAGATTAAAATAGTCGCTCCTGATTCTTATCAGCTGCCAGCTCTAATTCACAAGAGACACCAGCATTATTTACACTTTTTCTCTATTTTCAAAAGTAATCAAGTGCAGTATGTCAGAAAAGTGGTTTGTTCTTAAAAAATTTATTTTATTACAGTGATTCTAACCTGTATTCTCATGGATGACCGACTGATGCCTGGGACTGCCAGGGCTCCTAGGTACAGGATGCATAGGCACCGTCAGGTGTAATCTGCCTCCAACTACAGATGCTTTTGTATTGCTAATGTTCCTTAAAAACTTTTAGGACTTGCTTCTCTTCCTCAAAAATGAACTAAAAAATGAGAAGAAGCAATAGTTTAATCAATATTGTATTTTACAGTCACTCATAACTATCACAAAGCTGAGTAGCATTTTAACAGGTTCTTTATTGTTTATGCTTGAAACTACATTTTTTTAAACAATGAAGTATACAAGCTGTTTTAGGGACAAGGATTGAGTATTATATAAATACAAAAATGTTTTGTTATTGTAATCATTATATCAGTTGTAGTTGTTTCTTATGTTGTTTTTCTCATCCTAGCATTTTTTTTCAAAGCTGGTATTATTTGCTTTACAGTCTCTCTGTTGGAGAAAATTTTTGCCTTTTTTTTTTTGAGTGTAAGCAAGATTCCTTCAAGGCAGTTTTAAACCTTCAAAATATTGGAGAAATTTAAAAGAAAAAGATCCCCAAAACCCAAACCAAATAGCTCACAGCAGAAGCAGTTTTTTTGCTTGGGGATCTTCCTCTGAGAAGGATATGCCTTTGCAAACTTAAACAGAAAAAACACAGGTATGCTCTTGGTAGGTTCAAATTTACTAAGAAGATGTAAAAGAAATTGCAGGGAGACAATAAGATAGCACTGCCTAAGCAAAACGTGCCTTGTGATTTGGCAGAAGGATTTCCACTTGACTTGGAGTACCTTTGTATTCAGGTTCGCACCGAACACCATTAACAAAAAGCGGGAATGAAAGAAGAGTAACTGGGTAGGTATCAACCCAGAGATCTACTGAATGGCATAAGTGATTGCAACTTGCCTGGTCTGAATTATACAATAAAGTAATTAAAGAGAAAAATATTTCTTAGAGATCCATGCATTTAAAGAAGTTACTTCCACTTGTATTCTCTCACAGTGACTACTAACAGACAAGATTCAACTCTGGTAAAAAATTATGTAATTCCCATTGATTTCAATAGGAATTTTACTTGCACTAAAATCTGAATAAAGCACCAAACCAATTTCCCAGGTCCTCAGTGTTTGCACCCTTTAGTTTTTACCATGCAATTGGAATATAAATAATGTTTATGGTTCGACATTGCTCCCTCTCAAATATTGTAGAGGCCTTACTGAAAAATGCCTTTAGCTGATTATGTGCAATGGCATGGAAGTGCTCAGTGATCTGCTATATCTGTAGATATCAAGATGCCTCACCTTTTGCTTTTTTGCATTTAAAAAGCTCATTTAGTATTAATGACTTTATTACTAAAATGTCATTACTAATATTTTATTAGTAAAACATCAGTACAGTATTGACTCGCAATTATACAACAGCAAGAGGTTTTGCAGCAGTAGCTATTTGCATCTTTGAAACCCTGCCCTTCAATGACACAAAAATCTTGCAGCAATATTAACCGGGCTTTTGTGCATGATAAACTACTATTATTTTTAGGGAACTGTACAACTTTATTTATGAATGCTTATGTGATATATGCCAGAAAACTGACAGGATGTTCTGCAGGACATCTCTTCAATGATCATTTTTGTAGTCCTTGACTGCAATTTTAAATTATATAACCTTCACATTGCATTTCACAGCTTCCTATATGTAATTATAATGGAGTGGCAGCTATGCTGTAGTTAATGTTGAATGTTGTTTTCTGTTTAAAGGTCAAGTCTATTCTAAAATCCATATTCTTAGTGAGATTGTCTTGAAAATTTGCTGTGCCTACTTGGTATGCGGAACAGTGGTCTAAATTATGATTATTTGTGGAAGAGGTTTCTCAGAAACTCTTCTATAAATAAAAGATAAATAAAGCTCCTCTAAAACGTCTAAATGTTACAAAAATCTCATTATTCTTCTCATTTGTGTGTATGTGTTATCCAACCTATAGCCCTAACCATCTGCAAACTGATTTCAGTTGCTAGGGATTCATTTTAGCGAGTACATGTCTCTTCAGAGAAGAAATTTTAGAAAATGTTAATAAAGATAATAATGAACTAAATTGGAGTGCCTAAAAGAATTAAATGCACACATGTATCAAGATTCCCTCTAGCTTGATATTTTGCACCAATGTGCCATCAAAACTGACTGAAAGACTTAGGGTGAGATGCTGTGATTATATAATCGGAATTATATTCACTCTCTGCCTTTGGAATTCAAGATGTGCAAGTGAGCATGCTGCAGAAGGCTCATTTGGAAATTTTGCCTAGGGATAAAAATAACCTGGGAAGATTTTAAAATTTTCTAAAACCAACCCACTGACACCAATCTTAATTCAGAAATATTGTTAAGGAAATTACCACTGATTAGCTAGAGGGAAGATAAAACATAATAAGGGTGCACTAATCGCATTTCCAGCGCAATGAAACCAAATCAAAGCAAGCTGTTGGGTCAAGGATTTCCTGATGCATTCTCCCTCCAGAGGAACTCATAACCTTTTGGTGCAGAGCGAGAAATACAGAGAGCTGCAAGTACTGCAAGGAAACAGTGCTGCAGTACTGTAAAGACCTAGCAGAGAGGGGAGGGGACTGTAGGGCACACAAGTGGGGAGCCGGCAATGAGTGGGAAAGATTAGAGGAACAAGTAGTAGAGGAGAGGAAGACTCCCATCTTCCTGCAGAGTCAAGGACCTGGGAAAGAAGGGGATGGATGGGGAGAGGAGACATCTCAGCACAGCCATAGAAAATGGGGTATTTGATAAGAAGTGAGCAAGCCCCCCTCCTCGTGAAAGAGGATCTGACAGCAGTCCGAGTTCTGCTTCCCTTATTCCAATCTTGCCAAGGTTGAAGAATGGTGGGAAGATCACTGAGTGAGCTTAACAGATGGGTTTGCATTTCTCATATTGCTTCAGGTTGCATTAATCTCTGCAGTGGGTTCTCATTTAGCTGAGAAAATGTCACCAAAACAAATGAACCGGAGCAGGCTGATATGCTATCAACAGATGTAGAGAATCTCTTCTGCATATTGTAGATAGAGGCATTCTCACTTGTCTGCTCCCTGCAGCCCCTCCAAAACTAATCAAAGATATCACTGGCTGAGCTGGGAATATAAATGTCTAAAATCAACAGATACCTCTAATAGAGAAATGGGTAGAATCAGTCAAGGAACGTGGACAATGGCAGGGAAGTGAGGTGATGTAGTGGAGGAGTCCAAGCAGTCAGGGAACAGGGACAGAGGACGGGTCAAAGTACAAAGGAAACACTTGAGTGTTGGGAGAACTGCCTTGGAGATGGGGATGATTCATTTCTGTCCATGAAACCATCAGATCCCTGCCTGCATATGCAATTCCATTTCAAGAACATTCCAGTACTTGTACTTTTCTTGCATCCTCTCCTGGTTCCTGAAGCAACATAGTCCTTTCAGTGTCTGAGGTAGAGAAAAGTGATGTTTTGCTGGGCTTGCCGAGAGTGTCCACAATGAAAAAAGGAAAGGATGGAGGAACAGCAAAGGAACCATCAGGGATTTGGTGCATTCAGCAGTCAGTTACTCCTGAAGAGGCAGAGGAGTGTAATACAGCATGAGGCAACACTGTATAATGGAGGACACTAAGCATTTCTGTTTAAAGTCTTAAAGCAGATTTAGGATTGCCAACAATTCCTTAACACTTCCATAAAGCAAACAGTGAATAAATTTAAGGTGAAAGGAAGGTGAGGAAAACTTCAGAGCACACAAACAACTTCAGAAAAATCAGGGAATACAAAGTAAATACAATCTTCATTTTGCTTTAATTAGTCTGTCCTTGAATGTTGTCCCAACACAGTAACCATTACATCTGCTAAAACCTTCTCTTTACAGTTGCTAAAGAAACAGGGAACAGAGCACATTAACATTGCAACACCAAAACTGAACACTTGTTTCTTCCTGAAGTTTGCTGTACTCAGTGGGCCTGCTTTAAACCAGCCTCCCAGATGACCCGAGTACCACCCAGCCTTCTGCTGCGCTTCCAGCCAAGACGTATCCTTACTTACCCTTCGTTGCACAGGGGGGATCACCGCCGTGCATGTTAACAGATGGGCTACAATATGCATCTACGCTGACGCTACTTACCAATGTGGTACTGAAAGGAGGATGCTGGATCTCTGGGGGTTCACATACACCTCTCCTCGGCTCTCGCCGATGGTTCCCCAGCTCATCCCTCCACTGCTCCACTGGTGACAGCAAACGCAGCCACAGCTCGTAGATCACCGCGCGCCATGAAGGCAGGGAGCAGCACATTCGGATTCATCACACCACATTCACTTGGGGACTGGCTAGATACTGTTTGACAACGCATTTTGCTTTAACGCATAAATTTGATGCAATGTAATTTCCCTTTATATATGTACTCTGTTGGCCAGAGTGGCTTTCCTGTTTTCATCAAGCAGACAAAAGGTTTAAACTCTATAAAAGCTGGCTGATATTTAAGTTTTAATAAAAATATTTCACATATGTCATTCTTTCCTTAGACTGACCTAGTCTACGAGACATTATTTACATAACTGCTGCAATATCTATTTCAAAAGCAACTAGACAGCTCTCTCCAGAACTGTAGGCTGCCCTGCCTGTCACTGTGATGGGTAAACAGTGTCACCTTTTCAGGGCCCGATGAATTATAGAGAAGTAGTAAAGTGCACCATCCATCACAATGGCACTAAGTAGGTTTTTGAAGTAGATTTCAGATCACAAATGCTCACATTTTTACTCACAAATGCTGTTTAGACTGTTACCAGAAAGCATAAATTGGATGGCTCATATACAATGGCCCATATGATGAATGGACATGACAGGTGGTCAAAGAAAATGAGTCTTACTATTCTACCAATAACCTTGTCAACATGAAAGTAGAGCTGTAGCTCTGCTGGTAGCCAGGCTGCAATAACTTAATGATTTTATTTGTTTGAACTTCTAGCAAACCAAATATACAAATGAGATACAATGCAGCAGCAGCATCAAAGCAATATTAGCAATTCCACCTGATTATGTGACACACAATAGACATTTTGTACTAAGGATGTGTCACATTTGAAAGAAAATTATTCAGATTATAAGTAGGTGTCACACAAATACCTTTTCACAGGAAAACCCTCATGATTTTGCAATGATCTTGCAACACCCACTGCAAGATATTCGAAACACACAACTTGTAGCTCCACTGCAAGCAATGAAGTCACCCTCTGATAGCTGAACACAGCAACAGTCACCACCTGCTAATTCTCTGTCCTGGTTTCAGCTGAGATAGAGTTAATTTTCTTTATAGTAGCTGGTATGGGGCTATGCTTTGGATTTGTGCTGAAAACAGTGTTGATAATACAGAGATGTTTTAGTTGTTGCTGCACTGGTCAAGGACTTTTCAGCTTCCCGTGCTCTGCCAGGTGCAGAAGAAGCTGGGAGGGGGCACAGCCAGGATAGTTGATCCAAACTGACCAAAGGGCTATTCCATACCACATGACATCATGCTCAGTATATAAAGCTGGGGGAAGAAAGAAGGGAGGGGGGGACATTTGGAGTGAAGGCATTTGTCTTCCCAAGTAACCGTTACGCGGGATGGAGCCCTGCTTTCCTGGAGATGGCTGAACACCTGCCTGCCCATGGGAAGTGGTGAAGGAATTCCTTGCTTTGCTTTGCTTGCGTGCGCGGCTTTTGCTTTACCTATTAAACTGTCTTTATCTCAACCCTCGAGTTTTCTTACTTTTGCTCTTCCAATCCTCTCCCCCACCCCACCGGGGGGGGGAGTGAGCAAGCGGCTGTGTGGTGCTTAGTTCCTGGCTGGGGCTAAACCACAACATTCTCATTTAAAGTTTTCCTACTTCCATTAGTTTAAATAGTAGAGATTACTGTGTAGGACTGAAAGTCAGGGAGGTTAGATCACTACCAGTTTATCTATAGCCTAAACAAAAAAGGAAATTCCCCTTTTAGGCAAAACTCTAGATCTTAGGATACTTTAGGTAGACTTTTTGAGGAATAAAAGAAAACACCTGAAGTTTTGTGAGGGTGCTAGGTATCTCAAAGACCTGACTGTAAAATTGTGCACAGCGAGTCATTCTTTGGCTCAAGTACAAGCTCTGAGTTTTGCCAAAGCCAAGGTACACCCCTGGTGATGAGTACATACACAGTGTGCATGGTCCTCATTTCTGCAGAACTCCATCGTAGATAAAACTGCTCTAAAATATAACTGAAAGTGGTACATATGCTGCTGGCAATAAAATCAATTATTTTTCTGAGAACATTGCATTTCCTTTAATCTGATGAATTTGTTAGCAACACATTTATTTTCATGAAATAAATCTCAAAGGCACAACTGTACTTATTAAGTTACAATGAGAAAATAATATTACATATTGAGTTTCTAAGTGATAAATGTGAGAAGCCAAACCCATTCATTAGTACTTTTTACTTGTCCATGGAAAAGTTAAAGCATACATCATGCAGGTTAGGACCTACCCTTGCCTACTTCATTTCAATTCTTAACAACAACCTCTAACCTGAAGTTGTTGGGCTGACAGATCCCCAGAATAGAGGCTGTACGGAGATAATGACCATGAGACTCAGTATGGAAAGTAGGCATGTCAGGTACACAAGAACAGGAGATGGAGAGAAGTCTCTCTCCCAAAGGAGAACAAGAACTCCATTCCTTCTCCACTCTGGAATAAATCTCTTGGACTAAAAAGCTTCAATGCTTTTAAGAAAGAGAAGCTGAAGTTTGTGGACTTCAGGATGGTAACTTAAGGATCTGACTTTCTACCAGCCCTCATATTTCCTACAGCCCCAAATTCAAAATTATATTAATAGTCCATAAAATGGGTTAGTTAGCATCATGCAACTTTCCCCATTTTGACTCATTACAAGATTTCCACGGTGCATTGCATGTTATCAATAAACATTACAGGCAAACACTGTCACAAACAAAAGGAAAATACACAACAGTTGCATTTTACTGTTAGAAAGTCAGTAATTGATATGCTATAAATACTAAGATATTCACAAAATATAAAGGTGTTTTGGAAGAGGTATCGTCCAAACCCAAAGCCATTCACAATCTGTTCCTATACAGTCTATTAGTGTTCTAAGTCATGAAAACAAACATATCTTTTAAAGAATAAAGAAACCAGGATGGAAAAATCCCTGCATCATTGGAATAACATACAATACTTTAAAAAGGAGAAAGACAACAGTAAAGCAGTGAGCAGTGAAATTGCAATTTTTATATTTCAGAAATATTTATTGAGATTTACACTATCTCAGCTAGGAAAGTAAATAGAAATTACGACCCCTTTGTGCACCCCCCAATATATTTGGAAAGCAAATATAGGGAGGTAGCCAGTGAAGACAGTAAAGAGGATAAAACAAGATAATCCAAGATCTTATTTCACTTGCCAAGCAACAAATCCCAACAGGCAGGATATTTTTGCTGACAAAACTTCCTAACAAAAGCTACAGTAAGATAAAAATACAAATCGGGCTTTTCAAGAGGAAACAGAGCAGATGTGTCAGCTGAGTTGCCACAGAAGAAAGTATGCGAGATCTGCGACCATAAGTCAGGAGCTCCAGGTATTAGCCCAGCACTCCCACCGGTCTCACTGCAGGAAACCTCATCTTACTCTTCCTACAGGCATCCCTCAAACCAGTAGCAGTTATACATCAACAAGAATAAAATGTCGCTCTAGACACAGCTTTCACACTTTTACACGCAAGTAAAAGATACCAATTCATAAACTCAGATAGTTTAAAAAAAAAAAAAAAATCATGTCAAGCCTTCAGGTCTAATTTTTAAGTTTGAATCGAGATTGGCCGCACGATGTTTTACCTAAATATGTTTATTTTAAGGCTGGGCATTTCACCATGGGTACCTTGCCAGCCAAGTTCAACAAAAGCTGATGTTTTCTAACTCTATTTCACCACAAATGACAGAGACAAATGGTCATATTACCTCAAGAGTTCCTTTGGCAGAGTAAGCTGCGTACGAGTACAGGAGGTCTTGGCTATGAAGCGTTTTGGTCTCTCTGTTGCACTGTTGTCCACTAGGATAAAAGCATTCACCGCTGTTTTTCAGAGTTACTGTGTTTGAAGAAGAGCCCGGTAGGTCAAGCAAAACAGGGTAATTTACCAGCTGGACATCTTCAAGGCCTTGGGAATTCCACTGAACCAGAATTTTCATTGCAATGTCTACATCATCTCCTCTAGGGAACCGTAACAAATCTCTGGAGAAAACACACAAGTAAACACAGTTTCAGTTTATTTCTCACCTAGATGCTTGTATGCATCAGTCCATAATTTTATGCATAATGTATCATCAAACATGCAACCCCCTCCTCTTCCCCCCCAAAATCACCCTTCATTTTTTTGCAAATAATTTCCTCCCAATTGTGCGATAAAAGCAACCACTTTTTGGGAAATAAAAATAAGGAAAAAATATTTATAGGAAACATATCAAATTAAAACATAAAAAATTCTGCAGAAATTATCATAGTAATTGTTTCAAAATTCATCTCTCTGGTGCTGATCAAGTTTCTGATATAGCATCAATTTAATCAACTATTGAATATGAAGAATGCAATCTGAAGTAACATTTCAGGGACTACAGGGAGGGCATGATGCTGAAAATGAGTTGTAATTATGTGTTTGGCTTAAATTCATCAAGTAAAGCCAATTTCCTAAACAGAATGGAACTGTTCCCCCAAATATTGTGCTAGCTGTCGGAAAGTTTTCCTCAGATTTCCTACCTGCACTGAAGGATTACCTGAGCCAACAGCTTGGCAAGCATACAACATGAGCCCGGAAATTATTTTGGCAGTACCTACCAGATGGGCCAACTGAGACTTCAGACGGATTGGTCTGGGCTTGTATCACTGGGTTTGTATCACTGTTCAACACCTGCTACCAGATGGGCCATAGGATGAAAATGGTGACGGCACTGAAGGACCACCCTCCTCCCCAGCAAATGTCAAAAAGATACCAGATGTAGAGAGTATTTTAAAGATAACTTTAGAGGACAGACACACTGAAGGGACAACTAAAGGCTTTCCCTACTTACGTAGGCAAGCCCTTATGTAAGCAAAGCAAGACACAAATAAAAAGCACCATCCAAATGCAGTACAAAAAGCTTACAAGCTTACAGAATATTTGCTGAATTTTGTGAGGACTTTTTTTTTTTTTTTTGGTCTGTGAGGCTCTCAGGACTGAAAAACAAGGCTAAGGATCACAGAGGTATTGATTTCCAAGCAGAGAGATACTGACACTGCCTGAAACTCTTGTTCACAACCTTCTCTTCACAAAAAGGCCAATTATATTTAGATGTTTTAGGGTCCTTAATTGAACCTTAAAAATACCCTGGCTGTCTTGCACACATCAAAAGCAATGGTTGAATAATGCATGGTCTTTTTAAAACCGTTATTGCGAGCAATAGGTATTTGAGAATCCACCAAGTGCTTTACGGGCACCCCTGTGCTATTCAGGACCCAGCTGCGAAGCTGCAGGCAGGATGCTCCCGGCTGAAGGCACCAGCACTGCTTCCAATGGGGTCTGCACTAACCCCCGGGAGAAGTCCGCCAAGGAAAGCTTATGACAGAAAGCAAGCACAAAGAATCCCTCCTCTACCCCAACAATACTATCTTATAGTTGAACAGACCTTTAAAAAAAAGAACATTTACTGCCTACACAACGTCAAAACCTTAAAAAGGCAGGAAGTGAAGTTATAACACCTATTATAGCCTAGAAAGGGCTCAAACATCATATACTACGTTCCAATGTCTAATGCCCATAATCACATTACACGGATGAAATAATTATTCCAACACCCAAAGGATTTAAAAAATATGCAAAAATTCTTTGATCAAAGACATATGTTGTATCCCAGCCCGCATTACCATAGCGAGGTTATTAGTGTACAAAGTTCAAAATCTTTACAAGAACACTGGACTTCAGTTAAAGACTTCAGAGATCCTGTCAGGAGGAATAACTGTCTTGCAGATTTAATCTTTTAAAATTATCTAAAATAAGTCTTCAAGCAGTCTACACAAAACAGACGAGTTAATCCAACCTGTAGTATATTACAAGTCTCCAATTTCATCTCCTGTGCCTGCTAATGTAATGACATAAACTTAGGCAATGCAGAAATACACAACGTTGTTTGATTAACACAATCATTAACACAATATCCGCATTTCCCTCAGGTGATAGAAACATTAATAGAATAAATAATTGCAAGAAACTTATCCCAGGCCCATAAGGTTATGGCACATTTCAACAAGAAGTATTCCGTTTCAATAAAAGGAATTAAGCATTAAAAGAAGAAGATACAATAAGCAAATTGCTCCCTTAGTAATAGAAGTAGTTACTTTCCACTTCATAATTAAATAAGCATGTCTTTGAAACTTTTGTGACAACATACCTGATTAAGTTAAAGAAATGAGCACAGTCACTATTTACTCCGTAATTTCTTTAGAGCATGTTAAAATCAAATTGCAAATTATAAGCACACGTTATATTACAATAAATCAGCACATATTAGACTACTTTGATAAATCTTATGAACACCACCAAGATTTTTTTTCTAATGTTTTTTTACAATTACTGACTTGCACTTGGTCTTTGATATAATTCTGCTGGCTGCACGGACTTTAAGTCAGAGGTAATTTAACTCATTATTTTTATTACATACTAGTTGGGTAACAAGTATAACACGTGAAAACAGTATTTCCTAAACCAGACCAAATTCAGAAACGTGTTTGTTTGACAGTCTGTCCTGAAAAATCCCAACACTTCACGTGCATTTCATAGTCCTTCTCTACAAATCATCAATTAACTTGCTTCCTAAAACTGCCAGGGCACTGAGATTCATAGTAGTAAGATTTAAGCAGTGGAAAGAAACAGGCCCCTGGGATGATTATGTTTCTCACTTTTGCAAGCGGCTGCATACTCAGTAGGAATCAATAGCAATGCGATTGCCAATTTCCATTTACAATACTGGCTTTAATAACGTCAGCCAAATTTTTTATTCCCTTACTCACATTAAAAAGATACTTTATTCAGCTACTTGTTCAGATTCAGTCAATAGGAATAACCACAAAGTTAATAGGCACATCTCAGTTGCTGTAAATCTGCATAATTTATTGAAGTGGAGCCACCACAGACTTAAGATTTGGTCTCAAGTTAGTATCAACGTTAATAAATATAACAATAACAGTCTGAATAGTACCGTGCCTTTATCGGATGCTCTCAAAGAGATTTCCACAAGTTATTTTCCTTTACTTTCTAACATAGATCAGATATTGAACTAATGTACATCAAAACAGGGCATAAACTTGTGTTCATGAGTATTCTGCTCCATCTCAAATACACTAAGTTCCTGAACTGAAAAACCACAGATAAAATTGCACTTAGAACTCAGAAAGCATACTCCACTTAAACAAGGTAAAGTTTTCCCGCTTTGCTATGATGACAAGATCAAGAAAATGTTTATGAAGACACATTCTTAGACTTCCTGTGTAAACAAGAAGTCTAAGTCTTATATTACTGCTTGATCAGCTGGATGTCCTGGCCAGTGAAGAACAGCAGCCCATCATTGTTGAAGGTTCAAAGTTCTAAAGCTACAAAAATAATTCAAAATAAGCTGAAGACACATCTGTAATAAAGACAGGCTTTCCGAGCCTCTGCAGCTTCGAAAGACCAATCTTTAAGAGCTGATTATAAAAGATAAATGAACATAAGCGCACACACACAAAAAATACAGAAATTTCATTTACAAATTGGTAACCATGGGGAACATGGAGCTGAAGCAGCTTAATGGAAAGCCACTTGCTATAACAGCACTTCTTACAACAAGGCTTGCTAAAGAAGGGAACAAGGTATGGCAAATAAGCCAGCTGCTCGTTGCTGGTGATACACTGGGGCACCGCAAAACACCGCTCAAAGGACACTGGAAAATTACAATAGGCCACTCCAACACTCAAAAGATAGAGTCATTTAACTGGATAACGCAATTCCTTATCAGACAATCTTATTAAACTGGTACAAAACCCCCTAAAAACAAATCTAAAACTGCAGTAGAATTCTACAGGTTTAATCTTAAAAAGCTACAGGGACAAAATTTCCCTTCAAATATGAAGACCTTCAAGTGTGGTTTGTTTGGGTTTTTTTTCTTTGAAGATTTAATGTCTGTACTGCAGTGAGAGTGGGAAATGGCCTACCCTTCATGGCCTATTAAGAAAAATAACCCAAATTCCAGTTTTGCAGAGTTAGAAGTTTATCTAATTTCCTTTTTCCCAAATTTTGACTGTAAATTTTTACTCTTTATTTTCTTCCAGTTCATTGCAATTGTTGATAAAGCAATTACTGGAATTTTAGGTAAGAACTAAGAACAAATATAAATTTGGAATTTTTATGGGCTGATTTTTCAGCTGAGTAGTTGTTTTCAAATTTTGGGAGTCGCAATGAGCTCACCGGGAAACATTTTTTGTAAAGCTACATCAGAACAAAGTGTTATCTTGCCTAATATGCTGTTTCCAACAGTAGCTGGTAGCAGATAATCAAAAAAGAATGCAAGAAACACATCATATGGGGCTATTATATTTATAGGCTTCCATGCATATGTCTTTTTTCCTAACCACAAACTTTGTCCAGGCTGAGTTTTAAAAATGTTTACATATGTTCAGGATTTCAGAACTCGTTTCAGTCCATTAAGAGCTGAGATGTGGCAGTTTCACCGGTGCCGGGTGAGTGCACAGCACTTGCACAGACCAACTGCTCAGCATATGCACAAGTATTTTTTTGCAGTTGCAGATATTTATTTGTATCCATCGCATATAGTGTGTACACACAGCAAACTAAATGCGTTCAGGAAATACCACCTGTCCAAGCCACATCTGCTTAAATTTTAATTACATGTTCCTGTTAATTAGGGTGCTCAACTGGCTGGTCTCCAACCTGCCCGATCGGATTTCCCGTGGTCTGAGCTGACTGCCACAAATCTGCTGATTCCAAAACAAATAAAAAAAATCCGAGTCCAAGAGAGGATAAATATTTATCAGGAGGTTAGAATATCTAAGAGAAACATTCTCATGGTGTAAACAGTTGACTACGTGCATCTAGTGCAGGACAGGATCCAGAACCACTTCAGCCTCTTCAGGTTACATTGCAAGGCCTCCAGCAACTGCTCCAGAAAGCAGATCTGTGACATGTCCTTTGTCACATCTGCCATCGCTCTCTATACAGTCTGGATATTCTGGGCATATTTTTAGCACTGATACTAATTTTGTGGCAGTCATGGGTCACAAGAAATCTGGTAACTGTGTTCATTCTTGTCACACGATGACCATAGCAATGACCAAAACTAACAGGTAAGTCTATTCAGATATGCTTCCTAAATCATAAAGTAATACTGGCCTACAGCACAAAAGCAATGGAAAGCTCTGGTTAAACATAATATTTGGACACTAGATATGGGTGACATGACTACGTGACATGCTTCTGCTGCTTCTGTTTGCCTGGTTTTTGGCCAGCCAGTCTCACCACCCACAGCAGCCTCTCCTCTGGAGACGGAGCTCTCATGGGAGGCAAGGCTTTTTGCCAGCCCTCCACTCTCATCCAGTTCTGCCTGACAGAAAAATTTATACATGGCTCATCAGAAGACAGTGATGAATGCGTGGTCTGTCCTAATGCTGGGAAAGCTAAAACCCCGCTCATTCTTGGGTAACAACATACCGCTTTTTCTATCAAAGGGAGCATTTACAGATCTGCACCTGCGCATCTCTACAAATGCTACATAGTGCCTACAATACAGATACCATGCTATTAACATAAAGGAGTATCATTTATGACAACTTTCACTTTTCACAGACGCAGAATAAATGTAATTTGTGAAACCATAAAAAATATCTAACATCAGGTAACAGAACACCAGCTCTAGATTTGGTTGCACAGTTCTCTATTAGAAAAATGCTTTTGAACTTTCTTTTTTTTAAACATTATGTGCACTATGGCTTTTGGGTATTTTTGATAAAAAGGGACTTGAGTCTTCCATTTAGAAAATGACACCATGAGCAGGCACAAAAGTACTTTTAAACAAAACTTCACAGCGTTTTTGTACTATGTTTGGGTCCACCTGGGTACCACCTGATTTCCGCAGGGGTACCTGACCCTATGTACCGTCTCCTGTCATGGTATAATTACATGCACAACAGCTTCAGGCCAAACTTCCCATTTTCCTGAAAAGTTCCTAGTCATGGGATTGAAGAAAACCCTCAGATCTCAGCCCATGCTGGCTTCCAAGCTTAGCTATTTTGTACTTTTTTTGTTGTTGTTGACTACAGAACTACCAAGCATACTGCTACTACCCAACTGCATCAGACAGTCAAATGCCTTTTATATTTTTTAAATAAAACCAACAGGGACAGTTCAAATCTCACTTGCCAACATCAGGATGCAAGCCAAACTTGCGTTCAAGGCAGATAGTGGAAGGCATTGAAAAATGACTGATTCTCTCACTCTGTGATTCCAGACTTTATTGGAAAACAAGCAATTCATTGTTCCTCTACACTAAACATTGCAAAGTCATAAATTGGCCATAGGTGAGCTTTCCAAAGCTTTCTAAGAAATCTGGATGTCAGTTATGCTGACATCTAGCCAGCATCCAAATCTTCCAAATGCTTCAGAACATCAGAATGCCAATACGAGTTCCAACAAGGGTCTATCAAATGATTGCCCAGAAGAGGGTAAAAACAGGGCAAGCACACACAAAATCCCTCAGCTACTCTTCTGGTCTATTTTAAGATGAGAAGATTCTTGAAAAAATCTACAGCTCTGAGTATCTGTGACTTCTTAGACAGCATTCACCTTACTTTTCAGCAATAACATGCCATTCTAAATTGAAAAAGGCTCTTTATGATCTGTTTGTTTAATTCTTCCAGTTATGCAATCTTTTATTGTGGAAGGAAACATCCATGGTAAAACCCAATGCCTCACCTATTCTAGCATCAGACACAGAAAGAACATAATAGGATTTTAAAATGGTGTTAACTTAATAGCATGCTCTGCATGTTCACTCAAAGTTCAAGAGCCCATCACATTTTAACGGTTTATTAATGGAAAAGTACTGATTAAATCTAATTATTGATGGAGAAAGAAAATTGTTGAAAACCGTTATTGAATGATGTAAATGCAGCAACTGAAGCAGTCATGTGACTTATGAGTAATCAAATGAGTTAAACTCTGTCACAACACAGAGTACGTGGTCAGATCCACCAACAAATCATCAACTGACATTTGTAGAAATCATCGCGATGAATCCAAGGCATACAAGCTTTGAAAGGTAAATATTTGTCAACAAGCAAGCCATCTGCAAATACATTATGTTCAAAAAAGAGGTTCAGTACATGTTCACCATAGAGAAATTATGTCAGTTTATATCTGTTCTGAATCCTTTTACTCTGTTTTTCATAATACCAGGAATTACTAAGTCATAATTTCAGAAGCAATGAGGTATAAATTGCATCCCAGCACAAGGAAGGCTCTTGTTTCATTCTTCTGTATATGGTCTTTCAAAGCAACGTAGTGAATACTCTCAGTATTTCATGAGTCAGCAGCATCTGCAAGTGTCTGTAACAAAAATCCCTCATCTAAGGTCCAAAAAATGTTGCATATGTACACTAGTGTTTGAGTCCAGAAATGGCTGGGCAAAGAACTGAAGAGTTTAGTTAATTCAGATCCTTTGCAAGTCAGCCAAAAAGACTTTGAACATATGCAAAATATGTTATATGGGTTATAAGTTTGATAGAAACTGTTTTGAATACATCAGATTAAAAAAAATAAAGACCTTAATACAATTTTTATTTGCAGTATGGAAAAATGCATGGCAAATTATCAACATTACCACAGTACTTTATAAATAAATTGACTTATCAGCAGAGCACAAAAGTACAGTAAAATGCATTGGCCAAAGCGAAGGTTGTTTAAACGTGTTAATTTGCAATGGACTATGAGCATGTGTAATCAGCTGAAGTCCTGCAGTCATGCAATAACTTGTTAAATTACTGCTTTTTGATCATTTAAAATCATGTAGGCAAAATCTGAAAGGGAGCTGACTTTGATATTAAACCAGATGCCCAAGAAATGAAAACCACAAAACTGTGGAAGTTTTTGAAAATGTTTAGTATAAGCAAATCACTCAAGGGCAGACAGGTAGGCAATGACAGAGCTAGGAACAGAAACCAGATTGCCTGATTCACTCTCGTGGGTTTCAGTTATCAAAGCATCTTACACTTTACTTAAAATAATCCTTAGTCTTGTTTTTTTTTTTTTTTTCTGAAAGCACTCACTTTGCCATGACATATACCTTGCTTAATTATCCAGAGACAGATGAGAATGTCATTTAGCATTTCTCCCCCATCATTCTGGAGACACATTAAAAAAAGGATGGTGATCATTATCCATTTTCAGAATAGTTAATGAACCACAGAAACCTCAATACAGAGAACGACAGCTCCAGACCCTCAAAATGGGCTGTTTTTCAAAATCCCAAAGACTCTTAATTCCAGATGCCAAAAGAGGAGAGAGAGAGGAGATACTTTTTACATTGCATACTTCACTGCAAAAAAGTAATTGCCATGACTCATTGTTCCTTTTGTTTACAAGAGGGTTTAGGTGAAAGGCTCTCCTTTTAGGAAAGCAAGCAAATCTTGCCTCTTCCTAACACTGAGCTCCCGGTCTTCATATGCTTACCAAAAAAAGGACTGATCTACTCCTTCGTACTTCTCTTTTTTTAATACAGTAAACTGTTTTCAACAGATGAACTGACTATAAGAAAAGTTATTTCAAAATATATACAGAATGGAGATATCTACACAAGAAACCTCTTTTTTTTATGAAACAATCTTGTTCGCAAGAGAATCTCTCAAAATGATGCCGTTTTCTTTCAAAATCAGTGAGATCACCACCGCTATTTTTTTCTTATTAACTTCAATAGTTGCTAAGTATCAGTCACAAAAGACAGGTTTTCCTCTATGGTATACAGGATTATGTGTGTATATAACATCACAACCTATATCTTTGTACAATTCCATCTAAAGTATTTTAAATAAACTTGTACTTTGTCCAAAGATATAATAGCGCTCTGTATGACTTTACCTAAACCTTTATTGTGGACATGCAAGGGTATCTTAGCCTCTCCTTTAAATACAGCAAAGGGAATATAATTTTCTTCAAAGTTTGTAGGTCTAATTATTTAACAAAGGGATTTACTACTATTTTCTCCTAATGCAAGAAAAGAACCAGGTTGCAAGCTCCAAACAACTGTGCCCTGCGTTTTCCAACAGGTTACGATGCCGAGGGCAATGCATACTGCAGCTGAAGGAGAACAGTAAAAAGACAATCCCCACCTTGAAAGTGTTTGCATACAACCCCGCATTCCCAGGCAGAGCACTGACCCAGCAAAGCTTCACAATGATATAATCTTCTTTTCTTCCCAGACCACAGGGAATATGTCAGTGTCTCAATAAAATGTGACCAACTGCATAATCAAGTCCAAGTGGTCTCTTTTACTGTCGGAGACAATTACATTTACTTACAGCAAGAGATCATTTCTGTATGTATGTGAATAGCAGTGGATGTTTCACTAACACTTTTCTATACAGAACACCTATTGATCAAAAAAACTTGAAACCTTGCTTTTTATATAGAAAATCTGCTGATCAAAAAAAAAAATTCTCAACACTGCCCAACTGGCAGTATTTTATTCCTTTCAATTGCCAATCACTAGGTTACACTGTGAACTGAAAAGCAATTAGATTGAATGCCGAGTGTTATTCTGACAGCACTGGACATCTTCATTTGAACTGTATGATTTAACTTTTGAATAATATCCCACTTCCCAAAGGACAATGAGGAATTAAGAGGGCATGCTAACCTGAAATCCTAGAAAAACTTAGCAATACTTAGAAAAGCTACCTATTATTTGAAGATTTAGGATTACTTGGAATTAGATAAATCCCCAAATAAATGTTTAATTTTTAAAATTAAAAAGAAGGTAAATCCTTCATTTTATCTCATGAATCTCAGAAAGTTAACCCCTATATACAGGAAAGCTTAAGACAGCCACAAGACAATGCCATGTAACCATTCTGTTACCAGTCTCATTTCCTTATCAGTATGTTAACTTACCAGTGCAATTCTAATGGAACTGGGGAGATTTCTAGCTGATATGTCAGCTTAGATGTTTTATGAAAATATTTAAAAGTTCAGTCAGGTGTATTAGTTAAAATGAAAACTGCAGGAAAAAAAGTGGGAGAAAGGATACAATACCATTGCTACGCATTTATGCAAGGAAAATGTTATCATGAATGTCACATGACATGGCTTAGTTCAGATAATCTCCATCTCACCAGCTGAACTGCATTTCAGCTGAATTTGTTTTTATCTGCAAATGCTGATATTTTTGAACCGACCCTTCAGTTCTAATATACAACTGAGGAAATCAACACTGATAACCAAAACAGTGTTGTGAAGTTATTTATGCTGTACCGCAAATCAAATTGCTTGTGGATATACAAAAAGTTCTCTCCAAAGGAGCAAGCATAAAATCTTATAAAGAGAGGCTTGGGAAGAGACCACAGGAGATCATTTGGTCCAAGGCAGGCTCAGCTCATCCAACTGCCACTCAAGGCAGATGCTTTCCTGCCCTGTTCCAAATATAGAAACTCCTTGTCTGTCCTAAATAATCACCCTACGTACTGCTACATTTGAGCACACTGTTTTCTCCTTTCCACCACTGACATTGAGAACAGACTAATCTTTTTCGCTTTGCAACAGTTTTTTTACATACTTAGGGATTGCTCTTATGGCCTTCCCTCATCTGATCTTGTCTTAAGCCAAATGTCCTCAGTCTTTTCATCTGTTTCCTCAGAGCTCCTGCTCCTGAAATCTCTGATTGCCCTCCCTGATCTCTTCTGGCCTTCTGCCAGCATGTCCCCACTCCTCCTGGAACTGAGTTCCAACAAATGGACACTGTGAATACGCCACTTGCACTGAAAATGAATGATTAGTATCCAATTATCGTTTGCCTCCATAAGAGTCAATTATTATTCCTCTGCTGTCCTTTATTCCGATTTCACCTCCATACCTCTCCAGTAAGTTCACCGAGTCCTTTAGCTCTGTTGACCTCAAAGAGGCCTCCTCATTTCACCACTCATTTGCTGCAAGAAGGAATGGTCTTGAACACATCTTTATGTATTGTATAAAATGGGTCAGATTTTCAAAGTGCTGAGAATCCACTGTTAAGAATGAAAAAAACCCCAAACAGCTCCCATATAAATAAATAAGCTTAAGTGCAAGACTTCCAGAGTTGTTGTGCAGTCTGCCTCACACCAGACTTCATTGTACACCAGCGTGTGCCGACAGCGACCTGGCCTGGCCAGAGCTGTGTATTTTCACTGAAGTGAGTCCTCCCAAAACATCAAGCGGGCTCTGACTCAAAAAGTAAATTTTACAAGGATTTAAACTAGAATGATAAACTTTTTAAAGCAGGCAAAACTCAAAGTATTTGCTTGCCCACTTCTAAGCATCTACCAATCTCAAGTCTGGAGCTGCTCTGAGATTTGGCTTTCAAAGTCATCACTCTGTTTGCAAGGAGAATCCTGTAAGTTTGCTCTTAGTCCAGCAAATTTGCAGTCATTCTCTCTCTGTTGCAACGACCTGCACAGTTCGCTTCAGGTCCATGCAAAAAAGTCCTTCTTTCTGTCACTTCTAAGGCCGATCTACCCACTTCATCTCCTCTCAGCAGTCTCTGTGCCACAAAATCCAAACCAGTTGCTCTATAAAGTCCACGGATCTCCAGTAAAGTGCATCCTCAAGGGGCACGTTACAACGCCTAGGCATACAGGGCAAAACATAGGCATCGCAGTGCAGAGTCTTCTAGAAAAGTCACAGGAAAGGGACCTTACCTGCTCCTCCTCCACCTACTCCTTTAAACTTTTTGGTATACAACATTCTCTACTTTCACTTTGCAAGCCCAGAAAGTGTAACTCCCTCCCCAAAACCATCTATTTACCCATATTTTCTTGCCTGTTCTAGACTTCCCTCGGACTTCTGGCCCTTCTTTATCCGAAAATAAAATAAACCACGCAAAGCGTCCCAGGAACAGTGGGTGGTGCTTTCATGGAGTAATACTTAAATGGTCTAATTCATTTTCAGCCTCTCTTACAATCAAACTAAAATTTCAAAGCCCATTTTTAAGCGACTAAAGCACAAATAAAAGACAAAAAACAACAGCAATACGCAGATGTTCAGGAATTGGAATCAAGGCTGAAAAATGCCCCCTAGTATTCAACATACTTTAATGTGCAATCACCTGAATTGCTTACTGCAAGTACAAATGGGCTATTGTAGTACTGCGATGTTTCAACCTGAAGGCCAGAGGGGGGTGGCTGTTGCTAGGCAGTAAAGAGGAAAGTGCTCTATTCCAAAGCTTCAGCATCAATTAAATCTTTGGGAAAAAAATGAAAAGCAGAATCATTACATATCAATGGTAAATTTCGGTACCTTTTCTCGTCTCTCTTCCTGCAAAGATATTATGATTCTCAGTCTGAGTTTGCTCTTAATGCGGCGTTAAGGAAGCTACAGACAGACACGAGGATACAGAACAGGATTCAGAAAGGCAGCAGCGGTGCAGGTTTTCACGAGGTATGCACGTACAGAACATGGTCATGTATCTACACTGCAGAAAATAAAAATATTGGCATGGTCATCCTGCCCTGCTTCTTACATCTACTATGAAGACAAAGTAATCTATTAAACTATCTACTAGCTGGATGAATTCTGGGAGGCAGATGGCCTATTTGTTATTAACATGACATGAATACTCGTATTCTCGGTAACAAACTACCTACGTGGATTATGCAGGCACAACATTTCATCCGAAGTTTCTTAAAAATCTGCGACATTAACCCATATGACACATTCACTGACACATAAAAAGGATAAATATCAAAATGGAAAAACTAATAAGGGGTTGGAAGTCTAGATATATTTAATCAAGCTGAACCATACAGAGCAGCTTCGGATTTTTTAATCAGGGGGAAAAAAAAAAGTAAAACCACAGCTTTAGCAGTGTAGCTACAGTCAAAAATGTATAAGCACACAAAAAAGTAAAACCTGACAATTATAACTATACCTGAAGCAATAATGACTGAAACACAGGCATCTGTAAAGTTTGTGTTTTTGAGAAAGTAAAGATAAATTGAATCAAGTTTTACTGGAAATCTTCAGGAAACAAATCTACCTTACTTAGTAAATATGGGAACACAGTAACAGTTTCACTGCAGTCTAATGTGTATCACACCCATTCTTCAACTTCTTCCTCCACCCACCCCCAAATGGTTCAGATTAACGGCCCATATTGCTGCGTATTCACTGACGCTTTCACTGCAAACAGAATTCTGCCAAAGAGAGAAAAACATGACAGTGAAAGACTCAACAATTCATGTGCATTTATTCCTCAGAGCAACGCATCGTAATGGCAAGTTACAAATTTTGCACGCATCTCTTTTAATAAACTGATTTAAATTATACAAGTGCAAATCCATATGTAGACATTATTTTAAAGCAGTTGTTCTGTTTAATGTGAAATCATTGGAGGATTTTACTTCTCTGCATTTTATGCTGGCTGAAAGCGTGCCCACAAGCAGTTTCCGTAACTCCACTGCCACAAAGCACTAACATGTCACCCCAGTGCAAACTGCAAGCTCTCCCCCAACCCCAATTAAAACTATACCCAAGAAAGCTCCTTTTAAACAAAAATACATACACCTAAATTTAAATCAACTCCTTCAATTTCTTGCAGGGCAGAGACAAAGACAACTAGGATAGCTTTTAATTATTTCTGAATTTTGGTTAGATGCTTAATCAAGTTACTTTTAATAAAAACTTCACTTTAAGTATAAGCAACAATTATTATGAGACCTGAGCAATTTGGGGCATGTTAGAAGGCAAAAAGGAGTAGGAAAACTACATTACTGTGAGCCTTGCTACTGAAGAAAATAATGATCTGGAAATGCAGGCAATATTGAGTGAAACAAATTGTGGATTTTATTCAATCTGATCGCCAATTAAAATAAATATCACGTGGTTAAGCTTAGAAATTCACTTTATCTGAAATCATTGTAGCACAGAACACAAGGGAAGATGCTAAGCATATTTTCAGTGAAGTTAATAGTTTTGTCAACAAAATACAATATTAGCTGTGATATTTATGTAAGCAATATCTTCCAAAGTGCCTACAGGATTTAGGAAAGCAAAAGTACTTAAGGCCTCTATTTTGAATTGCATGTAGGAGCATCTTTTCCGTATACTGTTTCAAACAGCAAATTTCCTTAGGTAACGGCAGTAACACTATATACATGCAGAGTCTTGGTATACATAGAGAGAGCACAAAAAGGCTACAGTCACCCAAATATCTGCCAGTCACTGTGAATTAAGATAAACTCCTTACAAATGGTTATTTTAAAGACAAAACTCTCTGCTTCTTTATCTTTCTTGGTGAATCTATACTGTCAAAACTGTCAAATCCTGCCTACACCTCCTCTTCTTTCTGAGGTTTTGTGATTTGCTTTGGTTTTGGATTGTGTTGGGAGGGGGTCACATACCTTTTTGTAACATTCTTCGTTGGAGTTTTTCTACCATCTCTCCTCACCATCCCCTTCTTCCCCCTACAAACTGTCCTTTGAAACCTCCGCCTTTGATGGCCTCACATCTGCTCTCTTCCTTTACCACATTTCACCCCGAAACGTCCCTTGTCAACTCCAGCCCACTATTCCACCATATCGTGTTACTCTACATACTAAGCGGATAGGATCAGCAAACAAATAATATAATGTATTTGAGCCTTGGGACTGAATAAATGACTGATGAGGCAGATACACCTTGAGTGGCGAAAGAAACAACTTGACAGGGGAGCTGGACCACCTACACCTCCCCCAGCCCTTCATCATGCACATCACGAGAGAAAGAGGAAATACTCCAGAAGCATGGCCTTATAAAAATAATTTACTCACAATATCCAGATGGTGAGTGGGGAGAGGAATAGCCTAGCTGCTGAGAAGTGTTTTGGTGCCTTGTACACAGGTTTTAAAATTTTAGATAAAAGTGATGTCAACTGAGATCTGAGTCTGCATCCACAAGTTTGCTCTCTAGGCTAGCAAAAGGCACAAATTCTTATAAAAATGTAATTTTTATTTTGATAATTAGGTTCTAGGTTTTATTTGACAATATTACTCATACACTTCATGACTAATATGCCACCTCTCTTTTGGAGGAACAAAAGAGCAGCTTATTTAAGAGGGTTTTTTGGGGAAAAAAAAAATCATTATGAGAAGTTTTTGTATAACTCTGTTATCCAGAGGCAGATGTGAACATTTACAGAGTTGAGAAGCGGGAAACGAGAATAATCTTGCTCTGCGTTATCTTATCTTCTGTTTACCTTGGCCACTATATTAGTATATGCGGTTTAATGACACATTTATACAAAGACAACAATAGCTTTATAGCTCACTGTATAGTACGTTGCTAGGATGCATTTCTTAAATCATCAACAAAATTACCCTCTCTAGGTATATATTTAGTATACCTATCAGCAATTGGAAAAATGGAATTAATCAAATTACCCATGGCCAAGATTTCTTGTTTTTTTTAAAGGATGGTTAACATTAGAATCCCAGATCTGTATTTAGACAGATAAAATCTTGAATTACAAGTGATGAGCACTGAAAATTAGGTCACATATGTAGGAGTTTTATTAAAGAGTTAAGTAGCTGGTTTAGAAGCCTATTTCCTCCTTGGTTATAAAATCTTCCTGTGGAAGACTGGCAAGTCAGCCACATCGTGTGTTTCTGAGGACAAGACGTGTCATACCTTTCAGTACTTGGATGGTTTATCCTCTTCTACCCGCTCAGACCTCAGCCTTAAGTCTCAAGAGACACACCAAATGCTCTGCCTTCAAATATGCTGCTACCTTATCAGTACTGGAAATTCACTCTATAAATTCATACATCTCCAGCTGCAGCTGTTTCTGCTCAGGGCGTTATTGTCCCAAGCCCTCCCCTACCCCTTTGCCCTCCATCTGAAAATTACTGTTTATTCAGCTCTGTTGATGGAACAATGAACCCACCTCAATCAAAGTAGGGCGGGTTTATTTACACATTTTAAACACTATAGGTTTGTTAATCCAGATCATCAACTAGCTACCAAACTATTTTTCTGCAGCAAGTCCTCTCCCTAATTGTAATCTTTTAGCAAGCCACCATCCAATATAAGTCCGCTTCCAGCATTTCTCTAGCACCCACAGGAGGCACCAGCTATTCCGTTTCCTGAAATGAAATCACCACATCAAAATCTTCTAACTGAACAGGCCCGACCTTTTTAAAGGTGTGCTATTAATAAGATAAAATAAACTGCAGGACTCCAGCAACCAGGTTAAAAACTCAGTAAGTAGCCAGGAGGTGACATGAAATGAGACCAAGTGGTCTTTACTTAATGAAATAGACTATCTCCTACAACTAAAGCAGCTTTCAATAACCGACATATGCTTTTACAATGCAAAGGTACATCTGCATTGGTGAATGAATAGAAAAAAGTGTAGTTAAAGGCATTCAAAAGCACATTGTTTCTATCCGTTCATATTTCCAGAACAATGATGCGTGAAATAATGATTGTTAATACACAGGTTTCCACATGCTGCCAAATTAAGGATAAACCCCAAACCAGATTAACTATAAGAGGAAAATACCTACTGTTCTTCCTATAAAAGTGCACATCTCTTACATAAACATGTAATTCTAAAGCAAATTTTAAAGGAAATTTTAACAATTGCCTTTTCTTTGTTCAAAAGTCAGAGAGATATATAGAACATATATAAACCTATAGGCATAACTGGTAAGCCATGCGCACGTGTGTGAGCATATGCATGCGTGTGCAAGCAGCATGAGCTGCTGTGGCTGGAAGAAGCCTGACAACTGCTTAATCTGCAGCTGTTATTTTCCAATTTAAGGCTGATTGCAGAAACAGCAGAAGATTTCAATGCAACTCCTGATGACAGCAAGCAAACAAGATGTTTGGAACACAACCTGCCTTCTCTACCCTTGGACACGTCTAGCCACGGTTCAACTTGTCTCCAGCTAGATGAAGCATGAACCCCAGGGACACAGCTACAATGGGCTGCTCCTTCCACCAGGCAGCATCATTCACCAAAGCCTGGGAGAAAGCCCCACAACAGCTTTCAGCTGCTGTTAGTTCCCATTTTAAAGAGGGAAAAACACACATTAGGCTGTCCTGCTGGGTAAACATATTCACCTGTTTCTCCGGCTTTCTTTGTAAAATGCCCCTTTAACTCTGCAGGGTCAGAGCTGCCAAAAACATAAGAAGATTGAAAGGGAGAAAAATGGACATTTTGTTACCAACTAAAAAGTTAAAGTAAACAAAAGCAACACCTGTTTTTGCCATTTGCAAAGGTTATTCTTCCTTGAGTATTTGGATTTTAACACACTGAAGACCTGTGTTTTCCAAGACACAGAGAAACTACTGAGCCTACTGATGGTATTTAAGTTTATGGCTCCTTAGTATCTTTTGGAAATAAGACAATTACGGGAGCATTTTCAGAGCCACAAAAAAAATCCACTATCCAACAAGGTCAAAAATTTAATGTAAGCTCCTAAGATAAAAAAATTACAGGATCACCTCACATACACTGAACTCTGCTCTGTAATTAACCCAACTAGACAAAGCTATGTCCCTGTATTCAAGCCCAGAAAGTTATGGTACCACACAAAGGGTAAAGTTTAAATTAATCAAAGCCTTTCTACGTACTATCTTCATATTGATCAGTTCCACAATGTGACAAAGACACTCATGTTACAGAATCCTATCAAATGTCAGCCCTTGTGGAGAGCATTATTTGCAGTATGCTTCAAAAAATCTTCTAGTGCTGAAAAACAACTGTAATTTACTCTTGCGCTACTCCTAGGAGTGCTGAATTCCAACGGAGAGACCTGTTTCTACCAGAAAATATATTTGTGAACTGCTACTGTACAAAATTATTTTGAGCAACCAAACCAGTATTTTGCCCACCCTCCACAAACAGGCGGACCAATGACATAGCGAATATTTTCTTCTAGTAGCCTTCCTCAGTAGATAACTACTTAAGCTTTTATACATCTTCCCTATATAATGAAAACATAAAAATGATACACCCAAAACCATAGAAGTCACTTACATAAAAAGCTTTAAAAAGCCTGAAATAGACAGATAGATGAACATAATCTGCTTACCCACCTCCAAGCAAGTATTTCCAATTATTACAACTCGGATTATCAAATAATTCCTGCTAAGCATAGCATTAGAAACATTATTAAAATTAATGGTTGCAGTTGTCAGCTGATGAATGCAGAATAAGTATGGCAGCACACACATGACCATAAGGAAACAATATGTAATGAGTTATTTTTGAGAATGGGAGACTATCAACAAGACATTAATTTTAACATTGTAATTTTTTCAGTCTCTTTACATAGGCACACTGGGGAAGAAGCGGTAACTGAAAAATTCAGAAGGGGGTCTGGGTTTCTTGACTGTATTAATACTATTATTACTCACAATACCCAGAATATGTTTGGCACACCCCCCAGAAAAGGTCCAGTCAGTGCTTCAAACATAAAATACAGCTTAAAAGCAATTTCATAAACACAAGCTGGAGCGGAGGAGCAAAAGTGCAAGACACAACAAGCTGCCAAGATACCATTGTCTATTAATAACTCTCATTTTAGGCACATCAGTGTAATGTGATAAACTATCGCCAAGATTTTTACAGAATAAAATTGCTATTACTGAGACAAGCAAATAATACTTGAAATCTCATGCTTGGTTCACAGTGGAGCCTTTACCCCCGGCTTTATTCTTGAATTCCTATAGAAATGCCTACAGCAACAAATAAAAAGTTTCTAGCCATGCAAATCTATTTTGCATTTATCTCAACTCTTAGCTCCTGGAATACTGTGATGATGTCAGATTTTCAGCTTTTATTAAAAAACATTTTAGCTTTTAGGATTACAAAAGAGAATGTGACAGAAATGACCCAAGAACACTCAGCAGTCAGATAACAAATTTTAAAAGTATTCCTATTTTAATATAATTACTTTCATTGCTTGAGCAAGTAACAATAGAGAGGAGATGAATCATTTTGCCATGTGTTGGCAATTCTGCTTTATGTGATATAAAAAAATTAAGGTAGTGAGACAGTGGCACAGAGGGACAAGCGGTCTCACACTTCTTTGATCTGATGCTTAGCAAGCTGCAGCGGCACGACCCAACCTTCCCTGCAGTGCAGGGCCCAGACAGAAATGTCATTTGCTTCTGCCCAGCTCTGCTGCCTTTGGGGTCCCTTCTCTCGTGGGAGCGTGGTGGCAGCTCAGAGGCGTCGGCAAGCACAGACCCACTGGAAGATACTCAATACAGACAGGGTTTTGGATGCTGCCAGGAATGGCTGCACTCCTCTAGCTCAGGCATGAGATCACAGTTAAAATAAAGAAAAGCAGTATGTGGAATAAAAATACCCTCCACCTCATGCTCGCTGGATGGCTGCTGCATGCCACACCATAGGATCTGTATTTCTGTGAAGAGATGGAGAAAACCAAAGGGGTCTGGAGTATTGCAAACACTGAGACAAACCCCACTTCAATTTACACTGATGAGAAGAAAAGGACACGGTATAATGTGTTTAAGCCCCACTCGCTTGCTGGAATGTAAAGAAAGCTATTCTGAAAAAACAAGAAGCCTATTCTGGAAAAACCTAAGGCTAACAATTTAATTTCTGACTGCAGAGATATTACCTTGTTAAATCAACAGTCAGTGACAGGCTTTTACTTCTTCCTGTAAATGTAGTCCTAATCCTTTGCTTTTCCACTGTAATCCCGCCACCAGATGGAGGGCACATCACGTGGCACTCACAGGGGAAAGAACAAGGAAAGCCACAACCCCACGTACGGATTTCAACTCATTCCAAAGAAATAAATACACAAAAAGTTACTGTCTGCACTTAAACTGAAGGGAGTATTTGGCATAGCAGCGTAAGGAAACAGCAAGCGGTCCCTCACACACCGTTACTGGTAAAAAAGACATACAGCAATGGTTTTAAGAGGAATAAAGTCATTCATTTGAAACTGTGCTGAGAACATAACAGTAATTTATGTAGTTACCAGTTACATTCTTCAGATTATAAAGTGATATCCAGCTGATACAAGATTTATTCTCTTAAACATCATTTTCTTCTAGAAACAGAGTAATCCAAGGAGGGTATAGTTTTGTTGTAAGCATTGTATATGTTGTGAATAAATTTACTATAGAAAAAAGGGAAACTAGTTTAACTCTTCAACCATCTGCTAGTGTGACCCTGCTAATTTAAGACTCAGTCAAGCAATGTTGATGAAAGTAGAAATTACATCAACTTCAGCAGGAATTCTGAAAAATTGGCTGAACATAGGAGCGAGAAAACTATTTATGTCTGGAAAACTCCCGTCTATTCCTTATTCACCCAGCCCTTCAGCACTGAATATGGATGTTTTCTTCTCCTGTTGCTTCTGACAGATTAAGCAATTCCAGAGTTGTCCATAATTAATTTTGGCACGAAGGTAACTACCCTTGCACAATCTGGAAGACAAATGAAGTGTCAGAGAAAGGCACCCCAGAGTAATTTGTTTCTTGCCTTATCTACAAGAAACAGGTGTAATTTTTTAACAGGTGTGATAGGATAGCACAAGATGGTGGCTCACCACTAGTCCCTTAATAAATGTAAACAGAAGAGAAATACTTTAAGTACTAAGTAAAGGGTAGGGAGAAAAAGAGAAATCGATTAGCAAAACAAAACAACCTGACCCTCCCGCCCAAACCCCCAAACAGTCCTTAGGTGAGTGTCACACATCCGAGCCATTCAGTAGGTTCAGGATCTGCAAGGAAGCAGCCAAGGAAATCCTCCTGATAACAGAGCAGGAGATGAACAGCCACCCGGGCCCTGCGAGGCATCCTCCTCCACGCTAAAAATTCAAATAGGTACCTGGAGTGCAGGTGTCACGTATATCACTGTCCTATATAGCCCTGCCTCAGAGCTCAAACCACCAAATTGGCTCCAGCGCGGGTGTTACAGTCTGAAGCAAGTCAGGATCAGATGAGTATATGACAACGACGATGGTTTTGCTTCTCTGACCATCATGGTTCAATAGTGCCCGCTAAGATACGACAAGCAGCTTCATGTCTTCTGCTTGGGTGTCTCTTGCCTGAGAAAAGGTAAGAGAGCCTCAGCAGAGACCCTACACTCAAGGTTAAGCAGCAGGGATGTCTGGCAGAGACACAGTATGATGCGCAATAGGGATGACCAAAAGGCCCAACCCTTGCTCCCCTTCCCTGGAGAGCAAGCTGGCAGAAGAACAAAAAGCCAACAGGGACAAAGCCACACAGATGCAGGCTGGGCTCCCAGGATGTCACTACAGGATTACCAGACGTACACTTCGCTGTGTTAGGTGGGATGTTATTTATTAACACTAAAAGTACAAACCTGTCATCCCCAAGCCTGTCTTTCTTGTTTACCTCACCTCTCCCCTATCATCTTAAATCCTGCTATTCTCTCTCTTTTCTCAACTCAAGATTACTTTTGGTCGTCTTATCAGTCTCCTCCAGACTGATAGTTTCAAAAGCAGATATATCCTCGACGCGTGTCTGACAGGTTTGGCCTCACTTTTTATGACACCTGTGCTGACAGCACGTCACAGCCACAGATACATAGAACTGCATCTGAATGCGCCTAAGAACTCTTTAACCAGAAAAAGTTTTCTTACTTTTATACGAAGATTTCCATTGTGACCTTTCCACTGGATATTAGTTACCAATCTAGTGAATCTTATACGGACAGAAAACGCTAGTGAGTCAGCCAGTACAGATCCAAGAGGTGGGCAAAAGTCTTCATTTCAGTCAATAACTGAAATGGAAAAATCACCCGAGTATTATTAAAAAGACATGCTACCCTTTTTTCATCTCCAGAATGTAAAGTTTGAAAATTTCCATCAGCTTTTTCCCCCAGCAGAAAAATAAGGAAAAAGAATTGTTTCCCCTCGCCCTCAAAACCACTTGGAAATCAGGGTCAATCACATCAAAGCTCTTACACATACAGCCCTTATTCTTGGACTCAGTGAAATTAGTGTCTTCCTATCTGACACTATGGCAAAACCCAGACTCTTAACTTCAAAACCCAGGAGACTGAAAAGGAGCTGAACAATCAACGCCTGCTCCGATTTTAACTGCTGTGAGTTCCAGTGCTCCTCCATCCAAATTCTGCCCCTTCTTCAAATATAACAAGCACTCATTTAAATTCAGTACCACCTGAATACAAATGGTCTCAGGAAGAGAAAAAAAAAAAACACCACCAAAAAAACCCCTCAACAACAAAAAAAACCCACAAACCACAAACCCATGCATTTAATTCACAAAGTCTACCAAAAATGTTAATAATTACTCCAGAGTAACCAAAGAGCAATCTAAGAACTTAGGATAGCAGTATGTCACCAAAAAGTTATAAAAAGCATGGCTGCCTTAATTCCGTGCAAAATGGTTTTCATTGCCCATGAAGTTCATAAAACCATCAGCCAGACACAAGTCAATCTTGGAGTGGAAATCTACCCAAAACCTGCTGGTGACTAAAATTTCTTCCAGAGAAAAGCAAGACGCGTTACCTGGAATAAACAACTTCAGAGAATTTTGACAGAGGCTGTAATTTTCTAGGGCTACCAATCTGATATGTTCAATATCACCGATAAGATATTGAAAAATAAAATGAAGATAAAGCTTTAAGTAAGTGTGCTACAAACAAACAATTCATTACAACCAGTACCAGAAGAAAATAATAATCTTATATATATACACAAAGAGGTTATAATTAAAATTGGAAGAGGGCATGCAACAACCTACCTAGGTTTTATCAAGACCATGTTAACTTCAAATTTCCATAGTACAATGACAGCATATCAACTGATTACCATGTATGTGTTTTGCTGATAATTTTCTAAGTTATTCACTTGAACACAGCTGATTCATTAAACTAAGTGGGTTTTTTTGTTTTGGTTTGTTTTTTTTTAATTAATAATGTCAATATTACTAAAGGCAGGAAAAGGAGAGAAGATATTTCTGGTTTTCAGATTTATTGATCACCAAAGCCACTTCAGCAAATACATTACCAGCTACAAAATAAAATCAAATCCCTCTGAAATCCATAAAAATCTAATGTATATTGATAAAAGTAAATATGCTTAAATAGTTTAAAAGAAAATTTCAAAATTATGTATAAAGGTTGCTTCTGTCAGAACAAGCAGTCTCTTGGACTTCGTGTGTGCAAGCAAACACTTGAAAAATCGTGTTTGCCCTAAATAGAGGTGCTGTTATACACCAAACATTCTCTATTTTTCAATAAAAAGTTTTGTGCCTTTACGCACCATGTGGCATCATACACATTTTGATAATGTAATCCAGTTTCGGACAGAATGAACAGGACTTCTACCACTGATCTCCCTGGCAAGCACTCCCCCAGTGCTCCATTGCATGAGCAGACTATGCAGTAAATAACCTCTCATCTTCTTGATAAGTAATCTGTTTGAATTTCAGCTGTAGCCATATTTTAAAAGCATAAGAAGACATATTTGTCATCTTTTGAAAATCAGCAGTAATAAACTAATCACTACGAATTTAAAAGGAAACAGCTACTTATTAAAGGAATAGCATAGTACAGGTCAGCAATAAAAAAATTTGTTTTATTAAATAATGTTCTTTATTAAATTACGATTCTACACGATCTGCAATTCAAACTTCATTTGCAAAAGTAGAGGGAAATGGCTACAACTAGTATCATTAATAAAGCCTTAAATAACTAAGCTCTGGAAAGAAATACTTGCGAGAGCTATCTGGATTAGATCTTTAAAGGAACGAGTCACAAGCACTGGAGTACTCCAGGAGGAACTCGCTGCTTCACCTGCTGAGAAACTGCTGGAAGTGGGAGTCTCTGCAGGCAGCCCAACACGAACGGCCCTGCACAGCCAATGCAACAGCCTATATTCAACGCGTTCTCCTCTGAGCAACCAATCTTCTTATTGGTTATGTATTTCACCTTCTTCCCAGGTTTACTGTGCAAGTTAAGTATGTCTTGATTTTAGGGTGACATAAAAAGAATTTCTAACTGTCATTGCAGACCCAGCTCAACTCTTACTGCTTCCAAGAACACTCAGGCTACATGTAAGTTTGGTTTTGTCTCCGAAAGATTTGACAAAAATAAAAAGGCTTGGTGATTGAAAAACAATATTGAATTATACAAGTGGCAAAACTTCCTTATGACAGGAGGCCAAAAGTTTTCTCTGAAGGAAGCATCTCCAAGGCCACTTCAAGGTGCTGCTGGCCCAAGAGGTGTCACACCTGCCACCACAAGTGGCTGTATGCCCTTTCCCCTCTCCACCCAACTAAACTCCTCTTTTATGCGGAATTATCACAAAAATGATGGAGGAAAGCTTCTTTTTTAAAAAATAAAAATATTGTGAAGAACAGCTAGGCAACATTTAGGAAGGAATGATGTATTTAGATGGTTAATGAAAATACGCATTTGCCTTACAGAAAATAAAACTTTTTGCAGAAGAGTCAGAAACACTTTACCTCAAGGCATAATACAACCATTAACTGAGCCATAATTATTGACTGCGAATTCTTACAGTATGCTCTGATGCATTTGGCATTGGCACGGAACAGGAGGCAGTAAACTAATTCAATTACATGCCTGATCTGTGAAGTTTATTGATGTTCAGAAGTGGGGCTAACTTGTACAGTCTTAGCTGTGAAAGTTAAGAAGATGCTGAAAGTGTCTACTGTTTATCTTCTTGCTTTTTGTTGCTGTTGTTTTTAATGAATTAACAGTGTTATGGGTTGCTAAACTGCAGTCCACACCTTTTTGTATTATTGGGCATAGTTAAATTATGAAATACGTGTTTCAAATTTTATCGCTAATTTTGTATTTTCTCCATTTCTCATGTAAACAGTACAATATTTTAAGTGTTTGATACTGACATAATTTAACATCAGTTAAATTTATAGCTTAAATTTAAAGCTTAAAATTATATTTTAAGCTTTAAGATTCTTACCCAATCTTTGTCTGAAATTAGAACATTCTTTAAGTGAGAAAAAAATTTAAAAAATGGCTTCAGGAGAGCTTCCTCTGCTGCCTCACTCTCAGAACCCACCTTCCATAATTGAGATAGAAATTACAGGTATACTAAGTGGTACTCTTATGTTTCTCTTCGACATGATACCAAGATTAATGCTCATTGGGCAGAATTTACCATGTTACCCAATATATTGCTGCTGTTGAAAACATAAGTTCACATTTTCTCAAATGGAATATTTTGCATCGTCAGTGTGATACAAGTGTGAAGCGTCATGAGTATTATAAGTAGGCAAAAATATTGTTAGCATTTGGAAAACTTCATTTTTCTTCACTAGTCCTTATTTTTCTTCACAGAAGACCATTGCAATCAAGATGTCTGCTGTAATAAGTTATAGCCACTGCTGTAGTGCTGACAATAGGGGTTTTTTTCCCCTATTTGAAGTAGTAGCATTACAGTCCATCTTTATAGATTTTATAAGGATGTTGATTCCAGTTTAATGAGCATCAGAGAGCATCTGGCAATTATACCCCTGAGGGAGGCTAACTGATAAATTAGCAGACCCACTGCACCAAGGCCGGCAAAATCTAGTCTTTAAAACCAGCTCTCAAATACTCTCTGGCATACATGAAAGTTTACAAAGAAGCAACTCCTACTTTATTTTGAAAAACGTTAGTAAGGCAGCAAGTGCTATCCTAGAACAAAAACCCTGCCTAGTTCTGGTACTTTTCTAAATCAGATTTTCCCAGTTGCACAGCTCCTCATATGGATATGTAGATGTCCAGCAGGAAAGTCAGGATCATAAGTAGTGATAAAATATATTCACATGAACTCTCAAGTTCATAAAGTCTATGTGATAGTACTCCAAGGCTTTAATTTCTTGACTACAATGAAGAAGCAAAGATCAAAACAACCCAATAAGCAAACTGGAGAATGGCCTCACAGGTCGACTGCTTCAGATCCATATACTCGATGGTCTGTCCAGGGAAATAAGAATTACAGCCAAGAGCTACCCAACAAAGAGCCTGAGCAGTTCACTAGTGAGGTGGTTGCTGCACTGCTCTGTTCTGATGCTTCCTCCACCACAGAAAGAACATTTCAAACACGAAGTCAGAACTTAAGACTGAATTTAAGAAGAAAGGACAAAGGAAACAGGGAGATATATATCTGAATCATGCTGTCACAAGCAAGTTTCAGTGTAATCAAATGGACCTGTAATTCACAGGACCACAATAGGAGCAATATTTTGAGATCATCCACTTTTAAAGTGTAATTTATCTGCCGCTATTACCATATGAACATGTAATCATGTGTAAACATGCAAATCGTTTCAGGTATGTTCGAAATAGTGCAATATTTTCAAATAAGGTAGAATAGGATATATCTACAGAATATTAATGTAGAAGCTTAGCAAATGTTGATTTTTTTGGGGAAGGGAGCAAGAGAGGGCCACCACACTTTCCAGGAGAAAAAGCTGGTAGAGAATACCAGGCATGGACTGGGGCAAGAAAATTGTACCAGGAGGATGTTGACATGCCATCTCAGAAGACAGCATGGGAATTCATCTGGTTACATGCTGTAATACAATCAAGGGAAAAACATTCCATGGAAGACGTAAAAATGACCCAAGTTTTTGTCCAGGGTTAACTGATGTAGTTATATCAGGGCAACTGAGAAGCATCTGAAACTAAAAAGTGACCCAGTGCACTGCTTAAGTACAGTTCAAAGACAAGGTGCTCAACAAATAAAAAAAGGAGAATAAAACTAAACAGACCTTTTCATCCAGCAGCAGTAAAACTAGAGGGCAGAAAACGATGTTAAATCGCTTAAGCTTGTTGCATCAACAAACCATATCAGAAAGTTACAAAATATGTGTCTCATGGTAACCATTCCTATGCAACACATCGCAAAATAATAAAGCGCTTGCATCAAAGTCAAGTTGAACCCACATAATGACTCACCCTGGGAAACTCGGGCACTGGCGGTGTGCGAAGGAGGAAACTATTATGTGAGAAATGCAAAGCCACTAGGAAAGTAAAACAATGTACAGGCACTGCAGTGGAAAAACAAGAAATCCCGAAGGGCTTGGAGCACTGGGTAGTTAGTAAAGCAGGTAAAAAGCCATCTTAACTAAATGAAAGTATCACCCCAGAAGATGAGGGGCATTCCATTATTTTAGTGATTGCCAAGCACAGTAAGAAGCTCACTGTGTTCATCAAGCAGTAAGTGCAGCCTAAAATGTAAATGTAAACAGAGGACAAAAGCAAATTAAAAGTACAGAGGTCTGAATGTCAAAATAAGACAATTTTAGAAATAACTAAATGACGACCTGTTTGTGATTTCACTTTCTTCTTGGCTGCCTGAGCACTTGCGGAGCTACATGGCTAGGAAAGCTGATGAGTTTGAAAAATATTAACACACTTTTAAGTAACTTCAGACAAAAGATTCAGACGTTCTAATAAAGAATACTTGTTTTTAGTAAGATACAATTAAAGTTTTGTCGTGGTTTAGCCCCAGCTGGCAACTACACACCACACAGCCGCTCGCTCGCTCCCCCCCGGTGGGATGGGAGAGAGAACCAGAAGAGTAAAAGTGAGAAGACTCGTGGGTTGAGATAAAGACAGTTTAATAGGGAAAGCAAAAGCTGCGCACACAAGCAAAGCAAAACAAGGAATTCATTCACTCCTTCCCATGGGCAGGCAGGTGGTCAGCCATCTCCAGGAAAGCAGGGCTCCATCACACATAATGGCTACTTGGGAAGACAAACGCCATCACTCCAAACGTCCCCCCCTTCCTTCTTCTTCCCCCAGCTTTATATGCTGAGCACGACGCCATATGGTGTGGAATAGCCCTTTGGTCAGTTTGGATCAACTATCCTGGCTGTGTCCCCTCCCAGCTTCTTCTGCACCTGGCAGAGCATGGGAAGCTGAAGAGTCCTTGACCGGTGCAGCAACAACTAAAACATCTCTGTATTATCAACACTGTTTTCAGCACAAATCCAAAACATAGCCCCATACCAGCCACTATAAAGAAAATCAACTCTATCCCAGCCAAAACCAGCACAAGTTGTGTTTTAAAGAAAAAAAGCACCAATTTCTAACGCTGAATAAATACAGTTTATTATAAAATTGTTCTTACTACTAATTTCAGATTTAGTCGGAGCAGAATAAGACATTAGGATAACTTTACGGTACTTATATTCTTACCTTGGGACTCTTACTCATGTTCGGTTCCACTTACTCAAATTCTCTTCATATTGATCATATTGCAAGTAAGATTAAAAAAAAAACAAAACACCTTCATTTTTGAGTACATTTGACTGGGCTCCTATAGACCTAGGGAGAAGGGAGATTCCACTAGTGCCTGCAGTTTGTTCCTAGCCACATTAGAAACTTGTTGTCTAAGAAAAGTTTAAATGTTACTACTGCAAACATAAGCTTTGAAAAAAAATGTTAAAACATTACTGCGCATCAGACTAGACTTGAGAAATTTCACAAGATGCTCATTTCCACTTGTGCAGATGTCCAAAATACAAAGCTTTAAGATGAAAACTCAGTATTTACTGTAAACAAACCAAGAAGTAACATTTTTTTCCTGTTTCAATGAAAGGTGGTTCTTATAAAAATTGATGTTAATTCCTGATATCAAGTTGGCCAACTGAATTAAAATTTCCAGAGTTATTCTATTAATAGAGTTTAAATCTGTCTCTTAGTAGAGATTCAAATATTTGTTCTAGAATACCTTTGTAAATACATAAATTCCCAACATCTCAGCTGTCTTATTCCTTCCAATAATACTGTGCCTGAAAATGATTCAGGGAGTTTAAAACACAAACAAACAACCAACCCAAAAACCTAACCAAAGCAAAACCAAACCCCTAACACCTGAGACGAACAGAGCTAAAGCACTTCCCTTCCACTAGTACAAAATCTAACAGTCATATTTATGAGGGGCTCCAGGGCACAGTGTGAAGCATATTTTGGCAGCAATCACAATTGCAATGGAACTGGTACTCTGAAGAAACAAAACATTTTGCATTTACAGTCTCTTTGCTCTTCTTTAACCTTCAAGCTGCTTTAAAAAAACCAAGATAATTTTTAATCTGCATATTGCATGGCATCAAAATAGCACATCTCCAAAGCTGAGAAAACATATGCTGTCAGCAAAGAACAAAATCATCTCTTTGATTCTAATACCTGTGATAGTAGCATGATAATAACTACGTGTGACAACCTCTCCCTACTCTCAAAATAATTATAGTTCTCTAGAATTCAACATCTGCGTTACCAGATGTTACTGTCAACCACGTAAGCAGAAGCACTGCAGAAACCTGGCCTGCCTCCAGAGTTTTTGTCTCAATACCTCGGCAGATGCAGGTGGTTTTCAGTCGTCCAATATTTGGAGCACCAAGCCATGCAAATCTACTTATGTAAACAAGAAAACAGCATCAGCAAATAATGCATCATACCCAGACAGGTTCACCATAGTCCGAGACCGACATTTCTGCCAACCTATTGAGAACTCAGATCAGTTTTAGCATGTTTGACACAAAAAATAGTAATGTCACAACATGTTTCTGAAAACCTATTTCCATTAAGTCGTTTTAACTTCAACATTCACTTTCATACATAGACATAATATGTGCTAGCTGGATGAGACATGAGCTATTACAAAAAACAGGCATGTGCAGCAGAATTTTAAAATATTATATCAAAACCATAAATCATTCACTCTTCAGACATAACTTGTAACTTAGCACCAAACTCCTTGCCTGAATAAGATGATATAGATACAGTGCAGCTTTTATGGAAGAGTGTTTCCTCTATCTATATACCTCTAAACTGCTGCAATCTGAAATTAAATTATCTTCAACAGGGAAGCAATCCAAACTCTAGCTGAACTTTCTCAGTGAAAATAAACATATTTAAAATAGAATTAACTGTAGCCAAAGGGTAACAATCTTTCAAAAACGTGCCTGGAGCACTTCTGATGCAGAACTTTTTTGATGTTGCACTCCTTAATTATTAAACCAACAGGTTTAATCCAAAAACAAATAAGAAGAACAAGTCTCTTTCTACTAACAACTCCTTCCCCATTTTGTTTCCACAACCAGCCAGAAATGAGCCTGCCCTGTCCTATTTGGCCGCACTTTCTCAGGTCAGCCTGGGACATCCCTTTCCCAGGGAAATCCCTTTCCCAGAAGGGGCACATAGCATTTTGGAGGGCAACTCCGGCTCCTGCAGCATCTCTCCAGTCCCAGCACTGCTCTCCTGCCATCTAAGGGGGAGATACCTGGTTGAAAGGTCCAGCTCCTCTCTTCCTCCTCAATAACGCACTGTGGATCCCCAGGGGTGCAAAAGCATTTTGGGAACCACTTGACTAACACACTCATGGGCACGTAGAAGGACGTTGCTCCAAATACAGAAGGGCTTTTCCTAACAGTTGCCCCAAAGCATTTTACACAATCAGCAAAAGAGGTCTAACGTGCTTACGCCATTTATTTATAAATTAAGGAGGTGCGTGTGGGAGGCTTAACTTAGATGTGAAACACTAACAAGAAGAGAATCCATCTCCTAGATCTTAGCAGAGCCGTGCAGCCGGAGAGGTAAAGAAAAGCACGTTTCAAAGCCAAAGAGTGCATCCAGTATTTGGTACTTAGACATGAATCTCTAAAGGGTAGTGAATGTATACCAGCCTAAGTGTTCAGACACATAATTAAGTCAGAAATTATTATGGCCTTTATGACAGCAGGACTCCAGCTCTACAATACTAAAAGTCAAGGTTTCCACTATAAAACTCCTTTTTCATGCATGTAAAAGTTAGCTGTCAGAATTATTTCTAGGTTCAAATACATCTTATAAGCTCTTCACCTTCAAGCAAATTAAACTGAAGTGCCCAATCATTTTTAAATCGCATAAGTAGTAAGTTTTAGGCGGGTTGCAGTCTCTGACACAATTCTGAATATTCAGCCTTTAACTTGAATTTCAACAATTGAAGTTTCATTAGCAGCAGTAGCTTCACCCTCCCTCCAATTCTGTGCTTACAATTTTCTCATTTTATACAATTATGGCTAAGTGTGTGTTCAAAATTTAAGTAACATAAGCTACACGTGCAGGCATTAATTTTAGGAAAACAAAGGCAGTGTTACTACTAGTTATTGGCATTTTAGTGGCTCAAAACAGAGGAATTTGAGTTCAAGATTCCAGAACACTGGCCACTGTATATACAGTTAATAAAAGCATTCACCATCCCAAAGAGTTTCCAGCCTACATACCTGACAAACCAGATATTTAAAATCCATACTTTCATGGTCTTAGTTATTTTGGTCCTTCTATGCATAGAAGCATTTCTTTTAAAACATTTCAAAAAAACAAGTGCACAGTGCATATCAATGTTATAAGCAACCTAATCTGATCTTCCTGGGACCCGTCTCAAAATTACATATAGCCATGGCTAGTTTTTTGGGTTTTTTTAAAGTAAAAAAATAAATCCCAGTGTGTTACTCCATATTGCTCAGGTGTGCCAAGCGCTATACAAAAAGAAAATATTAAAATGGTCCCATTGTTAACCATAAACAATTAAAATTTAAATAAATGTCTCTGAGCTCAGTTACATGATTGTAAATTCAGAACAACTCTGGGAGATTCAGGAAAATAAGCGCATACTAGGAAACCTGAAATTGGAATCAAGAACAAATGTTTAAACCTACTTTGAAAGAGGACTAAGTTAAATTCATGCTACTCTAGTTACATATTTAGACCATCTCAAAGGTAGCTGCAAACTAGGGGGGCTACCTTTCAGTGGGAAGACCAAGAGAAAATATTTCAGGAGGATTTAAAAAGAACATCATTTGCCTTAGTTCATCACGTGGCTTTCTACTCCTCTCAGAACCACAGCTCCATTTTCATGATCTTCAGTATATTGCTTAAAATTATACTTATAATTCATTTTAATTCATAATTCATCTTTATTATGTTTAAATTCTGTCTATAACAGAACCACGGTAATTTAGAACCCAGCTGTGGCTGAATCCATATTTAGTTGACTACTCCCTTCTGCTCAAATCTGATGATACAAGAAGATGAGAAAAATTCTACATGATACTCAGGGAAAAAGGAATTTAAAGTAAAATATTTGATTATTTCTTTAAAGAAGGGTCCAAACAGCATGAACTCACGCTTTTCTGATTCCCAGTGCATAGTAATGCTCATGTAACAATACATGCCTGTCTTTTGTTTAGTTCTGTTTTTTTTTTTTAAAGGACAAATCAAATAAAGGTAATTAATCTGATGAAATCAAAACATTGTCATAGAATACACATTCTGAAAAGAATGCAAGTAGAATACCACCAAGGAGCCTTTCTTGACTTCATCCAATCTTTGTTTTCCCTAAATAATTAAGCCTCCTCTGAAAATTCAAACTTTCAACTACAGAGATAGCTACTTTGCGAAGCTGTATTTTAACATTTCCGTGTATGCAATGCTGGTAAGATATAGTATTTCCAGTAGGTCTGAAATTCTCCTGGCAAACAGGGAAAAGCAACTGAAAACTTTGTTACATCGCCTTCAAGATCAAATAAGGACTTCTCCACAGACCTTTCCTCCATTGACATACAATCAGAGCCATGTAATTACCTGTAAGCAAATATTCACTTCAATTTTCCGTATCTAGTAGAATATGGTCTCTCTCAAAGTTAGTGCTCAAATAATACTGTAAGTAAAATTCATTTGATTTTACTATGTATTCTCAAATAGTCCCAGGGCAGTTTAAATACAGTCTCAGAAAGACGCTAATAGAGATCGATTATCTCCCTCTCAGCTATAATAATAATAATAATGAACAAATCTTGAATACATCCTAATGTTTCCATGATTTGAAACATTGGTGGGGGCAAAGAAAAAGAAGAGCTTTTCTAGCAAACTTTAATAGCTTTCACAATTGAAAGAGAAGCTAATATGTTCTTCGCAATACAAAAAAGCATAAAGATGCATCTTCTAGTTGGAGGTGAATCTAGAAAAGAACACTAATTTTCCATTACTATCAAGTCATCTATTTAAAGGATTACAAACAGACAGTACTAGGATGTGCTTTTTTGCTTCTGGAATAGCTGCCCTGTCATTCTCACTAAGGTCACACTTTTTCTTTGAAGTTATCTTTTTTCTGTTTTTATGAGGCATTATTTACATGCTGTATCATAGTCTGGCGTAAGAAACTAGGAAACTATTTGTATACGACTACAGTAAGCCTTATGACAATTACCACCATCCTCCTCTGTGTAAAATTACTTTCCCCTCATTCTAGAAAAAGTAACAACTCTTCCGTTGGGGTAATATATCTTGAATTACTGGTGGAATATCACCATTCTCATCCCAAAGTCACTCTTCATGAGTGGCACAACAGCACATAACTAATACTTAAGACTCATCTTTAGATAAATCCATTTTCTATCTCTGCTGAACTAAGAGTCACATAATATAACGCAGCCAGCAACCAGCGTTTAACGTACAATAAATAAAGGGTGTTAAAATGTCTTTATGCACCAAAAGATCCAGTATATAACCTAATCTTAAAGTTAATTCTTGTTGGGTAGACTGGATTATTCAGTAACCGCATTTCAAACGCAAACATTGTGAGTTCTTTGGAGGATAAAATAATTTCTGAGTAAGCGTGTAAAGAAATTTATAATCCAATGCTAAAAGGTGCTGCAGAAACGTCAGCTGCTCTTATCTGAGATGAAGCAAACAGGACCAGATCTCAAAAGCAAGTCAGCTGTTTTGGAGAAACCAAACATATGTGAGTGAAGACTGCTCAGATGATGTCCCTCAGAAGTCAGAAGACACTGGTGGCAGCATGCCCTTTGCTGGCAGGAGCGTGCCCAGCTCAGCCAGGATGCCCTGGAAAGACCCAGGGATCTCCCTGAGGCGGTTCAGGAAAGGTAACTGAGGAAAAGCAACTGAGGAAAGGCAGCCAAGCAGCAAGACACTTAGATTCAGTACATACAATTCTGCAGTCCTGCTAGAAAAATTCTGACACCCCCCCAAAATAACCTGGGAAACGACCACTTTTGAAGATGCCAGGGAAGCAGTGTGCCCAGCTGGGGCAGGGAGGACCCTGCTGCAAACAGAACTTGTGAGCTTTGCTCCAGAGCTCCCAACTGCAGCCAAAGCAGCAGCACGTACGTGCAGACTAGGCCTGTTACACCGCATTTAGCAAACGCCTTTCTCTGCACCTCAGCAGGCCGCCAGGACAGCTTTCCATGCGTTTGCAAGACAACACCGTAATCCTCCTCCTCCCCTCTGGTCCCAGTGCCCCACCTGCGCCTGGTGCCTGGGACGCGAAGGAGAAAAGAGGCAGGGGCACCGCTGGCTCCCTGCGAGCAGCCAGCACGCTTCCTCCCCGAGCAGAGCACCAGGGCAGCGGGAGTTTGAAGCCTGGGCCTCAGAGGCCGGCCCTGCCCTCCAGCGCACCACAGGCCTTCTCTGGGGGGGCCCACAGCCTCCTTAGCAAGGCAGGGGCAGCACTAGGCAGGAATGCCCCTGAGGAGTTTCTCACTTACCTGAGGCCTTAATTTGGTAAGGGATAATTTGATCTTTAATGTCAGTCTTAATTACGTTAACTAAGGGGAAGGCATGCAATCGTACTGCCAGCATTTAATCCTGGGTATGACTCATCCTGATCCAATTAACTGTTTCCCAAACAGCGAGACCTTTTTAACTTCAGGACATACTAAGTCAGGAGAAAATGAGAGAGACGGAAAAGAGACCTAAACCTCTACAAGCCTTGCTCTTCCTCGGGGAGCCGCTGATCATTGCTGCCGCTGCAATCTGTACACAATTCCTGCAGCAGCAACGCTGGCAAAACTGTAAAAAGAGAGTTAGATTAATCCAGCCAGGATGTGACGAAAGCATGTAAAACCAATTTCCAAATCCATAAGACCGAAGTAGGATTTAATTTATTTAGCTTTGTATTTCTAAAATAATACCGAATGATTCTTGTTTTAACAGTGCCTGGTTAAAAAAAAAAATTAAAAAAAAAAGAAAGTTTTGCCAGTGGAGAGCTGCAAATCCCTGATAATGCCCGACCGCCTTGCAGTGCTATCAACAGCTCCGCGCGCCTTCCAGCAGCCCCGTGACTGTACCCAGCTCCGCCTCGGCTCCTGCAACCGCCAGAGCCCAAATCCTCTCTTCTGGTTCAGTTTATTAATCAAAAGAGAATATTAATATCAAACCCTCTCAGGCATCCTAGCTAAAACAGCTCAATAATAAAGGAAAAGAAGGGGTAACTCTAAAAATTTAGGAGTTTATTGCTAGCATCCTCTATCAGATGAAATTATCATTACCTTTTTTTAGCCAATTGATGAAGAATTGCGGAATCCGACCTCATCTGACCATAGGTGACAAGAGGCAGAGGCCATCAGTGCAGGCGTCAGCCTTTGAAGTTTATTTTAAGAACTGCTTTCTTCTCCGCCAGAAACCCATGTGAAGGCAGTGGGATGGTTAGCAGAATAGGGCCACGTTGCCACCAGGATGATCGACTGGAGTGCAGTCTTTTCAATCTGCCTTTAAGATTTTTGTTAGTTTACTTGACCCGTAATGTAACAAGACTGGGCATATGCTGCATTAATGCAGTCGTTTTCATTTAAAAGAGTTTTTACAAATGCTGCAGAGCACATGTAGAAACCACCTCGTGCTCCTCCAGCTGTCATCTCCTGCTCTGGGTACTCGGAGGTATGGGGACCAAAACATGCGGGCTACACGCCAACTCTCAGTTCATAGATGCCAATCGTAATTTTAAAATGTGGTCACAAATTCAATTAACTTTCTTGGGTTTGTTTTTTTTTTTAAATCCTATTTAAAAAAAAATCCCTATTCCTTTGAGGAATTCAAAAAAGGGGATCCATATTCTGGGTTTATATCTGAAAGCAGGAAAATTTTTCATATTGTCTTTGCATTATGATTAGGGAAAAGAATGAACAGCGCTACTTTCTGAGGAACTCATTCCATATCCAAAGTACTACTGCTTCTCAAACGTGCAGTCCAAGATCTTTCCTGCACATGTAACAAATTTGACTGATCTCAGTATGCTTCAATAAAATCTTTGAAAAGACTGATGAAACACAGAGATTGGAAAAAACATTAGAAAGAAACCACTAAATCATCTCACCTCGCCTTTTCTATGCCACAGATATATATTTTGCCTCGTGTTGAACACTATAATGACAGTTTGGGTAAAGAACATTAAACAACATAACAAAGTCATAATGAAATTTGTTCCATTCATCACCTTATCTGTGCTGTATACTACTATTTTTAATTTAATGCCTGATGTTTCAGCCATTGGTTCCCATTATATTTTTTTCCCACACCAGACTAAGAAGCCCAAGTATCTATTTTCATGTGGAAATATTTCTACACTTTGATCAACTAACTTAATCTTTTATTTTATATAATACTTATTTCAGTATGAATGAGATAAGCCCCCCAACCTATATTTATTTCTCATCAATGCTAAACAAGTAACTTTATTAGGAGTTGAGGCCCATCCTGCTGTGCAGAACTATGCCCTTAATAACTCTCTGGGCATTTCTAATCACAGTCATCATAAGATTTTGAGTTCTTACAGTTTCAAAGGAACTATGAATACAAGAAGTACTTCTGGCCCTGGGATAAGTACAGCAATCAGGTTTCAGCCACGACCACAGGGAGAAGTGGTACTGAGCACTAGAATATATGACAGTTTTGAGAACTGTAGTGTAAATGACAGAACCTTAGCTACTATGCAAAATTAGATCTATGTATTCACATATGCACAAAACCCCATATATAAATGGACGGCTATATAAATATATCTATTTCTGCCTATAGGAAACGTATTTCCCATAAACAAAACTTACTTCAATTAAAAAAAGTTTTCCATGAGAACAAAGGAATACCTGTATTAACTTCCACAACACAATGTCTTGTCTATCTTTTTAGCACATAGGCTGAATAATTTAGAAACAAAATCCCCCACAGGGTCTGTGCTAGGATTCTGAGGAACTATAAAGACTTAACTCTTTTTTTTGTCACTGGGTTTTAATTTTCTTAAATAGTTTCTGGAAATACTAGCAAAGAAAAACAAGCATGATAATACAGAAGGAAACCATTTGTATTTTTTAAGTCACTATTTGCACTGCTAGCAACACAGCGGCAGGTTCCATTTGCCTTGCACTAAGCATATCATGAATAATTCAGTTTCTTCCTTTGTTCCCTAAATAGTTGGCAGGGAGGGGAAACTTTATTCATGACCGTATGGCCTTTCTCTAAGCTCGTCTATTTATTTAATAACGCACATGACAGGGCCCATCACCTAGGTTGGCATTTATTAAAAATAAAAGCATTCAATAACTATTACCAACAAATGGCCATAAAACAAGCTACTTCTCGGAGCTACCACCTTTTGCTCACAAATAGCACTCAGCCAGCTATTTAAATAATTAAATGGTCTCAATCTGCACCGCATCTGTGTTGGCTCACGTAGCCTTCGACAGGAAACAGATTCCAGAACCGCTGGGAACATGTTCCTGCCTCGGCTACAATCATAACTGTAAGTATGTGAGCTCTCTGCTAAATCACAGCTGCCCTGTTGGAACAAAGAAAACCATTTCCATCAAGGGCGTACTGACATTTTCATGGACTCCTTATCCATTTTTAACTATCAATCCTTCTTCCCACTGTCTCCCCTCTTCACATTTTGGAGAACTCCTGGGCTTCTCCACTCTATAGGCTCCAGTTCGTCACTTGAACAGAACCAAAATGTGTTATCGCGTAGAGCAAAACACAAGTATTGGATCGCTGAGTCAAGGTAGCATACTTCAAAACTTTGGTCATTTGGTCAATTCTGTATTACATAGGAGGATTACTGCATCAGTCCTTCCGCTATACCCTAACTTCCAAAGGAAAGACATCCCAAATTATGTCCTTTCTCTAGACATAGATCTCAGCAAAAATACTACAATCCATACAAACTCCTCTCCGAAGAGCTTCCTGAAATTTGCTGGAGAGAAGTCAATCTTTGATGGGGTCCTAACCCCCACAGCAATCTTTTCCCTTAAGCCTCGCACAACCCGCTTAATTAGCCTGCTGGGTAATGAAGTTTGAGCACCCATTAAAAAAGGTAAAATGAACAAAACCCTCAAATGTCATCTGCTCACTAAAAGTGAGAGATCTGAGCACTACTACATATATTGAGCTTTTATGATTTTGATAGCACTGGTGCAAGGAAGTCTCTGTGAAACTACAGAAAAGAAAGAAAAATGTCACAACAGATGAAAAGATGAAAGTTGTTAAATTTTCTCTGTTCTGGTAAGTAACCAATTTTCACAAAAGCTAAACAAAGACATTAAGTTGCTTGAGGACCAGAGATTGCTTTGGCAGGAAATGTCAACACACACAAAATTCCCCAACTAGGAATAAAAATCCTGAAGTTTCCAAGAAACAAGATTTCCAAACAGTTTTACTTCTGAGCCATTTGAACACTTTGTCTTGATAGTGACATTTCAATTTACTTTTCAATTTTAGTATTTTACTAAAAGAAAAAAAATGGATAGAGAAAATTTCATCTAACTGGAATACTTCAACCTTTTCACCCTTGAAAAATACTCATAAAATTAGTGCAGTATGAAGCAGTATTTTAACTTGGACAGGAACTAGTTCATCAGGAAATCATATGTATGTAAATTTGTGTCAATTACACGTGTCCAAGGGAAACATCAGCTTATATGAAGGATGAGACTTCTCGCATGTTTAAAGATTAGCCGTTACTGAGACCGAGAAAAATCAGACATACTCACAGACTTCCTGCATTATTTAACTTCTTGTCCATAAGGAGTACTCTAGAAATTTAAAAAAGCCAACCAACTTGTTTAATTTTGAAGTCTGTACACTGTACAAGTTTCAGTATTACTGGGAAAAGCCCCAACTTTCCAATGCATTTCATATTTGTTTCAGTTATTTGTTCAGCGTCACAGCTACCACACTTCAGAAACTCATCAGCTTTCAAAGAGAATTGAACTGAGAATACAAGCCCCTTAATTCAAGACTACTGTAAAAGACTATTATTAAAATTGATTATTATTCAGACAATATTAATTTCATTATCCCCGATCAATTCCTAGCAATGCTCCTTAGTAGCCTTCACTCACGAATGCTGCATGAGCAGTAACTTAATACTGCACAACAAATTGCAGTCCTGCTGCTCTCAGTAAATTCGGTAACAGTCTGACTTATTAGCAGGCTTCTAGTAAATAGCTGTCATAGGTGCTGACTGTAGGGAACTGGATGTCAAAGCACCACCAAAGAGGGCTGAGAAAACTCTTTCCCCTCGAGGCTTTGTTAATTTGATTTATGTGTACAGGCAGGAAACTAATTGCTAATTGTTGCAGTGCATACCATGGAATTGCAGCACTCCACTCAAACACCGTATCTCAAGAGTACCAACAGACTTCAGCTTTACATTCTGCTGATGAGAGATGCATCCTAAACAGGAATTTGCGAGTGTTTGGTGCTTAAGAAATTTTACAAGAGAACTCTTTGCAATGCCCTGTGCCACCATCTCCTCGGAGAAAACAGCCACCCTCAAAGCACACTGTATCACGGAGAAGTTGAGAGCCAATACGGTTAACTCAGCAGGAGCGAACTCTTACAGTTGTTCAGGCAATTAGTAGATAGTCGGCATATCTAGTGCCACTAATTAAATTGTTAAGGGGTTTTGTTCTGGAAGGTTTGTTTCTCAGTATCTTTATAAGTACGTCCCTGGGAGCACTAGCCAAAATTGCTGATTCTCCTTGTATTGAGTTGCAAGGACTGGACAGTGAAGGGCAACTTTGTCCAATTTCTGTATCCTCTGGTATTTCCCCATTGGATGCAATTGGCCTAAAATGAAAACTGGCTTTCATCTCAACAGGCCGTGTGCTTTTTTCCTTCAGATTCTTTCTGTTAGAAGAAATATGGTTTGGTTACATCTATAAAACTGATGGATGGCAACGTAAATAAGTCTTTTGCTGCTAAATACTGCCTTTTAGCCAGCATTAGTGTCAGAATCACTCACAAATGTCTAGTCAAGTATTTCTCTTTCTCAGGTAAACTCAAGTACAGAGCCTACCACTCACCAAAAGTTTTTTAAAAGGTATGGCTTTTTAAAATCCATAGATGTTTTACCATCTGTTCCAGTTTGTTATACTGAAACAGAAACAATCCCCTGAAAACTTGAGCTTTCCAAACAGCTCCAAACAGCTACAGGCAAAGGGGGGAGCGAGACGTCCCGGGGGCAGCCCAGCAAACGGGAAGATTCAAGGTATCATCAGACCCTCCGTGATCCCTCTGTTAGCCCAAGCAGGCAAGAACAAGGTATGCTAGACCTTTAAAAAGCAAATTACTCCCTCACCCATGCTGGCACAGCTCATTTCATCATCTATTAGAAAAAGCAGTACTTGTCACCATTCCGAATTGCTGTTCTAATTGGGACTAAATTGCCCCACGCTTTTCAGCAGTCATGGTAAAGAGGTAGATAGCTAATGGCCATGGAAATTGGTTCTCTCTCTAAGCCCTAACCACACTTCTGCTGTGATGAGTTTGAGGTAATTTTGGCAAGGTAATCTCTAATTTTAAAATAAGTAAGTTTATACAATCCAAAAATAAGTAATCAGAGCAAAATTCATTTACATTCTATAGCCTATGAAAAGCTAGCGTTCCTTTTTCTTAGAAAATGTGAGGCGCTGTACCAACACGCAGACGTTGTGTAGGAAAGCACTCCAATGGGAGAATTTTGGGTGTCAGGTTCCGCTCCACCTAACGCAGAACAGGACTGTGACCCTCAGTCCCCTGCGTCCCACGTAACCTCTCAGCAGTACTGAGCTGTCCCCATTTTCCCCTCTCAAGTTTCCACCCTGAGCCTATGAATATTGCACTGAAACAGACACTGTACCACAAAAAAAGGCAGATTTATAGAAAAAAACAAACAGTAATTAAAAAAAAAGTCTTCAAAAATTCCTAATTAGCTCACCTATCCATTTTGTTATTCCACAAAATACACATCCTGGAATGATACGCCTGTAATAAAATACTCAAAAGCATCATTCTCAGTTTTCATTTTGATGACATATGATGTCCACCCCAGGACATCACATACAACACACAAATCCTCCCGCTTCTCCTCTTTTGAGAAAAGGTCTCAGAGGTTTGGCAAGCTCTCTTTTATTTTCTTACATCTCAAAAGCAAAATAAAATACTTTTTGGTCTTTTAAAGAGTTTCTGAACTGGTGAGTTGGCCCAATTGCAGAATCACAGAATCGTATAGGTTGGTAAAGACCTTTAAGATCATCGAGTCCAACCATAAATTGTGATCTTCTTTCTATTTTCCCTAGCAAAAAACTGTATGTTGTTTTTGAGAAAGGAGCAGGAAGACAGAAGCCATTCATATGGGCTGTGACAGATAAGGAAATTTATCAAGGGACTCATCATTTATTATGCCAATGTGAATATACAGCTTATTGGATCTAATTCATTACTATATCACTGGTGTATTGCTTGGAAAAAATATTTTAAGGCAACACTGTGTACTTCATTTACAAAGGACATAGTTATAATACAAAAAATCAGACTTTATTGTAAATGATTTCCCAAATCAAACACCTAAAAATCAATATATTTTTATGGGTACCATTAAAAAAAATAATTAACCAAGAAGAAAAATTGTTCTCAGTGAACCACATGGTGGACTTGAAACATGTCCTTATAATGTTAAGTAAACCATAAGCTAAGACATTTCTTCAAAAAGGAAGAGGAATTTTATAAGCATATGCTGTAACTGACTCTAACAGGAATAAACTTACACCTCCTTGTCAAGCATTATATCAATATAATGCTTCCTTCTTTCATCTACAGAAAAACAAATGAAAGAGCTATGTTTGGCAAATCAAAAAAAAAAAGGGAAAAAAAAGAATAAAAAGAGGCAAATTGAATGAAACCAAAGAAAACTATAAATCAGACAAGCCTTTCTATTAACACCTCTGAAGTACAGATATAACCTATTTTTTGGTTTAAAAAAAAAAAATATATATATATTTGACATAAGTGGGTATCTGGAGCCTAAATTTACCAAGTCACTGTTCCACAGATACCACTCGGGTCATGCAGGGCATCCTTCTTCCACAAAAGACACCTCCCCATGTTCTCAGAGCCATTCTTCTCTGGGGAGGTAGCAGGAGGATAAGTGGAAACTTTCACTTGTTTGACATGACTCTTATCTCCTTTCAAAAGGGGCTTTGTACTTATAAATACGCATTCAAAATTATCATGTGAATAAAGAGAATCCCAAGTGATTACACAGACTATGGGAATGAAATAAATCTAGAGAACTCGCTCCCGGTTACCCAGGAACACGCCAACATCCATTTCTAAAGATGTAGTAGGCAGGACTTCAGACTCAGTTTAACTAGGTTTAATACTTGCATTTTTTTATGGCAATACAATAAATATCTGAGACTGATATACAGGAGGGAATAGGATGAGTTGCCACTGATATTTGCTTTTTACAATGCATTTTTCAACAGTTGGCATGACAAAAAACAGAATATGCCTGCGTACAGGGGACACAAAGACAACTGCTCAGATCACAAGTAAAGTGAGCAGTGGTCTAGGCCAGCAGATGGCTACTGTCACCCATGTAGATGTTAGCATGCAGCTATTAACAGTAGCTGTTAACAGGAGTAGGAACAAAATGGGTCTTTCCTAAGGGAAGCAGTCACCAGAACCCTCCTTTCTCTCCTCATACCCTTCCTGTAGAATGAGAGGCTCTGCTCCTGCCATGATTTCTCATTCCCGGGACAGCAAAGTCAATTTTGCCAAGCAGCAGCCTGTGAACTTAATTCAGTCCAAATCTCCAGAACTGAAATCTTTCGAGAAGTTCTGGGCTCTCTTTGCTTGCTAGGTCTGTGTTTCACAGGCTTTACCCAATAAAAAGGTGTGAAGCTCCAGGGTTTTAACAGTGCCAATTATAACTGACCAGGGACAAGAAACACTTGCGTATGGAAGTTTCTCACTTCACTTTCAGAAAAGACAAGTAAACTGCTTTTCTCACTGCATAGGCACTTTTGTTTCTTTGGCCATGACCGCATAGGAGAGCGGTTGCTGTCTGCTCTCCCAAAGCCCTTTGAAGAATTAAGCTGAAGTTATGGATGGCACCAGGCACCAGTGACAAATCAATTCTTGCAGAGATGGATTTGTGAGATTCTGCAGGTGATATTACCAGATGGAAGAAGGAACAGATATGCCTCCAAAGGACAGTTAGTTACAACTAGATGTATTACGAAGGGATTTAAACCTCCCTATTGCTCGAGGGGCAAAAAAAATTATACTGAAGAAAGCATTTGAGTGAGAAGATACAGCATGAAAAGCAGAGCCGAAATGTAGGAGCTGCCCTATAGACTGGATGAAGAGCAAAGCAAAGACTCTTCCATCTGTGGCTCCCCAGTCTTAATCATGGGAAAATGTATCCAAGAGGACTGTGAATCTGATAGTAACCGAGATGCACGGCTGTTGAAAGGAATTACACAGTATAAGGCTATTACAATTTTCTCTCAAAAAACAGTGTTTGAGAGAATTAACTATTCTGATAAATAAGGTATAGCTAGAAATATCAATATCAACACAACTGTCCATTTTTCTTTACACTTACTATTCAACATAAATCTTTGTTTATCAGTTTAATTTACAGAAGTCGACCCCAAAATTATAACTCCCTATAAAATGAATATGATAGCCCCACAATTTCCAAACAAATTATGATTGTTTCATTTTTATGTGGCTTTGGAAAAAGAAAATGGAAATAATTTCATATAAAAATACCACCTTTCGTATTTCCCCTATTGAAATGCTCTGCACTGTTGAACATGCAATACAACATATTTTCTTTAAGAAAAAGATGCCAAATTGGATAGCAGTAGTTATTACAATTTTAGAGGTCTTTGAAGAGACTGTATTTCTGCTACTTTTTGTGCTTTCATTACCTTGTCCCTTTATATTTTGTTAGTATTATTCAACTCAAACCTTAACTGAAAACACTCACCAAAGGTCAGTTTGCATAAAACTCAAATGTTTACCTTTCTAAAATATAAAATCTTAGTAACATATATAATGATCAAAATGTTGGCAGTTAGTGACAGTAACCTTGAAGTCAGCGATAATGCTCCCTCTAACTCCAGACCAGGGTGTCTCAGATTTTTTTCCTCTTGTCTTTTACTGAAGGTAGGGCAAGGAAAAAAAACCACCCAGGAGGCAGAGGGGACACTACACAGCACAAATGGCAGGCTCATCTTTGATTTGGGGAAGGAAAAATGTAATATTAAAAAAAATAAACAAAATAAAAATCAATCTACTCATTGTTAACACAAATCTGCTGAATAATTCGATTATGTGGTAATGACCACTGGGTAGCTAACCTGCATCCGGCAGATGCACAGCAACAGGATAAAGATATATTTCTTTAGCATCCTTCTTTTTATACACAGCAAGAAGGAAAAGCCAGCTGAATTTTCAAAAGCATTTAAGTGATACTAGAAATCTGAATCCCATTTTAAGAAGTAGCTTAAAATGTCAGTTTTCACTGAAAATTGGGCTCATTTACTTTTGAGAATTCAACAGTGTGCTTAGCAAAATTGTTGGGTGTTTCTGTATTTTTGAAAGCCTGCCTCTTACGACCTTAAGCATTTATTATAAACTTTAGAGACTTCCACATTTAAACACATTCATCACTTTTGAAAACAGGACTTTTCCTGTTCTAACGATTATATTTCAGAGCCGCAGACAGATTCCACAGGGAGCAAGACCGTGGACTCAAAGCACAGATGACTACTCTCCAGCTATGCCCTCTTGACACACTCTCTCTAAAAGGGCTCTGAGAACTCAATCTTGCCATGGAGTCTCAACCTAGCTGTCCCAGGAGATAGCCTACTTCCAGCCTATAAATTTTACCAAGCTTTGTCCATCTGTGTTACCCTACTAAATTCTGCTGATAACGGATATAATTCTAAACAGCGCCTGAGGTATTCTGTATTTCGACTTCTACCTGGTCTCTTTTGGATGTGGGATTTATGCCCTTTTCTTATTCACCCTGAAGGCTTGTGGGAGCCAAGTTACACCAGACTTGAACTAAAACCTTGTCATATATCTTTCCAAAAGAAAACTGAAGAGAAATCATATTCGTGCCACAAACAGATATAATACTACTAGATTGCTATCAGCTCAGTGATGTTTGCAGAATTATGCCCGTTTTTACCGGTGCTGACTCTGCCCATACTATGAAGCAGGATGTTTCTCTTATAAGTATTTCTCTGAGGAAATTTAGTATTCAGACTCCTAAAATGTTAGATTTACTGATTCAATACTATTAACAATATTTGTCCCAATTTTTGTCAGCATGTAAAATGCAATGAACAGAGTAAGAAAAACTCTTCACTTTTTTGTGGTGACTCCTTTCCCCCTTTCAGGCACCTCTGACAACTTTAGTCCTCTTGAAACCTCTAAAACATCAGGAGTAAACTGATTTCTGCTTTTTATCACCAACATTGTAAGCACTTCCCTACGGGAAGGGGTGTTCAAAAAGGCTTACAGACATAATCTTTACTTAGGCTGTATCATTAATTAGGCAACTTGGCCAAGGCCAGCAATTACACTGTGCTAAATTGCACTGAATTTCTGTAGCATTGATGTTTCATGGGAAGCAAGGTGCAAAGTTGAAGGAATAAAAGCCAACACAGTGACTTTTCTTACCTAATGATTTCTAGTATGTCTGCTGGGAAAAATGCTTAACAGGGACCTGGCTGATGTAGATGGCCAGTACAGAACTGACAGGAGAGCAGCACACGAGCTCTCACCAACAGCCTCCAACGGAGAAGCTGGACAGGAACACCTGCATCTCCCATTTCAGCAAACTATGCAGATAAACTGCTGTTATCCTACATGATCCTCCAATTCCTAACACAGTGTCCAGGTTTTGGATGGGGTAGAGTTAATTTTTTCCATAGTAGCTAGCACAGGGGTTGTGTGTTGTATTTGTGCTGAGAACAGTGTCAGTAACTCAGGGGTGTTTTCCGTTCCTGCTGAGCAGTGCTTACACAGGGTCAAGGCCTTTTCTGCTCCTCGCCCCACCCCACCAGCGAGGAGGCTGGGGGTGCACAAGAAGCTGGGAGGGGACACGGCTGGGACAGCTGACCCCAACTGACCAAAGGGACATTCCACACCATATGGCGTCATGCTCAGCATGTAACGCTGGGGGAAGAAGGAAGAGGGGGACGGCGTTTGTGTGGGGGACACCATCGGAGTGATGGCATTTGTCTTCCCAAGTAGCCATTACGCGTGATGGAGCCCTGCTTTCCTGGAGATGGCTGAACACCTGCCTGCCCATGGGAAGGAGTGAATGAATTCCTTGGTTTGCTTTGCTTGCATGCACGGCTTTTGCTTTAGCTATTAAGCTGTCTTTATCTCAACCCATGAGTTTTCTCACTTTCACCATTCCAATCCTCTCCCCCATCCCACTGGGGGGGAGTGAGCGAGCAGCTGGGTGGTGCTCAGTTGCCGACTGGGGTTAAACCATGACACACAGATTGGCAGAGAGGCTTCATTCAACTCACACAGAATCCAGTCCAAATCCCAGCCAAATCAACACAAGTCCCCTGGTGCACTTCCAGAACGTCTTTAGAAGCCCAGAGGGTCCCAATCCTCAAAGCTTCCTCTGACTGCAGCAGATTTCATCCCAACAGGAAGTTCCCACTCCAGACCTCCAAGCACATTAAGGTGATGTCTGCTTGGGTGATAGGATTGGCACTGCTGTGTCTTTTATACATTTTTCTCCTAAGTCCTTTATCAGGACTGTTAGCAAAATCCTTTACCATTATTGGGTCTGATCTAAGTAGTAAGCTAAGAAAATTAAATTAACGTCATTCTCAGTAACATTTAGAAATTGCAAGCTAAGCAGCTGCCACTTATTCCTAGTAACTCAAAGTATATTATATTGAAAGAAGTCTTACAATAACATATATTGATTTTGTCAGGTTTGGCCTTTTTTTTTTCCCAAGCTACATATGTTGCGTGTTCTATACTTGTAGGGCCACATAGACACAGGTTTCATTGCAGTAGCTCTGATTCTTGCCAAACAGATGTTGACGGAAAGCAACTTAACACAACATGGGATAAAAGCTGTCTCAGATCAAAATGCTGGCTTAAGAACAATCTTGTGGGTAATGCAGTATACTAAAAGCATTGATTATATATCTATATACAGAATCAATAGGTAGCTGAATTAATGCTTGACTGCATTTGTTGAAACCATGCTATTACATAGAAAAAAATTACCAAATGCTAAGAATTATGTTAATTAAAGGACAGCAACTACGTACGTTTTTGAAATTCCAAAGCATTCATATAAATTCCTTTTACTTAAAGTCCAGATTCTCACTAATATCCTAAGAGCTAGCTAAAATAGTTTGAAAAGCGATGCAGAGTTTGAAAAGGGATGTTTTAAAACCACCCTTTGAAATAATAAAATGGCAAGCGATTCCCAGTCCCCAAACACAAAGAACTGGAGTATTATCCTGAGACTGACAGAGTTCTCTGCAATTTGCTGTAATTTTTGTAATACCCAATCAGTAGGGCTTAGCTTATTTCAATACTCTGTTCATGACTAAGCCTAATGACAGAATTCAGTTCAATTTACTCTCTGAAAAGACAAAGAGGTTAATTTTTTACTATTCAGAATCAACAATTTTCATCACCTATACCCTTTCCCATTATAAAAATAATTAGATTTGTATAAAGTAGAGTCAGTTCAGCACATGAAAACTGACACGAAATCCTTCATACCTATTTTTTCCCTTGAATTTAGTAACAGTGTTGGCTCAAAACATGGTACTAACTGCTCCAGGATTTTAGGCTTGGTTTAGCAAATATAATAAAAGACAAATTATGTTAGAAGACTTCTGTGGTTATTTTCAATGTATTTCTGATTTACTCAAGAACAACTCTTTGGATGTCTGTGACAACAATCCTTTCTAACCTCAGGTATGTAAGTTCTGCTGCTTCTGAACTGGTACTGATGAAAAAATCTGCAATGTGTTTCCTTTATCATGAAAAAGGAACTTGCAGTTCCAGAAGCCAGAAATAAGCTCATCTCCCTCCTCACATAGAAATAACTTTCAAAAGTTGGCAGGAAAACCTAGTTTCTTCCACATTTGCTGCTACAGAAGAGTGATTACATGCCGATACGAACGTGTTATATAAACTTTCGAAGCAGTGAAAAGATTCCACATGGAAAAAAAAAAAAGTTAAAATCAAACCCAGTCAGTAGATATTTTACAACATTTTATATCCATAAAACAGATACTAAAGAAAAAAAAAAGTCACAGTCTTTCAGAGTTCAATTTTTCTCTCCTAAACCCATGCAGACTGAAGGTTTACTTTCACCGTATAGATTGAAAAACAAAAGCCAGAATACACTTATTTGCCAGAAATTAGATCGGGATTTCTTAAAGCACCAAACATTACAAAACATTACAAAACACCATCTAAAATCTTGCTTTTCAATAATGTTATTTGACAATTGACTGGATCTAGGACAGCTGGTCTGTCGTGTATATTTCTATTCACTTTGAATTATCTATGTTTTTCAATTCATGTACATTAAAGCTAATATTAATATATTTAGCAATAGAATGTTATTAAAGCAAAAACTATAATGACTAACACAAATCCACATTGTTAAAAATTACTCTAGTTTCATATATGTTTATGAAAGCTTCCCAAGCATCATGAGAAAACTGAACACGAAGAAAAAGTCAAGGTTTGTAAATAAGATTCCACATAAAACAAATTACAAGAAGTCTTAACATTGGCACCTGATTGCATTTAGACAAAAACAAATCAAGGTACATACCTGTAAATCTGTTGAATATTTTCAGCTTTGATTTCCTTGAGGATTTCATGGTAGATATGAAGGTTATTTGGTTCTTGAGACGTTGGGGGAGAAGGGCATTTCTTGCGTGCATAATATCCTATCACAATTCCAAAAATAAATAAAATCAAGGCAGTGCAAAATACCTTCAGTATCTGAAAAAAATTGCAGCGATTGCTCTTTGGTGCCTGTCTCGTATAGTGAGAGATGTAGTCGGGGTCTTCCTGAAGCCGCTGGAACCTTCCCTTTGGAGATGATGATGGCTGGATGGGCTCGAGATCAAGGTCAGGGCTCTGTGAGTTTCCCAGGTGATGCTGGACCGCTCCATCCAGTCGGAAATGGTCAAAGCCAGGCTCCTCCAGCTCTTTTTCCATGTCCCATTCCAGTTCCAGCGCTGTGGCTTGGAGCTCATCATTGTCAAGGTACGGAGAGTGCCCCTGTGCTCTCTGGTCTGCATTCACTTTGTGATAGGCCATCTTTTTATCTATTAAAACAAAAATTAAAAAAAAAACCTAAATGTTTGTTTCCTGATGTATACATAAACAATGTATTTATTCTTTGTAAACCTGGGAGAACTAAACATATATAAGAAAAGGAAAAACTAGGTTCTCAGTATTCCACTCTGTTTCCATCATCCTGTCTTCTTTTGCAGGATCAGCAGTCCCATGAACATCGTCAGAAGGGAAAGAAGATATTTAAAGGAATATAATATATTGTCAGAATATGAATAAAGGGGATTTACAAGTGCCAATGGCAAAACACAAAAGTTATCCTATTATTTTGCCAGTCCCCAAGATAATATTAAAAAAATCGAGTGAAGGCACAGAGTTTCCAAAACAATTATTTATTACCTGAAAGTAATTTTAAAGGTTAACAACTGGGTGTATCAATTTCATTTCACACACCATACAAAATAAAGCTGTTAAAATAAAGTTGAAAAAGTAGAAATAGTAAAACTTGCCTGATCTGATACTAAACACAAGGAAATGATAAGTTAAAAAAGAAATTTCAGGGTGACACTATACTTACACACCAATAAAAGGCTTCCATTTAGATGGAGCATTCTATTATTTATAGGTATTTTAAATGCATAGTTCCTGAATGACTGATGAATTTACTTAGAAATTGTCCCAGCTGTTTTGCTCCACTTATTTTTCCCATTTTAATGAATCAAAAGCACTGCCTGGTAAGTATTTATATCAAAATCATTCCTTTAATAGCAAGGCATATCTGTGGCAACGCTAGATATTTCTATGGAAGTATAAGCCCTCTAAAGGGAACTCTGACCTCCAGTACAAACATTCAAAGTCAATTTTCAACAAATCATTTTTAACAGTCTGCAACAATAGGGTGCCGTTTTCCGCCATACTTTGACAATAGCTATTCCACCACATAAGCATCTGTAATTTAGGGCTTTTCAAACAGACTCACTCATCAATTAGAATAAAATGAAGATAGAGATATTAAACCTCTGACAGTGATGGATATTGGACTGACACTTACAACACTACATTATCCCTCCATTTTTACATTTTAAGGCATTTTCTTTCTCTAAGACTTACCTCCAGATAACATTATTGAGGCCACATAATAGATGAACCTACTCTAATGGCAAAGTAGAATTTAGCTTTTTGAAGCTCTCTGAAGAGAGCAAACCGTTAGAAAGCATTGATATAATGAAACAGCCTATTGTGCACTGACAGACTATCTGGCTCCATACAATACCAATTTACAGATCCTATTTCCTTGTACAGCCATATAAATATCCCTTGCCTATAACTGGCAGGCAGTCTAGGAACAGTCAAGAGAGCCCATACTTGAGGCATGCGTTTCAACCATAGCTATTGTATACACTTTGCAAATCAACGCTCCACCTGCAGTCCAAATTTTTCTATATGCAGTGGAAGCAACACAGTTTAGAGTGAGCTGACCTAAAGCATCTTAAATAAGTATGAAAAGTTGCATTATTTATTTAAGTAACGATAACAAATCTCTCAAAATTCCAGTTGAGTCAACAAATGGCTTACACCTGCAAAGCCATTCTGGCTGAACTTTATGGACTTTCTGTTAGCCCAGCCCTCAGGTTTGTGAGGGTCCCTCTGAACTGTAGCTCTACAATCCAGCAGGTCAACCTCTTCCCCCCACAGCTGTGCATCACCTCGAGATTTCTCAAGCAAGCACGCTGTCTCCTCATCCAGGTTGTTAAGGAAGATATTTAATAATATCATCCACAGAATTGATCCCTGGTGCACTAAGCTTCTTACCAAGCACCAATTCTTTGGAAAATTGAGCTAACTATTTTTCAAATTATTTACCTGCCCTTTCACTCTGTCTCCTCCTGTTTTGTTGGTGGAGGGATTAATTTGCAAACCATCAATGACGGAGGTCACTACTAGATAATAACAACTGCCCAACAACCTCCTCTTTCCAACTCCAATTCATACTGCTTTTTATTAGAGATTAATTTAAAGACAAGTGTTTCGTCCTTTCAAAGCAAAACAAATCATTACTGTATTCCATAAATACATAATTTTGGCTCTAGAATTACTACAGTCATTTAACAAACTGCTTTAGCCAAATAAATAAACCCTTAATAGATTACTACAATATTACCCATAGAATAGGAATTAAGGCAGTTTTTCAGATGCAGTTGCACGACAAATATTAATCTTGCTGCGCTTATAAATGGTGACCATTGCATATCCGTGGTAGTTAAGTTTTCTCTGCATTTATGACAATTTAAAAATGTATGTTATTGTTCAATGGAGTGTATTAATAAAGGTTATTTAAATCTACACATAAGTGCATAATAAAAATTCCTTTGAAATTTCTTGACATGGTTGTTAATGCAGATGAGTAGTAACCACATTCCACAGCTTAGTATCTCAGCAATTCAATTTTCATACACGGCACCAAAACCAGGTACCTCACTCCAGAAAAAAAAAACAAACACAACTAAATGAACTAAAATAAATATCAGTATTTAATTCAGTTTTATATTTGAGACCAGTCTTTGGTGTATGGGATCGTCTTAGCAACGCATGTGCTTTAGTTAAAGAATGCAAAGAATGCAAGATTAGCCCCAGTTAGCATCTTCACTTTTTCTACCAATGTTGCTAAGTTCATTATTTGAGTGTAAGGACACAGCACAACTTACCACGAAGTATCTGAGATTAGGGCCCGCAGTGTATTTAACTCTGCCAACAGTGATTTTGGAAAGGGGTTCTCCTGATTCTCAAGGCACAAGTCATTTGTGCCACGTAATCTATATTACCAGTTCTATTTAGTATTTGGCTGGTTAAGGAAGTAGGACTTAAAGATTATGTATTAAATGTAATTTTAGGTAGGAATTAGAAGGATAAAGAAAACACTACATAGAGAATAACAAAACAATAGAAATATGGATAAACTATGAAGTCAAGAAACAACACTATGATACTCTAGTTCAGTCTTCTCTATAACACAGACCATAAAATGAACACATTTTTGAAAGACACTTTTGAAAACTTCAAGAGATAGAAAGTCCATCCCATCTGCCAGCAAGCTATTTCAACATTTAATTGTTGTTAAATACATGTTTTATTATGAAGATAAAAGCAACTGCAAAATGCCAGAAGTCTGAACGTGCACCGAGTGAGCTTTAAAGCCATTCTATAGGGACAGCAAAGGGAATCAAACTCTGGAATACTGGACAAAGCATGGCTGATGACCAATAAAGTTGATGTGCATTTCTATACTTCCACTTATTTGTGGGGAGAATGTTTATAGAGAGGTATCAAATCAATGCTAAATAACCTTTCAATTAACTGTACACCAGAAATCAGGAGAGTCAGCTTTGTAAGATCGTTATTGCCTTAACAAGCCCATTTCAAAACTATCTACCTGTTCTTTGATCTTAAAAATAACACATTTACATCCTGCCTGATAGGTGCATCTTGTTATGAAACAACCAGAACCTTTTTTTGTAATAGCTTTCCTGCTTGAATCCCTTATCAATGAAGCCTTTGAAAACTATATAACAAGGACTACATGAAAGGTTGCATCTGTATCGCTACCGCTCTCTAATACCTCCACAACAGAAAGGTCAGCTTATACGAACGTTTCAGGAAATCAACAAGGAAAGACCAGTATGAATATATTACAGTAAATTCTTTGTGACTGGTGCTGTAGTTGTTAAATCCAGTTCATAAATAGCTGAGACGATTAGCAGGCTCATTCACAGCAGGAAGAGTGGCAAGTGTTAACGTGCTGCCCACAGCGAAAGCCTTCGTGGGCCATTTAGTGTTCATTACTGAAAAGGCAAGCTTTACCCAGGAATTGTACTAAAGGCATTGCGGCTTCTTTGTATAGTCACAAAACCAGAAATCCAGGGTTGCTGGCTAATCTCATTTTAAAGGTTCTTTCACTTTGATTTTCTTCTCAGTATCCTCTATACAGAGTACTTTTGCTTTAAGTCCTTGTAATCTTTTTGCGTCTAGGCAAACCCCCAAAGCAGATATAATGTCACCTGTCTGAAGGGCAAATAGCTGTAGTTATCGTGGAAATCAACACCCACCACACATACAGGTCTTTAAAGTGTATACGACAACAATTTAGTGCTTTGTTAAATGAGATGTAGTACTTTGTTAAATGAGATGATGCCAAGTTTCAGGCCTAGACAAATTTCTTCAGAGTTATAAATCCTCGACAAAAGTTGTTTGCAGAAGAGATTATGATGCCCTTGTCAACAGCAACATTACACTACACTGTAATTCAAAAAATAATGTGATATTTCCATCATCGCTTCCTTTATTTTCTGCAGTAATGATTTCTCCCTTCTCTCACGTTTGGGATGTGGGCTTGGCAACCAGTTCAGTTACAGCAGGACAATTAAGTTCCTTGTCACTCTGCACAACCACCGTATAAAACCAAATGACAAAACTTACCGGTTGTTCGCGTTTCACTAGCTGACTCAAGATGAACACAATCTGAAAAAACATGCAGTGTTGTAGCAGAAGACACAGAGACATCGGACTTGAGAAGGTAGATGTGCAGAACACAGATAATCGTTGAGTCCAAGTTTTCTCTTCATATAACACTAAGAAGTACTTTTTGGCATACGTGAGTGATGTCGAATATTTAACTTCTTCAAAATCTCTCACCAATTTTATTATATCATGAACAGCCATGTGGACCAGGATACCGTTAACACAAAGGATGACTACATGACAAGAACAAGGTCTATAATGCACCTTGATTGACAAGACTTGCGCACGATTATGTCCAGTTGGAAGCAAGCATTAACCCGCCTGTCGAGGAGTGATCAAATGCATCAGCCACTTGAGCTATAATATCCTGGGCCGTCCAGGTGCGCATAGGTACACACGTAGGTATTTGCCTGCTGCCTTTTCAGAACCTCTGAAGTCCTGGGGCTCAAAGAAAGAATTGCTAGGAAGCTCCTTCTCACCCACCAGACAACAATCACATAAAGATGAGGCAGACTCAGCAGGTCTCTAATATGCTGGGCATGTATTACTAACATAGATCTTTTCCATCCTCAGACATGTTTAGTTTGCAAATACCTGTTTGCCTGAAAGAAAACTCAGAAATATTTATTGAACTTGCAGTAGCTAACAGCATCTGCGATATATGCATAGCCTACCTAGGAGGTTTATTAAAACCGCAGCATAATCAGATCAGTATAAATGGCTCTGTTACGGAGTCTGTGCATTTCTTGTGGTACGTGCTGTGCTGCTGCCTTCGCTTTGCTTCCATTTTCAGAACAGCTTTTCCCTCCAGCTCGGGTGGGTAACAGCTCAGTTTTCTAGCTGCTCACTCTTTACCACACTCATTTGCAAATACCAGAACAACAGTCTCAAACAAGGAGGAAGAAGCCCCTCACACACACACGCTGGTTCCTTAGTCCATGAATTAATCGCTCATCCTTCCTTTGGGCTCCACACTCAGATCCCGCTGTTCTCCTTGTGAAGGGCACTGGAAAGGACTGCAGCGTTTCTAAAAGCAAAAAAGTGGATGGAGAAACAGGACTCCCAGAGCTTGGAGGGATGTGTTGTGTATGCGCGTTTACGCGCTGTTCTTAAACAAGGAGTAAGGGGAAGAAAGGATGTCCTACATCTTCATTCATTTGCGCTAGGCCACAGCCCCACCGCCTAACCTCTCCCTGCCCCAACCACCTCCCCGCCACTTACCTTCCCACACCTCTGCCTGAGCTCCGGTCCATCCCCTGGGCCCACACTGGGCCCTGCGCCTCCAGAGCACCCCTGTCCCTGCCCACCCCCGTCCCAAAGCCCCTCGCTCCTCCCTTCCCTGCTGCTGGAGCTGCCACCCCGCCCCAGCATCTCTTCCTCCGCTTCCCCAGGGAATCACAATAGCTGGCGGGGTGGGGGAAGTCCACCTGACACCAAGGGTCCCTCAGAAAAAAATGTGCTGGAGTTCTTATCCCCATTTCCAATGTCAGGGACTTGGAGACATGACACAATTACAACAAAACGCATTCAGAAGGGATGCAGTTGCAGAAAGTGAGAATACGTTTCCTGCAAAAGACGACATTTTAGCCACGTGTTTCACCCCGTCCTTGCCACGGTTTGGTTTGAAGAGCAGCAGCGGTGGACCCTGGGTGAAGCCACCTGTTGAAGTCCTCTGCCCCCTCAGGCCCAGTGGGATTTGGCACGGTCAGCAGCAACCACCTCTTCTGCTCTTTGAACACCTTAATCTTGCCCTTTTCCCACTTCTCCTCATACCAACTGCCTGTATCCTAACCTAATATTCAGTTTGCCTACATACATATTTTTTCCAAATTCAAGGTTTCATCAATAATATATTTTGCATTACATTTCCCAAGACATTATAATTGCCTCTGGAAGAAATAAAACACAAAGCTTCACCAAGACAAAAACTATTATTGGGGCATTTGCATTTAAGCTTATAGTTGAATTTGATGTGAAATAAAATTATTGTAAATGGTGTTTAACTTGAAAATGCTGACAGCGATAGCTGCAATAACAGGCCCTAGCAGTTCTTAAGAAAGTTAATTTTATATGACTCATTTCTGCTTTGGAAATTTTTACGTTGCCAGTCTTTGGATTTGGCACATTTCACTTTGGTGGGGTTTTTTTTCCCCCCAAACTCTTTTTTCTCGTTACTTACAGTCAATCATATTTAAATTATTGTAAAAAAATGAAGTAATTTTAACTTTAAAAATTTGGAAACTGTACACTTGCAAGCTACTACACTCTAAGAAACTGTGCTAATGGGAGTCTACTATACTTCCAAAGGCGCAAACCAACATTACAAAATACTATGTGATTTCCACCCATGTCTTTTGAAACGGTAAAACAAAAAACAAACAAACAAAAAAACCCAAAAAGGTCACTTTTATGGATGAGCTGCAAACAGGAATCTGGCCTCATCGAACACAGACTCCATTCCTGGTTTTTAACAATCATTGCCAAAATCTAGCAATGACCATATTATTAACACATTCTGCTGGGGAGGGACGGACGACACACGGGGGGGACACACGACATGACACACCACCAACCTGATGACTCCGGAGCAGCTGGGATACGAGGTTATCTAGCCTTAATCTAGTCCAAAGATAAGAGATGAACATGAGTCAGCCCTGCAGTTTCAGTCTATCCCCCTGAAGGGATCTGCCCCCTGATAAAAGGACACAGTTGCGGCAGACCTGCAAGCATGAGACACGCTCAGGACCTAAGACCGAGTTTCATTAAAAATGTAGACTGCAGACAGTAAGTTGTGCTCATGTCTCCTCTAAAAGGAAACCAGCTCTTAAGCGACTTAGACACTTTAGGACGTCATCTCGAAGCAGAATGATCTCAGATATATAAATGACTATACATGGGATAAGGCAATTTAAAAGAGAGACATTATTTCAAATCTGTTTGTAAAAAGAATAAATCTACAGACAAAGACTTCCTCTATAAAACCTGCATTTGTGACTGACCTGTGCACAATTTCTGTTCCCACAGAAGAGCTATGGCTCCAGCTGGAGATGGCAAGTGCTCTCAAAACCCTGTTTCTATGGCTTCTGCTGAAGAGACCAGAATGGACAGTGGCGTGGGGGAGAGCAGAATGGACTTCATCTGCAAACTGCTTGCTACTCCCGGTGACACACAAGATCAGATGATCTAAGCTGGTTTTCAGAGCTTAGGATGAATTTCACAAACTTATCTGGTTACAGAATACAGATCTTCCTATTATTAAGATTTCACATGGAAATCAGAGATACACATGACACATGAAGCCCAAATGTCTCATCTCAAGAGTAATTTTTTGGATAAAACTAGATTTTATGTATTTAAAATATTGATAAGCACAAGTAATATGTTTCTGTTGTCACCATCCCATGGTCTTCTAACTTGCTGTAGAAAAATAGGTCAGTACTTTAAAAATTTCTGTAAAATGTACTCTGAAATAAGGATTTTTTTTTTTCTTGCTCAGTGGGGTTTTATTGAGTTTTATCAATTTCAACAATGACATAGAGTTCTTAATATATTATGGAGCTGAAGATAGCAACATTTACAATTTAGCTTTATTGGAATTTTACTATATTTTGATAGATGACAGCTTTAATGATTCTGTGCATGGTTTATAGCAGAAAACAGAGTAAGGCAGTAACATAATCCAAAGAATTCAGAAAACAAGCAAGTTTACTTCATAATCACGCCAAATTTATTTTCTGGGTGAACTCTCGAATGTTAAAGCTCAAGCACACAGAGTGATGTTGCCATGGCAACAGCTACTGCAACCCAAGATGGGAACATATTTATGAAAGCACATTTATATACCCGTACACACTTGCCGAGGCACACTGATGCTCCAGACTCTTGTTAGAAGGCAATTGAGCTATTCATGCGTTATCGGTCCCGATTCTGCTCCTGGCAAGGCAAGGGGACGTTCGCTGAAGCCATTAAGCTGCAGCAACCCCGCGTATGATATATACAATGCAAGGTTGTTTCCGCATGTTGTGGTCGTGAAGCCTTCGAGCTATTACTGCTGCTTCTAGGACCTAAATGAGGAAACCTTAATTTGCCATAAGATGTAATATTAGAAGATTTAGTGTTGCTATAGCTATAGGCGAAGAGTGGAGTGGTAATATGTTTGGTGTCCTTTGACCTTTTTTTTTCCTAAATCTCCACTGAAATAAGCTGTCAAGTTTGAGAAATGTCAGAATTTGGTCATCTGAATCTGCCCGGAGGTATAATTTTGCATGGTGTACAATTCCTGTGAATTTATCACCACATGTTATTTCACACATAGTCAACATGGTGTGACATTCAGCATCCTGAATCTGCCACTGTCTACATGCCGAAATGAGTTTATGATTTCTCCTTAAAAGAAAATCCAAGGTGCATTAGTTCAGGTCAACAGAGGAATCCTCAGTGGATTTCTGGAGATAAAAATCAAAGGAAGCATCCCTTCCTTCTGCTGCTTCATCGCATACCTATCTGTTAGGCAGTTCTACCACTCTTGACACAGCCTTTCCACATCAGCCAGCACCGAGTTCAGTGTGAAAGCATCTTAAATTAAAAAACGATTTGTTCTTTTAGTGGAGTACCACTCACTCTGCAAACACGTTTAAGATCTGTGATGAAGTAAATCTGTATGTAAAGCTCTACATATCAGTTATATATATGCTTTCAGTAGTTTTTCAGGAGAATTTTACACTTTGATGTTAGCCTTTCCAGAATTAAGTCACAAAAAGCAGCTAGATCTGATGCTGTTTTCAGCCAAGTCCTACCCAACTGTGACCACAGCCTTGGGAGAAGAGGCACAGCTGCTTAGCCTATGGTTTTATCCTCAGCCTCTCTTTGATGGACTCCCAATCATCACTCATGGAAATCTCTCAGCCTTGCTGAGATGTATGAAGATGAGGGTATTACATTAAATAAACTAGAGAAGTCCATTATCCTAAAGACTACCTCAATTCTCAGTTGTCCGTCTCAGCCTGCTATATTCACTTTTGACACCTACAAGTTGACAGTTAAACTTTTATATATGCAGAATTTATCATAGACTGCTATTAGGCTGAACTCTGAGCAGTTCTTATTAATACTGTTAGTCTGTACTAATTTCTTAAGCAATAATTTCTTAAAAAGTAAACATAATACTTCTTGACCACGAACAGAGCAGCCTTAGAGAGGAGCATGATACATACTTCACAACCTAAAATAAACAGATCAGCTGCTGTAGAGGAAAAGCTTTTAATAAACCTTCTTGTTCTTTTAGACTAGGCCAGGGCTTGTGCATAGCTATTAGAGCTTAAATTGTTTACGCTGTAGCACTTCCTGATTTAGAGACATTAGCAATGGAAGATAAGCAAAGTGTGCATTACGACAAGAACAAAGAGGAGATATTCAAGAAACATATAGCTTAGGATACTGAGTTAAAGTAGGCTATAAACTATATAACTGATGCTTAGAGGTATTTCAGCACTTCCCATCTAAAGCAGGAATTGTGCATGAACAGAAGGACTGATGGTTTGTGCTAATTCAGCTTTATACCATCAGCTAAATGTGCGTTGATGATCTTGTAAGATGCTGGATACCCATGTTCAGGTACACATTCTCGTATAAGAGAGCTAGTGATGTTTGGGAACTCTTCAAAAAAGCAATATTAACTGGAAAATGACAATCTGCTGGCACCAAAACCCTTAAATAGTGAATGCCGCAGAACAGCAGCTGTGGATGACCCGTCACTGAGCATAAGTTGCATACCGGCTAATACGTGCCATTACTTCCTCTCTCCAATTTCCTTTAAAAGCAACATAATCCAAAACCACTCCAAGCAACAGCTCTGAGAGAAGACTAAGCCCTCTCTTCCCTGCTTTCCGCTATAAAACAGAACAGTATTCCTGTCACAGTAGTATAATACATTACAGCTTCTTAAAAAGATGGGATGATACATCAGTTACACTAATTCTCTTAATTCTGGAAAGTTATACTGAAAAGTTGACAATTGACAGAACCACAGAAATGTCGGCTGGCAGGGAGGGACCTCTGGGGTCACCTGCTCCAACCTCCCACTCAAAGCAGGACTGCTGCCAAGAACAGATCGAGTCGCCTCGTCCTTAAACTGAACTCATCAAGCATTCAATCAGAGCTAAAGGGCTCAATATGAACACAAATGTATGCCATTTCTCTCCTTTTTTTTCTGCTGTGGATACATCTGTTTCTTAGTAAAAATAACACCAGTATGTAAAAATAAAAAACCTCAAACCTGTAATATAACCAGTCATTAAACTTCATACAGACATTTCTGCTTTAAAAAAAAAAAAAAAGAAAGAAAAAAACAGAAATGGAAAAAGAAACGAAAGTATTAACACACAGACATAGCAGCCATGGCATGAAAAATTCATTTCCATTAATGAGACGTGGTAGTCCCCAGGCCAGCGCCCTTTGTATGTGAACCATGTTAATCAGATTGTATGAGCATTTGCTGGAAACTCCTGGGATAGCAAGCAACTATAACTATATAGCAAGCATAGCAGATTAGCAGCTTGCTAAAAACTGCTTGACTTGTAACCCTTGAAGCACATGGATGATGCAGATTTCCCGAATCACTGATAAATGAAGCATTTCATTTATGTGGCTCATATTTTTTGCAGCCTTTGACTCAATTTGCACATCACCAAAATGTGTACAAAATATCCTTCTCCATGGCATCTTTGTGTAAGAAAGCACAGAATAAACAAACAAATAAGGGTTGTGTCAATTCTGATTTGGTCACACACACTTCTTGTACAATGCCTTGCTATTGCTAGCCTATATCTCCAAAAAACCCTTCAACAACTTCAGCTGAGTTGAAGCAAGATGAAAACACAAGTATTCCCACCAGGACTCATTGCAGAAGCAGGTTTGGATATGGAGAACATGCCGATTTATTGAAAGATCTAACAAGATAGCAGGATCTAGACTTGACCAAGCAAACTCTTCCCTTCTAAGAGGCCCTATTAAATGAACCCTTCAGCCAGGGGGAGGAAAACAATCAGGATTTAGGCTTTCCTTCAGCTGGCAGCAATACATTTAATTGCTTCCTAGCTTGGGCTTTATCTGATGTGTTTTCCCAGTGACAGAAACAGATGGAAACTCTCGCTACTCGAGACAACTTTGTTTTAAAAACACTTGGGAGTTTCAAAGAAATTTCCAAGTTGTTGGATCTGTAAAGCTTTTTATTGACTTTATCCCCAACCTAATTCTAATCTCAATCACCAGTTCTCAAATCACTGTTTGTACAGAGCTAGGAACCATTAAGAAGCCAATGTTCTCAAAAAGCAACCCACAAAATTAAGAGAATCGATAAGCTAATTTCCAAAGAACACAATTTCACAATAATCATGAAAATATTATCCATAACTGACTCTGAAAAGGACTCCAAGAAGCACGCTCTTAGTGACTGAATAATATAATAAACTATTAAACTCTGCAAATTCCTACATGAGTATTTTCAACATTGTACTAATATTTTTTGATCGGAATATGAATTATAGTCCCATTGCGTGCCTTCTTTTCTACCACAATACTCAGGTGTCTCCTTGAAGGAAGAAGAAAAGACGTCATAAAATAAACAAATGTATAACCGATCATCATTCACGTGCTGCTTCTGTCTCTCTGGAGGCCTCTGGGAAATTGTGTAGATTGCTGTAGTGACTATCAGTATGTCCATGGTCTCTCCTGCCTTTCCTTCCCTTTTGAAATATCAAATGAACAAAAAGTATAGAAATAGGGATGCAGATCCCCAACTGTATGCATGTTTCCTTCAACTTCAAAACTAGAAAACTAATTTTTCACAGTTTCCCCAGAAACTTTCCCCAGAAACATCATTCAAAACTGAACATCCCTTGCTATATTTTACATGTTAATTATTCCTCTTAGAAATAAACATTTCCTCACTAAAAATGTGCATTTTGATGAAATTTGGTTTTTTAGTGGGAATATTTCCCTCACAAAACAACTTAATCAGCTTTATTCATACATGACCTAATTTCAAGCTCAGGGGAAAAAAAAAAAAATGAAGTCAAAAGATGCCCATGAGCTTCCACAGGAAGAGGATCAGGCCAAGCAATTTGAAAAAACAGAAGTGCTTTCTTCATCTCTACTGGTTTTTACAGTGAAATGTCTTCCACGGAGCTTCACTGTGCAAAGTTTTTCATGATTTACAGCAAGGAAAGAGAGGAAAATCAGTCTCTAGTGAAAAGTCACCCAAGCTCATGAAAAATTTAGAGTGACTAAATTTATAATTAAGATGAATCAAGAAATGACATTAGAAAACAGTTTGTACATTAACAGAAATCAAAGACTGAAAATTCGAACGCTCTTTTTTTCTTTCCAACAGCGAACGCACAGAATTCCCTGTATTTTAGATACGCATGCATACCTGTAATTTCTATATGTATTAAAGGTATTTAGAAACACAGTGAACTATTTTAAGTACATCTCATAGCCTTCATAATTTATATATGAACAGGGACATTATTAAAAATAAATGATCTTCAATGGCACTTAAAAGTAATGCTGTTTTGAGACTAAATGTCAGGCAAATGGCATAAAAATGTAAAACTCAGTAAGTCATAAAACACTGCTTCATCACAGAATATTTATACTACCAAAATACAGCCTGAAACAACCAGGTTTATTATAATAACACAAACAAAATCATTACAATTGCATTACACTTCATGTGCAATCATTACATTACTTAAATACTCCATTTTTCATTCTCTTCTAAAAAGTATCAAGCTATGTATTCATACAGATACAAAGGCTTTAGCTGCACTGCTATATATTACAAAGGGTATGGTCTGAATATGTGTGATCAAAAATAATCAGTTCCATTACCCATTTTCATAACTTTGCCAAAAAAAATCCCAAATATAACCATTACAAAGTCATGCCCAAAGCCTCCCACATTGAATGTAAAGACAATAACCCCGAAGTGACCATTATGTCACATCTCTATGTAAGGAACATGTAAACTCTCCATAAATCTGTTCGGACCTGTAATCCATTTCCATTTTCCCTTTACTTTTAGATCCTGAAAATAATTAAGCCTACAGTTAAACCAATTAAATACTGCGTGCCATTACAAAACCATACTACATTTTTTTCTTCCACTGCTAAACTTAGTCCAGAATAATTGCAGCAAATACTATTATCTACCACAGTTACCATCTGGGACATGAAAGTAAACATTTTAATTATTGCCATTGTAATTTGGGACCTACAAAGACCAATATTTGGGCTACATATAGAATTTACTTTTATGGATTAATGTCAAAACAGGCGGATGCAACACTTCAAAAGACAGTTGGCTACATGTCCATAAACTTTGCTACCTAGTGCAGACTACTACAAAGAACTGGAGAAATGAATTTTTTATCCAGGCTGGTTGTTAAGCTGCTGGGTGATCTCAAAAACAAAAATCAGGATAAAAGACATTGACCTCTGTTCTAAAGCACTTTTATGTATCATTGAAGTAGTTATCATTGAAGTAAAGATAACTTTCTCATTAGAGATGTAGATTATCAAAAACTCCTAGCAATTTTACTGACTGTATTGGGAACTTTGTATGCGGGGAAAGGAGAATACTTTACTTCGGGCGCTTTTATTTGAGTAGATACCTATGATTATGCACATCTAGCATTAGGCATCAAAGTTAAAACGTATTTGGCCTGCATAGCGATCTCTCAGTAAAGAGCAAAGGAAGACTGCAATCTAATTAAATTAATGAGAGTCAGAAAAATAAATATATAGGGTATGAAATAGAGAGGACATTAACTTCGGAGTTTTTGAATATAGCACTGAGAAAAGGTACTTAAATGCCTTTGAAGATAGTCTGAATCTGTTTTACCAAGGTCAAAATGACTGCAAAATGAGTGAGAAATTGGAAAAGTTACATAACATTGGTAGTGAGCAAAAACTTCTTACGGCCCTATCGCAACTTAGACTTCACACAGCTGAAGAAATCCAGAATGAACTCTCATTTAATGAGCCCGTTAAGACTTCCAGCTTGTGACCAAGGTCTAAGATTATTAATGACTGCACAACAGTCTATGAAATTCCTAGCCTACGTGTGTTTGAGAGGATCACTCCTATTTGACACATAATGAACTCCTCCTGTGGACTACTGAGACTCCTTAACTCTCACCTGTATTAAAGGAAATTAGTTTGCTCAGTTTCTCTGAACTATACACTAAATCCAGTTTTCCATCACACATTGCAACTTGTATTACTATCTAATAATTATGGTTGTTTTCTGGTTTGTTTCTTTGGGTTTTTTAACTAATAAGGCAATGATGACCAAGACTTCTCAGTACTTACTTTCACTATTTTGAAAAATGATAAAGACTGATACTGGACTGGGATGAGATGTAACTGAAGATCAAAGTCAGTTTGTTGGCAACAAGCTCCGCCTTTTGTAAGCAGTGAGCAGTACAACTCATTCAATTAGCAGGGATCTGCTTTCCTGGGAGTGGAGGCTGGTATTAGAGCAATAACCCGATAAACCATAATTCACTCACTATCAGACCTGGAACCAATGGATGTTTTCAAAGATCTTCGAGACCTGTTATGTATAAACGTGCACACTCAAATAACCCCTGCCCTTACTGAGGCTGGGGAGGATGCTCTTTATTGGGGGCAGATTTTATTGTCCCTCTTCCATGCAGATTTTATATCTGTAGTTTCTTCTCTAAACTGAAATTATACACGGCTTTTTTTTTTTTTTGACAATATGCTCAAACTTTAAGCCTCTGAATATTCTAATTGTTTTGAATGAGATACCATAATGTTTGAAAATAAACACATACCTGAAGCTTTAAACATTGAAATCTAAATTCCACTTTCTGGCAGGCCCACTATGAGCATCCAGATCTATTCCTTCGTTTTTAACATTGAACTACGGCATACTGTAGTGCAAGGATTGAGTTGAAATACTTTTTACTTAAAAGATAATGATACAACTATTTAGCTAAATAAAATAGTGCATGACCTTACTAAGAAAATACATAATGTTTATCTACAGACATGATCTGGAGTAAGTTTTCATCCCAGAAGGAGTATTTTGCTATTACAACTATAAACATCTCCCCGCCATGTTTTGAAACTAAATAATTAGATTTAGAGAAAATATGCTTAATTATACCCAGAACAATCAAGACTGACTGCTTGGAGGGTGTGAGTTGCTCAGTCCATCTGCTGAGTACATTCACTGCTGGTTTGGCACTTCTTTGAAGTCATGAAGTGTACACACACAGAGAGGTTAGAAACTTTTCAAAATCATGTAAGCAGAGGGTGATACAGCAGGTAATAATTTAATGACATAACTCCTAGAACATGTTTCATAAAAAAGGGAGGGAATAAACAATGTCCAGCCCAGTCTGATCTTTTAATTGTAGTGTAACAGCTTTTGTTGAATTGGCAATGATTTTCCACCCATCTATTCTGCAGTTGGAAACAGTAATAAACAAGTTCTATATATGTTCTATTCCTAACGCAACATTTCAGATCAAAAAAAAAAAAAAAGGCAACATAAACTACAAGTTGCCTAAGACAAGAAAATAACTATAATTATATAACACTGAACAAGAATATTTATCGTTAGTTTTGCAGGTACAAAGAGGTCAGAAAGACGTATGCACAACATCTGCTCTTGCATCAGCACAGAACACTGATGCTGCTTAAGTGTGAAAGCAATGAAGAAACATTAGTCTTATTAATTCTTCATTTTATGCAGAAGCACAGAATCTCATGGAAGTGGAGAGGCACGATACAGGCATGATAGCAGAGGTAAACCAGAAACTGAGTGATTTTAATGAAAATGAGAGAAAAAAAAAAGATAAGACTGTGTTGGTCTACTTAACATACTACACATGCCAATGAAGGCTGAAGGAGAGAAGAGGATCTCTCCTGAATGCTATTATAGCAACTTCACTGTTTTAGAAAAGGAACTGCTACCTCCAAAGGAGTCGAAGATGCTGAGATAAGTACTAAAGTACATAAGGTTTGATTGGCAATCTGCTAAGTCAGTGGGAGTCATCTTAACCGAAAGGGTTTGGAATTACATCAGAGATGTATCACCCTTTGCATTATGCGCAGAAACTGAAGCATAAATGTGTAAGGAAGTAAATGCAAATGAATTGGAATAATCGGCGATCTGTCACTTTGAGACTCAGATAGTACGTTCCAGTCACTGCTGGCTTTACGTGAGAAATTAAGATACAGGCAAAAAAAAGCAGGGCTGAGTGTAGGATAGAATTAATGGTTGTGTTTATCCCACAATAATACTAGTGTACACAGAGTATTTCAGTTTTGTCATAGAACAGTATATTTTTTTCTTTATGCAAAGGTCAAATAGCTTAAAGGGTCTATATTTGAGTCACAAAGTAGAAGTAGTAATTTATATATATATATGCATATAGACACATATGAAAGAAACATTATAAAAATCACTAGTTGAATCTATTGGATTAATTCAATTCTGACTACAAATGCCATAATTGGTTGCCTAATTTGAACTACAAACCCTAGTCTCATGATTTAAGCAGCTCATAATGCAAACTTTCACTGTATTATTTTTTTTGATTAGTTCATTTCTCAGCAAACTCCAATAGAGCAATGGATTATGGAAGTTGGGTTCTGGATTTTATGATACTATAAAATAACATATGAAACATTTATTATTTAATGTTAAATTTCATAAAGAAGATAACCTCTCTCCATATTGTACACCCAATCAGTTCCAACTTGGGATTGGCTTCTCTGTTTGAATGCACAGAAGAAAAATAGCAGCACAGCTGACTGGAGTGTCACCTTGTCTTTGTAATATACTTACTTTTTTCTAGTTTTTATTGGGTATGTAAATGGCATAAAAGAAGTGAGGTGAAGTATTTACAACAGTTTCCTCTAATTTTATTTTTTGATTCTCACAATTTATTCCCCTGTAAGTTAACAAAACAGAACAGAAACATCACAAAAGGTCACTTTGATGTAGAATCATCAAATTCCCCAGCATTATTCCAAGCAAGTTTATGATTTGTAGCTTGAAATGCTAGCTAAACCAAGAAAAATATACTAAAATAAACCTCATAATGAAAACAATATATAAATACCATATAATCCTGTGCTATGCTTGTCACTTGAAAAGGAAGCGCAAATCAAATCTTAATAAATATGACATACTAGTTCAGAGTGTAATGGTGCATTTACCACATAAGACAATTAGGGTTTTTTTTAATTGAATGCTGTTTAATGAACCTTTAACTTACCTTTCAGTCTGCCTACAACAGAGTGTTCTGAAAAGACAGTCTGAAGTCAGAGTCTAATTAGAATCCTCTGCATGTCCTACTGCATCTATGCTGTTGTTACTTGGGGTTTTTTTGGGTGGTTTTGGATTTTTTTAGGAACGGCTGACATTTTGTACATCACTTATTCAGTTTACTTAAGTATACACAAATATATATACACACAGCTACATATGTGCATGCATTTTCTATAGCTATATACAGAATAAATGCAAATTATTATCTGGTATTTACTTACAAAACTACACTACTGCTGAACTATTTTTGTGGCAACAAATACATTATTTAAACATAAAAGTGACAGTAATAACTGTCAGATTTAAATATTTAGTGCCAGAATATTAGGCTTCTGACTTAAAATGACCCTAAACAGCCTTAAAGCTGCAGTAGCTGGGCAGCTGAGGAATGGGATAAGGGAAGCACTTGCTAGCATAAAGCCAGCAGAGCCAGCTGAGAAACAACCTACTTCTGCCCTCCAGAAAAAAACAACCAAACAAACAAACCATGAAGTACAAGAGTCCTACATAAAGGAGATGTCCGTATTTATATGAATATAAAGATGGTCGTGGTAGATGCAGATATCTACTAGGACGCAGCCACCTCAGACAGCAGTCTGAACACGAATGGCAGCAGGAGCTCATGGCATCCTTGCTGCCTCGGCCGTAACCACAGCCTCAAGGCCACCTTACCCCAGGCTGGAGGCCAAAATGAGTTAGCTTGCCTCAGAGAAAGGGAGCGGAAAGTAAACCAAGAGCCAGCTCATCTATTTTGTCCACCTTCAATGGTGACAGATGTAATACAAATTGAAGTGCTACTGTTTCAGCCGCTGATGTTTTCTGATGAATTGCACCATCCAAAAGTTATTTCATGATGGTGAATAGTGGTAAGTAGGAATAAGAAAGCACAGAGGTACAACGCTATCAGTGAATGAAATGGTAATGAAGTGGTAATGCTACCCCTAAACAAAGAAAATAAAAAACCCTAAAAGCAAATCTTCTATTACTCCGAGGTATAAACTTTTTCTCTAATGCACCCATACACTATTGCTAGATGACAAATGCTATTATTCAGCCTTCCAGTTTTCTCTCTCTCCCTAGCTGCAATAATCCGACAGGCCGTTATCCTGACAAACGAGATATTTGACATATCCTGATTGAGCCCATCACCGCAGCGTCAGTCACTCCACGGGAAGGAAAGATGGCAGTGACTGGTAAGTCAATGGAGCAGATGACACAACAGCACGGTTATCACCTCATTCGCACCCTGGGGTAGTTATACGCCGAGTGAACATTACAAGCGAAAACCAGCTGTTTATACTGGAGTAACTGATGTAGCAGGTTCTACCATAGCCCTCAGATTTCACACTCCCAATGAAATAGCATTGCCAAGGCTTCGAAAAATATTTTGATAAAACACTCAGGAGCCATGACTTTATTTCTCATGGTAAAATAATGAGAGATGCCCTGATTACAATGGAAACAGCGTAGGAGAGGGCTAGAATGTTTGTTTGGAACAGATAATAGCTGCTTTATCTCAAAATAAAATACCAAAGTTTAGGGAAAAAAAAATGTGAAAAGATGAAAATACTAATCAAGCTTCTTAAAGAAAAAAATAATATTTTTTTCTTTTTCTTTTTCCCCTCTCTTCGTTGTTTTTTTTTTTTTTTTTAAGCTCCCTTGAATGCTCACGACCCCCTTAAAGCATAACGGGCCAAACCCACACCTGATGTAACTCCCCTTAGCTCAGGCGAGGCATGCCAGAGAAAAGCCTGGCTCCGTGTTTGACACCAATGGCGACTACAATCCCAAACTCTAATTGGATTTTAAATGATGCCCGGTTGATTGATGCGTCCCTTCTGATTTACTATATAGTTTTTTGGCTCAGTGAAGAGAAGTTATACACGCAGAAGAGCATAATGTGTCAACTAGGAGATTAATTTTACAATCTATATGTTGAAGTGAATAAATTGTACTTTCATTAACAGAAGTAGGCTATACACCGAAAAAGTCATTGGATTCGCTTCACTGGTGAACTAGAGCAACAATATATGATTAGAAAGCCTCAGCAGTTCAAAAGTCTTTAAAGGCAGGTCCAGTGGTTATACAATTAATTTTTAATGATATTGTTACCATCTGGGAAATTCACTTGAAGTGCTAAATGGGTTCCCTGAGCTAAAGTATTAGCTTTAACAAACTTGACACATCTACAATGTGTCTGCTCTCTGTTTAAAGTATTGTTAAAAGGTTTATGAGAATAAGCTATCATTATTTGTGCTTTTTAAGGTCTGGCAATACATCCACATTTGCAGCTACTAGATTGTTATTGGAGATTGTGGAAGGCCTGAAAGTTTGCCATTAGCAATAATCATATAAAAACATTAAGAAAAATTAAGTTGTTTATTCCAATTGGATCATATAATGTCTCCTCCTTTAGGGGAAAAAAAAAAAGTAGTCAAGGTTTCTGATTTCAGAAATCAAAAGCAATGAGTATAAAAAAATCATATCAAAATCAATGTGTATAAAAAAATCATATCAAAAGTAAGCCCCGTAAGATTGACCTTTTTGTAAGTTTTCACAGTTTTAAATTTAAGGGGGTTTAAAAAGTAAAAGTCTTTCTCTCAGAATTTTTACTGAATATTGCCAGTAACATTTTTTTTCTTCTAAGTCACGCAAGACTCAAACAGATCCTGTGTTTAACAGCAGTTAACTTCCACGTTTTAAGCACTAACACAATAAAATGTTATACTTGGTTTTGTTTCTTTATTTCCTTCTCTGTCTCAAAAATGGTAATATACATTAAGCTTTTCAGATATCAGCACAAATTTTTACGCAGTTAACCAAGTATGGTAACAATGCTGAGATTTTATATATGGATTCTGTGACAAGTCAGAATAGTATTTAAATACATACTTATAAATACTTGTAAGTATTTAAAATTTACAGCCTTTGTACAATTACAACAGAAAAGAGTTACTGTAATATTGCTCCATAAAAGCATGGGGTTTTGAACAGGCAGCTTCTATTTTGAAAACTCTTTTCTTGCCAGTGAAATGCGAACACTTCTTCAATTTCGTTAAAAAAAAACCAAAACCAAACAAAGAAACAAAAAACACTCAAACAAAAACAAACAAAAAAAAAAACAAAAAACCACCCAAACAAAAACAAACAAACAAAAAAACCCCAACACCAAACTACAAGTGACAGTACCGAGCTGTATTTTGCTGTTATATTTCTACTCCATTTGGACTTATATCACGACAGTGAGGTCGAAAAAGTAATCAAGCATACCTCTGGTTCCTATTTGAGTATCAGGATCTTTTTCTATGACTATAGGCCTCATGACATGAAAGGAAAAAAAGCAATTGCTGACAAACAGCACTTTCATCAGGATAAGAACCCAGCAGAATAGAAAGCTTTCAGCTAAAGCTTTTGGTAGTTAAAAAACAAAAAAAAAAAAGAAAAAAACCACACAACAAAAAAGCCACACAACCAAAAAACCCACCACACAAACACCACCAAACAAACTTCATTTCTAAAACTGAAACATATTTATGGAAACATAGAAGCCTGTTTTCTTGACCCAAAGCATACTGTATGACTCATATTTAATGGAGCAGCTCCAAGAGAGAAGACAGGAAAGAGACCAAGCTGAACCTCTGACTCAGGGAGCGCTTAATGAGGACTACCTGATTGGGCACAAAAATTTTGAAGCTGGGGCATCTCCTCAAAAACAATATGTTGGGAATTTAATGCAGAAAAATACTAGCAGATAGTACTGTTAAGTAGTCAAATTAAATCTGTGTGTCTAACGGAGACCTGGTTATTCTCCTTTTAAATAATTACTGCTCCAGCACAGTGACTTTCTGTTCCTGCAACAGACAACCTTGCACAAAGCTCATGGGGCAACTTCTGTCCATTTTTTTCTCAAAAAAAAAAAGGCATTGGAAAGCAGTTGATACCCATTATTGTATCATTTTCTTTCCTTTATAAAATATGTAAATGCCTACTAAATTTACATTTTAGAACAGATGTACATTTTACACTCAGCAAAGAGAAGTTTTTCATGGACAAAATGACACCGGTGCCATTTATGAAGAAAAACATCTTATATAGCTGAAGGGAAATAACACAAATACTTCACTTTTGTGTTATTTCTACTTCATCAGAAAGCATTAAGGATTAAAGTAGAGATTCGCAGTACCACACACAGAATAAAGGACTGAAAGACTATTATTCTAAAGGTCACATTATCTTAACTAAGTGCCACTTTCTGACAGTGTGACACTCATATAGAAGTAACATACTCCGTTTACCAGAAGCCGCTCTACGAGATCCATGCCCTCTGCACTCTAAACAAAGAAATTAGTGATTTTCTTCAAAGGTCGCTCGGCGAGCGTGTTATTTAAAATGAGGCATTCGCCAATGGCGGTAGGTATCTAAAAAACATCTGATCTGGGCCCTGAAGCGAGTCTTAAAAATGCCTCTCCCCAGACCACACTTTTTTGTGCCACAGGACAAAGTCTTCAGCTCTTCCAGGGCAGCAGGCTATGGAATTTCGGTTACAGATCCGGAATCTGTTATTCTTTGCAGAATACGTTTTGTTGAAGAAATGCTATCTCCTTTTAACATGCATGAAAAGCAACAGTATCCACTTTCTAGGTGCTACTTATGTTATGTGCATTTAAAAAATGGACATAACAGTAGAAATGAAACATCAGCTATGTCTGTCCCTGCCTGGCACCGAATATGAAATCCTGTACGTCAGCCTAAAGATAGGCTTGTTACATAAGATACACCCAATGCTAGTTCATGGGAACTGTTCCATAACAACAGACCATGACAGCCTATTACTTAATGTGCCACTGAGCTGATGCGACTCAGATAATAACACATGGGAAATGTAACGCTGCCCGGAACACGCTATGCTTTCTACAAGAGTCCCTTTTCAAACCCTCACGGCAAAGTAGCTGGTCTGCCAGCAAGAAGTGGACCTATATTTAAAGGTTATTAAAAGGGCAAGAATGAAGAAAACAATAAAGATCAGCTCTGCAAAGCTCAGTATTCGAAAACAAAATAAATGTGCTGACATTTCTATATAAGAAGTGAAACTCTGAACACGGAGATAAAAAGATGAATAGAAATGCATTCAAAGAACTAGATGAATTTTCTGTGAATAAGTTGGGTCTTCAGCAGTCATTGACTATTCTGACCTTATCAAGCTTTTCAGCTTCTCCGGATCCGTTAGGGCTGTTTAACACCAAACGAACCAGCCAACTGGAGAACCGTGAAAGCAGAGCATCTCAAGGGAACTCGATTACTAATTCTCCAGGAAACCTTATTTTCATGAAAACAGTTTATTAAAATGACAGTCCCTTGAATATCTCCTCTCGCTAAGTTTATTGGGATGTTTCTATCTGCATTTTAATGAAGATCTTTGGGAAAAAGAATCTCAACAGTTATTCAGAAATATTATTTATGAAACGGTGTTAATCGTGTCTGTATACGAAAGACTAACACTGCCATAACATTGTGTTTGCGTAACACAAACCACGATTTACTTGCTGTTCTGCTGTTCCGTCTTAGATCAAAATTTTAGTGGGCTACATTGATCCTTCGACTGGTAAACCATGAAAACTGGTGGGGGGGAAGGAAGGAAGGAAGTAAATCTGACACTTGGCCAGCATTCACGTGCAAGATCTACCGAAGAGAAAACTGGGCTATGCCAGATGTTGTATGGAAGAACTCTAGGACTGATGGAGAAATCGATCTCTCTCAGTCTGTCCACTTCTCTCTTGAACTAAGCGCACAAGCCCACAGAGTTCAGCGATTTCTGCGGAGCCTCAGTTCATGAGACAATTCAAACCCAAACCCATCTCTTAGAATAACTATGAACTACTGTATTGCAACCTGTAACCTCAATCGTGCTCCTCACTCATATTCCTTCACGCTCATTCTTCTTCCACTCCCTTGTTAAAGTCCTTCAGCTTTGTGCAGAGCACACGAGTATTTGGGGGGCAAAAGGGAAAAAGGCAAGAACCAGTATTTCCCCGCATCCTTGGAAGTACGCTCTCCCTTGGAGGGATGAGCTTCTGTTTCAAGGGCTGCATACATACTTTGCATCGAGTTGTCACTGGATAAAGTTGCAGACTGAAGTACCTAAATGCTACTTGAGGCATCAGCAAACACCTAGCTCTACACCTTTTGTCGAGTTAGACAACTTCGAGCACCTAAAACTAAAGCCCTTTTTAATGGATTCTGACTACTTAGCTCAAAAGCCTCAGCTTCCATTTTTTTTTTCTTTTTCAAAACTAAGCTAGTAATACTTACCTATGATTAAAATGAGGAAGAAAAATTGATTAGCAGTTGTAAAGTACATTAATTTGAGATAATCAAATAGAACGGAGGAAGTAAATCCAAAAAGTATGCAGACCTCACAGATGAGATACTGATAATATAAATGTATTCCTCTTTAATAAGTAGTACTAATATTGTTTTTTGCCAAACCAAGAGGGTATTATTTTTTTTCTGAAAAACTTTTACACCTTATTACTGCAATCACTTTTTTAATTTCATGCTTCCCTAACTTTATTACTGTTAATTTTCCTCACTTAATTCTGGCTATTTTCTACCATTTACTGGGAAAATAGACAGAACTTTCTCGTTTTCTGATAAATAAATGGCTTTGTGAAAAAGGACATCTATCTGTACAGTATGCTTCTTTCCACCACTGGAAGCCCTCTGACATCCTATGATATTATTTATCTATTTAACTAATTCCCATTAAAAATCCTGATGCCTCAGAGCAAAGGCCAAGGCAGAAGGAAAGCAGCAGTGTGCGACCCGAGACGCCTGGCTGTGCCCCAAGGCTAGCTGAACTGTCCCACCCACTGCAATGAGGTTTGGGTCACAGCTGGTAGATCTTGACTTTTTATATGCTTTTGCTTAAGTCTTCTGTCACTGCTGATTGAAATTCAAGCAATAATTAATATTAGCCACAGTTGATCAACATATTGCACTTAATTATCTTTATTAAGAAAATTATTCTTCCCCTCCAGTAACAGTTGTTAAGTGAGAAAAGGATTCAAATACTCATATGATTTTGCACCCAACTAGTTATTTTAAATGTACTCCTGGTAAATGTGTGTTTGTTGTGTTTGGGTTTGAGTTTAGCACCTTCCTTTCCCAAGCGAGCCAAATGCTTTAACATGCATATTAAAATCTATAACTCTATTCTTAAAGGCATTATATTAGAGAAGAATGATGTATCACACTACTACTATTTTAGACAGCCAGGTTACAACTAAACAACAAATGCTGGAGTTGTGCTTTAGAATAAACAAAAAAAAAAGTCCACGTCAGCCAAATACATAGCACTCCTAAATGAAAGTCAGAGATGAATGTATTTATATAAAATTTTCAATACCCTTTCCCTTTACTTTTCCCTTAATATTTGCAAAGTGAGGGTACAGAAGAGCTGTAAATCAGTACAGTTTCAATACCCTAATGTAGACAGCATTCTCATATGTTTTATGCCTAATGGTGGGCTATACAATGAAAGCTAATGTCTATAACTGAAAAGATATTTATATTCATAATGCAAAAGAACGTTAGGATATTGTAGCTTTCAGTCATCTTGGCTTTAACTCCTGAACTAGTACTGGATTATTAGAAGAAAACAGCTGTATTTCCCTCTTTCATTCTGTATTAGCATGACAGTGGAAATAATACACTAAGGAACTTGAAATATGTTACTACACTGTGAGTCCTTATGGGTGGATTGTGGTTTATATGTTAATCTTTTCAGTATTTGCAGCTCTATCTGATAGCGTTTTCCAGCCTTCTCCAGTAAAAGCATTTCTCTAAAATAGCCAAACTCACCATTCAATATTATCTTCCATTGATTCCCAGTTCTAATTAAGAATGATACTCCCCACAAGCAAGACAGATTAGAAGTATTTCAAACTAAATGGGTGTAATGAGACATCTTTCCAGTTTCATTTGTTCTTATATAATGAAATGAAAGTTAAATGCCGTAACCACAGCTCTCTGAGGTTGCACACGCCAGGTTATGCTCATTGTATTTGTTGCATTCCATTAAAAAAAAAAAAAGTGTTTGTTTTTGAAGTCAACTGTTAAAAAAACTGAAGGAGAATATTTTAAGGTTTGTTTCCTTGAAACAGACAATTCCCTAGAAACAAGATGACTTTGTGATGCTTTTGTTGTGGCTAAAAATGCACCTTTGTGAAAGCACCCTGGCTCAATAATGCCATCCACTGGAGTTGATTATTTAGATTTAGCATTGCTTTGAGTTCTTAGGATATTCAAAAAGAAGCTCAGCCATGTGAGTCGACGTATCAGCATGAATCTCTTCGGAGTAACACAGCTGAATTTTTCAAAACCCTTTAAAACACCATTTCACAGAGTAGAAAAGTAAAACCAGTTGTGTTCAGCTTGTCTTCACACAGACGCTTCAAGCTTTTCAGCTCTTCTTTTTTTTCCCCCTTTCTTATTTAAAGTTCAGTTTGCTTTCAGTAACACACCACAGTTTATGGACTAAACCACCAATTAAGCAATTGAGCAACTAAAGAAACCGTCTCTCCAACTGCAGTCAGCTGATAACCTTCTACCCCAAAGCTGCACCTCCCAGTCAGCAACCACCACAGCCCTCACTTGGCCCCCCAAAGCGTTGCATGCTGCCTTTCATTTCTCCATCCTATGATGTCATTTTACCATTCAACATTATTATAGGATTCAACTGCCAGAAGAAAAGTCAGGTTTCCAACATTCGCCACCCCCCCCTCTCCCCGGCTTGTTTTCGTATCACATAAATATGTGCATTCTCTCAGAAATGAAGCAAGCCACCAAGTATAGCTGGCTAATTGATGATAGTATTTTAATTTGCTGGAAATGAAAGAAATGGATGCACAGACAGCATTACCTAAACCTACTAACTGTCACAGAATGTGAAGGACCCTGCGTCCCTAAAGGCACACCACTGCATCAGAGACAAGCAGAGCAACAAACATCTTATTAAACAAGTGCAGAAAAGCAAAAGGCAGAAGCCTCCAGGGCCATGTTAATTATCTCAGGGTCGAAGTCGCTCAGAGGGCTGTCTCGCAGACTCCGAGGCAGTCAGATGGCAGTGCCAACGCACAGAAGTCCCCAAGGTCCTGCAGTTATAGCACTGTCATATTTCAAATGACAGGTAATACTTACGAACATGCCGACACTAACCTCCTCAATTATATTCAATGTCAAGGTTTTCATGCTGAAGGAACTGCTAATTTTCAACGTACACACTTGCTGACAAAAGGTACTTTATTGAAGACGGGAGTTTAGGGTATCTGCTGCATGACGCTGAAGATCCCTTTTGACACTCACAGTGGGAATAACATCCTTCATGCAAGCTCTCGAATGATGAAATAAATATTGCCCTTAGTCAAGCATACAAAAATCACAATATACTATATTTGCTTTGCTGACAGACAGTGCCTTTGCAAGGAAATCTCACTCTGCTATTAACCGCGGTGTGGATGAGCAAATACTCTCTTGGTGTTTATTTGAACTTCCTCTGAAGAAAAAGGCTCAGCGGGTGTGGGATATTGCAATGCCTCAGGTGCTCCAAGAAGCAAGACTAAAAAGACAGTGCCTTCCACCAGCCCCCCAAGAGCAGCCATGTGTGCCATCGAGCAATTTAAGTGCAATTACCAAGGAAAAAGTAAGCATTGAATTTAAAGAGAAAGACTTTTGAACATGCAAACATGATTCCTTGTTTATTCTCATATTCGCTCTTTGCAGAATTTAACTGAAAATACAATTAAGTGAACTTGATTCGGCAGTTAGTACAGAAAAGAGATTAGGTGGCACAGATATGGCTACGGGTGAAGGAACATGGTCTCATTAGAGTGTCTATCCGTTCAGGCGGCTTCTCCCACTTACAGTCATTAATATGAACTGGAGACAGATTCTGCTGTGAGTTGCACCAATTTAAATCCAGAGCAACTCTTATCTGGCCTCCAATTTGCATTAATGGTCAGAGGTGGCACACTGAGATGAAGCACGATGAAGGCAGACACCATGCTCGGAAGCAGAAGGAGCATCACACTAGGAGAGAGGCTCTGAATTTAAAGGGACACAGTGCAATGTAAAAAGGACACTTGTTTGAAACAAAAAAACCTTCTAAAATTAAAAACAACATTTAAAAACTTTGAAAAAGTCTTTCAGTTATTTGCATTATTCTTGATTTTTTTTTAGTTGTGTACAAGCAGTTTCAATGTTTCTTTATTATTATTTTTGTTAACATTTACAGTGCAGTACACAAACATCCAAAAATGCCATATTCCTACAGAACATGCCTGGGAAGCAGTTGACATTTCAGCAGTTACTTTTTCAAATGCTCAGATTAGAAGAGTATTAGATCTCCCCTAGTTTCCCTTCTCATATTGCAGAAAAACAGGCAAATTTGGTTTTTAATAGGCGAGTAAGAACACCAGCAACCCCATTTGTAATTGATGTAAATAAGAATTGTGGCTCTACTATGTAACCGCTACAGGCTAATCTTACTGTCTCATGTTCATACAGCGATTTCTGCACAGCTTTGGGAGGAAAGCTGTTCCTCTCCTGCATGTCATGATCCAAGAATTCCTTCATAATGATGCCTATACCACCCATGTTAACACTGAACTAGCAACCAGAACATGCTGAGGTACTAAAATCACAAGAGAGCTCATTAGTCCTCCACTTTATTAATTGGGAGTGGAAGGGTTAAAGAAAACACACCAAAACATGAGATTTATAGACCTTCACATGCCTTTCCAACTCTATACAGATAAGGACATTTTCACAATTGATCTGACTGATCCTCTTCAAAAGAGCTGCTGGATTAATAAACCGATATCCCCTTCCACGAAAGGGCATATTTCAGCAACAAGGGGAGCAATTTTTGGCAATATGTCTACAGATCCAGAGCTTGAATTTTTTGCTGACACAGCAGATGGATTTCATAAAGCACTATGCTCTTGTTAAAAAAGAAAAAAAAACCAAAAAAACAACACACCACAAAACAAAAACACCCTCCCCCTCAAAGCCCAATGCCATCCCTGTCACTTGTCCAAGAAGAAATTCAAGGGTCTGAGATTTCATGAGAAAACAACACGCTCAAACTAATAACGTTCAGTATTCACATGGACTCCTGAGAGGTCTGAGATTATTTCGTGTCTGACTACTCAATCCTTTTTCAACACTTATTCACAATATAAAAATTCTGCAAATGTTTTCTATGAACAACACTGGCTTCTAAAGTCAAAATGTATAAACACTTATTAATAACCTGCTCTGCTTTCACTGCTGACATTGAAGAACAGAACTGTTTAAGCCTCTACCTAAACATACAAACACATCAATGGTTTCTTCCCAGCCTTAGCTGCTTCTGAAAAATGTTCCAAGTAACTCACAAAAATGAGTTAGACAAAATCAGTTCACCTACTATAGCTCAACAAAATACGCATGTATATGTTACTACGACAGGTAATTTTACACACTGGCAGACACTTGCACGTGCTTTTTCTGTATGCAAATACAGGTGTTTCAATTTACAGGCGAAAACTAATTTTTTTCAGTGTACACTAAAATTTCTAATTTTGACCCTATTAATCTTACTGTTTTACTGATCTCTGTTTTTCAGGAGAATGAGGCTTAATGGATCAAATTTAAGGAAGCCAGAGTTCAAGAGTAAGTATGGGAAAAAACAGTGTTTCTCTTTGTTCCCACTGCAGTACCGCTCTGTCCCTCCCACTGAAACCATGGCTTGTTTTAGGTACTGTAAGAAAACAACATAAAAGACGTAGGAACATCTTTATTCTTGATTTTTTAAAATGCAAATAATTCAGATATACAAAAGCTTGGGTGAAATGAAAGCACTGAACTTAACGGCAAAATCTGAAAAGCAGCTTAGTGTTTTCTGAAGACTGCTATTGCTGTCCCTAGGGCTTAGCGGGCAGCTACAGCACCAAGTTTATGGCTTACAAGTCCATAGTGCAACATTAAACCATGTTTTAAGCAGCCCTGTACTGTGCTACTATATAACTGAGCCAGAACATATAGATAGGTAATGCTATATTATGCAATACAGACAGACCCAGCGTAATTAAGAGGCTTTTAGTGTGTAAAGTGAGGATCCTGAGAGCCTGGATATAGAAAGATGCAGACAGACAGTGGTGCTCACACAACCTGAACTGTCTACGCACCATCAAAGATTTGCTAAATCTGCCATTATTTACTCAGCATTTCTTAGCTTTCCCCACACAGATGACTTGCCGCTTCAGAAACATTTGATAGAGACAAAAACTGCATTACTGTCTAAAGACCTGGCCCAAAGATTTAATAGAAGAGCAACTTTCCTAAGACTAAAAAAAAACCCCTGCCTTTCCAGAGCCAACTCTCAAATTAAAATTGCATCCCCAAATGATGTTTCCCCACATATGACTTAAGACTTGTTCAGTTCTTGTACCAGCAACAAGCCCGCTGAAGAGAAGCCTTGGAAAGACAGATGTGTTTTGCTCACATTGCAGTTGAGGGTTGGCAGCCCAAGCTGCCCGGCAGCTCTGCACCACACTAAATCCTTCCAGAGCTATTGGTACAGCAAGTTCAAAGACAACTTTCTAGAACATCCATGAGGTCTTTCTGCAGACACCAACAGTAGATGTTAAAAGAAAGGGCCTGGCATATACAACTGGAATATTCCTAATGCTGTATGCTTTTTTTTTTTTCTTTTAAAGGAAGAAGGTTTTCAAATACAGGGAATCATACACAACCACCATTAGTGGCTGAAGGAGAAAGCAGAAAGCTAAAAAAATAACATCCTGAAGCAATTTTTGAAATACTGCTTTTAAAAACTCTTATAGCTTATATAATTTTAAAAGGTAACACACGCCATTAGACAACCTCACTTTCCTCTCCTTTCTCATACCTTAACACACACATTAAAAAACCCACTCCATAAAATCCATTTGTATGTCTAGTGTGGGTGGCAATACAGGCTTGATTCTCATCTCTCTTATTGTTGTATATCACTTAGAAATCTCACTGGATCCACCCTACTACCCATTGCTCCAAAATATATAGGTTGCTCTGACAACCGAAAGTCTGTACTTTGTACTGTCGAATATATAATTTTGTCAGCCTAGACAACCTGTTGGCAGCTATTACAAAACAAAACTGCAGAAAGCAAGAAAAAAAAATCACCTCTTTTCCATGCATACTTTCACTTCTCGAGAGTCGAGATTTTACAGTTCAGAGGAGTCTCTGAGACAGCTTTTTTCACCTTTCATATGTACAATGATAACTTTCCTTACCTGAATTATAACTTTCTTCTTACTCGCTATTCCTTTTGTATTCTGGTTTATGAAAAATAAAAAGTGATGCGATGGCTTAAAACTCTGCTTGAACTGTAAAGCACCTCTTCAATACTTTTTTGGGGGTTTATTAACACAAAGAAACATACATTGCAATTGCATCTATGCTGTAAATGAGCCAAATGAATCTTGAACACTATGACTTTTCAGAAACTTCCTAGCAAGCCATAGCTGCCATTCAGAACAGCCTGCCCTCAGAAGAAAATACAGGAAAGCACATGCATATTTCTATGATCTATAAAAGCCAAGGGAAAAATCTCACAAGTAGGATGAAGAATACATATGCATCAAGGAAGACACCAAAGGCTCAGTCTCCACCACACCTGAAGACAGGCAACAGAAAACCTTGCCCACTGCAGAAAATAACTGGCATGTATTACTAGGAATTTTCTAAAACTGCCATTAAAAAAAAAATCTAAATACCATAGTTCAATCAAATCATAAATGCTATACAAGTGATGCACTGCGAGATCCAGGATTTCCCAAATCCTAATCAAAGCAATGAGTTAAGTTCCCTCTCCACCCTCATTATTGCCATTAAAGAAAGCTACAGACAGGCTTTTTAGTATCATCTTAAGTATTCAGTTTCCATAAAAGAAAAAACAAACAAAAAAAAACCCCTAAGAAACAAGTATTTTTTTCTCCCAGTAACTGTTCCATAAATCAAATGACATTTAAAAATTTATAAATGTAAACACACTTTTATTTTCCTTGACCTATGCAAACAAAAACCCCAGTCTCAGAATTCAGTGGCGTGTGGCTCAATGTGAACAGGAAACCTGAGAACCTGAGGCCAATAACCTTATTTAATGACATAGCAATAAATAATTAAGCACACACACAAATATTACCTTCTCCCACCTCAACTCAGACATGTCCATATGAACTTAGATAATCAAATTTATAACTGGGGCTGCATTGTTTGGTCATTTTTCCAATGACTATAATCATGATTCAATTAGCTTCCTCTGAGCGTTGGCAGGAGCACAGTCAATGTCCCGTGACATTTAAAGGATTGGTACCGCCCAACCCTTCTCTCCTACGTGAATTGTCTGAGCTCCGAAAACGAAAAACTTCACATCTGCAAGACGACGCACAGGAAAGCTATTCCAAATGGGGCTGTTTCCCTCTGCAGGAGCAGCACGTGGAGAAGGGAAGCTCCCAGATTTTTGATTCCTCCAAGGCAGTGATTTGGGTTATGATTTCGGAAGCACAAAAACACTATGGTCACCTTTGTAAGAATAGATATTACATGTGTATAAATTTTATAAATATGTATCAGAAATACATGTGTGTATGTATATATACATATATAAATATTTAAAAAGCTGTAAAATTTTATCCACACTTCCAACAGTTCGATAAGCCAAGATGCTGCATTATCAGGCTTCAGTGCGTTGGACGCTGCCTATCCAGGACCTAGTAGTGGGACTCCCAAGGTTTGTTCGGAGAGAGGTTTCTCCTGAAAAGGCAGCGATTGTATTCTTCAGCACTTTTACCTGCCTATTACTATCACTAAAGTTCAGCACCACTCAGGTGCTAAAACTTGAAATGACTGTTTTCTCATAAGGTAATGGACTTAAATATTCTTTAGGCAGAAATAGATTCTTTCCTCCACAAATGTGATGGAAATAATCTGCAAGTACTTTCATTTAGAACCACTTATGATGTAAAATTATTTCAGACTGTGGCTTCACTCTAGCATAGTATAAGAATTTATATTAAAGCTGACTCTGAAATATTTGCCAGCTGTTATACCATTCCAGTACCAAATTTTATGAAATCAAACCCACTGCAAAAGAGACTGTTAGCTGATTATTCACATAAGTAGTAAGCCACGGAAAAGTATTGCTGATATCTTACAGCCAGAGTTGTATAAAACACTTGCAGCAGATGAAAAAGGATACCATGCATGCAAACAGCTTCACCTTTCCTTATTACAAAGTCACAAAGAAATTCTCCATATTTTACCAAGTTTTCGCTCTGATAAATATGTCCCTTTTCCAGAAAGAAAGAGAGTCCTTTTATAGAAAGCCCGGACACAGTGAGTTAAGGCTAGTTTAACAACATCCCTTAAATATTTACTATACAAATGGCCACTTAACTGAATATCCAAATATCTAATAGGCAAAAAACATTTCAAGCATCACAATTATCAGTTTAACTCTTTCACACATTCAATAACATCACCTTCTTAGTTAATGAAGGCAACCTCAAAAATAATATGCCTCTAAATCTGCTTTAAAGACAGAGTGTTTCACACTTAACTTGCCCGCAAGAAGTCGCATACTTTTGCCATTCAGAAAGTTCGAGCAAAGTTGCTTTTAGCCACCACAACGGAAACACAGTTTGCATAAATCTTGCGGTCTGGGCTGTGCAGAAGACAGTAGTCCCTCCTTGAGGACAGCAGAGGACAGACATTTATACAGTTGGATCAGGCCCAAATGACTGTATTTGCATTTACACTTAGTAAATTAGCTGGGAAATGCCCGAAACAGCCAAGGAAGGTGGGCAGTGCTATTGTAGTGTTGTGCGGGCAACAGGAGTGAGCAAAGGCTACCATGGAGACGTCCTTAAAATCTGTCTCTTTAGCATATAAAGAAGTGGTGGAAAATCGCGTTCTGAAAAGGACTTCCGATGGCTTGGTTGGAAAATGGTGGGTTTGCTCCGTTTTGTTTGGGTGTGGTTGGTTTTTTTTAAATAAACAAAGGAAATATACAGTAAATTATTCCTTTGTGACAATGGAGCTGAGGAGGCTTGAGGAGCACGTTTCAGAACCTTCAGAAGAAGGCATGCCTGCGGGGGCTGCGCGGGCCCCAGAGCAAGGGAGCGGCGGACTGAGGCGCAGGGCGACAGTCTCGGCACGCGGGACCACAGCTAATGGAAAAGGCTGCATAAACACCAACCAGGATGCGCAAGAAGCAACTCGGCGTGAACTGGAGCAGCTCCTAGCAGATCTGCCTACCGGGAATCAAGACCTACCTTGCAGGCCAGCAGCCCGAGCTACGTTTGTGGAGACGGACGGGGCCACAGGCACCTCTTAGCACACCAAACGGGCAAGCAAAGGAAGGTGTCTGTAGAAGAGAAGAGTTGGTAGCTACCTCAAGATGTCCTTCAAAGCCACACTGCGCTCTTCAGGGCTGGCAGTCTTGCTCACATTCAAATATCCCAAACTGAGATATTACCACATTTCCTTTTATTCCTCTTGCCAGTAATATTAAGTCTGTTTAACCGGTTGTTTGGGATTTGACAGATGACCTCATTGAGAACACGGCCATTACAATTTATTCTCCCTGTTTTCTAGGAAAAGGCTTGACTAGTGGGGGCTTTGCATTTTTATTTATTTTTTTTAGATTTATTTTGTTAGTAATTGACTCCTTGCTGTCAACTGGTGCCTGCAGAAGAGTTAGATTTGTAAGAAGAGCAGCAAGACATGTTCAGGCATGTGACAGGCATAGCATGCTGACAGGGGCTGGGAGATACAAGACTTTTATGAACGCCAGAATTATGTTCCAGCAGAGAACTTAAACTTTTATATCTTCCAGCAATTTCTCAAAAGGAGTAATACTTATATAAATGAAACAGCTGCCCACACAAAAATTAAAGCAGCAATTGCCAGCACATTTTACTTCATCTATAAAGGCATGCAAGGTAGCAAAAAGTTTTGTACATATATTTCTCAGGGAAATAAACTCAGCCAGAAAGCAGCTTTCTGACTTCTGAAGACACTTACTGTTCATGGAGAGCAAACATCAGGCTTTACAGCTTTCGGAGGAAGCTACGCTTTATGTCCCTGGAAGCCAACACAGTGTCAGACAAGTGATGCTGTGGGTTTCCTGGAGGAGTATAAGAATACAACAACAAAAATCCACTGACCAGGAGCACTAGATTTTGACAGAGACAGCACAACTTCCTCCCGCTAAGGACGCTGATGGATGTTTTCCGTACCAAAACTGACAGTGACAAAACAGGCTTTAACGTGAAGGAGCCTTTCCAGTCCCTCTTCACACATCTGGGAAGGCTGGTACTGACTGACAAGCAAGTCAAATATTATGAATGACTGACATCCCTAAAACAAATACGGAGGTGGGGTGTCTTCAAAGAGCAACTGCTACCACTGCTGGTAGGGGGTTTTTTTAACGCTTGTGGCAGTGACTGGTTTTGCTGCATGTGGCTGAGAGGACAACTGTTTATTTGCCCGGTCTGCTTCACTGCTGGCACCAGCCCAGCCCTGCCCTGCCCTACCCTCGCTTCTTGGCCTAAAGCAACCAAAAATAGTTATGCTGGGATCCCTGAGGTAGCAAACAGACTTCCGTGGTATGGGATGTTGCTCACTACATATACCAGTATTACAGAAAAGAAAAACAAGTTGGGAAAAGATAAAAATTTATGTGAAACCAGAGGCAGAACAGAGAAAGCAACAAATTGTAGGGAACTCGTTATCTTTCTCATGCCCCATTTCCATTACTGCCTGGCAAACGCACACTTGTCATCACCGGTATCTTTCCTCCATTTTCTCAGCAATGCTTGACTTTGTCTTCTCAGGGGAAAACACACAAACAAGAGATGAGGAAAAATTATTTGATACCTTTTATGCTCCTCTCAATCCTGAGTGATGGTCCAACATTGTTTGAGAAGTCATCTGCAGAACCCTAATCCCTACTGTGGCACAGACGGCACCATCCCACAGCTAACCTGCCAGCAGGAACACAGGCTTTCCACACGACATTTCAGTTCAATCTAGAGGTAGAGCCCGTTTATTGCACAGTCAGCACAATGTGGCAAAGTTACTTGAATTTCTTGGGAAAAGAGCCATAATAAGGATGTGTACTTTGGGCAAGATTAGCACCTGCTGCAAATAAAAGTCAGATTTATACTTGCTAGGGATCTAGTCCACCAAGGAATAGAATAAATTTAATATTCAATTATGGAAACAAGAACTTAATTTTAGTACAGATGAGGATCATGACGTAAAACATAGCATCCTACAATCTATCATGGTTAGCATGATTTTAATGGATCATTAGAAACGCTTATGGAACCTATAAGTTTCTGGGCACTACTTCGGGATCAGTAATAAAAAAAATTCATTCTCTAGTTACCTCCTAAAGCAACTTAGCATACCATATATGATGAAGAATTATAGTCTACTTGAGAAAAGATACTTAACTCCTTACAATGCAGCAATAAAAGATGCCTGATCGGAGATGAAATTTGAAAGCTTTGAGTTTGATGGGCTTTGAGAATACCCCTATGAAAAGTATTATATTTTATACTCTTTTTTCTTTTCAAAATGATTGTTTTTCCACAGACTTTCTAATATGAGCATACAAGCAGAAAAATTTCAGTATTTCTTTTCAGTGATGTCAAATTTTAACCATTTATTACAGTGCAGAGCCCTGGATAAAAATACTGTCTGAATCACACACCTAGCTCTATCTGCACCTTAAGAATTTAAGTATGTCCCGAATCAGACCTCAGAGTGACTGCTCATGAAGAAATCTTTTTGGAGTCAACATGCATCCTCTACGGTCACTTGTATCCACACACATCCTCCTTGCAGAGGAGCTATCCTTCCTACTCTGCTGCTTTAATCTCTCTTCATATTTACTATACTCTGAAGAATTTTAATAAATATTCCATGTGGTATCCATAAAGCAAATAAAAATGATTAACTAACAGTCAGCACAGACGCCTCTAAAGCAGCATGCACTCTTCTTTCATGCAGGATATCAAGTTCAATACCATGATAAAGGTTAAGTTTATTAAGCATTAGAGAGATCTGAGTTCTCATCACTCAACCACTCTTCTTTTATTACACTTTCTCAAAAAAAAAAAAAAAAAAAAAAAAAGAGAGGTGCACAGCTAAATGGTGACCTTTAGAAGTACTGTGTGTTCCTACGGGAGGAAATGCACTGTATTTGATTGTTAGTTTTTATAAGATTAATTAGTCTGGCACACTAATTGATATATTTTGGTAGATGAGAACAATGAAATAATTTGTTTCCCTTTAAAGGAATTCTGTAATAAATGCAGTCCACAGATGAATAACTGCATTGCTTTATCAAAGCAATATACTTTTTTTTGGAGATACATTTTTAAACCTAAAACAAATGCATCCATTTGGGTAAGTTATCTGAAAGCATTATGGAGCACAGTTTTTTCAGACAGCAAGTCCTTCATGGATTTAAATCACCAAACCAGATACATAATAAAAGTCCCCTATTCAGCAGGATGACAGATGTCATCAGTAGAAAGCCTCGGCATTAGCGAGCTAGCACATCTCAGTTCAGGGTTATTGCCTGTGCACAATTTCTACTGTAATGCAACTTCCACACAAACACAAAAGCGTTTCGTTTGTAAAAAGCCAGCATTGTTAAAACTCGTGTCGCTTAGCTTTTACTTGCACTAGTATCTATGTACGTAGGCATAATAATCTTTCACAGATCTGACCTTCAGAAATCACACATTAGTATGCAAGTATGCACAGTATACTGCAAACACTAATGAAGATATTTCGACAGTGTAGTTAGACCTCAGACACATGATAAAGTTGTCACAGATTAATATATTACCCACATCAACTGAGCCATGGTTACTGTCCAGTCACCTGGTCTTAGCTCATAAAATGCAAGGTAACGAAGTAACAAGCATTAGCGAAGCCCTCTTTCACTTCAGGTTAAGCCAAGTCAAATAACTTTGCATTTGTGCAAACATAACCAGTTACTGCATCTCTGCTAACCCATGGTAACTGAACAGGTCTTGGTATGTTGATCATGTATATAACCTGTTAGATAGGCTGCTGCCATCTCAGGAAGTGCTCCCCACATACCCTACAGTAAATCAGAGATGAATGGCACAGTCAGTACCTTCTCCCCAGGGTACCAGAAGTGTCTTGCACAGACCTTGGCCGGCCCTTTGAAAGGCGACATCAAGACTTATTTGCCTAGCAGCTAACTTAGCAGTGACGCTCGTTCTCTCACCACATCTGTTGCAAAGCTATCACAATATTGGACCTCTTCATTTTTAAGCCTTCATGGAAATACTTCAGCCTACACAAAACATCCCAGAACAGGCTCGTAACTGAATATAAATTAAGTGTTAGAAGGCTGACATACCACTGTAGTTAGATGATAAAGCTTCTAACACCCCAGTAGATGCTATTTCTCTCAGCAATTCTTATAACAACTGCAGGAAAATCAGCCCAGATGCACAAAAGTGTGCCAGTGACCACCTTCAGAGCAGCTGCTGAATTGGGACTGGGAGTGAGGAGTTTAAACAGAAGTGAAAAACCCGCCTACCTTAGTGAATCTGGCCTAAACGGACGTGGTTTATTGCCCACTAATTACAAGCTGGGAAAAGGGACCAACCAACCAGCCCAACGCCCCAGCCCTGACAAAAGGAGAAGAGAAAAGCACATTAAGTACAAAGATTTAACTGTACATTAGGCAATACTTGCTGGGAGTAGGAAATACAAAATCAGTTTCATGAGCTTTATCAGACACCGCATGCCTCTTGGGACTTCTGCTAGAAAAGGTCACTATAAATTGTGGCCGGACTCTGTTGGGGTTCCTCTAACAGACCCACTGGCAGAGGTTTGGGAAGGATGGTGCTGAAACCTGAGAGCCAACAGTTCCCGTCTTGGTTTTGCACAATGAAGGAGGCAATAACAGATTTTTAGTTCAGAGACTGAACTAATTACTTTATTGTTGGTTTTGGCTGCCAGAAACGTTTTTCTATGAATCAGAAATGAATTCTTTATTAAATGAGAGTGCCCTTCCTACCAAGTAAGTACTTAATTCACTAGGCAAGAGTCTAAAAAAAAACCAAAAAACAACAAACCAAAAAAACAAAAAACCCAAAACTAAACTAAACACCAAAACTAAACACAACCAAAACCAACAAAACAAAAACCCAATACTTCTTTAAACAGTGCAATGAACATTGAAGTATTTGTACAACACACAAGAGCGTCAACAGAAGAGACAGAGACTCCCCACAGTGTACAGAAATCAGTGGAAAAGAGACAAAGGGGAAAAGACAACTTGAGTTCAAATCTGAACAATCTGAATGCCCAGACCAGACTCCTGACAAGAGAGGAAAATGACTGTGCATGATTTGAGCTTTTTTTGCATTTCTTTCAGGAAAGAGCTCCAAGACCACGGTTGCTCTGTTTTTCCTGCTCAAGCCTGCAGACCAGCTGGGAGAGACAATTTTCTTTTTTTGTGAAATTCTGTTCCAAGCAGGCTTCTGACTGCTGGGATCTCACTTCCTTGGCTTTGGAAAGCTAAATCTAGACTGTTTTGTTGATAGGGAATGGCATAAAGCAAGCGACGTGACAGGAGGAGGAGGATATTTCATAAACGAGAAGCATGCTTGCATCAGGTGCAAAGGAGAAAAAGTATATCGATTACTTTTACACTAGAATTATACTGACATTATTTTACCCTTCTCACTGCAAATGAGGAGTAAGATTAATTTTACAGCAGTAGATTTTCCCCATGACTTCAACAGAATTAGATTAAAGTAATGTTTCAGTTGCGCTTAATCTAAATTTCTGTCTTCTAAACGGTAGGCAAATGGTTTCTAATCACTATTTCTGTACCATCTGATGTTAAAGGTTCATCAATTTTATTTCCCACCAATATGATTAAACTCTTATTCAGGCAAGAAAACATTGTTAGTAAGCAAATAAATTTCTTTTAAAACTCTCTCATGTACTACCAGTTAATAGCTTCTTCAACTAAAACCGTAAAAATACACTGGTCTTGGACTTACTTTTTAGCTATATGCTGAGCTGTGAGTGTGCGATGTTTGTCCCCTCTAGTTCTGTCTGACCCAGACCAGCAACATATAGGACATAAATTTGAATTTCCCTCTATACAACTCTTTCAAAAAGAAAGAACTGTTAGAATCATAAACTGCCAAATAGTGTGATTTTAACTTATTTAATGAAGGACAGAATGAATTTCTACTTTATAAAATGTAACTCCAATTACTACCAAGAATAAAACACCCCATGCTATTATCAAAAAGTCATAAAACATCTGGGTTTAACAATAATCTGGCTGAAGAGTACTATACATAACAGAAATAAAATTCCTTATTGCCGTTCATCATCATCTATCTTTAAAATGATACTGTGCTCACACATTAATTACAGATATTAGATAAGTGAATTGTATCGCTACGCCCTGAAAGGCTGGCACAACAACTGCTGGAAGAGCATAAAACCATTAAATCGGCGAGATCCTTTCTCCATCAGGTCTGCCAGCAGCACGATTTCACAACATAACACTTTGTCAGTCATTTACCTTCAGCTGTACTTGTGAAATATAGCCCCCCATAAGCACTTTATGCATTACGACTCAGTCTAATAGGTGAAAAGGACTTTTCTGTATGGGACAGGGGGAATTAAGGGGTTCCTGACACTGCTTTCAAACAAACGAGTAAATAACCTGCCAGCGGCACAACAAAGAGTGAACTCTGCCATTCTGAGATTATTCGTTTTGTTGTACAGGTATAATAAACATACTGGAGGACAAAATTGGTCTGTTACATTACTATATCTACTTAATTTAGAGCAAGTGCACAGTGTAAGCTTCAGCATTTTAATGAGATAACAAGGCTCAAGCACTGCCACAGGTACTACTATTGCACAAACTCTGTCAGAAAAAGCCCTTTTTGGAAAAACCAAACCACTACAGAATTTCGACCTCAGCTATCAGCCCTGACACGGTGCCACAGCTTTTCGGGCACTGACAGCTTTTGGGGACTCTCCCTCCTCCCAGCACTGCCCTGCACCAGGCCCAGCTAAGTTTGGTTTGTGAAGCAAGCAAAAAGGGACGTGCTCCCCCCTTTCCCTCACCGTCACTCCTCTGCTGCCGGTGCCCGCTACCTCATTAGCGACCACCCCCTTAGGACACAGCATCGCTTTGCTGCGGCCGGTTCCTCAGCTGGCCCTGATTTTAAGTAGCTGTCTCCATCGAGTCAAGGCCTGAGTGGGAAGGAGAGAGGACCACATCTCTCCAGCCAGTACATTCACCGAGGGTCCCTTCTGCACCCCAGAAAGGGCAAGGACAGGGACGCAGCATTGCCCTGTGCAAGGAGAGTCAACTCTATGCCTTGCAAAGACACTTGCAAAGAAAAAGGCATTTATTCATGAAATGACAATCCACTCTGTCCTGCTTAGCAACAGTTTTCCTCCTCTGTGAAGCATTAGTAATATATTTTTATCTACTTTCAACACCACGCCTTTATGATAAAATGTTTAATTCCTTAGAAAAATAAACTCTGCCTCTAGCGAGGGTAACTTCTGCAGCAAACCAGCAGATGTAGGGTTTTGACAGCTGACTGGTCATAAACAATCAAAGGTTTGAACAAAGGTAAAATACTTGTGTGGGCTACCATTTCTGCCGAGAAATTCGATGAAAAGTGATGAACAGCAAGGAAAGAGGATAAAATATCACAGACTTGAAGCAGAAGAAGTCTGCAGACGACGCTGGCCTGGGAGGAAGGAAAAACTAACAAAACATATCACTAGGCATAATTAACAGCTGTGTAAGAAAGAAACCAGATTTCAGAGGAAATCCTCCTTCTGTAGAGGTTTAAGGGTGACAATAAAGCTTAAACTGTCACAGGCGTTTGGTTAATACATTACAGATGGAATTTAAAACTGGCAGGTTAATAATCAAGAACTCCCCAGGGTATCAGACTCCCATGAATGCATCTCCCCCTTTACCTGGGCCAATCAACCTACATTCATACTTTTCCTACCACCTGACAAAATACATCTGCTGGTAAAAAAACAGCTTTTCCTGGAAACAGATTAAATATTTATGCCATTCTATTACTGATGTAAACACTTCTCCTACACAATTTTCTAGATATAGATCAGCAGCTTCATTGCAAAACTTAATCATGCACTGTTCCCTGAAAACTGCTTAAAAGTATGTTTTAGAAACTGTTCACAGAAGGTAATAAAACATACTTAGAGTCACATAAAACTTATAATCATTGTTCCAGCCATTTTAATACTGAAAAACAACTGTGTTCAGAAGTTGAACAGCCTTTGCTAACACTACATATGCCCTTCCAGTACCTAATTAGCTGATAATACTCCGAATGCCTGTAACGCACGATTCAAATGTATTACTTACCAATGTGTTTAGTATTCTGCAAATAAGTCTTCGTACCAATTAAATCCCTTGTTATTATGAAAACGCTTCCATACTGTTGTAATAACACAGGATAACACAGTCAATGCTACTAATCATGAGGCTATTCTTTGAATAATTGCAGGATTTATGAGTAATCATTGCTAAGGATACACTACTATTCAGTACAGAGTACACAAAATCTAATAATACCTTTCAAATAAATCTGATTAATGTTACAGTAACCTTTAAGTGAGGCATGTACATAAAAAAATCTTCCCAAACCACTGAGAAGCAGTATTTTACAGTGCAGTAATTTACTGTAGCAATTCCGCAGTAATTTACAAGCACAGTAATTTACAAGTGTATGCAGACAACTCTATTTTTCTTCTCAATATCTGAAAATATTGCTAAATATCAGGTTGGAGCTGAGAGAAGATTATTACTTCCATTTCCCCTAGAACAGACAAATTAGGAGAGACTTTTGCCCACAGGAAACTTTTGGGGCAAACTCAGGAATAAGCCCAGATTCCCTATCAAGTAAACCAGCAAGTCAAGAACCTGCAATATCTCCACAGAAATCTCTAATGGTACTGGCTTATAGTTTAGTCCAGTTCTAAAATTTTCTGCTGAAATCACATACAGCAGAAATACTTCATTCATCATCAAAATAATCAAATACATTACTTCTAAAATAACACGTGAACTCATCTTATTACTTAAGAAGTTATCTATCTTACAGTTACCTGAAAAAGAAAACTATAGGGCTGCAGAGCAAGAACCCCTTACCATCAAAAAGATGATAACACTAAGATGTAGAACTAGTAGGAACTTTAAGAAAATCAGTAAGACTTTCAGTAAGTAACTAAACATGATCATTTACAAAGTACAACTAAAGAATGACATTAAAAAAACAACTAAAAAAACTCTTCAACACAGTACAAGAATGGAAACATTTTAGAGAATTATTTAATTAGTAACTTACATATATGAAGACATTTAAAATGCCTTTCACACACACGACTACCCAAACCCACAGAAGTCAGTGTGGCAGGGGACAAACACACAGGCAGATTAGATCACCTCTTCTGGGATAAATCAGTCCCAAATTTCCTTCACCTGTGCCTAACAAAACGCCTGAACTAAAAGTGCCCCACCAACCCCAAATCCTTCCAACCTTCTACCATTCACTCTGGAAACAGCTGAGACAAGGGCCAAGCAGATCCACACGTGTGCAACCTCCTCACCGCCCAAGCAGGCATGCAAGGAGGACTGGCAAAGCTGGCCAACGGTGTGGTATGAGTTGTGCTTCAAGAGGGCAGACAGTATTAGCATTCACTGGGGTACACAAGGAAAAAACAAAGGACCAAGTACTGAAATCAATACGTTGAAGAACCCCTTCTTCTTGGGGATTAGCTGTCTGTGGGACTTTCTGACACAGCGTTATCTCTAGAGCATTAACTCAATGATACCTGCAAGGGCTACACTTGCATCTTCATCATCTTTCAAAGTTCCAAATCGCCTGTATTACTTTAAGAATACAACATGTTGGAATAGCTATCTATACCCTCTTTCAAAAAATAATTTCTAAATTGCATCTGTCTGTGCTGTTCATTCAGAATTCAAAAGGAAAATGTGAGGATGTCTGCTAAACAGGAAAACATCATTTGGCCAAAAAATGGACAGACAACTTCAAGTTCATTAGAAACATTTATCTATAAAAAATATTCTCTAAGATATCAATATTAATATATTACATACAAAATATAATAAATACATACAGAGAGCAGAAAGTGAAAAATTTCAACTATTTTTCTACTATAGATTAACAAATCTGTTTTTTTTTCCTTCAGAAGACATTGGTTACTCAGGCAAGCCATTCTATTAGCAAATCCCTCCAAAAAGAGAAGAGTAAATATTCCACAGAGACATTAATAGTAGATAAACTGTTGCTTCTGGTCTCCTGCCCAGTGAATGCTTTTCTAAAGGAACAAAAATATTACTATGCCAACCATCACTACACAACATTGGACTCCACCTCTTCCTTTTTTAAAAAGAAAATTACCCACACGCCAAAAAAGAAACATTTACTGATTTTATTATGTCTCAATCAGATGGACAAAGCTCACCCAAAAGGCATTAGTATCACCAAGTCAAGACCGGCAATTCCACATTAACAACAGTATTCAGCAGCATCCTACATAAATTTATTAGAGAAAAGAAAAAGGAATCTTTGCACATAGATACAGCACTAGACAATTAAAATAGTAAGATAGGAACAGATGTGAAAAGCTCTTCAGAAAGACAGCTATTCTCAACAAGTCTTTAACTGTAATGGGGAAAAAAAAAATCAAATTCTTATTTTAATGCACCCGAATCGCATCACTAAATACATTTTACATGAATTTACACTGTGCCTTCAGGGGAAGCAGGTTACTCCTAAATAATGACAGAGATTTCTACCCAGGGCAAGGTCCTCAAATTATATATTAACTATCAAATCATGGGTTTACATTCATTCAAACTGGGGTCTCGGCATGGGGAAAAAAAAAAATCTTCTTTTTCCTAGAATGCTGAAATTTTGTTTTTTGAATGCTGAAGGTTTGTTTTCTGACTTTGATCAGAAGCTTTCCTAAAATTTTCTCACCTGTACATGTGCTACGCACTCTATAAGCAATTTGTGGCAATCTACCAGTTCATTACAGCATTCTTCCAAAATCATAGCATACTAAATGATTTTTTTTTCCAAACATGTAAAATGGGTAAAAAGGTATTTACCTAAATTGTACAAATACATTGCATACATGGAAAGAATTTATTTTAGCAAAGCAAATATCTGAAAACGTTAGATTCAAACCCATTTCTTTACATTCAGGTAACCATGGAATCATGTAAATTTTTCTTTCTTTTCTTTTATCACCTAGATTCTTTAATATGTGAAGAAAGCAATAACAATTTCATTGAACTAAACTACAGAAAAGAAAGGCAGAGGTGCCAAATTGGTACAGTTAGAAGGCTCAGATTAATAATTTATGACAGCCAATCTAATCTTTTAGAGGTAAAGCAAGTAAAGAAGATTGTATGTCTGAACTTTTTACCTGTGTTTCATTAATCTACTTGCTTGCATATATGTAAAGTGTACTGTCAACGTGTGCCGCATCCCCAGGCAGGCGAATATGGAGCAGCTCTACCTTTGCATCCACAGCAACAGTTCTACAGCGTTTGAACATGATCTCTTTCAATGAAGAAATTCCTCAAAAGCCAGTTTTACCAAGCACACACCACTTGGCATCATCGCCTGCACCTCTGCCTGTCCACACCTTTACCTCCTCATCCTGAAGTTCAAAGATAAACAACCTTTCTCTGCTCTCAAAGCTGTCACTCTGAAAGCCATCCATGGGCAAAATTACAACTACAGCAGGAAGCTGTTAAATAAATTACATGCATGCCTTAACCCATCATTTGAATCAATGTATATAAAACATATGCTACTAATACAATGACCTGTATTAAGAGCTTTATCCTTAGGCAGATTTATTTGTCCGGTGTTTAAATTATATTTTTTGCAGTACCTGGCAGTGATTGTTAATATTACATTTAATTTGTATATGCATTACAGTATCATCCAGAAACACAAGGTGCAGGAGTAATATGCCAAATACAACATCTTAAAAAATTTCAACATTAATTTTACCGCACAGATTTTTTGCATGCCACGGAGACCTTTATTAGGTACCCCTATGCAATTCACTTCAACAAACAGCTTCATGTAAGAGCAACTTATTTTATGCAGATGAAATACCCAAGCACAAAGACTAACAGAGAGTCTGAGAACACAGAAAATTCTCCTTTGGGTTTTGAATGGGTTTGCTTTAATCAATGTAGTTGATAACAATTAAGCCTCAAAACCTGCATGCGTAAATGACATACTGCAATTTATTTTTATTACAGAGTTTGTTTTGTTATTTGTAGCTCGCCATTTAATAGGCAAACACAAAATCACACATCTCCTTGGTAACAGGTTGAGCCCAGCTCGATATCCAAAACGTCTAACCCGCCGATGGGACGGGAAGTCCCTCCTGTCCTCTCTGACCAGGGACGGCAGATGAAGGGGGCCCGGCTGCCACCGCCCAACAGTGCCTTTCTGGAGACACGTAACCATCTCCATGTCAGTGAAGGTGACAAGAAAGACTTCCCGGATGGGGTTATCGAACACTTTTTACAGTCAGGCCGTAAACTTGCACCGACGGATTTGTGTGTTTGTTCAGCTGCCCTAATTCCAGTGGGTTTTGGCACAACCCACACCCTAGCCACTCCAAGGCTTGCACAAAGGACAACTCCCACTCTCTCACTTTTTTCCTGATGCATCTGATATTAGTTGTTTGTGCTCCTGTGTAGTGAGTGATAGCTGATGAATATCTCCCTAACTGCACTATGTGAAACTGCATCATGGAAGGAACTTGTTATTGATGGCACAATACATTATAATGGAATTTTATATAGAACTTATGGATTTCTTACCCCTTCACCTACCAGCATTATTTCAGAGAGAGGTTTAAGCAAGAGTCAACCCGACTTTTGTTTTAATCTCTCAACTATGACAATATAATTAAGCTGTGAATGATATATCAAAGTGCCATACACAAAGACGAATTGACAGGAGTAATTTTTACTACTCAAAAGCCTTCAGTTTCATATATCATAATATCCTGTAAAGCAAGCCCACTGACATCTGCTTGACTGTAAAAGCAATAGCTCGGTATAAACCTCAATTCATCCTTCAAACAGGCATATGTGCTCCCTGCTTATTACTAGCACTATGTGCATTACTACAGTTGAAACCTGCATCATTCATTATTTTGTTTCTTTATTAACTGCTTACCACAAATCGGAGGGCAGAACTTGCCATATTCTTGCATGACAGTGTTTCATATGAGTGCTCTGCTTAAATTATTTTAAATGTTTTATCATCTTGACAGATATTTTGCTTCTTTTGAAGGTGTTGAAGAACAGAATTTGGCATATCTGGTTAGGATCCAAATAGGTCTCAAAAAAAAAAAAAAAAGGAAGGGAGGATTTGTATTCAAGCTCTCATTGTTTCTCATTTCACTTCTAGTTTTGAAGCTTTTCAGGGCTGCAGCGGATCTTAGTTCTGTACCTACAAGAATGAGAAACTCGTTTACAGCTAGGATCCTAAGGCACTACTGTAATGCAATTATTATTACCATCACCATCAGTATCAGCCCAATCAATCTGAGTATGTGCTTCTAATGAGTTTGTGTCTTGAGGCTGTTAATGTTCAGACTGATTTGGGGGGGGGGTTGTTGTTAAATAACCATTCTTTGCAGAAAATAAATTGAAAGCTTTATCAAAGTAAAATTAGTATTTAGAGAGCAACTATGAAAAATCTGATTATAGAAAAAAATTATCAAGAAGAACAGATTAACCTAGCTCATTTGGGGGGTGAATTGTATTTGCTGGGTTAAGAGATATGGCTTGGCCAAGAGGCAATTTGCTTATATCTTTGGGTTCTTCTGTAGAAGAATAAAATACTTTCCTTAAAATAAATAAATTATACAGAAAAGATTAAATACTCTTCCATACAGACCGTGCTCAGAAGGAATGCACACTATTTAAAAGGCTGCTTTGGCAAAACAGAAATTCAGGAATTTTGTTTTCTGAATTACTGCGCGATTCATTACAATAAATCTCCACGCCTTCCTCAGAAAATACCAGGAACAATTCTTTCTTGGCCATCGGATGCCAGAGAACTTCCAACTTGAAAAAAAAAACCAACTTAATTTGCTCTTGTCTGATAAAATACTCTGCTACAGCAGTCCCAATTGTGAATAATTACCATTCAATCATATGAATCAGTCTTGTGCATATGACTGGATTTACAGTGACAGACTCATTTTCAGCTGCATGTTTGCAAGTATTTGTATTAGAAAGCCACCATTTCCAAGGCAATCATATAAAGAAAAGTGAAGGTGAAAACTTTTTCATTATCTCAGAAGACAGCCTATTACCTATATCACTTTCTCAGATATCCATCCATCCACACCTAATGAGCCCTATGATTTAGTCAGAACACATTCATAAAGATGATTCATAGTTGTTATGCAGCCACTTGATGTTAATAGCAAAGCTGATGTCTTAAATCACAGCTGTTTCCCTATGATAGCCAAGGGGCAAAGCGACACTTTGGAAAACAGAGGAAAGAATTTATTAGGGCAACTTTTCGAAAGCAACATCTACAAGAAAAATGTGAAGCAAAACATCAGGGTCAAAAGTGCTATAACCAAATCACTAGATAGTATTAAATGCCGCATAGTAATCTGCATAACTAAGAACTTAGTAGTTATTGGTCCTCCCTCTGCATACGTTAATATTGCCAAAATTTTACTATATCTAGGTTAAAAACTTTTATATTTAATTTTAATTTTATCTATAATCTGTTCTCAGTGTTCTATAGAGATGCATAGTAACCTGTATATATTTAGTAACAAGAGGCAAGTAAAGTGTCATTCTTTCCTATACTAGTAAGCATTTAACCACAACTAAAAAGAGTAAATTTGAACCAAAAAAAGTCTTATATTTAGTAGTTGAAGAATTTGCTGATTTTTAATTGTATCGACTAAGGGACAGATAATACAATATGTTAAGAGTACCAGTACTAAGCCAGTAACAAACACCAAATGACCCAGTGTCTTCAGGAAAACTACCTATGTCCTTCAGTTTTAGCTCGTTAATAAGTTCTGCTGGATCACAAAGCATACAGGGTTTTAGAGGGCTGAATCCTCTCTACATACACCCCACTCAGATGCACTTTGATCCAGAAACACTCAATTTATGTTGACTGCAGACTCTGGTGCTTTAAAGAATATTGTAGCTTTACAGCCAGGAAGGAAGGAACATATGAGTAAATTTGGCATTACACAAAAGATAACAATTAGGCACAAGATACCCATCGGCTCTTGGGAGTCTCTTAGATTCATAAATGAAGAGACGTTGCAGCATCAAACTCTGGTGAGAAACGGGTGCATTTTTAAATAGCACCAACAATCCCTGACATTTCACTTGCTTTCAGCAGGACTCCGTTTGCCTTACTCATCACTATTAAAAACATCTAAATTAATCCAGCAGGATTTCAGAGAAAGCAGTGAATGAGCTGTGATTTTGCAAAGCGGTAGTCTGATTTCTGCCTCCATTCTTCTGGCCAGTAATTTTAACAATAGAAATACTGAACTCAAGTTCCCATTACCAACCATATGGTATTTTTAACAAGGAATGAAATGACTGCCAAACTGGAAAAAAATACGGAGATGAGAACAAGATGCGCATACACCCTAGCAAAGTGGAATAACTGCATAGATTAAGTAGGTCAACTACAGGTATGGATTTCTTTTAAGGCGATCCAAAAAAGTATGAAAAGTTGCATGTGAAGGCATGCTCCAAAAGAATTCACAACTACTAACAGGCTTGTCTTACTCAAATCAAGGGCGGCAAAACTGAAACCACCTACCCTAAGGAGCTTCCTCGGGAAAGCTGGTCTGATTTCCCAACTTGCTCGCTGGAAAGCTGCTGTGGAATAACCAGAGTGACGGACGAGCACATGTCGCACAACTACTTCTTAATGGTATTTTTGTCAGGTGATTTGTAAGCAGGAGCCTGGATTGGATAGGAAATTACCTTCTTTACAACCGCCATCTAGTATTTTGCATTAGAAGAAATTGCTATTCAAAATACATGAATATGGCAATTGCTGCCTTTCTTGCACCTTTTTTCTAAAGTGAGCTCTGAAGTTTTCTATTAGTATTTAGATTTGCAATGTGATTTTCAATACAGAGCTAAGCCTGTGTATCCAAAATAAAAAAGTGAAAGGAGGTCAAGAACCATCTTGTTAAAAAACAAGCCTTCCATTTCGGGGAAGAAGGGGGGGTTCCTTTTAAAAGGAAAAAATCTCTGAGGAATAAATTGCTAACGGCTCTTGGGCATCTGTGGATCAGTTTGGTTAGTGGGTTTTGGTGGAGGAAGTAGGAAAAGACATGCACATGCATGCAGATTTCCTCCAGCTGCTAAAGGCACAGATTTTTAATTTATAGATTTTTAATTTATAGACGTTTTGACTCTTCAGGTATCAGAAGTCTTTTAATCTTGTGAAACTTGCATTATTTTCTTCCTAAGTTTTAAAAAATAATTTTGAAAGAGAAAAGCTAGAATTGGAATCCACGAGGCTCAACCAGGCCATCAGGAGAACTTCGCATTTCTGGAAGTCCTGAAACATTAGGTTTATAATGAGAAACTGATGCTAATCCTAAAGAAATGTGAGGTTTTCCCCTTAACTACACACACGGCTCAAACAGAAGGTGCTTCAGCACACAAGTCCAATAAAGTCCTTGGAAATCTCCGTTCCCATGCATACGAGCATACACAGACCCACAGACCTTGTGCCAGAACCCCTGGGAAAGGTCAGCAGAAGTCCAGACACTGGGGCATTTTGTTACAAGCAAGTGTTAGTCTGCCATGCGACCCCCCGAGTGGGAAAACCCAGACTCCCGAAGGTGACTTGCCTCAGGAAAGGAAAGATATGAAAAATTCAGAGCTGGGGAAAACCTCTTGCCGCTACACTACACTCCATCATACGCCACCTCCTCTCTGAAGTAAAGCTAGATAGAGCCACAAGCAGTTGTCACATCTTTAGCAGACTGAAAACTCACTCTCCCCTACCTGTGAGAAGAAGCAAGGAGACATCGCTGCACACGTTATTTCTTATTTAGACTTCTGCACGGCAATGCTCGTAGGTAAACGTTGCACCACATTGGGGTGGGAGTCTCAATACGCATGTGCGGGTAATCCTGGCTCAGAGCCTCCAGATGAATGAAGGACATGATCTTACTGATAAGAATATGTATAAACTAAAATGTACAACTTCCCATGGCTGTTAAGTTCTCTACTCCCTTCTCCACCCAAATATCAAAATCTGTGGATATTAAGTAACTGTAAACATGGTTAGAGACCATTGCACACATTTTTCTCCTAGGCTGCTTATCTGGGCTGAACTGCAGCACTACTAGTGCAGGAGAAAAAAAAAAAGACTGAAACAAAACAAAGCAAACTACTGAAGAACAACATGTTGTTGTAAATTAATGCAGTTTTGGGAGGATCCAGAAAAGTTCCTGAAGTTTCTTCCTCCTCTTTATAATGTCATGCTTCTAATTTACTTCATTTATATTAATAAACACTGGGTTACACAACTATTAGTCTAGTTGAGAACTGCACTAAAGCTCACTAAATCTGTCTCTAATTATTATGATTAATGGTCCAAAACGATCAGCTTCTCAAATTAACAACCTAAAGCAACTGGTATAGAATAAAGGATATTTTTCTTGGTAAACAGGGTCTTCAGTCTTTTTAGTTAATGAAATCTTGAGCAGTCCATTCAGTAATATTACATTCTAATTCACCAAAAGTACCTATTTACATAGATTTGCATAGATTATGCTGCCACTATGTATTTATTTGAGATTAATTATTTTTAAATTCCACTAAAACTTACTGTCATGCTTAGTTTAATACTGCAGAAATGGATCTTCAAGAGCTGAATACCTTGGCCCTACTGTTTTTCTCACTGCTTCCGGAGCACGTACTATATACAGTTTTCTGTATTACTGCTACTATTCACCAATACTCATTTTTGAAGGACAAGTTCTCCATTGAATACCTGAGGTTTGTAAAACATACTCCTGACATTTCACAGATTTATTGCTAAATTAAGAAATATATATATCATCTAAAATACTTACAGGAATTACAGTTCTCTGTTACTTCTGTGATTACTACTCCAATGTCTTTTATTTTGCAGTGACTTTTAAAGAATATTAACGCAAGCTGATCACACAACCTAAGTTAATTATATAGTTTACAAGTGAGAGAGACTATAAGCAGAGTCTTATCAAACCCACAAAGGAAGTATCAAATATTTTTCATTTTAATACCCTTAGATTTGGGTTTCTAGATTTGCAGTTTTACCCAACAATGACTGAAGACAGTTGCTAAGTCTGAGCCAAAGCCAACTCACAAACATGATTAGAGCAAAGTAGCTGAAAATAAGGTCTTCCTTTGTCCTTACCATCCTCAAACCCTAAAAAAGCTTCTACCACCCTTTAAATGCAAGACATCTAGTAAGGACCACATCTACTACATTAATTCCAAAGAGGAAGACAATATGCTCCCCAAGCATCAAGACACAGTGATATGGGTTAAGAGAAAAAGGAAGTCCTTCAATAACATTCAAATGAATAGCAGTTGCCTTTGCCATCTAAGACACACTGAAACTTTAGTGCCCACTCTTCTAAACAAGGATTGATAGCTCTTGCTCAGTGGATCTTCACCAGCAGTCTTTTTTCTCCAACATCTGTCATCAGTAACACTTTTTTTTTCCCCCTTGAACTAAAAACATGAACAGCCCTGCACAGAAAATTAAGCTCTGCAGAACATAATGAGAAACGTTCCCACAGCTGCAAGGAGCCTAAGGGATTGCTCATTAAGAATTAGATTTCAAAATACATAGATATGGTCAATTCCATAGGGAAGAAGTATCTGTCTCAAGAGTGGCAGAGACCATTGCCTTTCTCTTTTGTCCTTCCTCTTCATAGCCCATTCCTAGGACCAACTGAAAATAATTTCACAATGTGCTTCTATTGCAAATAACCGGCATCACAGCCATGCCTTTTATTTCTCTTGCTCTTTTCTTATGGCATTATAATGTGCAATAGAGTTGTAGCATTTGGTCTTCTACTATAGGTCTCATTTCTGTTGGGTGCTTTTTGTGGACTATGATACATGGGGGCATGTGCAGTACTTATTCAGCAGATCTTCCTGGACCAGTCACCGGTTGTGTTCCTCCATACCATTGTCCCAAGGTAGATGCCACGTATTTCGTGGTCCCTGCAGGTCCTGTTTCCCTATTTGTAATAAGTTAAATGCAACAGTCTTTGTATTAATTCAGAGAAGCCTCTGTCCAACACTGGATTGAAAAGAAAATATAAAAGTCCTTCTTTCAAATATGGATTGAAAAGATAGCAGAACCTACAACACTATTGGTGGAGAACTTGCTCCCACTTGAAGATTCCTCTTATAAATTTCAAATTACATACCCAGTTTAAACAAGTTTGTGTTCAGTATTTCTGTCATCATCTGAGTTAATAACATTCATTCTTTAGTACATGTGAATAACCAAGACAGCAAAGATTAAAAGGGAAAGTCGATAGCTTAAACAACTGGTTTGGCAGCCGCATGGAAGAAACAGGAGTGGTTCAACCACTAAATTCTCACACATCAGTCTGGGAATGCCCTGCAGAGGACTACTTAGGACACACTACTGGCTGGTGTGTGGGAAACCTAAGTACAAGATTGTTTCAACATGAGAGGTGCATCTGAATGCTCTTCAAAGCAATTGTGAAAGCTATGCAAAACCCACTCGATTCTATTTGGAAGGTTATTGGGAAATGGCAAATTACTCATAGCTGCGTGATTTCGCTTCTGTTGTCGTTGCTTGAAATGCCAGAGCTTGCAACTAACCTGAAAAATCTCAAAAATACTTTTGATACTTGAAAAACTTACCAAATGCATCCCAGACACTATTGCACTGTGATCACCCCTCTGTGTGATGAAAAGTGAAGATGAAAAGTGAAAAAAACCTCTTTTAAGTGAAAGAATTGCACTATCTCCATAACTAGAAAATATAACTACAATGAAAAATGACGTGATACTGTGTTTTGCAGGTTCCTGAGTTGTGGCAGTGGGAGGGGGGCACGGGGAACATTGCTGCTAAAGCTGGAAAGCATCCAATATATAATGCTGTAATTAAGCCTCATGTAACTGACTTAAATATTTAACTCTCTTTTTTTGACCAATGCATTCCACAGAACACGACTAACACCTTTTCTGTGGGGAAAGAGGTAAAAAGGAAATGGACACTTTTACCTAGAGGTAATTCGGCTTACTTTCTTCTTTCCAAAACTATGGTTTCTTTCCCTTTCTGTAACAGCAGAACCTGGAAGAACATTTTAATCATTTCTGTGACACTTTGACTAGTCCTTTTACTTACTTTTCCTGAACTAGGAAGAAATTCACATCATACTGCAGAGTAAAACCACCTGAATTTCATCTGCTTTCAAGCCTCAACAAGAAATTTCATACAGCTCTATCCATCTGAAGTGACCTTGCAAAGTCTAGAGCCTTACTGATATATTTCTTAGCTCAGACTGAATCGACAAGAATAGACCCACTTGCAGATACCCTGAAGACTGAAAAAATGTAATTTGCTCCTGTGCACGTACAAGATAAACATAATTTGTGAAAGCATTCATGTGTATAAGATTTCCCAAGGCTTTGTGTGACACAAGTTCATAAAACATATTTGTGCCTGATGGTATATATTTTATATCACCACCACTCACCTCTCTTCTGTTACCATGAATTTTCATTAAGGGAAGAAGGTTTAAACATGTAAGGAGAGTTTTAGTAGTAGCTGATTTGAGTGAAGGTGATCTTGAGTTAGAAGCATGTTTGCCCCATTAAGACTATTGTACTAATGACACCATGAAAAGACAGTAATATCATGTACCACTTTTGGAATGACATTATTCCTAATCTTGGCTGCTAAAAAATGTCCCAAGAGCTAAATTTCACATTAATAATTCAGTAGAGGGGATTTGGAATAGGAGTATTAAAAAAAAAAATACAAAACCTGAGAAACCCATTTAGAAGAATACACTTTAGAGTTATTAATTTAGTAATACCAGAACCCCTTTCTTTTTATTTTGCAAGCTTTTGTAAGGGGTTGTCCTTATTTAGGTGGCACGCTAAAAAATATTATCAACAGACAAGGATATATCATAAAGGCATTGCTGCTGTTAGCACCAGTTTTTGATCCGACTCCTCAGTCTGTAATGCAAAGAATTCAGGGAAAATACAACTTACCGCAAAGACAAAGTCATGCTGGGTTTTAGACCTCTGCATGAATAGGAAATATACTTCCACACCAGATTCCCGAAACCTTCCATACGAAATTCTCACCTACTGTAAAAACGAAGCCCTGATATAAAAAAGAGATAGTCTATAGGGTTCCCAACCCATACGCTCAAACGATGTAATTGCATACGTCCATGTTTTCTACAGATCACTGAAAAAAGGGTCCATTTTGGTCTCACATCTGGGAGACAACTAAGCCACATTCAAGACACTACAAACTGCTGTGACAGACAAAATCTAAGACTAACAAAACCTTGAAGACTTTGGAATCCATTCACACTGAGAAAAGTCAGTGTAAAGTTTTTTTTTTTTTAATTATACTCTTAAATTTACATTATACAACTGTACCGTGTGCCCACTGCTGAACAATGAGAACTGACAAATGCTCAGTACTTCTGCATACTTCATCAATATGGATTTATTTTTTAAAAGACCATCTTCTCATACTGTTTCCTACTTTCAACATCATATTCAGTCTTACAGTTTTGGAACACTCATCTTACTGCAACATGGGCATCCATAAGTCAGGAGAAAAGTAAGTAACCCAAAAACCAATGGTCTTTCAAATGGACAAGGTTTGCAATTCTTCATGCAGAGATGCTCCCACAAAAACAACAATCCTTAAGATAGAAATTGGTTAGATAAAGGATGCAAGAAGTGCAGGATTAAAAGGCCTAGTAAAGAATAAGAAATATCATCTTCAGGTAGCCCTGCTGGTGCTCATAACCTGCATTTTACAAAACTTCATGTCATTCCTTGTATGAAGGGAACTGAGACATTCATTTTAAGAAGTCTCCCTCAAATGAGATTGTTCTCTTCAGAAACTAGATTAAAGATGAAAGTGATCTTTTTTAAAAAAAAACAATTAATTTAAAAAAAAACACCTTATGGCATCTCATAGGTTTTTAACTTACTAGAAAAAGTTGGCAAACTGTGGTTCACATAGACACAAAGCATCCCTACTTGCAGGCATCTCCTCCTCTCCACGCACTGCTCTCTCCAGGTTCTCTACTTACAGAAGTAGCCTCACAACTCGAGATTAGATTTTGTGTTCCACCTTGAGCTGCAGGGGAGGATTATGGTACACCCACAATGTCGTTCATAATGCAATTTCTCACCTAGTTAATGAGGAATAAAAATTGATCAAAAGAGGTAAATCATTCTTATTTTTAAAGTAAGGCTTCCACAGACTCCTGATACAATAGAGTAGAAGTCCTGCTGCATCATTACAGCCACACTTTCTAATCATAGGTCTTCACAACACTAAATAAGGGCACTTAATGTCCCCTCTCCACCACCACAAATAGTGGATTATTGAGATTTTCTAAGAAAAACTGTTTTCCCTCAGAAAGCACTGGTTCTTAAAAAAATCAAGAAGTTTGACAGAAATGCATTCTAAAAACGTCACTATAAGGTTTCGTAGTCTGGGTAAACTGCTAAAGTTTCCCATGTAGGCACTATATGCTCGGAGCATTTAGCTCTTCAGGTGGGTGCTCTCTCCCTTCACTTTCCATCATCTTGTGGAAGAAAAAAGGTGGGGAGTGGTGGGGAATGAGAGGGAAACATTTCCTGAGCATCTCTAATTACAAGCACCACTATCCTCAAAGAGAGGTTTAATTGGCCTGATTCTTATTTTAGCCTAGTCAGTTCACTCATATTTAACAATTACTGAAAGACATTACGCTGTTGGTCTTGAAATTATTTTTAGACACCATTAGAAGCCTGGCCTTAGCAAAAATTCTTAATTTAATTTGTCACGAACAGACTTAACGAACGTACTCGACTAAGAAAGCCTCAACGGTGACAAAAACAGAGGGAAAAGCGAAAGCTTGTCAAGTCACAGACTAAGTACCAAAAGCTGCTACAAAACTCCCAACAATGAGAAGATGCTCAGTGAACACTGCTCAGACAGCTCAGATTCACTGTGTCACTCTTGCAATATTTTAAGGCTATTACATATCTTCAGGTTGGGAAGAAATTGCAAATCTGATCTAATTACTGACTGTTTTGTGGTGTACTGCTTCTAGGCTGCTCCTCTACAACACTGGATAAATCCAAAACAGCAGTGTCAAGCTGTAATACTGTAAACTATTTCTAAGAGAAATTATGTGGGTTTTGAAGCATCAGGTAGGGCCAGCATGGACCAACTCTGGAGAAGATCACTTCAACATATACACAAAAAAACTTCTAAATGCAACAAAACCAATCTTCTGGAAGTAAGGTCCAAGTCAGCTATTCTCCAGAAGTCGTGACTGCTACAGAAAACTAGCTATATACACATAAGCCTTACCATCATCTGCATAAAGATGATAACCTCTATCATAATGGCTAAAGATGGAAGACTGAAGACGAATATAAATACGGAAAGCACAAAGCACAGCATCCCGAAATGCTATACTCCACATGAGTATAGGAAAATGCTTATTTAGAGTAGAAGCTTTGTGTGCTGTAAAATGTTGCTATAATGGAGAGTGGTAGAACTGAATGTTATAATACTGAAAAATTCTAACAGAGACAGCCTTTTGGTTGAAATGGCTTCAATGCATTAGTAAAAATAATTGGGTTTAGTTTCCTGCTCTCAAATTTAGTACTAAAATCTAGAGGCAAATGAAAAACATGTATATGTGATTGTTAGGAAAAAAGTTCTACCTTTATGGTTCTGGAGGGTTTTTTTGTTTTTAATTGAATTTTAAAAATCCCACACTACTTTAGAGCTACAAAAGAGATCCTCAATCACTTAAAAAAAATAAAAGTTAAACTTTCCAAAATATGACTAAGATTTTTACAAATTACTTAGAAATGCTGCACAACAAAAGTATCTATTAAATAAAAAAGATTTCATAAGAATTAAAAATTTGGGTCGGGGGGTTCTTTCAAAAGAAGAATTAAAATGAAAATATGAATACCACAGGAAAAATAAATCAAAAAACTTTTCAGTTCTCAACAATTCAGATTCCAGTTTGATTTTATTTTTGAGATAAAGCTCCACTGCAGATTTAGAAAAACTAGACATTTATCTTTTGTCCAAATATTTACGACATTCAGTGGCAAAGGCAGGTTACAATCTAAGTCTAAAGTTCCTGTTGCATTTCACCAATCTTGTCTCTCAAATGGCAGAAAAATCATCTCTGAAACCTGAATTCACTACGACTGTGTGGAAGTTGGACCAATTTCTTGGTGATGACTGAATTAAAGATATAAATGCAGTAAACTGGATTCATGTCCGCATGCAGTTATGGTACGACTGATCTTATCTCTACTCAAGTGTCTTAGAATGAGATCTTATGATGTCAAAACACTGCAAAGTTTTTGAAGTGGGGTTTTACTTGATAACACTGACAGGTTTTTTTAACCTGTGATTTTTCTGCTGCTTTCCCTCTATATTGTTATCATCAGCTTTTTTTTTTATTTTTTCTATTTTATTTCATGTTTACTTGTACTGATCAAACCATATAGTTTTATTCCTTCAATTAATGTTATTTCAGATGCTCCAAAGTGAAAAACAAAACCCCTGACTTTTCTAAGCCTAGTGGTTGTCTCTTAACATGTGTGAATAAAACAACCAAGAATACTGTTGTATTTTGCATTAAATTCCACTGAAGCTGACTGGTGAGATTTTTAACCACCATACTTTATTGAAGATGTATATAAGACACCATTTATTCTCTTCTTGGAAGGAGATAGCGAAATGACAGCGCTCTCAAAGTACAGGGGACACATCTCCGCCCCAAACACACGCTTGTCAATAACATTAACTGTGTGACCAAAGAGGCTGTATTTGAGGCATGTGTGCTCAAGGAAGAGGGGAACAGACTGAAGGGGGAAAAAAAGCCAAATCAAAACCAGAGAAGCAAAGAGTCAAGGATACAGCCAGAATCAGCCCACAAAGAAAGTGCATTTTGGTTAAGTATGCTGCAGGAGGGTTTGAACTGAGCGCAGATAAATTCTGCTTAAATTCTCCAAGAAACAGAAGAAATATTACACATTAATTATTACATAAACAAGACATCTCACAGGATTAAAAAACACTCCCTTCAGAAAAACCTCAAATTTGGGGCAGATTTTTGATCAAACCAGATGAAAACACTTACTTGGCCTTTGTTACCTCGGCATTTTCTGAAAAACTCAACTCAAACCAAAACTTCTAAATGAATTAACAAGCAAAGTTACATGAATCTCTAAGCAAGACAAGAAAAGCCAGAAGCTGCATTATACAATGTTACAATTAATCATTAATACAGAGTAACATTTAATATATTTCCTTTGAAGTTTGGCGGTACAGGAAAATACTAGCGATGGAAAGCCTCAGGTAATTGCAGCTAGCAGGTGGTTTAGCCCGAGGAGCTGGAATCAGGAAGACCTTTGTATTTTCATTATTATTTCTTTGTAAGAGATTAGAAGACAACGTCTTGAGTTAACGTGATGGAACTTCAAAGTACAGGTATGGCTACGCCGAGGAGGAAAATCAGTGCAGAGAACCTCAACAACTGACAGCAGATAGGGTAGCGCCTTCCAAATGATGAGAGGCTGGAGTCATTGGCCAGGAGGACGCTACTACAGGAAAGCTCTCAGGACGCATTCAAAGACAGTTAAGCCCCAAAACACAAGGTGATTAAACGAATTATTTTCTCACATGAATGCTACTTCTCTGTACGCACCTGGAAAATACTCCTAAGTTTTATACTATCTGAAGTGTTTTCTAAAATATTATGAATATTTGTGACTAATAGGTGTATTTCAAAGTAATTTTAGAATTTGGGAATTGATTGAAAGAGTTATTCTGATAAAATGAGTTAGAGAAGACCACATGACACACGACATAAAGAGATTTCTTTGAATTTTCATTGAAAAACATAGTTCTATTCCTCCATAAGAGTGAGCTACTCCATGAATGACAAAGGAGCTCTCAGCTAATGAGGGAAATGATCTGACTGAATTTCCAAGGAGGCTTTACCATAGCTTATATGAAGTATTTCATTAATATTTATCTCTGTGTCAAAACTCTGACAACCATTGTTATTTCTTCAGCTTCTAGTTACACAGTAAATTCTTTCAAACGGTACCATGCTTGGAAAAAAAATCCCATACAGGCTGTGATGTGTCATAAATTAAAACAAATTATTCTATGTACTTCCGTGTATCATTTTCACATTTCAGAAGTCATCCTTGTCTTTCACAAACAGGAAATTCTCAGGAATTTGATGGTTCTTGATACTCCAGCCAACTTTTCTCTGGCAGCAAAAGCGCAGTCCATCCCCAGCAACAAGTGCGCAGTGCACACATCTAAGGGGCAACATCAGGAGGTTAAGTAGAATGTTTAAATATTTCATTAAATTAACTTCTCTCTGCTTCCAGGCATTTCTTTCAGCTGTACAGTCACTGAAATTTATAAACTAATACCAATGCTTATGCAATTTTAATTTGACTGATCCGATGAAAGAAAAAAGTATAATTTATCATGCCACAGCTTTACTTTCACATAGTCATGAGGTCTTTTCTCTTCCCTTCATCCAAGCACCCTTCGATTAAGGTGCATTGTAATTCGGCCACCCCACTTGGAGCTGCTGCAGCGATACCTGGTGAAGCACAGTTGCCAGAAGTGATGCTGGTGGGATTGTGGTCAAAAATTGAAACAGAGGTTGAACAGATGTTCTTTTTAACATCTGTCTTCTGGGGTGCAGTGACCCAGCAGCAGAGTCAACCATCTTAGATAGTTTTCATGCATGCAACAGCAAAATACCCCAAAAGGATGAACAAAAAATGCCACACACAACCCACACCAAATAGTAAAGAGATGGATTTCAAATAGCTACTTGCCGTCTGGATTAAATTTATCCTTTTTAAATTTTTTCAAATGAAAATGGTGGGCCACTGGATATGGCTGGTGATGCTCAGAACAATACAAGACCAAACCAAAAAAGCACAGTACTTTCTGTGGACAGAAGACAACTTGTATGTTAGTTCGACCTCTATTGCTAACAACCAGGAAAATGCCTGTCAACTCACCAAAAAGTTAATAACCAGCTAGTTAATCCTACACAGTTCTTGATAGTTCAGTGATCTGCAAGTGATGTGGCCTTCATATGAGGAAGTCTGCAGTAGTACTAAAATGTGGTCATATAGAGCCCTCAGTGTGAAATTCAAAAGAAATACCAGCACACTTGCAGGAATAAAAGGTGACAGGGAATCTTTAAAAATAAATCCAGATGTCATCCAAATAACAGCACAGCTCAAATACATGCAAAAAATTTAAACAATTAAGTTTACAAGACAAACAAGCACAATACCAATGACAGAAGAGAACAAAAACCTGAACCACTTCTATGGTGTATGACGTGCAAAGAGCATCTGAAGCACTTCAGGATTCCTCTGCAAGTGGATTAGGAATTACTATTTCATGAAGTTCCCTACTAGTTCTACTATCAATCTCTTCTTTTGCTTCTTTATATTTGTCCTCTACCCTTTCTAGTAGAGGTAGCTATCTATCTACATATAGCTAACGCACACAGAATCACAAAAGCACTACAGTAGGCCAACAATGATTTTTCCTCATGTTGTGTATGAAAGCGGAGTCCCTTTTATTCACAATGGCATTACAAAGCAATCTAGCATTTAGCTACTCTCTCACCAGTACTTTTGTCATTATAACTTCAGACATGCTGGCTGATGCTATCGGCTTTAAAGATCCTGTTCCCCAGGTTGTCTGTGTGCAGTTTATAAATCTGCTTTGGATTATATTGATTTACTAATTGACCAAAACACTGGATTATACACTCTGCTGGACACTTTACACATTAAACAAAGTAATTGATAAAAAGAGTGTGCTTGTTGGGCTGATTTTTCTAGGATTTGATCTTTTCTAGGAACGTATATCATTTCAAGTCAGTCCTTAATAGCACAAAGAAATAACATAAAAGAAAAGAAACAAGGGAAAACAGCCTTTTGAAACTGTTATTTGCTACTGGAGGAAGGCTGGCAGAAGCAGCCGCACGAGCAGGGACTTGACTGGCAACAGAGACCTGATCAATGCTCGCTATCGTGTAATCAATGGAAATTCATTAGGTGAGACCCTCTGCAGCCTAACAGAGGTGCCCTGCAGCGTTCCCCAGGAAACTGGAAAGCAAGCACCCTATCTATCAAACCCCTGGAAAGAGCAGTTAATCTTCCATCCCGTTTAATATACATCTGTTATTAATCAATAGCTGTTAGAATTTGTGTCCCTTCTCCTCCCATTTTTACAAGAGCTGGCAACTTTCCTGTGACTGAAATAACCCAATTAATCTTCCAAATAGAAAGGCAACCCTTTTTTTTTTTTTTTTTTTGACAGGCAGATGTTTGACAATTGATCTGAACAGCCTGAGGAAAAGGAGATGGAGCAAGTACGAAGTAAAAAAGCACATACAGCATCAGAATACATCGATGTAAATAGTTCATTGCTCCACCTGCTGTTGGGCTCCTTTTCCTCTACAAATCACATGTTCTCTATTGCTAATGCTAAACACAAAAACAGGCACCTATAGACAGCTTCATCACATAAATCCATTTTATTAAAAAGTCTGGACTAAAAATGTACAAATCTGAAGGCAAGTCAGAATGAGACAGAACACTGATTTACTACTTAAGTCTCTTTTCATTGGGACCTAGAAGTATAAAAGACAAAACAGCAAGGGCTGCCACACAGGCTTACATGCATCTTTGAAGGAGATCTGTATTGTCCAGAGAATAATAAAAAAATAATAAAAATCTATGCTACAATGCAGCTATTTCTTCCTTGGATCAGTATTTAAACAACAAATTGCTATTCCTACCAGAAGGCCATATTCAAATTATTCCTATACATTTTGTATGGGAAAACCCAAAACAGTCTGATTTCGCTTTTCCTCTAAGCCCTTTATATTCTCTTTTGCAGCACGTGGGTTCACCTGACTAACATAGAATCGTGTGCCGCAAGGCAGACATTTGGCGAGTGTGCAGCCCTGCTGCGCATCAGCACAGCAATGCTGTTTGACGTGAGTTTTCACCTGTAACGTGGTCCAAAGGACGGCAGCAGAAAGAGGGGAAGAACACGTGTCAGCAGGCAAGTACTCCTACCACCTGGTACACACAGTGCCACCTAACTTGGGATGCTCCCATCCTCTGCATCAGCCAATTATCCTCTTTAAGTGCTCTCAGAGATCAAACACATTAAATTCCTGTGGTCAAAGGTGTGGGTTTAGGTGAACAACAGTAGTAACTTCAATAGTCAAATTACATGTTCCGCTGTGGCTAATAAACTCTGCATTTCATTAATCTTTTTGGTAGGCCACCTCTAACCGAATGTTTGATTAGAAAGGAGCTGTGCTTCAGGTTGTGGTATGAAGGTATTAATATAAATAGGTGATGTACTGTAAGATGTACTGTAAAACTGCTTATGAATATAATGGCTCAGCCACCGACAATTGTTAAACAGTGGAAGGTCAAAAGGGCTTCTCTGAATTTTCAGCAGTAAAAATAAGAGGAGATCCTGAATTTAATACAGCATTTTGGCATTTTAAATAATGATATATCCTTTTATATCAAAATTTTTCTCCTTTAAATTATCATCCGTAGTAATTTTTCTTTAAAAAGCTATTCCCTTTGTACAACCATATTGATAGTTTATTGTGTATGTGCTAGATATCCTAACAGTTAATACTCTCTGCACATCAAATTTCTTGGGCCTCTATTATTAACCAAAACCTTTCTGAACTTCGTACATACCCCTCAGTATCAGCAATATACAGACATTAACACAAGTAGCACCACTGTTACGTCTTAAAGCTGTCGTCCCATCCTTCCAAAGGCCTTGCAGTCCTATTCTGCTTTACGTTTAGCTCTATGTTTTTAGCTTTTCAGCTAGTGATTCAGAGGTATGAGAACAGTTTTAAAATCCCAGGACTATGCACAAATAAAAGCCTCATAAGACAGTAGGTTCATCACCCTTAGATCTACGTTATCTCAGCTTTTAGCCTTTTAGTCATCAGTTTCATTCTAACCTCAACCCTACACTCCACATATTTGCATCACAAATCTTCAACACATGCTCACAATAACGTTCAGTCTACAAGAGCTTATTCTGAAACACTCAACTCATGCACTCACAGCACATGTTAACCCGAATGCAGCTTCAGATTCTTGGTTCCAGATTTGTTAGGTATGGTAAGCAAGAAGGCTAACCCTGTTTTCAAACATTTACAGCTTTTGGACAATGATTTCAGTTATATCAGTTACTATAAGCCCACGTTATTTGGCTACTTTTTAAATATATCTCAGCAATATATCTCTGACCTAGAATACCAGCCTGTAAATAAATCAATACTACCAAATTATTCCCATTTTCTGATTATTCCAGGGAATGAATTATACTTATTAACATCACTCCACAAACAGAACATGCCCTTGCTTTTAATGCCTGTGAACCTCCTTATGAAGAGAAAAGAGGAGGAGTTAATGCACTTTAATCTAAAACTAACTAGCAGCCAATTCAGACATCAAGAGCATCCCTTTTGCAGTACATCATATTCAAACACAAATTCAACTTTCCCGATGCCTCACCCTTTCAAAAACACTATGGCTCCACCTAAAGTAGTAATTTTGTTAGAAAATACTACTTTTATACTTAAGTATGAAATGACACAGTTACTGTTAAATCCTGTGAAATCCTGCCCACCTCCCATATTATAACGCACTTCTTCCTCCAGTATTGCATTCTTAATTATAACAACCACACAATATACCATGCTGCTTTTCTATACATTCGTACAGAATGAAAACTTCACTTTCTCATTCTAACAAAGTAATACACATTAGAAGCACATGTAAGTGACATTTGCAATATTCAACCAGATGAATGCCCTGGACAAACATATAAGATCCACTGTACATTCGTCTCTTCAGCAAAACCCCTTATAAATATAATCATTGTTATGAGTTTCAGGAACAAGGGTAATGTGTTTTTTTTTTCCTCCAGAATTTGTTCCATTTGTTGACAACACAAACTGTCTCTTGAATTTGTTTTTCCCATTTGTCAAAACCAGCCACGATTCTCATTGTGGTTTAAAATCCACAACTACTTGTCTGAATTCTCTTATAATTGGTATCTTTTCCATTTGCCACTGATAACCATGTCTCTGGCTAATGGTCTGATTTTTTTTTTTCTTTTCTTTTTTCCTGTCTACAAGCAAAAAAAAACTCTGCCTGATCCAAAGAACCTCAAGGCAGTTCAGGAGTTATGACCTTCTACAAGGGAAAAACAAACCCCACAGACAGCCAACACTTTCTTGCAGTTTAAGGAACGGAGGAGGGATACATACTTCTGTCAGTCTTTCTTCTTCTCTTTGCTATCACAGCTCCTTGTCATCAGGCATGGAAACACCTTCCCTTTCCATCCATCCTACACCCACATATTTTACATTTATCACCAGAGCATAAGATCTTTCTGCCACACTTTCGGTGGCCGTGGGTTTGCTTCACTTGTCTTTTCTTTGATCCAGTAAAGTATTGAAATACCAATAAAGTAGATTAAAACCAGAATATTGGTTTTAGCTATCATGTCTAAACCCCAGTATTTGGTCAACTTCTCCACTTCTTCCACTGACAGATCCCAAACAGACTTTACTATAAGGCTGAAAAGAAAAAAGGAAATTCTTATTTTAGTTTTACCTTTTAGGTCCGACTCTTCTGAATAAAATTTGTCATCTACAGAGAGGGGATTTTTTAATATGTAAAATCATACATTCTGTTTAACAGGCCAAAAGTGTGTTTTCTGGATATGCTCCAAATGCATTTCAGATTGACAGCTATTAACAGTCTGGATCTTCCTGTTAGAGGCCAATAACAAGAACAGTTTTCCAATAAAGCTTTGAGATTGTTCTTCTGAGAAATAATCACTGTTCATTCAAAAGACAGTAGAAATTATGCAGGTGTCAACATTTGCCATGAACTGACAGGATTTATCCTCTCAAGAGACCTTGCTGGAATTGTAGAATAATTAAAGGCTCATGGCTTTTAATTAAGAGATCTCCAGAAGGAAACTGAGGAATTCTTAACAGCAAAACAACTGGCGTAAGCAAAGCAAGGACTGAAAAGAGAGAAAACCATTGCTGTTAAAGGAGGCCTACAGAGGAGAAATCCGTGTTCTCACTGGGAGAAGAGGGATGTCATGAAAGTAAACTCTCCAGATAAATGCGTTTTAAAAGAGAAGGCAAACCATAATGTATTTATAAAGATCCATATTTTATGAATACGTTTATCTGCCCACTCTGATAATGCTATTTGGAAGTGCACGCTACAGAGCAGAGAGATACGGGATGTGCAGTTTTGAAGTGTACATAATAAGCATTTACCACCTAAAATAACAAAACATGACAGCCGCAGGAAACTGAGTTTTGTTTCTTTAGCTGTCTGTATTTTTAACATAGTGCCCAAAGTCCTACCCTCCGTGGGAGAGCTCTCAGCATCTCCTCTTCTCACTTCTGGGAAAGTGAGGATGGAAAGTGATGGAGCTGCATGAGGCCCCACACCAATAACTTATTCCTTCTGATATGGTCTCAAATCTCACTGTAAAAAGCAACTCTGATTGCAGCTAGCTTGAAGATACATGAAAAGTTAGTTAGGTGAAGTGGAAAACAGCATGGGAATGAATGCAAGCAATGTCAGACCAACATAATTGTCACTTTTATAAAATCTTTAAGGATCCCATGGTCCAATTCTGAGTACAAGTGTTTGGATTTGGAAGTGCCTCCAAAATGAGATTCTGGTAATCACTGAGCTAGAAGGAATGAAATGGAGGAGATTTCTGATCTAGGAAAAATAGATTTCTTTCATCTGGACGGTCTATAATTAAAGACCAAATAATTCTGTATAAAATGCTACTTGCCTAATTTTAAAATACATTTCTTCCTGTGCATGGAGATGTACTCTGCAGAATATTTTAGATCCTGTGTACAGACCAACAAACCCCATGCAGTTTTGTCTGTGCCTCATTTTCCAATTTAAAGTTTATTTTTATTTATTCTTAGTTCCTGAATTAATTAGGCAGATTCAACAAACAGTTTAATGTCCTACAGTACAAAGTCTTATTAGTTTGGTTACTTTGCACTATTAAATACAATACCTAATAGTCAAAGTCTTCACTAAAAGAGTGAGTCTTCACTCACTCAAATTATTCAATAGCAGCACTTGGGGGTGTTTCCTAGAAAAAAAACTAAAAACCCCTGGAAAATGAAAAACTGCATTTATCTTTGCAACTGCAATTCAAAACTGTAACAAACTGAACCAAATTCTACAGCTGGTTACTCATGACTAACTGTTAAGTGCATAATGAAGAACTATTGAATAAAGATGATGTGTGTTGCAGCTGGGCTAAATCTAACCCAAAGTAGGTGCAGCTCTACTGGTACCTACTGGCCCCACTGTCACTCATAGCGACAGCTCCTGAGAAGTTAAGAGCGCGACTCTCATGCAAAAGCTGTTTCACATGATGAGCCACGGGGCTGTGTTTGGTGCAGGAGCTACAGCTTATTCAAAACCTGTAGTGGTGAGAGGAAACAAGTCAGCTGGAGCTTCCAGCACTTGCGTGTCTGAGTTGCCCTCAAATCAATCTCTGTGACCTTCAGTGAACGTGGTCTTGACAAAACTGCTTGCAGAGCTCCCTCTGTATCTCCATTCTCCCAAGCAGGTGGCTGTATGCATCATGCCTATGGGGAAAGTGTTAGAATGTGCCTTACAGGATGACGAAGAAATAGTTCACAACACTTGGGTGTTTCCCACCGCCCCCCATTCCAGATAATGATAATGAATTTTATTCTTGTAAAGGACTGACATTGGAGATGAATCATATGAAGCCTTGCCTCCACATTTCAAATTAATCTGACCCTGTAACCTCTCTGCTCCTGTCCTATGCAGAAACTGCTAATCCTGCTATGACGTGCTGAGCTCAGACGATTTTGCAGTTTAGACAACTAACTGCAGGAGTCTGGAACGAAAAAAGGCCTCATCCCTATACTAATTATCTACTTAGGAAATGTTGGTTCTTTGCATTCAGCAAAACTCAAATGACTGCAGCTTACTTGCTTATCGAGACACCTTAGGTTCAACTTGTGGAAGTCAAGGCAGACGTGTCAAGGGCAGAAAACAAAGATCTTTTTTAAGCCCAGAGATGGACGCTCAGAAATAGGGGCACATAAAATCACTGAGATCTAGACATACCTGGACTTTTTGACTTTCTTCTGGAAAATAATCCCTGCTCTGAATGGCAATGAGGCCAATCATTTTTATTGTTAAAGGATGTGGAACCATTAAGGCATTTGCTATTCTTACTGCTCTCATTTTTAGTCTTTAGTCCTTGGTGTGCCAGAAGAAATTCAATAAGCTTCTCCTCCCATATAAAATCGTATCTACCTCTCTGACGATATGGGCCAGATTTTGACTGGAGTCCCAAGCCATCACTCTTTAATCACGTAACAGCATCGGGCTTTCATCCTGTAAAATTTATGTTTCAGACCTTATCAAAACATGTCCTACTGGTCACAGGTAGTTGGCAGAGAGCCAGCTGGTTATGTCCAGAAAGCAGCTGACAATAACATCTAGGCTTCATCTACTTAAAGCTGTCAAAGTGTGAAGTTAAGCAAAGGTAACTGTATATGCACTCAGCTACTGCGTGTTCTCAGAGGAGTATTGGATGTATGGGGGTGAGAGACGCTCAGCCTCTACAGGTATCTCTCCAGGGTACCAAGTCTGTATTTCATTTTTAAGAGTGCACGCAATCAAGAACCACCTCCAGTATAAGATGAAAATGAGCACCCCTGATGCAGGACTCAGGGCATGTACCAGCCCTCACGCAGCCAGGTATGACAAGAACACGAGGTCCCGTGCTTTGGAGCAGGACCGCTTAGCTCATCTTTCTCCAGAACTGTTGCCAGAGCCACAGACTAGTTGCTAGAGGCAGAAGATAAGACTAGCACATTGAATGGAGCAGGCAAATAAACTCATTTTATTGCTCTGGACAAAACAAAAGCAGCCAGTTTTCATGCTCACGCACAAGCCGGACTCATCCCTGCTTGCAGGCTCTTTGAAGACCCACCACCGCCACAGCTGACCTCCGCTTCCTGGGGAGAGGCGACAGCATTCACAGGAGTGCGAGCTTTACAGAGAGCTCGGCACGACCATTTCTCCTCCACATTCCTTGGTTTCGCTAGCAGGTCTGAAGAGGTTAATTTCTGCAGCTTAAGGGCAGCTCTAACCTACCTATTGACAATTTACAGATGTTTTGCTCACCTAATTTGTTCCACTATTCACAAAAACATGCAGTTACCTTAGCAACTACTACATTACATTTTATCTCCAAGCTGCAGAGCTTTTTCTTTTCTAAAAACAAACCCCACAAGCCTACTGATACTGCATGTAATCTTTGATATTAGTTCTAGCCATTTCAGGAAACACAAAAATAGGCACAAGTGTAATGAAAATAACAGCCTCTTTTCTAAAGTCTATTTAAGTTTTCCATTTATGAACAGATTTTCTTTGTAGATTTGTTTTATTTGACTCTTCTGTATGTTTGTTATTCTTTGCGTTACAATTTGCATAAAGGAAATTAACAGGACAAGGAGGAAGACTGGTTTTGATATAAGGAGCTAGCTGGAATATGGGTAGAAGATATTAGAGAATGTGCGTCTCAAAAAAAAAAAAGTCAGGAATCAAGGAAATATCTGAAAATTGCTGCAAGAAGAAACAAATGCCTTTAGGCCACTGACTTCAAAGTCCCCTTATTCAATGGACATCCAGAATGAAAATGCATCTATTTTTAAATGGCAAATCAACAGAATACTGAAAGTTTTTCTAAAGTGAAAGACATCTTCCTCTATGAACATATCTGGAAGAAAGGATAATTATACTTGGAAAATATTTGCAGTTGGTTATGTACCAGCATTGCTCCTAGGCACCACTGCTTCCTGCACTACGTAAATTTGCATTCAATTGAAATAAATTTGTTTTGAAAGGCGTGTTGACATCATGTAATGTGAAATGATGTGGAGACATGTAAAGAAACATTGAGTAACCTGGTGTCTTCACAATGCCTGCTGCAAGATGAACCGGCCTCAGATCTAGATGTGGCTTCAACTTCTTCAAAAGTTCATGTGTTGCTACCTAATACTGCATTGCACAGGGAGAATGGGAGGGAAATGAATAGTTTTTTCTTCAAAAGGAATACATTTTGGGACATATTTTTGTTTTACTTAACTCAACAGAAAATCACAGATTGGTATTTTCTCAGAGCTGTGAAAAACTATAAAGGTTTATCTTTAGGGGTGACTAAAGTTAGTGAACTCGTTGAGTCTTGTGATTTCAGCTAGTTACTGATTTAAATCTATAGATCAATGCTTAGACTCAATTTTTAATAAATTATTTTAACTATCTTTGAATTTAGGAATCATCTTAAATACTGTCTTGAGTTAATACTTTAATGAAATAACTTCTGAAAAGGTCTTGTTCAACACCTGCGTGATATTCTTTTATATCTGTAACATGATGTTTGATTTTCAGCTACCTGCTCTACAGTGCCCATTTGTGCATATTTGAATACACTAGAGAATCTAGGTTCTGCTTTTTGCAAAATTTAGATACCTTTCAAAGGCTAATTTTCCCATTAAAGATGGCTAAAATAAAAAGCAGCTGGACAGAGAATTTTTCTGGTCTTTCTTTTTAACAGGAGGTTAATTTTTTAATCAAAAAAGCACAACATTTTTCAAAAGCAATAAAACTTCGTAGGAAGCCATCAGCACAAAGTGCAATCCAAACTTAGAATTTTAATTGTAGTTAATTAAAATGTTGGTAGGGAAGTAATCTAGTATCCAATCAGCTATTAGTAATTAATCTTCCAGCAAATCTAACTGAGGATGGGTCTGGGCACTTAAGTTCTAACCCAGGGGTTTTCCAGTGCATTGACCCTCCAAGTTTTCTCCTGCCAGTTCAGACTCCTGTACAGTGGATTTAGGCCAGCTGACACAAGTTTTGGTTTTCTTCATTACCCTCACGAATCCTTAGAGCAGTCCACTCACTCTTTGAGTTTGCAGTTGCCAGGTTGAAAATACCTCTGTTAGCTTTAAGCCACTGCCTCATTTCTCCTTATATTCCTTTCTACTTTCTCTCCTACGAGCACCTATCTGTCTGAAGCTCAGCAGGACTCTGCTTTGAACATGTTTTTTCTATACTGCTAAAGAAAGTCACTGAAGCTGACCAGTAATAATAACCTCCACAGTTCAGCACATAGGTCTTTCTGTAGCCTTCTGACTATTTCTGAAACCACTGTTACACTTGAATGATGGTTTATAATTTTTTTTTTTTTAACAGATATGACTCTGACCCTTCCATCTTCAATACATGCCTGCCTATACCCACTGTCCTATTCTGTCCTTGAACACCACAATTCGCTCTGATCACAGGGTTTAGAAGAAGAAACAAAATTCCTGTCCACTGGTGTCTACTACAAATTGTGTAATACACTTTCTATCATTATCCATGAATTCACCCTGCGACCACATACAACGCTCTATCCTTACCACCGATGTAAAATAAGTAACTATATAAAGCAATAATACCACTTTGTCAAATAATCCTTTACCTACAAGGGAGATAAAGAATGAAACATATACAGTTACTTGGTTACTTTCTACATTAACATTTATTTAACTTACTGAAAAATTGTATGTAGTTAAAAGGCAGTAGGAAACGACAGTAATGCCAATACAGCATTCAAATGCGTCAGTACTTCTTGTTACATCCTTTCTCTTTCACTGTCTAGCAGACAGAGCAAACCTCCCCTCCTCAACCTCTCCGAAACAGTGCTATAGCTTTGATTAGCGCTATTAAAAATGCTACTATATTCCAGTTTAGTAATGGAAGAGTTTCAGTGTTGTGGGAAAAGATTCACAATGTGTGCGACAATGACTTGTCTAGGTTGCACACAGATGTGACTAACACATATGAAATGAGTTACAGGAGAACGATATGAATTAATATACTACTGTAATTTATGCCATTCATTTCCTTTGCATAATGCTGCACCATACCATCCATTAAAATTCATAAAAACAATTCATTGCTTTTTAATTTCTACATATTTATGAGCACTCATTTGAAATGAAAATTGTTTTCTTATTGACACATTCTTCCATCTTGACAAAAAAAGAAGAATATTGAACACTAAAGGCTAATGACTTCAATATTTTTTGCTGATATTAATCATACTTGGAATGCCACAAAAATGAAGAGACATTTACCCAAATCCAAAATACAGCAATCAAGTAATTAAGACACTTAATCCAAAGCCAATAAATGATATTCCAAGCAGCAAATGTGGTGATGTAATTATAACTGTTTTAGCACCTTTGCCTATAAAGAATATTTGAACAACAAAATAAAAATTAATGGCAGCCCCAGCTGTTATCATAAACAGAAACAGTACTTTCATTTTAAAAGAAAGCAGATGTATTTTCTTAGGTTCAGAATGCACGTAGAATTTTCTGTACTATCCACATTCACTTCATTTACAGCAAGCGACTTTCTTTACACTACTGTATATGAGATGGTAGACATGTGCCTGTTTAATGAAGAATTAGAAAGCAACTTAAAATGACTGAACTTCACAAACCACTTCAACAGGCTGATAAACACAGAGGGAAAAACTCCCCTCTGTCTTGCAAAATAAACACAAAGTTGCAACATAAAAATTGTGAGAGATTCTCCACCTTCACAGCACATGGAAAGACATGAAAGGCACAGGAGCACCCTGACAGGGTAAATTACTTGCATTTATATTAACATTCACCTAATTTTATCCAGCATGATTCCTGGATGCGTAGCGTATGTCTTTCCTGTTCTTCATTACATGAATGTGACAAGAGGAGATGGATGCTGGCAATGCAGCTCTGAAGACAGCAAGCTGACCCTCACCTTTTTTTCCAGGGAGCCAGGGTGGAAAAGAAGGAAGGAAGGAAGAGAGGAGGCACTAACAGCCACTTAAAATATAAAATTAGTACTTTTGTGAATGTTTCAAAGAACAGACTAGCTAATTTCTCATCAACTCCTTTAATGGAAAGAGCAAGTCCAGCCTGCTCTCAAGATTTTAAAACATCACTGGTGCTCATTATCATTCCCTTCCAGCACTGGCTTTGCAACTGTATTGTGTTATAATGCACTAGACAGAGCCTGGTAATCACAACAATTCAGAAGAACAGTCAGAATCTATCTCCCTTGCTCACAGTGCAGCAGAACATAGTAATCTGCAGGCCCCTGTCATGTTTTCACACTGGCAATATGCTCACATTCGTTTCAAGCCCATCAGGCTCACAAGCGGCATTGCTGTAAGTGCTGTGCACGGGGTGCTGCGCTTCAGTCAGCTGGGGAACGAGCCACGACGCCCGCAGTCCCCGTGCTTGTCCAACTACACGTACGGGTTTCTTCTTCTACACCCATTAGTTTGTACCACATATACCTGATTCTGCTTTATTCTAAATAAATACTTATTTATTATATACCACCTATACCCGATTCTTTATACTAAACAAATACTTATTTATTATATACCACATATACCTGATTCTGCGTTATTCTAAGTAAATACTTATTTAGAAAGGAAGCTTACCATGGCAAGGATTGCTTCCTATTATAGTAGCACGTGGGTTTTAAGCAGACTTGGCACATAATTTAAGTAAGGGTTCTAAAACATGCTATTCTATAAATACAGGTGGCCAGAGTTTTCAAAATAAAGCATATGATAAAACCTCACTGCAATTTTGATAAAATACTGACATTTCCACCCCCAAAATTCCTACAGCGCTCTGAAGCTTCCACAACCATTACGGAGCTAGTAAAAACCTGACAACAGCAAAAGTAAACAATGTTTGTTCATTGTACTGGCTTCAAATAAGTGCATATATTGTCAGATTGAGTCTGAAATTTTAACCTCTGATCCACACCTTTAAAAAGTTGTCTACATAAGAAATAGTTTAATGCTAAATAGCAAAACAAGTATTTAAAGGGGATTCTTAGACATAACGTTATTACTAGGATTGTCAGGAGAATAAATCTTTATTTTCAGAGTGATTGTGCATGTTTCCCTTTGCTTCAAGAAAAAGAGGATCATTAACATTTAAATCGAAGTAAATTAGACTAACTTCTACACTGAACAGCCTGCAAAGCAGGAAACATGATCTAGCATCAAGCAAACTGGCAAATCAAGTCTGTTATCAGCACCTCCTGAATAAAACTCTGTGTAATGTAGTGTACCCAGCACACAATGCATTTCTCAAGAGAGGAACAACCCATAATGACCTTTGAACAGTCAAGTAGGCATTAGAATAGGAACAGCCTAGAGATGCTGGAGTTTGGAGTAACTTTACATCCGCAACATGTAGGTCAGCACTGGCTACAAATTAGGAGTCTTAATAGATTACTACACTGTTAAAGTAACATAAAACGGTTCACTATTTACCAGTGTACTTACAGAAGCTGTAATAATCCTAAATCTGATTGAAAATACAACTCAAGAAAAAAATCAGAGAAGGGTGAAAAAAGGGGATGTAACTTTCATAGACTTGAATGTTTCAACACAGAATTGCAGGTGTGGAACAACCTGCAAGACGAGACAACTGCTGGATTCTGCATGGACCTGATGGAGCACGGTTTCAGGGCCTTAATGCACTGATGAATTGCTAACGTGACAACAGATCACTGACATCCCAGTTAGGATCTAGGTATGTCACTTCAGGCGCAAGGTTTAGAAAAAATCCTTTAGATCACGTACCTGTCCTTCCTACAGATGCACGCCACTCAGCTGCGATTCAGTGTAGCTTCACCACTTTAAATATATGGTATCACACTAACTCTGAGCTGTAACTGCAGGTTGAGTCCCTATGGTATAACTTCTTCCATGAGCACTTAAAAAAGTGTCTTGGGTAGGATTAGCTTTCTGTCTCTTAACAGGAAGAAAGAAAAAAACATTTTGCTCTGGCAGAGGACTGTAAAATACTGGGGGTTTTGTTATTTTTGATCTTAGGATCTTCCCTTTTCTAATTTACACTTTTATTACTGCATCAAAGCAAAACACACAAGATAAAAGTTGTATGCCAGCTGCAGCCAGGTTCATAATGGCTAAGACTTCAGAGCCTAATGAGTGTTTAACACTTTCCTAATGCAGGCAGTGTACAATAATAATTTTTATAATCGGGGTATGAAATTTCTGGCTCTTCCTTGACAAAGCCCCCTCTCTCTTCCCTCCCTCTAATGCAACACACAGCCAACCTGGCTCAAAAGTTAGGAAAGAAAGGGCACAGCAACATCCCTATCACATAATTTTAATATATATTTTTCAAACTTCAAATCACGTTGAGGATCCACTACTAACAAATGTAAAAAGAAAAAAAAAAATTGTTAAGAAGAAAACTGCAATATGCTTTCATATATTTTACGCCCTGTATTGCCAACAGCAAAATTAAACTGTAAGAAATAATGACAAGCTAAGGCTTAATTATTTGTGGAATATGTGCAACACTGGAAATACCAAAGGGGTTATTTTTCTTCCTATGCTACCATTGTCTAAGAATTAGTTAAAAGGGTATAACCAGATGGGTGAAAATACTCAAATGTCTGTCTTCATTGGTGGTGTGATAGGCAAAGAGACCTGGTACAGGCAAACAGGGACAGAGTTTATCATATCATTCCAATACTACCATCTTTTTTCCCCAAGTATTCAATTTTCCAACTGAAAATTAAAGATTTGGTTTGGGATTAGAAGTAGTTAAAAGCAAAAAAAACCCCAACCAAACAAGGATTAGCAGCTCTTAATAATTCTTCCTTGTCGTAGTATCGCACAACTTGGAAACTTCAGACTATTCCAAATATTTATAATTTAGCATAGGTCACAGATATAAGAGCCCAACTGGACAGCAAATGACATGCAGTCACACAGAGATCATGGTTATCATCATGTTAAGCAGCAAACAAAGAATTATGAATAAGACTTATTTGCTCTCTCGTTTCCATATTCATTAAGCCTTCCATCCTTTATCAGAAATGCATACAGAGGGTGGGAATCTTTATGCTTGGAAAAATAATTTTATTGGTGTTTCTTTTAGAACTTTTTAATTAGTTTTTCCAAGATTAATGATCAATTATTGTTTTAAATTTGGATTTAATTACTGTGATCAGATGAAGACTGAACCATCCCTCTAACTTCAGTACATGAGTAGTCTCTGGGCTTCTACCAAAAAAATCTTAAAATAGCATACTTTACTTTTTTCAACGCATGAACTATGATTAATGTTTAAGCATCTTTGGCAATATAAACACAGCAAGGAAGTTGGGAGTATATAATATCACCATTGATATTTTGCCTAATACGTAACACAGAACAGCTGTAAAATTTTTTTAAGTAGCAAGTTCTTACCAAAGGAAATAAGTGTCCGATCGCCATTCGGGTTTTGGGGTTTTTTTTTTCAGAACTAGCTGAAAACTTCTATTTTGCAGTTAACCATGCAAAGTAATTTGACTCAACTCATAGCCTTCTGTTAATACAGTAAATGTAAAGCAACAACAATATAAAACCAGACATTTCTGAAAACCGTTACTACCAAAATAAACATATTTCTGCTGGTTAGCGCTAGACAGCAAAATAAGAACAGCATACTAATCCAGACAGAAAGCAGGTGGTTTGCTAGATAAGCACAATGCCCCATACCAGAGCTGGGTTACTGCATCTTCTACTTGAAGATTTTGAGATGCCAGTCATTGTGTTTCTGACAAGAGATGAAATCCCCAGCAGACTGAGCCCGTCATTTCCAGCGAATTTCCATACCCTGTCAGCAGTCGCTGCGCTACATAGATACTCCTGACAGATTCCTGGTGATATATTAACAGTTTACTCTCGCTGATTAAATGCAAGGCAGACAGACAACAATGCAAATTAGTAAGCAGGAAGAATCATTAGAAATTTGATTCATTATGGGAAAGAAGAAAATAATTTCAAATAGGACTATTAAAATAGTTAAAAGTACATTTTCACTATGTCCTAATTTCAGTTAATTATAAAAAGAAAACAAACTATTCAGAAATACTGAGTTTTGATTTGAGAAAGGAAAACTTTAATAATGGGTGAAGACAAAATCCGCAGGAGCTTTTTGCAAAGACTGACCTGATTAAGAAAAAAATGTATTCTAATTCACATGGAATTTAAAGTCTGCCTTTAATGATTTAAGGCTAACAGCTAATGGGAACAAACTTGGGTATATAAAATACAATAATTATACAATTATGATGATACATAAAATGACTAATACGATAACGCTTGGGTTTAATAACACGATATGGGATACACCGTCACAATGGCCTTAGTAAATCAACCATACACCATTTAAAATTATTTATCTTTGATTTCTTCTTCCTTACCAACTAAAAGCTCTGCAGAAGCCACAGCATCACTGACTGCATCTGAAAACATCAGTTAGTCTTGCATGAAATTGAACTTTATGAAGAATAGGAAGTTACTGATGACCTTCAAATTTTGAAGCATAATAGAAATGTTTATCTTTATACTTGGCATAATTTAAACATTTATACACTAGTAATTTAAAATGGCTGAAATGCCTCACGGTTACGGGGTTTACAAATGATAACTGAACAACTCAGTAACATTTAAAATGCTGCTTTTTCAAACATCCTGTCTCAGCATTCTGCTCCTATTCTATTCCATGGAATATAGGATTTTAATTTTCTCCTATTACAGTAAGCAATCATGCCCCTATCAGTTTTCCATCTTTACAACAGATGTGCATATTGAAAGACCTAAATGCTAACTTCCCGAAACAAATACCAAAATAAAACCAACTAACACAAAATGAAAAATATAGCCAATTATAACTTTTTAGCCCACAAATGTCATAGAAAAAACAGAAAACAAGAAAAAATGTTTGCTAAAAACAGTCTGTCAAACAGAAGCATGCTACCAGGATAAATGCTAATTGGTTTTTTTTTCCATATAGGATCAACTGTAATTTGCCTATTTCAAATGAATGTTCCAGACCTAAATTTAGTATTTATTTATTTATTTTTAGGATTGAAATAGTCAGTACATTACTTATTTCTTTTTTTATTTTGTTTCCTTGAAAAGCCAGACATGGGTCACTGGATGGACTGAGTGCTCCCTCTTCCAATTCTGAATAAGAAGTATACACAAGATAAAGTGAATGAAATGAAATGCAGACAACTTTTCTGCAGTCTTTAAGAGGAAGAAGTCAAATCTACTATGATAGGTAGGACAAACTGGATAAATAGGTTTAGTAAAAATGCATGTATGTTTGTGCTTATAATGCCTATAATCTGTTAAAGTGTATGATTACAATTCAGCAAAAGTTTTAAAGGTTGGGTTTGGTTCAAAACGTCATTCTCGAACATTTGTGTTTGCTTATCAGGTAAGAATTTCCATACAGAAAAACAAGATGATGATCATGAAATTTCAGTGGGCCTATTTTGCATCTGGACAAAAATAATTTAAAGGTACCAGCTGTATCTCATCGTCTCCACTTAAGACCTGTCTGCACTCAGATGCAGTGCATATGAAACAACTGAACACAGCCAAGGCCACAGATTTCCACAGCTGAAAAAAGAAACTAGACTAAAATCACTTTTTAGAAGTCAGTTTTGAAGACTGAGATCTACTTTGGACCAAACTCAATTACTGAGACTTAACTGGAGATGTGCTGCAAACTGAAGTTACTGCACCTTTTAAACCCTGACGAATATTTATATACATGAGCCTGCTTCATCAGCGATTTTGTTTCTTTTCCTGGGTGCTTAACTCTGCTGAAAGAAGCCCCATTCCAAGTCCTCAGTATATAGAAAACTCCTATTCACTTGCTCCTGAGGCAGTTCATTTACAAAAGACTGGTACAAAATTAAACAATAAATTAAATCTGAGTCCAAGTTCATGATTGGGTTTAAACAAACATCTGTTTCTGAGACAACAGAAAACCCATTTTATTTTTTTTTAAAATAACTTTCGAAATATGAAGGTGATTTTTCTTTCCTGCAACTTTTAGTTTTGCTGTAATTGCAATAAAAGATTCAATCCAGTTCAAATAGCTGCAGCTGACACCAAACTAGGAAAAAAAAGAACAATCCAAGTTTCTTAAACTCAACGGCTGACTTTACAAACAGATGAAAACCAGGTTTTATTGGACCTTATCTCCATTTACTGGGAGCACAGCAGTAACCATACATGCTGCAGAACTAGGACACAGACATGAAATTCAGTAAAATCCTTTCTTTTGGTCTGCATTAAAGACAAAGCAATAAACAGAAATAAAGCTACAATAGACTCTCCTCATTACATAAATATAATAAACCAAAGAACATAATACCCTAAGGCTATGTACATCTTGACACTAAGACTCCTTTTGTTTTTAGAATCAAGTTGATTTTTCTCTTGCTTTTGGGTAGATCTACAGAAGAAAACTCACCTCTTCCACCTTCACAGAATCTGTTCAGGAAAAGTTTCTTGACTAAACTAGATGACTGGAGAAATAATACGATTATTGCCTGTGAATGTATCACTACCTTCCCAGGTTAGGAATATAATCACATATTGAAAAGGCAAGAAAACTAATCTCTAATTTTTTTAAAGCTGAATTCAGTAACAAGCTAAGTGTGTAAACAATTGTGAACTTGAACCACTGCCCTTCTGTGTGTGACCACAGAACATGTGCGAGCTATTGTACAACCTTCCCTCACTGCTCTACCCATTTGTCTCCATCATGCTCTGTGGGAAGGGCAAAATTTAACAAAATAAAATTACATATCCAAGGTAGGCAGACAATGCACTCTGCATGCTATTGATTTATGAAAAATGTCTGTAGGCAAAACAAGACCACCATGTTCTGTGTGTAGACACCCACGCACCCAAAACACAGCCTCCAAGTACAATGATTTACAGATACGTAACCTGTAATCCCTAATCTTCAGCTGAAGAGTGCAACACTAAGAGAAAGATTGGTTCATAGACCCTTGTGATGTTGCTCAAGGATTTGAAGAGCCACCTTCAGCAAAGCCAGAGTCAGGAAACAACAGGTACTGACATTGTAATACATCCATGCCAACGATGAAGGATGTCATTTACCTTTAAAAATACAAAAGGCAGTAATATCAGAATAAGCAAAAAAAATACACTACATTTAATAAGCTAAATCTCAATTTTCACATTTAAGAAAGACTGTATTTTGGATAATATTTGACTAATGTAAATTTAGGGGCTAGATTTTTTCAAAGATGTTTGACATCTTAAAATACTTAGCATTTCCACTAGTCAACCAAAAATCAAATCATTGTGCCAGATTAATTTCTATCTTCAATTATTTAAAAATAATAATAAAATAGATATTTCCTTTCTGTAGCAAACAGATTTTTGTATTACGAAATAAGTTGGAAATGTCATAAAACAGATTAAAAAAACAACACTGAAGTGACATACAGGGAACCCTTTGTTTCTAGATCACCTCTGGAGAGTGCTTAGAGATCCTCAGCCTGACATAGAGCTTTACAGCACAAGCAAAAAGGAGAAGCGTTCGCCTAACTGCTGTACACAGGACACTGAAGTGACTAATCCCTCTTTCCCCCAGAAACCTGTCCTGAATCTTCTACATGACATAGGAAGGAGGTAACATGAATAATTACATCAAGACTTCAGTTTAAACCTGTTTTGTAACACTGTTATTAGTACAGTGCCTACAGCATTTCGGATGGACAGCCAATTGTGTCTTTGAAAAGTCTGTCTTGGAACAAGAAACATCCTCAGGAAGGTGGAAACTTGCTCCCTGATTTTAGGTTCCCATCAGCACAAAGGAAGCTGGCTGATGCCACCAGCCTTCATAACTGACCGTGTTGTCCTGGTTTTGGCTGGGATAGAGTTAATTTTCTTCCTAGTAGCTGGTATAGTGCTGTGTTTTGGATTTAGGATGAGAATAATGTTGATAACACACTGATGTTTTAGTTGTTGCTAAGTACTGCTTACACTAAGTCAAGGACTTTTCAGCTTCTCATGCTCTACTGACTCAGAAGGCTGGGGGTGCACAAGAAGCTGGGAGGGGACACAGCCAGGACAGCTGACCCCGACTGGCCAAAGGGCTATTCCATACCATATGGTGTCATGCTCAGTATATAAACCAGGGGAAAACTGGCTAGGGGGCCACTGCTCAGGGACTGGCTGGGCATCGGTCGGCGGGTGGTGAGCAACTGCACCGTGCATCACTTGCTTTGTACATTCTTTTATGATTATTACTATTTTGTTTTATTTCAATTATTAAACTGTCTTTATCTCACCCCGTGAGTTTTCTCACTTTTACTCTTCCGATTCTCTCCCCCATCCCACCGGGGGGGAGCGAGCGAGCAGCTGTGTGGGGCTCAGTTGCCGGCTGGGGTTAAACCACGACACCGTGACTTGCAGCAGAAGTGGTTTCTGAACAAATTATCACATTCTTCATTTTGTTATCTTTCTCTCCCAACCTTTTAGTTCTCATCCTTCAAGGTAAGAGTTTTACTCTTCCTCTTGATTTTTAATAGCTCAGCACGTTCTAACCCCACATCCTTTTGTATAGAAGACTTTGTTTTTTTTCATTTCATTTCAACATGCTCTTCTACTGTTAGAAATGAGCCAATTAAAACCACAAAGGTACTTGTTAGTAGTCCTTGCCGCTATCGTGTTTACCTTCACTAAAATAAAGGCACTTGAGAATTACTGACAGACTTAAACCCCGCAATGCCTGCAGAGCTCAGGCAGCTATTATCTGCCTATCTCAAATGAGAGCCTAAGGTAAAAAGTGAAGCAAGTGATTTGCACAAAGCAAGACAAGGGGGCAACCCAAGCCCATACAGAAAATCTGTTATTCAACCAAAAATTGAAACAAGTTCCTCTTCTGTCAAGTCCTCTTCTGTCTATGGCTTTGAGTCTTCAGAGTACAAGTTGGCACCTGGCTTTAACAGGTGAAAGCTACCACTTTCTTCTTTCTCTTCCTACCAAAAAGGAGCCTATCTCCCTACATGTAGAGGCAGTAGGAAATGTAGTGGAAATGTAGTGGCAGTCATCTCTTGTTAGAGCAGACACCATGTTACAGCAAACACAAATTCCCTCCAAAGCAAAAGCCAATTAATTGCATGTCTTACATAACCTATTTGTTAAGAAGAAACAAACAAACAAAAAAAACCCAGAAGTTAATTGCATTTTAATATAAAATCTTTACACCTTTTGCAGATGATTAGGATATTTCACAGTTTATTATAAAACATTTTCTGTGATCATTAACTGAAAGTTAATGGTTTTCTGGTGTGGTGGCTTGAGTGTAGTAACTGCAGTGACACACCAACATGAATGTTAAGTTGCTGCATACGGCAGCAGTACAAATCTGACCTGCTAGCCAGAAACAATACACACAAAATTAGAGTAAATAAAAATTAGAGCTTACGTTTTTCAAGGTATTGAGCCTCCCTTTGTCACCAAAACAAATGCCTCAACACATAGATGGCAAAACTCTTCTGGATTTCAAGGCCCAAATTAAATGGCTAAAGGATAACTGCAGAGGAGTGAAAAATCAAGGCAGGTCTGGGTTCTCAAACTGTTGGAAGTTTTTAAGAGAGAGAACTGAGCATTTCCATGTGTTGTGGTTTTTTTCCCTATGAAAAATGCATACATTTCACACTTTTTTTTTTTTTTTTTTCAAAAAATGGAAGCAGACAAAAAAGTATTATTCAAGTAGTAATAGGGTTCTTCAGAGCAGACAAAACTGGGGGAGATCAATGGGGGTACCTTTATAGAGAGGGCTCTGCAGTCAGAGATGCCACCTTAGTCCTGCTGCATAAAGAGAATGCAGATGCATGTTTGATTTAAACATTTAGCTTTATAAGAAAATATTTAAGTCAGAACTTGCTACAGAAAGCCTTCAGAAACCGCATCATTGCTCCGTGTCCTTGAAACGGCCACAGCTGTCTTCCTCACCGAGGTTCATCCCAACAAAACACTTGATGTTCACACGACACATTTTGTCTCTGTGTGTTCTTAATAGGCTTCCGTTTACCTGCTGGAGTGCAACCTGTCAGTTTGGCCACCTCAAATGCCTGCAAGCCTCAATCATATTCTTTCTACCCCTTTTGTTCAAAGCTAGGCAGAGTAAAGTCAGCCAGAAGGGTTCAAGCATCAGTACGCCACTGGCAGATACTCTTACGAGGGAGGAATTTCCTGCCGAAGAGTTGGCAACAGCTACTACAAGCTGCCTCTCTGAAGTCATCTTTGTCCTAGTTTGCTTAGTTTACTTATTCAGTAAGGGGTCACAGCGTCACTATAACGTGCACAAAGTTTGAGAAACTTCAGATGCTGTTTGGTATCAGTGCTCACCACAGGGTGCATGAAGATAAAAAGATGAGAATCTAAGTAAAACTAACAAGCAGAAAGAGATAGAGGTGCATCCACCCCTTGCTGAAATAGGGAGAAAAGTACAGTATTTCTCAAGGGTGTTCTGGGAGTTTCCTTTACAGAGCAGCCTACCCACATGCTATAGATTTACAAACATCCTTCCTTTTAATATAGATGCATCGACACAGTATTTGGCACTAAGATTAAGTTCACTATATCTTTGTACTGAGACAACTAAAATAGCACTAATTTGGCACAATTCTCAGGACCACACAAACTACCTCCTTGCTTTACGTGATGTAGATGTTTGGAGAGAAAGCAAACACTTTTTGGTCCTACAGGCACCTACTCAGGGGTCTGAGAGACTCCATCACTCTTTGCCATCGCGGTGAGTTGCCCTCGATTGTCCTTCCAAGGGCCAGGTCTTTGGAGCTCTCTAACCCATTTTTCTCTATGTAGCTCCAGTTCTCCTGCATAGGGAAGACTGTCTTCCTCCATTTACCTCAAAAGGAGGGCACCAAGCAGCATCTCCTCAAAGACCATTTTGGATGGGGGAGAAGAAAGGGAGCTTTATCCTACTCTGCCTACAAGGATCCTTGTACTGGAATTTTAATGAGAGCATAGCCTGTATTTCCAGTCACCTAAAATGACTATTTTTGGGGATCACCTCAGTTCTCCCTCTTCTTCCACCTACAGTCAAACCTCATGAACTGTAAGTAGATGTGCCACGAAACAACACATTTGGCTCTAGGCCTTATAATGATTAGAAAGGTAGTCTGCATTTCTAATGCTGCACTCATTACATGCTGTTCTGAAATTCAAACACGTTAAAAAGCTCTTCCTCCTACTCCGCGACGTCTGAGTAAGAGCTCACTGTGCTGAAGAGCAATGCTAGCTTTGCCACTGATTTCTGATCAGATAAGAATTTCAATTTTACTATTTTAAGCCAGACTTAAAATTTTTACACTAACATCCATCGTCTAACAGCCCAGGTTTAAGGCAAAAAGCACAGAAATAAGGTTCCAGCCTTTGTCTCATTTGGCCCTTGGAACTGTAATTTTTCCACAACAGAGAAAAGTCAGCTGAATTGCAATTGAAATTGTAAATGTACTTCTAAGACAAGAAATATACTGTATACATTATAGTGTCCCACGGTGAGAAAGGGTCTTTGATAGAATTAGAATTTGCTTTCTTGCATCTCAAATGCAAATTTCTCTGGAGATAGCTCAAAAAATCTGGTAAGAAACAAAAACTCTTCAGCAATAAAATATTTTTAGTACATAAACAAACCAAAATATTCTCATTTGCATATGGTACATCTTCATCTCCTCTGACATTTTTTATTTTTATCCTATATGACAATGCTACTCACAAACTAAATAACCAAAAAAAGCAGGCAACATTTCTGATGCCAGATGCTGAAGATCAATAGCTATTTCCCAAAGTTTATGGCATAATTAAAATTTGTAACAGGAATAATTTTCTTTTCAACCCCCTCAGGCTAAGCCTAGAATTATTGACTAAGTTAAAGTTATGTAGTGTAGCATTTTTTATTATGTTTATGGATAATATAAAGGATTTTATGTTTTTTACATGTAATCTGGTAAGTATAGAAACAGTAAATAGGAAAAATTCTCTGTATCAGCAAAGCAACAGTTATAAACATTTTGGTTTTTAGGTATGTAGAGGACATGGGTTTATGTAATTATCTGTTAGTTAACCATCAGCTACATTACAGTTTAAATGTGGATGGCCAGAATGCCCATGAATTAACAGAGAACTGAACTTACAGTCCCTTCGAGCCTGACTGCCACAAAGCCTTTGTTACAGGGAGGCAGCATCCCAGGGATGGCGTGCAAGACACCAGAGTCGTCAACACTGCCAGAAGCTAGAGGAATACGGTATCTGTAATTTAATTTACTGGAATATTGGAATGGCTTTATATTTATAACCCAAATAGTCCACTGATGCTTTCTTCCACCCAAGACATACTGAGAAGAGACTTGAAGAGAGAAAGGAGAGCAAATGAGAAGAGAGCGCAGTTGATCGAGGACATCTACGCATCACCTCTATGAGGAGAGAGAAAAAACAATTCTGCTGCACCACCAACATTGCCATGATTTGGGTTTACTGTAACTCTCAGACTTTCAGGTCAACAATACTCAGTTTAGAAGTTAAAAGATGTATATTTGTTTCCTGTCAGCCCTGAAAACTCAGCCTTGGGCAGTGGAAGTCTAACTGGATTATTTCTTGCTCATATGTCTCAATCAATGCTAATAGCAACACAGGCCAAATTAAACCCTCTGATACCAGTGCAACCCCATTACTTTCATTGCGTTTTCACAAATAAAATATAACTAGAAAGTTGGTAAACATTTCTGCTGATGAAGCACAAGAACAAATACAGTCTGACTCAGCCCCTCTTTGCAGCGCTAGCAAGAATAAAATGCGGTAAACTTAATTGTGTTATGAAGGCACATAAAATTTGAGCTTACACAGACAGCAGAAATGCCACTTTTATACAAGCACTATGTGAAGAAAAAGATGAACATATATACAAATTGACAAAGCCAGCTATTGTGAAACTATTTCTAGCACTATAGATTCACAGTAACATTCTGGCTAAAAACCTTAGCTCCACTTTCTATGACTGTTTCTACTGGGATGGATTCAGTTAACTTTAGGTTATGCTTTTTATTCTCCTGAATGTTAAGAAAGGCTTCAGTATATGACCCAAATATAACCAGAAACATGAACTGGAAAAAGGCAGAAGTAGCTGCAGCACCGCTCTGCAAGAGAGTACCAATGCAGGTCCAAAGGCACGCCATGGCTCTGCACCAGCTGAAATACTGTCAGGTATATGAGGTAAACATGACAGTGGAGGCACGGACTCTAAAAAAACAGAAATTAAAAATTTGAGTGAAAAGCTCCAGCACTGCTACACAGAACACGCAATTGGTCAGCACCTCTGAAACGCACATGCTTTCTTGAGAGGGAAGAACATGACAAGTCTCCTTGAAGCTAACTGTTGGTTTCCAATGGTTTCTAGCTACTTTCCTGATGTAGATCAAGTAAATATTTCTTGCTTCTCTGACTACTGACTAAATGCAAAAGGAACAGTTTTTGCAGTTATTGTTCCCAGTTTTATATATTTCACAACCACGAGATTCCTAAGAATTGTCACAACTATGATATAGACATTAAATACAGCTGAACTGCATCCTTACAGAGTTCTTTTTTCTCTGAAATAGTGAGAGCTAGAAAATACCATAACAGGTAGCAAAATCAGAGTATTTCTGACAAACATGCGCTCTTCTTCAGCAAACGAGGCAGCATTTTGTTCTGTAAGCATGGACATGTCCACACTTCCTCAGGGTTGCACAGCTTTCTGTGTAATTAAAAACTAATCTTAGGATATGAAGATCTGAAGTCACTGAAAATTAATTAAACTTGTTTGCTCCCTCTCATCTATACCTAAGACATATCTTCAGCTACATTTACTGCTGCATAAATCAACTGATCTCTGATAAAATCTTTTGGAAAAATATGCTTGAGAAGAACATCCAAAATACCTGAAATTTGCCTGAACATTCTCAAGTTCATCTGACAGACATAGCACAATTACAGAAGCCTCGTTTCCTTAGTAATTAAGGCTAAAATCGTCACACACCCACCCCCCAGCTTTTGTACATGTGCTAAATTTTAACTGCTTGTCATGACTACAGAAGCTTGCAATAACTATTGAAGTCTGTATGACAAAAGCAACATCACTACGAGAGTGCAAAAGTCTTTACACAGTGCACTTCACCTCTTTTCAAGGCATGTGCACGTGACGTGACATAAAACACTTTCTGTGTCTATCATGTTTTGTTTGAACGCCTTCACAGTGTGCTTTTACTTTTACAATTCACAAATAGTTCCAGAAGGGTAAATTCAAGCAGTATGCCTTCTCCCCCAAACAGCCTGCTTGGCTTTACAATTAGAAACACGCGAGTAAGATGGAAAATTACTCAAATGCTCATTAAAATTTCCTTCTGCTAATATAGCGTTGCTTCATACACCTCAGGATATATGATACATAATAATATATATATAATGACAATCTGGACATGCATAGAGTCACCGTGAATGACTAAGAATAGCAGGAGAACTAAGAAAACCAAGTCTCTGGGTTTGAAGCAAATCTACAATGACCCGTTTCAAATTTTTCAAAATTCACTACATACTACACGGGAGAGCATTATTGCACGGGTATTGTGCCAGTACTCTTTTTATTTGGCCTAGATGTCCTAAGTAACTGATATTTCTCCTACTGGCTTGAATCCAAATTAAACAGTAATGACAATGGTATAGAAAAAATATAGAAAAAATAACCCAAGAGCAAAAAATACCCACACATGATCACTGAAAAGTAGAAATTCTTCCAGTAAAGTCTACTTTAGCCTACTTTTTCATCATTACTTAAAGCATACTATATTACAATGTAATGTTACTACATTACAGTCAGGCAATGTCCATAAATCTAATGGAATATTAAGAATATCGTAAGTTTGAAGGGACTAATTAAGAGACCAGGAGGCCAGGGCGGAGGGGGCACAGACGGGGATGGACACGGGACACACGGGGGGGACGCCAACAAAAAACAAACCAAAAAACAGAACAAAACCAAGCACTTTGAAAAAAAAAGTCTAAATACCTTGATCACGATGATATTGCAATGAAGAAAGTAACCTTGCTTGTCTTTATAAAGCATTATACCACCTCATTTGTGATGGAGATCAGTGGAGATGCTGTTTTTCAAGCAAAGGAAGAAGGCAAATAAAATGAACCCCCTCACCACCACCACCTTTTCCACCAGGACTATGGAATGCAATCCCTGTATACAGGTGGAAAAAATTCCAGCCACTTCCAGAAAACTTCCAGTACTTGAAGGAGGAGGAAAAAGAGACCTTGTCAGGACCTGCTATGAATGCAGAGCAGTCTTGAGATTATGAACTAGTGTCATATCTGCATAAGAATTTTAAATAAACCTTGGATTCTTCTGCCTGAACTGCTAAAACCACGTTGATATTCCCCCTGCATCAACCTCAGTTCTTTACTTTTCTCCAGTAAGTGACATACTTTCAGAGAAAAGAGGTACAGGAGCGGCCAAAATAAATATAACGCTTACCACACACACTGAAGAATGATGTGGCGGGGGAAAAACCAACAACTTCCCTTGGATCACTTCCCTGAGTGGCAAACACTGAATATGATAGGCCCTACTGCCAAAAAGAGCTCATTTCTACATTTGGTAGAATTTCAAAGTTTAAAGTAGCTTTATGATCAAGATGATGAGGAAAAGTTTTCGGACACTTTGCAAACATCATCCTTTCACTATATAACTACTACATTTTCAATTTCAGTTCTATTTATTGCAGCAAGATGTTGCTATCTCATTTCATTTTCAGGCATATATATTAGGGTGCAATCATCTGCAATATACCTCTAAGAACTGGAAAGGATTATAACAGCAAAACAACAATAATACTAAGCAGACTGGGAGCTGGAAGTCTTGGGTCCAATATCCAGTTCTGCAGTGGATTCTCACCATTGGAGAGAGATTCACTATTATCATGCTTCAATTTATGCAGTTTTCTCAGTTTTAATATGCTTATGTTAGTGAGGCTATTTCTGTAGAACTGAAATCCCAAACCCTGATTCATGAGCACACATAAACTGGGAAATCAAAGCTAAAAAAAAAAAAAAAGGATACCTGTGATAAAAGAGTTAAAAGCACCTAAAAAATGTTGGAATGACTTATGCTGAAGTCGAAAGAGTGCTCTGTGCTGATCCAGCTGCTGATGGCTCTGCGGGACTATTTGAATCTCGTATTTTTCACAGCACCAGGACAGTGATCAGAACATACTTCTCCAGCTCTCTAGATTCACCACTTTGAAATGAAAGTCAAAAATCTACAGGAGGCAGCAATAAAATGTATTATTTTAAATTACCCATTGTTACCGCACCTGGTTGGTGAATAGAGCCAATCTGTGTAAGAAATGCTGTCACAGGAAACCCTCACTATTATCATTCAAAAAGAGCCAAGAAGGGACCCAATGATGTTCTGCTAATAACTGTCCAGAGAGCAAACAGGCACCCAATTCTGAGCACTGAGGTCATCGAACACAAAGCAGGGAGGAAGCATTTTTACAATGGACCTTCAGAGCTACCACCTTTTGTTAGAGAACCCCAGTTAATAACTGCAACTGATTACAGCATTCATTAGCATTATTCAGAGTCCTGCTCAAAAACGCAAACCTGAAACAAGACCGTTCTTCATAAAGCCTAGCAAGCAGGGTAGACCTGGTGGCCAAGAAGCCCTCTCATTAAGAAAGGGATGCTTGAGACTGAAAAGACACCGTTCTGAAGTTCGCTTTCCGAGACATTCCCTTTTTAATTCCCACTGCCCCATGCAAGCACGCCATACTCTTTATGCAGGCTCTTGATATTTTCCTGTCACCTTTCTCAGCAAAAAGTAGTAGTTGCTTCTTTTAGACCTGGCCCGTAAATGTTTCATGAGACTACATATATATTGATCTAAAAATCAACATCAGAACACAAGAACAAGCCCTAAGGAACTCACGCTTCGGAGCTGATCCAAAGCCCAGATTAATTACAGAATGAATCTGAACTTGCTGGAAATTATTTTAAGAAATATTATACTTCTTTAATCATATGTTTATATTAAGGATCTATATAATGAAACCATTTATAAAAATGCTTTAGATATGCTAATAAACAGCAGATAAGGGAGCCCTGAAAAAAATAAAATTCAGGATGGTATATTAATAATGCTTGAATGACTCCTCTCATTCTTGCTCCCTTACTGTGCCTCCCGAGAACTGAAAGAATAAGCTGCTTTGACTTGAACTTGTCAATTTAACTCTGTCCTCTGTGGGCCAGAGAGGCAAGTGTGTATTAAACACACTTAGCAAGCGAGCAAACCTACTATGAACATCCAGCAACACAATACAGTGTAAAATCAATTACAACTCATGTACAGTATCATAAAATTAACATTTACAGTAATTGCCTCTTGTGGGGCTAATATTGTCACACTCTCCAGTAAACAGTACTTAATTCACAGGAAGACTGAAAACAACAACTCATGTGAAGGAATGGATCTTGATTCTAGAGGCAAAAAACACAACAACAACAGAAAACCAAAAAAACCAAACCACAAAAATACAAGATATTCTCAGTTAGTTGCAGTGCATTTTTGAAGGGCTCTCAGTGTGCTCACTTGAACTAGGAATCAATTTATGGCTGGCAGTCCAAGCCCTACTGTTCTGGGCTTTGCTCTTTCAGTTGTCACACCCAGGCTGCAAGCCTCCGCAGAAATGGAGGTCTGAAGAATAACAACGGAACCGAACCAAGAGTTAATTTATTCTCTGAGCTTACTGTACTTGGTGCAAAACAAAAATGCTGTGACGGCAGAGTGACCTTATATTTACTGATTGACCAGATGGCGAGAATTACTGCCTTATGTAAGCCCCGAGCCTTCTTCACCATCTGACGGCTGTTTGGTGAAATCAAATAAAGGTCTCTGCGTAGTCTTTAGTGCACAAACCTAATCATCACAAGACCATTACTTTGTGCCCTTAGAAGAAAATGCTGCAGGGAAAGGCAAGGAGTGAACAGGACTGAATCCCTTGGATCCTTAAAAAGGGTTTTTGCCCCAGCAGAACTGAGACACATGGGTATAGCACAGCAAGGAGGTTTGTGCACCTGCTGCCCAGGCCGTATCTCTTTTGCTAATGAATAAGTGAAGCCAGCCTCCAGGGCTGTCAATCTGGCACCTTTAGTAATTCATACAAGCGCAAAGTTCTCTAAAAATAAATAACATGAAAAGAAATGCAAGTTGTCTCACTAGCAGTGGTTTTGACAGGTATCTTGAGTAATGTTAATTTTCCACCTTTTTTTCCTTAAAAAATACCAGCTGAATCACCAATTATTTTGGACAGTTTCTAAAAACAAGCACACATGGAAATAACCCAGTACATCAGATCGATGGCAACTGAAAAAACTTATACTGGGGGTGTACGTGTGTGTTTGCATGCGTGTACACACAGAACATTTTTATTTAAAAAATGGTATTACTGTGCAGCCCTAATTCTTGTCCCATTTTCCCTAATGCAAATCAAGCGGAATTCCATTTGACTAAGGTCACTTACACTAATGGAGAAAAGGCACAAATTAAGTTAGAATCACAATCATGGTTCCCAAAAGACCTGTATAAAATACAAGGGGCCTGAATACATTTTACATCAGTTTTATCAATAAGAGTTTATTAGCAGCAGTGAAATAGCTCCTCGCTTACAGCATGAAAACGAAGATCAGAATTAGGCTGGATATATTTCTGAACAGCATACCACTGTAACCTCAAGTCAGATCCTGAATGAAGAAAAAGAAACAATATCAATTCTCTCATTACCATGCCAGAAATGGCATTTAGACCTGTACAATACTGAACATTACTGTTGCTTTTTTCAAACTTAAAATCTGGATCAAAACTGAATTTGCTACTATATGTCTTCTATGTGGTACATACATATTTATTAACACGCACCAAAAAAAAGCAGTGGAATAGAAGTTCTCCATTAAAAAAAACCTGCTCTGGCATTAACAGAGTTATTCCCAATTAACATAGGTCTGAGACACATATTTGAATCCCAGTATAACGTGTTTGCATGTATATAAATAATAACTTCAAGGGAAAAATAGTAACACAGCTTCTCGTTGACTAGAAAGTTAACATTTCAGCTCTCGGAAAACCATTTGCAAATTTTACAATAGCTTGAGGATTCTTGCAAAACCCAAAATAGATACAAAGCTTTATCCCTTGCTGGTATGCAAAGCATGAGAAAGAGGCCAGGAAGAAACTGGTAAAGTCAAGCAAAAGAAAAGCACCGGTTGAATGTCAGGGGAAAAAAAAAAACACTGAATGCTAAGAAGATAAAATAATGGAATAATTCCTCAGGAAGATAATATTTCTGGGACGTTAAAACTGTCTGTTGGAAGAAAAAAGGGCTACTGAGAAAACATTCTTTCTCAAAGCAAAAACTTGACATTAACGTTGCAAAAGAAGGACTAAGCAAGATTTATGAACTGTTGTGTTCAGGCTTCTACTGAAAATTTAAAACACCTAGGACAGAATACTCTGTTCTTACAGTTAGTCGCATAAGTGCTTACAAGGGCTATTTTGCATGCATGTGTTGGTGTTACCTTAGCACAGCCCACAGAAGAAACAAAAGAAAACAACCTGGAATAAGCCAAGAATGCAAATTGGAAAGAATATCCTTCATCTTTACGCACCTGCCATGCCCTGCTCACATGCAACAGGTACTCAATTTGTGCAAAACAGTTGTGCAAAGCATTTCCTCTCCAAAAAATATTTGCAGCAGACTGAACTACATTACAGAACGGTAACCTCAACTTCCACAGATCACCTTAAGTTTAAAGCAACCTTTGTTGACAATACAGCGCCAAATGCTTACATGATCTTATCAGACCTTCCCTTACCCTCCTAAATTCATGCAGTGTTTCTTTAAAAACAATGTATTGCAGAGATGAGGGATGTGGATTTCCTCCTTTCCCCAAAACACACACACATGCAAAAACACGTCCCCTCCTGTGGACATGCAGCACCTGCTGCAACAGCCGACAGCAAAACAAGCTCCCACACGCAAGGCCCCAAACTTCCAAACAGCACAGCATTTTGCAGGTTGCATGTGCTTACCTTGTTGGGACTGACTCGGTACACTAGACTCATTCTCGCCCATTTCTAGAAAACGATAAACTCCCCCGTAAGGAGCCAAGCCTTTTTGTCAAGTTGACTCGGTTGCTGTGCAAGTTTTGACCTCCTGACTTTCAACTGTAGCACGGTAACCGTATACCTGACTTTCTTCTGTGAATAATTAGTATCCTGCTTCCTGAGCTACCTGGGCTTGCCTGACCTGTTTCTCTATAAACTGACATCATATCCTTTGATCTCCTTTGATTAACATGTGCTTCAGGCAAGGCTGCTTTGTCTCCTCTTGGACTCTCCTGCTCGGTTGCTCCCCACCCTTTCCTTTCACTTTCACACAGACAGCGATCTGAAGAATATTTCTCTTTTGAGGCAGGTGTTTTAGTCAAAATGCCAACAGAAAGTTTGCAACTGATTTTAAAGATCCTCTGAAGTTGCATTTCATAGGAAAACTAAATGATAACTATCAAGCCAATCTCTGTGGGATGGGAACTTTGCAGCCACAGCTTTCCACCATGGAGAACGATGATCGCCGACACAAGTGCCCCTTGGCAAAATCTTTGCAAAGAACCCAAAACCTAAAAAACAAAGCCACCCTTCCCCTGTTTTTCACGAAGATTACCTCAAAGGAAAATGCTTTCCTTGAACACTGTAATTTTGAGATTGTTTTGACTGTGTAACAGAAAGGGCTTATAAGCAAACCAAAAAGTTATTTTGCTTCTCTTCCCCTCCTTCTCCAGCACAAGGACACAAACTTTTAAGATAATCTCATCCAGCCAGACTTCAAATTGAGTTCCAAGAAAATATTTGCTCTTTTCTGCTGTGGAACTCAAATAACAGGTGTCTGATACATTTGTGATCAATTTGTTGAACAAGTACACCTGTCTCTCTGCCTACAAAGTTAGTTTTATTTTAACATTTACATTTGCAACTGCCAAGGACAAAAATCAAAGAGAAGCCACCACACTATTTTAAAGGAACAAACAATGACAAATTAAAAGAGCTAAGTAGCTCTCACAATGTTAACCTCTGTCTGGATTACACTCAAAATGGTCTAATCAATGGCATTTGAATTTTTTTTAATCCAGTAGAAAATAAGTCTATTTTTAGAACTAAACTGTATTGTCTTTTTCTTTCCTTTTTTTAAAGTACTGAAATAATTATTTATTAGAATGAAAACACAGGAGGGAAAAACTGAAGATAGTTTTTCAACATAGTTCAGGCTAGGTAAAGTGTAACTTTAGAATTTCTGAAACAAACTATGCTAATTCAAACAAAAGTCTTATTTAGGAATAAGAATATCCCCACAGACAGTAACACTCCTCAAGCTAATCATCACACAGGCAGCAGTAAAAAAATATTTATGTCCTCTAGTGATTCACTGTCAACTTCTTCTGCGCACACTAAACACCATCCTCATCCACGCATGCAACTAGCTTTTTTAGCCATGCTTAAACATCTGACTTTTGCTAGAGAAGGTAAATCAGACATCCCAAACCTGAATCATCTAAACAGTGAATTCCAAAAGAACTTCTCACTCGGTTCACAAAAATGAAGGCTTTTACAAGAAAAAGCTCATGCTTTATTCTTGCCTGATTAGCAAATTAGTCGGGTTAAATCAACCATTCCACAGTCAGAAAATGCTCTTTACCGAGAAAGCAAAGAGAGAAGCAAAATGAACTTATGTTTGAAAAATGAGCCTTTCATTATTTTATTTCTGTTAGTTTAGCTGAGCTTTTCCTACGCTTTTTTCCCCATAATTCTCAACCTCAGCTCACGGCCCAAAATTTGCACTCCCTGGTTCCTTCCTGCATTTCACCAGGCTCATCCCTCCTAGAATCCCGATTTACTGTCAATGGACTGGAGCTGCCCTTGGCCAGTTCAGACTCAGTGCAGGAGGTGAGACGCCAGCAGACACCTGGGGAATCTCCCTAGCTGCACAGCAGACAACCAGCGACTTCCAGTTCCAATGCTGAACATCATCTTGAATTCATTTGCTAAGTTTCCACTTGAAAGTAGGAGTGAAACATTCAACTGAAACATCCATTTAGTGGATGGAGATCTTTTTCAGCTCAGCTCTAATGCAGCTTCCTCTACTTAAGGACTAAATTAAGTTATTTTTGTGCGCAGAGAAATGCATAAATAAGAACTTTGCTGGCTTTGTGATTACTTCAGGAGTGACAAACCACAGTGGCCTCTCCTCAAAGCATCCAGTAGTACAGTTAATGAAATGAGCATGCAAGAGTGGATACTGAGACTTTATTAAAGGGTCTGCAACGTCTATTCATGCTTTTCAAACAGGTCCCTAATACGAACGGAGATCTGCACGATCTTCCTGAAGCTCAAAGCTGATGAAATGCACCTAAGACAGGAGAAGAAAAAAATATTTGGGCACTGATCTTTCTTTATCTCAGCTCTCGAACAAGGCCACTATGGCAAGTGCACCATTTACTATTAGTTTTATTTGAGAACCGATACCTAGGTTGCACCTAGGTTCCTTCCTGGGGACAGCAGAGGAGCCCATATAGAAACTCTTCCTTGACCATCAAACTTGTTTGACCTGTTTTGACCATCAAAACTGTGGGGAAGTCACAGATTTAGTGCCGAGTTTCTATATTCAAACAAGCTTGAGTTGCTCTGTATTTAAAAGACATACTTAAGAAAAACAAGTGTATTTACCAATGAAGTTCTGCAGTGCAAAGCAAAATATATTTGGTAATTAACTCATGAGACATAAACATCTAAAGCATTTCTGCCCTCTCCAAACACAAACTGTCCATCTCTTGAACGACAGAAATCCTTTAATACTCTATGTTATTATAACTTCTAAACATGGTAGAAATCATAATGATTAGTTTTTACCTTCGATACTGTACTCTGTGAGGTCCTCCAACATATAAAGAGAGCTACTAATTCCAAAGAAAACAGAAGTCTTAAGGCAACAAAAATAACTATTCTTCTTAGCTACTGAGTACCAACACTTTCCTTAACAAGTAAGATTCTGATTTTAGGCTTTTAGCACCTACAGAAGTATTTTGTGGTTTAAGTTCTAGCATTTTATCACATCACCTTCTGTTAACTCTTAAATATTTTTAAGAATTCAAGACATGAGAGTGATAGTACTGAAAATACTTCTTCCTTTGAAATGAAGCCTACAAGTGGGAATAGCGCAAAAAGGACTGAAACTCGAGATTTTTCACACTCCCTCTTCCCACAATGGCTGATGGTGAGAAATGGCTAGCATGGTTTTATGTTCTCCTAAAACTGTTTGTTGTGCTCACTTGTGTGCAATGATTTAAATGGAGTGCTTTCCAAAGGAGGAACTCTTAATTCATTCACTCTCTCTAGAAAGGCCCAAATGTGAAAATGTAGTGGTTTTGTTCTGCTCCCAGAAGAAAAAGGAAAGTTATCCTGTATATTTACAGTACAGCAACTACAATGTTTCTTGATTCTAAGGAGTGCATTTGACAGACAATGAACAGAAATATAATTTGATGACGACAGTGATCAGGGCTACAAGAGAAAAAAGCTAGATCTTACGCTGTGCATACAGCCATGCGAAACAGATCGCTGCATCATACTGCGAACGTCATGGATGACTACAAGCCTAAGTTCAATGTCATTAGAAACAGAGTGCTCTCCACCAACAGTGATAAGACTTGCCAGAGGACACGAATATTATCACAAGTTTTCCAGGGTAGCCCTGCAAATGTAGAGAGAGGTCCTCACAACTGAAAGCCTTCAGAAAAGCAAAGGTTTCCTGTAAGTGCTGGCCAAATTGCTTTCAAGACTCTCATTTCTACTCAAGAATCTAGATATTTTATACAATTAATGCAAAAAAAGTAATATCAACAGCTAACAGTTGCTGTCATTCTTTATTGGTAACGTGTTTCAAACTCCCAGGAGTATTATGCTACATACTCTACAAATGTAATAGAAAGATATGTCGGGGGGAATCCCTAAAGAATATAGTTTCGATGTTTCAAAAAAGTGAATAATGAGGTACACTTATTACATGTGAAATTGCACAGATGACACAAATCATGCCTAGAACTGAAATGTAAGCACTGTGAATACGCAGAGTTCTTTCACACAAATCCCTAAGATGACTCTGCGATCCAGTCTCTGTGAAAGCTTGCTAGTTGATAACCAAGTGTTTTAAAGTTTATCAAAGGAGAGAAGCAGTCCACAAAGTTTCTTGTAGTGACTACCTGTCTGGCACCACAGACTGACATTTTTCACAGGAAAAAATAACAAATATTTCACCTTCAACAATAGCAGGAGTGCTAGGAGAAAAGGGACAGTGCCAATCCTGTCTCCCTCATAAAAACAGAGGGGCAGATATCGATGCTCAGGTTTTTATATTGTTGGTGATTTGGCTTTTTTTGTTGTTGTTGGTTATTTGTTTGTTTGTTTCAAAGAGCAACATGGTTATTTTATCTTTCCATGGAAAAAGGTACAGGAAAAGGAATGGCATTATTTGGTTAGCCTCCACATTACAAGCAGTTGTTTAGCCTACAACCTGAATTAAAATACGAGATGGGGAAAAATATTTTCTTCCACAATTAAAATGGATTAAATACAAAAGCAAGGATAACCAGTCTCAAAAACCACAGTGAAATAGGTTTTCAGTGTTTGTGCAAATGATGCACTAACAAAATTGCGGCCGAGTGCCAGCAGGCAGAGACTGTGCACGGAGAGAGCTGAGCCCAACTTACTGAAACGTGGAGTTCACATGAACTTGAAATTAAATTTCTTTCCTTTCTCCAACGAAGAAGTCTGACTAGTGAGCAAAACCCAAGAAAGACCTACTCCATCATGGATGAGATTTTCATCCCACATTCCTCTGGCTTCTCTGAGTTTTATTTCCAAGTCTAGTTGTTGCAAACAGTTTTTCACCAGTTACAAGGAGGCTGTGGTATAAAACTTTCATACAGACGCAAACATCACTACTTTGGAGCTTAATGAGAAACAAAGTATATTTGTTCTCATTTATTTCTAAGCACTAATTACAGCTCATTATAACTTTTTGTCAGAAAACTACTTGCCATCAGAAAAATATCACTTCGTTGAAACAACTGTTTTTATGGTGAAAAGACCTAGTTTTAATGAGTCTTCCATTAAGAAAGTTTCTTAGTTTCTTTTCCATTGTTTATTGTTTTGGGGTTTTTTTTGGCTGGTTGGTTTGTTTTTGAAAAGAGAACAGAAAAGGCTCCAAAACACCACTCTAACCAGCAAAATACTGATTTGGGCAAAAAAGAACCAAGATTTAGGTCTTCCAGACCCAACAGAAGGTGTTTTATTCTCTCTGCCACTTCGTTAGAGGAACTGTTGCACAGAGGAGCAATCTCATTTATCAAAAGCACATCCAGCAAAATGACTAACGTAGCTCAAGCTCTCCTTGATCCCTTGCTGAGTGAGAAAAATCACATGCCAAGGGAATTTATTAATATGCAGAAGAAAACAGGGTTCAAAACATCCATGGAGTTTTCATTAATTTTTGTTGTTTTGTTAATAATGCACACATTACTTTTTGCAATACCTGAATTATGGATAATTGTTCTGTCTCTCTGAGACCTATCAGTCCTGACATGACTGACAAATGTAACACAGCAGAGGGGATCTAAGACTACAGTTCAATTTCTGACCCCATTTGATAGCTTTATGACCATAAGAAAACAACTCAACGTCTCTCTCTCTCCACTCTCAAAGTCCTGATTTGGAAATCTGAAACGAGAACACTTTGACAGCTTTCCCCAACAGAGGTATTTTTCCCTCCACAGAAAACAGGTGCTTTGTCAAAATGTCGTTTCTGAAGTTTCTTTAAATATCTTTTTCTAATCAGTTCCTGCTCCTCAGTTTTCATTCACCCAGCTTTAGCAACCAAACCTAAAAAAAATGTTAGCAATCAAAATCAGCAATGGCCTCCTGATTCACTTCTAGTGTTTTTAGACTTCCTACTTAATGAAAATATAGATGAGTCTGTAGAAAATAAATAACAACTCAAGCTGACTTCAGCAGCTGAAAGATGAGTGCACAGAAGCCAAACCTACAGACATGCTAGTACGAAGTCTGTTTGTAGAAGACAGAAAAAAGAAGAATTAGCTTCTTTTTCCTTCTAATTTGGTCTTTTCAGCACTTGTATTGGGTTTGCGTGGCAAGGTTTTGGTAGCAGGGGGGCTACAGAGGTGGCTTCTGTGAGAAGCTGCTAGAAGCTTCCCCTATGTCTGAAAGAGCCAGTGCCAGCCGGCTCCAGGACGGACCCGCCGCTGGCCAAGGCCGAGCCCATTTTTGGGGAAAAAAACCTGCGCGACTGCAGCCAGAGAGAGGAGTGACAATATGTGAGAGAAACAACTCTGCAGACACCAAGGTCAGTGAAGAAGGAGGGACCCCACGCTGGAGCAGAGGAAGAGTGTGAGGAGTCCTCCCTCTGAGGAGGAAGGAGCGGCAGGGACAACGTGTGATGAACTGACCACAACCCCCATTCCCCCTCCCCCTGTGCTTCTGCGGGGGACGAGGTAGAGAGTTCAAGAGTAAAGCTGAGCCTGGGAAGAAGGAAGGGGTGAGGGGAAGGTGTTTTAAGATTTGGGTTTATTTCTCATTATTGTACTCTGATTTGATTGGTAATAAATTAAACTAATTTCCCCAAGTCGAGTTTGTTTGCCCGTGACTGTAATTGCCAAGTGATCTCCCCGTCCTTATCTCGACCCACGAGCCTTTCATTGTATTTTCTCTCTGCTGTCCAGCTGAGGAGAGAAGTGACGGAGCAGCTTTGGTGGGCACCTGCCAACCCACCACAGTATTAAACAAAATCAAATTATGCAAACAAGTATGAAAATCTGATGCATGGAAGATGATACTTTATCATCTGGGCCTCCATATAATAGTAATGCAGCATATATAAGATCTAGTATAAAGGGTAACAATTTCACTGCCCGTCAATCCACTTGATTATTTACGAAAGCAGTGGAATTAAACGAGTGCTTTTTAAACATGTTGTTTGTTTTACTTAAAAATCTCTGCGCAACTTATTTCTGCCACCCCTACTTTTGATGAATCTTGTAGTTATAATTGAAAGCAAAGGATAAATTGAATGACAAAGGTAAGCAGCTTAAAAAAGGAGAGCAAACCAGAGAGGGAATGAAAAATGTTTTTCTAATATTTGTTGGCAAGAGAGCTAATGCTATAAATGCTAACTAATACTGAACTCCATCTTGCACAATTAAGAAGTAAATCTTACTACTCTGAGATCACATTATGAAGCAGAGCCTAAAAACCTGATACAGTGAATCAAAAGCTGATTGGCTTTAAAAAAAAAATTCACTATTTTATCCTTATTCTACCCTTTTAGAGAAAGCACTTCTTCAAAACACTGAAATGGGTGACCTTGTGTTTAGATTTCGGCAAGATGAACACTCATCTCTAGTACATCTCTAGTACATCTAGCACAGCTGGGAAGAGTTGTGGTTTAAGTAGGTCAGCTTGCATTCCAGCCACATATGTAAGCTTTTATAACAAATATACTGTATAAAATACAGTGATTTAATATGGAGATGGATTTTCAAGCCAATGAAGACTTGGACTCTGAAGTATCTTCTACCCCAGCAAATATAGAAGAGCCAGGAAGAATCGTATGTGTGAATCTTCAATCACTAAAGATTGTTCCAACAGAAGAGCTGTAAAATACATATATATGTATATATAAAGATATATATATATACACACACGTATCTGTATCTTATAGAGAAGCAATACTATGCTACCAAATTACCTCACTTTGTGGGACTGCCACATACAGCAAGAAGGCCATTTCATGAAATGCAATGAGTTGCAATACATACATCCCATTGAGTGCTACAAGGTGGCAAACAGTTCCCTCCTGAATCAAGCAAAGCAAGAAAATTCATCTTTGTCGTATCATCAACAAGGCTAAACAGTGAGTCTCTGCATCAGAAGCCTGACAAATGCTTTTGATACTCACACAGCCCCATTGACAAATGAGGGGGCATATTGACAAAAAGTTGTTACTAAAATGATATTCCTACACCCATTTATTGCTTTTATAGCCAGCAGACTTGCTGCCTCCTTGTGCCAGGTGTGATCATCTTCTGAAGCTATGATAAACCGATTTAGCTCACTAATCCCACAGTTTTGCCAGCAGAAAGCTACCTCCTCTTTTCCTATTACTTCTCAGTTTTCTGCTACTTTAAAAATGTTAATCAGCCCACAAAGGAGCACAGAAGATGGGAACAAGACAGCTTTTTTTTGGTGCTGACAAGCTGTTAGGTGAGCGCAGCCTCTTTGATCCAGCTGCACCGTGCACTACGCACGTATACATGCAGCCCAAGTTCAGCACACCCGTAATTTACCATCTCCTCCTCTCCAGTGAGATACTTTCACATCACATCTGCTTACAACCCTCTGCAGACAAAGCACATCTCATTAGTCTGTAGTGAAGCACATCTCATTAGTTTTTAACAACTACTCTGCAAAATCAGATGGGTAGGTGACACGGCACTTGGACCATACAAACTGAGGCTCAGATTCTGGCCTGGCACACCGTGTTTGACAGCAGGGCATGTGCATCACATTGGAATTGTGCTTCAGACTGAATAAATTCTTCCTTTTTCCCAAACTAGTTAGTTCAATTATTTACTATAAGTAACTCCCTATATAAAGCATTTCTAGTATGGAATAACACTCTTCATTGCTGTTTGCATTTCTGAATTATCTATGCAATACTCCTAAAAAACAGAATGAGCTATATTTTTCCAGTGAGAGTAAAGACAGCGAAATCTTATTCTCCCCAGCTGAGGGGGGGGGGAGGGGGGGGGCAGACATAAATGATTTTTAGATTAGCATTGTTTTCCATTTCTCTCCAAATCTATAATAAAGTTTTATTTTTCCCAATTCCAGTTGCAGTGAGGTACTCTTGGAAAACACAGCTGTTGGCTTTGTATTTACTAGTATGTAGTTATTGCATTGCTTAATATATTTTCACATAGATTTGGTTTTTAATACAGAACCAACATAGGAAATGAGATCTAAAATACATTACCCATGCCCTTTTTTCCCTGCTTACACACCATGCACTTGTTTCATATGCTTTAATCAATAAATTGTCTCCGTATCTCAGACAGGGTATTATGTAAGGCAAGTAAAACAGCACAGAAGCCAAAATGAAGGATGAGAAGTTAATTCTGTGTTCATAATTAAGAAAAGGAATCAGAATCTTGCTTTCAAACAATGCTCATTGTACACCAAAAAAAAAAAAACTTAACTCTTGTTGGCTCCAGGTTGATCCTTCCATGACTTTCTATGTTTGAGTCCCATAAGAAAAGCAAAAGCACAACAGAAACCACTACAGTATAAGGCAGTAAAAGAACACTAAATAAAACCCAAAACGCATGCAAAAATATGTTGAAAGTCTCAAATCTGCTTGATTTAAAGCATCATTTTAAAACAAAACTTACACAGTTTAAGTTTTCTTAACCCATGTTCCAACGTAACTAATGGTTAATCTATTAGAAGTACTGAAATTTCATAAGACATCGGCAGGTATTCCAACAGAATGCTGAAAACATTTAACATATTCCACTTGCATTCCTTACAAACGCTGGTAAATGAGTATTTGCAGTTTAAAATTATTTAATTGGGTTGCAAATAAAAGAACATTTCTGGTAACATTATGGAAGTTGGGCAGATTTTTTTTTTTCAGCAGCACTGTGTTATACAGAGAAACTACTACATTTTTTCTGAAAAATGTTATTGATCCTTACTCATCTTCTTGGTTCAATTATAATATTTTTTAAGGTATTTTTCTGTCTTAGAATCTATCATAGGAGGGTAAATAGCCAACAAATTGGACATCTTGGACATGAAGACAGATTCATAAATCTTAAATTGTAATATTTTCCTTCATTGATACAGTAGATTAAAGCACAAGTTCAAACACTTGGATCCAAGGTTTCTGTAACGTTAGTGCAGTACGCAGTTCCTTGAATCATGCCAGTTATGTTTAAGTTAACACAATTGTACCAGCAGACACTTATTTGTGCAGATGCTGGGAAAGAACAATCTTACCTACATACCAAAGTTGCCCTTAAGAATACAAGTTACCACAAAATACAGTCCAGAGAAGTTTACCCAAACTTTACCATGAATCATCATAAGCAACAAAACATTTCTCAATACCCTGTAGCAAACTCCAGGCTTGTAATTTAAGTATAAACCATTAAAAAGATAAATAGTAAGTGAGAAGCTACAGTTTGCAACATGAAGAATGAAGGAGAAAGACCATTTTGTTAATGACAATTGCCTTAAGGCTTTGGCTATACAAATGGAAACATTTCAAATCTTTCACCTGATTTTCTGAGTATCTCCAGTTACAAGGAAGTAATTTTACACAGTTGGCTGCCGCTATCTTGCCTCTGTGTGTTTGCATGGGGACAGACAGAGAACAGACTGTGCAGAAAAAAGTTAGATGAAAACACTGATTTTTGTCCAGATTATTCAAAGTCTGATAATTACAAAGTATCCAGTAAACATAATGGATTTCTTTGCAGCTTCCATCAAAACATTTCCATACAAACACTCTACATTTAGACAGCTGGTCAGGTTTCACAGTGTGCCAAATGCTCTAAAAAGTTTCATCCTTAACAACAACCATCCTTAACAAAAACACTGAACCCAACAAGAAAAAATGGAACCAAGCATTTTGCAAATGACAACTGCTCTTACTAGGAGGAGATAGGTGGCTTTTTTTGCTTTTAAGAATTCTCAAGGTAATACAATTGCAGATGTCTACGCATTAACCTCATTTTTGCCTGGTGGAAGAAACAGGCACAAAATGGCTAGGTAGATCTCCCGTCCAACAATTCAAAACAAGAACCCAACCTGTTTCCTACAGCTTTGACCTTATCATTAGGCACCAAAGCTATTCTTGAGAGCTGAAAGGGGTAAAAAAGTTACTCCTCTGGCAATATCAAAACTACACAGAGTACTGGATCGTGCTACCTGAGTCTGAAAGCCAGTTGCAACTTTTTCCGTAATAAACGTGCCCATAGAAAAGAAAAAGGGTTACTAGTTCAATATTCACTTAACTATAACCACCTTCATGTGGTTACGTCAATCCACTTTTCCATAAAGGCCTTCTAGAGAACACCAAACTAACAAAGGCCACCCTCCACCTCCCTAATGAAGTATCACCTATGTACAATTATACTGCAGCACAAAGATAGATCTACAGCTCATACTCAAAATTCATCTGAATTGTTGTAAGAACAACTTGTACAAGGTCAAGTCTGTCATACCCCTCAGTGCACACACTGTTCACAGCCTGATACTACACCACAGTAAGAGGGGAAACAAAGCAGATGTGTCACTTCATAACTGTTTCAACCACAAAAAAAGGCAACCTTCTCAAGGTTGCAATTAGAACGCAAACCCCAGATCATCATCTTTGAGCATTGAGTGGGTTGATGGCCATTTTCTGAGGGCTTTCAGCCTAAGACAACGTAACTTTACCTGGAATTAGATCTAAGTGCTTGCAATTTTAGGCAAGTTTCTTACTAAACATGGCGCTCATCCTGAAAGCATAATAACCACATGGGACAGAATTCACAACATATTGTGTTCCTTTAACTAAAATGCTTGATTTGCTTCCCTTCTTCTTGTGTTTCTTTTTAAAAGAAAGAAATACATAGAGACAAAACATGGAATATACAAATCTAACCCAACGATGATCCGTATTGAGAATAAAGTATGCAAAAATGCAGAAGTCCGTCCTCATGAGCTCAAGAGATGCGCCAATTGTCAACTCCCGTGTAGTGACAAGGGACCTCAGCCCATCCTCCCCGCGTTGCCAGGCAACCATTCCTGTATCCTTAGCTGTATTCATTAGCCATTAACCACCATCAGGCTCCCTTTCTTTTCTCCCTCACACAGGCTCCCACTGTCATAGATGTAGGAAGGCGAGGGAGATGTTAAACAAGATGACTTCCTTTCTGATCAAAAGTAACATTCTGAGTTTTAATAACTAATAGATTTTAGCCAATTCGCACAATTCATATAATTGCTTTGTAGTGAAAGATACAGCAGGATTATAAGGTACAGTTCTTTTAGTAAGAGGGCTCTGTTAAAAGTCAACATTAGTAGATATCTTCTAAAATGCCTATTATTAGATAGTGATGACCTCATGCTGAGAGTACTAAAGTGCCCTTTGAATTTGTAAAAAATAAAATAACAGATGACAGCTTTTTAGCTCCAGAAGAATGGCATTAAACATGAGGAAATGCTATTCTAAACCTTGTCGAGATAAATAAAAATCAATTGATCTCAGAAGTAGAAATGTGTTATCTTTAATGTATGCCATGGAAACAAAGCAATACAACTGCTAGAGGTACTGATCCACTGTCCTTAATAGCAACATAAATATGCACCACCTCCAAAGTAGCTGGTTCCCCGCCTGCCCGTCCTCAAGCTACAGGTTAACTTCCACTTGCAGGCACTAGCAGGTAAGTTACGCAGCCATAAGCTGAGCTAGGCAATGCAAATGAAGTTGATGAAAACTCTCCCCCCTCCCCAGTCCCAGGTTAGCACCAGCCAGAGCAGCTCTCATCCAGCTCCTCACACTGCAGCCCAAGCATCCATGGTGGCACAGGGGATGTGGTAGGGCCCTGGCTGAGTACAGAGGGGAAGATACGGCTCTTTCAGCAGACGTTCTTACTTGGATCACCTTAATGCTACTAAGGAATAACCCTATAATACATTCTTGGTATTTCACAGTCTTGTTATCTTGCTAGGTACCATGAGACTGAAGTTGAATAGAACTCTTCAAGTGAAGAAAAATACTAAAGTATTGAAAAAGTTACTGCAAAGCACTAAAAAACATCGAACATTGCAAGACCCGCAATTCTACAATAGGGAAGCACAAGATTCCCGGTGTGATGCTGTGCAGAGGTCTCTCTTGAGCATATAACTAAGAAGCTGCATTGTCTCTCCATCTTTTTTATTTTTGAGACCACCATGTGAACATGTTTTCAGGTCTATTAACCATCATTGGAGAAGCAGCTTGATTAGAGATTATTAGGACAAGGACCATGAATAAGATTGGAAAACATCCTTACAAAGAAAAGGATAAAAAAAGCTCAATCTGATATTTAAGTGGAAGTTCGGGTGTGATTAACAAGCAGTCTAAATAACTAAGCTAAGATCAGAAATGTGATAGCATAAGGTTGTGCAGGTGAGCAGAAAAAAAAAAGTGCTATTTTCAATGCTTCAAGCTGATGCAGACAAATTGGAGAAATAAACAGGGCAAATGTTTTCCAACAGTGTAATCTGTTGGGCAACTTTCCAAGAATCATGAGAGCTTTTCCATCACCAGAACCTTCAGGATAAGAGGCTTTTGCTTTATTTTAAGTACAGCTACTGAACACACAGAAGTAATTGTTCCAAGGAGGGCCTATTGCCTCCAGATAGGACAACCACATCAGTCGCTCCAGCGTTAAATTATTCCATGGTCTGTATATAGCAACTGCTACAGGAGAAAAACCACACCACAATACCTTTACATCTGACATGAAGAATTGATAAGAGATGGTACAGTGCTATCACCCAGGACTATTACTCTCCCACAATTCCTTAATAAGGCGTCTGGGCATTTTGTTATACACTTCATGAACCAAGACATCAAAATGAATGAAATTTAGCAAAGCATATGTAATGCACAGAAATAACTCCAGTTGTCAAAAAACTAGATGATGGAGACAATTCTACAGTGTGGAAGGAAACATGCTGATTACTACTGTTTGCTCGTTAGAGCACAAAAGCATTTTTACAGACTGCTGTTTTACAAAATTTTCTTCTGGTTGTGTCCACGCAGGTCAAAATTGAAGATTCTCTTCTCATTTCCAGATGCAACTTCCGTAATTTGAACCCAAAGTATATAGCGCAAGAAAGAGGATTTTATGTTGCCCATTTTATATTATAATTACTTTAGTATAACAAGCATAGTCATGTCTATTTGCTAGACAAATGCAATACTGACCAATCTCTACACTGCCAGATTTTTTAAATATTTCTCTCTGATGCCAGAGTCTAATGGCGATATTAAAAGTATTTAAACCATGAAACCATCATGGTACAACTGAAGGAATTGTCAAATTTGTTTGGTAGCACCAAACACAGTGAAGAGAGAAAGCACAAGAATCTGAAATGGTTCTTGCTGTGCCCACACGGCCCAGAGGCATTGGGAGAGATCCCATCTTCAGGGACAGCAGCCTCTCCACAAGCCCAACCCTCTATCTGGTGTGCCAAGGCAGCCGCTCACCATGCTTACAGGAAATACCTGGAGTACAGAGTGGAAATGGCTATCCTGGCCATACAGAGCTACTGCTCTGATCTAATGGAAAATGCAATTTTGTTTTTTGTTTATTGTGACTGACAAAATTCTATAAGCATATTTTGCAAGTTCTGGAGTCACATAATTTCATCATTACAAGCCCTTCTGTCTTGATCTGCAACTTATTAAAGCTTTGATTTATTAACACTGTATCAGTAAAGTGACAGTAATTTAGAGGAACTCAATATTTTCTAAGAATAAGACACTCTGGCCATCTGTGAGTCCTGGATTATTATGGTATTTCCCAAGTATCCCAAATATTAAGTCTTAATACACCCTTATCTGGAGTCCTACTATAAGAGTATCTGTATTTAAATACTGTTCAAATCAGAAAACTATTAATAGCAAATTATTTAAATAACTCAAAAGTCCTTAAAGTAAACTTCCAATTCTCATAAAGTCCTCAGAGAAGGATCACAATTTCCACCCTAAAGGGGATACAACCAAGCCCACAATACAGTGTCATTAGGTAGAACAAAATTATAAAACAAAACAAAACTCCTATCCAGCTATGGATTGCTGTCCTACCCCATGGGCAGCTGGGCAGGCTCACTGAAGGTCCAGCACTCCTTTTGAAAGTATTGCTGACAGCTTTGCTTTGATCTCCTTTTACAATTCTCCTTTTTGAATCTGATCTGGTTCTAGAAGTACCTGATGCTTAAGGGCAAAACCTGGGCTTTTAAACCAGATACACAACTGAACATATTTTGACAGTGAATTTTTCAAATTTATTGTGCTGCCTGGAACTTGTTTTTCTGGCATGTGCCAGTATCACAACCCTTAATACTAAGGATGTGAAGTAGCATATGTTTTTAATTATGCCTAATAGCATTGGTTAAATTTGGAGAAAGTTTCACTTGAAAATCAGGCCTGAGTACAGCGATCTCACCAATCCCTTCAACCACAGACATAGCAGGGCAAGTAGATCCAAAAAGTTTCAAACACTGTAAATTACCCATTTTGAGTGATTTCAACAACTGAGACAGACACAGTAAACAGTCAAATGAAGTATGGCATGATAAAGGAGTATCTAGTGGAGATTAAGAATACTTAGCTGCCCTCGCCAGTAATTAACTGTTCAGAAAGTTATTAAAATAACTTTATTTTAAAGTGGAGAAGGATCACAGGTCAGCAGGAGAGCACCTGAAGAGCAGCACAAAGGAATTCCAGCCACTCCAGCCAGTAAGTCAGCTTCATCAGGGGCCCAACTTAAATGCCTCTGTGCAAACACACGTAGCATGAGGAATAAACAAGAGAAGCTAGAGACATGCGCACGTCTGCAGGGCTATGATCTTATTGGCATCACAGAGACATGGTGGGATGGCTCTTATGGCTGGAGTGTTGGAATGGAAGGATACAGGCTCTTTAGGAAGGACAGGCAGCGGAGACGAGGAGGGGACGTCACCCTCTCTGTCAATGACCAGCTGGAGTGCATGAAGCTCTGCTTGGGGATGGATGAGGAGTCAACCGAGAGCTTATGGGTCAGGATTAAAGGCAGGGCAGGGACAGGTGACATTATAGTGGGGGTCTGCTAGAGGCCACCCAACCAGGAAGACCAAGTGGATGAGGCCCTCTATAGACAGATAGGAGCACCCTCACGTTCACAAGCCCTGGTCCTCATGAGGGACTTGAACCACCGCAATATCTGTTGGAGAGACAACACAGCAGGGCATAAGCAATCCGGGAGGTTCCTGGAATGCGTTGACGATAACTTCCTTCTCCAAGTGATAGAGGAGCCAACGAGAGGAGGTGCTATGCTGGACATTGTTCTCACCAACAAGGAGGGGCTGGTGGGGAATGTAAAGCTCAAGGGCAGCCTTGGCTGCGGTGACCATGAAATAGTGGAGTTCAAGATCCTTAGGGCACAAGGAAGGTGCCCAGCAAGTTCACGACCCTGGACTTCAGGAGAGCAGACTTTGGTCTCTTCAGGGATCTGCTGGGTAGAGTACCATGAGATAAAGCCCTGGAGGGAAGAGGGGCCCAAGAAAGCTGGTTAATATTCAAGGATCACCTCTTCCACGCTCAGGAACAATGCAACCCAACAAAGAAGAAGTCGGGCAAAAACGCCAGAAGGCCTGCATGGATGAACAAGGAGCTCCTGGACAAACTCAAAACAGAAAAAGGAAGCCTACAGAGGGTGGAAGCAAGGACAGGCAACCTGGGAGGAATACAGAGAAATTGTCCAAGCAGCCAGGGATCAGGTTAGGAAAGCTAAAGCCCTGATAGAATTAAATCTGGCTAGGGACATCAAGGCCAACAAGAAAAGCTTCTATAGGTACGTCGGTGATAAAAGGAAGACTACGGAAAACGTGGGCCCTCTCCAGAAGGAAACGGGAGACCTGGTTACCCGGGACATGGAGAAGGCTGAGGTACACAATTACTTTTTTGCCTCAGTCTTCACTGACAAGTGCTCAAGCCACACCACCCAAGTCGCAGAAGGCAAAGGCAGGGACTGAGAGAATGAAGAACCGCCCACTGTAGAAGATCAGGTTCAAGACCATCTAAGGAACCTGAAGGTGCACAAGTCATGGGACCTGATGAAATACATCCGCAGGTCCTGAGGGAACTGGTGGATGAAGTTGCTAAGCCACTATCCATCATATCTGAGAAGCTGTGGCAGTCCGGTGAAGTTCCCACTGACTGGAAAAGGGGAAACATAACCCCCATTTTTAAAAAGGGAAAAAAGGAAGACCTGGGCAACTACAGGCCAGTCAGTCTCACCTCTGTGCCCAGCAAGATCATGGGGCAGATCCTCCTGGAACCTATGCTAAGGCACATGGAAAATAAGGAGGTGACTGGTGACAGCCAACATGGCTTCACTAAGGGAAATCGTGCCTGAGAAATTTGGTGGCCTTCTACGATGGGGTTACAGCATTGCTGGATAAAGGAAGAGCAACTGACATCACCTACCTGGACTTGTGCAAAGCATTTGACACTGTCCCGCACAACATCCTTGTCTCTAAATCGGAGAGACATGGATTTGATGGATGGACCACTTGGTGGATAAGGAATTGGCTGGATGGTTGCACTCAAAGAGCTGCGGTCAATGGCTCAATGTCCAAGTGGAGACCAGTGACAAGTGGCGTTCCTCAGGGGTCGGTATTGGGACCAGTGCTGTTTAATATCTTTGTCGGTGACATGGACAGGGGGATTGACTGCACCCTCAGCAAGTTTGCCGATGACAACAAGCTGTGTGGTGCAGTCGACATGCTGGAGTGAAGGGATGCCATCCAGAGGGACCTTGACAGGCTTGAGAGGTGGGCCTGTGCAAACCTCATGAAGTTCAACAAGGCCAGGTGCAAGGTCCTGCACATGGGTTGGGGCAATCCCAAGCACAAATACAGGCTGGGCAGAGAATGGATTGAGAGCAGCCCTGAGGAGAAGGACTTGGGGGTGTTGGTTGATGAGAAGCTCAACATGACCTGGCAATATGCACTTGTAGCCCAGAAAGCCAACTGTATCCTGGGCTGCATCAAAAGAAGAGTGACCAGCAGGTTGAGGGAGGCGATTCTCCCCTTTTACTCTGCTCTACTCCCACCTGGAGTACCGTGTTCAGCTCTGGGGCCCCCAGGACAGAAGGACATGGACCTGTTGGAGCGAGTCCAGAGGAGGGTCATGAAGACAATCAGAGGGCTGGAGCACATTTCCTACGAAGACAGGCTGAGAGAGTTGGGGTTGTTCAGCCTGGAGAAGAGCAGCCTCCAGGGAGACCTTATAGCAGCCTTCCAGTACTTAAAGGGGGCCTACAAGAAAGCTGGAGAGGGACTTTTTACAAGGGCATGTAGTGATAGGACATGGGGTAACGGCTTTAAACTGAAAGAGGGTAGATTTAGACTAGATATAAGGAAGAAATTCTTCACTATAAGGGTGGTGAGGCACTAGAACAGGTTGCCCAGAGAAGTTGTAGATGTCCCGTCCCTGGAAGTGTTCAAGGCCAGGTTGGATGGGGCTTTGAGCAACCTGGTCTAGTGGAAGGTGTCCCTGCCCATGGCAGGGGGGTTGGAACTATATGATCTTTAAGGTCCCTTCCAACCTAACCCATTCTATGATGATGATGATGAAAATAATTATTTTCTGCAATGATTTCACAAATAAAACAAGCTTGCCACATCTTACCACGGAACACAGTAAGTTAAACAATTCTAGAGGAGAAAGACTAAATACATGCAGTGTTAGAGGATACATTTTCCATATACATGAGAAATCAAAGCATATACATATATAATGGAAGCTGTAGACTGCTGAAAATTAGTCTCTGGTATGGCTCTTAAGTTCCTAGAGATATTTAATTACCCCTTCGGCATTTTCACTGCCTTGTCTCTATACCAGGAGTACGGTACCATGAAAGTAAAATTAAAGAGGAACAAAAATGTGAATTCCCATTCTAGCAATTTTGTTTGCAACTGAGCTCACGAAATACAGAAGCTAGAGTTGCAACCTGATTTTCAATTATTTATACTTTGCTGCCTTCATAATTTCACATTTTCCATTCAATTATAGTAATCTCTCCTTCATATGCATATTCAATTTTTAGACAAAAACAGACACTTGCCAAGGCAGTATGTAAAACACATAAGCATTCATGACACTGACTGTCATTTAGTTTAATTACTGAAGCCTACCCCAAATTATTGGCTCATACTTACACTTTATTTTGACTAAAGATTAAGTTTTGCAACTTAACTCCTTAAAATACTTACTTACTTTCTTCTGAGCACGTAACATCCTCACATTTCTTTCAAACAGAACAATTATGATGAGAAGAAAAGTCAGAAGAGGTGTTTGATACATTTGTTTTTTCTTTCTGAATTACCTTAAAGCCAAGACGGGATCAGTTTGGTAGGGACTTTTTCACGAAGGCATATTTTCAGTCTGGCCTCTATGTTAATTCTCTGCAAAAGAGGAGCACATTGCATTTTATACCATTCACAGAAACAGAAATCTAACCATATGCAATGATGCAACTTGTAAATATAAATAGAAGATGCATTTTCCTGACACAGCAGCAAAATAGAATGTATTTTTAAACATGCTGGTACTTATGAACTCTTTTTCTCATTTAAAGAAACAAAGTGTCTGCCAAAAATGTCAAAACCAATGACTAGACCAGCAAGGTCTAGTTCATGAAGCAGCAGGTTCATATGCAGGGAACCTGTGGTGCTGGTTCTGCTCTACTACAAAACACTGGACAATAAACAATTGCCTTGTTTATCCCATCAGTAAAGTAGAAGTGTTCTTATTACAAAAAAGACCCTGATATTCTGATCATTTCAATTTTTCACCTATTTCCCACTAGCAATCTCATTATCATCCACATAAATCTCCCTCCTTCTTTTAATGAAATGCAAAAGGTGTCAATGTGTTCCTTCCCCAAGGGAAACAAGGTAGCTCAGTACATATTTAAACAGTCCCTGTGTATATCGCTGCAGTTCAGTACTAATCAAAGCTTATTATAAAGATTCTACAGATAACTCCACTAATAACCCTCTCTTGCTGCACTACATAAATTATAAAACAAAAGGAAAAAAAGGATCAATAGTAACCAAGTTGTGCCATTGTAATTTTCTGTAAACACAATCATAGCGGGGCAACAAAGAAGTAATCTTGGGGAAAAAAACAAACAAACAAAAAAACCCAACGAAACAAAACACACCACACCACGCTGCCACTGCTTTTCCGAGGCATTCCATCAACATCCACAATGCAGAACCCACCGAGCTCCTCCAACACTCCACTTCATTTTGTAGGACTGCAGCCAGGACTAATCCCAATAAACAAATAATGCACTGAACTAGCAGGAGTGCAGTTTCCATCTCCCAGACACTAGGTTTTCATATAAATTTTACTGATCCAACATAATGGCTGTAGCAGACATGTTGAAACAGGCTTTCCCTTGTGCAGATAAGAAAGTGGGAAAGAGTAGCTGGGGGATGAACACGCTTTTACATCTTTTTCCTAGGTATGCATTTAAAAGTCTGACTAAAGTTATCCTTTAAATAATGAGGAGAATAAAAGTTGGAAAATAAAATTTTAAAAAACATATCTGAATTTGTCATCTGGAGATAAATTATCTTTAAAAAAACCCCAACAACTGATGGTATTATAATTATTCATACTTCAGTTGCTGTTGTAATTGCTTTCAAAGTAACCCTAGAGAGTCACAGTTCATAAAAATGGAAAACCAGCAATGGGAAGATAGTCTCTTTATCACTGTAGATTTGAACCATGTCAGAGACACATAAAGTAATTTGGGTTGGGAGAAGCTTGAAAAGTCAACTGGTCCAACACCCCCACTTAAAGCAGGAGTACCATCAATATTAGACCAGGACGCTCAGAGCCTTGTACAGTCAAGTAAAACTAAGAGGAAAATACCAGTCCTAAAGTAGATTCATGTTTTGCCCTTCATAGACCCAGTCCCCTTTTCACAAAGGCAGCTGACAATGAACTGCAGTAAAGCAGCAAAAATTTAAAATAAAGTAAGGATGGATTTACTGAGTTCCAAAAAGCAACATTTCCTTGACAGTCATAAATATAATATTGTACTACTTTTCTGCAAAACAACACCTTTAAACTACACAAACTAAACATGTAAGCACATATTACAGTTATGGTCTTACTGGGCAAGATAAAAGGGAAGGGAAGGGGCGGGGGCAGGGGGTAGGAGGGGGAATCACTCCTTTCCCTGGACCAGAAAAATAAGTATTTGCTCACAGGTCTCAGATAAAAGCTTCACATTAAAACATTTTATCTATCTTACAGTTTTACTGCTCAAAAGATGAAGTATGAGATTATATCCAACTTTCTATTAAGCTCTAGAGATAGCCACATGCTATGCAACTCGTAAGACTTTAGGGTTTGGACATCAGTAGTAGATATTGACTATATGAGGGAAGCATTTCAAAAAGGCATTAACACTAATAGGGCTTACATACGTGCATCAAGGGAAAAATAGCCACTAAGTTATGATGATAGTCAGTCATGATCCAGAGGTACAGAAAGAAGTTATCTGTACAATTCCAGAGAATTCCAAGAGATTCTCCTGAATTCCCCCACTTAGAAGAATCTTTGATTTCTTCTAAGCATCTACTGGGAAGAAAAAGGGGAGGGAAAAAAAGGTCAAATCATAAAGTAATCAAACTCAAAGATTTTTGTGTTTTACCAGTTTGAAGAACAAGTGCAGGGGCAGATTTAGCAGACACAAAATGATTTATTTTTTTTTTTAATTGAAAACCAGAGGAAAAAAGAACACAGTGAACTCTTTCCACTAAAAGTCAACAGGTTATAGTTTTGTCCAGTCTTTTGCATTTAGACAGTCACAGCATTATTTAAAACATGCAGAACATTTTTAAAGTTTTTCTGTCACTATGACTAATAACTGCAGGATCTCACGCTCCTGCATCTTCTAGATAGGCAGTTAAAAAGGAGACAATACGAGTTGTCCATTTACACAGTAATAATGAGATTCTGGATCAGGGAACTGAAAAAAAAAGGTGTCATGGTTTAGCCCCAGCCGGCGACTAAGCACCACGCAGCCGCTCACTCACTCCCCCCTGGTGGGATGGGGGAGAGAATCGGAAGAGCAAAAGTAAGAAAACTCGAGGGGTGAGATAAAAACAGTTTAATAGGGAAAGCAAAAGCTGCGCACACAAGCAAAGCAAAACAAGGAATTCATTCACTCCTTCCCATGGGCAGGCAGGTGTTCAGCCATCTCCAGGAAAGCAGGGCTCCATCACGCGTAACGGTTACTTGGGAAGACAAACGCCATCACTCCAAATGTCCCCCCTTCCTTCTTCTTCCCCAGCTTTATATACTGAGCACGACGCCATGTGGTATGGAATAGCCCTTTGGTCAGTTTGGATCAACTATCTTGGCTGTGCCCCCTCCCAGCTTCTTGGGCACCTGGCAGAGCACGGGAAGCTGAAAAATCCTTGACCAGTGCAGCAACAACTAAAACATCTCTGTATTATCAACACTGTTTTCAGCACAAATCTAAAACATAGCCCCATACCAGCCACTATAAAGAGAATTAACTCTATCTCAGCTGAAACCAGGACAGTATCCACCCCTTATTCCATACCATTTACGTCATGCTCAGGTCTCACATTATCCAATACATTCTCATTAACCACCGTCACCCTTCCCATCCTTTGATATAATACACACATATCATTCCCTTAGTCTATGGACCACCCCTACAAAATATTTGTAAAATGTCCATAAATGTCCACAAAATTTCCACTGAGTTCATTTAGTCCATGACTTTGGGCTTCATCTCTTATGGTTGTTACTCAGGACAGGAGAGGTGGTGTGTTGTGTGGAGTTATTGGGCACCAAAACATAGCCCCATACCAGCCACTATAAAGAAAATTAACTCTATCTCAGCTGAAACCAGGACAAAAGGTGATGTTTTAGTTTTCCCCTCTACCATATAGAGACACTTATTTCTTTATTGCTCTATATTCTTTATTACCTTCCTGTGCAGGAATGGCTATGTTCAAAATATACTTCAGTATATTTTTGTCCATGCCACCCATATCTTTAACTTTTAAGCAGCTATCAAAAGTACAGATGATGACTCTGAAGTAATTTAAATAAGCAAGCATTAGCCCAAGGAAAAAATTCCTGTTCACAAATCATGAAGAAATTATTCTCTCCTCAGCAAAGTTTATATTCGAGGATGTAAGTATTTTTGCTGGGAGAGAATGTTGCAAATTAGAACAGAAATCCCATTTGACTTAAATCATAATTCCTGTGTTTCACATGAGGCTCAAAAATCAGTGAGCAGAGAAGGCGGGGAGAGGAGGGAGAAATACAACAGCTAACGGATTAGATGTTGTCACTTACGATCCATCATCACAGTTTCTCAGATTATGAAAATGAAATTTTCCCAGTAGTACATTTTATGCTTGACAGATTACAGATCGGTTTACGCATTCAAAATTGGAGCACTCGGATTTTACAAAAGTTCAGGTCTTCTGAGACCAGCTTTTATTATATGGTTTGACACGAGTCAAGAGAAACATTCAACAAGACAATGCCAGAGACACTTTCAGGCAACGAAATGGGTGAAGTCACAAACTCCTTAATGATCACTTCAGCAAGCCTGAATTTAACACTTTTTCCTTGACTATACAGCTGGCTCAGAAAGGTCATTAGACTATTATATTCACTGTTATGTAGAGCAGCACTATACACATACAAAGTTTCTATAGCAACACTTTCTTAATTCACTCTTTAAGCAAAACACCAATTAGCTTTTTATTATAGCCAATTAAAAAAATCTGCACACTAATTGACAACCTCTCTACTCAGAATTTAAGCTTAGGCAAAAGAAAATTGCAGTGAAATTTTCTGTGGTAATAGCTTACTTCCTATTCTTCCTCCTTAACAGAACAGTAAATTATTCTTGATAGGGGCTGAACACTTATTTTCAATCTAAAACGTTTAGACACACAGAAGTAACCTATCCTGGTATGCCTTAAATCTTAGCAGAGCCTGAAGATTACAGGTTTCAGAAAGGCAGCAGAAATGTAATCAACTGACTTATTTCTGCATCGCAGGAAATTGGGCATAGGCCTATGCACCTGGAGATCATGCAAGAGGCAGCCAGCAAAATGTTTCTCTCTCAGAGTATTTAAGTGCGTTGAGCCAAGAGAGAAAGACGGCAAAAAACAGTACTAAAAATCAAATTCAGTAGGGCAGCTGAGACATTTTCATTTGCTTCTTAATACTTATTGATGGTTTTCTCAGACGTCTTCTACACAGCTGGTGATGACAGCTTCTTTGTATGCCACTTCAAGTAGCAAATATCAAGATACATTAGTCAGAAAACAGTCAGCGAGCACAATATAAAAAGAAACACATCATGATGCAGAGTATCAGGAGAAGTAATCAACAACAAAAGCCAAACCGTCCTTCTTGGAAAGATGTTCTGCAGGAAGCTGAATAAAAAATGTCTTTCCCCTTACAGATCTTGCATGTGAGATGTCAGGATTCACCTCACTAATAAATAAATAAATACACACAGAACAAAGTAGCAGATGGCTCCTCTGACAAGCGTGGCATGCCCCAATCAAGAATTAATGGTACCTGGGGTATCAGTAAGTCTGCTAGTTCTTGACGACAATCTACGGAAACTAGTCCTATTCTCACCATCTTATACTTACTTACTCACACTGTCTTATACTACAGTATTAATTTAGAAACTTAAGGCAGCTGACAAGTTATGTGGGGACACAATAGCAATAACCAAAAGAGTTTCCCTTGAAAGGCTGATGAAAAGAAAGAGGGGTTAGAGTGGTCTTTCAATCCTACCACTGTAGAGGAGAGAGCAAAGTACTCCCACACGTGCAAGAGACCGCTATGTATAACCTTGGAGATACAGAAGTTGCTGCAGCATGAGAAGACCATCTGCTGCAAAGTCAATAGGGTCTGGAGTACATCAGTGGGCTATGCAGTAAGCAAGGACAACAGAGGTAAGGGGCTAGAGTTAAGCAACACAGCTACAGGCTTTTATTCTTGGTTCTTTAGAAAGGTAAACTCCCAAAGACAGCTCCCTGAATCACCAGAAAATGGCAGCACATTCAAGCTCAAAGCCTCCCAAGTGCAAAGTCCCCACTACCAGATGCACAGCTCTACCTCCTGCAGAGAGATTATATTAAGCCAAGACATGGACATGGTGTTACACACAGAATAAGTACTAATCAAAACTGTCATCATTTGTAGTCCAAAGTCTTTGAAGATTTCTCCTCTTGTAAATCCCTGCTACCAGCACCTCACCAAAATATGTGACAGTTCACACACCTCTTCAGTGTACTTATCTCCCTTCTCTGCCCTTGAAGGGAGGAGAGCAACCCATGTCCCAGCACAAGATCTGTCAGTTACTGTAATGCAGTAGTGAATACCTGACAAACAAATTACATTTTTTCTCCTTTCTCATTTTTTTAAGCTTTCTGCATTGGCATTTCAAGCCATTTAATATTTCAGCAAGTGGGTCTACCCTGCCAGTTACACATTACACACACACAGTGTGTAGTTGAGGAGAAAGTTTAGGGCAAAGTTTAAAGGCAGCTGGTAACGGCAGAGCTACTTATTGGCAGAAGCCGGGATCACCTTCAGCTGCTCTCCAGGAACCTACATTCCCAGTATCAGAGGCTCCAACCAGTGACAGCCATTTTTCAAATACATCTTCCCTAGGTATCTCTTTCTTACCTTCTTCTCTGATTTGCTCTTTGCCCAGTCAGGCTGCCCTGAACAGTCACGTCCATGTGGTTAGGCAGGTGGTGTGTGATGTGAAAACCCTTGTGGGAGTAAAACAACAGATACAATTTCTGGCAGTCTCATCCCTGCCAAGAAAACACCTTCAATGGCCTAAAATACGAACCCAAACCAGCTGTGCAGCCATCCCAGACTTTGTGAAAGCAGACAGTGCACAAATCAACATGGTCAGGTAGGTATACGCTTCTGCTCTATATTTCCAGGTATTATAATTAGTGTTCAAAGTATCTTCATTAAAAGAATAATTTGCACATTCGGTTGCAGGTAAGAAATACAGAGCTACATTCCACTTTAAGACTTCAGAAGCAACATTTTCTTCTTTGATCGACTTTTTTTACTGTTTCGCAGGAGGGCTTACTGCAATTAAATTGTCTTTATCTAAGTATAAAAGCTCAAAATATTCTGTTATTTCCAAGAAGTAATGGGATGGCTTTGTTGCATATCTAAATTACTCACCCACTGTTATGACCTACCATAGAACTAAAGCAGATTAGAACAATAGTCTAGGCATCATTGTGAGCATGGATTTTCAACAGTTTTGAAACATCCTTTCTGACTGCTTTCATTTACTTTTCTGATTTTGAAACATGTAAAACACAGAAGCATAACTGCAGTAAATTTTGATAACTACCATGGATTTCTCGCACTCTCTCAAAGAAGAAAAGTATTTCAGAAAAACCTTCCATCCAAATATATCTTTCCAATTTCTACACAATCCTCTGTAGGCAATAATATGCACCTGTACCCCTGGATGATGAAAAGAATTTAAAGAAAACCATAATTTTCCCACAACATTGTTCAACCTCTGAAAAGAGTTGGCGTTCTCAATCCAAAGTTTGAACACAGAACCTGAAAGCAAAATGACTGTACAAAAGATACTTTTCTTTCTTCACATCTTGGTGAAGAACTTTATGAACTACTGCTCTTCAATAATCTGAAGTTACTACCCCCAAACTTAAGAAAACTCAGTTTTTATTACAATGTTTGAAGTAATTAAAATCTTATCCAAATAATGCTATTTCAACACCATTTTAATTCTTGGTACTCTATTAAAGAAGTATGGCAAGATCTCTGACTTGCAATCAGATCAAATAGTAAATTCTGAAAGGTTCTTCCTCCTTTGTGCTGTCATTACGTTATTTACTAGAAGGCTCAAAGTTAGGGGTAGATTCAATATTTCTTATGAAACTTCAACCTTGGATTCACAATTGTCACATCCGTAAGCTCTGAATTCAGAAACGCTGAGCAACTAGAACAAGAAAATGTTATCATCACTATCAAGTTCTCAGACCATGGTATGACAGCGACATTATTGCATCTTTTTAGTTTTCATAACGTCTCCCAAATCTCATGCTGTTTTATCAGGCAAAATAAATACAACAAATCTCCAGTCTTGCTACTGAAAATGACCAACTCATACCTACAGGTGATTATATGTATTTTTCTATTTTATCATTTCAAAGTTAAGTTCAAAGACCTAAAGATATGATAGATTAATCCTGGAAAAGAAGCAAGCGTCTCCAAGGATCCCTTTATCTCACAGTCAGGAAAATTTGGTGAATTAAAAAAGAATCAAACATTGAGGAAACTACAATTAAAAGTTTCTGTGGAGGAATAGCACTATTAAAACAACCCATCTCCCCCTTCCAATTTCTTCCATCTAAAACTTCCAGAAAGCATCTAGTCGTAGTACTTCTTACATCATCTTGTATTACGGGTAGAGCAGCATATATTTATTTTATATGTATGAGAAAAATCAATATATGCAATTCAAATCTCAGCAGCACATGCAGTTTGATGGATACACTGCTCTTGCTAGTGCCAGGTTGCAGCTGAGAATCGACAAGCAATTTCAGTGCTACCATCAACCCTTGTAGCACCTGATGGATCCACTCTGCATCTCTGGTCCTCAACAAAGGACTGGAAGAAGCAAGAGCCAGTACAAGTCACTACATGGAGAGAAACAGGGAACCTATGCTGGCATTATGCTTTTTCTTTGAGATAAGAACTCCAAGAGTTTGCCTTTAAATATTCAGAGAAAAATAACTAAATATCTACCACTTAAATTAAAGGACAAAGCTGGCTTCTTTGAATTGAAAGAGAAGACCAAGGAAACTGGGTTTAGTTACAAAGTCCCCTAATAACAAGCAGCAGAATGCTGTATCTTTTTTTGGGTGGAAGAAGCTGTTATCTACCTTCCCTGCTCCTAATGGGATTCCCTGGGGGCTCTTTTTTACCAATTTCAAAAGGTCAGTCACTGTTGCCAAATGCTTCTTGTCAATGTTAAAGCCACAGTCTAGTCTTTGATACTAAGATAAAAAGACATATTTGCTGGTTTAGAGCACCACAAACTGCGAATAAGGCCCACTGCAGTATTTCAAAGCAGCAAATGCAGCAGCAAGATTGGGGTGTGTAACACAAGATGACCAAAGTAGGGTAATATTCTGAAGGAGAATAACTTGTAATGATATACTCAGTGATACATTTCACTTCCAGCCTGGTCCAAAATGCACTGAAGTTTGCAGAATTTCTGCAATTTTAACAAGTTTTGGAACATGTCCTTTATGCCCTCTGAAATCCTATCAAGGAAGTAGTATCAGTTTATCAGGTTTAGTGGGCGCACACACCACATTTTATCTTTAAGGTTATCTCCCTAAAGGAGAAGGAAGGTTCATACACTCAGCATATTTAGACACCAGAAATACGGCAAATGAGAGGAAAGGCAGATTTCTCAGTGATAGAACAAAGACAACAGGTTAATCTTCAAAATGGCTTGTATTTTCTCCCTTAGCAAAAAAAAAAAAGTCAGATAATATATATTCAGTTTTTACTTGTATTCTCATCAAGATTCATTCCCATTGTGAAAAGAAGGTATGTCTCTCTCTCTAAATAGATTAAATCATAAAGAATAGCAAAAAGTCAATTTCCACACATTACAACTATTTTCATCTAATAATTTGTTGTATTTCGCAACTGCTAAGTTATAAACCTCACCAAAATAGGGTTTATTATAGCACAACTATAGATAATAGTCTGTCAGCATTTTTATTAAATTCCTTATATCAGCAGAGTTCATAAATTGGCAATAAAAAATAAATACATAATTCCAATGGAAACGTACCATACTGGGTGCCCAAGTTGTTTTTAAGTAAGGAGAGTCCAAAAACTAGACCATACCTCTCCATCTTGCCCCAGCAAACAGCCAGCCAAATTTTAAAAATGAAAACAACTCTTGGCTCATTGGCAAAGGCTGAGCTGCCGTTTTACATGTGCTCACCACTACAAAATCTTCAGTCTTGATCCTCTAGTTTTGCCCCCCACCGGGACACGCAGAGCTCAGGGGCTTCAGCAGCAGCTGCAGGAGCTCCATGGGTGAAGATGACTTTGGGCCCTCGGGAAGTTTAAAACCTCCTCCTGGGTCCAGAGAACCACAGAGGGCTTGCGAGCCCAGGAAAAGGTGATTCAGCCTCAGTGCTGACAAAGAGTGTGGAGACAGTTTTCGATACATTTTTATACAGCAAAGTATTTTGTGGTGTAGAGATGCACAAAGTAGTAATTGATGAGCTTGTTCAGGCATGTTACATATACTACAGTAACTCAGAACTGTGCGCTAATGAAACGAGACTGCACTCAAGCTAGCTTATCCTGAATTATGTTAGGTAGTTCTGCCCAGCCCTAAATTGTGCTACCTCATCTAATCCTTCAGAAGACACCGCATTTAAGTCATCCCATGTTTTCACAAAGGGGATGGGCAGGGAGAAGAGCCTCTTTTTCTTCCCTGCTTTCGTTACAATAGGCGAAGCACCCCTCCAGAGAGGCAGCCCCAACACAGGGGGTCACCCTCCTCTTCCTCGCTACTTAGGATCAGGAGCACTCAATGCCCCTGATTCAATAGGGGAGAAGATTTGTGATTCCCACCTGATTCTGCCTGCAGCTTCAGGGTTAGGACATGCCACGGATGTGGGACCTACACCTCAGATCTACCCTTGCCCCTGCCCAGATAGGCGCTCTGGACTGCTCACCTTCAGTCCATTGGCATCTTCTGGTTTTCTGCTTCCTTGGACAACCCCAGCAAGGGGATATCCACCTGGTGAACTGCAGCGCTAGCGGCCTACCATCTGTCCAAGATTAGAGGAAAAATAGGAGTTGATTCATTTTGAACAGTTCAGCCACACTGAGTTTTGCTGACTTATTATTGGTCAGCATATTTATTATGAGAGATATAAATAAAACATTAAACATTTTACTCAAAATAACCAAAACAGCCTGCAATTCTCCTACTTCCTGAGCAAATTTAAATGAGTTTTCTCCCCAATGGCTTTTTCTTTTTTTTTATTATTAAAGAACTGACGCAAGGAAAAGCCATGACTAACTAGGCCCTTACTAGGAAAAAAAAAAGGAATAGCTGGGAGGTGATACAGACAGCCAAACTTATATTAGTGCTATAAGCCAAATTTTGTGCTATTGTTGCTATTGCATTATTTTGGTAGTCCAATTAATTTCTGATGTTGTCAAATGCAAAATTAGGTAACTAATAACCAGTTTGCACAATGAGTACTTACACACGATACTGACAGTAACACAATTACACAAATTTCCATTAGCCTAGGCTATCAATTAAATACTCTCAAAGGCAAAGGATAAAATACCTATTTTACAGCAGCAATTATGAATTCCTGTAGTCCAAGAGACAAGTATTGCCCATGGTGTCAAACAGCAATAACTAATTCTGAAATCTCGTTTGCTCGGTTTCTAATTAAACCCATTGCATTACTGCAATGTATGTTTGCAGTTAGCTGCTGCCAGACAACTATGTCACCAGCAAGTACCAATAAAGCTCATATTGATTCAAGAGCATACATTGCTAAAAATCAATGTTCCAGCAGGTGGAACAGAGGTGACATCAGAATTGCAAAGTTCTGCTTAGTTCAGCATCCAAACCAAAATTCCCATCCTAAACCATTCCACAAAAGAGACTTATAAATGAGAGCAAAGATGAAACAGGGCAGAACACACAACTCGCCTAATAATGCAAAACCAACATTCTTGTTCACACTGGAAGAAAAAAAAAATTAAAATAAAAAAATTTTTATTTTGAAATAAAATTTTTAACAAAATGCAGATGTATCATCTTGCCCCACTGAAAGGCCATGGAAGGGTGACTTATCATTCCAAACACACAGCTTGATTCTCCGCTGGCTCTCCACCGGTAAGTCAGGAGTAGTCCCAGTGGAAATAAAAGCTACTCTAGTGTTGGTGGAGGACAGGTCAGACACAACCACTAGCAGCACTGTGATTTAAGACTCTCGCTGATAATATGTCTGTGAAAATATCAGGAAAGCTCTGATTGCCTATTATGCATTATTAAGAAACAGATCAATACAAAAATCTCCAGGGGCCACTAACATGCACCACACGTGTGATTTAACCTTCTGCAGACACATCGAGCAAGCAAAGAAAGCTGGTTTCCTGCAGTCCCGTGGTCAGGGTGTCTGCTGCACAGTACAGCATGAGCCCTGATTGAAGATCTTCCCCGGGTAGGACACGCATGGCATCTTTTCTCCTCTACCTCACCTTCTTCCTCCCTCCCTGTTGGATTTCTTCGTGTCTTTAGTGACTTCAGTGAGTTTTTCTTCGTGACTTTAGTAAAAGTTCAAGCCTTGGCTTTTTCTAATGGGATCATAAACTCTTTTTTACAGAGTTCCCTGTTTTCAGGAGATTTCCAGGACTATACTCACAGTCACAACTCCATCCAGCAGGAATGGCTCTGCTGCTGACGCATCTGCACATAGCTTTCCCACCTCAGGGGGATACACTGTAAATTTGTAGATTTTAATGCACCACCTTTCAGCCAGCATGTGCCTCTGCCTCACCCCATCGCTTCTCAGAAGCTAGCTAATGTATGGGAACGGAGCCGTACACAAGTGCATGGAAGTTTGCCCCAAAAAGACTCTGTTTCGGCTACAGTGCCCAATAAACACTTGACAATAGATAGGCAGCTGTGACTCCTGCTCGCTGTGCCAGGCAGGGCTGTCTTGCTGTTAACTTGTGCTCCTCCAGCTATACCCGCTGCCATTAAATTTCATTTTAAGCTCTTTGGGGCAGAGGCTGGGTTGGGAGATGGGGTTGTTTACATGCAGCAACCAAATGCAAAAGGTGCCAGACTCCAGTTGGAGCCTCTAAACGTCACTTTAAATATCAAGAGTAACCAGTTATTTCTGCATGTTTTTCAGCTGAGGGCTTGATTTTAAGGATCAGAGAACAGAAACAGCTCCTTTTTGAAAAATAAAAAGTAAATATTGGGCACTCCAGATGCTCAGTAATTTTTCTTCACAAGATAGGAATACTGCTTAAAATTCCCCTCTCCAGCAAATAGCATTCTTTTTCTTGAAAATATGAAAATAAAGTTAACTTCTGAACAGTAGCATATGTCACAAATATATGTACCAGCACCACCCTGTGAGCCTCACACTACTTTGCTAGCAGAGCTGGGCAGATTTGTGTTATTTACAGTAAGCATAGTTAATAACTTACAATAATCATGTTTAGTACCAAGCTCAGAACAAACTGCTGCCAAACTGATAAATGTGGCAATGAAAATTGATACCTTTGAGATTTGTTTCATGGCTCATATACAGAAAACCTCACCAGCAGACATACAAAAATCAGAATACTTTCAAGAACAAGAGTATTCTGCACGTGACTGAATTAATTATTTGAAAATCACCCACTTCAAAGAAAAACTGTCTCCAGCTTTGGTGACTGGCTGTTTATTTCCAACACAGAAATAACTTTATTAATTGTGGAAAAGGAGGATACCTGATTCTTTCCATCTTTTGAAGGGTAAAAATAAGTATGTAGAGAAAAAGATAAAACATCATTCATGTAAAATAGGTCTTCAGGCCTTAAAACATTTTCAATTACAACATCAATACAACTCCCATATGATTCTCCTTCTGCCCAAAGTTAAGTGATCCTTACCATTAATCCATACATTAACCTATTACAGAAAGGAGTTTCTGTTAGGAGTGCCCCCTCCGTTCTCTTAGAGTTATTCTTCCAGACATAGAAGAATGTGCATTATAAACAGTTAAGCTCATAATCGTACCAGAAAAATAATAAAAATGACAAAGCAACACAGGTTCTGAGCACTGGACACTAAAAGAAGAACTGGCAACAAGACAGAATGGAAAAGAGTGGAAAAAAATAACAGTTGTTTCAGATAGCTTACATGGCTAGCAGTCATATTAGATAGAATTGTCTGTATGTTGGATTGCCAAACTTATCACTGCATGGCATCTGGTTCCACATGCCTGTAACTGCCAGATTTTTATTCTGTGGGTTAAAATTCTGAATTTCCCAATCCAAGAGCAGATGCTTCTCAGGTTTCTGAAAGGTGATTTCATTAATTCACCGACAACAAACAAAATATTACATGCCTACTTTAGGGAAATGGAGTTCATAGTGCAGCAAAAGCAGACTGGGACCAGAAGGGTTGGGGAGAAGAAGCAGAGAAAACATGGCGAGGCCAAAGAAGAGAGCAGAAACAGACACAAACAGCAGTGAGACTCACGGTCAACAATGTTCTCCAAAAACCTTACTGTAGAGCCTCACATACTCCAAACCATAAATTTCTTTTGCTCATCTAGAAGCATATGTGAACCACGCTAACAAGCCGTGCATCCCTCATCCTTATCTAATGTTGACATGACAAACTACTAGTGGTCTTGCTCTTTCAAAGATAACAAGAACAGCCTGCTTACAGATCCATGGCTTCCAGGCACGCTGCTAGATGCTGGTCAACTCTGTGGGCACTACTATGATTCTGCATTGCATGATTGATTAGAATTATTCAGCCTGCCTAAAAAATTGAACAATAACAAAAATGCATTAATATTGCAAAGTCAAGCACTGAACAGCTATGAATTTCAAACACAGATATATTTATTATTATTTAATCCATGCATCATTCTGTGTCCTAAATTGATGACACTGGGGATAAAATGGAAGCTGCTGTTGCCTTGTTCTGTATGTATCTTGTCAGTACTCTCTGGTGAGAAAGAGATCCAACAGGAAAGCAGTTGAATGAAAGCTTGAAGAGAGCATATTGAACCAGAAGAAAAAAGTATACCATCTTATATTTAATACACACATATACTACAGAAAGCTGAATCAATATCAAAGATGGATGAAGGTTTCTGACTTGAGTAGCTGATATTTGAAACTTCAAATGAAAACATTCCTCTGTTTGAACTCTTGGGATTTTTAAGTATTGGAGGAGGAAGGGGAGTGTGGGTGAGGACATGGAGGAGAAAGAGAAGTGTGAAGGACAGTAGGAAACAAAAACAACTTGAAAGTTGAAATTCACCACAGAAGAGGACTGCCAAGTACAGCAACCAGTCCCATGGAAAAGTTCTTCAACTTAAAACACTCATGTTTTAAGGTAAAACAGACTCTAAAGGTAAAACAGACTCTGCACAGGAATGTTATGTGTAATAAGATGCAGTAAAACAGCATCACTAGCATACGCTTGTGTATGAACTTACAGTAATACAGCATCATCTTAAAATCCTAGATTCATACGTGACACTTTCATACAAAGTTATCACTGTAAACAGTGCAATTTATTGTCTGCCTTCTATAGTTTGAAACTGCTGATGCTGTTTAACCAACTTCTGTCCCTTAAAATATTATTCAATTTCTCCATAAAATATTTATATTAAGCTTCTAGCACAGGTTTCTGCTCAGGGTCCTATTAAGCTCTCATGAGGAGTTGAGTCAACATGTCACAGGCTCAACCTTTTAAACTCAATGTTTCTTTCAGGTTACATAAAAATGGAAGAAAACTGGAAGACATGGTTGCACTTTTCAGTTATCATTAATGAAAACATAACTGCAATTAAAGAATTACAAAATAAGTAACATGTATGCATCAAAAAGTTCTTTTAAAAATGCTGTTCATCTCCTCAACTAAATTAAGCTCCAGCAAATGGAAGGTATTATTCCAGCATGCTCTTATCCCATCCATCTCCTACTCTTCTACACATTATCCAAATTCTGTGCCGAATGAGATCATTCTACTATAGCCCACACCTCCTGAATAATTGATTGTTTTGACATGAAATGTTCATGCACAGCAGCATGAACATCAAATCACCTCTGCGACCATGGAAATGGGATCTTTGAGTCGCCAGGCTGCCAAAACTTGGACAAAAGTCAATGGCAGTTGTGCTTACATGAAGTGTGCTGAGTGTTTGTGGTTTTAAGTTGACTCCAGAATTTCACGGTCTTCAAGAAACATTCTGAAATTCTTCTTTAGGACCTTATTTTCCTTGAAGTATATACAAGGACTTGCATGATTGTGATCACTTGAACATAACCTCACGTTTTTACTGACATTTGGCTCTCCTCACCTCCAGGCAAAACGGTAAGGAAATTTATATGTAAATTATTCAGTAGGTAAAGAATCTGGGTAGAAGCCCCAGCTGCAATATGAGAAATATTCAGAGGATTACAGGTATCTTAGCTATTTATTAAATTATACTTCCCAGATGTTAGGCTAACTATGAAGATTAAAACAGTCTTGCTGATTTTTTCAAGAGGAGGCAACTGAGATGTATTTGGTTTTACGCTTCTTGAATTTGTATGTATACTTGTGATAGTACTATCACAATGCTGAGCAAAGGAATACACCTTTGCAGCTCAGGCCACCCAGGAGTACCCACATCAGAGCAAAGTCTGGGTTGTTTTGCCTGTTTTTTTCCCCTCTTGATTATTGGACAAGTCTAGAGTGACTAAACTTCTGAGACTCAGTCTCAATTAATCAGCATCTTAACAAGCTGTCATAACAAGCACAAATCATGCAGTTACTAAAATCTGATAAAGATGCTTCAGAATGAGAACCCTCTTCCTTTACTACCTGATGTTCAGAGGCTATACAAGTACCTTGCCCTAAATCACATAATCATTGTTCGTTAAATAGCACCTTATTCCACAGCAAGCTGGATGCTACCAGAAAAAGTCACGTGCTGCTCAAGTGCTGAATATCACTCACTGTACCGAACACAACTTCAAAATGTATACAACCATACATACCACATCCAGAGCTCTGCCATTGTATCACACTGTAAACCCTGCCAAAATATGTGACATGATGAAAGAAAAGTGTATTAGAAAAAACAATAGTCTTAAATAAAATTTGTCAAAATTTAGAACTGGTGGAGCATTCAATAAAATGGCTTACCACAAGAGAGCATACTTGCATATATAAACTGCTCAACAGTTAGGTAATTCCAGCATAGGATTTTAATTTTGGGTTTGGTGTTGTTTTTGTTGGGTTGTTTTTTGTTTTTTGTTTTTTAATTAAAAGATGCAGCTGACCTGCATATCATCATTGAAACCAAGGACTTTATCAAAGTGAAAAGCCCAATTAGCATCAGTCCTCTCTGGATGTATAGGCTAACATACCCCTCATCAGCTCAATAAAAACCCAAGGGTGCTTCTGCTCTCCAGAACTGCAAAACTAATAAACAATTTCATTTAATTTGAAACAGACTACACTGAAATCCAGTTTACCTCAGAGTAACAGTGGATTGCATGCTTTTCTCCAGGGCATGTGTGGAAAAGTAAGTATAAAAAAAGTGAATGCATGGAAAAGTACAATGAATAGACTTGCATTTACAAACAGAAAAGGGAGAGTGCCGTATTTATCGGATTTGAAAATCATATGCTGCAAAATATCTTATGAAATGCATTGAAAACATGTTTCCATAATACCCTTTGAAGTAACTTTCTAAGCTGAAATAAAATGGTACCCAAAAAGTAATTATTATTATCATTATTATTATTATTTTTAAGAAGTCACGATAAAATAAAGTGCCATAGCTTCCTCTGCTAACCAGTATTTTATTCTGGTTGTTTCCATCACCACCAAATGGACTGTCCAATGGAAAAATACCTACAAACCGGGAAGAAACTTCAGCATTATGTAGGGGAGTCTTTCATCACTGGAAAGAAAATGCCTTTCCAATTACAATTCTGTTTCTATTGCTGTGCTTCAATTACAGTGCTATTACTATATAACACAACAGTTAGAGCATCTGTTCCACGTTAGTTCAACCAGATATATTTTTGATGCATCCTTATTTGTTACATAAATCAAAATCCACACACTATTTTTCCTTCAAGAGGAGAAAAAGAAAGAAAAAAAGCCCACTAAAAAGAAGCCCTAGAGACTACCTCACTGTATGGCAAGAAAGCACCCAAATGTTATAGTAATAGTCAAGCATAAACAGAATAGGAAACACGTTTTGGGCGCACTCTGCAACTTTTAGTCAAACAGACTTACAGTCAAATAAGTGGTAACAATAACGTTTTTCTCTACAGGTTAGACCTAATTCCTGCAGCCCTTACAATTGTACTAAGAACTAACAACATTTTGCTAATACTGCCCAATAAAGAATGTTTCAAAATTTGGCCTTAAACACAATTCTCTTTAGATACTCTTAAATCCTAATACTTCAGTTAATGCTGATAAGTCAGGATCAGGACAAGCAGACAGGACACTGGAGCCAGGATCAACTGCAGAAATGAGGCTCTACTCCACAAAGAAAAGTAGGATTTTGAGAAGTGAATGAAAATGAGGTCTCTCTTCCAAACAAAAAAACCCCACGGGGCATATAGTCTGTTTTGGGATAGGTGCTCTAAGTCACAATACAGGAGAGCAAGGGAGGGAGAAGGGATGGCAAATCCTTGCTCTGCAATAACCAAGCTGGATCTGCCAATCGCAAGAATATTTTTGAAGAGTAAACCTCATCCCAGGTTGCTCCCATAGCATTTATGTTGATGTTTCCTCAAAGGTTTTGGGTCTCATTGAAATGTAAAAACCCAACCGTCACCAAACCCAGAAAACAGTTTCACTGAACAGTTTTGACCAGCTCTAATTAAGATATATACACCTCTTCGAGTTGCATGCCAGTTTGGTGTTTATTTGAACAACTTAAGTATTTAATAGATACCTTCACTTTTAATTACCATAAATGTCAAGAGCTTCCTGTAAGGTAAGAAGAGCTCCCCAAATGTTTCAATGATTTTTGAGCTTTATCTGAAGTGGTTAACTTTAGGATTTTGTAATGAAAGCGACCCTACAACATTTCAAAAACTAACAACCTTCACGCCTACACGTTTTCACCCTAAAACATATCCAAAGACTTTCACTGAATAATAGTGCCTCTTCTTGCACTTGACATTTATTAGTCATGATTTTAAAGTGAGGAGTATTTAATTACAAATAAAGGATCCCTGCCTTTGATAACTGTCAAGGAATTGCTAAGCATAAAATAAAATATGATGCTGGAGCCCCCCCTTCGACTTTGCCGTGTATGTTTCTTTCTTTTGATAATTCTAATAAAATAGGCGGATCGTCAAAGTCTAATTTAAGACTTAATGAAGCAGCAAAGGTTGGGGTGATGAAAAAGGAGCTGAAACAATAACAGTAAAAACATAGTCAGACTATGATGATCCAAGAAAAATTTTCTGGCCAATTAGATTTGATTGTGTTAAACAATGACATACTACAGAAGTAATTAGAAATCACATACAGTATTAGCAAGTGACTAAATGCTGCTGGTTAACTGTATTTTATGCTTCCTGAAGACTGCCATATCCTTCTACCACATGTGTTTTAAACAAGAATCCAGTTTAATCATCAGAATTGTACTTTTGCCTCCCATTTAATTGTGGCCAAATTATTTCCTGAATTTTATCTTCCTGCTGTCTTTACTATTACAAAACACTATTAATATTAAAAGGATGTTATGGAAATCTTGTTCACATATAGTCCAACATTGACAGTGACACAAAAAATTTATAAGAAAGCTCAATGACTTAAGTCAGGCACATCCTTTGTAATAAACATATATGCTTATTTTGTATATATATAAATAAAAAAAACACCTCATGGATCTGTTAAGGTCCACAGATATCCACCCTCCAAACTGAATCACACAACCAAGATTTTCACACACCACTTAGCAGGCCCAAACAACAGCAAAAGCAAAACTGTTCTGCCAGTTCTGAACAGCTGAAAGCCCGCTGGTTTTTGCATTTTAAAATACACAAAAAAAACCACCAAACCCTTCAAATCCACAAAAATGCTCACACCACACACACACACACACAAAAGCGCTTTACACCAGTGTTCAAGACTGAAGGGTATTCACAATGGCTCAGCTGAACACTATGGCAGGGAGTCCTTCTTGATGTGAAATTAAACACAGTCAGCCTTAACATTTCATAAGCATCTCTGTATTCACAAAGACTGTATAATACCATAGCAGTGAATACACTGAAAAATGTGGAGACAGAGCAATACTTAATATAAATGCTCACAGCCAATTTCCTTAGTGCCTCAAAATAATAAATAAATAAATACAAATCTGACTGCTAACAACGCAAGCAAATCCAAATTACTATTGTGCTTTAAATCAGTACCCCCAATCTCAATGTGTCTGTGAAAATAAAGAGACAGGAGAAGGGAGAATTTTCAGTAGGCACAAACATGAATTAGCAGTTTAATGGACTTTCTACATTTTAACCGTCTCCTCCAGGTGATGCAATACTCATGAAGAATTTCTCCTAACTCACTCACTCAAGTTTTCAGAAAATTAATTACCAGAAAATATTAATTCACAGGCGGTCCTCCAGCAACATTTCCAGTGGCATATTACTGAATACAAACAGCATGCATCTGTCTGTACCGCTGCATCTGATTAAAAATCAAACATTATCGATTTTTTGTTGAGTACCTAGCAAGTCATATGTCAAGCTGTCTAACAGAAAACCTGGTTTCAGCCATGATTCCCATGGTCAAGGTGTAATAACGAGTGCCCATACAAGACAGATCTTGTTTTACCAAGCCACATGACACGTGGTAATGTCCCAAGGTTAGATCATTCTCTGCTTCACTCTAACTCTTTCAAATTTAAATTCAGAGAAAATTCTTTATGTGGCAAGAAGTACAGCAAGCTCGTACCTATTGCTCACTTTAAGTTTTCAAGCTCAAATTCCTTAAAGACTTGAATATGAAGAAAAAAAAAAAATTAAATTATCTTTTCACACAAGTACAATTGTCACGTGTAAAGTAACCCAGTCAAGTTCACTCATCATGCATCAAGGAAAATAAGGACAAAAATAGTAGGACTATAGCTAGACTGCTCTTCTGTAGAAGTTTTGTGCAGTGTATGAACCTTCAAACCCTGACACAGATGCAGTAATTACAGTTCAAGTTTAACATAGTCCCTTTTACTCTGCTCTCATCTTTAAGCAAATTTCTGTTTAACTGAGGGCTAGGTTCATCTTTTATCCCTCCCTTCCACACAATGCTCAGAGATAAGAGGATTTATCAGAGGGTAGCAAAGATGCACTACATTTAGTGTTTTCTCAGAGCAAACTCTCCAAGTTTCTCTCTTCTCACCTTAGTCTTGTTCTAAATTGTACACTCATCTATAAAAGGGCTGCATTAATCCTGTCCTGTGACTCATTATTTTGGATAAGACTAGAATAAACTAAAGATGGGAGATAATTGCCTTCACACAGACCAATTTCAATTTTCAGAGTAAAATCTTAAAAGGATGAAGGAATAACAGGAATGTATTCAATCTAAAATATGGCTAGCCACTACAGTAAAACTACGGCTAAACACCATAGAAAAAACTGTTTTTCCATGTCACTACTAAGATAACCATGCTAAATATTGTCACTTATTAAAAGGCAGAGTTGCTTGTAATTATGTACAAGTGCTAGACACTGGCTGCAAGACCACAGTGCAAATTTCATAAAGTGGGGCTGGTTGCTGCAAACACTTAACTCACCTGTGTTCATAAGCACTTCTCCAAAGAGCAGAATCAATTTTTTGGCAAAAATCTAATACTGAAATTGAGCTTCTCTGAACATCGCAGAGTATCATCTTTTCTAGGCCTCCTCCTCTTCAGCCTTCCCCCTGAAGCTGACAGGGTTTGGATTAAGGGCTCTGGGAATCTTGTTTGCCAAAACTTTTTTTTTTTTTTTTTTTTTTAAACACAGAGGACAGTGACCATGGTTCTACTAAGTTCCCTTAAAATGCTAGTAGTAGAATTGATTTTTTTGTTTGTTTCATTCTAGCAATATTTGCTCAATTTAACCAACTGAGTTATAATACTATGCTGTAAAAGGAACAAGACTGGAATCACCAGGTACCATGCTTATTTAGCCAAATTAGAGTCAACAAACCTTCTCCCAGTTCTAAGAGAGTATCTTCAACTTTTGTCAGCCCAAAACATCAACATTTACTTACATCTACTCAGATGGATTGCCTAGAGAACAGCAGAAAAAGCAAGGGAAAAAAGCTAGCCACTACCTGGTTTACAGCACCAACAAGCAACATCTGCACTGTGGTACCTTTGTCACCTTTGTATACTACCGTCTTAAAACTTGAAAATGATGAAACTGGAAGCAAAGGTCTCGCATCCCAAAAATAAGAAAGTGATTTGTTTCACTATATTACATACTAATTGAATGGCAATAACTGCTTAATACAGATGGCAAAGAGATGCAAGAATATGAATGTGGAGAGCAGCATCTTGAGCGGTGCCTGTTTTCATAGGTAACTGAGAAATTACCCTGGTTGTCAGATGGAGTTTGTGGGGAAGCGTTTTTGTCCAGGGGTAGCTTTGCGTCTCTGACAGTTGCTCAGAGAGTTTGCGTGTGATAAGGAAAGGGAAATTAGCCAACAGCCAAGAACCGATTTAGCCTCAACTTTAACAGGAGATTCCATTCAACCAGCAGTAAGACTCAGTTTATCCTTAAAAGGTTTGTCAACTGTTTTTGACCAGGTCAGCCTTATTCTGTAAATCAGATCATTTAACTACTGTCTCGCTCGTGTTTCTGACTTCAATATTCAGTTCTGCTTCCCTGCAGTGCCACTGCTTTGCACAAACATTGTGCAAGTTTTAAAAATCAGATATTATGACCACATCCTCTCAGTGCCATTCTGAATCTTTAATTACTAACAAATATAAATCATCTCTTGAAAATGATGCTGTATGTCTGGTTGGTTAAATATTTAATAATTATTTAAATTCAATACTTTCTAGTGTTGGAAACACTGAAATTAGTCAAGTAAAAAAATGGTTTTAAACTCAAGCACTGGAAATGCACATTTTGTGCACTTCATTTCATTTTATAGTCTCCAAGAACTATTACAATTTTTAATAAACTTGTATCTGGGATTTGAAGCCAAACACTTATGCTCAAAAGGCACAAATTTATTAACTAAAAGACACCCAAAGTGGTAATAAAACGTATTCCCCAGTGGTATATTGCAAATGGGCTGTAAAAATTACATTTTATTAATCCAGCTGCAATTAAAAAATAACAGCTGTACCATTTGCATTGCAATGCCCCACTTCTGGGGAGATGACAAATATTGTTCATTATTCATTATATATTGCTGATTGGCAAACATTTTTCTCAGTCCAGTAGTGATGTCTCTTGGGCATGACTGCTTCTCTTTATGATTGCAAACTGAGTTCTCCTGGTATCATGGGGTTTGCAAATGCTAAGAGTCTTTTTTTCCTCTAAGATGTTCCACATTTCAAAGAGAATGATAAATTTCTGCTGAAGCTAACAAAACTAAGCAACACATATATATATAGACAAGTATCTGGCTAACATGTTTTTAAAGCGTTACTGACAGTTACTTACTTTTCTACAATTAATAAGCCAGTATCACAGCTACCATCTCTTCATTGAGATAACACATTCAAATGTCTGGCAGGTAGAAAATGAGAAGCAAAGAAAAATAGTAGCTAAAATTTAGCTAAGAAATGTACAGAACTACCTATTAATTTTTACAATCAAAAATAATAACTACTGAAATCATCTTCCTTTGGAATAAATTAATACTCCATCCAGTAGATAAAATATGGGCATCATGCTGCTTCCACAGTTTGCCATGCTCTGTCTTTAGAGTTGGAGTCCGTATACTGCTCTGTAAACATTAAGACAGTTAGAAAAACATTACAGTAAGATAAAAAACTTGTATGATTTCTGAAAACAGATAGGAAGCCACAGTAGGTCAAACAAGTATGGTATATAACAATCAAATATTGGCATTCTGCTGCGTACATCAGAAAATCTTAACTAACTCAGCTTCGTTATGATCCTGATGGCTCTAGCTCCAACAAAACAGCTTTAGAATTCTCCATTTAAAATTAATTTTATTTGAAATGTTATCTGCAGCCCACAACATTTTTTAATTAATATTTACTCAATCTGACAGGTTTTCTAACCATACAGTAAAGATAGCACCAACCCTACCTGAAATAAGTAATCATACTGAACTCTTCAGCCTTGTTTATGTTTATGTTGCTGACTACAAAATAACCGCTAGCTAGTTAACAATTTGCAAACCCAGTGATGGTAAGAACACACAAGCCACAAGAAACAAATACCTTTGTGTTCACATCCAGAGACTAACAAAGTAAAATATTTAGACATATCTGACAACACAAACAGTATTTGAAAGTTACATTTGACAAAAAGTAAAGACTTTGATAAGTTGGTTATAAATACACCTCCCAACAAATAAGGATACAGAGCCTGGTTTATCATTGTATGTACTTTAGGAAATTAGTTACACGTATACAAGCTGTTAGCGTTGAGAATGCTGATGCATTAGAACTACTTCACAATGTTAAAAGCAACTGCACAAACAGCAGCAGAAGGTCAGGTTGCAGGCTACCCATCTCTCCACTGCACTAAATGTTTTTTGCTCAAGGCTCCTCTAACCAAGAGCACAGTAAAATTTCTATTGACTTTATTAGACTATGAGAGCTGGAGCAATGGGGGTGAGGGTTTCATGGGATTTCATTGAGCCTACAGATACAGGCAGGATGCAGTCTGGTGAAAACTAGTCACTCTGGGGTGACAACGCTATCGTGTACCAGGCTTCATGTACAAAGATGCTACAAACTATCCTCCCCTTACCAAGGTCAATACAGCAAAAAGGGGATTCCCTGCTTCTTGGTACCAGGGTCCCATTCTGACCAGTCATTACCAAGGCTGGGTGCAAAGAAAGAACAGGCTGGGAAATCCATTTCTCACGGCTTATTGCCCTTCTCCTTAGGACCCCCTTTTCACCCTCCTTCCCTCCAAAGGGAAAAAAAACAGTCTTTGGGAGAAAGTAAGGAAAGGTTTGCAAAGAAAATTGATGCCTACCAACCCAAGAGGCTGCCGCACAGACTAGGTATCTTCTGCATAAAGTTTATAGACTGAGAACAATAAAAGACAGCTTTACCAGATTAGCAGCAAAAGAAAGATATTGTGGAATTTGGGCATGGTTTTTTTACAAGCAAAAGTTTTCTCCCTTCCTTTACATCTTCCTAGATTAGGCAAACAAAAGGCAGCCCTGCCGTTTTTCTCCTGCTACTCACTGCATTTTTCTTTGCTTTCGCAAATGGAGTCTCTCAAGTGCATCAACAACAATACCAACTTTCTGACCTACCTGTATCGTCTCAGATATTCTCAATGATGTTCACTGGTAAGTGGCAGAAGATAAACATCTATTTTTAAAAAGCACATGGCAAGCTAGTAACATGGCAGGCTGTCTTCTCCTTGTTACAGGCTTACTGACGGAGTAGGAATTATTCCTTCTGGAATAAAAACACAACCTAAGTAGCTATAGCATTATTTACTTATAAAGTATTACTAAGCCTTATTTCTTGTGATATCACATTTTCTAGGTAAAAATTTCAGACTGACAGTTCATAATCACTACTACAGAGAACAACTTCAGAGTGTTTCCTCTATGATAACGGGAATAAGCCTTGACTTGTAGACACAAGGACTTGGTAGTGAATACACTTTCATCCCAAAAAATCCAAACCCCACACTGAATCTGAAGATCTGTAAAAGTTTGTACGTAGACCTGATCCAGGACCTTTTCTCCTCATGAAATGTCTCTCCCTCTCTTTGCTGAAATCCTACTAAATCCATCAAAAGGTCTCTACAGATGTGACAGTCTCTACTAAGCTTGCTGCTGTCTTCAAATCTCATGCACACTGTGGCATTTTCAAGATCTGAAATGCACGTTATGAAGGTTTCCTGTTGACCCAAAGCAGCTTCACAGCATGGTACATCTGAGAACTGGGAAGAGGACAGCACAGGCTGCCTATTTGCAAAGCTTCTGAAGGAAAGAGCAGGAGACTTCACAGACAGGTCTGTAAAGTCTGAATCACAGAGAGAAAGAAAGGAGCAAGAAAAAGCATTTAAGAAAGAAAAAAAAAAGGGCACAACATTGATTTTTATTCTTTTCAGTTAACTCATTAATTCACTGAAATAAAAATGGTCATCCAGGAACATCAGATGGATGCCCAGCACCAATTTTATCACCATTTGAGTTCCTCAACACTGCATTTACTACTTGCCATATAAGCTCCACTTCCTTACAACCTTACTTCTAATACGATCTAGTATGATCAAATAGTTCCTTAATAAGTAGAAGACTGGTAGTTGGGGTGGGGTGGTGGTGTTTGGTTTTGTGTGGGTTTTTTTGGTTTTTTTGTTTGTTTGGTTGGTTTTTTTAATAAAGAAATATAACAATAGTCATGAATTGCCACTTCCAGGCCACAATACTGAACTGACCTACTTGAAGGATTTTTTTTTTTTTTTTCTGGAATTTTGTATTCAACCCTAAACTGATTTCAGTGCAGAGTACAACAAAGCTTCATAAACTTACTATGCAGAATCTGTATTAAAAAAAAAAAAGCTGTGCATTCTGACATTCTGAACTTGAAATCACATGGGGAGAATGAAGAGAAACCCCACTTCTTGCACACCGTCAGCAGGTGGTAGGGGGAAAATTAGCACATCTCTTCTCATTCTTAATTTACCAAGAAAGCAAAAATCTCTTTAAAATGGGAACCATCTTTGCTTGAAGTGGTTTACAGCTTATGCAGACCATGAGTCCTGCAATCCTACCTCACAGTAGAAAGCGCAGACTCACTGCTTGTCAGGACTGTCTTCAAGTTCCCATGCCAAGTACAATGCACTGCTTGTTGCTCTAGGCTACGCTAAGAGGCACAGCCTACCCCCAAGTATATACTCTTTCCAAAACTGTTTGCTACACAGAACTTTTATTTTCACCACGTAAAGTTTAGCGTTACCTTGGTTGCTGCTCAGTGAAATATTTTTAAAGGACCTGAAGCGTTACAGTCACTTTCCATTAAGTGAAACGTTTGGAAACTTCAGATAAGCTCAGGGAAAAAAAATAATGTGTAGGGCCTAAATGCAAGAAAACCCAGCAGGCTCTCACACATTAGAGCAGTGTGGGTTCCTGAATTCAGCTCTCAAAGAACCCAAATATAACAATAATGATCTTGGCACAGGGCATTTCCTGCAGATTAATGACCAGCAGGGAGGAGTTGATGGCCCACAGTGCAGCCAAGGGCCATTAACCCCAGCCAGTCATTAATCCCCAGGAAATGCCCTGTGCCAAGATCATTTTCTTATTTCAAAATGAAAAGCAGCGGAGACTATGTAGGTTTTTTTGTGTTGTCTTAATGAATGATGCTATTCAACTGCTATCTCCAGGGTATAACATCTAGGTAAGTTACATTGCTATAGTTTAACTAAGAGACTGCAAGTGCAGAGGATGGGCAAAGTACATGACCCAAGCAGAAAACACTCGTTTTATATGAGGCTGACAGCAATGAAGGGATGGCTGCAGCCCTGTTCCTTGCTCAGAAACATGACGAAGTGCTGAATCACTGTATCATGAGCAAAGATGTTGCCGTAAGCTGCATTGAGTCATTCCCAACTGTGCTGCTGAGCACACTCTCAGTAATAAGAGGCACGTATCTGCCTCATCCATGCAAAAACACTGGTATGTTGCTCTAGAGTAGACAGTGCCATGGACTTTATATAACACTTTATGGAAGAAAAAGGACCGTTACCATGTTCATTACCATTCCTGTCACCTACACCTATTGGTAACTCACACTTCCCAAAAATCACATCCCAGAAAAAACCCTACAAAAAAATCTAGAACAATATCTGATTTGTGTGGACAATTTCATAAAAGCTCTCAGTTTATAGCAAGTAGGTATGGATTAGCATAGACACAGAATAAAACAGAATAGTAAACCCATGTTTACAAGCTGACCTGTCACCATAAACTTCAGTCTTCTGCTAATAGGCAATTTGAGTGCTTCACTATGGTGTTTCTTCCGCACAGGTAACAAAACACATGGCTGGAGTGTTCCCGCTGCAGCTCATAAGTGAAGCCAACTTGCAGGCACTGCTGGGATTCACTACAATAATCCTTGTGTACCTTGGACTCCTGATGGACTTATTCACACAGTATCCTTGAAGATACCCCTTTTGAAGCTAGGAAACTTGCACACAGAGAGGGATTTTTCAAAGGGCATCAGATGAATAACCATCTTGGAGATGCTGAACCTTATCAACATGGTGAAATTCATACAGCCTATCACAAAACTGGTTGGCAAAGGAGTATGCAGGGGTAAGCACCAAATCCCCTGAAGTACATGCTTTTAGAAACGTTTTTATTATATTGACAATATGTGGATGCAGAGAGGGGAAGTCTTACCTCTAAATTCAGAGTTTAGCATATCTCCAGGTTATCATGACTGTATGTCAGTGAGCCTAATTTTGTTGGTCTATAATCATGCAATTAAAGCTTCTTGCTAACAGCATTATCACTGCTTTAAATACCAATACATCACCAGACTTCAGGTTAAGAGATTTTTGTTCTATAAATACCATCCTAGTGCCTTACAAATTAAATGAGGTCTTGGTGGGAAAAAAGACAAGGCAGAACAAAAGCCTTAAAAATAATTCTAAGCAACTAGTCTCCAAGAAATTTCACAATCCTCTTATTTGTGAATTGTCTCATCTCTAACTAAACTATCCAAATAGTCCTAAATAAATAAATAGTTCTCTTTTCTCAGAAGCACGTCTTCTTTCTCCTCTACACTGGCAGTCATAAATTTACCTGCTAACTTAGCACCTGTGAAAGACATTTGCTATTTCTCATAGTTTTAAGCTGAGCTTACTGTATGGAGTATCTCCCACACACAGCCCCTTCCTAATCTTCTGTAAAGTGCTCTTTTCAAAGATGAGGCTATATGAAAATTTATTTTTCTGTACTAGGGAAGAACTTACATATGTTTTTATTTAGCAGTAAACAACTGTGCATGGTTACTTGCTCTTATAGTCCCTAATCTTATAGAAAGCTAACAAGCATCCTCTCCCCGCCCCAAGGAAAGAAGCACATACAGTACTTTGGGGCATCAGGCTCTCATCAAAGACTGTATGTGAGCAAAGGCGAATGATCCTAGCACTCTTTTAACAGTGCTTGCTGTCCTCTGGTTATATATAATTTACCGGGAATAAAAATAATTCATGAAAACGATTCAGGAGTGACCAAGTAAATCCAGCAATGCTTTTCAGGAATTTGTTGCCCAGCTGCTACAAAGGTCAGTGCTTCTAGCCTGTCGATTAGTTTGACACCTTTATTCCCACAATGAAAAGCAGAGCTGAAGGTTTTTCTATGTTAAAAAGTAGAACAGTGTATAAAAAACCACACTGCATTAACAGAGGACAGATTATCCACTTAGTTTCCACAGAGTGGAGTAGAGTACCAGAAACCAAAACACAGAACTAATTCAGCTCCTTGTCCAAAGATGTATCCAAATGTCACATGAAGTTGAACACACACTCCATAAAATGCAGCTTTTAGCCTCTTGCCCAAGCCTCCTACAGACACATCAAGTTGGGAAAAGCAGTAGCAAAAACATCTTTACACAAACATACCATAATAGCCTTTTTCTTCAGAACAGCCTTTTCTTCAGTCTTAATCGCAAAGCAAGTAGACCTCACCGAAAAACTGCATCTGTTGCAATTCAGTCCCCACACCAGCAACCCTTTCCTGCCAAAGGCCAACAATCAGAAAGGGAAAGAAACTGCTGCAGATCACTGAGGGGGTCTGAACTTCCAGCTTCATCTTCACCACTGAACAAAAGTCACTACAATATATATCACACAGGACTGGATTTCAAAAGCAGTACAAAACTGTAGCAAAGCTAACTTCTTAAATACTCAAACAGCTGCTCAAGTTTTAGAGCCCAAAGCCAGACCTGTACAGCAGAAGAGACCTTGTCAACCTATCCAGGGAAACGTAAAGAAATCCTAGATATTACGATGAATGAAAGAGGCCAATCAAATAGAACAGAGGGCAAAATTCTGTTTACTTATCCCAATATAAATCTAGCAAAACTCCACTGATTTTGGCAAAATCACTAACCACAAACATACTGTTTGTTAATACACAGTATTCAGATAGAAAAGGCAATCCTAAACTGAATTGTATTATTTTGTTTAAATTTGAAATTGAAACTTTAGTATTAAATTGAATATACTAATACCTACTGCGATACAGTAGATATTAATACAGACAAGCGTTGTACAATAACTAATCACTATTTAGTATAGGCTTTTTCCCCTAGCTTTTTTTAATCAATAATCTTATCCCTCGATAGAAATAGCTCTTTTTTAGAAAATACTATGGTCCCAAGTAAGAACACAGTTATTACCTTGATACAGTAATTGGACCCCCCTTGGTGTGCACCTGTGACACTTTAATTCTGTCAGCCCAATGTATTGAATTTTCTGGGTCAAAATTAGAGAACACATCAGTAATGTCAACAGTTGACAGAACAGTGGACAGAGCAAAGTTTAAATATTTATTCTTTCAGTGAAATCTTCGAATGCTAGTGCAAAAATCTTTTCAATAGAAATAGAATTCTTTCTTTGCTATCTGTGGTATCTTTCATTGCTGACAATGTTTATTTGTGCTACAGTGTTCCAGAGTACATCCGAGTCTTTAAAAATCAGTGAAAAAAGTTTTTAAACGTGCTCAAGAATGTAGAAGCACAAATTCCAGATTAAATTTGCCAAGAATGATATACCCAAATTCTCCTGAAGTCCTTCTTGCAGCTCCTCTGATAGGACCTAAAGCATCCTAACAGTTCTAAGAGAGCTCAGGATCTGCTTTGACATCTCTACTACATGCGCTGACCTCTCTACTGAGCAGCCTCACAAGTCATCCTCAAATTAGTGAAAGGTTACATATTTTTGCTAGTTGGCAAGTGTGCTTAAACACAAGTAAAAGCAAGACCTGCAGTTGTTTGGGGTACATCCACCTTGTGGATAAGTTTTCCACCTGCACATCATACACATTTTCCTTTAGCTTCAAGTTGAGAGGCAACAACAGAGTGCTTTTTTCAGAGGGGGGAAAAAAAAAAAAAAATCACTGTACAACTTACATAGGAAAGAGAAGAAACTTGATTCTCCTTTATACAGCTCTGAAGAGGCTTTTGAGAATTATATGAGCTTTTCAAAGAAGGATGTTTTCTTAAATATTACCTGTTCTCCACTATTGGTAACTTGGTTCTAAGTCCAAATGGGACTGATCAGTTCAACAAGGATCACTACAATTTACAGACAAGTGAAAGAGATTATTCTCAAAACTAACAAGGAAGACACACACACACACACACAAAACCCTCTACACAACTGCTATAAAGGCAAATTGTACTGCCTGCAGCTTTTACTTTGAAGGTCAAATATTCTCTGAGTCATCAAAGAAATTGCTCTTCAAAAGGTGAGAATAACAGTTCCTGTATACAGAAATGTTCTGCCCAGCTATTTTGTGCAGAGAGGACCAATGATAGCCTTTTTCATTCCTAGCTGGGAACTGCAGGCCAAATGTCATGCTAAGATAATAACGGGCTGATTTCAGAATATTGAGAAGCAGCTTGAAAGAGAAAAACAACTTCCACAAAATGAAGAAATGGCAGCATTTCCGTACAACTGCAGCCCGAGATGATTTAGGGGAGCAATCAAATTAGTTTCAGCATCTTTGTTCCTCTAATTTATCAATCTGCAATTACTGTCATTGTCGTAATAATTTGTATCAGTTGTAATTTACCCAATTAAGAAAGAGGCAGATGCTAAAACCCAAATTACATAATTACAAGTAAGAACATTACTGATATTGTGTGTGTTCCAGTTAGCCATGGCCCTTAGAGTGGACAGCTTCAGTTCATCTCCATGGAGGCAGAATTCCACATCCTTCTAATTTTTTTCCCCTGTAAACAATAATCAACATGTAAAAAAGTTCTCAACTGCAGAAACTGCTCCATTGTGTCAATGATAATAACGCTGAGTCATAGTATACAATTGATTTTCTTGAGCAGTTAAAAAAAGTCAAATTCAATAGAAAAAAAAAAAACAATTAGGACTGTACCGACCTGTGCATTTCCGCTAACAATACAGTTTTCCCAGAGCAGTTTTCCTGACTGAATGTGGAACTTACAGTTTTTGCATCCCCTCTGAGCCATTGGCTCTCAGGAATGGCTGCTGACACAGGGCATCCCTACGCTCAGGTGCAGGTTTTTGGCAGGAACACATTAAGAAGCTTAAAAGTCTACTCCTCAACATTTTTCTTCCAAATCAACACCGCTACCTTCTACTTACCTAAGAACTCACACCTCTTAGTTGATTAACATCCTCCATTTTGCATCTACTCATATGGCTTTATTTAGCACAAATAAATGAATGCGTACTTGAGCTCTCCTTGATGTTACACCACTGCTGACTTCAATAGTACAAAATCTTGGTCATCTTTTCACCTTCTAACCCTTGTTATGAAAAGCAGCAAAGGTCAAAGACTGTTTTGCCTCTCAATCTCGCCCTGATTATTCAGCACACAGAAAAATTCTGGAGCCACTCACTCTTGTTTACAACTTACAGTTCTCTAAAAATATTGGACATTCTTTTCCTTTCTCCACCCACAATCAAGAGGGAGTCACTGCAATTTACCTCATTCGTCCCTTATTTCCACAGTGAATGACTCATTTGTGAACATATTTTTTCACCAAACCAGATCATGCAGAAGAGGAATGCTGTTCTCTCAGTGCTGCTGTTAAGAGACTGAAAATGGACTGAAGGACTTGTCTGTGGCCATAGGATTACAGTATGTTGTGGCTTCCATCATTCTTGGCTGGTCTTTCTAAATATCTTGTTTAAAATGTCATATCCCCCCCAAAATTAAGTTTAGAAATAACTCCATTTTACAAAACTGAAATGTATATTTTTGAAAATTCAGAAGCTCGGAGGCATTTGTAACTCACTGGGTTGTGGGGGTTATTTTGTTTAATCCTTTGTAAATACATGGATACTTCCATACCTTAATACTCCCTTTTCACAGTGTAGGGCAAAGGTCATCACAGATTTTGGTTTGGCATATTTTCATTACATATCCATTTTATTCCATAAGTAAAGCAGTTAAAGAAACTTGCAGGAAGACACCACTGACTTTATTTACTTTCTTATTTATTCTGCAGCAACCAGACACATGTCTGTTTGTACTGTTCCTGAGAGCTGTTACTGCTAAAAGGTAATCTAATTGAGCCAGAGCCTTCAACACATCAAGCAGATGGCTATAAATAATGCAAAGACGCTGAACTTAGTGGAGCTATCACAAAAAACATTCACACCAGTAAGTCCAACTTGTTAGAACACCTTTAGGCCAAGTCATGCTATACACAACTTTACAACTAACTCAAGAATTCAAGACCATTCGCCAATGTATCAAATTCTTTGTCCATCTGTAAAGCAAATAGTGCGCACACTTGTAAATCCCCTTTAAGTTGTTTCTACTTACGCTGCTTTCAAAAACTTGTGCTGAATACATAAACTGGTAGCTATTGGGCACTCAGAAAAAAAACCAAACCAGCTGAACCCGTGCATTTATTACACTACAGATTATCACATGGATGTTCAGGGAATGATAATTTTTTAATTTTTTTTTTTTTTTAAGGGTAGCAAGCCCAGAAGAGTGTGATATGGGAAAGGGTTTGTTTACTTCACTGCTAACTTCCCAGTCTGCTGCCTCCATCAGCTGCATTGCTCAGCTTGGATTCTTGTGTCGAAATTCTGGTTTTAGGGGAAAAAAAAATCTGAAGAAAAACGATGGAAATTGGGACTTTGATGTTTCTGCTTTAGCTAATGAGAAAGCATGGAGGTTTATATCCCCATTTCCTTTACGAGTCTCTTCTATTCGTGTGTGTGTGTGTGTCTCTGTAGCACACTCTTAAGAGCAGCAAACACTTCTAGAAAATTTAGCTAGCATGTCAGAGTAACTTCTGCAATTTATCTTTAAATAGATTTCAACAGCAATCTCTTCATTTGAATAAAAGCTTGCTTAGCTATTTTGCAGACAGCACAAAGAATCAAGCATTCGTCTCAACTTGCAAAAGACTTGATAAGCACAAAAGGATAGTTCACCCCTAAAAATGAAACACTTTAAGAATCATTTAAAACCATTTCACCACTTTTTAAAATGTATGTTTTCATAATCTGCTGCTTGTATAGAAAGCCCACCTGTAAAAGAAAGTGGAAATTCATGCCATAAACATCAAGTCTTTCAGGTTTCCACTAACTACGGAACAAAAATAGCCTTAAGTAGTTAACCACTACTTATCCCCAGTTGCTGGCTTATATTTTAAAGGAAGTCTGGGATTCATACTTTCAGTAAGCTCAAGCACTAGTCATCTTGAAGAAAAACTTCAAGTATTCAACTTTAAGCGGGCTCCATCTCTAACCTCTTCCCTCCAGCAGAAGCAAACAGTCAGAAGTGTACCTCAGGGAGAAGGATATTAGTCTGCTTCTCAGTTTCAAGCAAGCCTGGAAAAAACATGAGATTTAAGAGAGCTGGGAAAGCATTGACAGGAAAGATTAGCAGCAATGGCAACACTGGGAAAAATAACACAGAAGATGGAGACAGCTGATGCAAGTCTGTCTTTTTTTTTTTATAAAGTAAGAGAAGCTTCTCATCAGCTTCCAATTTTAGGATTTGGGATAGATAAAAAATATTTTTATTTCAAATATTTTTATTTCTCAGCTTTATTTTTGTCTTTCCATACCTATAATTATATAGCTGTTTGACACATCATATATTGTCCTACTTGGCTTTTCCTCCCTCTCAAAAATAAATATGTCACTTTCGCCTTTTTTGGGAAATTACCAACAGTATGTTGCCATTTGGGAACAGTACTAACATTATTTTACCATTTGGGAAACAACCCATTGAAATAATCAGCCCACTTCACTTTCAAGTGATGTAAAACACAGCTCCACTGTAACTAAATTCTGAAGCTGAAGGAAGCATCAGCATGCTTGCTTTGTACATTCACTACAAAACATCCCAAAGTGCCACTCCAAGCAAGGCAAGGTGACGAATTTGACTACTGTTAACTGAGAAGCATTTACATTTATTTAAACATAAATGTATTACATATGTAAAAGAATCCAAGGTGGCGTGGGTTGAGTAGGAACATGGAATCAGATTAAAAAAGAGAAAAATTAAATAACAGATGTCTGTCTCCAGAATGCCCATCACCTTTAGTAGTAGTGGAAACAATCTGCATATTAATTAAGCCATAACTGAAGTTAAGCCTCTTAATTTTGTAGGAATGGAGAACAGGCTGTCATTGATGGCTTCCCCAGTAACTGTTTTGTAGCCGTTTTCCCTGCCACTAACTATTTACTTACGCTGCTGTAAGTCACATTGCAACTAAACAAAAACCTGCTTAAGGGGAAGAATGGCAAGTGCTTTGCTTTCAAGGAAAAAGAAAAGCCTTGGAAAAAAACTTTCTATACTTCACTTTGCCTCTCAGTTTTCTTCTTCTGGAATGAAGTAATAAATGTAGATAATTTTAAACAAAGAATATTCATTCAACAATCATCTACAAAACATTTTTTCAACTATTTCTAGTGGGTTTTATTTATTTGTTTTTACACAATCTGTCTAGCACTGACTTTTTTTTGTTTGTAAGGTCTCCTTTTCTCTAGGAAGAACATGCCTCCATTAAAGAATTAGGAAATCAGTATTTTCTAATGCATGAAAACAAACATTTTCTAATGCATGATTCTTTCAAACGCATAAAAACAAACAGATATCTACACTAGAAAGCCATTTCTTAAACTATAACACAACCAAAAATCCTACCTTAATGAATGCACACAATATGAAATGGAGAGCCACTACAGTCATACATGACTCTTCTCAAACTTTTTCCCTGAGATTTAACAAAAGTGCATCACAAGTGGCTTTGTCACAGCTTTCACACATTATCAAGTTCTGGTAGTCATATGAATTCTGCTAATACTTAGCTATGAATTTACAACATAAAATTATTTCAGTATGAATCATACCTTAGCACTCTGTGTAAACATCCCTGATGTTTCACATTTGCATCCTGTACTTACGACTCTTAAGCTGCCAAGCATATGGTTTTACACAGGATCAGAGAGAGATTTAGAGAGATGTGGGCTACGTCTGTCTACACCACCTTACACTGGTATTAGTTAATACCATAACTAACATTTAAGAAAAAAAATAAACATCAAGTTTTAGCTAGAAAGGAATATGCCTCTATTAGAGTACCTAGAGAGGATTACAACCCTCACCACCAATCCCCTTGAGGTTGTTCATGTATCTACAACTAGCAACACAAACTACTATTGAGTAACATGCAAGAAAAATAGGAATCTGGAACGGCCTCTCCAGGACCTGTACATGGCCAAGCATGGCACTGCAGCCCCTTGCATTACCCCACGTACGGGAGGAAGCTGTGCTGGGGACTGACACTTCCTCCCAAAAACTCGGCAGACATAGCACAGAGCAGTGAGCTGCTGTGGCTACCACTGTACAACACAAGTCTTACCCTCAAGAGTAGCAACTAGGTCAACTATGTTTGGGAATTCCCAACCTAGAGCAGGCTTTCTAACTGCATGCACTGTCTGCAAAATACTGAGAAATGTACACAGATGGGACACAGAATAAATGAGACTTCAGGTAAACCTTTGTAAAAATAACAGATCTGCAGACTGGCTGGCATCGCCATTCAATGCACTTCCTAAATATTTGAAAGAATACTGCTTCTATTAAAATACAAACCTGGTAAGGAGGGTTCCATGTAGCCAGTGGGAAAGGCTACATCTCCTCTGGCCACATCAAAGAGCAGTTGCAGCTTCTCCCACTTGGGTCACACATCTGCCTGCCAGATGCTGAGCAAGCAGTCCGACACCGTGTCTTTTCACCCTCTGCCTGGAGCAGGTCTCCTGAATGCAGCAGTACTGGCTTTGTTTTAACTACAGGTAAGTCCTCAGGCAGCAGCTCCTCTAGGTGACCAATCATCCCCCCAAAGCAAAGCTTGGTTTTCCACCACAGATTTTGCTTGGTTTTCCTAGGGAGCCAAAGTAAACCTGGCTGCATTTCAGCTGTTTCTTTCCTTGTGTACAAATAGCATCAAAAATGCTCTAAGTTAATGATTATCTATAGTAACAAAAACAGTTACAGCTTCAGCAGCACAGGCAGGAAAAAAAAAAGAGGAGGGTGTTTATACTATACAATACATACTATGTAAAGAGAGGTTCCTAAGAAAGATGTTTATAAATAATGATGTGCATGGTTCAACTAGGCCATAATGTTTGACCTACCAACAGTCTTCACATATTTAGAATGTAAAACCGGTATGTATTGGCTTGCAGTCCTGATGACCTCAATGGCTACGCTCTGACCGTCCCTTGGGCTATATTTCCCTTCAATGCTAGTCCTGTCCCATATTGCCCAACCAAGCACATCTGGATTTTACAACCCTGGGCAAGAAGCAGAGTAAAGTCAAGCAGCCATTGACCTGCTTACAGGCTAGAAGCCCAACAATACTGTGATGCTGAAGTTTCCAAGAAATTCTCACAAATTGAAGTAACTTCAATATATGCAAAAACCATGGAACTACCGTAACACAAAAACTAACAGTTGTTTCAATGGCCATACAGAAAATAGTAGTCATTAAATAAGTAGGCATTACCCAAAGTCCTCATCATCCCTGAGAACAGGTGGCAGCATGTAACAGTCTCGGTGATCTGATTCAGCTCGGTTATTTTTTTATTCCCCTTGAGGCTTCTCAGCAGCAGTTCAACAGTGTTTAAGAGAGAGGGGACACACAATTTCCAGAACACTACACTCTGAATCTGTCCTGAAATGAATAACTGCATGGAAGTTTAGAAAATGAAAAATATCAAGCTAGCCTCATAGATCCATAATTGAATGCCCCATGATGGCACAAGTTGGGCAAGCCGGTCATAAATTTTTACACCTTAAGCTTTCAAGTGGCAGAATGGAGACTTGGGAGATATTTCTGGTTCTAGCTATCTATCACGCAGTTAAAATTTGCATTAGTTAGCATGTCTAACGCCAGACAAGATTCAGCCCAGCGAGACAGTAAATTGATGCTACTCTAAAACTTTGAAGCAAGCACCAGAATCAACATTGTATCATGCACGGTACCAAACACATCCCTTGCTAAATCCTGAGCTTTCAGCACTCCTCCTACCACCTACCACAATAAGCATCTAATGAGCTGTCAGAGCACACAGAGCAGCACTCCCGGTGTGCAAAATAAAAGATTTCATTAATCTACAACTGGAGATTTATGAAAATCAATGTCATAGTGTCACTGCAAAATGTCATCTTCATTTCTCCTTTCCCTGTTCCTGTATCCTCGGATACCACATTCAATTATTGACAGGTTTTTTTCATTTCCCCATTGCCCAGCCTTTCAGGAGAGGCACACTGTACTCCACACTACTTTCTTCTCTGCAAGCCAGGAGTTTTCCTTTGTCATCAATCTCCTTACACTACCAACGAGAAAGCATCTACTTCTTCTGATGATATTAATGACCAGGGCAACCGTATTTCAATATTGATTTTCCTGACAACCCTAAATAATGTTGTCCTATTAATAACACACTCATGAGATAAGGCTAAACGCACCTTCTTTAGGCTAACAGTTACAATGATTATTATTAACTATGGATCTGCAGCCCAATGACACTTTATTTAACCCAACAGGTTATTATATAAAAAGCTGTGTCTAGAGAAAGAAAAAAATAAATTTACTCCACCTAATTATTTTTAAAAAACCCCAAGCTTCTGCCATGTCTTTTTTGGGTATTTTATATATATATATATATATATATGTGTGTGTGTGTGTGTGTGTGTGTGTGTGTATGTATATATGTTTGCTTACACACATACAAACCAAGGAGCATAAGCACATTGACTTTAAAAAGTCTGAAATTGAGTTATTTTATAACAGAAAATTAGCATTAGAAAATAACATGACAGGTCCCTGGTGGCTTTTGGCACCCTGATATCACCAGCCGATGGCTTGTAACGGCTTGCAAAATCTAAGTTAAACAAATTATTTCATAATTACCTGAGGTATGAACTGTTTTGATCTGCTCCCCCACCACACACCTCTGGATCGATCACATTTTGCACAAGCACAGATGACGATGCTCACCAAGAGCACTTCCTTATCTGCTTTAAAATTTTCACAGTCAACCTCATCCAAAAACCTATGGACCACCTGTGCCCTGCCGCAGAAGATGCTTAATGCCATATTCTCTTATGGTTAAGTATTCTACTAATCAGGCACTTAGAGTTATATACAGGTTGATTGCAGGTCATTAACTAACATGAACTGCACTCAAGCTAACAGGAGATAAGTTATTGAACTCCAGTAAGATCAGTATTACAGGCAGAACAGATCTGTCCTTCTATAAGGACAGATGCCACAGTTTCGGCCCTTTACACTAGAAAATCTTCTAGATATTGTCACCTCTTAGGCACCTATCTTTACGTATAATAGTACGTAAAAGAGCCAAAACCAGTACCAGAAATCATCCAGAGTTTTATTAAATAATGCAATTTTACAAATGGCCTCTTTTTAAATCTCTGCAACACATTCCTCAATGATTTTTTCCCCCTTTCGCTCCGAAGCGGACTCAATTATTAGATCAAAGAGACAGCTAATGTGAAAATTAATATAGAAAAACTAATTTAAACAGAAAACTGGCAAAAGAAAGTTGTAGGTGGTAATGGCTTACATTCCATTTGTTTCCTCTGAAAGGAGATGGGGAGACCTCAAATAAAAATGAAGAGTATATACATTGAGTGGTTTATGGCAGTAGTAATCAACCTTCTGGTATAATACTCTGCTGATAATCAGGAATGTTAGAAGCTCATTCAAACATGAGCTGCACTAAAAGAAAAAGCTTTGCCATGTAGGGCTATAAACAGTGGTTTTATTCCCACTGGAGTCAGCAGCACAATTCCGATGAGCACGCTGCAGCCCGGCTTGCAGCACAACACCCAGACTGTTAGATAAGGAGCTCCAGAGAGCAGGAAGAATCAAGTACACCTGCACCATTCATCTCGCTGTGTATTTGCATCCTAATGGTTTTAACAATTGATTTTTTTGTTGTTGTTATTTTTATTTTTGAAGAACAGCATAGCAGTGGATTGACATTCACAACTGTTCATAAATAAGACAACTGCAATAGCTTTATAAATGCTAAAAAAAAAAAATTACGGGAGACAAAATTTATATAGTATGTCAAACCTTTTATAGAAACCACAGTGAGGGGTCAGCAGAGCATAGTGCCTGTCATTCCCATTGCAATTACGATCACTGCCAGAGTCCAATCAGCTTAAACACTCCAGGGTGTTAGTGAGAATCTTGTCTTTTGACACACGACTTATGTCATTTATTGACCAACGTTGAACAAGTCAGAAACTTTAATGAAAAACTTCAGAAATTAGTATTACAGGCTCTGAAGTAAGAGAAAGGAAGAGGCAGAGCAAACTGCACACTCTGTAAATGCATCCTGCATTCTGAAAAGTACATAAATGTTTTATGATGCTTAAGTGTCAACTTTGCATCAACAATAAACTAAATACAGAGCCAGGAGTAACCTTTATACACCGTGATGCACATAATAGTGGCAAACTGCTGTGAAGAGACTGTGCTTTTTTCTTTTTATGTATATAAAAATATATATGTATCAGTAGTATATTTATCAATATGCATGTGTTATATGTTTTTTGCATATAAATATACATATGTATGTGATAAGCTTTTTTTGGACACAGTCTTGGGGTTTCTTCCTCTTCTGTTTTTTAAATTGTTCTCTGGTCATTAAGACATGCAAAATCATTTATCTCTCCACAGCCCTTCAAATCTCAGAAGTTCTGAAAATACTAGGTCCTTGAATAGAAAATAAATAGCAATATTTTATTACGTTAGACAGAAAGCCAATCATAAACAGTAACTGAATCTGATGGATCAATTGTACAAATGTTTTGGTTCAGGCTAGTCATTAATCAGAAGAATACACCTATTGTCGTTTTCATAGGATTCTAATAGAGATGAAAATAAAAAAGGCTGTGTAAGGTCCTTGATTAATTACCGTTTTCACTGACTGTTGCTCCAACATAAATTCTATCTGATGCCTTTCAACACAGCCCTTCATCAGCATGATAGCTCTTTCATTCTCCTATCTTTTATACAGTTCCTCAGTAAAATGAGTATTATGCCTTTAATTTAAACAGTTCTCCTCCAAAGAACTGCACAGCAGCAGAGTGATGCACAGTGGCTTTAATACCATCACCACAACACAACTAAAACTCCCTTGATGGTGTAAATAGACTTAACCAAACACTACTGTCAAGGTAAACTGTTTTTATTTGGAAGCAATGCTACACTGAACGCTGAGTAGTATCCTGTGAGTAGTGGCTGAGTAGTATCCTGTTTGTCTGAAATATTCTATTCAAATCAAAGATTTATAGATTTTCTTGTGGGTTTATTTTGGCGTTTTTTGTTCTTTTTTAATTATTATTAAAGTAGCCTAAATTTTAGAATCTCAGGAACAGGTAAAGTCGATCTTTTCCTTACCATTTCAAGGAATATACAGCAGTTTTCTTAAGGAAACTAGTCATATCAGACAACACTTGTGTATCTTAAGGATATTTAGAGAGATTTCTATCATATTGATGGCTCTTGTACAAATTACTTTGATATAGGTCAGTTTTTTAAATTCCCTTTGACACAAGGCAATTACAAATATTTACCTCATTCTATAGCAAGTTCCTCATCATTCAACAGCAGAATAGAGCACATTTTGTACACACCCGTACATTTGCAGCACTCAACCAGGTAAGATCTAAGCTCTGAGAGTTGGCGTGAATTTTACATTACCAGAAATCTTTTTTATTTTTTTCACTTGCTTTATTTCAGCCACTTGACTTCAGCAAGTAATACCAATTACTTGATAATTAGCAACGAGGTGCTCAAACTACGCTCCATAACCATTTTTCTGGGTCTTCTTCTAGAACATGACACAGCTCACTCTTCCTGTTAGGACTTGAGCCAACAGGAGAGCAACTTCTGTGGGAAGGGTGGTCATGGTGATGGTCACGGTTTTGATACTGAAAAGCAGCACAAGTATTCGCAAATACAATTGCCCTTCAGTTTAAAGAGAAACACTGTAGTAGTAACACCTCTAACAGAAGACCAGACAGCCCAAGCAGCACAGTGATAGCCCCAACTAGGTTAAACAAGACTTTACTTAAGCAAGACAAGGACTGGATTGCCATACATTAAGTAAAGCAGAGCAATAGATTCTGGCATGGATGTCCATTGGGTATAGAAGAACAGATACTGGCTATAGATCCTGGGGTGGTTCTTGTTCAGGTAGTGATTCAACTTCTAACCTCACACTTCTGTACCGATTCAGTATTTCGCCTCAGCCTCCAAACCGTGGATGAATCAACAAGCAGAATAGTCTACTTTTTAACATATGGGCAAATTTTATTTCAAGGAATTGAAGGAATGACCCAGATTACGTTTGTTTTTGAGACAGAACCTCCTAACTAATGTGTATCATCCCAACACCATGCAGAAAATCACTGGTCTCACTTCCTTATTTCTAAACAAACCTACACAGGCAATGCATATTTTACAGCTGGTTTTTTTTTTTTTTTTTTTTGCTTTTGTCCAATGCCCACAGTTCAAATGGTTACCCTTGCATTTTGCAGATACAGAGAGACAAAGGTCCACGAAATTAACACAAACTACTAGGGTCAAGAGAGAACCATGATTTAGCAAAATAGAGAGGATTTTAGGAAGTCAAGAGAAAAACCTTCCAATCTGCCAACTTTTAACATTAACTTCCACAGTAGTTTGCTCAGTTCTTAGACAATTACTGCTTCTCCTAAGTTTACCAGCCTGCTACATATCAGAAATTCTATTTTTAATATCCAATTATAGATGATGTGACAAGGAAGTATATAAAACTGTATGGAATTGGGTATTACGCAACCCTTCACAAACACCACTCAAGGTATACTGAACATTAAGCAGTAGAATAGTTTCACTGACAACCACAAGGATTATTGTGCTCAAAATTAAGCACTGCTTAAGAGCTTTTCTCATTGAAGCTAAATGCAAGTTAATAACACGACCAATAAGCATCCACAGCCTCCTGGTTCCCTCCTGATACGAGACTTTATTCAACAAAATTAAATAAAATTGCTGCAATTTCACAGAAGTTTCACATGCTTAAAACCGGATTAATGTCACTGGGGAAAAAATTCACAAAGCAAATATTCCACACAGACCTATGATTCAGTAATGTTTAGTATAACACCACTTTAGAAGCTTGTTCCTCTAACTTGAAGCATACCACTGCACAAACAAATAACTTCTTGAATAAAACACCCTTTTAAGCAGATCCACAAATCTTTTACTGTAGTCGGTAAAAGGGGCAGACGTAGCTCAGAAGTCTGCCTGAAGCTGACAGCTTTTGATATCAGTCACTCGTTAACGCATACTCAGTTTTATCAGACTTTTTCTTTTTTTAATGTAAAAACATACAGCAGTTTTTCACCTTATTCCTGGGTAAACAGGTCATTGTTCCTAAATGGTTTGCAAAAGTAATTCTGAATGCAACCGTAAGCATCAAGAATACTTCATTTAGGCAAAGAGTTGAACTGCCTGATAGGAGATAAGCTTGATGAAACAACCAACACAGATACAGCAATGTGATTTTGGTCAGTGGCATAAGTTCAAGGAAACTGTCAAGCAAATTAATCAACCCAATGTATTTATTGTAACTGAGAGCCATGCTGCATTCTTGTTTCCACACAGCTGCATTTATATTCTTTCATTTATTTCTGGAAGCAAGTTGCAGGCTAAAATTTCAACTTAGGAAGAGGCCAAGACACTTCAATTGACACCGATGGGAGGACCATGAAGCCTGTCTTTGGGGACTCTGCCCTGAAGACCACAGCCAGCATTTATGCCAGCTGTGCAAGTACCTGTACACAAGCCAAAGAAATCACTTGCAGAGCTCAGATAACTTGATCGCTACACACGAAACATTCCTAGACTCCTCTTTTCAGACTACCAGGAACATGTAACCTCAGCGGCAACATTGAATTTGGTGACAAAAATTCATTGCCTTGTGATTTCAATCATGCTGCTAGTAAATCCACAGACAAGTATTAATTTCATGGTCTATTGACCAAGGCCCTGATTATCTAAACTTAGCTGTTTTCTATTTTCAAACATGGAACAATTCAGTTTGTTCCATTCTGCAGGAGAGACGCATACTTCTCCTCCAGTCAAAGCTGAAGTGGAACATTGCCATCTATGAGGATCCTTCAGAGGTCCCTTCTCAGCAGAGGAAACCTCTCTGCTCAGCTCTCCTTCACATTTTCTCATGAGTGACGAATACAGAACTGTATTACTGGTAACCATCGAGCTTCTAGGGACAGCCACATAAGTGGAGTATATTCAGGGGGAAAAAAAAGCAGCTGCAAAAACACTGACCTGTTACAGGAAGGGCAAAATTATTTGTTCTCATAATACAACTAGTCTCCATCCTACTCCCAGCACCCTCAAGTAATGCAGAGCGCATTTGTTTCCTCCCTATAGGAATGACAGATGTATAATGTGGTAAGAACTGTTTTCTACTGTTGTAGCTGCATTTTCTTTCTTACCTCACACAACCCTTTGTCTGGAAGAGATGGATAAATATTTGACATGGCATCATTCCCAATGCTCCCCACAATATAAAAGTTTTTAAAAATTTAAATGGTTTCTTTTCCTGTGTAATAATTAATGACAAAGGTTTTTTTCTTGCTTTTGTATTCACTGTAATTACAAAACAAATGACATAATTTCACACACATATAAAAAACCTCTGACATTATTTTACTGGTTCTGCCAGCTACAATTTGAATAAGAACAGGATCACAGCTAATGAAGTCAGCACTAAAACCCTCATATAATCTTTCTGAATACCCAAGAACTTCCATATAGAGTAAAAATAAATCATTTTTATGACTGCTTTCTGACACAGTTAGGAGGAGTATAAAAGAAGATATGAACTAAAAAAAAAAAAGTGAGAATTATGAAAATATGTCAAACGTATGACGTGACACTAGGATGTGATCAAGCCAGTAAGAGATTAATGCAGCATAAAAACATACCTTTGGGTTTATTAGGGGCAAAGTTTGTACAGTGTACTTAGAGATAGTTACGAAACTAAGAGGTGCTGAAATAAAGATTTAAAATCTGCTGTGACTGCAGTCTGTCACAGGCTGAACTTAAGACCAAAGATTTCTAGCTTTTTTTTTTCTTTGTCAGTCCGTTAGTAATGTACCAAAGAATAAAAATGTCTAAGTGAAAAAAGCATTTTTTTAAGCAAATAATTCTATTGTGGTTCAGTATTAATGCATTTCCATGCTTTCAATCTGTAGAAGGAAATAAGCAGACTCAGTTAAACAGTGCGTTTCATCTTGCAATGGGAACATTTAGGAGGACACCCCCCCCAAGATCCTACAGGTGCCTACTGCATACCCTGGGTGACAGCTATTACCAGAAGTCTCAGCAACACACAACAGCTGACAAAACACTATTCCTCCAAGTGCTTGGCAACTGTTTTACCATTAACTACTTCACTGATCTTACCATAATATTCACAAATAAATGCAAATATTATTACAATTTATTACTGGCCATAGGCTGTTCAACCTTCACTGATTTGCATGAGAATTTGGTTCCAATACTAACAAATATCTCATTTTAAAGATTAAACTCCTTGTATGGTAAGGACAACAAGAGGTAGTACTATATGTGCTATCTCTAAACTTTTGACAAGTGATGTCACTTTTTTTTTTTCACTGATTCTGTTCTTCCTCATTTGAAAGCAGACGTGCAATGAAGTTCTTTCTGATCAGCAAAATCCGTTAAAAAAAAAAAAAACAAAACAAAAACCACATCCCTTACTCCTCCCAACTCCCTTTCATTTAGAAAGGGGACAATTTAGACCTCAGCTGGCTGCATAACTTCCAGAGACCTCCAAGAAGCATACTGTGGTTTTGAACCACATATCTAGAAGCAAGAGTAAAACTTGGACTGCCAAGCATATCACTAACTCAGACTTGCTATCATTTGACCACATTGATGTCAATGAAACTATTCTATGATCTCACAGTCCTAACTTCTAAAATGATAATTTGTTATTATAGGAAAAAAACCCTCTTCTGACATGGAAGGAGAAGGCTGCATAATTGAGTGTCAAAAATCCCTTCAGAGTTCTGGAAGGCAGACAAGTGCTTTAACTCCCAACATCTGGGTTAAGAACAATGACCCAATTCATCAGAGCAGTGACTGTGACCCAGCACATGCTGTGAGGGGAAGCAGAGCACTGGCATGTGCTCTAGCAATCCTGCCAGCCAGAGCAAGGAGCCTCGGGTCAGACCCTGGAAGACATCTCTGGGCTGCACGCTGAGCAGCAGCACGCACGCCTGGCTGCCACCTAACCTGGCTCTCATCTACAGCTCTGGAGCATCAGGAAAAGCTTGGACCTTGTGAACATGGTGAGGATGAGACACCTGTGGGACAGTGAAAGAATATTCTGTCACCTTGCAAGCAGTTTAACTTAGGTTCTGCAACAGACCACACAATGCTCAATTCTACTGCCAGGGGACCTAAGAAAAGCAAAGCTACAGGTTTCTCCAGTCCTAACTTGCCTGTCCTCCTTCCCCACCCACGCACATACAACTCAGGTCATCGCTGTGCAGGGCCTTGGCTCAATAGGGAATGGAGTGTTACAATTCCCGTAGCCCGACTAGATTGCCAAGGTATAAGGGACAACAACTGCTATCCTATTCCACCCCAAATTATATTAGAACTAGTTATAAAATAAGTAGTTAATATTGCATGTTCATGCTTCTTTTGCATACTATCATTGTTCTTGCTAGTCATCTGAGGACAAAAATAGGAATTTTTTTCCTGAAATGGTTTTAGGCTTTACCCTGGAATTAACTGTCTCTATAAAAAAAGGAAGCATTAAAAAAAAACATTTAACAGCTGGATACAACATCTGCCTTTCCCAGGTCATTAGTACTTAAGAACAGTTAATTTATGAGACTACAAGGTTACAGACAGACTGTCAATTAAAAGAATCACACTTCTTTCTCATTTAAGCCTTGTCTGCTGAGTGTTCCAGTTAAATAAATTGTCCTTTTTTTCCTTTTTTTAAATGCAAGTTATGCCAAAGGGAAAGAGCCATCAACTCTTCAATGTTCCAGTAATTTTTTCACAATAATGGGCCATTTTTCTTAGGACTCCATTTCATGGAGTCATGTGATTTTATACAGTGCTTTCACATCTCAGATCCATGCTTGCAAAGTATGAAATAGGAACTTGGAAGGTTAAAAAAAGTAAATAAGAGAAGCACAGCAAAGAAAATTGTATCTCATGTAATAGACACTTAACCTCCATCTTAAATACCAGAACTTAAGGCAATCTAAGGATTTCTTTGGGATATGGTACCTAATTTCTGAGTATGTATGTGAGGCAGGCAGTACTTAAGTTACCTGCACTGGTTTTCTTGATTTGACCACCAAGACCCTTATCACATAATGACACCCAGCCTTCACGACCAGGGCTTAACACCTTTGTAGTCTTTTTGTTTTCTGATTCATCTCTAATGTGTAGTGGCTGAGAGAAGTACATGTACATGAAAGTAAGATTATTTAAAAAAAAGAAAAACAGAACAAAGAACACAAACACAAACTATCTGGCAATTCAGGAACGTGTTTAGGAGTGCAAACTAATTTTAACTCATTAACAGACTTCCAACAGCCAGCCTCTTTTTTTAGGATGAAAAATACAATCATACTTCATGACTCTGTATAAAAAGGTGATACAATTCTTGCTTTCAAAAATAGAAATAAACATTACTTCATAAAGAATAAGAAACCAAGCCTGAAAAGGGCAATTTAAGAATATAAGCAAGGAAATAATTATTTTGAAACAGTCCAATTATACACTCAATAGGAAAGCACTGTTTCCAATTTATAATGAAGCACTTTTTAAACATCTCTGTTGTCAAGCTCAGAATATTATACTACTGTTGAAATTCATTCCCTGCCAAAAGTAAGAATTCAAGTCTTTTCGTTTCATGGTCTGAAAACAGAGTTTAAAAGCATTTTTTTTCTTTGTTTTTTTTTTTTTTTTCTTTTTCCCTAATCCCAGTTCTAATTACACTGATGTAGGGCTGTACCTTGTACAGGTATGCCAGTGTTTCCATTATCAGGGCTTGTTAAGAAAATATTCTTTCAAGAAGGATATTGGCATATGAGTATCTCAGCATGAACAAAAACGGATTTTACAAAATCTGGCATCAAAAGTTACTTCTGCAGAAAGCAAAGGAGATCAAAACCTAACTCGCACACCCACACTCATCATACAAACAGACACTTTTAACATCAAAGAAAAAAAAAGGGCACCAAGCATGTAATGGATAATTGACTACAAATTATTACTCAGGGGGGTATAGAGGAGACAGGAATCCAGATATGGCCCTCTCTGTTCACTCTCCATCTTCATGACTCGTGTCCCAAACTAAATGGCTGTAGGTGGAGTGAGCTTCTTCCTGCTCAGATTTCAGTGCGGAACTAGGACCTACTAGTTCTGAATTATGGCTATAACTTAGACTTTTTGTTACCATTACCCAAAACAAGGCTTTCACTGTATCAGACAATAACAGCACATTATTATTACACCAGTACTGCCAGAGCAGCACAGCCCTCTGACAGCACACACATGTAGTTGTAACAACTCTCACATCAATATAATATTGTTCATGTAAGAAGCTATACTCATAAATAAATCCATTCTGGGGGCTGCAGGAATACATACTGGAATGAGAAACAAAACATAACCCGCCAAACACAGGGCATCTAGATTACACACCCAGGCTGCAACAAAACTTATCCATAACTTCAGCCAAGAAGTTTTGTTTCCATTTTTCTAACCTCTGGCAGGCTTCGAAGAATCAGGCTTAGCTTCAGTGCCAGTCCTTCCCCTGAACCAGCTGCAATTTATCATATTATAATCCCATCTTCAATTGCTCAATCCATCCTTTTCAGTGTACATTTCCTTGTGTTAAGCCAGTTATTGGCCTGTGGCTCCCCATTCTTTCAGACTGTCTCAAGGCTTGCTCTTTTAATATTCAGTATGTGCTTTTTTCCACATGTAGCACATTAAATAAATTGGTTCCATCACTCCTAACATTTTAAAAATGCAAACAGATACATGTGGCCTAAGATGCATATTATAACCCCACATATTATACTGTAATTCTGCCAAGTTCCATTTTGCAATCACGAAAGTGGAGGGGGAAAAAGTGTTAAATGAGATGTAAAAAAAATTGTATATTCTCCTATAGTGAGAGATTTCATGACAAGACTTAACATAGGATGCACAAACTTTTATAGTTAAGTTACACAGCTCTCAAAATCACTTTTTTCCTGATGGAGATACTGAAACACCTTAGGTGCAATAGCATACACTGACTGTCTTGAAATCCTCATAGCTGGTTTGTGCGAACCACAGCTAACAATAGTACCATACACGGTAATATAAATCATATCCTATGTTAATGTATATAATATCAATATATGCTACATAGTTATGTAAGAATGAATGTAGCAAAATAAAAGACAGACTGAGATTTATAAGGAAATAGAAAGAAATCAGAATTTCCATTTGGACTCCCATCTTCTTCATTTCACCTCTATATTCCTGCTCTTCTGCTAACAAGCAGTACGCTCTAATTTCAAATTCTTGCAATGTCCGAGTAGAACAGAACAGACATGATGTAGTGAATAAGGAATACTGATTTAAGTCATATGTACAACTCAAACATCAAGTAGAATTTTTAAAGTTTCCAAATCCCTATTTCTGTTTCTATTGTTTACATTTTATGGGGAAATTGTTTCAAAACCAAATTAGTTTTCAGAAGTTAAGTCTCTATTGATTTCAGTATAATATTCAGTAAACTGTTTAGTATAACTGGTGTGCTTGCATGAGCGTGCACAAATGCATATCTACATCCAGAAAATGCCTGTAACTCCAGATTTTAAAAACACTTTCCTAACAGAAAAATTTATATTATACTATTCCATGAAGTAGATGTTATTCACATTTCACTTTTGGTAAGTGAACAGAAGTTAAAACTTCTCCAGTGGTGTCACTGAGAGACCCTAGTGAACTAACCCATATATGCATGGGCCAAGGTATTGCAACTGCATCACTGAAGAATCTGTAACGCTACACCATCTGCTACAGGCAGAAGCTCAACCACAACATCACTCAGTACCCTGACACAGTAGAGATACCAAAGAAGGTAACCTCATTCTGCAATTTCTTCCATATATTTAATGAAGAATTCAATAACGTACCTTCAATTCTATTTATCATCAGGCTATAAATGGCTACATTTGCAATTATAGACGTAACTTGACTCTATCGGTATTTCTCTTCCATAAAAATGAAATTCCCAGCTCTAAAAGCCGCTGTATTCTCAAACTTAACTACTGTGAGGCAGGTGGTATAGAGAGCAATAGCATCACGAAATTTAAGTGGTACACAGACCACTCGCGTCTCCATACAGTGGTACCTTCCACTTATTTGCATATGTCCATTGCTTGTGTATCAAAAACCAATACTTTTTCATCTATTTTCATTTCAGAGAAGTTGGTTGCCTTCCACAATATACTTTGACCATCTTTTAAAACATCTGCTGTCAGTGGAATCCCCATCTTGTCTATCTAAGGAAATGTTGTGCCCTGAAGACTCCACTAAAAATGTCCCAACTCGCTACCTGTCAGGTGGCTGAAGGCGCTTGCTCAGGCAGCCTGCAGCTGGAGAGGATTATAGCTCACAAATGCTGCCAGTATCGGCGAGACAGCAAGTAGCAGACAGTTCATTTTACAAAAACTTAATGGAGTGTATGGCCCTGGCTGCTTAATACAAGCACTGTCAAGGCATCTAAGCAAAAAGTCTCAACTGTCACTGCTGACAAGCCGAGCAGAATTATTTGTCACACTAGAATAGATAAGAGACCAGTAGAGTGGTGCATGGTGAGATTCCCATACATCTCCACGCTGCAATCTCAGACAGCAGACATATGGTTTCCTCCAATACACTGGCAGTATAATGTAATCTTACTACAAGGCAGTATGGTTAAAATGTTGCTCTTTCGTCTTCATATTTTGACTACATTATCCGCCTTTTTACTCAGTGTTTTACATCTTCTAATTAAGTGGTCTCTGACTTCCCCTTCATATTTTCTGAAAAAGACAGCATGCAAACCCCTGAATAATCTCCAGGTCATTAGCTAGTATAATCCATGTCATCAATATGTCAAATTATACCAGCTAAAGAACTAACCTGATGCATCTGTTCCATAATATAAAAGCTTTCATCTGGATATTTCTTCTAACCCCATCAAAAAGGCTACCATTTATTATCTTTCAGCACATGTGTACTCATTAACAAAGACTTCCAAAAAGCTAATTCTTTCCTCACTAGTGCTTACAAACCAAAGTTCTCATTATCCAGCATGCTGGATGTACACAATCTACTTATCTAGGATATATACCATCCTTCTACACACAGAAATGTCACCTTAAAATTCCACTACTCCTCACACTAGAAGAGAAATGAATGTTTTTCATTTATCAGAATCTACCCTGCACAACTACATTGATATTAACACTGAATAACCAGAAAGGTGCATATTATCCTATAAACTCGTCAATTACCTGAAACTCAGATAAAAGTTGTTCAAAATCATCAGCCAAGAACTATGAAACAAACTACTCTGGACAGAAGCCAGGCAGTTATATCTGATGCACAGGTGTTCATCTAGTCCTAATATCTATTATGCAACCTAAAATAAATTTATTTAATTTATAACTCTACTACTATATTGCACTACCATAGCCTTCATAACATCATTTTCTGTTCCATCAGCCTGCTGCACCTCATCAAATCTAATATGCGAGTTATTTTGGACAAATGTCTTTTTATGGAATGATTCTTGGCAATAAAGCACAGCAGAGATCAGGTCCTCGATAAAGGCCTCCTGATGTTAACATAATACATATAGCAGCATCACTGCCCAACTAATTCACATCCAGAAACCTGTTTTTTTTCAATAGCTTGCCAGACAAATGTAGGTGGGTCTGTATTCTCTGTGCTTCTGCTTCACCTGCCTGGTGTATTTAGAAAATAAGCTTTATGGGTGATAGAATTTCTCTACTGTTTATATAACTTATTGTAAAAATAGGGGCCTAAACTGGACTAAGCCAAGTACTGTAGATTTTCCTACAAATATTTAAGCCTTTATTAAGAAAGAATATACTGTCAAGGAGTGTTTTTTCAGAACGTATATAAGCAGACTATAGATCTATATTCATTTAGGATCATTGTAATCGATTCATTGTCTGATATGGAGGACAATGAAGTACCTAGAAATGTTACTAGTTTGGAACATTCCTTCTTTTTAATCTTTTTAACACATTGAGTATACAAATGAAAATTAGGAAGCTATGCCTATCTGGACTTTATTGAAGGTTACTTACTAAGTTTGACAATATAGTTTTACTTGGTATCACTTAAAAACAAAATGTTATCTCAAAATCAAATTTCAAATGTCTGTAAAAATATTGTCAAAACTAGTATAATTGAGGTTATTTATGAGTTCTAGTCTCCACAAATTGATAACCACACGAGAAAAATGCCTGCAAGATCGTATTTTGTATTCAGCAAAAGAGTTCGTCCAGGACCAACAGTTACATTGGTGCATCCAGAGGGCAACTACTTAGTGATAAAAACTCCATTACTGACACTCTATTTTTAATCCATGCAGATTGCCTATGATGATTCACTCAAGACTAAGTGGGGGGGGGATGAGTACTACTTAAACAGTTCTCCTTTTGGGATGAAGTGTCTTAAGGCAGTAGCACTAGGGAGGGTTTATGCTCACAATATCATGCTAAAATTATTTATGAATGTTTTGTAAAATTATTTAAAAACAGATATTGTCGAACACTGATATATGCATGATTTAATGCATGTGACATTAATGAGTAACCAATTTGTCATTCACAAAAGAGTTGATGCCTAGTCTGAAAATAAGCACCAATAAAGAATGTATTTTAAAGCAACTCTCTTGACTCATTCTGAACTTATTAACACTGGCAACCATTATCACATTCAGATACGCAAGCTGAAGATCTATGCAAACTGCAAAAGAACCATTTGACAGATTGGATCAGAAGAGCTCTGCAAAAGAAACATAACAGCTTAAGTTTGAAGTGCCAAATCTCCTCCTCCTCGTCAATGCAAAACCCGTATTTCCCCTCAGACAGATTTCTTACTCAAAGTTTTAAGAAAAGAATCTTAAGGAGGAATGAAGTAATAGCAAGAAATGAAAGTAATAATACAGAGTGAGCCAAGTTATACAGGGTTGTCAGACAAGGATGAGAAGAGAACTGTGTAAGTGACAGAAAATAAGTGGAGAGAGGCAAGGCTACCTACGTTGTACAAATGCCAGTATTGCTTGCTTGTTCCTGACACCTCTTGCTCTACATCTAGGGCCCACTACTAAACTGTCAGATGGCGTGAAGTGGTGCCACTTCTTAGGCACAGTCCTTCAATCTCAAAAATGCTATGAGGTTATCACTGGATGTGATACAAGTACTTTGCCATGCTATTCCCCAGACAATGAAATGGTCCCAGTATCCCAAAGGCAGATCTTAGCCACACTAGTTTTCAAGGAAAAACATACACATTTCCTCAAACATTCTTCCTCACAAAAGCACTAGAAGCTACAATTATTGAAATGTTAGCAAGACAGAAAAAAGCCCATATGAATAAAATTTGGCTAAAAGCATCATTATCTAGTCTTCTATTTGACATTTATTAAATTTAGAAGTTTATGATTGTTACAATTAAATTAAAAAAAGGAAACTTCAGCATGTTACCTCATCTCTGAAAGACCTTCCCTGCTTCCAAACAGCCAACGGATATTTCTGTATTATTTCCTGCACCACTGCAGGAGAGTAACAAAGTTTTCACTTTGTCTACAGTAAGGAATCTACATGTTACAGAGCTGAGGCCTGAGAAAACAATTACTATGTACTACTCTTCTACACACACATATACATACATTGCACACAAACATACATACATCTACAAAACCAGGCCAAGAATCTTGAAAAAAAAAAAGGAAAAAAAAGAAAGAAAAAAAGTACCTCATCACTGGAGCTGAGAGCTATTCCCCATGGCTGAAATTCATTCATGGACAGAAGACTTGTACATAGTTTAAATCCTATCCAATTCTCAAGAGACGGATGCACACGCGCGTGGACCCTGCACAGAGTTAATTTTGCCTCCCAGCTGAGCCATCAAATTGCCGTAGCTCTGACACAATCAGCTCCCTCTTTACTGAAGGACGGACAGAGATGCACTGGGCTTTGGAAGACAAGCTTTTACATTCATGACCAAGAAACAGCTGTATTGTTGATGATGGGGTAAAGCCTAATGCTGTGGGGATACTGTACTAAGTTGTGGCATCTCAAAATTAATATTGTGAATTTGCAGAATCAAGGCAGGGGCACAGAAGGAGATAAAACTAATCATGAATGAAAATTAGAATGAATATGAGAAATAGGTGTATGCAGTAAAGGTAGAGGCTTGCTAATTCACCCTGTTGAAAGTGCCTAACAAGTGAGCAGCTAACCTACTTAATGGGTGCTCAAAGGACCTAAAAAAGCCAGCACAGAGAGCATTACATTTCACTAACTCACACTTCCAAAAAAGCTCTGTCACTATACAAGCAGCAAATCATGTTTTTGAATACAGTTAATCAGCCATACAATAAGAAGAGAGAGGGGCAACCATAAAAATAAATGCAACTATTTCAAAAGAAAAGTGTTTCTTTATAACATTAGTTCTGGAAAAGACTCATGCTTAAATTTTACTCACTGATAAGTTAACACCTCCCTACCAATTTAGCCAATCAGTTAACAATGCTGTATCATACTTCCTAAGAAGATATCATTAACTCAATCTCACAGACCAAGAAACAAGAAGATTACAACATCCTAATTACACAGAAATGCATGACATCAAATGGGCGAAGATAATCACATAATTCAATAGAAAATTAAAAAGGTTAAACCACTAACAATTTAATCAAAGACAAAGTAACAAAATAAGCGTAGTTACAAATTACAAGACATTAATTCAACTTCCAACTGTAAACACAAACTTAAGATTTTTGTCTTGTACAAACACAAAAGACCAAATAAGACATGCTTTATCAGTAAATAACCTCCGTCAAGAATCAATGCAGATTTATGAACTTTCTGGTCCATCCAGTTTTCCCTTTTCCCTAAAATCTTCAAAGTGAGGATTTTGAGGCACCTATTCAGAACCACTAAGCAAGCTTGCACTGCAAGATTTCAAGAACTATGTATGTTGGCACAAGTGAAGTGCGACATACTGACTGCATCATAAAAATGGCAAGACTGACATTCGCAGTTGTAGCAATTCATCTAGATAGCACCGCAATATATCTTCACTTCAACGTGTAAAGAAACAAGGTCTAAACATTAAAAACTTGCTGCGTGCTGGTGAAAGAGCTCCATGATTCCATTTTTACAGTGAAAGGAGAACATTTAACCTTAAGAGCCTTCATCCCATGCCGGAACATACATGAGGCTTTGTTGGTTGCTTTGTAGCCACAAATGAGAAAACCTCTTTTGACCAGGACATAATATCAAATTGCAGCAGCATGGCCATTTACATGGCTGCATTATCCCATCCTAAAGATCCTGTCACTGACTCTGCTCAGCCTGACATACACAAAAGGGAAGTGAGCCCAGAGTGAGTTCTCCTCATCACGTGCCTGACAGCTGGTGAAGACTGAAAGACCGTCTCCTGGCAAACAGCACTAGAAAAAAAAAAAAAGAGGTAAGCAGAAGACATCACCTGAAATCACTCCTCACTCTCCCACATCCCATCGCAAATCTCACTCATTCATAATCTCACTCATTCAAAATCTCACAAATTCATAATTACTAGAGCTTCAGGAGACAAGAGAAAGGAGAAAGTAGAATGGCTTACCTGGAAAATGAGAAAGCAGTAACTAAAGCAGATAATTTCTTCTACTTTTCAATATCCTAGCTATTTCTGAGCTTTAATCAGTCATCTCCTTCCCTAAAATCTGCCATGCAACGAAAGACATACCCCAGAAAGGAATTTTTAATACCAGCTCCTTGTGGGACCAAACTGATATATTTTAGCCCATTTCTTTTTAATAAATGCAACGATTTTAATCAAATTTGTTCAGAGGACAGAAGATTAGTTAAAGAAGAGAAGTAAATGAAACATTAAATTAAGGTATCATCAGGAATTAAAAATGTAATTTTATGTTATTATCAGTGGTATATTATGAATAAAGAATATGCAATATGCAATTAATATGCAGCACAATATGAAAAGCATTTGAGAAAAATGAATTTGATATGTAGGACAGGAAGGTCATGAATTCTTAAACCCGATTCAATTTGCTTTACTCTGTTCAATTTTCTCATGGGCATCTGTTTAAATATTTCCAGGTATGGGAAAAGTCACTACTAAATTCTGACATATTTTAAAGAGATTAGGGTTCATGACAGGCAACCCAGTATATTTCCTATACAAATCAAGGCACTACTCCTGTAAGCTTGCTCTTGTTTGAGCAGATAGCTGCTTCCCACATGGAGCTACATGGAAAGCAACAGGACGAAGACCAGCAGTTCATAAGAATAAGTCAAACAGTAGAATTATACCACTAATTCTAAAAGTTGAAATATTCTTAAAACTTAATCTAAACTCCCAGCTTATCTAAGGTTAAAACATATTATTCAGAGTCACTAACCAGTGCACAAAATTACATTTTTCTAAGCCACTCACTGTTCTGTTTATGGATATTTAGAGGGAGAAGATGCAAAGTAATGTCCTATCAGACCAGCAATACATTTCACCTGTAAGTATCACCAAGAGGAATAGCAAAAGTACCCAGAAAATAAGACTAATACGCTGCATATTAAAGAATGCCCATTTGATTTAAAAGCATTTACATTTATACTTATTTGAAATTATTTTTTCACGATCAAGACAATAGAGACACTGCCACTTTGCCTGACTTCAGCATTTTTTGTGTAGCACTAATATCTTTAAGGATTTAATCATGCTCTATCTGAGTACTAAAAGTTTTTCTTAGCTCACTAAACTACACCCAAAGATTACCACATAAGTTTTGAATTCACAGGTATCTGAAACTCTTCAGAAAACAAATAGCCAATATAAAGGTTTCTTTTATTCTCACTTGATTCCACTCAGGTGCAACAGGACATAAAACAAAGTTCAGGTGTGTACACAGGCATGGGCACATTCAGACTTTGTGGTACCATTTGGGAGCCTGTTTTCAGATTCCTTAACCTTCCCTTTCCTATCCCCTCCCTTTCCTCTTCCCCAAGCAACCAGATTCTTTAAGCACACTGGAGCTCAAATGAAAACTGTATGCATGGAGTCCTGTTTTGTATACTAAATATATATGGAAGCAAAGAGACAGTCCTCTAGTTTTGCAAATCTCATATTCATAATTACAACAGTCAATTCTATGTATGTGTTAAAGTTTGAGAAGATTATTTTTGTTTTTTTAAAAAAGATAAATCAATGTTATTTTCAAGCTTACATGAAACCAGCAATTTTTTCATCAGTTTCCTAAAGCCATTCATTTTATCCATCCAGTCTAATTGCATATTTTCACAATTATCTGCTTATTCCAACCCATGTAATCTATTGACATCTCATTTCTAATAAATGCTGTTTCGTGCTTCTTTAAATGCATTCAGATGAACATTTGTTTTTGACAAACAGCATTTATAGAGGACAACTGTGATCACCCAGACTGACCTACTACATTGCACAGGCCAAAGAATTTAACTCGGTAATTTCTGCATGAGCCCACAAGCATCTAGGTGAGCTAGATCACATCTTTCAGAGTGATATACAACCTTGATTTAAATATTTAAACCAACAGCAATACCATAATTTGGTTAATTTACTGGTTTGAATTTCTCTATCTATAGCTGTGACCCTCAGATTCACAAGACTAGTGGACTAATTTCTTCCATACATTTAGTACATAGGTCAAATTTCCAGCTTGATTCCTAACGTTCAAGCATTTGATAAATCCTCTCAATTTCAAAAGACAATTATTACTTCCCACCAGTTCTGAGGCCCGATATTAGACCTAAATTTTCCTTCTATGCAAAAGGAAACACAGTGAGACGCTTACAGCTATCAAGCAAGCTCTGTAAAGCCGGCTCATTTATCCACAAATAAATAATGTACAGCAAAAGCTGTACATTCAAAAGTGTTGAATACTACTGACTACCAAAGATAAACTGTGAGACCCCTCCTCACGGTATTATTGCAGCTGAGAGATGAATAATTCTGTGTTTAAGCTTGTCAAGTTATTATCTCTCATGCATTGAACTTCTTAACACAGGGATCAAAGATGATGAAATTTCAAAAGTCTCATGAGGGGTTTTCATGAAGGGGGGGTTTGTGAAGTACTTATTTCAGGGGTCAGCTCTAATATACATTTAAATACATTATTTTTGCTAAAAAAGGAAACACCACTGATACACTTGTAAAATTCCAAGTGCAGGAATTTGGTTTTATTTTAAGTTACAAAATCAGTTGCATGTTCTGAAATAAAACTACAGACACCATACTTATGTCACGCAATTGCACAGTTGAGAAACAAAAGGTATTATTCTTAAAGATCTATCAGCGCTTGGCAACAGGGACCAAGGTGACACTGACCTCATACAGTCAGAATTACTTACATGGTTCTGTTCATTACCTTCCAAATACAGTAGCTGTGGACAATTAACTGTTCCACGGCTCTCAGGAAGAGGACCACCCTGCCATCTCTCTCATTTTGGATGTTTACTGAGCCATAAACAAACTAAGTGTCCTCAGACAGGCTGCCACATATCTCCATATGTTCTAGTCTTGCTCGTGGTAAGAGATGATCTAACCAAGCGTGAGAGCAAGAAGCTAAGATAATACTTAAATTATATTACCAAAAGTCTTTCCTGGATCAGAAACACCTAAGTTAACATTCAAAGGAAGTCTTTAACAAGCGGACAAAAGAATTCACCTGAAAAAATGTCCTTTATTTTGCTGCCGTTAGCCTGACGTTTTCTGCCAAAAAAAAGGCTCCTCTTTGTCATTATATTATAGGCATAAACATGTTTACGTGTAATATCACTGTTTCGCATCTTAATTATTTCAATGCATTCTTGGTTAAGTTATATCTTACTCCTACTCAGAAAAGATAAATAGTTCTGCTTTTTTTAAAAAAGTGAGTGTATGCTAAAGAGACATTTTCTTGAGCAAATTAGATGGCTCTGAAATTTTTGAAAGCAAATTTCAAGTCATAAAGCTTTTATTTTTCAAAGCATTTAGCTATAATTTGCCTTTACCTTATCCCTTATTTCATTACTGCAATTACTTCAGATGATGAAGTTTAAGAGGAAAAAAAGCAGTACAGTAAAACTGCAAGCAAAAGGCAGCAAAATATTTTCAGTGATTAAGCTTTGCCTTTGAAATTCATAGTCACATGATTTGGTAACCTAAGAGCAAACAGGAAATCTGCAGATTAAGAATATTTTTCTAGGTGAAGCATATTTTAACAAACAACAGATATCTTTTGAGATATTTACTTACTGCTTGCCTTTTTTTCATTCTTTACTCCTGTAGAGGGCTATAAAGAAGCGCAGTGTGTTTAACTGATTAGACAGAGATATCTGCTTACTCAGCACAAATAGAGTTTAAAACTTTTGCTTAATCCAGCTGTTAGGACTCGAGGCCTGTCAGATAAAAATTAGTGAATGTATTATGGTTTGAGAATAAACTCATACATGGAGACTATTTATTTTTCACTACTGAAAATAATATTAATTGGTGTTGCATTCACAGTAGAGGTGTGCTACCAGAATGCAAACAAGCACAGATTATTCAGAAGAGAGGACAGGCAGTGATTTTGGAATGTTAATCAGAAACACAAGGGATATGAGAGAGTAGTGTAAAAAAATGAATGCGCTGATTGTGAGAAAAAGATAAACCTTTTAGAGCGAAGCCTCCAGAATAACACTTCTAATAAAAACAGAAACATGCAGGTGACAGAATAAAGTGTGCACATTTACAGTGCCTACAGAAAACCCTATTTTGTGCAATCCGGGTATTGCACTGAACATCAAGCCATCTTTCTACAACACAGTACCTATAGACTCACCAGGTTTACTACAGGCCATCTGCGCCTCCTGCAGAAATCAGTAAGTTTCATCATTGGATTGGGTGGTCATGGAAAGCGATACCAAATAAAAAAATAGCACTATTCAGGTAAATTGTGCAACTTCCATTAAACTAGAAGAATTGTAAGTTAGTTAACATTCACAGCTGTAATAATACCACAAGTAGTTTTTGCTATCTGGATTTTTCGGAAAGATGAAAAAAAACATTTTAATTTGAAACATTTAAGATGCAAGAGATACTATTAACAGTTTGCCTCTACTCTTCACTTCTCTTGAACTTCAAAACGACAAGAGCTTCGACACAAAATTTCACTTTTTCTGCTAATATCTTCCATGCACCTTCTGTTGTGATGCCTTCTTTCAAGCTTCACTCAAACCGTAAAACAAACAAACAAAAAAAATCAAACCAAACTTAGAAATCAATCGTAAATGAACCTGATTCTAATGCACATTACCACAAACTGTAACATCAATTTACAGAATAACATTCTGTAAGATTATGAAATGCAGCAGAAAAAAAAGTGACAGGCGTCAGAAACTTCTGCTTGTGTCCTCATGTGGAGCTCCCTGCAAAAGGGAAGTTGAGTGAAGGGTAAAATTAACTCCCATTTTCTACTGTGCCACAGCGTAGACAGATCTAAAAATTTTTGTTATGTAAAGAACCAACAAAAGGAAGAAAGAAGCAACTAAGCATACGGGGTTGTTTGTTTTCCTACAAAACAGAATTTCAGAAACTCACATGGAGACAGGAAAGGTTATCAATTTAAAGTTTTAAGACTGCTCTAGATAGTGGCTCTAGAATTTTGATACTGCTATCACAACCCCAGTGTACATGCAGCTATGCCATCTATTTATTTATTTTTTGCTTTAGCGTCCTCTCTGAAACAGGGGCAAGAGTTAGTCTCAGTTGGTCTCCTACCCATGTGCAAGTCTGAGGGTGGAGGAGGAAAGATCCTACAGTTTAATTGCCATGGTTGACCAGAAATGATACCAAAATTAACATGCTTATTTATTTCTTTAACAAAGAGAACCTGCTTCAGAACCTGATTTTACTTTTGGTTATACTGATCCAAGTTAGAAGTAAATTCATTAGAGGTGACCAACTATGCTGTGAATAAGACTTAAAACTAGTATCATAGTAATTCCCTGCTATTGCAGGATGCAGCAGATTATTTCATTTAAATTCATATTGATTTGTTGCAATACAGCACACAATGCAATATAGCACCAACAAAAGAGGTCGTTCTGAAATAAAATCTTTACAATTAAACATGCATTGGATTTTATCGATACTAATTTTTTAAGACATTGGAATCACCAATTTTGTTACATTATCAAATAAGATAGTTTAAGACCAGAACCTGAGGATTACACACTTACAGTTATTGCAAATAAAGTTAGTCTTTTAGAATTCAAAATATAAGTTCCATTCATATCTCATTTCATCTATTATAATTAATGGATCATAGAAAAGTAGTTACTAAACACATTAATGACATTTTAATACAGTCATGAAAATTATATTGTCACAGGAGTCTTACATACAAAACTAATGGACTATAAAGCTTCACTGTTTCAGTAGGTAATACTGGAATTAGATAATTTCTTTTCTAAAGTAATCATGCCAGACTGACCTTCACAGAAACAAAAAAGGTTTTTTGCCTATAGCAACAAAAAGAAAAATACACCTGTGTATACATATATACGCTCCTTAATAAAGCCATCCATATATCTAGGAGGTGTTAGTTTCTTCTTTATTCAGGCACCATTCATTTCACTAGTCTTCTACTAGAAAAGGAATGAAAACGCATCGTATGAAATCTGATCCACAGTTCCTGTCCTTCAAATCAGGGCTGAGTCTACATTTTGGGTGGTGCAATACAGAAGCTGTAGGTTTAGGCTGCAGCTTCGGAGTTACTAGCTCATCATGCCTGCGTGGCTTGCTGAGTAACAGAGCACTCTTTCAGCAGTCTGTCCCCATTTAAAGCCTAATGATACTACCAACTCCAGCTTACTTCTTTTTGACCAGGAGACACTATACAAGAAGAACTAACAGCCTTAAGAAAAATTATCCCTGTAAACTTGCAAATCATTATTGATTATTGCTCTGGCTAGAAAGAAGGCTGAAATTGAACACAGGCATGCCTGCTCACTGCCTACGCCTGAGCTGCTACTAAATACACATGCCTCGATTGCCAGAAGAGGTAACATTTTTATATTTAAGTTACCTGAGCTCCTTGTTGCACGCTCTCACTATTTCTTTCATGTGTTTGGCTAAAAACGAGGTACCTTAATGCCTTCAACATGACTTAAGTTTTGAATAGTTACAAGAGCTAGACAATGAAACTGACTGGAACCTGCATGCAACACAACCTTTTACACTGATACTCAAGATTCTCTGTATTTCACTCAGACATTAAAACTGTTTCATTAAGGCTGATATTTTGCTTTGTTTTGTTGGGTTTTTTATTATTATCAGCTAATAATTGGGCATGGATGCACACACACATATGCATGCACATTAAGTAATTATGAAATTCTATTTTCAAGGAGGCAATAGAGCCTGTGAAGACAGCTTTGTAAGCCTTTGCCTTTAATTTCTTGAGCCGACTCCAATAACATACTATTTTAAAAAGGCATAGCTGATAATTTAATATTTAACACAGGAAAGCAATCTGGCAGCATCCCATTCTTGCGTATACATGTGTACAGAATAACACAGAAGATACCTAACCAGCACGGGTCCCCGAATCACAAAGGCATTTCAAGCAAAGTTGTAGATACACCTTTTCTGACAGGTCAGAATTGTTTGTAATAGGATCCCTGCTGCATGTAGGTGCACACCTGTGTATGAACTGAAACAATGCGATCAGAGTGTCAATGTGGGATGTTCTGTAACCCCTTTCACAATAGAACACCTCTGCTCCAATGAAAACATCAAGAAGTCTAGAAGGTAAAAGAATATGTGCCTTAATACTTTAAAAAAAACCAAAAAACATTAGATTGTAATAAATCCTAAAAAAAAAAAAACCCCACCCAAATCCACCAGTTTTCTGAATTAATTGTACAGTTCAATCAGAACTTTAAGCTTCGTGACTTTGGGGACACTACATAATGCAGATCTATTCTTGCAAGTTAAAATTCTCGCAATTGTCCAATAGGTAAGACGCCAATAACCCGATCCCAGATTTTCATATGTGTCTGAATGCATAATAAGGAAGACATATTCAATGGCATTTCCCCAGAACATCTAGGGTGGCCTGCTACCTAGCTCCAAAGGTTTACAAGGATCAGGTTGTTCAAGGGAAGTTTAGTATTTAAACATGTTAGCAATTTTGAAAAATGCTACTGGGCACCTAGGTAACATTGCAACTCAGGCCCTTGGAAGCTTTACTGAAAGTCAAATGGTAACCGACGCACTAGCTCACTACTGGCAAGACAACCCAGGCAGCTGCAAGAACCCTGCTCTTGAGGCTGTGGTCTGAACCAGGCAGCTGTAAGCCAGCCCTGCCTGGCAGCCAGTGTCATATTAGCTCATGTTATTCCCACATGACTGCCTTAGCATACTACTCAAGCAGAGAACCACAAACTCATACTATCCTGACTTCCAAACCAAATTTGCTCTGTCCCCCACTAACCTGAAGCAGAAATACAGTGAGGCTAGGTTTATCGGAGCCTTGCTGAGTAAGCTCTCCCTGATGCTCTGCCATCCTGTCAGAGCACTTGGAGCACTGTGTATACTGCTAAGTGAGAGAGAGATGTACAGCTGCACACAGCAATAATCAACAGATTTGTCCCCTGCTGCTTCAAAGCTGTTGTCCAAATCTACGAATCATCACATCGCTGTGCTCCTTTTTGAGAATGTAATATAACAACACAGATTGAGGTCTCTGGATAATTCGATGAAGAACTGCATTCTTTCTAAGTTAAGAGGATCTGCTTAGGGTATCATCTTCCAGAATCCACTGAAAGCCAGCAAAAGTAATCAGGTAAAACACTACTTTTTGGAAAACATCTATTTCCTCAAATTCAAGCATGCTTTTCACCATGAACCCTGTATCAAGCTCCTCCTCAAAACAACAACAACAAAAAGAATTGCTACATCTCAATCTAAGTTTCAGAAGCAGAAAGAGAAGGGCTGTATTCTGCAAAACCATTACTACTGATCCTCTATTGGAAGGCATTCACAAATTCTGAGAAAGGATTACAATAAAACAAATATTACACGGATTAACAATCATTCCAGATTAAAAAAGAAAAGGGAATAGGAAACATTTGAAACACCCAAGAATTACTGTTTCCCCCTCCTCTTGCTTCAAATCCTAGAAGACCAGTGTTATGACTCCATCATGTAAACACATACATTCATGTGGGCAGGGAATGAAAACCTCAGACCACAAGTGGCTTCAGTGGCTTAGTGAACCTTAACCTGCCATAAAATTAAAACCAAGAACATAACACCATTTGACTGCTGTTTCAGCTCAGTGGTCATTTTGCATTTAGCACGTCATAATCTAACACAGACAGCCCAGAAAAGGTTCACAGGGCCTTTTCCACAGAAGGTAAAACAGACCTGGTTTCCATTCCATAGAGTTTATAGCATAAACTGATCTCAACATCACAAAGCATTGAAAATGATGCATCAAGGACAAATGTAAGCTAAGCAACTTTAGGGTGTTTTATGATGTTACGTATATTTCAGGTTAATATGAGATTTTTATACTGCTATATTACTGTGTCTGAGGCCGCTGGAGTTATGCTGCAGCTTCTTTACCAGATTGCATTATATTTCTTCACAGTTCCTATCTACTTTCAAATTTAAGCAAACTCCAGGGAATGCAGCTATTCGGTACTTTTGTTGATAGCTTTGCTGGTTTGCCGCCACCTCTCTCAGGAGAACTTGTTAGGTGTAATACCTCTAAGAAAAGGTTTAAGTAACAGTTTGTTCCAAGTCCTGAGAAAAGTAAAAATAATTTTAATTATGTTCTCCTTTCAATGCCAGACCATCTTTACTATGACAACCAATGACATTCTGTACTGCAACAGATTTTGAAAAACAAATGAAAAAACATCCCAGGCTCCTTAAGCTAGGAAGGCAGTTTTATTTATTCAGCAGTAGGTATCTGAAATGCCTATCATAAAGAAACTGTAAAAACATTTGAACAGATATTTTTTATTGCGAGGGGAGGCGAGAGAAAAATCTGAAGTATAGCTTGAAGACAAGTCGTAAGAACACCTGCATTTGTCAAGCTTCAGCTGATTCTAAGGTATAGGAAAAACATTAATGAAAAACACTGGGAAAAAGAAAGGTAGCAGGCTTCTCCCATTTAGTTGAGGGAACTAATACCACTATAACAGCTATAAAACAAGGCTCTCACACTTCTTATTGCAAATGTATTCTCACAAACATTGCAGAACCAACAAACTATTCAAAACTAAAATGCCAAGGGCCACATCCCCTGTCTTCTGCTCTGTCTCTGCTAGCCACTTTAGTCCTGCCCCCAGCATTTCTTTTATTTCTACTTGTTGTGTCTCAACATGTATCTGCTAGGCAGATTTTTTTGTGCGTGTTAAGAGGAAGGGAACTAATGGATAAATGAAGAAGTGAGCATAGAAGTAGAAAAGCAAAGAAAATGGATTGAATAAGTCTTAGGAGGTCCAGAAGGGAATAGCAGGTACTTATTACTTACATTGTACAGGAAAAAAAAGAGTGCATTTACTTATTGTTGGCACAGCACTCTGTAAATGGGGGAACGTGGAGAAGTGTCATCTTATGTTTTAAAGGAAAAGTTCTAAACTGATGCACCAACAAAATTCTCTTTCAGATGAGGTAAACTGAGCTCATGAAATTATACCTCCAAAATCCAATCTATCATTTTCTGAAAGATATTCATTGTACAGGTGTTGACTAAAACAGTGATAGTGCGATCTAGGATAAAGGGATCCTATTTACCTGAAAGAGTCACACTTTATAAAAGTAACAGCTAATACAAAGCCTGTAATAAATGGTACTCAGTGAACTCACAGCAGATCCGTAAGGTCTGCAGTAACAAAGTCAGTGACTCCCAGTGCAGAGTGTTTCAAGAAGACAGCAGGCATAGTTGGTTTTCATAGAAGGCACAGGTGGACTTGGAGGAGCAGAGGTGAAAACAACAGGAATACTTAACCCTCAAGGAGAAACTTCCCAAAAAGGTGGACCTGCCTACTTTCAAGTCCCTCAATCCTGTTGTCATGGTTTAGCCCCAGCCGGCAACTAAGCATCACGCCGCCACTCGCTCACTCCCCCCTGGTGGGATGGGGGAGAGAATCAAAAGAGTAAAAGTGAGAAGACTCGTGGGTTGAGACAAAGACAGTTTAATAGGGAAAGCAAAAGCCGCGCACACAGGCAAAGCAAAACAAGGAATTCATTCACTCCTTCCCATGGGCAGGCAGGTGTTCAGCCATCTCCAGGAAAGCAGGGCTCCATCACGCGTAACGGTTACTTGGGAAGACAAACGCCATCACTCTGAATGTCCCCCCTTCCTTCTTCTTCCCCAGCTTTATATACTGAGCACGATGCCATATGGTATGGAATAGCCCTTTGGTCAGTTTGGATCAACTATCCTGGCTGTGCCCCCTCCCAGCTTCTTCTGCACCTGGCAGAGCACGGGAAGCTGAAAAGTCCTTGACCGGTGCAGCAACAACTAAAACATTTCTGTATTATCAACACTGTTTTCAGCACAAATCCAAAACATAGCCCCATGCCAGCCACCACAAAGAAAATTAACTCTATCCCAGCTGAAACCAGGACACCTGTCTCTAAACAATGCATTGACATGTCAGGCTTTTAAGTTCCATTTTCTGCAAGCCTCACATATTGGATATCCTCCTTGTTGATGCTGAAACCTCAGTTACTTTAATTACAATATTATTTACTTGCTGTGCAGGTGTTTTGTTGGGGGAGGGGAGCTGGGATGATTTGGTTTTTTAATCAAAAATTGAGTCGTCATTTCTTGGTTATGGCTTTAGCTTTTGTGAAAATAAGACCATTGCAAAATATTTATCTCGGTGGAGATGAGCTCTTTTCCATAATGCATTGAGATGCCTTAGAGCAATTAAAGTTTTCATACTAGGATTGTGAAATATTTTGCTTTGACCAGTACTGTATCTATACACATAAACTGAATCTCCACCAGATAGATTCATAATGTTGCTGAAATCCATCAGAGCTTTGTCACTGACATCAGGATGAGCACAGTTTCTTCATACAGGTAGAGCCATATTCCTTCTAATAAAAAAAAAAAAAACCCCACCCCAAACAAAACACAAATCCACAGAATTGACAATACATTACATAAAGGAGTCTCTTAACTAAACAGCTTGAACAGCTCAATTTACTGATCACTGTTCAGTATTGCTGATCACTTTTAAATGTCATTCCTGATAACCTAGCATTTGTGCTTGATCCTGCTTCCATTGAAACAAATGTCAAAACTCTTCCAATAAGATTATATGCGTCATAGGTCTTAAGCTACAGGAAACACTCACTTTTGAACTCAGATGTACTACATTTAGAACAGCATAGTCCTAAATAATAATAAAGTATACTGAGAATGCCATGAAGCTGATAAATATTACACCTCTTCCCTGAACTACAGCAGGGACAGAAGCATCTATTTAAGCTTCCATATTTTCTTTCATTTTTCAATATTCATGTGAGAAATAATGATCATATATACCTTTGCTGTTTTCAAAACTTGTTTTGCACACTACTGTAGATATTTATCAATGAACAAATAGTGATTATGCTACCTTGCTTGAAACCAAAGGCTGACTACAGTGTCACACAGAAGGGTCATTGTTCTAATTTGCATGTATGGAGTCACTCATGCCCTGCTCTGTGCTAAAGGCAAGTAATCCCCTACAAGATCATGGAAGTATCAACCTGAGAGAGGTAGTCAAGGCTGGGCTTAAATTCAATGCTTCCTTAATTGGACTTCTAAATTTTTTTTTGAACATTCCTAAAGCCTTTCCCGTAGCAAACTAGACCTCAAGATCTAGTTTATTCTTCAAGAAAAGGGCCTTAGTTTGGGATATGACAGGTCAGGGCCTTGTTAACAACTTACTTCCACCACTGCTGCTGAAAATATCAGTAAAGGAAGGGTTAATGCCAAATTTAAATGCTGAGAACGAACCAAAACACAGCAGAAACGCACAAGTCTGGTGTGCTGGAAAGAACCTTTCACATGTGATACACTTCATAGCACAATCAGAAAGATGTCCTACATGGGCACAATGAAGACAGAAAAATAATGTCCTCATAGGTTTCAGAACTCCTGCTATGAGCTGGGGAACATGTCAGCTCAGAGGGGCTTGCACACAGAACCTTTTCTGATCAAACTCACTGAACAATATTTCTAGTCTTCCTCCATCAGAGCTGCCCAGGGGGAGCTCCCCTCCCCTTCCAGTCAACACAATTCTCTATTACAAACTTATGCTTAGAACATTGCTCATTAAAAAAAAAAAAATAAAATAAAATAAAAACCCCAATTGAGGAGGTAATTTGTAGCACTGTCTCAACTAGACAAAGCCACCTTTCCATTCACCACTGGGAAAAATCTGCTCAGAATTCTCATCCTTTAAATTAACAGTATGCAGTTATCGCTGTATGAGTTTACACTAGCTGCAAAAACTCACCATCATCGGTAACAAAAGAGATCCTTCTTGTGTTGGCACAGACTTTCTAATAGTCTTCAGTCCTCACAGAGGACAAATATTTTACATGTAGTTTCTTTAAGGCAAAGTACACAGCATTCCATGTCGATTTTTAATTTTAAGACAAATACTTTCACTCCCAGTTTGCCACAAGCAAAAAATCACTAGAAGTATGAGCCTTTTAGGAGTTTTATAAAATAAATATGCTAGTCTAGAAAACCTTCACTTTGTTTTACAGATCATTTTATAGTTCTATGGTATTTCCATGGTCAGCCTACTGCAGTTAGAAAAGATGAATTCATCCCTCTAAGGAATTACTATGCAATATTAAATGATTATGTTATGGTCTTCTAATTACTTTATGGCACCCTATACAGAGAATCAACTTTAAACAGCAACACATTTCTGTTGATGAAAACATTGCTCTACTTCTGTGTCATTTTAGTATGGCACAGCAGGCTGTCACAATCTACCTCCTGCATGCAAGTCAAGTTTTTACAAGTGTTAAAAATCTTAATTATGTCTCTATACTTAAATGGAGAACATTGCGTCAAATTCTTCCCCAAAACAGTGGAAAATAAGGGAATACCCCTAAAAACAGACGGTGGGGGATAGAAGGGTGTATTTGTTTCCTTTATTTGAAGACATTGTGTGAAATCTTGGCTCTACTGAAGACCGCTGGAATCGGCAACAAGTTTGCATAACCTGTTTCTAGAGCTACAGAAGAGTCATAGGCGTTGTGTTCAGCCATCATTAATTATAGCTATAATTCTCAAAGGAGCCCAAGTACTTGGTTATCAAATAGAGCCAATACTACTAACTCAATGGCAATTCATTGATTTTCTTACAGTAATTCAAATCTATATGCAGGCATATGTACTTGGGAACCAATACTGAATGGAATTTCAAACAATTTTGTTCTAGTAAATCCAAAAAAAACCCAGCTGCAATTATCATTATTTGTTGCTTAAACAAATACTACAAGTTCATGGGGAAAACATTAAAATGCATTAGGTCCTGCCGACGCTTTTGAGCATTGAAACTATTCCCAAGATGTTCTTGCTAAAATAATGACTCAAGGAAACACAGTCAAAGACACTTCCCTCTGCTCTCAAATATACTATGCATAGATGATCATACTACATGCATTTTGAGTTACTGTTTTGACTAAAGACTCTTTTGGAACCTAGGGGTCAGCACGTGAGCTTCCTCCTCCACCTTTGCTGTGCTGATTAAGCAGCAGTTAAACAATTTCACCATTAAGCTACTTCATGGCATTTTCCTGTACAGTTTGGGAAATATTCTGATGGTTAATCTCTCTGACCATCATTAACACATTACAGCTAAAGGCAACCGTGAGAGCATGATCAATTAAGCAAGTGATTAGCAATTTTCTTTGCCCTGTCCAACCCCCTAAAATTAAGTGGTTCAGGCTTGACCACTGTGCCACAACGAAAATGAGTAAAATGCATTTTACCTCATTATTCCTGTTTGAACAGCAAATTACCTAAAACCAACTCATTTGGCAATGGCAAAGAGGAACTACAAACTGTTTGTCAGCCAATTGTCATGCCCAAATTGTCTTGTGGGCATGTCTTCTTCATATGTCCTTTCTGCTATGAGTTCTACTACACAACTTGAAGCAATGCTATTTATAAAGCATCTACACAAAACAGTTCACAGGAAATCAGTTAGATAATAATGTTTTATAACAGCTAAAAGGCAGCAGCAGCACAGAGCAGAGCCTCAGATACAAAGAGGTGAGGAACAATTTCTTTATTCCATGAGTGATCTCCCTAAAGTCAATGGAATAACACAGACACTCAAGGAATAACACGGTGCGAATCAGAAGAGGTGCTAGAAACTGGCCTGATTTTAATGAGAAAGGATCTTCAGATTTTAAAATGAATTTTCTAAAAGTGAAATTGTAACAACTTAATTGACAAACTCATTAATGATCAGTCCTCCAAATCTTATCTTTCCCCACTTGACTAGATTATCCTCCCTTACTTCCCCCCTTCTTCAATTACTTTTTCTTCATATACAGAAAAGCCATCTTATGCCATGAAGAGTCATGTATTTGGGGACTGGGAAGGGTCTGTGATTCATCTTGCTGAAATGCAAGACCAGCAACTCCCCATGACCTAGAAATACAGCACCTTTATTAATTTAAACAGGAAAAGAGGCATTTGTGTATGAAAAGGGGTTGCAGGAATATTCTGGGTTCAGAAGCCAAACAAAGAAGTTACTGTCATCATGAATAGCAAAGTCAAATTACTGGGGGGAGGGGGGGGGGGGGGGAGAGAACAACAACAACCACCAGTTAAACTGATATTTTAATAGTTTTAACATTTTCATTTCCAGTTGAAGAACAGAAACTGATTCAGAAAGATACAGCTCTCAGTTCACTTCCATATGCCCTTGCTCCTGGCTGAAAATAAGTTTACTGGAAATCTGTATTAGCAGTACAGCACTGTCTTTGGCCCACTACCACGAAGGGTTCTCACTGGAGCGAACACTCTGTGTATCCCTTTGGCTTTTCCTAGGCTCATTCCCTACTTGCAAGTTCCTCAGTGAACTAAATAAGCAGTGGTGGCGTTCACATGTTTCTTTCTTTTTTTTTATTATTCTGTGTTTGCTATTTGATTGAGATCTTGGACAACCTCCCACTAAAGGTATATTCTAACTCATGGTAATTTTGCTAATCAGTACATTTCATCCATTGCTTGTAGGGACATCCAGTAGTTGAGAGAAATCTTATGATTCAGACTAATATATGGAAGTAATTCTCATATATGCAATTAACTGACATACAAAGACTTATATATGCGTAACTATGCATCAGAGTATGCCCAGCTTTATAGAAGAAGCTGGGACAAATCAACATCAGTACATTATGAAACTAAATACCAAGTTTATACACAGAGACTTCATGATTGAAAGTCTAAGGTTCTGCAAATCTGCCAAGTCATATTTAGCCAATACCTTGCTATTGTTTCAAGGCATTACGGAAGTGTTCTAGATTTCGCTTTGCAGCACTGCTTTACTCATAACTGCATACCCCATTTAGATTTTAAATGCTACAGACTTCCATTTAGATTCACCTCAAAAAACAATTTACTGTATTGTTGAAGTCAAATGCAGGGGGTGGGGAGGTGGAGTTTGGGGGATGCGTAGAGCTGACAGTGCTGAGTTCTACTTCATTTTAATTTAAGTTTTCCTTCCTTCTCTCTTTGTTTAAAGTAACAATAATAATTATTACACAAATATAACAGACTTGAACTGTCTGGTTTATTCATTGAAATTATGTCATCAGCTTTCACATTGCCAGAACTTATTTTCTGTCTTTGTACTAGATTCACATCTCAGATTTTCTTCTAATACAAATAGAAGAAAAGCAAGGTTGTGCAGCCCCCAGTATTAGGGACTGCCTTAGAGAGCTTTGTCCCAAAGTTTGTACTAACATGTAAACAAAAGAGGGTGTCGAAAGTACAAATTAAGGGTGTTCATTGGTAGTTTCAGTGAACAAGTTTTGATTTCTAGTTAAACAAACAAAAATAAACATTCTAAACTTTCAGGAAAGTTAACAGTATTTTAGATATTCATTTTAAAACTTCTTTTAAAACAAATTCAACACATTTCATTTTAATTAAGCCAAAGGTATATCAGAACTGTAAAAGCTGTCTGTGAATGTAACACATCAAAAATGCTCAAACAGCTGTCAAATATGCATACACTAAGGCAAAGAAATTTCTGCTGTGTTAAAAGTAGAGCTGATCGGGCTACATTACAGTCCCAGATGAAAGAGGAACAGAAAAGAAATCTGCATGTAGGGAAGGTGACACCGAAAACTGTTCTTCTTTTCCCTTAAAAAGGCCAATTCCTTCCTGGATTTCCTAGGAGTTTCCAGAGTACAAAAATGTATCACAATGTGATTTTCTTCAGTTCTTCTGTTTTTAAAAATCTGTTATTAGCAATAGTGATAAAATGCAGCAACTTTTTAAAGTATGCTATGAAGAAAAATAATGTGCACTGAAATAGAGACTTTGTGCTGTTTGGCAGATTGCAAAATGTGTGTAAATCTTTGTTGAAGAATCCCTTCAGAAACACTCACAGAAAACACCATAAAACAATTCTTTCTATACAGCGCGAATTTACTTTTTGAAGTTAGTGGAAAGTGGTAAACTCCTTTCCTATTACTATTTGCAGGTTACACTTCCTGAACATCACAGAAAATGCAAAAAGGACAAAAATTACTCTTAAGTGTAGCACTAGGTCTGTCATTAAAAAACTTCAACTCCTATTTAAAGGATCATGAGCATTTCTACACGTATTAATGAAATTCTCTTTCACAGCAGTTTTAGTAAAATGCTCCATGTATTTTTCATAGAATCATACAATTCTTTAGGTTGGAAAAGACCTTTAAGATCATCTAGTCCAACCATTAACCTAGCACTACCAAGACCACCACTAAACCATGTCCCTAAGCACCTCATCCAAACGTCTTTTAAATACTTCCAGGGATGGTGACTCAACCACTTCCCTGGGCAGCCTGTTCCAATGTTTGACCACCCTTTCGGTGAAGAAATTTTTCCTAATGTCCAATCTAAACCCCCCCGGCGCAACTTGAGGCCATTTCCTCTTGTTCTGTCACTTGTTACTTGGGACAAGAGACCGACCCCCACCTCTCTACAACCTCCTTTCAGGTAGCTGTAGAGAGCAATTAGGTCTCCCCTCAGCCTCCTTTTCTCCAGGCTAAACAGCCCCAGTTCCCTCAGCCGCTCCCCACCAGCCTTGTGCTCCAGACCCTTCCCCAGCTCCGTTGCCCTTCTCTGGACACGCTCCAGCCCCTCAATGTCTCTCTTGTAGCGAGAGGCTCAAAACTGAACACGGTATTCGAGGTGCGGCCTCACCAGTGCTGAGTACAAGGGCACGATCACTTCCCTACTCCTGCTGGCCACACTATTCCTGATACAAGCCAGGATGCCATTGGCCTTCTTGCCCACACTGCTGGCTCATATTCAGCCAGCTATCGACCAACACTCCCAGGTCCTTCTCCGGGCAGCTTTCCAGCCACTCTTCCCCAAGCCTGTAGTGTTGCATGGGTTTATTGTGACCCAAGTGCAGGACCCAGCACTTGGCCTTGTTGAACCTCATACAACTGGCCTCGGCCCATCAATCCAGCCTGTCCAGGTCCCTCTGCAGAGCCTTCCTCCCCTCAAGCAGATCAACACTCCTGCACAACTTGGTGTCCTCTGCAAACTTACTGAGGGTGCACTTGAACCCCTCATCCATATCGTTGATAAAGATATTAAACAGGACTGGCCCCAACACAGAGCCCTAGGGAACACCGCTTGTGCCTGGCCGCCAACTGGATTTAACTTCATTCACCACCACTCTTTGGGCCCAGCCATCCAGACAGTTTTTTTACCCAGTGAAACATACGCCCATCCAAGCCATGAGCCACCAGCTTCTCTAGGAGGATGCTGTGGGAAACGGTGTCAAAGGCTTTACTAAAGTCTAGGTAGACAACATCCACAGCCTTTCCCTCATCCACTAAGTGGGCCACCTTGTCATACAAGGAGATCAGGTTAGTCAAGCAGGACCTGCCTTTCATAAACCCATGCTGGCTGGGCTTGATCACCTGGTTGTCCTGTACATGCTGCGTGATGGCACTCAAGACGATCTGCTCCATAACCTTCCCTGGCACCGAGGTCAGGCTGACAGGCCTGTAGTTCCCCAGATCCTCCTTCCAGCCCTTCATGTAGATGGGCATCACATTTGCTAACCTCCAGCCAACTGGGACCTCCCCAGTTAGCCAGGACTGCTGATGAAGGATTGAAAGTGGCTTGGTGAGCACTTCCGCCAGCTCCTTCAGTACTCTCGGGTGGATCCCACCCGGCTCCATAGACTTGTGAGTGTCTAAGTGGTGTAGCAGGTCACTAACCATTTCCCCTGGGATTATGGGGGCTTCGTTCTGCTCCCCATCCCTGTCTTACAGCTCAGGGGGCTGGGTACCCCAAGAATAACTGGTCTTACTATTAAAGACTGAGGCAAAGAAGTTTCTCAGCCTTTTCCTCATCCTTTGTCACTATGTTTCCCCCCCCACGTCCAATAAAGGATGGAGATTCTCCTTAGCCCTCCTTTTGTTGCTAATGTATTTATAGAAACATTTTTTATTGTCTTTTACAGCAGTAGCCACATTAAGTTCTAGTCAGGCTTTGGCCCTTCTAATTTTCTCCCTGCATAACCTCACGGCATCCTTGTAGTCCTCCTGAGTTGTCTGCCCCTTCTGGCAAAGGTCATAAACTCTCCTTTTTTTTCCCTGAGTTCCACCCAAAGCTCTCCGTTCAGCTAGGCTAGTCTTCTTCCCTACTGGGTCATCTTTTGGCACATGGGGACAGCCTGCTCCTGTGCCTTTAAGATTTCCTTCTTGAAGAATGTCCAGCCTTCCTGGACTCCTTTGCCCTTCAGGATTGCATCCAAAGGGACTCTGTCAACCAGTCTCCTCTACAGGCCAAAGTCTGCCCTCTGGAAATCCAAGGTGGCAGTTCTGCTGACCCCCCCTCCTTACTTCTCCAAGAAATAAAAAACTCTATCATTTCATGATCACTCTGCCCAAGACGGCCTCCAACCGTCACATCACCCACAAGTCCTTCTCTGTTCAGAAACAACAGGTCCAGCAGGGCAACTTCCCTAGTTGTCTCACTCGCCAGCTGTATCAGGAAGTTCTCTTCCACACATTCCAGGAACCTCCTAGAGTGTTTCCTCTCTGCTGTATTGTATTTCCACCAGATATCGGGTAAGTTGAACTCCCCCACAAGAATAAGGGGTAGCAATTTTAAGACTTCTCCCAGCTGCTTGTAGAATATTTTGTCTGCCTCTTCATCCTAGTTGGGTGGTCTACAGCAGACTCCCACCATGGTATCTGCCTTGTTGGCCTTCCCTCTGATTCTTACCCATAAATACTCAACCCTATCCTCACCATCATTAAGCTCTAGACAATCCAAAAACTCCCTAACATACAGGGCTACCCTACCGCCTCTCCTTCCTTGCCTATCCCTTCTGAAGAGTTTATAGCCATCCATTGCAGCACTCCAGTTGTGCAACTCATCCCACCATGTTTCCATGATGGCAACTATATCACCGTTTTCCTGCTGCACAATGGTGTCCAGCTCCTCCTGTTTGTTGCCTATGCATTGGTGTAGATGCACTTCAGTTGGGCTATTGATCCTGCAACCTTTTTTTGGGGAGAAGCCCTAATTCCTGTGTGACCGTTCTCAGGTGCTTCCGTGGTTTCTAACACATCCATAACTCTCATCTTTGCTGCTGCATGGATCTCCATCCCCTACCTCTACTGAGACGGCAGACTGAAGGATCTCGTTAGCACACCATCCCTCAAGCATTGGTGTGCCGCCCTCAGGCTTATCTCTAGCAAGCCTGGCTTTATCCCTTTCCCCCTTCAAATCTAGTTTAAAGCTCTTTCAATGAGCCCTGCTAACTCCTGCGCAAAGTTCCTTTTCCTCCTTTGAGACAGGTGTACCCCATCTGTCACCAGCAGGCCTGCTGTCATGTAGACCGACCCATGACCAAAAAAACCAAAATTCTGCCGGTGACACCAGGCTCAGAGCCAGGTATTGATCTGCTGGCTCTTCCTGCTTCTTCCCTCATTATTCCCTGCAACTGGAAAGACAGAGGAGAACACTGCTTGTGCTCCTGATCCCTTAACCAGTCGTCCCAAGGCCCTGAAGTCTTTCTTGATTGCCCTTGGACTTCTAGTTGCAGCTTCGTCGCTGCCTACCTGAAAAAAATCAATCTGAGGGCCATACCAGGGTAGGAAGTTTTCTCTTCACATCTTTTACCCAGGCTCCAGGGAGGCAGCAGACTTCCCTAAGAAGTGGGTCCAGTCTGCATATTGGGCCTTCTGTTCCTTTCAGAAGGGAGTCTCCTATGACAACGACCCATCTTTTTTTCTTTATGGAAGCAGTTTTGACACAGGGTGTAGGCCAACTTAACCTCGGTGACACCTCCAAGCTAGATGAACCAGCGTCCTCATCGTTGTTCGGTTCCACTTGCAAAGCCTCATACCTATTATGCAAGGGCTCCTGGGAAGGTGGGGTAGTCGCAGAGGAGACGCACCTGCTGCGCCGGGCAGGAACTTGTCACCATTGCCCCCTATCCCTTAAGTCACTGTGTTCAGCCAGGTGGAGCAAGGGTAGGGAATCCTCTGTATCATGTGTCCTGTCTTCCTGTTGGGCCTGTCTCAGGGAAGGTAGGGCGTGATTCCAGCAGTCTGTCTCTCTCTCTCTCGCACTCCCTGATACTCCTCAACCTCCCAGAGCTCTGTCATCTGTCACTAAGCGGAGGAGTTCCTCTACCTGGGCAACACCTCCCACAGGCGTGCTCACTGCTGCCGTCCAGTACTGGCACAAGAGCAAGGCACACCCTGCAGCCTGACATCTGGGCAGAAGCATATTCCCACCAGAGCTCTGTCTGGGAAGCTGTGACAGTCGTGGTGGGTGCAGAGCTTAGAGAGGCCATGGCTTTCTGCCGGGTAGATACCACTGCTCCCTGGTAGAGCTGGCACTCTTCAGCACCCTTCATGCACGCCCTTCTGCACAAACTGCCGTGCCACGCCCTTGCTGCCGCGCCACGCCCTGTTTGCCTGCCCCGTTGGCGGTGCTCCTGGTCGCTAGCACTAAGGGCTTCTTCTATACATGAGGGGAGCTTGGCCGTCGTTGCTCTTGGCCCCACCCAGGTCTTGTCAGCTGCTGTCGTGAGCTGCAGGCTCAGCGCGGCTCTCGGCTCACCTGAGGTTCCCGTGGTTCGGAAAATGCCCCTGTGCACTGCGCTGGAGCGCTCTGCTGCGCATCCTGCTGGCACCGGAGCTGCTCACCTCGGTGACCGATTTTTTTCTGATCGCTATCGCAAAACTGAAGTTCAAGGAGAAAATAACTAAGACATTTTTTATTAGAAGTGATAGCAGTTTAGATACTTCACTGTATCTGAACAATCTCAAGTATTTCTTATAATGAAATTCCAACAGATATCCATTCTTATGCTAACACTTTTGCATTAAAAGGGGTTTACTGATATTGCCCGTTAGGTTCACTTACCCAGCCAGCAAATACATAAGAAAAACAGCTTACCTCTCGATATGTTTACAAGCAGCATTATGCACTATAATAACTACATAACAAACATCGAAAGAGAACGAGAAATTATAAATATTGAAGAAAAGAACACTATCAACTTAGAAGTACACATTATTTGGAAACAAATAAAAAAACATAGCTATATATATGTGGCTAGTACTGATTGCATGCAACATTTGCAAAGTAATTATCATAATTCACAAATACTTCTATAGAAGAAACTAAGAAATAAATCCATTATGCTAGTAGCATTCTCAAGTGTAGACTGTATTATGCAGCTTTGATATACATTCACCTGGTAATTGGTAAGAATTTCTAACATTTCATCCTTTATAAGCACTGAACAGTCAATATTGTTTAACTGTTGCACAAATGTTAATAAAAAGTCATAATCCAGGGAGCTTACCCTGGGTCAACAGAAAGAAGCCCAGAACCATCTAAAGTTATTTCCAATGTCCAGACAAGAGATCTGAGAAAGAGAATAACAAAGGGTTTGTGACAAAGCTGACACAGAGTACTCCGAAAGGAGCAAAATCAATTGTGACATTTTTCATTTATTTGTAAATGCCTCTTTGGCAGTATGCTCACTCAAAACGACAGTTGACTCTTATAGAATAGGGGTGGTGATGGTAAAATAGAGGAATCCTGACAGTTGCTTTAATGAGATTCTGGATTAGGACCACTCTACCACTTTCCCTCAACAAGGAGTATGCCCTTCACTTTCAATCTTACATCCTCCAATTTGGAAAGCATTAACCCTATGAAAAACTCTACTCAGCCTCCTCTAATCAGCATCACAGCTCTTCTTTCCACCTTCTTCACTATCTCACTGACATGTATGTATGGAGCTCGCTCACAATTTTAAATACATGTAAGTAGCATAGAGCAAATTAAACTTCAACTTGATAGTATTACTTTAATCAAAGTTTAGCTGCAGTGTGTGTGGTGAGGGTAGGACAAGACTTTTGAAGTAGACCTTAGTTGATATTAGGAAAGAGTGCAAGCCCACAGAGCATCCCTTCCAGCTCTAGGAATCATGCTACTGGAAGGGTTCAATGCAGGAACCTCTGATGCTCACATTTTCTTTACTGCAAAAATAAATAGGGAAATTTGTAACATGACATGAAACTGGCCTTGCAAAGATTGAGAGAATAATCATTTTGGGAACAGAAGTAGACAGGGAATTTTAATAACTGTAACAATATGCAGCATTATACCAAATATTTCAGGAAGAGGCCACTGGCTTGAGGATCTAACGCTTGAGTGTGCTTACTCTGACATACCTCCAATCTGAGCTATTTCATTCTCAAGCTTTCCAACAATAACACTTTTTTTGTTCAAACTTGTTTTCTAGTACTATATCACATATCTTTCAATGGAAATAGATGACAGTACTGAATATATCATGGTAGCCTCAGGCTGCACTGAAATTAGTATTTTATCCTCTGTTAACATCAGTAAAACATTTGTTATTACAACAGTAAGTTGTTTGGGTTTTTTTTTTTTAAAAAAAACCTCTCACATTGGCATTGCTAAGAAGAGCTTGAATCCCAGCTCTTTTGCATGAGGCAAGCAAGTTTGAGTTGAGAAAAACTAAAACATCCACAATAACACTGCTCAGTCTGTGTTTCAGAAAACAATTCCATGTTACCTCTGTATTAAATCTGGCTAACTAAGTCATGTTTGGGGAGCTTGCAATGAATTCATCGTACCGCAATCTGCTATACTATCTGTCTACATAAACTGTAAGTAAAGATCTTTCATTTCTTGGAGGTGGAAAAAAAAAAAAAGAGAGAAAGAGAGATGAGTCATCTTCATGAATTACAGAGCAGTAACAAGCAGTTTGCTTGACAACCTTCACAGAACCAGTGTACTTACCCACAGCTCAAGCAAAACTTCCATTTTCCATTTGATTCGTTTGCTTACAAAAAGCCCACAACTTTTTAGAGTATGGCAGAGCTTTCTAAAGGAAAGATGTTTGGCACCTTCACTTTGAGGATGCACACTAAAGGTGTAACTTTGAAGTCTTTTGCAAAATCCTTCCCGGTATATAAGGTCTTTTAAAAAGTCTCAATTGATAGAAACAAGGACTGAGATTCACTTTTAGTATTAGCTTCTATTTTTCTCTTACTGAAGATTCACTCTTCACTGAAACATTTTAAAATTAGCGTAACAAAGCCTAGCACAACATTAAATCAACAATCTGAGTTCACAAAAAAAAAAAAAAAAGAGTACACTTCAAAACAAATTCTCTGGCAGTTTCTTCTGATTGATAACATTTCTCCTAAGTTAAAAGACCCTTCATATTTCATTCTTAGAAATGCACAGTTACTCCTAGCAACCTTTCACATTTGGATGGAAAGCAGAAAAGGCCAGATTCTGACCTCTGCTCCAGTATGGGAGCACCAATGAAAAATAATGAAGTCAACATGCATTTCCTATAGAAAGGAAAAAAAATTACTATTTAGCTCCAAGGAAGGCTGTTTTATAATTCAGACAGGTGATCTGGAGGCACAGCAGAGCAATAATGACTAACATCACATACTAGAGGGAGTATAAATTTTAATGATACCACTCATAAAACCCACATTTTAAAGGTTACAAAACAGAAACAACCTTACAAAGAAAACACATAAATCATTCAAGGTGTCGGTTTCCTACTCCTTAGCTATTTTAAGAATTAACAGCCTGTCCATCACTAAATAAACTAGAATACGGTGTACTTCTTTATGCTGGACTGAAAAGGAACATACACTAGAGTTCAGCAAGCATACACCACTATAGTCTCTCTTCTTAGCAACACAATATCCATAATCATTTATACCTTCACTGATTTATTCATTATTCAAAAAAATTAAAGAAAAACACTTGGCCAAATTCACTTACGTCTAGACAAGATCACAACAATACATAATTAGCACCATATAGGCCAGGTAAGTTACATGGACGTTAGTTATTCAGACACATGAATGCACTTAACTTCTTGCTCATACACATTTCATTGTATTCCCTTAAACATCTTTAATGGGGCATTCACATCAACAGACTAGATGACTTGAATGTTCAAAGACAGTTAAATATCAGGGAACAACAAAGTCCATTAAAACACTGGAGTGCTCATTGCATTTTGTTCTTGGTTTTTCAATCTTAACTTCAAAATTTTATTGCCTTGCATATAAAATTGAAGTTCACCTAATAAACTGCTGTACCATTTATCAAGGAACTCAGGTAGGCTTCTGAACAAATCACAACACACGAGCACTACAGTCCTGATTATCTGCACCACAAATTGACCTGAGCTATTACTAATGCTGCTGAAAACATTAAGTATATTATAGTTCATATCCATTTGTTACTAGAAACTGCTAAATCAAGAATTGTATGTCCAATATGCAAATAGAAGTAAGTAACACCCTTCCAAATCAAAACCCCCAGTTAACCATCCTACTGTCCCCCAAAAAACAACCTTTATCCTACCTGTTCTTCATAAATTCACTGATCATTATTCATGCCTAAAACACCCTCCTTGTAATGTCAAGCACCACATTTTACCATCATAATGGCTCAGCCAAGTTTCATCTAATCTATACCCCAATTAACCTCCCTGAAACAACAGGGTGGCTTGGGGGGTAAATTAGGGGATGAACAGGCCTCTCTGGGTGCTGGAAATGTGTAAGCCTATCTTGTTTTCAAGAACAGTGAAACATCCTCTGCACATCCTCATGTGGCCCTCAATGAGGCTACTGTTGTCCAAACTCCATGACTTTCATGGAAGAAATAGGGTCCTACATTGATACAGCATACCAGTTTTACCAACCAAATGGTCTGAAGCACACATCACTTTTGCTTGTAGTAACAAGGAAGAAGGACATTCTGAAAACACAAACCTTTTCTTCATCTTATCCTCCATAGTGATGGACAAGAGTGTTGCAAAGCAACTTTCTATCCTGCCTCCACTCATATCGTGAGGATGAAACAGAAACAGGGCCTTATATTCTCATTTTTGTTACTTTAATTGGTCTGCAATTGCAACTGTATTTGTTGTCGCCCCTATACATAAGCCATCAATACAAGACATTTTAAATGGCTGGTTATGAAAATAGTGACTTAGGGCTAATAAGTGACTATTAATGTCGAACTTTGACAGACTTGTCATTCAAATTCACAAACCATCTTTTGAGCTGAACTGGATTTTACAGAAATCATGTGTAGTTTTGCTCAGTGGTCATTTCTCTTAGTCACAGAAACTGGCACCTCCATTTCACTGCAAGAAACTTCTACCTCCACAATAAAATGTACTCTGGGCTCCGTTCTGGAAGGAGTATGCCAAAGGCCAGGCTCATCACAAAACACTTTCACTGCATAAGGCTTTCTGCATACTGGCTCAGAGAACAGGCCTTTAGTTTTTGGCTTCGAGAGCTAACTCAGCTTTAATATCACTTTTATTCTTAATATCCTTCTATGTTTGAGCTGTTTAATGTATAACTCAAAATTGATTTATTTTTTCATAAGTAAACATTAAACAACATTTGAACAAGGTCGTTTTGCCTTGCTCTAAAGTCCAACAAGACTATCAGATAAGGCCTCACCCAAAATCCTTCCATGTCATAGGGAGTATTTCTACTGGCTGGACTTGAACATCGAATGTAGATTTGGGATCTAGTCTCACTCCAAAGAGTGCAGCAATCAGCCACACAGCTACACAGCTCTCACTGGCAACACCCACTGGATTTAAAACTGCAACCTTGCATTTGAAATTTCTGCATCCAATTACCAGTTATCAGAGGCAACCAATCTCTTAAAACTGCACTGGTTAAAGAAAACTCAGTATTTGGTTTACAATGGCAATAAACACCTAAATATTTTCAATAAGCTGTTTTCCTTATGCCATGCCTTTAAATCTGTTTTCTTGTAAATCTGGAAGAACTTTATTTAAGTAAACTGCTAACACACTATTTTTCCAATCTTTGTTTTCTTTAGGAAATTATTTAAGAAGAAAAACCTTGAACAGTGATCTCAGCATTCATACAGCAGTGAACTTCAGATACAGCAATTGCGTTGCTGTGAGCTATGACGACTTTCCCATGGGGGAGAAATGACCTGGTAATTCAAGAATGACAAAGTCAAAAGTAAGGGAAGCTGGGGGAGGGAGAGGATTTCCCCCTAGGAAGTGATAAATATAATTTCTCACGGCAGTGTATATCTCTCTTAAGCCTCAGGTGGTTTTAAGTTAATGAGATTAGTTCCAGCAGGCAGTGAAATCCCAGGATATAGGATTTATATTTCAGCAGTTTTCACTTCATCCAGCAAGCACAGTGTAGTCAATCTTTGTGTCATTTTGTTATTGTCCTGGTTGGATCTCGTTCTCAGACTCAAGCCTGGCTAAAGCACCTCGTAACTTTGACTTGAAAGCTTAAGCTTCATGTAAAGGTTGTGTTTAAATGTTTAAAAAAGAGGAGAAAGGCAGTAGTCTTAATCTGTAAGAAAGGATTTTTATTTAACTTTTCAGATGTACTTTTATGCAATGGAATTTGATCCTGTACTTTCTTTTTTAAACCAAGGTCACACACATTTTTACCCTGAACACACACACACACACACAAAAAAAGCTGTATGTGTTGATGGAAGAAACACCGCTTTTTTAAAATCTAGTCCCTAAAAAGACAGACATGAACAGCCTAGGAAGACTGGCTAGTTCAGCATCTTCTTCATGCTGAATGATTGCTACCCAGCTCGGTAACAACCCAAATGAGTTCCTATCCAGCAACTACCCACTGGACATACAAACTGGAGTTTCGCTCCAGTCCGCAGTTCTGCTCATACAACAAAACCTTCACTCCTGCTGCCAGTTTTAGCCATATCACAAGTTAAACTGGGGTAGCCTTATGCAGTGCTAAGAGAAGGCAGCATTTTGTCTAGCTGATGACAAGGCACAGCAGAAGGATTCAGAAGTGTACAGAATAAGTAGCTGGAGCAATCTGAAATATAAATCATTATACAGAGCTGTTAAGCAGAAGGCTTTTAGAAGATAACATAACGGGAAAAAAACTGAGGTCAGATGATAACAGTGATTTCCATGTACTAAGAATTCTTCCATACCCAGCCTGAGTTTGACTTACAATCACTGCATATTAATAATTGCCAATTTAACAATTGTTTCACACTCTGGGCAGTACTTTTAGCTGTGAATTTAAGTTAAAAAAAAGTCATTAACCTCAATAACATTACTGGTGTAAAGAAAATGCAGAAAAATCTAGTGTTGACAACATGCTTTAGGTAGCTCCTTCCCATCCAATAGGAGAATGACCACAGCCCTTTCCTCCTCTCTTGCAAAACAAAATGTGTAGACATCACATCAAGAAAATGCTCTTATTAGTCCTAGGCTTCTTTCCAAGACAGTCTGATTAAAAGACATATCCAGAAAGTATACAAAGAAATTATTTTCATTAGGGTAATTTAACCTCAAAATACAAGATGAACTCTATTCAAAAGACTTTCTAGAATGCCCAAGTCCATCACAGGAAAAGCTGTGTCTATTCTAGTTTTAACTTACAAGCCTGACTTTAATACAGGCAAATCATACCCACCCAGACAACACTGTTTCAACTTTTTTGTTGTTGTTTTTGTTTGGGTTTTTTTTTTAATTGTTACTCATGAATCTGCCTTCTCATTCTGTGCCAATGCACCACCCCATTATCTTTATTCTTCATCCTCTACAGAGATGTCCTTCCTACTTCAGTTTCTGGCTCTTCATTAACCAGGTGTCTTCAGTTACATATGAAATGTTCAATCATCTCTTTGTCAAAGGAAGGGTGTCTTCTATCATAGCTCAGGGGGAAGAGTGGCAAAAGCTAAGTAAAGGGCACCTGTTCAAGTTGTGAGATCTATTTCCTTTTTCTGTGGAAGTACTGAGCTAGAACCTCACCTGGTACGAAAATGCATAATCTAACTGAAGGGAGGCAACATCAGCAAATGAATCTGAGGACAGAGGCCAACACCTGACCACAAATTAGTTTCTGGCACAATTCAAAACTTCATAACCATTGGAATCTGATATGCTGAATAAAAACCTAAGCATTCAGTATCCACCACTACTTGGACTGGCTATAACTTGGAAAAACGCAGCTGTAAAGGGATGTGGTATCACATGCAAGTGATATTAAAATGCATTCTCCTGTCAGGATAGCTAAATGTTTGCTTACCTGCGAAGTAAATACACATTTGCTCTCAAGTTAAAGCCAATGAGTATTTCCAGATGTGCACAGAGCAAAGCATGCCATTTTCAATTAAATATAACATGCAAATATGATTTCCAACAATATGAAAATGAACTACCAGGGTAATTGTTCTGGAAGTACTGCAATTATAAGTGTCATCAGAATGCATTATGCTTTCTGTTGGCAAAAGAGTATTTTGTAATGGGTCAGGGAACTCCTTTCACACACTTTAATAATCAGCACGCAAGCTTGAAAAAGGAAATCTATTTTAAATCTCTCCCATCATTTCATTATCAGCCTCTGAAAGTAACAGGCCTACCAGAAAAATACTTATAAAAGTATGATCACAGGGTGAGTTACCTTAAAACACTGTTTTCAAAATAAAACAAAACAAAAAATCAACAGTCTGCAAGTATTTACATTCTTTTTAAGGCCAGAAGGATCCATCAAAATTAACAATTCAGATCTCTCGCACAATTACAAGTCAAGAACCCTCATACAGAAATACCTGCCACAAGAGAGAGGCTTTAAAAGAAGTGTTCGTTAATAGTTGTACAATGTTCCAGAAGATTTTTGCAGGAAAAATGTGCAGCTTTCTGATTCTATTTTAAAGTGTTAATGTGTGATCATTGGCCTTAATCTCATCTAACTAGCTTTAAAAAAAAAAAGTCTAAATACTTGCTTTAACCTTACCTTTCTCTTGGTTAAGTCCACTTTTGCTGCACGTAATTTCATTGCTAAATGAAACATCGCACAAAAGTTCCCTTATAGAGCTTATTATCAGCATTTGGCTGAAGACAGTGCAAAAACATTAAGCTTCCTGAAAAGCGAAAAGCAGAATCAAGCTCTGCCTTTTCACAACAGCAAGCAAAAATGGCCTGATTTTGAGATGAGCCTGCTGCACGCCCTCTTAGCTGGCAAAATCTGCAATTTTACGACTGCAAGTCCTAAGCTATGGATGCTATCTCCTCCATCCACAGAGTACTGTGCATCCATTTAGCTGGTCCTATATAAGCAAGCACAAGTAAGTTGTGCCCTCTTATGTCATTCCCATGGAGAGGATGCAGAATAAAGTATCTAACACAACACTGCTGCCAGAAACAGAAAAAAGGGATTAGTCCAGTTCTGTCCTGGAAGGTATGAAGAAAAACTCATGCCTAGCTGTGTACAGATATTTGTCTTCTCTATGCTTTGTTTCTTCCTCTCAGCTGTACATCTCAGCTGTACCTCTTAATATTTGCAACGTTAAAAGAACTATTACACTAGAAATTTGACTAAAGGTATGTTTTACAGAAAAAGGGGAGGAATTTTATCTCCACTAAGACTCCTCTATACTGCCATAAAAATGGTGGAAAGAGTGTGTATATGAGACCATGCATACTTAGAAATACTATGCACAGATACACACTTTCCTGCATATTCCTTAGTATAAATGGGAAAAAAATCACATAGTTCAGTGAAGAAATTCCATTTTGCATGTGAACATAATCCAACAGCTACTGCTCTGTCTGGCTTGGGAGAGAGCACACCCTGCCAGAATTTGGGTATTAGACATCACATAACACTAGATGATAAGACTGAGTGATGCTATAGAATGGCAACACTAAAGCTTCTTTGCTTTGCTTGCATTACAAATATCCTAAAGCAAGACTACTTTTGAGGCAGAAAAATAACAAGGCAATAAAACATCAAGTTGGAAGTCTCATATTCCCTGAAATTTTTGCTCCTAGGTCTGCCTGGATATGTCAGGAAAGATTCAGCTTCCTTCTGCTGCAGGAGTGCAGCAGATTAACCTAATGCATTAGATGGAACCTTGTTTGGGAGAGGAGAGAGCTCCTGGCATCAGCCTGATGTATATGAAAGAAGACAGCTACAAAGTTTAAGGAAGTGTGGAAACTTTAAGAGACAGTTTTGTGATTAAAAAAGAGATAATGAAATGGACAGAAGTTGTCAAAAGAATTTTCATTTTGCTTTAAGTTTACTGAAATAAGCATTGATTGATACATTCACAGTTTCATTGCAGTAAGCATTAGATTAGGGCTATTGAACTAACTCAATATGATGCATTGCATGACAGCGAGAAAAATTAAACAGTTCAAGCTGCTATCTTGTCAGATCTCAGAAGCCAGACAGGACGTGAGTGATCTGATAGGGAACTTTCACGGAAAGCTGGGAAATACAGCTGGGAATTCAGGTCCCGTTCCTGTTGAGCAAATACCCAGCAGACTTGGTTCTAGAGGATGAGACTTCAACCCAGGCTTCTGACCACAGTCATCATTAACAATCACCGGTAACACCTTTTGCAAGTTAATCCTCTTGTTCTTGAAAAGCACTCCAGCAATGCTTTCGGCCACCTCAACACAGAATAGCCCTAGCTTACAAAGCTCACACATACAGGAATAAAAATGAATGCTTTTGGAGAGCCCTTGAATGGAGTTGCTCAAGTGTTTTTTATTATTTTAATGACAGAGAAGACCTATATAGTTAGAAAACGGGACAGCTACAAATAGGGTACTCCATCAATCTTCCAGTAAGAAGTGCCCTTCGCTTTCCATGCCAGACAGAAGCACTGCACTCTCTTCTGTGCAGCAATAACTCAGTGGCTGAAAAAAAATTATCCACAGACAAGATTTTTTGAACCACCAGACCACAAAATCTCCCTAGAACCACTGTGTACACTCAGCATATAAGGATGTTGCATATCCTTCATTAAAAGGACCACAGAACCACATTAAAACAACAACACGGAAGATTCCCCCTTGCACAGCCCTTCACACTACAGGCCTAGAGCGGGAGTTTCCGCAAACTAATGATACGTTCCATTTGTTGAAGAATGGTCTATTTTAAATAAGTGACAGTGTGCCAATGCTTTGCAAACGTTGTAGCAAGCTTCACTCCGTAACGTTAAGATGATTGTGTAGATTGTGCTGGAGGAAATTAAGTGCTGCTACAGTTCACTAATGATTTTCACACCTTGGATTCCAGTAAAGTGTTTTCATTATTTCACAGGACTCCACTTATGGCATGTCTTGGGTATTAGCCTGCAATAGGTTCACATTCCTTCAGAAACCTCAAAAACGCGCAACATAATCGCTTTTAACACTATTATGTAAAAATCATCACATGAACATTAGCAAGAGTCTGCTCCAGAAGAAACTCTGCCAAGTTTTAGTTTCACCTACTTTCAACCCCTTCGTCAACCTCACTCCACTGTGAGTTTTCATGTTACATTGACTTTATCATTGCCATAAAGGATTGCATAGACGTCCCTCTTCACTACAATGGAAATAATTTCTGTGCCCAGTCTTAAGCAAATAAGCAGGGAACATGATCTTACTTTTGATCTGAAGAGATTGATAACCTTGAGTTTTAAACTGTACCTGGCATTTCCCTGATCTTCACTTGCCATAAGAAAGGTAGAAAGTCTTCATCTGCAAATTACTAAAAATAATCAGCTGCAAGATGTGACCTTGGATAAAGCAACGTTAAATTGGCCAGCAAATTTTTCTGAGGCATCACTGTTATTAACTTGCAATTTTTTCATTTCAGTCTGCCACTGATGCTTGGCAGGTTATAATTTTTCATTTTCTCACTTGGCTGATGCTCACTCAAGTAGAGATTATAGAGATAGCAGTGGAGAATTTTTACAAAGATTTTTTCCCCTTTCACTCTATCATACCAGGATACAAATACAAATTGTCTTTATGAGGTGGGTTACCTTCCAGGTATAATAGGATTACTGTTAAAAAAGATCCTTTCAGTACTCCAATGGCAGGAACAGTTCTTGTCTTATTTGGAACTCATGAGCTCTCCACTGTGTTAATGGACAGTTGTACAACTACTACCTGTTTAGTGCATTCCCATCAGACATGATGTGGCCTAGCTGTACTTCCATTTTACAGTTACTATATGATAAAAGTTTTACAATTTTAGTGAATTAGTCCTTTCCCTTGAAGTGACCACTGCTTCCTTTTTTTTTTTTTTTTAAAGCCGTTGATCACTTTGTATTAAAGGAGAGTATTCCCCACTCGTGACAAAGTATGTTTGGCTCCACGTTACCCTCCCACTCTCTCATCATTTCATCATTCCTTTGCTGCTGATTTAATGCATAAAAGCTGTAATAAACAGCTCCTCCCAGTGATCCATTCTGGAACAACTTCCTATTTCTTAAGTGTTTCAGGGTTTGGTTTGGGGTTTGTTTTTTTTCATTTTTTTCCAAATATCCTCTGTTCACAAGGAAAATGTCCAGATTACAAATATCTAACTAAATGCAAACAGATCCAAAAATGCGCTTTCATTTAAGTTGTTCTGCCTCTGGTGATGAACCAAAGCTTCCTTCTGCCGGAAGATCCATTTTGAGACATTTTATCTAACTAAAAATACCTGTCCCCCAAGCAACCGGGACACAGGAATTGCACGTGATATGCTGTGAATATTTGCAGAGCTTTCCTCATTATCAAAAAAGGTTCTTCTATTCTAGTTAGAGCTTATGCCAGAAGATACATGGCAAGGGGAAGTCGAAGAACACATTAAAGCCTGGTACACGAGAAGCATAAGTCACGGTGGAATGCATTATCATCAATCAGAAACTACGGTTCACATGAAGCTGGAGACACTACGATGTTGTTACTACTAGATCAGCATTAAGTTACAGCCCAAAGGATATTAACACAGCCCGACAAAACATGTCATTGCCTTGATAATTATCCATTATTAGCCTTCCTATTCAAACCATGAATATTCAGTACAAAGAAGCATAGGCCTGTTGCGATCATTGACCTGAGTGCACAAAGAAACAAGGTCACGTTTATTTATATTGCCTTTGCTTTGTCTTTTTTAATTGTAGTTTCAAGTATTTATTATCCTAGCAACTTTCTTGCCACATATTTCATTCTTGATGCCATTGAGAATAAGCTTTGTCATTCATTCAATGAGATTACAATTTTGGCTGATAACTAGAGTGACATAATAAGGTTTCTAAAGTCATACGACTATACAAAACTATAATTCTTAGATCTAATTCACTGCTTTTTATTGCAATTTCTGAAATTTCTTTAGAAAGACAGCATAACATCACTCATTTTATAGACAGGGAAGTGAAACCACAGAAAAGCAAAGCAGCCTTGGCCAAGGCCATATAGGGGAACAGTGGCTGCATTTGAATATTGACCAAGTCTTCCAAATCCAAGTTCATTTCCTCTTGTGTTTAGTTAGATATTCATATTCTGGACATTTTACTTGTGAACAGAGGATATTTACAAAAAAAAAAAAAACCCTTCAGTTCTTAAAAAAAAAAAAAGGCTTTGAGAGAATTTCTTAAAATCCATGACTACATTTCCAATAGCCACACAGTCTAGAGAACAACAGATGATGTCAGCTGAGGAGCTCCCCAAGAGTCTATCCTCAGCTTTGACAGCTAGTAGTTTTCTGTTTCCTGGCTTACAACCTATGGAAAGCTGCTTTTAACATCTCCCGGTCCCATTAACACAGCCAGCAACACCACGAAATCAGCACACAGGGAGCACAGGGAACTCCACACCTCTTGCAGCCTCGGAGCATCAAGCAGCCTCCTGGGTAGCTCCAGCAGCTAAGGAATACAGCTGCACAGCATCGATCCTGCTTTACTTTATATAGATGTAATGCTAGTTTGACCATATAGAGTTGCAGAATTATGTAACTTCTACTTATATAAAATATTAGCTCTGCTCTTGGTATTTTTATTCTGATTCTAGTAAAATATTTTTTTCAGTTAACTTGGAACTAGGTTGGAGAAACTATATTTCAGTAAGATATAAATATATTATTATAAACTACTTTATAAACAGGGTTTTTTGGGTTTGGGGGTTTACATTTTTTCATTCACCTCTCAAATTGGACTCATTCTATAAGCTGATTAACATTAATTTACCTCTGTTATTGACCACTTGTTCCAGTCAAAGCGTATCATGTGAGGCTGGGGCGGGCGGAGGAAACAAAAAAGGACACAACTAACTTGTATTAGTCAAGTCTGCATTAGTCAAAACAGCAGTACAAAACACTCAAAGTCTTTTCACACATTTCTTTCCACCAAATTAATTCTCTTCAAACTACCAAATTTGCAGCAGGTCTGACCTTAAGTCCACTGAAGTCTAACAACAGACATGTTTGGATGAGAACAGGCATGAATAACAGATGTGTGGAGCTGCAGCTCTCTAGCTATCTCTGCTAAGTAAGGTCTGTGCTTGTTACAAGGAAACAAAATTTAGCACTACGAGTTGAATTTTAGGAAAAAAACCTGTTTGAATCCTTACGGGCCTACCTAAAGCTAATAAACTCATGCATAGATCAGGAAAAATCAAACTGAAATAAACTTCCATGAATCTTTGTTACTTATGCATAAAATTTTCACAAATTCTCACCAGGAATCCAATTCAGAAAGCTACTCTTGAAGCGAAGAATGCAATAAAAATGCATTCCCACTTCCTTTGCTGGATTTTTTTTTTTTTTTTAACTGAATCCCACCCTAGCTTCGCACTATGGCAACGCGCTTCAACAATTCAGACTTTTCTTAGGTACTCATTATTGTAGCCCAACCTTTACAATAGTCTATTCTGTGTATGATATTCTACTCTACGTAACAAGAAGACAAACACCTCACTCTCTCCTCCTCATAGCATCTTTTACTATTAACTAAAAAGATTCCTTTGATGCCTGCCGATGTAAGAAGATGCAAGTTTTGTACTCACATTAGTATGGTACACTCACTTCAAGAATCCCAGTACTGGTCTTATGCCAACCTATGCGCAAAACGACTACGTGAAAGGGACCCTGCACGTGTGAGAACTGGGGCTGTTCACATCAGCTCTTGACTTTCAACTAAGAAAAGTCAGACTGGACTGTTAAAGCATTCAGAGCACTAAATGGGCAACCCTGACTACCCCATATTTTGTTTTAGCCATTTGTGAAGTATTTAGTCATCTGAGTTTGCCAGTGACCGCAAATCTTTATTCATGAAAGAAGTAATTATCTCCTCACAGTGAAGTCAGTGAGATTTCAGCAAACGTTCTTCATTAATTTGTTGAGTTAGCAGAGGGAAGCATATAATCTCAAATATGAATGCTTTGCTGAGCAAGAGCCCTGACTTAAGCACTGGGTGGTCAACCTGTAAATCCAGAGATCTAAGTTTCATTGCCCCCAGATTGGCTTGACTAAAGCAGTCACTACAAAAGCCTAGCACCTCAGATACCAGATACCTCAGGTTCATTTTGCATTGCTATATACTCCAGGTAAAGTCTTTTATTTTGCCAGATAGACCCACAGATCCCCACGCTGGAAACTTGGGCTTAAAACAATGTCAGAAGAAGCCTAAAAAACAAAGGTTAGTGGCCGGGGGGAGGAATAAATCTTGCCCAGATTTTCACATCTAAATAATGGAAAGACATTAGGCTGCTAATGAAAATAAAAACTTTTCAGTTAAGGCACGTATTTTAGTAGCAGGCTATTTTAAAAAAAATATTTGCAATATTAATCTATAATCCATTAAAAGACCAATCTTTTTTTTTTTACAAAAAAACAAAACCAAAATTTCCGACAGTTTAATGTCATTACAGCTGATTGCAAAAACCTGCAAATTTTAGGCTGTGTATATTTATTTTGTTCAAGTCTGACCTGCTGTTCAGTCCACGTGACACAGTCGAGGGAGTATGTTAAAAAAAAAAAAAAAACACCCACAAGTACTACAAAAATGCTAACAGCCTTCAAAAAAGCACCCTGGAAAAGCTCCAGAAATCTCTCATCTTAACAGTATCTTAGATAGATAAACACTGAATCCCTCTTTACTTAGTATTGCTGTTCTTATTATGAAGCCCAGTACTCTCAGTACTGAGTCTGCAGAAAGTACTCCTGATTAATTTAATTTTCATTGGCACTTCCTTTTAATTTTTAACCTGCTGCAATAACTAACAAAATACAGTGCAGACCTCTGAAGACCCTGATTAGTATACCATGACAGGGAGGATTAAAAAAAAAAATGTTCTGAAACAAACAGGAATCACACACACACTGCTGCATGTTATGGTACAGTCAGTGCTTATAGGACTATCCGAAATTAAGTCTTAAGAAAAGCCCTGATTTAAAAAAGATTACCAGGAAAGACTAAAGTAATATTTACATGAGCTTCTGTAAATTAAGGAACTTCTGGGTGCATACAGAATGTTCCTAGGAAGAGTTATTTAGCTAACCAAGACAAGAAGATTCCTATGTCTAGAATTCCATCAGTGAAATACTCAAGCTTTATCTATTTCCAGATTGCTGGCTTCATTTTGTTTGTAAAATATCTACCCAAGTTTCCGCTCCAAGCAAATCAGGACAAGGGTCAGTCTGCATTTTCAGCCAGTTTGTGAGGCACATCTCATATCACTGTAAGACAATTTCCTCCATATAGTTTCAAAGAAAATTCTGTTCTTTTTCACTTTTCTTCATAAACCAGTATAACTTAGTGTCAATCTGCACTTTTAAAGAGAGGTACATTCACGTAGCAGGTTGGAATACTTCACATTGCACAAGGTAACTGAATAAAAGTTTCTAGATGGAAATTCCTCCAAAGCAAGAGATAAACAATAAATGGGTTAATATTCCCTAGGGAGCACCGTAATAATAATCTCTGAAGTTTTTCTACAGCTTTCAGTTAATTTATTCTAGAACCAACAGTGTAAATGCAAGCCATCTAGAAGAATAAAACCCAAATTTCCACTAACGTGGGTTTAAGATCTAAGTGTCTTGACAGTTTCCCTTTAAATCACATTTATTTCAGTTCTGAAAAACTGAATTACTTTGATATATCTTTTACACTGGCACTTTTATGCCTTCTCAGGACATCAGTGATTTTCAGACTTTTGAACTGGTACTAAAAATAATTATGCAGTAAAGGTCAAGAAAATTTTTTTCCCCTCTTTTTTTTTTTTGGTAACACTTCTATCTCATCTTTCTAGGAAGTGTCATTAATTAGCTGCTTTCAACCAAAAAAAGAAAAAGAAGCGTCTCTGTTAAACGTAGAAAGAATGGGACTTCAAAACTGAATCATACAAAGTATCTGCTAGAAAAAGGAATAAATTACTTAGGCTTTGCCACTTAGAACATATTATACAAATAGAAGACATTTGATTTTATAATGGAAAAAAAAACAAACAAGGCAAACAAAGAGCAGAAAGTAGTCCTTATACATCAGTATAACTTTTCAAAAAATGTACTTAATCTTGAGAAAGATGGAACAAGAGTGTTTTTCAAATCTCTCATTTATGCTTGAATGACATACCAAACAAAAACCAACTCTGCATTAAGAAGCAGCATCAAGAGCAAGTATTTTACTTAATAATTCAACTATAATGCGATATTCACTAAGACTTTTTTCCCCCTCCTTTCATGTATTGGAACACAAGCCTTTTACTGGAAGGAAGACTGGATAATAGCTCCCTTACACCTCATGCCGCCCTTCCAAAGATAGTGAATACATCTGCTCTCAGATACTAATACACAACGACAACTCTATCGAACCCTGATCTATTAGCAACTAAACAACAAACATGTTTCAATCTTAGCATTATACATACAGTGTATAAGAGAAACACTAATACCTATTTCAAAAGGAAGACCATCTCAGGTTACTTTCACATAACTTGAAATAACAATTCAATAATTGTTCAAACTATATATTTCCTAATAAATGCACATTTCCTTTAATACATCCCAGATTCCTCTTAGGACAGGAACTCAGAAAATTCCTATAAATATTCTCTGCAACCTTTCTGGAACTATTTTCAAATTCAGAAGCCACAAGCCTATCTGATCAAGATTGCACATTCATCAATAAATTATTGTATGCTTGCATACTTTAGTACATAACCACTACATATATGAAAATGCATATTTCATTTCAGTTCCCTATACTCAGAGGTCCATTGATAATTTTTATGTGCAAGAACCATCTGTACATTACTCAACAAAATAAAACAGAAGTATGTTCCTTTTTACAAAAAAAAAAAAAAAAGGAACAACAAAAAAATAACTTTACAGAAAACAAACAAACAAAACAAAACTCCCTGCTTGTGCCACAGAAGTATCCTATGTTTGAACACACACCCCAGGAAAATTTTTGCTCCTGGGACTTTCTGGTTCTGAAGTGCTGGACCTTTGAACGTATATAATTAAAAAATTCACTTGAAATATATTCTATTTTTTCCTGCATGGCAGACCTTATTTGCTCTAGAAAACTGAAGAATTGGTCTTCAGAATTGGTTTACAAACTGAAACCCATGTAAAATACACGTGCAAATTTAGAGAATTTAAACTTTCAAAGTTCATTATCCACTCAACTTCAAAATCTAGACTTAAGTGCTAGCATGCAACATACATCAAGAATGAAGTGTCTATGCAGAATCACTTTTTGTTATGGTGGAGTATTAACAGAGCAGAAAAGCCAGCTAGACCGCATGGGAAATGAGTATTTTTCCACACACACACTTATGAAAAACAGCTGTTAGAAAACATGAAGGAAAAAAAAAAAAAACTTTTTTTGACAAAGGATGAAAGTGAGAAAGCGCGTCCCAAAATAATCAAAGAGTTACAAGTAGGTAGATGAAGCAAGTGAGAAAAGAAGCCACAAGTCAGTAATCAAGAAAAGCTCTGTACTAAAATTGCAAAGTCTGGTAATTGATCAGAACTAGAGATGCAATTTTTTTTTCCCCCTGGAAACACCATGTTCTCCATAGCCTCTTTGCTCACTACGTGGTTTCTTTTTTTTTTTTTTTTTTTTTTTTTTTTACTATTTCCATGAAGACAAAAATCAAACCATCTGTCTTGTGCCAGACATACTTGCCCATGTTGTATCTGTTTTTCAAATAGCAGACACTCATCAAGCATCTAATACATGCGATTAGCTGGTAGGAAAACAAGAATTCAATCCAATTTAAAAATATCTTTGCATTTGTTCTCATTCCATCCGGGGAGGAAACTGGATACTTTTGTATGCTTGTCTGTGACTGAGAAAGAAGACTGAATAATCAGTAGTTCAGCATGTTGAACATATGCTCACATATCAGCTCTGGGCCAACACTTTGGCCTGAAAACAAGACCAGGCTTCTCCGAGTATTTCAACACATTCCTCTCTTGTGTAAGCACTTCTATAAACAATATTGTATAGGCTTTATTCCCAATTGATACAGTAAAAATATGCAGTAATGCAGCACCTCACTACTAAAATAAAAATTTCAGAGGCATGTTTCTGACACCATGTAACTATCTTCCCTTTTTAATCAGAATGTTTTTTCTCCCCCCCCCTTGATGCATGGTCTGAATGGCTGTTACAGTCCCTTTTAGAGACTGCAGAAGAGGGTACTGCATCACAAGTGTCTCCTTTAATAGTTAAGAGAAGCAGCAGTCTGATTTGTCAATTATTTTCTTCCACAGGTATTCTCAGAAACCTCTAAATGAGTAAATCCACTAATATTTTAATAGGCTTCCATAATTCAGCCTCAGACAGAGTCTACTATACTAGCCAGAGGCACAGTACATTTCACTTTTATATACAGGTGATCCCCGAGGTTCCAGTTTCCTCCTCAGAGGTAGTTCCTTCATACTGTAGATGCTCTGCAATGGCTCCCACAGCAATAGCCAGTATCAACAGGAAGATTACAAAATTCTGTATGTCCCCAGCATAATCCTTTATTTGTTGTAGATATAAGGTGTGTATCTACAGCAGTTCAATATTATTTTCTGCCCTCTAATTATGCTTTCAAATATTCATGCAAGAAATAATTTCTGTGCCAGAGTTCATATGGATTTTTTCCTACTAAAATACTTATAAAACCAAGTTATTTGACCACAAGGAAACTAAGTCTTTAAACATGCCCAAGTATTGCCATAAAAAAAAAAGTCAACAACAAATTAAGCAAAAGAATAGTGAAAGACAATTAACTAATTTAGGCAGCAATACTAGGTAAATCACTGCCCTTAGTCTCACTCAGCATGATGTTTGTGATTCATAGATGTAAATCTCTTAGAACACATTTATAAAGGCATGTTTAATAATTTCATGTTTCAATGCAGCTTGCAGTTCCCATCTATTAATTCCTCTGAGATTTTACCACCAAATTAATTTTCTCCCACAACTAGCATGACCAGTGGATTTCAAATTTCACATTAAAAGACAAATAGGAAAATTAATCATCTGCCAACTATTTTTCCGGGGGGGGGGGGGTGTCAAATTTAGTGCCCACAAAGCGTGTCAAATGGACTGTGGAGAACCAACTGTGACAGTAGATGGGATGCATCCAAAGGTGTTGAAGGAGCTGGCTAATGTCACCAAGAGACTGCTCTCTACCAGCTTTTCAAAGTTGCGATGACAGAAGGAAGTCGTAAAGATTGGAAGAGTCAAGTGTTACGCTTGTCTGTAAAAAGGCACGAATGAAGATGCAGGAGCTTGAGATCATTCAGCTTCACCTCAGTCCTGTCTTGCCAAAGTACAGCACGCAAGAAACATTAAGCAAGCAGCTCTTGCCTGCACATGGACACCAATCCATATCATACAAAGAATACAATGAAATAAAGCTACAGAGGGTCAGTATAACTCTATGGCTTTGCTGACTTTAAAACACACTGAAATCAAGTGTAATGTAACCTGGTATGCTCCGGAAGAGCTAGAAACACTAACTTCACTTAGGCAATCTGGAATAAAGCAGTAGCTTCAAAGTGTAAAACTTACATGAAGCCCCACATACAAACACCATCTGCTCTTTTGCAAAAGGTATAACATTTGAAATAACATTCTTTTCTCTTCCTCTTAATACATGCCATTATGAAGTGAATAATTTTATTTATATAAAGAGCCCACAAAATGAAGTTCCATAAAAACAGGAACATATGGCCAAATAATTCTGAATAGCACTTAGCATATTCATCCGTAAAATAAGAATATAATGGGTAGATAAATACACCCAAGACTACTTGGAAATTGCCAGTATACACATGGTTTTCTGCAAATAATTTTTTTTTTTTTTCCCCCAGAATTTCTCACCCGTCACTCTACACAGATACTTCTCATTATCGTTTTGCCAAAGTTAATCTTTTCAAACAACAAACTTGTCCTATACCACCTTATATCACACATATTAACAATAGTCTTAGGCCTAACTCAGTGCCTAAAAAAAAAATTCCTTTCTTCCATAAAAGTTAAATTTTTATTGCCATTACAAAGACAAAGCTTGAAACAAATATAGGCAATCCCTAAAATGAATGTAAATATAAAGGAGAAAAGGTAGAATATGTGTGGAGATACTTATAATATTAAATAAAATGACTAAATATAAACTTAAGGCAAGAAATAATCATTTAAAAAATAAAAACAGTCCTGAAGGAAAATATGTACACACCTATGAATTACTTTCTGGTATTAGTAAGGAGAAAAACAATTCATAGTCAAATATCTCTACCTTGCACATGCACTCACGCAGGATTTTCTGTAATTACAGCATTTGGAATCCCTTTCTTTTTCTCAACAGTACTTCATACATCTATCATCCACTGGTTTCTAAGCCATTAAATACTTTTCATTGCACAGTTTCTTACTAGTAAGTGGCTTAGAATTTGTTGACTGAGCCCAAAAAACCCCACCACTTTTACAGACATCTCCAACTCTTACATTGATCAATACTACAAACAAATATGTAGCTTTCTCTTCAGCATGTATCATGAAACTTTCTGGATACGTGCACATTATCACTTGAGACAAGAAGCACAATCATCTTCAGACTCTCAAAACTCCTTCCAGCCACAGATTTTTCCTGCTCTCATTTGCTGCAGTAGTATAACCAGCTGGTCCTCACTGCATACATGATTCGGTTCACCAAACCACACTCTTCTAATCAATCCTCTGGTCGTTGCTTCAGTATCTTCAGGGATTTAAGCAAAAAGACTGGTTTCACTGAGTGATGTGGGTTTACTTGGGTCCTTTTCATTATTTTTGACGATCCTCTCATCATATTGAAGGCTGATTCCTGAGATCTTCTCCAAAACGCTGAAGAGTTTATACAAGACAGTCATATCTTACCTGACTTGCACTTCAGCTTGATTTCTGCTCTTCCCATCAAACTTAAGTGTCAAAGAGAGGTATCACTATTCTGATTTACAATTCTTTTATTTCTCCCTATGCTGCCTACAATTCCACTAAGCCTACGACCTGAAAGCATCGCCTACTAAAGGCATGTAAAACTGAGCACACTAAAAACCTCAGAACATTCCTGCTGGCTCTTCACTGCAGGAGATAATGCATTATAACACAGATTTCCCCGAAATCTCTGCAGGATCTACAAATCCCTCCTTGCAAACCCTCCGATAATTCCCACACACACACAGTAGGCTCTTCTGTTAACCAGGCTGTTGTACTCAGTTTTCTAAAGCAGCGGCAAGTGCTCTCTTCTATGAAAGTTACTCAATCACAACAGGATTTCTTTATTATTTTTTTTTTAAATTTCACCTTTCTTTCAGATTCTGGACTTCAACGATCTTTATTTCCACAGTATTTTCATGAAAACTTGTAAGAAATCTTAGCAACTGGCATGTTACTCTAGTATTTACAGGCAATGGCCAAGATCTACTAACGCAGAAATTGAGTGTAATGACATCTTTCCATTGCTGAAGAATTTTGTCGCCAACATGACTTAGCAATCTTCAATCTTCAGTACAGAACTTCTAAAACAAGTTCATTGTTTCCAAGCATTTTAGATATTTTAAAAGTCTTGAGCTGACTATCGGCTCTCTTTAATTTCAACAGTATTCTGGGTTAAAGAACCATATTTTATTATTTTATTTTTATGCAGATTCATGTATTTAGATACAGAAAGAATACTGTGCTTATCTACTCTGACATCTACAAAACATGGACACAGGCCCTCAATCAATTTCTATTTAGGTACATCTTAGAGGAAAAATATCACATTTTAATTATTTTTTTCCTTTAATGAATATCCTACCACAACCTGCAATAAATTACCCTCACTGCTGAAGATGCATTTCTTATTTCTATTGCAAATGTGTCTGGCTCATATTTTAGCCAATGGATCTTGTTATACCTTCATTTTCTGCTTCATTATAGAATTTCTGTTCACAATGCACACACTTAAACATTGCAATCAAGTCCCTCCTTGCCTTTCTCTTTGATAATATTTAACATATTAAGCTCTTGGAATCTCTCCCTCAGGAGCTATTTTCAACCCTTATTCATTCTTACAGTTCTTCTCTGAATTCTCTTTGACTTTAACATACTCCTTGAAGTATGAACACCTAAACTTGACAGAGGATTCTTAGAGTGATCTCATTAATGTCAAATACAAAGATACTGTACGTTTTCTGCTCACTCATATGTATCTTGGATCATATTCAACATTTTCCTCAAGATTTCCCATAAATTAATCTGTATTTACATGGAAAGTAATTAACTGAGAAGCTCAAAAACAACAAGAGAGAACAAGGGAACAGACCCAACAATCCTACCAATTCAACCTCCCAGATGACTCTTACATATTTCCTTCTCCCTAACATGCATGTGCTTGGTGGCATTTCCCTCCGATTTTCAAGCAGAAACTCCAGAAGAATGGTATGATGGCTGAATCCTTTGGCTCTGTATAAAGGAGGAATGCTGCACTTACTAGTATAGAGTTTAGGGTTAACCAGTCTGAGTTAAAAGTCAAGGCTTACTGAGGTCAACAACCAATGTCAATAAAGTCAAGATATCGATCTTCAACACAAGTAATGGATCAATAATAAATAATAGCATATTCTCACTTTTATTCAGGTCCTCTATGTATTCTGTACTTCTCAGATATTCACACAGAACTGCAAGCACATTTGTACAAGAAACCAGAACAAATAGCACTCATGAACCTTTGTTTGATTACTTCTTGACTACGTTTTCAGATATTCAAGTCTTAACATTTTTTTAGATTCCAGCTGACCAACAGATCCCATGGCCAGTAGATGGCTCACAGAAAATAACTGCTCTTCTGCACTCGGCCTGGGCTGCAAGAGCTGTACTTGATTTTTGCTTTACAGGAACCATATAGTTATTGTACGATGAACGATGACCTTTCCTACTTCCCTGCACAGTGATGTTAACCAAGCATACACAACTGACAGAACCAGTAGATGCATATTTGAGGAGAAACAAAGTGCTTTAGTGCACACGTTGCTAAGGCTCCAAGAAGAAAGTGCATTGTTTTCAACTGATCATAACTCATTCAGAACACTGAGTTACTTCTCAATGGAGGCAATTTCCACATCAAATTTCAACTCTCAACCTCTTTCAACATCAGCAATGCAGTTAAAGAACATGAAAATCTTAAAGAAAATTAGAGGGAAAAACTGGAGAGCGGAAATGTTTCTTCCCCTCACTTCACTTTCCAATTTAAGTGCACGGTGGGAGTGGGGGGAATCAGTGTTTTTTCACTGTTAAATACTATAGCTGTGTTGACGTGACCTTTTACGCTGACATGCTCTGGAAATGTAAAACTTCCGAATCTAAAACCAGTACTGACTTAAAAAAAAAAAAACCACAAACCACCACACACACAAAATCAAAAAACAAACCACCCCCCACACACACACAGACAACATGCAACCACAGAAGTCAGGAACAAAAACAAGTGCTTACTTCACTGCTCCAGCAATCTTAGCCAAGCTTTTGGAAGAGAAATATAAGTGGACAGAGGGAGAGGAGAGACATCATGCCTAGAAGATTTCAATTCAAAGAAGTTTGGTTTGCAATCAAAAGAACACATATATATGTTTCAGAAACTTACAATACAGAAGGTCCAAACAAAAATACAAATATAGACAAAGCAGTTTTGCTGCAGAAACTGGTAGCCAACAGAGCAGTCTTGTGAGCTAAGCTGTGGTGCACGTTCCATGGAAGTGCTAGCGCAAAATTTTGTATCATTAAAAGTCCATTTCCTCACACCAACACAAAACTGTTCTGCAATTCCTGCTACTGGCAGTCCATACACAGACCCAGTGGTTGCTGGATTGCCAACAACCTATAGAGAAGGTATAAACATAGAGTTGGTCCCCTCTGTACACGACCACCAAATAGAAGGTTCTGGCATCTAGTATTAGAACAAATATGACTGACATTGCTGACACCAGTTACCAGTTTACGCTGAGACAAGGCACAGAAACAAGCAAAAATAGTCCCAGAAAGCTACTTCTTCCAATAGATCAAACACACAAAGTCAAACCCCAGTGAAAACAACAATGGCACCATTGTATCTCCACACAGCAGGAAAAAAAACCAACTTTGCCCCTCCAAAAAATAGACATCCAGTACCTGTTCTGTATCTCACAGCTAGAGATAATGCCTATATTTCATAGTTGGATTAATTACAGCTATCTTCAGGAAAGCGTTACGACTCTTATTTTACAAATCAGCAAACCAAAGAGTGATCTGGAGGCAACTTACAGGATCCCAGTTCTAAATTTTATCACTAATTCAGAGCCATCTGTCAATGATTTCCTCACATTACATTGCATACTCCTAATAAACTCATTTATAAATATATGTATATTTATATGCATGTGCTTAAACACCAAAGCAAATGTCACAGTGGAGAAAAAAAAAAACACACACAACAGCCTAAGCACTGATTCTATACTGAAGAAATACATCGCACTGCAGGAATGCTATCTTGGCCAACAAAAGTACATTTAGAGTAGGAGCTCCAGAGCCAGTGAAAAAGTTTGAGGATCTAGAAGATGTCTATTTGACAGATTAACCATAATGAAGATCTACAGCACACATTCCCTGGAGGGTTACATGTGCATCACCAAGAACTACGCTTCTGAAATAAATCCGTTTATTAAGAGGGAGAAAAAGCACTTTAAAGGTCTATTTTTGTCTAGTTTGTATTCATACCCTGAGGTTATTTAAGAAGGGGAAAAAATAATGCAGGTATGTACCACAGTAAGTGACAAGCTAAGACTTCAGCTATGAAGATTAACAGAGCGGGAAGTCATATGATTCAGCTTTATTATTGGGAGCTGCTACCACAAAAAATCTGCAGCTTGTGACACTCATATGAACCATGAGCATCTTTTTATCAACTTAGACAATTCTGACATTTTTACCACTTAATCCTTTTTTCTGCTTTAGATAAACAACCTGGACCCAACTCTTCAAAGCAAACAAAACAGCCTCCCATTAGCACAAACAGAAGTATTGCTTCATTATCGAGCAATTTGGCCTGTTAATATGGTCTCAGCTAACACCTGTAAAAACAGGATGTGAAAAAAAATTGCAAAGTTTAGACCCTTAAAACAAGAAAAACCTGATGAAACTTGGAGAAAAGTGGTTTTCTGCAGAATTTTTTTCTTTTTTAAGAAAATATTGTGTGTGTGTGTGTGTGTATACCTCTACAGCTTTTAATTAAAAAACTCCAGCTGTAAAAAACTGCAAAAGGTCTGCCACAAAAGATCATTCTTTGGCTTGTTTCAGGTGATTAATTGTATGATAATCTACCATGAAGTTAAGACACCTACTAGGAATGTACAAAACCAAAATTCAGAAGATATTCTTTAGTCTTTTGTCAATACTGGAGATAAATGCTGGATTATAGATGCACTGGGACTCATACGAGAGCTCTTTAGATTAAGAATCTATAAATATATATAGCATTGCCTGATATACAGGACTCTGGCATCATTACAGTTTCAGTCATCTAATGCTTTCCATATGCTAACCACTGAACAAATAAATTTGCCTGTAAATGCAAGAAATATGTACCAAGTAATAAATAAACCAACATGAAATGGGCTGTTCATATACAGGGTAAAATCTAAATTCTTTATTTCTTCCCTGAATTCATCTGAATATGACTCAGCAACAACGCTGCAAATTTCAGCTGAAGTCAGCAAGATGGCTCAGCACTGTTTGCAGTTGTCAACTCCATAGCCTTTATAGAGTAGATTGTAATTACAATTTTGAGACCATCTCAGTTAAGGGAGACTTACCGTACAGAAACCTACTGAAGTCAAGGAGGTCTACATGGATGGAGAAACCAAAGACAACCATGGATCACACAGCAGGACTACAATGTTATCCTATACTGAAACCAGTGAAATTACTCATTTGCATTTCAGATAACCCGAGCATATACAAAATGAAGGAGGGGAAAGCATGTTTTCATCCAGTTCATCGTTTTGATAGCTTCCAGAAAGTCTTTGAGATATCACATATCACTATGTTTTGGGGTTTCTTTTTTAATATTTAAACGCTTTAAGGAGCTAACACGTAATTCGACACATAATTCTGTTTCTAAATCTAGCCGAGACAACGCTTGTGTCCAATTTCTCAAAACAGCTAAGTGAACAGAAAGCAAATAATAAAATACTCTGAGTAATTCAACACCATAACTCAGAAGTAAGAATGAAAAAAGAGCAGGAGAACGCAGCTAATCATATTCATGTAGGACACATTTGCAATGCAGATTTACCTGTTATATTGCAAATTGTAGCGTACTCAAGCCAGGACCTCCTACCAGTCAGGAAGGAGAAATCGTCCTGACTTAAAGACGCGACGTTCCCGTGCGCCGTGAATCACCGTTCATTAGCGGATGGCAGCGCCGGAGCAATTAGCGCCCGCGCGTGCCGGGCGCCGCGCGGAGGGACGCGGTTCCCCGCGCACCTCACCTCACCTCACCTCACCTCACCGCGGGGAGGGAGGAGCAGCCGCGGAGCCCGCCAGGGTGGCTCGGAGCTACTTTTTTACCGAGTTCACAGTTACTTTTAGAAAAGCACCCACTGAAACTGCCTTGCTTTGACAAAGTTTTCCCCCGCTGCCTGCGGCGCTGGCGTGAGGGCGAGCCCCGGCTGACAGCCGGGCTCCATCCACAGCAGCCCGCAGACCGACGGACCGGCCTCCCGCCCAGGCGGGAGGATGCCGGTACCGGGGGGTCCGGTGCCCCCACAGCGGGGCCCGGCCGCCCCAGCGCCGCGCTGCCCGCCCGCCTCCTCCCCCCGCGCCGCCGCGCCGTTACCTGCCCACCCCGGGTGCCCCGGCGCCGTACGGCTGCCCCGCGCTCGCCGAGGGAGGTTTTCAGCAGCCGTAAAGCGGGGAGCGCGCTTTCCCCGAGCGGCGCGGCGCCGGCGGCCGGGCAGGGGCCACCCCAGGAAGCGGCCCTCCGGGCGGGCGGCGGCGCCGGGCTTTCCCCCGCTGTGGGGCAGGCTGGGGCCTGTGAGCGCGATGCCCTCCCTCGGCTCCATCTTCGGAGCACCGGGGCTCGCCCACCTCGGGGGCTCCCTACCTGCGCGGGGAGCTGCTCCCGCCGCCGTGAGCGGCCGGGCCTGCCCTGCCCGAGGCCCGCCTAGTCCTCCCGGTCAGCCGGGGCCGAAGCAGAAGAGGCGAGCGGGACCCCGGTCCCGGGGAACGTGGGGAGAGGAAATTGCTAGAGAGCTTTTGGCACGATGTGACAACAGGTTGTGCAGGTTACGGGTGAGGCCGTTACCTACATTCAAGCAGCAGAACCTGCAGCTGTAGCTCCTGCGGGATGAGAGGATTTTCCCTGCCTCATGATCTAGATTCATAACATTTCACAGATACGGTGGTGTTCAAGCCTTGCTTTAAGGCTTTTTGGTGATAGTTCGGGATATGCAGCGTTTGTGCATGGTAACATACTCTATACCCACAGACCCTCCACCCGGGAGGGGAGAGGGGAGAAGTCAAGTGCACCCAGAGCCAGCCAGGACCCACCGCTTTTCCCAGCACAGCTCTGTGGGAGCGAACATCTGAGCGCCGTGGTCACGCATCTGACAAGTATCAGCAGGAGCGAACAGCACAAGTGCACAGTTTTACAGGTGTCTGAAGTGCCATAATTATATTGCTTTCACAAAGCCTCTTAGTGTCCATAGGTAAACTTTGATCTTGAATGCAGTCCCATTACAATATTGGCTCCTTATAAAAAGGAGTTTCCTCAATACAGATTAATGACTTAGTTCTTGGAAGCATTTTGCTGTTCATTCTGTCCTAAATCTACAATTTGTCCTGTAATCCTGGGTGCTACCACACAAGCTACAGAGCTCAGCTGTCTTCAACAAAGGCAGGAGAAGTAACAGCCTGTAAAATTTCACTAACTCAGGGGTAGTATTGTTTACCCTAAGAGAATTAGTGATAGAAATGTTCATTTTAAAAAGGGGAAATCTGTCAAGAAGCATTTCCCAGACGGACATTTATGACATATCCCTCCCCATGGGAGGGGAAGGGGGGGGGGGGGGGGAAGAGAACAATATTAAGATGTTTTCCCTACTGGATGATAAAAACTATTATTAAAAAAAAAAGAGCATCTTAACCCAACAGCTACTGCAGAGAAGGCAGAAAACAAAGTCCTTCAAAAGTCTTCCATGCATAAGGTATGCATACTAGCAGACAGAAAAGCAAATTTCAGGCATTTATAACAGAAGTAGCTTCTGCTAATGAAGTATTAATGGGAAAGTCTGGTTGGACTGCTATAGCTCTGAAAGCAATTTCAGAACGCATAGAGCAATACAATCACTGAAGAGCAGGTGAACTAATGTACAATCCTCATTAATAAAGCAGTTTTTCCAACATTAAGCAGAAGCAGAAATAAAACCACTGCAGCTGGAGGCATACTTTTCTTGCCCAATGGAACAGAAATCTATCAGGCATTTAGGTGTACAAATAAATTTACTCAAAGCATGATTCATCAGTTTTTATTCACAATTTTCTCTTCTCCTGCAAGAACATGTTACAACTCTGCTCCTTCCTCCACCCTTCTCTTTTCTAGACCACCTACGGGTTAGAGCCATGGCTGTATACCGGTGTTGTTAGTCACACCATAAGTACAGACTTGAGTTTTTTGTGCCACGTAGCTTAAGCCAATCATGCCCATTCTGTGTGAAAGGCTGAGACTGAAGTTCAAAACAGATTTTCCACCACCAGAGTTCTGCATTTCCTTGCTTTGGCTGTGAACCACTTTTAGATAGTCCAGAATACGGCAAAAGCGTGAGCTAACACTGCAACAGAGAAATGGTCTCCAACAGCAAATCAGTGCACCAGCCATGACTCCTCATGCTTTCACACAAGGGTCCAAATGTGTTAGGTAACCAGAAAGCTGACTGGAGTCTCATGCCTCTGCTGCATCTTAGTAAAAAATTCCTGGACAGGCCTCTTAATTACTCTGAGCACTAGCAAAAATTCACTCAAATCTAAGATTTTGCTACCCTTTTGCTAAAACCAGGTTAACTTTGCTGCACAAACACTTGTCTTCCTGCTGCCGTTCTAATAGTTCCTCCCTTCCCCCAACATTTTTGCCAGGGATTGGCTTCATTACAGGCAGTGGGAGAAGCAAGTGCTCACTTTCCACAGTACAGAGGTTTAGCCAAAAGGAGAAGTTTGAGTCAACTGGCAAGGAAATTAATTTTTTTTTTTTTAATAATGAATCAGGATCACACACTCCAGAAGTGAGTCACAAAGAAGCAAGTAATGCCCCAACATTCAGGAAAACTGAAATAGATTTATACTATGAAGAAAGAAAAACTCCAGGCAATTATATTTTGCAAAACTTAATGTGACATGACTAGAAAAGAACATGAAAGATAATAAAATATAAACTTAAACCTTCCGTAAAACTTTTCTGAAAGGAAATAGTGCATAAAAATAGTACATCCATAGAACACTTGAGTATTTACATGAGTCTTGCCTTATCAAAAGTATCTCAGGTAATTTGGAAATGTTCATGGAAACATGGAAAAGTTGAATGTTAAGCTTAAAGAGATTTGCTGACATTAAGTCCATCTTGAGACACTGTTTAAGGCAGAAAGAAAAAGAGTTTCTGCTTTACAAAAAGGCTAGGTTGAAAGGAATCCATCTGTTGTTTTTAACCACTGACTTTAAAATGCTGTTCACAAGAATAAGCTTACTTTTCTTCTGTAGGTTAAAGTTGGGTTGGTTTGTTTCTTTTTTGGTTTTTTTACCAGCCTGCTAAGTGATTGAGCTTTAGTAGGTACATGAAGCCAAAGTGCCATCTTGTGGCTCTGTTAGCACTTGCTGGTTAAGACGCAGCCTTTTCGGGTCATATTAGAGGTACTAATATAAAAATCTCATTTTTAAAGCAGTTCAGCCTACGAACAATAAAAAAATCCTTCCTAGTTCACACGTTTATGGACTGCCACTATGAAGGGTGATGTGCTCAAGTCCTTGCTTGAGGACACGGATCACTGCAGTTGGCAGGACTATTTATTCCACTGCAGGAGAAGGAGGGCATTCAAACTGTCATTTTAAAGGTCTGAAAGCGACCTGCAGTCCTGCCCCTTATCGTCCACTCCTGCGGTATTTAATCAAGGAAGCTACTCAGACCAAGACGACTTGTAGGCATGCCCGGAATGTCAAGTCTTGCTTCCTTACATAGGCTAAAGACACCACACGTTTAAATAACAGAAACCCCACCTGGGGAAACAAAAATTTAAATACCATTAAAAGCATCTGCCAAATGTAGTTTGAAGGTCTAAAATTCCTTTTTATGAGAAGTCTCTGCTTTTTATACCGAAGAATTAATTAGATATATGCATTTTACAGAACTAATCCATGATTCAGCAAGAAAATTAATGAAATGAACAGACAGTTGGAACTGCTGCCAAGAGTGGTCATTTTAGACCTAGCAACCTTGGAAAATGACCTTTTAAATAATGATTTAGGAAAAGTATGCTACAAACCAACAAAAATGAGTGCTATCTACCTATAAAATCTGCTAATAGCAATAGCTTCTAAAGAATGAAGACATTAAACGGATCGTATAAACTTGCTAGAGCTGCTGTTTATGTATCAAGCATCCTAAGCATTGAACATACCTGCCTCAATGCACCCCCTAACGTAACTCCAGTTTTGCTCAGTGTATGCTCCTACCCACTATACAAGGAAGTACTAGGATCCACTAAGGCCAGGAGGAGCGTAGAGCCGTATAGCATTATGAAAGCGAGAAGATTACAAAATTAGGCCTAGAAGGCTAGCGTGGCTTCCCCAAGTACTTAGAAAAGGATAACTAAACAATAAGCAATGCAACATATTTGGACAATTCCATTGATTATTCATTATCCCATAAGCAGTGAAATACCTCCTAAAAAAGGCATTTAAGCACACATGCTTTACACAATTGGAAGAATGTCTAATTCACATTGAGTTGCTGTTTAAGTAGTGCATAGCGATGCACAAGAAGTTGTGTGGTTCTGCAGTTAGCCTGGAGTTTCTTTTTATTCCTTGATCTATGCCTTACAAAGTAGAATAACTAGCAAAAGCAGGCAATTCTGATTTTGTCCAAGCTTAAACTAGAGCAGGATTTTTCTGTAAAGGAGGTGACTCCCCACTTAATGGAAGTGTCACATTTTCTTTTAACTTTCAAATCTATCATATTGAAGTGAAATGGAAGTCCACCATTTCTTATCAATGCATTCCTGCAGTGGACTTGCTCAGCCTTTTTCCTCCTACTCAGGAAAACCATATCCCAAGCTGCAAAGCATAATTCTCCAAAGTCTGTGTATAGTTTATTTATAATATTTTCTTTTTAAAGCATTCAAAGCTTGTAGTTTTTATGGACCACAGGACCCACTCTGGAAGTTTTTTGGCTTTTGATCGCTGCCCAGGATAGACAGCAGTTATGAGTACAAGGAAATACCTCTAGTATACAGCTTTTGCTGGAAAAAAAAATATTCCCATTAAAGAAATGGATTGCAAATGAATAAGTGAAAACAAAAATAGTCTCCTCGTCCTGCTGCCCCCCTGCTTCCAACTGTGCCCTCCTCTGTTCTCCCTTGAGATTATAAGAATATGAAAGAGAACAAGATGATTTACTGAAGAATCACTCCCCTGCCCACACTGGCCCAGACACTGTCTTTCAAAAAATTATTTTCTAATAAACAATGTCCATAATGTTACTGTTAATCAAAAAACTTGCCATTTTAGAACTACTAAGAAACAGGAAGTACTATCGATTGCCCTAAAGTCCTTGAGGCTGTTATGGACATACTCATGCATTACCAGAAGCAAGTTGTTTTGTCACTGACTCAATAAGATCAGGATTTGGGGTTCCTAACAGATAATTCTAATTTATGAAAACAGTTTGGGGTGTACATTTCAAGATGTTAGCAGACCAACTCATTAAAGAGCTATAAATGAGTGAATATAATCAACATCTCTATTAAGCAGGTCTCCACAACACTCAAAGTTGTTTCACAAGATAAACAGTTCCTGTGATAAAGCTTAGAACCATAGATTATGGAGAAGAAAACCTGTCTCCTACTTTTTTAATTATTTAAAGAATAATCACTTCAGTGGTGGGTTTTAGAAGGTGTTTGTGAATTGAAACAGAAAATGAGAGTGCGGAACCTGCGCCTTAATCCTCCAATTTAATTTCTTTTAATCTTGCTTGTAGAATACGACCTGGTTTTTAACTATCCAGTTTTTCACCACAGCCTGGCAGTTTCAGATCCCCTTATGCCTTTTTACCATGAGATACGTGCATTGCTGTTCTCCAGACAGACCTCCCTCCCCCCTCTCCAGGTTTCTCCACCTCATGTTCAACACAGCATTCGTCTTCTAATCCAAGGTGGCTAACACAATAGAACTAGAACAGGAACAGAAGATAGCGCATAGCAAGTGGTCATTTGGCAACCTGCAGGGCTCACGCTTACAACAAATACTCAGAGCGCAGGTAGGGCGGCGAACACAACATTAAGACTAAATAAAAAACAATTTATATTCACCCCCATTGAGGTTTGAAGCTGGGATAGGTAATTTGTTCCAAATGGAGGAGGAACACTACAGACTTTAGTGCTCCAGGCTTTTCTAGGTCTTGATCATTTAACTCATCATGGGGTTTCTTCACATAACCTGACCTCCAGTTGTTTTTGAACAAAAGAGGTAACTGCTGAAGGAGACTGTGAGGAGAAGAGGAAGGAGACAACCTGTAATTACTTAATTGGTTGATTTCATCAGGAGCTGCATTGTACTTAGCAAGTAAAGATACTTAAACAAAACAGCAATATTTAAACCAACACAAACTTAAGAGTTTTTATTCTTTATTCCATCAAAACATTTTATTTAAAAGCAGCAGGCCTAGCAAAATAAGGGACAACCTAAAAAAAAACCCCAGTGGCTTAGACACATTCTATTTGGTGTGATAAAAGACAAAGACCCACATATCTTGCAACATATAATTTGCTTCAAAGGACAGTAACTTATAGCCTATGATTTTAATGATTGTCCTACAACTGATCATTTTGTGAAGTACCAAATAAAGTGCAGTTAAACTAAATATTATCCTCTTACCCTTCCAGAGAACAGTATTTCATTTAAGCCATTCAGATAGAGGTAGTTCTGAGGGTTAGTGGTAGATTTGAAAGCTTGTTTGTAGTTATTTGAGCTCCAAGACCTCAGCCTTATTTAAGCTAGTTCACCATTTTTAAAACTTCTCAGAAACTTTAAAATCCCATATATATTTTAAATGCTTAGCTTAAAATAACTAAACCTGCTACAAGGCTCAGTTCTCATTTTGCATATACCAGCACTTTTGAATCAAGACAACAAACTTCTCCCAGAAAGAGAGAATCTTCTTTCACCACTCAAAATAATTATATTGCCACCACTCATATTAGGAGGAAGAGAGAGATGGCCTTTACTCAAAGATGCTCTGGTTTGCCCTTACAGAGTTAATTGGAGGACTGACATCTGAAAGAGCTCTCCATCTCACAGGACTCATTTTCTCTTTACTCGTACGGTACCAACTTGAAAGATAGAAACATTTAACAGACTGGTCCCCAGACATGCATTGTTTTTACTAATATTTTCACACTGTGGTATAGCAATCCTGCCCAAAACCTCACAGCAAGCAGCATCTTGAACATAAAATATATACTGTGCCAGCAGAGGAAATTGTCTGTTTTGCTCTTACCCCCTAGAAGTATCAGTGGATACCAGGAAACAATGTCCAATATGCTCATCAGTCACAAGTAATTACAGATCCCTATCATCGTTTTTCCACACAATCACCTTATCTCCGGCAAGACAAAAAAAAAAGCCTACACGTTGTGGGAAGGATTCATCCCAACAAGTTTGCTGTCAGAAGAGTAAGAAAACAATGAATAAGAGTGTTATCCAAATGTTTTTACTGTTGCTTATAAATAGGAAGAAACCTATTTTTAAATTTTTTTTTTAAATCAAATGTAAGCCTGACTACCTTCTAGACACCTCTTTACACTTGCTTTTTTTAAGGTTTTCAAGAAGATATCGAACACTGCTTTGTTAATGTAGTTTGTGATTATTTTTCATAACCATTGAAATAATTAAAACCACATTCCAATCAAAATCCTAATGAGTGGATGTTTTGCCCGGTGCGGTGCTTCCCTATAGAGGAATCTAATTAAATGAACTATATGAATGAAGTGACCACATGGAACATCGGTGGTGGGGAGATACTATAACTTGGAAGGAAAATTATCACAAGAGATTCTAGAACAAGGAAAGAAGGTGCAAGTTATAAGAAGGTATCTGCTGAATATTCAGAATATTGGAACAGGAGCTATGTTTAGAAGGGCAGGGCATCAAGAGATAGTCTATACAAACAAACAATAACAAGTTATCATAATTCTGGGGCACTTTGATTGCAGAAACAAGTCGCAGAAACAGAGAAATTTAATTTCTTTCTATTTAACACCAACTGCAATGGCCACATGCTCTTCTGTGTTTGCATTTATTGTGTATTTTTGTTTGTGCCACCAGAATATAAGCTCTTCCGTGCAGGGCCTGGCTATTGTTTGGCACAAACTCCCCTATTATACAATATTGGGTACACCTAAATGGGGGCTTTACATGCTATGTTAATCCTGTCCCTGAAGCAGGCTAATTAAATCAAAACCTGATAAAGTGGTGTTACAGTTTTCACATAAATCAACAGAATCAAGGACATTTCAATTTTAACTCACCAGGGGACTGGTGTGGAAAAAATGAAATATCATTTAAAAAACATAATTATAGCAAAACTGTACTCTAGGAGTAGTGACAGAGTTAGGCTCAGGCCCCTGTGTACCTGTTGGGAAGCTGCAACTCAAGTCATTACTTGCATCCTATGGATGCAACAGGACCTGTCAATACCGTGCTGAGCCCAGGCAGAGGAATCTAGCTTACGGCTTGCATTGCACGTCCTTGGTATAGTTTGCTTTCACTATACAGCCAGGTGAAGATTAACGGGTCAACACCTATTTCCATTCCAGGACCTCGTAGCTTTTACAGATTCAGAGCAGCATTATTCACAGCAGGGATAGCCCATCACACCGCACTAGGATTGTTTCCTTGCACCTCCCTGAGTTATGCTTGCAAGAGTTTGCACATTCCTTATTCTGTTGCTGTCGGTAGGCCTGTGCCTGCCGTAATTCAGACCTAAGTATCTAAAAAGCCCGGAGAATACCCAAGTGCTATACCCTCTTTGCTGTTTGCATGGTATTTTCTGCCCCATCATATGCACTATATCCACAGCAGAGCAGGTTCTGTTACATGGAAGTTGTCTATGTAAGAGCATTCATGAAGCCTCCATTTAAATCTGTACCTAGTCTTGTGATTAAACCTAACCTTCTGTTACCTTAAAAAAAAAGATTAAACCCAGTGTTTGAATGTATTTTATTTCCTTTGCATTGACATAAAAGACTACATAATGTACAAGAATGAAAGACAGCAGTGAACTGCCCAACTGATTTCAAAGATAGCTTCAGGTGATTGGCATGGACCAGAGGATGTCTGTTAATACCCTGTCACAATATAGCTTTACAGGAAAAACATTTACATGAGCTGGTATGAAATCCATGCAGTAAAGTTTGTTGTGTAATTCAGTAGCTGTAAGTCTTTGTTGTTTTCCACATACATACCCAAGCAAACTATAATAAAAGGAGTCAAATAGTACAAACACTAAAAGATAATTGCAAACCTAATAGGGCACCAGAATTTCATCAAAATCATATCTGCTTCTATCAGTGCTACCCATTTGTTGCATATAGCAAAAGGACAGTCATGCCAATAAAAAAACCCAACCCAGATTAAAGTGGATAAATTGGGGGGGTTGTTTGTCCAGGGCTTAGGTTTTCTTTAAAGCACAGCTTGTACCCAATTTACTTGTCCTAATGCAGGCCAGTGTAAAGAATATGTTATTAAAGCTTTTAATTTCAAACACACTTCTGTGATTGCAATTTAAATGAAAACACATGACTCTCAATCCCACTTGATCTCTTCGCACTAGTTCTGGCAGTACATGGGCTTTAATTCTAATTAGGATAAACAAATCCATAGCTGAGACTGCTAAAGAGAAATACATGCCAATTTTATAGGAAAAATCTTGCTTTTTTGGTAAATGCTGGGCAAAGGGAGAAGTACTGAGCAGTAACTGGAGATACTGGCCTGAATGAGAAAGAGAGCTGAAGTACAGGGAAGCGGAAGGGATCCAGAAAAGACCACGTGAGAGGCAGCACTGCTTCAGTACCTCTTAGCAGATGGCAGAAAGGGTGGTTTAGTATTTTCATTGATTCTCATTTCAGTTGGTATTGTCTTGGGTTATTAACAGTTTTACTTCCTGTAGCCAAAGCTTTTAAAACTAAGGGTGATTAAGTTAGCTTTTAAGCAAAACACAACATTCAGACTGCTAAGGTAGGAACCTAAGTAGAGTAAAAGGCCTTTTCAAACTAACACAGGCCTGAAGATACCATCGTATAATAAATAGCTTTTCATTGGTCTGGTTCACTTTCATACTGGGCACCAGTGCATGGAGCAAGACAACAATTGGGCTCTGAACAGTCGGGTTTTTGGAGTGTGATGGTGTAGCTGGATACTTCCAAGGATAAAAATGCTGTCAAAGCAGCATGCAATTTAAGGTTCGTAAGTGAAAGAAAGCAGAGGGCTCATCAACAAGAATGTCATTTCTAAGAATAAAGACAGATTTTTTTTTAAACGCTATTCATGACTCCAAGGGAAAAATTAGAGTCTCTTACAGAACTAGTAGGAGAAAGCAGCAAGGACAACAAATGTCAAGTTAAAGCAGATATATTTGCTGGTGGGTCATTTAAATTGTGCCTGAAGGATAATCCCAGCAAGATGGGTTTTTCAACTTCGTTTAGCAGCATCCCTAGCTGGGATAAGGAGGTCTAATCACTTTATTAGAACAACAATGTCATTAGAGGAGAATTTGGGAAGAGGAAGCTATATTTTTTTTTTTTTTACTTTTTACTTTTTATAAAGATTTAGCAGGATAACTTTAGCAAACAGCTCGAAGCTGTGGATATTTATGATTTTAGCAGTTAGTCTGACTTTGTGGTATGCCAAAAGGCTGACTGTGCAACAGACTAAGAATTGCACTGTTGTTGCCCGTAAAAATACAAAAAATAAATACATCTGATATTTATATTTTTTACCTCTTATGTTTTAAGAATGGCAGAGTACAGCCCATTTTCTTTTCCACTTTAAGTGTTTTAGAGCAATACACTCTTTACCTCCAGACTTCTTCATTCCTTTTCAAACAGTACCTAGAATCCAGATGACACAATAAGATTCATGCAGTCCGACCTTCCTTGCCTTTCACGCAGAGCTCCTGCGACTCTGTAACCAGCAAAGTTTGGGGCATGGGTAACAGAGTACTTCATTGCAGCTTAGTTACTTGTGGGGATATCCTCTAACAGAGCATTAGTGCTAAGTGTTGCAAACAGATAGTTATACTAATTAACTGAAATTGAGTTTTTATACTGTCCTTTAGCCTCTTCTCCCATCTAACCACCTACATCTGTGACAGAACACGCAGTGTCACTGGCTTCCTCTGTAGTGCTACATTTTGATTTTTTCTATACTGCGGGGGAAAAACTACTGATAAAAAACACAGCCCTATTCTTGAATATTACACTGCTAACTAGAGACTCTCCCTCTAATTAAAAGGTACTGAGTGATCAGAGCACCCTTGAATCGGGAATTTGAATGTCAAAATTGTGTCTTTATTTTAAGCTGCAAGCTACATGCCAGTTTTCATACTGAAGGGTCCATAATATCATCTGGGAGCACACAGGAAGCAGAGATGCCCGAAGCCCCACCCAGCTAAGGAACAACATTCTTAGAATATAAAGCTTAAAGCAAGGAGTGCGGAACATTTATAAACTGGGTAAAGATAACAGAGGTTTGATACTAGTCTTTACTTTAAGAGATCGATAAAACTTTTTCGGGTCCTTGCCCATTACTGGACAGTCTCATACCCCATGTGTTTTGGATTTCCTTGCCATTTTTTGCAAAATCAGAACTGCATTTAAGAATATACCCAGAGAAATAAGTGCTTTCTGCAGCAGGCAGAACAAAATTCAGCACCAAGAAGTGAGACATTTGACATGCACAGTGCCCAGTTTTTAGCTACTAGTGTAATATTCTTTAGCAGCCTAGAGTACGATTCTTAAGGTGAAGATGGCACATGGCCAAAGCCGTTCTACAGACTGCCTGACTGCTCAAAATGGTATATGCTGGGCTGAAAGCATCATCATTGTTCTCAATGGTCTATCACTTAAAATACTTACATCAGTAGACCGCCATTAACAGCTGGTAGCTGCTCCTTTGGGCCCCCCTCCTCTTTTTATTCATAGACATGAAAGAGAAATGTCCTTGGACAAACACTGTCATTTTGAAACACTTCCTACTCTAAATTTGTGTCCAGCATCAAAATGAACAACTGCAGCATGAATTAAACCTGTTATGATACAACTTTCACCAAGTATCACCACCTGGATATTTAAATCCACAAGATCTCTGCTACAGGGGCAAGTGCAGCACTTGCATTTCTAGAAGCGGGAAATCACCCACTCTGCAGGTGTATCTGCACTTATTGCTGCAGACAAGGTGCAAATTACACCACGATACCAACCAAGGTAAATCAATATCAAAGAGCCTGTTCATCTGGTCTCACTGTAACTACGCTGAGACTGACCACTTACAAGCTCTTAAGTACATAGTGTTAGCAATGATATGCACACACATCTGAAAAGGAAAGAAACAAGTCTTCGTAGCCCATTGATTTTGCCTCCTCACACTTCTCTACCCGAAGCTAAAGGGTAGTCGAGAGGCAAACAGGTACAGTAAGCTGACTGCTTTATAACTGTAGCATTAACACAATGTGTGTATGCGTGGAGGGAGAAAGAGTTCAAGCCACAAGCAACAGCCCTTTTTCCATTAACACTTTCGCTTATATTTACAGCTTGCCTTACACACTTTGAATTCACCCTCCAAACAACATCACTCACTGCTGATACCAGACACCATACCTCTACAGCCGTCGTGTTGTGCGTTGCAAAATATGCCATATCTGGGTAAGGAAAAAATAAAGGTGGTTTATTTTACCTATTCCTAACCTTTATTGTCAAGAATAAGTTCTGACTTACCTTTCAACAGTCTAACGAGAACAGTATTTTAGAAATTCTCTCAAGTGTAGTTTATGTAAACTGGATCTGATATTTAAGGAGTCAGGAAGTCACCACGTTGCACTGTGCCTACTATGTTCCTGCTATATATCTAATGACTTCACTGGAAAGTCAAGAGAAAAAAGTCCCCCAGGCTCCTGGGCTATGATTTGCTTTGCCTACTACTATACCCACATACATCGAAAGGAAGTTTATACAGGTGCGCCAGGTTTTGACAAAAAAAAAAGTTAGATTATGATCCAAAACTGTGGTCTGTCTGCCATCTTTGCTCAGAGCTTTATCCAATCAGGTTTTGAAAGATCTCCACAGATGGAGACCACGCAACCTCTCTGGCCAAAATCTGCTCGACTAGCCTAATGATGAGAAAGTTTTTCCCTTAAATCCAACATAAACCTCTGTAATTCCAGTTTACATCCATTGCCTCTCAGCTTCCTGCCATACACTGCTGTAAAGAGCCTGGCTCTGTCTTCTCGATAACCTCCTCAAAGGCACGGGAAGGCTGCTGTCAGGTCCCTCATAGAGCCAAATGTATCACAGTTTCCCCATACCCAGTCAATGCAGCGTACCATGGGAACTATGGTTTATTTTGAGATGCAGCTCTATATGTCCAAATTATGATTTCCAAGAGAAGCTGCAGCAGTTTTATCTGGAAACCAAAGAGCTCACATTTTTGCCAGCAGCAAAATGGAGGGGCGAAAAAAGAAAGAGAATCAGGTTCAAAAAAACTCAGCCATACTTGCCAAAATGTATTTTTTAAAAAAAGCAAAAAAACCCAGTAATGCAGTGCTAGAAGTAGAACACCCACTTCTTGTTTATCCCAGTATCTCAACCATAAGACTGCTCTATAAGAACAGCTGCATTATAAATGAAACAGTAAATCCCTAGTACCATTTATCCAAATACAGAAAGGGCTTATTCCGTACAGAAGTTTAGCAACAAAAACAGAGAAGGTCTGATTTAGTAAATCCAGTTTGCCTTACTTGTTATTTAGCAAACACCTTCTACTAAAATCCTACAGTTTGTTGACAGCAATCTGAAATGTGTTAAAGTAGGATACACATACAGAATGTCTTATTTACTAAAGCAGAATTATTTTTGGAAAAGCTGAATGTAGAACAAGCTACATCTTGCTCTAATTTACAGCTGAGCATCCTGTTTACATGCTGATGTCCATGTTTACTTTTTTTGGTTACAGGAAGCAATGCCGAAAGACTTGAAATAATGTTGCTTCACACTGCCTATCAAGTTATTCCACTTCCATAGGAAACAATGGCTTGGGGTCAAGTTAACTCATGCAGAGAAATGCAAGAAAGCAGATTTGTTTCACTGCTTTAAGACAATGCCATTTTAACAGCTTTGCTACAAGGATTTTTTTTGCCAGGCTGCTTTGCCCAATCTGTCTCTCTGAAATATGTACGACTTCCTTCTGGCTCTTTTGCTCAGAATATTGTTCAAATTATTTTTTCTTCTATCCAAACCTTATTCTTTTTTTTTCCCCTCTCTCCTCTTTTACAGGGCAAAGTACTAACATTTTCACAAGATTTGCCCTCTATCTTCAAGCTACAGTCTTAACATATCAATCTCAACTATGGAGCTGTACACAACAGCAGTTTCTACATTATATTCTTGCCTTTTTTTTTTTTTAATTTATGTCTTGAAACACAGAATGGCTGGCCTTATAGAGGGTTAAGAAGAGGAAGCCAGGACAGTTTTCCATATGAATCTCTGTGCAAGTGCCAGCTGGATTTCGCAGCCTGGTGCTCAGCAAAGCACAGTGGAACAAGAACGCTGTTAGTATTCTTAGAGTGCTCTGAAGAGGAACAGGAAAAGGCAAGAAAATAATCTTACTCTGTACCAGAAAGAAGTGCTGGAAAGTCAAAGAGGAGAATTCAAGCTCCATCCTCCCCACAGCACACAATCAACATCACTCACAGTCACTCTCATGCATCACAGTGACACTAAAGGTAATAAGCTGTACATGAAAGAAGGGAAATACTGAAGAGGTGTTGTTGCAGCACATCCCCCTTTCCTCGTGCTCTCCCATGCCCTCCAAAACTGCACATTGCTTCCAGGATACTGAAAATACTGCTTGCTGAAGCTCTGCCCGGGAGGGGACCCATGCACCCATTCCTGCCTCTTGGGATATATTTATTAATGATTTATAGCAATACACTATTCAGATAACTAGAGCTGACTTAGTGTCTCAATTTTTAATTTAATGGCTGATTTACCCTACCTTTTAATAACTGCTAAAGAGCATGAGGCAGTCCCTATCCACAGGCAGAGCCCTAAAGCACAGGCGATGCTGGGGTGATACAGAAGTGTTGATGACTCCCTAATACTTTAAACAGGTCTTGCACAATGCTCAAGACCTCTGGGCTGGTCCTGTGCACACAGACAAGTTAATCCAAACACCACTAATTTTTATTAATTCTTTATCAAGAGCAATGAAAATTGATAGACATCCGGAACTAAACAAACAATAAAATCCCCATTCTGCCATTGAGAAGAGCAGCTACGTGGGGGAAGCAGGACTGGATAACAGTCCTGTCCTGTTCCTGCTACCCTTACCTGCCTAGCTCTGCAAATAGACATGTATTTGCCCCCACCATGCTTAGCGTATCCCAAGTCATTACACGTGTCAGAAGCACTGCCAAGTGGTACTGTAATGCACATGAGGAAAATCCTGCAAATTCCAAAGTTATATAGAAGGGGAAAAAAATACCAGTTTCTTCACCTCAGGGGCAAAATTGGACTTCACATGTGTGATGGACTGAATAATGCTTCATCACAAGAGCCAATTTTCTTCCAACTCCCCTGCAGCTCTTAAAATATAGATCTTAGTTTTGTACCTGATTTGCTAAATGGCTTTCCTCTCTATCGTGCCTTTAAAAAAATAAAAGGAATGATAAATACATAATTTCATTATTTACTGTGCTCAACAGAAGCTAGATATTTTAGGAAGGAGTACTGTTCTCACTTAAGAAATATATACTGATATAACAATAATAAAAAACCCCCAAAACTATGTCACTCCCCCCCTTCCACAAGGAGAGAAGGGGTATAATTTCCTCAGGGAAAACAAAAGCCAGAAGAAAAAGCTAAGTAGTTATTAATATGGAAATCGTCTTAAAAAAAGCCCCGTGACGTATAACAAACAAAAAGCCCTAGGACAGTTCCATCTCATGTATCTTAAATTTTAGTGCTAACTGTAGCAAAAACATGAGAGGTAGAAAAAAATAGAACAAAATATATATATATAGCATAAGCCTTGAATCAATGAAGTAATTGTACCGATTTGCTAAATGGCTTTCTAGATCATAAGTATCCTAAGAAAGTCAACACTTAGACATTTTCCTATTGTGTAGGACTTTTTTGGAAAGATATATGAGGTTTTTTTTAAAAAGGACCCTTCCCCCCCCAATACTGAATTCCCTTTTTGGACTCATTATATTGCTTTGCTGCATGAAAAGCAAGGCAAGCAACTCTGGCTCCTTGGCTGCACTTCTGTTAACTCCCCTGGTTCACCCCCTACCTCAAGACACATCCATTCGGGAGTATCTGTAAAATAACCATATAAATGCTTCCTACCTTCCCCTTCAGACGGTCAAACACCCACCTCCACTCTGGGGAGGGATCTTCTTCCCTGACTGAAGATACTATGGGTGCCTCACTCTTTTAAGCCTTTCCTCCAAACCAGCTTTGCCACCGTAGGAGATCAGGGCCCCAGGACTGCAGCCCCTCCTCTGCCATCTGCCCACCTCTTCCCTTCTCACCCCGCATCCCTGGGTTTGCCCCCTCTTTCTGGAAGCTTCTTTCCAGCAGAGACTCCAGAGGGGCTGGCATGTCCCTCCTCCCAGCTGCCAGGCTGCAACTGCTGACACTCACAGGACTAAACTAAACCCTTGCCGCTTTGGCTGCTATAGGTAATTCATGAGCCCCTAGTCCAGCTCCCCAGTGCAAAACATCTGTCTGCGATTACCTGACAGGAGCCTGCATCACCTGGGCTCAGCCTGGTTTTGGGCTCCCAAATACAAAACACCTAGCCACGAGGGTGGGAGAGGAACCCCATCGCCGGGACTGACCTGGGGCTTGAGCGCATGAGGGGTGACTGAAGCATCAGGCGGGTGCCATACTCCTTAGCATCCTGCCGGGCATGGTGCCTCGTAGCCTCCGGTCTGAAGAAAAGGAAGAGTTCCAAAAACGTGTAGATGTGGCACTTTTCAGGACATGGTTTAGTGGGCATGGAGGTGTCGGGTTGACGGTTGGACTAGATGATCTTAGAGGTCTTTTCCAACCTTAATGATTCCATGATTCTATGAAAAAACTCCTGAGGAACTGTTTGCAGAAATCCCAGCTGAAGTATAGCAAGGCTGGACCGCAGCAGCACCAGTGCTGGGGTTGAGGTGGCTGTTTTATTAATTCTTGTCACCACTGATATACACCACTCACCTTCACCAAACGTGTAGGATAGCCTCTTTTGCAGAAAAGGGCTCTGTGTTTGATGGTACAACAGCAGCTGTGCAGTTACCCCTGGTAACGTCCAGTCCGCTCTGAAGCCACATCCAAAGTTCATGATGCTACTTTCTCATTGTCTATGAAATGCAGGTTAGAGTTTATGTTACGAAAATCTGAGAAGCTTAAGTGCATCTGGACAAGGCAGCGGAGAAAAGAAATAGCCTAGAGTTAAGATTGTGGACGTGGCAGCTGGAAATCAACCAGGAGGTTTTAATTTCTTAGATATGAATATCATCACAGAAATTTTATTCATGGAATTCAGTGCCATGGGATAAAAGTTGGTTTTAAAAATGCTTGATAGCTAATGGAAAACTGACCACTCGCCGGAGAGACTGTAAACTAATTTGAAGAAAGGTGCTTGATTTATTTGCCTTTGCTCTGTTTTTGTTTAATATTGTGGGAGCCTAAAAGTATCTGATTAGAAAAATAAAGCGGAGCCAAAGATATAAGACGGGCCAAGTAAAGGTCCCCCACTGCTTTCAGCATGTTACGAAATATATGATACCTTTTATAATAATGTGTCAAGAATAAAAACCTTTCACAATCAAGAAGAGACAGTATTAGTCATTCTGGTGGTTTCTGCCTTTCAGAGGCAAGCGTGCTCCAAAATATTGTCATTTTTGTTGCTTCTAATATGTCAGCTTGGAAAGGAGACCGCAGAAGTGAGATCAGGCCAAGACAAACATTTTACTGCCATTTTTTTCCCTTTATTACAATTGCTTTCAGGTGGCTATCAGTGTACATTTCAGTATCTCATACCAGCCAGATGAAGTTTTTTACTGGGCTCAGTGTCCTTACAAGGTTTAGACTTCGATGACATCGTATTTCATTTTTACCTTTTCATTATTGCCCAACTGCAGTGTCTTTTAATTGAAAAATAGTCATTATTTGGATATATGTTGTGACACACTCTGTAGTTCACACTCTGGAAGAAGTCTTCAGAAAATCACCACATCCCAAACCACCTTCATAGACCCAAATCATAAGGTTTTATTCGCACAGATGCTCAGTGTGATGGGAAGAAAGACCTAAACCAGGTGTGGCCGTGCAGACCCACGGTGCAGCACCGGGGCTGGAAGGGAGCTGGGACCAGCCCCACGTTCCTGCCTCCAAGCTCCAGCCAGGCAGCCCTGGGTGTACCCGGCGCTCCTGCCTTGTCCAGCTTCTTTTTAAGTGAATCTCACCCATAGAGAAATAGTGATTTTCTTTTTCCTTAATGCTGCCTACAAAGAGCTGCTCAATTTTTAGTCCATTAACAAATCTTTCCTGGGATCTATTAACATGTCACTATGGAATGCCTTTTTCTTCAAAGTTTAATACGGCTTAACTCTGTCTTAATCATATTGCTCTACTACACTTTATAGCCTGTGGCTTCAGGGAACCTTTCCCTTTTATTGGTACCCATATACAATCATGATGTCATTCCAAAAATCCAGTGCTGCTTTGGGTTGCATAAATTCTTATACCTTTGATTTACTTGGTGTATCTGCAGCTCTCTGAGAAGGAAGATGTGCAGGCAGGGCAAGGAATGAAATGTTACAGTACCGAGTTGTGCCAGCACATTGCTTTGCAAGGCGCAGCTGAACCTGACAGGAGACACAGTCACTTCTTCCCTGCAATAATGCTCATCAACGTTAACAGTGATACTGGCTCGGTCAAATTCTTGGTACAACCAAGGTAAGTCCTGTTATGACAGTCGGTGAGAGCTGACAGACTTTCATGCTTGCAACTTTGCTGTGGGGGACTATTTCTAGCTTGATAGTGGCCCATAAGGAAGATCTCTCATGCCACAGTCTTGTCAGAGTCGCAGCATTTCTGGTTTGGCCCATCTAGAAGCTCTGTGACTGCTTTATGGGGGAAGGATGGGAGTACCTGTCTGTCACCCATTTTGGGTCATTTGAACTTCCAGGTGAGGAAAAAGAAGTCAGAGACTGAAAATCCTTCTTACAAGTGTGGATTTGGCTACATGTTTTATCTGTTGTTTGGGGTGATATTTTGCACTTTATAATGACATTTGTGAGGGACATGAGAAAGTCTCAGTGTGCTAAATCTATGGTCTCCATCTGATAAATCTCTTATTTATATCACTTACTTCAATACTGGAGATGACAAAACTAAGATTATGCAATTGTATAAAAGTAGCTGCTGACAATTCTGTTGTCTTTTCCAATTTCATTTCTACTGAGAAGCATATTTTAATGCAATTTAAGGTGCTATAGTCCTAGGAGCATGAACAAGATGGATTCACTAATTAAATGGAAACAAGGCCCAGCCTGCTATCTCTAAAATACAACAGACCCCATCATATCCACATGCATGTCTCCCTGCTGTTAAAGAGATTTGTCATTTGCAGGTGCTTGGGTTCCATCTTAGCATCATGTCAAAGAATCTGAAAAATATCTCATCTGTCTTCTAATAAGACACCATCTGACTTCTTTGTTAGCATAGCATCCAATTAGGCGTTGTCTGGGTCTGCTTAGACATTTGTTGCCTTTGCCCAGTTTCTTTACAAGAGTTTTGGGATATTTTTTTTCCAACTCAGAGTTGCTGCAATGTGCTCTATGTGGTGTAAGTGTTCAAAGGCATTGGGAACGTGCAGCTTGTACAGAATGCAGCTGCCCGCCTGTGAAATGGTATTAGACACAGAGAATACAGTATATCGATCCTTTGGCATCTATATCACCTTCCTGTTTGTTTCTGAGTATAATTTAAGTCCTAGTTTTTTACCTGGTTGGATCCTGAAAGGTTACTGCTTTTGTCTATATGAATTGCCATAGCAACTGTGGTGCTGGAGCAAACAGTTGTGAGCTTTAACAGCCTGGGGGTCAGCAGCAGAACACTCTTAATTTAGAGACCTTCATCTCTAAAATCTGGGTTGTTTTACCAGCTTGATTGGGCTATATTTTCTGTACTTCAGCATGACTCGCTTTGTGATCTGTGGGCTACAGGATCCTGATTTCCACGTGGCAGGGAGGGAAGAGATGTGAGTTTATGTTTGTTTATTCAGGAAGGACTATATTCTTTTTCCTTTGAATAAACACCATATTTAAAAAGTCTAGAATGAAACCCAAAGTATATATTGGCTCGCATGTATGTCTTGATATCAAGGCTAATGTTCTGATACTTTATTGCAAGACTATGGCTCAAGTCTGAGGCCAAGATGAGACATTGAGCACTACAACATCGCATTTGCTTATGCTAAAACTGAATTTGGCCTTGTTGCGCTGTGCCTTAGTGCCTCAGCCTTAGCAGTGCTAAGGGGCTGCTCTTTGCAGCTCTGTAATCCTTCACATCAGCTGCTGAGGCAGTGTTTTCCCATTGTTGTTCTCACATCTTTGTTTATTGTTCCCATGGCCTTGCACCTGCAAACCCCAGTAATGTTACACGGCAGGTTCTCATGGGAAGCCATTACCGCTGGTGTGAAAATCAGCCCTTTCCCCAAACCTTTTCATACCTTATTTTGCAGATGTTATATTAGAGACAACTAAGACCTAGCCCACAACAAAGCGGTGTTTGTATAGTAAACACTATTTTAAATACTAAAATATTACCCAATAATACATGTGCATGGAAGGTTAACAACTGATGTGGAACACCTCTGTCTAATTACCATACTCAACTTAGCTGTAATCATACCACAAAGAGGAACATCCAAGAGGGAGTTTGAGTTGATCCCATTGAAAAAAAGCTGATAATAAATAGTGGAAAAGCATGCCAAAAACCATCGTCATCTTCCTTTTCATCCTCACCATTGCTGCACTGGAGAGAGCCCCCAGAGGACACTTACCTGGGAGCCCCACCACTGCTCTTCCCAGCTGCCCACAGAGAGTTTTCCCTTTTCCTTCTGTGTGTTCTCAGCTGCAGACCCTGCTAATAATACTCTGTGCATGAGAGCCTGTCTCAGCATCCTGCGTGCAACAGCCCCAACAGTGTGAATCTATGAATTATGTGCTTGAAACCATGAAGGCAGGGAAAGTCACAAATGGCAGTATGGCAGATAAACCACAGGCATTTTGCTGTTTGTCAGCAGGTCTGCCTCACCCTTCAGCTGGTAGAGCAGAAAGCAGTGGCTACTTGTATTTTATGCCACAAATACCTTGCCTTAAGTAACATACAATTTAAATATAGATATGACACATACACAGTTGGTCATTTGACCAGTGGTCACGCTTATCTACCAGCCATAACAGTTTTATCTGCCTGCCATACTGCACATATTTTTATGAAAATTGTTGCAGCTGGGGATCTTCTCAATGGGAACAGCTGAGTGTTAAAACCCTTGTTCTCCATAGAAACAAGGGCATCCAAGACTGATGCCTTCGAATGCTATAAGATGATCCTGGTCACATTTTTTTGTTGTTCTGTAACACTCTAACATGATTGTTTAGTGATAATGCTGACTAGCTGATGAAATCATAGAAATCATCAGAGTGTATTCTGCAGTTTGCAGGGGGCTTGCATATTTGTCTTCTGGGTAAATCTTTTCCAATCTGATTTTTCTATGGCTGCACTCCATGTGTTTTATCAGGACTTTGGGATTTAACCAAGACTGACTACACAGCTAACAAACAGCTGCATCCATCCCCAGAAGTTTGAAGCCAAGCTTCCCAAGTAGTCTGTATGAGTACCAGAAGCAGACATCTGCCCACTTGCCTTTTGACAGGTATGGCTTTAGGTGACAGTTTCTGTGAAATTAAATTCTATTGAAAATACTGCTTTACCCTTCACCTGCTTCATTTTTACCACTGAGAGAGTTTTTAACAGGGGAGGACATTCCCATGTTCTTCAGATGAATGATGGCTACCTGCCTTCATCCTAGAACAGAAAACATCAAACAGTTGCAAAGGGAGCTGAAATGACCCCGAAAAAGCAACTTTATGTGAATCTGGAATATCCAGAGATGCACTGAGCTCTGCACTCACATTACATTTCCTTGACTACCATTGCTTGCATGTAGAGGGATGAGTTAAGCCCCAGAGAAGTCACTCAACTTTAGCCTTTGGGGCAATCCCCCCTGCACTTCTCCTTACTTAGAAAGCTTCAAAAGCAGCTATTTTCACAATCCAAGTGTTAAGAGAGTAGGATGCTGTGATACAGCAAGCGGGGCTATGGCTCCCTGGCCAGGTGGCTCTGTCAGAAACAGATCTTGGTCTCCAGTGCGAGAAGCACAGAATGGGGGAGGAAAAAGGAGAGAAAGTCCAAGACAATTGTAGTTTTACAGTCTCCTTTTTCAGCTTGCAAACTGGAGATAAGAGCAGAGAAGCTTTATGATGGTGTGGAGAAATCAATACATTTTTATTGATTCTTGTAGCTGCAGAACTCTCACCCAGCACAAGTACAGGGGTCAGAGTACGAGTACATGACTGTCCTGCTACACTCCGAGTGTGCTCCTCAGAAATCGTGCTATTTGACTCACCAAGGATGAATTCTGCTCCGTTACATGACTGCAACAACAGCAGCTGACCCAGGATCCCCTCTCAGCAGGGGAAGTTAGGTGCTGCAAATTATCCACTGCACAGGCCAGAAACTACAACAAAGCTAGTGGCAGCTGCCGCTGAAGGCACAGCTTCACATAAGGAAAATACTTTCTTTACAAAAGACTATTTTCAAACAATTACACAGAGCCTATTGAAATAATGCATGTTATTCCAAAAGAAAGAGGTCCACAAAGTTGCATGTGAAGAATGATACAGAAGTAGAAACATCAAAACAAAACAACTTGGAAAACTAGCTAAGAAGTGGCGTAGTCAAAACAGAATGAAATTAAGAACTTGGAACAATCATCTAGTTTTGAAACAAAAGGAACTGGAAACAAAAAGTTAAGTGAAAATGAAATTAATGAAAACTTGAGTATGAAAACTAATTGAAGCAGACTTGTAAGGTTTACATTTAGTTTACATTTTTGTAAATCCTCCAGAAACATCAGTGAGAGTCTTTCAAAGTTGTTTTGATTTTGCAGAAGCAATTTCTTTAACTGGCATTTTCAAGTTCTGTTGGAAAATTTCTGACCTGCTTCGACCCTACTGAGAAGCCGTTCATTAGCGAAGTGTGAGGTTCTGTCGCCATTTTCAGTTGCTGCGAAGCTGTCAAAATGGTGTAACTACTGGAAGGTCCTTATAATATTATGGCCCACCTTTGCAGGTGACATTTTATAGTTGATTCGATTGTGCAGCGATGGACCTGACCTTTGTGTCGTGTCTTTCATTTCCCGGTTTCTTCATAAGAGTCTGTTATCGCTTGTTCCAAATTCCTTCAACTCTTCTCTTTGACTTTGTGTTACTTTCCACTTCATTCCCAGACTGCACCGCCTAACACTCTACACCTGCTTTTGATGTCACCAAATAGGGACAATGACTATAAAGTTATTTCCCTTTACAAGTCAAACCTGGAAGGTCTCTCTGTTGTTGTTCATTCTATTTCCATTGCCAGTGTAAGTGTCCTTGTTGTTTTTCCCACTAGTGAAGAAAGGGCAAATGTCATATTCACTGAAGCAAAGACTTTGCTTTGAAGCGGTATTGATTTTTCCTTTTCCCTTCTGAAGCTTTGCCAGGCTCCATAAAAGCATGTCTCTTGTTCAGAAACTCTTTGGACTGAGAGACAACAGGGGCAGCAGAACCAGCGGGGCGCAGTGGGAAGTTAGGGCATCTGGTGGGGAATGACAATTATGACAGCAGCTAGAAAAAGAAAGAGGTCATTTTATTTTTAACTGTACTGTGAGAACAATGGTGGATCAGAACAAAGCCAAATGGGAAACACGGCTTTAATTCCAACTTATGATTCCTTCTTGTCTAAACCTGAACATGAACATTTTTCTAGGGTTCAGCTGTTGGCAGCAAGACAAAGACCACCACCAGAAGCGACAGCTTGGCCAGAGGCTTAACCACAAAGGTGACAACAGCATGACTTTCTGGCACAATGCTATAAAGGTACGAGCCTTACACTGTACCATATTGGAGCAGCAGCATCATATGGACCTGCAGAGAACTTCTGAATGAAGGTCCAGTGCTACAACAGGACTCCTGTTTAAGAGATCTGAATTACTTTGTTTAGAGCTAGCTTATGCAATGCAGAAGTAGCTGATAGCATTTATTAGGCTCACACATATTGCAAAGAACCAAAATGTCTCTCTCTTTGCCCAAAATGTCTCTGTCTTTCATAGATTCCTTGAAGCCTATGACCACATACACATATTTATAATCTATGCACTGGAGAGCCTTTCATTCTTAACGAGAAGATGGGTGCTGGCTTTAAGCCTTGTTTAAAGGCGGTGCCTCCCAGCACCTCCAACACTCTTCCATGGCATTTTGTTCATGCTGGCTCAGAGGAAAGAATGTCATTTATTGAAACATCAATGCCACTTTTTGCCATGCTTCTGTATTTCTCAGAGCTTTCAGGCTGGGAGAGCTGGTCTGCCAAAGCTCATTAGATAAACAGCTGCTGCTGGAACTGCATGTAAAACTACAGCAGCTGCCTTTTGCAGAGTAGGTCAAGTAATAATTATTTTTCCTACAGTTCTTGTTTTTTTGTAAAATTAGTACCTACTACCAGGAATTAAATAACAACAGTAAGAATTATTCCTAATGCTAGTGAATGTGATCTCACACTCACAAGAAGTAAATCAACCTAGTGCCCCCCTTTTATTAGCTTTTCCTATTCAGTCCCATCTCCCAGTCAGAAAGTTCTTTAAAACCTAAAAATCCATAAAATGGCTTGCAAATTCTCAGCTATTTTGAGAACTGTGCATATGTGACAGCTGGAAATGAGACTTTTTTTAAACACCTGTGAAAAAAACTGTTATCAACAGCAATGAGAGGGTTCTGTTGATTAAAGGATGTTTTCTGCTACTCATTTGTAAGGGAAGTGATTCATTAAGTGCTGTCTGAAAACCATCTTCATACTGAATAAGAGGAAAATGTCTTCTGGTCACTAGGGCTTACAGGAATAGCTTGAACACCCACCACCACCATCTCTGATGCTGACCTGCACTTTGCACATCAGCACTGCTCCAGCTGGCGATGACACTTGTCAATGCACTTCAGCCTCCCCCAGCGTGGCCATCGCTACCTGCTGCTTTTTCTTCCCCCGCAACCAGCTGTACCTGTAAAAAGTGCCATTTTACAGTCTCTTTCTCCAAGGACAGGAAGTATCTTAAAACTGTGGCATCCTGCACAGGGGAAGAGAAGCATAACTGATACTGTTTGCCCCATCAGGACCCAAGCACAGCAAGTAATAAATACACAGAAGCTATTTCGGTGTCCTGGGTCAGCTTTGACTTTACGCAGTTTCCTGCAATACGTTTCGGGGCACGTCACACTGTTGACTTCTGCACCGGTGTTACCCATCCAGTTCTCCGTGTACATTTGTTTTCATTATTTGTGCCCCCTCCTGCTGTTTTTTCTGACAAGCTTGGGATCTGAAAGCTGCTTTCCCAGACCTTTAAGTAACAACCCATCATCAGCTGTACTCTGTACGGAAGGCTGCAGCTTGAATTTGTTTTCACAAAAGGCACATCACAAGACCTGCCTAATCAGCAGTTACCTAGTTTGCTCACACCAGACAGAGTCAATTTACAGACCATGCCTGCTGTTGACCCTGCTGTCTGCTCTGGATTATTCCAGTCTGCCTCCACTTTCTGAAATTAAATGTTAGTATTTTTAATTGCTGGTTTTAACTCTAGCCTAATTGGGCACAAGCTCATGCTGTTACGGATCTCTCCAAGGCAAGAAAGAGGGACCGCATGTAAAGGAGCTAGAGTGGGGTTGCTGGTAGTGACAAAATGGGTTTGTGCCATTCTGGTCCTGTCCATCTTCCATAGATCATTGAATGGTGATGAAAAAGGTCAGGTACCGCTGTCCCCTCGCTACCCCTGCCCAGTTCACACGCACCATCATGTTGCGGAGACTCCAGCTCTTGGAACATGATGCTTCACAGGACTGCCAGTTTAATTCAAAGCAACTCTGAGGTTGCTGCTTGTTCATGTTGCAGCTGAACAAGCTTGTAGATGTTGGAGGATATATCTTGTGGGTCAGCATCTCAGGCTTGCATATGGTAAATGGTGAGATTACAGATCATTATATTTCATTGCTATTCTTTCTTTCTGTTGTTGAAGATATATGAAATAAAACTGGTTCATTCAGAATAATAACTGCAACAAAGTTTTGCAATAATTGTGAAAAATATAGGCTGTTTTTCTATATATTACTTAAAGGTATTACTAAATATGACCAATGGAAATATGAAAACTGATTATTTTTTTTTAAACCAAGAAACAAATGACTGGTGAAATTGTTATAGCATTTCTTTCTCTTTGAGTTTTATTAAGACTTTTCTTTTTTCTATGCAACTATCTCTAGTTGATTCCATCTTAAAAATAATTTCACATTATGGGAGAAATGCAGCCTATCCTGCACAGCTTGCTATATGGGATGCCAAAGATTTCCAGTCTGCAAATTCCAAGTTCAGCTCCTTATAGTATGATCAGTTTTCTCTACCCATGACAAGGCACCGACCATAGCAACATAGACCCAGGATGAACATGCAGGAAACATAAGCTCAGCACCTACCTGAGGGATTACGGACTGATCACAGATTGCAGAAATGATGAGGCTGAAGAAGTAGCTGCAGACGTGCTCCAGTTTGGAAACAAGGACCTGAATACTCCGGCCGCTGTCACCTAGTGTGCGGCAAAACCACAGCAGTTCTGCTATAACATCTGTGAGTTAAGGTCATCAGCAAGCCAACAGTTCAGATTAAAATTTTAGCCTCAGAAAATGTTTACTTGTTTTTTCTTAAGATTTTACCAAGATTTAATTTTCTGTTTCTATTTCCTTAGCACACAAGACCATGGACCTAGATCCGTTACCATCATGACAGCGATAAAAACCCGAAATAAGCTCTTTGATTGCTCCCTACTGCTGCATTTCAGTCTGATGCCTGCAAATGCCATCTGCAAGGGTCCCAAATGGACTCAGCTGGGCTACGACCACTTATCCTTACCAGCCTGCAGAAAAAGTTGCTTTCCAGTGCCAGTGCTGTGTTTTGATAACCTTTCTTGATTTTCCAGTGAGACTTTCACACTGCCAAGACAGCCAGTGGAGCTATGGAGGCTGCAGTGTTTGTGGTTTAAAGATGAATTATTGTTTTACAGTGTCATAATGCTTGTACAGTAGTGTTGTATTCCAGTATGACTTGCAATGACCAACTTAATGTACATAAGCGTAACAGCTTCATAACATCCTAGGGTTGTGCGGTCACTAACATGAACAAGGCAAAGACATTTTTAAACTCCAAAGTTGAACAAGAACATTCAATATTTCTTGTTTCGTTAGCATATACCTCCAAGAATGGAGAGAGAAAAGAGAGTAGATATTAATGCAAATCTAATTGCAGAAACTAACTGTCTGAACACCAGCAGGGAAATTCCTGCTGTCAGGGATGAAAGACAAGGTATCTCCCATTTCCTAGAAATGCTCTTCATTAACTTCATGAAAGCCAAACAAAACCATTATGCAGGTAAGCATGCTGTACAAGCTCCTTACCTCTCCTCCTCAGAAAATGCCACATGTGGTGCAAGACTGAAGCTAGGGACACATAGGTGAAAGTCACAGTATCAAAAAAGCTTCTTTTTGGCTGAACAGATGTGAAACAAATGTAATCATACCAACCTTTAATCCAAACAATTCTACTGTAAACCAAAGTCTGCTATGTCTGGTATCTAGGTTAACTAGATGACAAGGTCTGGGCAAATCCTTCAGATAAATAAAAGAGTTCCTAGAAGACATTGGAGTCAATGAGTCTCATGAATGCTCATGACTGTTCTCTGAAATTCAGGATTTTCTAGCTTTGACCTCTGATCTGAAAAAACAGTTTTATAGAAGCCTCATAGATCAACAGGATGGACGTGTACTTGATGGTGATTGCACCACAGGTAGTCCCCATTAGCTGGTGCTTTTCATATTGATCTCTGCTCTAAATGGGTAATTTTAGTAGTTTAATAGGCAATGAAGCCACCAATATCTGTCAGCTTTTACACCTCTTTGGCCTCAGTGTGTGGCAACTATTGCTATCAGTTTTATCTGGTTTGTTTTTAGCTTTTCAGTTAATCTGATTGCAACACACAGCATGAGGTTCAGAGGTTTGAACAAATGCATTCACGTAACTCCTCTCTGAGACATAAGTGATCACATTTTGCATAGTTCTCTTCATAATACTAATGATTTACAGGACAACAGTCAGTGCTCTCTCCAGTTTACAATGGTTTAAATAAGGTAGAGCTCTAAAGCATGTTTTTATCAATCTTGTGGTCTTAAGTGCTTGTCAAATAGATGTCAGAGACCACACAGAAGTCTAAAAATACTCGTGTAAACCCTTCTTCAAGTGCTTGTCATCGATCCATCTATTGTATATCTTCATGCTCAACACAGGTTAAAATAGTGCACCTCACTGTAACATTGTGACTAGAGGCTGCTAAGCTGACAGAAATAATTTGTTACGCTGCTTACAACTAATAAAACCCCCTTTGCTTTTGGGCAGTTTTTGAAAATACAACTCTCATCCTTTTCACATGTGAACTCTCGCTGTTCTTACCATCTTTTATAGTCCTTAGACAAAGGTTTGAAGCCTACAAACACACTCAAAACTAGAAGGAGAAAGAGGAATGCCTGCCTACATAAAAAAGGCCACCACTGCACCAGAATAGGCAGCTAGTCTTTTTTGTTAAGTATAGCTATTGTGCGTTAAACGCATCTAAACCCGTACTAACTTCTGAGAAGAATCAGCCTATTGATCAAAGAAGCTCAAACTGGCAAAACACAGCAGTCTCACCAAGTGCTACAAGAAGCCTCCGTCTCTGCTGGTGTGCCAGACTGCACGGTGGTGGTTTGATCCATGAAATTCACTCCTCTGGGCCAGTCTTTTTCCTCCAGCTCTTTTGCCTTGCTTTCTCTCCCCTACGGCATTTCTCTCTTCTGCATTTCCACTTTGCTAACTCACTCCTAACGAAGGTTACCCCTCACAAAGTGATATCACATGGAACAAAATAACGTTGTGGAACTAGCAGTTCTTGTAAGCCACATAACTATGTCTTATCTATTAAGACTTGGAGCTATTTAGAGAGAGAGAAGAAATAAGAAGAAAATCTCCAGCCCACCTAGCCATCCCGAGGCAGAGTCCATTCTGAATAGCATTCTTCTATAGCATTCTCTGCTATAGAAGCCATATGCAGCCTGCTCCAGTCTTAGCTACGCTTACCATTGGAAAGTTGCTACACCATAACATTTTTAAAGTGACTATTGTTCATTACTTCATGCTGCCTCAGGGCCTTTGCTATTTAATTCTTATCACTGCTGGTCTTATTCCCTTAGCCATAGGCACTATAGTACTAAAATAAACAAAGGTTGTAAAAAGCTATCATTCTGATGTATACAACTAAAAATAAATAATTATCAATAGTGTACATATATAAAAATAAATGCTTTATCTGATAAAAAGATTTTAGGCTGTCATAGTTAAGTGTATCTGAAGGAGAGAAAGGACAGCATTTTTTTTTCACCTACTTTTGGTTCCCTCTTAGTCAACAGGGAAACCAGATACCAGTAGACTATGATTTATCCAGTACTAAAATTCACCCTCTTACTAACTTCCAAGAAGGTCTAGTCAGCTTCCTTACACTAGGCGCCTGATATTGGTAGTTACATTTAGGAAAGAAGAATTTCATCCTGATCACCTACCTCCAGCCAGAAATCTACAGCAAAAACACCTCCCACGCTCATATCCAAACTATCAAGCCCTCCTTCTGCTCTTTAAGAAGGGAGGCAAAGGGCTGTTTCAAGTTATAAAACAGTAGAAAATTGTGTTTGACGCTCCACATCTGTACGTCATTCCTTTCTGCTATGGAAGGTGCTCATCTTTCTCAGGTGCACCCAATGGAAACATTGCTGTTTACTGCAGCGGGGTCAGCAGGAGCTCAGCTCCGTGGAACGGCTGTAGCACAGATACAGGCACCACGACAAAGCCCCCCTCGGAACAAAGGGCTTAGTGTCTGCCCAGCCAGGAAGAATACATCGACACTCGTCTGAAGTGTGGCCGTGAGCTAGAAACTATTCATAGCCTCTTTAAGCTTTTTAATCCAGCAAGCAGCAGAGTTTACAAGTCACTGCTTATTTCTGGAGGCCCATGCTTGCCTTAGCTCAAGATTGGCTTTTGCCTGTGAAATTCTGTGCAGCATCTTTCAAAGGGAAAAAGTACCGTCTGGCATGTGTGTGAGGATAATTCAGTGATGGCTGTGGACTTCCCGGCACCTGCCTGTCATTATCAACTGAAGGGATTCCTGTACCTACTCACAAGTCTTGGTCTTGGCCATGCTAGATGCTAGAGATACTAGAGTAGATGGATTTCCATTCCCATCCCCAATAGCAATTCCTCTGTGCCTGGGAGTTCATAAGTTAATAGAGGAGTTTAGTCTCCAGAGCTGTTCTGTACCCAAATGCTACTTTCATAGAAAAAGAGATCATCTGTGAATAGCCCTGGATAAGCAACTGCAAGAAAAACAAGATAAAGCAAATTCCAATCAGAAGGAGCAAGATGACTGATAAAAATAAGTGAAGAAAACAGAGATTTAAATTATTTCAAATATTTGCATTTGTGTGAGACAGTAGTAATGATGTGAGAGGGCATGAAGAAGAATAAAATTGCACTTATCACAGAAACAGATTAAAAAAAAAAATCCCCAAACTTGAAGGAATTAAGAAAAAAAAGATAATAAATGATAACTGAAAAGATTGGGATAATATACTTTTTGAGTAAATGATGAATGCATTAGAGAGTACAAGCTAGCAGTAGTCCATACTGAAGCAACTAAATAAAAGCAGAGTTTCTAGTTTTAAAATAAAATCCCTGAATTGAATTGTAGAATGGAACCAGGCTAAGCATGGGACAAAGGGGAATTCACATGCAGTATTACAACACAGTCCAAATTCTAGTAACCAAGTAGCCCTTTTAGGTTTAAGATAAACTGTATTGTTGAAAAAGGATTACTTGTTTTTTAAAACAAAGTTAATAGAATCTCAAATATATAACCATTACCAATATTTTATTAAATTTGACAATACATGCTCCTTCTTCTGTCAAACATAGCAGAATTTGCAAGTGTTTTCACACTTCCTTGCTGTGTCTCAGAGCTACAGTTGGGATTGTTTTTCTGGAGAAGTCTCCTTTCATGAACTTAACCCTGCCCTTTCCGCCTGGACAAGGAAAGAGGAAAACTCCCAACAGAGCTCCTGGCTGTGGCAATTAAGGTTTTATCCTTTCCTGGGTTCTGGTGAGCCTTCAGAGAATGAAGATAGCCAAATGTGCCTATAGAAAATAAAAAGCAAAATAATAAAAAAACCCAACCAACCCCCAAAACCTGGCTTGCTATTTTTCCTCTTCTATTACATTTTCTGATCTTGGACACCGAAGTCACGATTCATGAGAAGAAACCAATGGTTCCTATTATCTTCATCTTCTATGAAGCGCGTGGTACACTTACTCCAGTTACTGACTGGGGAGAGAAAAATATATTTATGGCAAATTCATGAATGTTAAAGAAAAAATCATCACAGGGTTTAACATAGGAATCACTAGTACCTGGCCAAGAGCAATTGGTTTTGGATGTTACTTACCTTTTTTAGTGAAGGTCCACGTTTCCACTTTCATGAAATTGCTCTAGACTTACCTGTATGCAAATGAGAGCAAAATTTATTCATCTGCTTAGTCAAATTTCATGACTACATAGGAGTAACCTTGTGAAAAGTAGAAAAACAACACTGTACAACCATATCTTTATCATCAGTCAGTAAAACATTGCATGACTTCTTCTGAAAATGTATTTGGTGACAAAGGAACCATCCATTATTTTTAGAACTTTTCATATAGTCTTAATTGCTTTAAATTACTGCAGAAGTTGTTTCTACAAATTAATGGAAGAAATAGGTACATTGTACATCTCACTCTCCCAAACTGCCTCCTGCCAGAAGGTTCTGCCCCACCCCTCATTTTATTCCAGGGAAAATTTATATCTAGTATATTGTACTGGATCTGGCCCATGAGTGCTTCGCAGTCACAAGTTTTCTTTTTCTATCCTTCACGCCCATGGGATACGATCACGCTCCAGCCCAGAGCCATGTGGCCACACCGACCCAGTGCTGAGACCAAGCTCACAAGACCTGCTGAAAAATAAGGCATATTAGCTGATTTTGCACTATCACAGTGATGAGTCTTTTGGGGAAGAACCTACCTGATTTTGGCCACTGAGCGTGGATACCTGAACATACGTGCTCCTCTTTGCAGAACTACGGATGGATAAATAGCTCAGGGAGGTCTGGAAACATCCAAAGGCTCTTAGAAGCCATGGTCATAGCTGTTTAGCCTTTATATGGACCTCACAGGAGTTCATACAGATTTCTGAACTGGTCCTTCTTTCAGTAAAGTCAACAGCGCAATTCTCATTAACTTCCACAGCAACTGAACAAAATCACTACATGCAAAATTTGTCTTTTTTTTTTTTTTTTTTTGGGTAATGCAGTTGAAGTGTTATCAGCTCACACCGTCTTTCACAAACCTCTTGTTAATTGAGCTCTAGTATTGTCACCTCTGGTTGCCAGCATGATCAACTCCCACGTGAAAAAAAGTTACTGGCTCTTACAGCTGTAAAGCAGAAAACCTGAATACTAACTGCCCAACCCTGCAGGCTTCAGAACTCCGCATTTATTATTTTTTTAAATGGCATCATTCTAAAGCTAAGCTCATAAATGCTGAGTGCCTGGCGTTGCTGACACTGAGAGGGGAAAATTCAGATGACAGAGAAAAATCCAGGTATTTCTGTCCTGAATTTACAGCAAGCGTGTGGCTCAGCCGTATGTCTGTTCCCTTCCAGAACGGAGCATAGCAGAGTAGGCTTACAACTGCTGGAAAGTGTCATGGTGTCTTTGACATATAGGTCAACATATAGATTTGAGGATCAGACAGAACTGAATGTTCTTTTTTAAAAAGATTTTAACATAAAACTTACTATAGCACGTTAAGGCTGCAAACTGTGGTACAAAGCTTTTCTTTGCATCAGTGTAATTTCCAGGGCTCTTTTTTTTTATGTAGAAGGCTCTTTTTTTCTGAATTTTGGACTTACATACAAATAACTACAAGCATATTTTAAAGCACATTTTAGTGCCTGATAGTGCTCATAAATCAGGTAGTTATACTTGTAATAATTTCTATGAGTGGGTGTTCATGTGCGTGAGAAGATATGCAAAATTGGATGGTGAGATGAGCCATGATGAACATTAAAGTTCCGGAAGCAGATCGATAGCTGGTGTAAATTGTCAGGGCTTCATTGATTTCAATGGTCCTATGATAAATACTAATTCAGCTGGTGCTAAAAAAAATGTCATCAGCTGAGCATCTGGTCAATAACAGCGGAGACTGCAGAATGAGGTATCGGTGTTACGTCCACACTGAGCACTTGCATTTACCTGTGAATTGGATCTGCATGGTGCAAAAAGGTAAAATGCCCTGTTTATTCATGTTTTTTGAAATCTCCTCTATTGGCTGGAGTAGTGCATGTGGGTACGCACGTGGAGAGAAAGATGCATATATATATACAAGAAGGCATTTTCCGTGACAAACAAATACTTACATGGCTTTTACTGCTGTGATGGTACTTTTATCTTCGATTGGAAAAAAAAAATAAATTCAAGATACTGTATGAAAATTACTTGTACAAATTTGTTGTACTTCTATGAGGTTTTTCATTCATCCCAATAGCAAGGGAAAGTAAACTCAGAATAGGCTTTAATCGACAATTTACATACAATACTTAAATTCCTTTTAGAAACTAGAGCTTATTACAGAAATGATAGTTTCCCATGTGTATGAATTACTGAGAATTATAATATCAACAAAGAGGAATGAAGCCAGGTTGCACATAAAAATCTATGCTTCCTAGGTGATTCTCAACATTTTTTTCTAAACATTTTCCACCAGATGAAGTCCATTACCTTGTTCAAACCATTTCCCATTTCACAAAGTTAAGTTTTTACTGAATCTGTGAATAAGAAATCAGTTATACAATCGCATTAAGAGAACATAAAAGAAAAGGGACTTCGCGCATGGCTGGTGGTTAACTCATGGTTAACTCATTGATTCTGCTATGTAGTTCTCTTGAACGCCTTATCAAATGCTGCTGATTTCTAGTCTGCATACAAATGTATTGATGTGCCAGAATTAAATCAAATTAGAATGTTTAGAGTAAAAGTCTGTTCGCCATGTTTCAAATTGTTCATATTTATTTGGAGGCCTCAGAAGGACATCTTAATCTTATAGTGTTATTATTTCAAATAGAAAAAGAGATTTTTAATGTTATTTGGAGGAAGTCCCTTAGCTTACAGACTGAAAAAAAAGGCAGAACTGCTGCAACAGATATTTTGACAAGAGCTTTGAATGAAAAATAACAAAACCTCTGCAGGGAATTTCCCATTAATCTAATTTATTTGGGAGCACATTTTCACAATAATAATTAAATTATCTAATGTTCGCTTACATTAAAAAGCGATCATCTGTAACAGTTCATTACTAGAAAAAAGGGAGGAAAAAAGGCCAGTATTTTAAACTAACACCACAGGAAAAAAACAACAACTTGCAAACATCAAAGGAATGCCATGATGTTTGACAGCTTCCTATGAATTCAGCTGTTTCATCTCTTAGTGAAGTTGGCAACAGAAATTCCAGCATTTTCTGTGCAGTGGTGTCTTTAAAGCTGTAACATGTTTATTTGTTAGAGCTCTATTCATCCGGTTTTCAGAGTGTTTCAATAACCAAAATATCCAATAACTAAAGTCTTGTGACATAGGAATCCATGTTTCGTCCAGACAACGAAAACAACAACTACATTTTCCTGGGGAACGTTATATTCAGGTAGTTCGCCCATGCCCTGCAAGGCTTCAGTGGGTGGAGAATACCACGTATAACCAACTGAGATACCATTGAGCAAAATGTGTTTTCATCTGCTTTATTTCTCCTAGAAATGTCAGCACAGCACATTATATTGCCTGTAATTTTAATAGATAAACGAGACAATGATTCCATTGTTATTTTTTTCTCAAAATGGTAGAGTACATTTTCTTAAAAAGGTCTGCAAACATATTTACAAAAGTGTGAAAGCAATAAATGCAGGCTTTTTATATTTTTACGGAACTTCCAAAGACTGACTGATATCCTAATTTTATTGGAAATCTGGTCCAAGGATGATACAAGAAATTAAATATCACACTCAATTTTGCTTTCTTGTAGGCTACCGTGGAAAACAAACCAAACAGATAACTATTTTAAAAAGAACAAACTTATATTCCATGAAGCATAATGAAGATATTCCAAAACCATTTCCTATATTTTTATTTTGTTTCAGCTTTAAAATATCTCTTGGTCTTTCGTAATGTTGTGTTAAAATGTGGGACACCATCTTACTTTTGGAAAGCCAGCTGCTGTAATGTAATTATAAAGTAGCCACTAAAATAACATTCACAGTATCTGCATCACAGGAATGGACTTTTTTTTTTTTTTTTTCAAACAGGAGTGATAAAATTTGTGTCGTTGCCTTCATCTTTCACATTTTAAATACTGTTGGCTGACAGAAATAAAGTGTAGTGTCATGCTTGGTTTACCTAAATCATTTATTTTGTAACTAATAAAAGTAAACAATTACCAGATACTGTATATATAGAGATATATAGATATATGGCCACAAATAAACTATAGTAGAAAGTTATTTTGGTTTTGATAAAGTTAAGAAAAGCACATAAAATCATATTTCATGAATATCTTGTTTTATGGCCATCAATATTTTTGTATTTTTTTGTTTTGTTTCATCAACATAGCAAAATACAATCTTCCTATTAAACAATAATTATCAGATGGCAGACAATTCTTTTTATTGGTTTACATTGGCAGGTCACAGTCTAAAAGCACAACCACATCAGGCAGAAATTGCACACAGACCGCCCTGGATTTTGAAGACTATTTTTTATGCTTCTACCAAAAAGCTTAATTTAAGACTTGGGACTGTAACAAGCACTAATTAAATACATGGATTTCTTTTTTTTTTTTACTGGCTAAATAAAATGACTGACATTGCAGTACTTTATTTTGCTTTCAGCTTCAGTTTTAACGTTTGTGCTTGACGCTAGCAAACACACTTTGAACTTCCCAGCAATCATTTATGGAAGTTCAATCACCCAAATAAAACCCAGGTGATTTTTTTCCTGTCACAGAATACTGCAGATTTATTTCAATTAGGCCTGTTCCTTGGCTTTTTTTTTTGGTGTTGATATTTGCATTTTTAACTTATTCCTGAAACCTAGGGGAGATTTGCATGTGATACTATGCCTTCATACAGTCACAATGCCAGTATTTCTGTAAGAAAAGGTTGTAGGAGGGACTGGCCCATAAATATGCAGTTGTATTAGTTGTAGAAGGCATGTTCATGTCTTCAAAAGCCAGACTGGTCTTAAGATATTACTCTTTATTTGAGACAGTTACCATTACTTCATTAAAAAATGACAAAACAGCAATAAACATTTTAGCTCTTTAATGAGCAAAGATCAGGTCTCTTAGCATTGGAATAATATTCGTTATCCAGATTATCTTTATTTCACTCAGTGACCAGTAATATGGCCAAGAAGTACAAAGTAATTTTCCATCAAGTAGTATACAATTTTTGTGTGTAATAAGCTTTCATTCTTGAAAAAGAGTAACTGAAAAGAAATGTTTCTGTTACTGCAGTTAGTTTGTCAGAGAAAGTTCTTCGCATTATCTTACAAACTATCAAAATTGCTAGTAATTTGAAAAAATGTAAAAAAAAATCACATAACTTTAGTCTAATAGAAATATAGTACAGGTAAGAGAGAAAGTATTTATCAGGGATGTGCTCTTAAGTCCATCTCAATTATTTCTTTTATATAAATGTACATCTGATTACATATACAAACATTTTGAAAGGACCATGGTATAGAATTACTGGAAAGCAACAGGGGAATGAAAAATTTCTTGTGATTTTAGAACGTTCATTTCAAATCACACAAACATTTGTAGTAGTATTCAGATTTTAAAATTTCCAGTTGTTGGCTCTCTCCCCGTTCTTACGTACCCTCTTTTTCTACACTGTTGCCATCTGGTCTAGAGAATTCATTTGAATGGCAAAGCTAATGTATAGCAAAAAGGGAATTAACTTTATATTAAAGTATTATAAGTAAAGTTTGTAACATGCAACATGAGTTTAAACAATAAACTGAAAGGTGTAATCAGAGCGGTAATATTGGGGCATTTTTATATTGCAAAATACCATTGCAATTAAAGTTTTGGACACACTTTACCTTACCAATTTGAACTAAATATACTGTAACTAAATCACAGCAAATTATAAATCCTTCATCAAAGGAGATTCCATTAAAGTAACAGTTATGTTAAAGTTAGAAATTATTTAGGTGGAAAGGAAAAAGAACATCAATAATACAGATTTTTTGTCTGGGATTCGTATCAGTGAGGGTTCACCACTGTATACCTAGAATGCCATAAATACCTTTAAGAACTGTTGCAATTCCTTCTATTTCTGAAGCTACCATGAAATATTTTACTGTAATTACTTTTGCCCCTTTAAAAACTTCTTTAGGTTGTGCCAATTGATGGATAAAGCTTCTATTAAAAAATCCAATGGGATGAGAAGAATTTTAATTACGGCTTAATCAGCAGCACAGCCACCAAGCATATAAATTATCATGCACATCGTGCTAAAAATATCCAGTTTCCTTTATTCCCACAACTTTTATACTGACAGCACTTATGTGATAATGTTGTACCTGCCAGGCTGTAAAACTTCTCTGACTGGCAGATTTCAGCATGAGCCCCTTTCTAAGGCCTTAACAGCATTGGTGCTTTGTGTACTTATTCAAATATGTAAATATGGTCTACACAAGAAAACAGGTCCAAATAAAAACTGGTGAAAATTATCTGACATTCCATTAGTGTGTCCCTTGTGCATATTTATAGGTTTTTAAAATTTTCAGTCATAGTTCTTTCCTGTTTGTGTTGCACATGCCTAATTCCATTATGTAACTTAAATCTTCAAAAAATTAATACTTGAATGCGAATGAAAAAGTATCATTCAGGACAACTGCTTCAAGCAATTGCAAACAGTTGGGTTTTTTTGTTTTTTCTTTTGTTTGTTTTGTTTGTTTGTTTCTTAAGTTCATTTGATATATGTACAATTCATTTTTTTCAAAACCCCAAAAGTTCTTGATATGTATATTCACATAATATTCCTCCATATTTAAATAGTAAGAGTCTTGTAGGTTGAAAGCCAAGTAATCTTCAGTAATATCACCTACTGTAATCCATCAAAAAATAAAGTTTGTTTCGTCTTGTCTGGCTATACCCTGGTTGTTGAGTGTGAATGGGGGTGGGGATGAGGATGGGGCAGAGTATTGTTCTGTCCTCCGGTAAATGTATTGAATGTGTGTAGGGGTTGAATCCCTGGTATAGTGTTGGGGATCATTGTGATGGTGTTGGGTGTCATTAAGGGAATATCATCAGGAGACCTTCTCATAGCTAGCGTGTAGTCTGGGGGACAGGCGGTCCTAAGAACCACCTCATGTGGATGGATGGACTCACATTCATGATCCAAGTCAGTGTGCTTCATTTGGAGGGACATTATCTCCTCTTCTTGTGCATGCGTAAGATCATTGGTAGTAGTACGTTGTGGGCTACATCTCCTATGAACATCATGTCTCCGCTTGTCTTTTTTGTAGTACAATGCTGCAAAGGCCAAAATGTTCAGGAACAGCAAAGATGCACCAACTGCAATAGTAACACTCAATTCTGTTGAATAGTCCCTTTGATCCACTGAAAACGGGCTTGGTTGTTGTTTGGGATCATCTTGTTTGGCTGTAGGAAAGGCTGAAGTAACAGAAACAGAATTTTTCCTTGTTGGTCTGAAAGTATTATCAGTTGATGGCACTTTAGTTGTGGTAGAGGTATACTGTGAAATGTCGTTAAGATTGTGCAGATGAGGTACCAGTTCCAACCAAAGGTTCACTTTATTGGCCCTATAGTGTTCTTTAACTCGTGGTTTTAATCCAATATGAAGATACAGTTGGTCTTTCTGAGAATATCTGGTCCATGCTACTTCTTCAAACCGATTTGGTTTTGTATGGATGAATTTTGTATCTTGCGGCACTGGTTGATTTGGGTCACTAAAAAAAAAATAATCTCCAATGTTACAAAGTATTTCAAAAGGAATTATAAAATTAACATAATTACGATTTTATACGTAATGTTTAAATCTGCCTTTGGACACAGCAGAATGCTATTTCCTAAAATTAGAGGCCTTAATAATCTTGATTAGAAACAGCATTACGCAAATGAACCCTTCTTTTACATAGACTTCAGCGACTTCCCTAGTTCCCTGAAATGCTAGTGTCTCTCACACTGAAATCTTTTGCTGCTGAGGACAGATTGCCACCAATGTGGTAATGAGGACAAACGTCCATGAGAGACCAGTGTGAGAGGACATTAAGCTTTGCTTTTCTTTTTTAGTAACATAAAGCTCATAAAGCTCAGCATTTCAGTTTATATGTGGTATCTGTGGCCTTTCAGAGGTGAAAGACCATGGCAGGGCATAACTCAGTATAACCCATAGTGACTTAGAGTCCAATGGCCAAAGGTACAAAAGTGTTTTGAACTGCCAGTGAAAGAAGAGTTAATGAAAATGACAAAACTTTTCAAGTTTGAAGTCACATATTTTATGGTCAGAAGTGTCAATTTAAAAGAAAATACATTATTAAAATAAGCTGCATTATATTTGATGCAATATTTATGCAATTTTCTGTCTCGTGGGATGAAAATATTATCAGTGCTGGGGTAAAGGCAGTTACTAATGTAACCATTTTTAACTATACACATATGCTAAATGCTTAGTTTTGCACTTTTCTGTGGATCCCTTAATTATTTTTGTGTACAAAGTATTTTTTTAATTTCTTCACACAGAATGTTCACAAAGCTATTTTTTCCCTCTTTTTGCTAGAATGTGTAAGCGAGCTGAGGGACATTACAATAAACATAAATATCCAACCCAATTCTTAATCTCTTATTCATCCTACAAGTACAGAGGCATTCCCAAGGGAGATAACCAAGGGAAAGCACTGCATCATTATATCTTGAGTTTGTATACAAGACTATTCATTATCTGATACTCACCCAGTTTTTGCAAAGTTTGTCCAGTACGTCATCACTACTGCACTTAGCATGACATCATTTTTGGAGAAATTACAAGGAAATAATTCAGTAGGACCAATCATGGGGATTCCTAGTACGTAAGGAACCTCATCTCCATGGGCTGCATCTGCCCATGCAGGTACCTGATCTGTCTGGCAATGATGGTAGAAGGCATAGAAATATGTAGGCGATCCAAAATTTGAGTGAAGATCTGCTGTAGCCACTGCTGGTGCAACCCACTGGTGATCAGTAAACAAAGCCAGCAACGTTTTCCTCCTGGTCTCAGGATTGTGTCGATCTGCCCAGTCTGTGTACATAAATTTAATTGTTTCCCTCAATATATCTTTGCCTTCAGGGTATCCGTATAAGTTATCAACAAAATTAGAAACTGCAAAGTCAAAATCACTAGCTGATATGCCATCTTCACTATCCACAATATTTTCAACAAATTTTAACCCTTCCCCTTGGTTAACTCCCAACATGATGTCGTAGTTGAGGAATTCTCCTTGTTCCATCAATATCTGAGGATCATCTGGTATCACATCGCCATCAATTACTGGTCCAAAGGCTATATGGTATCTTGCTGGTTGAATGTCTTGGTCAACAAGTTCTCTATAAGGCTTCTTCTGTAGACATTCTACCAATTCTACAGTGTCTGACATGTTGCAACCAACTTTTGTAGCCAACATCCTGGCGTATTTTGCAGGCTGAAAACTAACTGCCCAGCTGGAGAGAGCTGTTCCGCTTTGAGCTATTGCTCTTTGAAAAAGTCCTGTGGGGAGAAATATTTAAAAACTACTGAAGTGACCTTGAAACAGCTACATACTTGAAAGATTCAAAGGAGTTCTTTGAAACAATAGAAAACTTGAACAGAAGAGATACTTGAATCTTAATAGTACTTAAGTACACAAGATGGTGAGATTTGACTGTCATTGTACCTACAGGTAATGCGTACAAAATAAATGCAATATGCGCAGAAATTGAAGCAAATGATTCTACCTCAATGTAGTCCAGCTGAGGAACAGATTTTCAAAAGAAACTCAGGAAGAAAAAGAACTGGCATTACCTATGTAGAAAACACTATTAGCTTGAAAGAAATTCCTAAAATTAAAGCAATTTATAGGTTGGAGGAAAAGCCAACAAGTCGCTGAAATGGATTGAATTTCTGGATATTGTTCAAGCCATCAGCAGCATGTGTGCATACAACTATGAGTTAAATAAACCTACTGTACTGCTTTTTCATGTTTTGTTTGAGATCAAACTTGGTTTGAGAGGTGCAGTGCTTTTGAATTGTATATCATAACAAAAGTTCATATTCTGGAGTAATAGATGAGAAGGTACGAAGCAGCTATTAAATTTATGTGTCTAAGAGTCAAGATCCTTTTTTGTAAGGAGTTTTTCTAATGAAGGTTTATAGTGATCACACTTATATAAAAAGGGAAATGATATATTTTACACTATTTAGCTTTGTAATTCAGAGATTTAAACATATGTTCAGGTATTCATTTAGGGGAGAGAGAGTATGATCTCGCGCTGCATATAAATTTGTAGCAAATCCCAAAGACTTCTGTGCAATTAATTTGAATTTATGCTGATTTAACTAGCACTCTGGACCAGGAATTCTACTCATAGAAATAACAAGATGTTTAAACTGACGTTTTCCTCTCCCTTCTGTAAGCATTTCTGAGCATACCATGGATGAAAGGCTCACCCCCTTGTAGTCAATGAATCAATCCAATTTTTTTGCTATTGACTTTAATGCAATCAAAACTCCACCCTTGTTCCGATACTTCTCATGTTCCCTTTGTGTTGGGGCTTTGCCTTTTCCCACTCCCTTTGAGGAGCGCAGTTCGGGTTCTGAAAGACATTTTGAGTCTGAACCTTGCGCAAAATAATGCTCATCTCTAATGTCAGAAACTTAGACTATATTTAGGTAACTGTGACCTTTCTGTTTTTTTGCATTTTCATGGAAGTGCATCCAGTTCATTTCAGTAGCACATCTTTTGCACTAATTACTGGAAAATATTTTATACTGGACCCTACCTCCTATAGCTCACTGTGGGTAATACAAAATGGTCTATAGCATACGTAAGTTATGCAGATTTAAGATATATGGGTCAAAATTTGGTTTTACTTACGCTGATAGGCACCTGGAGTAATTCCATTGAATTTGGTAGAGTTGCTTAGGGACTGGAAGTGACATCTGGCCTCACTCACTTAATTTTGCTAAGAATGTATCTTTGGTCCAATGCTTGATGAATAGCTGGATGCTGCCACTAAAGGAACTGGAGTTAAGGTGCTCAGCTTACCTCAGAATTTTATTCCAATAATGCAAAAGATGGCTTTTACTTTGATAAGTAACATATTTCTATCGATAAAAAACTTCCATAGCCTCTAAATCAAGTCAGAGGCGTGCCTTTACAGCCTCTCTTGCCGTACCAGACCCTGTACGCTCAGAAGTTAGTTGGAATCAGTTGCTGGCAGGAAACATTTTACAAGCTTCCGAGGAATTTTAAAATAATTCTAGACTGTATTAGGTCCAAATCCAAAAGTCTTAAAATCAGATAGGTGTAGGGACTGAAATATGTAAATGCAAGCCTCTCCTTAAATTTATGAGAAGTCATATCCAAGATATTATTTCCTTGCAAGATATGAGTAAAAAATAAGAAAGAACTTGAGCTATAAAGCAGGTAAAAATATATTTGCATGTTTACAAGGTCAGATATTGAGCTCGTATAAATCAGCTCAAAGTCAGTGGAATTACCGCAGAGGATCCAGGCATTGTAATAAATGTAACCAAATGACAAAACTGAATTTTCACAAAGATGTATATCCTGTTACTTCATAATGTGTCTTTTTTGCATATTGTGTAAATCTATTTTTATTGCTTTATTAAATATCTCTGAACAAGGACAGAAAGTGTAAGCTACGTATTAAGAAAATGCTGATATAAACACTATGGCTTGCTAAGTGCTACATAAACATTAAATGTTGGATTAAGTAAAAGTGGTCAAGTCCTCTGGCCGTAAAATTATCTTAGGAAATGAAACTAAACATCCCTCCTGTGCTGAAGAATGCTTACGGAAATATTCCTCCTCTCAAACCATTTGGTGAAAAATGAACAACAGTATGAAAAATTATTTTCATTCTGTCTCAGAATTCCTGGCAGAAATTGGTACCACACAGGATGGAGAACTACATTTTTATCTGATAATGTGTATGATTATTATAGCGTATGGGCTTCAGACTGATGGAAAGAAGATTTAAATGTTCAATGGACCATATCACTTTGTGACTCCTATTCAAAGTCTCACCAAAGTAAATAAAAGTAATTTGCATATATTCATCTACATGTTCAGAGCACTCTCTGAAGATGGGTGCTGTTCTGCCCACTTGCAGATGGGCAGTTGTGAACAGCACCATCTTGATGTAGGCTGAATGCATCCTCTCAACTACCAAGGGATCCTTTCAAAGGGAAATGAAGGAAGCAAAGAGAGCATCCGAATTTACAGCTTATGAAAGAGACTGGTTAATAATGTGAAACAAAAGGTTTTTTGAAAATGTTAAGATATTTGAAAATGTTTGAAAACTTGAAATAACTTTTCTTATTTGAAGCTGACCAATCTTTATTTTAGCACTTTTTTTTAATGGCAGGTCTAACTATCCCCGAATGAAACATAACATTGTGGCACATTGTTCTGTTTAATCCAAATTTCAGTACAGCATGTTTTTGCTTTCTTATAAAAGAAATCCTCAAAAATTTACTTTTACAATCGGATTTTAAGTATATATCTGTAAGCCCTCTCCAGTCCCCTCCCAAATCCTTTGATCTGCTACGCTGGCAAATTACTGCATCAGTTTGCCCAAACAAATTCTGCTCCTGGCAGAATTCTGGCCATGTGTTGAATGGCCAGGGGTAATGAAGGCCAGAATATGACAGGGTAAAATTTGCTGATAAGAGGTAACACATGACTGTCCAGATATTGTAAATGTGGCATTTCTCATTAATGCCATGTTACATCAAGAAGATCAAGATTAAGACCAAGTAAGAATTAGGAGAGGATAAACCAGGTCTCCTCATTCAACCTTAAGCTAAATCCTCTATTACAAAAGTTATTTTTGTGAGTTCTGATGAAAAAAGATGGTGCAGTGTGACCCTCAGATTACAGTGTAGTGAGGTAATGCTTACCTCTTGTTCTTATAGGCCAGTTTATAAATATGTCCTATTTAGCCGCAGGTAGTTATGGAAAAAAAGATTACCTTAAAAATCAAATTGTGGAAATAGACTAAAAGTTAAACCACAGTCTATTATATGAAAAATTGCATATACCACCACTAGACTTTTCTTGTAAAAGCTATAGTATTCTCTCATTTAAAATAGTGTAAAGGCCTGATCTAAAGAATCTGTCACTTCTATTGACCTCAGTGGGCTCTGCATCATGATTTTGGGTAAATGCAGCTCTTTTAATGTCAGTGGAATTATATTTTTAGGACTGGCCAATTAGTCCCCCATGGAGATACAGCAATATAAATTAGTGGAGGATTGTATGCACAGGGCACAGTGTGATGTCCCTGGTAAAACTAAACAATACAGATAAAAATGTGAGAAAACAGTGAGACAAATATAATGTGATCAATAAGCAATAGCCATGCAAATGAGAGAAACTGTGTGGAACTGTGGTGCAAAAATCATAGGAAAAAAAATGGATGCCTCAAACAGCATGTTTTTAATGTCCTGCTGTCTGCCTTAACCAGAGAGAAAAGGTGTTAGTTATGGAATAGGAAAAAACATATAGAAGAAAATCCATTTGCAACTTGGATGCTTTGACAATTTTGGATCATGCATGCAAAACATTCAACCATTCTTTTATTAGATGACAGCAAGTGAAGTTCATGCAGTTTCAGACAAAAGATTTCTGAACTAGGTACTTGTTTTCTTCACACAAAATAATAGTTTTAAGCATTTCAGCTGTTAGCCTGAAAAGAGAAACTGTGTCATTTTAGTTTTCTTTAAATTCTGCTCCTCATGAGAAACTAAACATGCCTTTCATGACTATCTGAATATAGACGACCTCATCTACTGTGAGCATGACTGACTGGTTTTCCAAAAAGGACACCCTTAGGTAGGAAAGAAAAGAGACAAAAATGATGCACCGAGAAAATGCTGTTCAGAAGTCTGCTATAAAGTGTTTCTACAAAGCTCCATAGGAAAAAGAAGAAAGTGACCCAAAATTTAAACATGCACAGAAGAGCTGAGGGAGAAGTCGGCTTGTACAGCCTTTAAAAAGTTTGCTTAATATCGAGCTGAACTCAACAGTTCATTCTATGAACAAAGAGAATATACAGAGCATCACATAGTACTAATGGTGGTGGCATGCAGACACCAAAATTGTCAAAATTTGCAACCTGCATAATACCTTTGGTTGAATTGCTCCAACGGTTACCTTCAGAATAATGGGATAAAGTCAACAGATTGACGCATGAACCGCCTGCACCAGATCCAAAAACAGTTATTCTTAATGGGTCACCACCAAAGAACCCAATATTTTCACTAGTCCATCGCAAAGCTTGAATTAGGTCAAGGAGGCCATAGTTTCCTTTTGCTGCTTGGTCCCCAGTGCTCAAAAATCCTGTGAACATAAATGAAAAAAGAAAGGGTTAGCAAGTGCTCTTCTGAGTAATCCTGTTGCAATATTCTAAGACTTCAAAAGTAGATGCCATTAAATATTATGCAACTACACAATTTTCCGTATTCACTGGACAACAATGTGCACTTTTGCACTCTTCCTGAAACAAATTATTTGGTATTCACTCTTTTGGCCGTGATACATTACTTTAGGGAAGATGAAGATACATCCCAGGCAAAATACTTGTCTAAGTCTTAACAGGTCACAATGTATTACTCCAAAAGACTTCGTGTTGATTGTACTAAGTTTAAGAGTAAATGCGTAGCAAACAGATATGCTGCAGTCATTTTGTAAGTGATTTGGTCAACTGTGTATTGCAATTCTGTACTTAGAGGCAGCCATGAGCTTTGCGCATGCCTGAGAGGCAATGGCTACACTTCTCTGTAGACTGTGTTTGGTTATGTCCCGGCAACACACTATCTTTTCCTTTTTTCTCCCCCCAAAAATGCAGCCTGTGTCACAGGACAAGCTGGGTTGAACAATGTGAGCAGCTCTCAACTCCCTGAGCTCCGTCCCATAGTCATTAACCTGAGTTAATTGAATCTACATTAAATGGATAACGACAATTTAAGCTGTTTCCATGACCCCTTAACATCAAAAAGATAAGAGCTCAGAGGTAATCCGGAGAGACAAGAAGTGCTCCCTTTTATTCATGCTGGAAGAAAAACGGCAGAATGTGTCAGGTGCAGGAATGGCTGTTTTACGCTTTACTCCCAGCAGTACCCTCGTATTGAGTATTGCTGTTACTCTTGTCATTAGAGCCTACCGACTCTAAAAGGTGGACAATAAAAACTTCGAAGAAAGTCTCTGTTGAGAAAAGACATTGCTTTCCTTCTGCATTCCATTTGTTGACATTTCCAATTTTCTCAGCTTAATAAACATATGTTTAAATAATACCAGCATTATGAAGTAGCCCAGCACCTCCATTTGCATATCAAACTGATTTAATGCTCACTAAATCGACAGTGTAACTGTTTTTCAGTACATGCTTTGTAGAGAAATGCAACCATTACAACAATTATTTCCACATTAGTTAGATATTAGTGGGTCTTCTAGTGTCGTCAAAGTTCTACTGATTTAACTCTCTTGAGTGCAGACGGCCTACTCAAAAGAAGTTTACAGTAGTTTTTCAGACAAATATCTCTCAAAGGAGTCCTACTGTTTCATTATGACAATAAAAGCAGCTTTTGAGACATTTCTAAGAAGAAAGACACATGTGCGTATACATATATAAAGGAATGATTTAACAAGAACACAGATAGGTGCATGCATGTACCTATATTCATGTCTATAATGAGCATGTCATTTGTCACTTTGTTATTATTCTGATTTGAATTCAAATGGCAAGCTTACATTTGGTATTCTGTTGTATGTGTAGATATTTATACTAACAGACCTTCTTTGCTGTAAACTGCACTGAAAGCTAATTGGCCTCGCTGCCTCCGTAGTTGAGCTATGCTCCGTTTAGGGCAAGCAGCTTTGTTTGTGTAGGTCAATCCTGAGTTTTGTTACCATGGAGAGGGAACAGGAAAGTGGCATAAGGTGCCAGGCCAGCAATTCTCCCACTTCCAGACCTAATGTACCAAGTCTAATGGGCATACTTCATTCACTGTAGCCATAGTAAATTGTTACTTTGATACTAGACGTTAAAATAACCACTATTCTATAGCTAAAACCCGCCACATTTACTACTTAACTGCGTAAAAGAGCACAGTAGCATCGGTACCATAGAAGAAAATACCACCTTGGTATTGAGGGAAAGCCCAGAAAGGAAGTCATAAATATAATTAATTCATTCTCATTTTACTATTACAGCTTGGTACTGAGTTGAGATGAATATGAAGTTATTTTACTCTGCTTTACTCTCTTTCGTTTTCTTCTGTGTAGCCAGAGGGGCTGGTGTGCATGCCTATGTGAAAGGACGGCCCCAGTGTAATCCTTCCTGCACAGAAGCATTCATTCCTGTCTTCATGTTCCAGTAAAATGTTGTCCCCCATAAACAGTTTTTAAGGACACAGAGAGATGATGTCTTTGAATCTATGATAGCAAATCTAATGAAAGCTTCCTAACCAGTCTCACTGCCTTTGTCAGCCTGCTTGGAGTTGAGGGATGGTATCAGCGACTGTAACAAAATTAAAATGTAGGAATTTATGGGAACTACAGGATCCTGTGTCTGCGCATGCTGGGAAAGTCTTCCCCTCTCTTTGTGTAAGTGTATGACTGTAGAAAATCAGTGACAAATCAGTTCATCATATTAAGCACATAAGTGACTGCACTGATTTAAGGGATTAGAGGAACGATTGACACTGGTGGTCCTTGAAGCGCAGGTGGCAATGAGATGAGAGCAGTTAGAGCAATTACCAAAACTGTGCCCTAAACAAGTCCCTCTTTGCTTTTTCCCCTTTCCCTGGCTTGCAGATTCCCTGAGCCTGGACGGGATCTGCTCTCAGCAGAGCTGCAGCATTGGTTTAAAAAGATCCTGTCGATTTCTCAAAGTGATTCCAAGGCACTTATTAGGAAAAATAGATGGTAGGGTTATAGCTGAGATACAGTGACCGCCTGAAGGAAAACAAATGCTAACACTCAAACTTGCTGAAAAAGTTGTTTTCCATACTCGGTATAATACGCAGCAAAGTGGGAAGCAAGTAAGTCTTTGCCTGGAAAAGCAACAGACGAAAATTATAGGTAAAGCTTTAGGGCAATCCCCTGCTGTTAAATGAGTTCACATCACGCCCCGAACCTTGATGGGGAAATGGGAAATCCTTGGGAAACTATAAATATACTAGTTTTAAAGAATCTTTGCGAAAAGGCTCTTAAAAAGAGAGCAAAACAGGAAATGTCTCCTGTTGCTAAAAGTAGACACCAGGAGCCTTGCATTCAGTTCAGGAAATGTGCCAGAAGGGGGAGCTTTCAGTTTATTTAAAAAAAAAAAAAAAGAAAAAAAAAAGAAGGAAGTATTAGTAATATTCTCCTCATTCATCTATATTAGACAAATTATGACTTGTGTCCAGAGCAACAGCTCCGATGCAAAAGAAATATCTCACGCCTCCTCAGCAAGAACCACATTGGCTGACTTCCATATCTACACAAGATGGATGATTATTGATGTTGACTTTCATGACATGAAACATTTCTATCTCATTTTTCAGAACCATAAGAAGGCTGTTAATATCGCCACCTGTTCATGCCTTTTTTCTTGTATGCAGTAGTATCAGCATGGCTTAGAAGCATTCAAAATGTCATGAAATCAGAGACAGGACTGATAAAACATATGAGGTTTTTCTTTCCAGTTTTGGTTTGGGGTGGTTTTGGTTTTTTTTTTTGTAGCGAGGAGTGCCTCAGTACAGATAAACTCATCTAAATAAGCACCCGTAGAGAAAAGCTTTAACGTACAGCATCATACCCCGTCTGTAGGTCTGTGGGTGCAAGTACTTATTCCTATTTATCACTTAGATAAAATAGAGATTGCAACAATATGTTTTGTCTTTATCCCAAGAGGAGCTTTCAGGATGTAATTAATATAGATACCATACATTTCTATGCATTTGTATGACACAATCATCACGTTATCTAGATATTAAGCTAGCAATTTTGAGTCACAGAGGTGAACCTGCTCTTGCTGAAAAGGGCTTGTGTGTCTGAAAGCTTGTCTGTTTTTTAAACTGTATCAGTTAGTCTATTAAAATATATTATCCCTTTCTGCAAAGGCTGTCTTATTATTATCCTTGGACTGTCATCTCACCAAGAATGCTGCTATCATACACTACCACCTTTTGCTCTTGTAAAAAAAAGTGAAGGAAATTATTCCTTATTTTAGTTATTCCAGGAAGACATTTGCAAAAAACCTTATTTTTGCATTTTTCTCCAAAAAGGTCAGATTGAGCTAATTTTATTCCATAATTAAGTCCTTCTACTGGAAATATTCCAATCATCAGCTGAACAATTGCTATTTTATATTCTGAATGGAGAGGTTATCTCCTTTTATCTCTTCCAAAGGAGCAAACTCTAATAGAATTATGGAAGTGAGGATGTGGTCTTTTGTGAGTTTAAGAAAGAGATTTATTAAGCTCATTTGGACCATTTCTCTGTTACATGTCCATTAGACAAAAAGGCAGTGTGCGCCACAACCAGGCCCTGTATTTTGTGTTAAGATAAATTTTAATGCTTTATAGGCTTATCTGCCTGGGTAATGATTTCTGCTTGCCATTCAGATAAATCTTTTTCTAATATGATTCTAGCATTTTTGAAGAGTAAATAAAATAATAGAGTTGGGAAAGTGAAAATATTTTGTTGAAAACCTTAGTAGATTGAATTATTTTAAGCTCTGGCCTAATTTGAACATTGAAATGAATGCAGAAGGGAAGGCCAAGACAGAATTTTTCCTAATGTAAGGGACTGCTACAACCTGATGATGCAGTAACAGACCAGGCGCAGGCTGGGGGATACGTAAGAGAGAACCAAACCTTCCCTCTGATGACTTCTGTCCATATAAGTGTTTCATAACCCAGCAACCTTCCTGACTGGATTAAAGTAAGGGGAAGAATGTCTTGCTGGACAAAAAAAATATCTGCCTGTGAGAAAATACACAGTAACAAATGCTACTCTAAAAATAAAACAGAAGGGCTTATAAAAACTGGTCTGACATGCTTAAAGGGTATCTTCAAAGAGCTGTGTTTCTGAAAGCAGAAACACTTAAGATTTTAATATTACCCACCTGTTAGGGCATGTGTTATAATAATTTAGCTGTGTTTCCAGTTACATTTCCCTATGCAGTCAAATGTCATCTTTTATTTTTGTTAAAAGCAAATGTTAAATTGTACGAGTATAAATGCATCAATGCATAGTGGAAGAATACAGGACATATTTTGAGGGAAGAATATATATTCCCTCTGGATTGCAAGTTCCTTGGTTAGGACGTTGGTTTGACACCTTCTATTAATATTGAAGAGTAATTGCCATCCACAGAAAATTTCAGTTGCCCTTTAAACTATACTTACTTAGTTAGGAATGTGAGCAAGATAAGCAAATTTTAAGCAATATGGTTAAACTTAAAGAGCACATTTGTTTCTATCTTAGACATCTCTCTTGAATTCGCATCAGCTAACTAATCTGAATGAACTCCGTGGGCAGCAGCACTGTGAACATTAATGTGTATGTGATATTCCTGAAGCAGAGGATACTGCTTCTCACTTTGCTGACCAGCACATCCTAATATTAATAGCATATTTTAGTAATGGATAAGGGGTAAGGTGACTAAAAGGACTAGGAACTCCCATAAGGAAGACGTAGGAGAATATAAACTATTCAGTGCAAGAAAAATATTCCTTCATAGACATCTGCAATATACCTCTCCTCGAGAATCAGATAAGCAAGTCTTCTGAAAATTCTGCTCAATCAGGAGTTTTGTATCGAATTCATTTAATATACAAAAAAGTAATTGCAACATTAGCGAAGTGCTTGTCTGTTTCTGTAGCTTTCTGCCACATACATATTAGTAATAAGATTAATGATTGCACAAGTGCGAGATTTTAGCTTAACTCCATGAGATGTGCAGAGTATCATGCTACATTTTTATGCACTCTTTCCTGGCTGTTTAAGATATGTGAGACACTGCATTTATATACAGATTTTATTTTAATTTTACCTATAGAAGATAAATTAATATGTCAGAATCTTTGCAGGTGGACACACTGTCCTTTTAAACAATTAGAAGACAAACATTCTGTTGCAAAATATTTGTTAACAGATGTACATTGTCAGGTTGGACGGGGCTCTGAGCAACCTGATCTAGTTGAAGATGTCCCTGTTCATTGCAGGGGGGTTGGACTAGGTGACCTGTAAAGGTCCCTTCCAACCCAAACCATTCTATGATTCTATATAGTATATGCATATATTTGCAAACTATTCACTTTTCACGTAGTAAGGTTACTTGACTGGTCACATAAAATGTTTCAAAATTTACCATACCATAAACTTTATGAATTAAGGACAAGTATCTTCCATACAAATAGCCTGCACTGATTTTTTCAGCCCATAACCTGTTTTGGGATGCGTCAGGCTTGCATTTCTGCTGTGATCAAGCTGTTACTACCAAAACAGCTGAATGTGCCATCTAACACTGATCGAAGAGATGAGGGGGACCAGGAAGGGTTCTGATATGAGGCCAGTTTAATTGCAAATGTTCTACAGCTGTGGAATTTATTTATTTTTTTTTTTTAACTGTTATAGAATGAAAATCCATCCATTTAATATGTCTGGACTATATGGCTGACTTAAAAAGAACAGCTCAGAAACTGAGAAGTTTTTTGTGAGCAGTTGTTCCCACTATTCATATAACCTCAGTAACTTGGTAAAGAACTAGGAAACAGCTCAACTGTTTTAACTGTCTTAATTAAGCTGTGTTACTGTAAGAACAGTACCTCAAGGTTAAACGTATGAACAATAAACTGTACTGCGAGCAATGCAAAACAGCTGCAGCAATTCATTAACTTACCAAACTAAAGTGCTGCATCTGTGAGGTAGAATTGCTTGAAAATACCAACAGTACCATCTTTACTGGCCAGTGCTTTTGCCCCAGCAGTTAGCCTTTGGAAATTCCCATTCATTTCACCAAAGTAAGCAATTTACAGCATTGAATCAGTAAATATAAGAACTTGTAACTATATCCTTTGCCATTTTGAAAGTATACATGGAGAAAAGTGTGTGATGATGTATAAACCTGGATGTGCTTTTTCAGCATTGCTATTTTACTGCTGGAATTTTTAACACTCCTCCCAGAGTACCAAATCCTTCGAATTAATATTAGTGAAGTGGCCAGAGCCTGCAAAAAGGCTGGGCTTTCCTTGTGGCTTTTTGAAACAACAGAAATTTTCCCTTCCTTGCATTTTACTTAATTTCTTTTCCCATGAGAGGCTAAACGAACTGAACACTGCAAGTTACAGAAGTCCCTTCCAGCTGTTTCAGTCTGGCATCTGTCACTTGCCAGTGCTGATGCATTACAGCAAACTTCTAGTATAGAGGCAGATTGCGAAAGACTGGAGTGTCTCACACCAAGGCACTTTATTCCATTGTCAAAGATGTATTGGCATGACTTCACTGGGTGCAATGCAGGCCAAAGCAGGCTAACTCTCAGTCTTTTTCCAAAACACAGGTTCTCTTTCACAGGCTATATCAAAGTCCTTTAAATGTCAAAAAAAGGCTGCATGAAGCCAGATTTTTTCCTATCCTGGAAAATTATCCTCAACCACTACAGAAGGAAGGAAGATGCTTAGATTTACTGTGATATTCTTGGCAAGTGTGTCGTAGATGTTAAAACAGTCTGAGATTACAATTTCTAGCATTCTCTGAAGGCTGTGAGAAGAGGGTAACTCTCTTTGCCTTTAAAGCTTCGGTAAAGAGATGACAGAAGTCTGGGAGTGCTTTCAAAAGCTTTAGCTGCCTATTCTTCATGCGGTCAATGGTTATTTTCCATTCTGCCTTGTCTGTCTTGTCAGGACAGTTGTGGGCAGTCTCTCAAATTCTGGGTATTCTCAATGCGTGAGACATTCATGTATCGGACCCTGTGACAATCCCATGCTTGCACACGGGGTCGTGGTATGGGGCAGGCCCACACGATGAAGCAGGTCAATGTTTGTTTGTAAAGTACCGAGCTGGCTGGTTTTTCTGCCTGCAGCACGGCACGGTGTGGTGTTGTTTCTCTCCAGATCTCCCAGCCCACGTCAAGCGTGACCGGTTAGTGGGTCACGGCTCCCGCAGTGTGTGGCAGGCTTGTCAGACGCGGGGCAATGGTGAGAATACAAAAAGTCAGATGTTTGTTACAGTACTGTCAGCTGCACAGACAAGTTTCACAGAAGCAATTCTCTAAGCCCGTGCAGTAGAGTTGGTATCAGGGTGGGAAGTGTAAACTGATCCTGTGCTCTATAGGCAGTTCTTGCAGTCAACGTTTTGGCTTCAGCGCAGGGAGCACGGATAAAAGGGGCTTCAGCTGCCTTCTGCTTCTCAGACCTCTACTCTAAGTACCACATAGCCGGTCCCACATGATCACCTGAGAGATCAGCTCTATAGCAGCTTATTATAGATGTTCTTTACTGAAAGGTCAAATGAAAGTCTGATAACAATCTCAGAGATACTTTGAAAGAGTTGTATAAGCAATAGGGCTAGTCCACTGGAAGTGATCTTTAATACTGATTTCTGGATACACTGTAAAAGGAAAAAAGAAAAGGAGGCAAGTCTAGTCTCAGAAATACAGCTGCAGAAACTAATTTTACAGGATTTTAAGTGATATGTGCTGACACATATCGGAAAGTAGAAGTAAGCCTTAAGAGCTGATGAATGACATTTGGCATAGGTGGACGCAAAAGGCAGCTGGAGTATGTTTGATTTCATTGTCTCCTCTTTTCTTTAAAAATACAGAAAAAAGATGGGGTTTTCTATAGAAACAAGCAGATATCTATGAATATTTTCATCTTTGAAAAAATAAGCAATTCTGCTGCCAGCAGAGAACATCTGCTTAAATGCCTTCCACAAGGTAAAAAAATCATAGTTGTTAGTACACAGCTGAGTCATGCTCTAGGGCAACACAACTTTTAGTTTAAAGTATTTTTAAGTTGCATACAAACTTTTCACAGGACATGAACAACGCTGTATTACTAAGTAATACAATAGCAATGCTCTTATGAACCACCATCTTTGAGAACTTTAACAAAAATATAAATAAAATCAATAGTCTCTAAAAGACAGCATGGGCAAAACCAAATCTTATAGGATAAAGTGTGGAATAATAAAAATCAAACACATACTGATCCTTTCAAATATACTCAGCCAAAGCCCAAATGATAATGAAAGACCACATGACAGAACAGAAAAGTCCATAGCCAAAGCCATCACTTGACTTTCCTACTTGGCAGAAGAAAGTGATGCCCCGAGGGAGAGATTCTTGTCTTCACCAGGATTGAGTGCACAGCTGTTCTGGTCCTACTTACTTCAAGTAGTGCAATATGCAAAATTAAGTAGCCCACAGCACATTGCATCAAATATCTGTCCTTTACTATGGTCTTTCAGCATCCCCATTTTCAGTAGCAAGATCAGAAACAAGGCATTAAGATATGCTAGTCTTCATGCAATATGCTATAACTTTTAACTTTAGATAATACAATTAAAGGCAGCAGCTACAAACCTGGAAAACATGTTATAGTGGAGAGTTAACAAATATCAATGTTCTTAATGTGCAAGGCTTTAAAAATCAAAATTGACCCCATAAAAAAGTCTGCTTTCCATTTTCCTTCAAGATTTGGGCAAACTGAGTTCATTATCTCAAGATAGCCCACATGGTACTTGAAGATCTTTCTACCCAATATATTTGAGAAATTTTTGCTATATAATGAGCTGTGTAATATGTACAGCTACTTAGAACTACACGTAGTTCAGATTCAGCTTTCAAAAGCGTCTTTGAGGTAGTACATTTTAATTGATTGTTAGATGCCAGAGAACGCTTTTTCTAACTTAGGCCTGGAAATCGTCTTTGCTTTATAATGCTCACTCTGGTTGTATATTAGTATATGTTTTCAGTAATACCATGCAGTTTTTCAGAATTTTGAATATGTATGTGGATGAGAGAAAGTATGGGTTTCATTTCACTAGAAGGGAAAATTCCTATTTTAGAAATTAAAAAATCATAATTACGACTTCCATGGAGAGGGACAGCACCATAATTTTTGATACTTCTTCACAGCGTTGAGATTTGCAATGAGGGTCCAATCAATGCTAATATATATTCTATGAGCTGATGAAAGGGAAGTCAGAAATCTTCATGTAAAACTGAATATGCAAATCACTAGTTAGAAGCCTAGCAGCTATTTGAAAGTGCAATCTTTCAATCAGAACACAGAAATTATGGTGCTAATTTACTGTGAACTCAAATCTCCTTATTTGAAAATAAATAGAAAAGATTAACCATTGGACCAATTTACCAAGAACTGCATTCAGTATGTCATCACTTGCATTTTTAAATCAGAACTGGAGACTTTCCAAAAATATGTGGTTTAGTGGTGGACTTGGCAGGGCTAGGTTAACAGTTGGACTTGATGATCTTAAAGGTCTTTTCCAACCTAAATGATTCTATGATTCTTTCTTCACTGAAAGGGTTATCAAGCACTGGACCAGGCTGCCCAGGGAAGTGGTTGAGTCACCATCCCTGGAAGTATTTAAAAGACGTGTAGATGTGGTGCTTAGGGACATGGTTTAGTGGTGGACTTGGCAGTGCTAGGTTAACAGTTGGACTTGATGATCTTAAAGGTCTTTTCCAACCTAAACGATTCTATGATTCTATGTCACTGTTCAGATAAGATTTAATTTGGGAAAGTTTTATGAGCAGTATAATACAGGTAGAGGTCATACCAGATCATCACAAAAATGCCTTCTTGCTTTTGAATGCATGAGTTAACATATGAGACTTAAATAATCAAGATTGGACTTCTGTAGCCCGATCAGTGCAGACAGACCCTTTAAGTGTACTGGGAATTTAACTAAGTTTTGAGAAAGCCTGAGAAATAAAGCTTTCCTATCTTCCTTCTTTCTCTCTTCCTCTCCTTTTCCTCTTCCCTTCTCTTTTTGCAAAGCTTAATCTTATTTAATCAGTATCAACACTATTCTTGGAGTTCTGTTATTTATGTGAATTTATATATGTGTCCACTATGGTCTTTGAAATATACTTGGGGGCACACAATCAATTTATCGCTTGACAAATCCTTGGGAATACCTGGCAATATTTTTACCCCTGTGATAACAATCTGCCACGCTCTCCACAAACGCTATGTGGTTGACCAACTCCTTGACCTACCTGTAGCATCGCATCCACATCTGTTTCCTTGCTGCAATACAATATGCAGTGGTAGCACAGTGATCAGAAAGATGACATTCTGCTCTGTCCCTTTAAACACCTAGAGGCATATTTGTCTTACTGAAGACACTGTATTTGTGGCTATCTTAGCCTGCATGGAAGAATAACTTCTGGTAAGAAAAAGTGAGTAGAAAAGACAGCAACCCAGTTTCAGTTTGAATTGTAAAGTGAGGTATGCTGGAGCACACCGCAACACCGCCATAATTATAGCACATCAGGTTATATATCACGGCTTGTTATTGCAGCTGCCGTTTGTGTTTATGACGGCAGAGATGCTGAATCTATTCTTACCCAGAGAAAAGGACTTGTCCAACAGTGAGAAAGCTAAGAAATACAGCAGGTTTTTGACTTATACCTGTGGACCTCTAAAAGTCTGTGGACGACTACTGCATGGCCAAAGATCACTAAGAAAAGCAAACCAATTAAGAGCAAACACAAATGTACTTTATGACGGTCTGAGCCACCAGGGAAAACTTTGAGAGGTCTGTAACAAAAATATGTTGCAAACAACTGTCTTCATACACAGGCTTGTGCTAGCGAGATTCTTATACTGTTTTCATTGCTATTAACTGAACACCAGAAACATTTGTAAGAGCATATATGTCTAGACAGAGGCATCAAATCTAATTTTCTGGTAAATATCTATCAGTTCTGGTAAAATGTGAAGTAACTAAGAATTAACTGCATCACCATATGCCTGTTTCTTTCTTACACGGCATTTTGCTTCTCCTAGTACAGTTTTTGCTTTCTGCTGTGTCTGAATTTCCTGTTCCATAGGGCAAGATACTTTATCTCTTCACAATGATTTTTCTGTGCTGCAATACACATTTTGTGTCTTAAAGGCAGGGAGCTGAAGAAAAGTCAAGAATGGGATGAGGATAGCTGTTACACAGACGGTAACTGCCATTTACCAAAAAAAAAGATTGCTATTAAACTACTCCTCCCCAGCAGAATCCTGAGGGGTTCGGCCACTGCTGACTGTACAGCTGTTACACAAAACAGTAGGACACAGAAGATATGTATTAATATATAAATCATACACACAACTCTTGTGTATCTCTTCAGAGCAGTCTTATAAAATACCTGGTCATATGCATATCCCCTAACTTTTCTAGCAACAATTTAAATAAATACAAGATGTCAAAGAATCGCCCTTAGTCCAAGGAAAAGGAAGGAAAAAAACCTCAAATCCACCCAAAGTTAATTGAGGCTAGAATCACTGCAGCTCTATCCATTGCAATTTCACATTGGTGCACTTCAATTAAGGCATAATAAGAGTGCAAAGTAATTTATAGTTATAGATTAGATGTCGTCTGTGAAAAATCACCGATTAACTCAAAGGAGGCTTCTGGAGTACCAGAAGAACAAATGTTGTAGTACCCTGAGTTTCGCTTTTCAGTTAGCACCTTGAAACCACAAAAGCAAAGCTGAAAATCCTGTATTTAAAGGTATTAGTAAGAAATACTTTATACGCATGGGCACACACAGACACATGCTATCAGCATGTTGATCTTCAGGCTTCACTAGATAAAGTTTCATTCACCAATAAAGTACCAACACAAAAATGCCTGTACCATTTCCAATAATGATCTCAAATGTTTATTCAGTTGCTGAAAGGCAAATTTTTTACCTGTTTTGTTAAAATTAAAGAATTCTTTGAAAGATTGCCTACTGCAGCCTCAACTAAATGCAGAGCTCCAGTTTTCCATAAGATGCTGCATCCTTTAATTCCACTCCACAATGAGTGTCATATGCATTACCACTACATCATCTGAAAATATGCATATACCCATCTACAGATGGACCAGGCTCATTGCTATTCTAAATCTAACTAATTCTAGTGAAGTCAAGAAAATCTGCCAGTTCAAACCAAGCGAGGGTGTGATTCCAGACCCTTAATCTTCTGAGATATGTAAAAGCATGACATAGATACTGCATCAAATATACAGCATCAACAAAGTGGCTAAACTAAGTAATATTTAATGGGTAGCAGAAAATAATTGATGTTTCAGACAATTAAGTATGTGAGATGACTGGAAGCTGAAGTAAGATTCTGGAAATCTTTGAAAAGAAAAATGTGTGTACATATGCCATCCAGCTCTCAATAACTGAGAGTGCTCTACATTTAAAGATTTCTGCAACAAATACAGTGAAAGAAAACCAGTGTCCAGCTGCGGTAAATATACTGTTAAAGATGCTAACTTTGCATTTACTGCCCCTATATTCAGGCCACAGTAGGAAGCCAGGTATTCAATATTGCCTAATCGGAGAGTATCACATAGCAGCCTCACTAGCATGGCTAGTTTCACCTTTTTGCCATAAGAATACAGAAACCTGGTAAGTAGCAAAGTGAGAAAAATAAAACCAACAAAACCTGAATTATTTCATGTTTCTGTCATGTATTTTAAAATCTAACACTTTTTTGAAAGCTACTCTACAATTATAAATTAATACTTTGATACAATACAATTACACGGTCTTTGAGTAGGAAGAGTCTTTTATGGGGAGGGTAATATTCTTCAGTTACTCACATTTGGATGAAATTAGGTGTCTTGAAGCTTACAACACCCACTTGCAGCCAAACTGAGAGAAGGAACACAAGTCAGAGGTCACAGGGAACAAATTCTCAGCCCTGAGCAAGAACTGAATTTATACAAAATGGTCACGTCTAACAAAACAGTGCTCAGAAGAGGACAAGAATGTCAAGCAGCTAAGAAACATTATGGCAAAGAGCGGCTCGCTCAGAGGCATCAGTTTTCTATTTTGCCAGTACGATTCTTATAGCTTACTACAAAGTGAACTAAAATGCACAGTAGTCACACAGTAAGTAAAATGGTGCTAATTTGTTTTTAACACTTAACCAAATACTACAGGTTCTAACGGCACTTTCTTAGCCTCAGATGAGTTGCAAAACCTAATCTGTGCTAATTTTCCCAAAAACAGATGGTGCATGAATTAAACTGTGTAGACCCTTTTAAGCTTCCATTCTCATTAGGTCCCTTTTGGGATAACTAATGTTCATTTCTTAAGGCCCTATTCTCCTGCACTTATTTCTCTTAAATAACTGAAAACAGCCTCCTTAATTGTATAGGAAGATACACTCAATGGGAGAAAAGTCACAGAATTTGGGCCTTCAAGGGATTATGTTATGTATGCAAACTTGTCACTAAACCCAGTATTTTTTGCACGGACAGTACGATGGTATCTATGTTATTTACAATGGGAAAATGTTTCATTCCAGGCCAAGAAATATCATTACCTATGGAAGGTAAATAAAGCCAGGACTATGCCAGTAAACCTCATTCACGTACATCACTTGAAGGCACGAGGTATGAACTCATAGGACTAAAGACCACCTCATCTGAAAAGAAAGATCGCAGACAGTAGGTATTAACAGGCGATTTTAGCTGTTGTTTATTATTGTGAAAGGCTCAAAACCTCACCACAGCCCTGGGCTTAACTATGTTAGAGAGGTAACAAAGGGTGTTCTTAGGCTTCGTGTGAAGGAAAGGAATCAACGTGTGGAAAAGAAAAGTTGGGAAGGTGAAATAACATTAAAAGAGAGTTTATTAAACCAACATGACTCACAGTTTCTCAGTAGCCTAAGAGGAGCAGATTTCTGCCCATGCTGTTGCAGTATCATAATCTATAAAAAAAAAGTGTCACAAAACCTGCAGTAGCCAGCTAGAGGATACCCTGTTCTCCAGGAGCTGCTGCACCTCCTGGCACAATATCTCCCATCTCTCCCTCCTCTAAGTCAGACATTTCCATATGGTGCGTAAGCAAGCTCAAGTCCCAAGGTCTACTCTGATTTCATTCGTGATCTGCTCCTTAAGGGAGCAGGTTGAGGGAACAAAATATAAATGGTTGCTGTGGGTTAGTCCCAGTCGGCAGCCAAGCACCACACAGCCACTCACTCACCCTTCCCCCCCAGTGGGATGGGGGAGAGAATCTGAAGAGCAAAAGTGAGAAAACTCATGGGTTGAGATAAGAACAGTTTAATGATTGAAATATAATAACAACAACAACAACATATATAATAATAACAATAATAATAATGAAAAGGAAAACAACAAAAGAGAGAGACGGGAACAAAACCCAAGAAAAAAACAAGTGATCCAACTGTTCACCACCCGCTGACCGATGCCCAGCCAGTCCCTGAGCAGTGATCACTACCTCCGGCCAACTCCCCCCAGTTTCTATACTGAGCATGACGTCATATGGTATGGAATAGCCCTTTGGCCAGTTTGGCTGTGCCCCCTCCCATCTTCTTGTGCTCCTGGCAAAGCATGGGACGCTGAAAAGTCCTTGACTGGTGTAAACATTACTTAGCAACAACTAAAACATCAGTGTGTTATCAACATTATTCTCATACCAAAACACTAAGCTATGCCAGCTACTAGGAAGAAAACCAACTCTATCCCAGCTGAAACCAGGACAATGGTCTATTACTGTTCTTTCTTTCTATGACATTTATATGTTGCCCTGAATGACTCTGGAATCAGGAAGGTTTACAGTATGTTATCCTTTTATCCTCACCCTGAATAATGAGGTAGTAGTAATACTCGGTTCACAGGAACAAGGAGACATAGCACAAAGAGGAGAGTGACACACCCAAGATTATAGAGGAAAGCTGCGGTGGAAGAGGTAGTTGAACCTGCCTCTGAATTACGAGGCCAGAATGTCTGGTAGACTTGAATGCAGTGAAATAGCTAAAGAATTATTGTGCCATTATATTTTGAAGATTTTTTGCAACCACATGCCCACCTTTAAAATTCCAGTGCGAACGTTCTTTTAACATTCTGTGTAATGTAAGCTGGGTGCTAACTGATGAAATAAATTGAGTTTTAATAGACTTTGCTCAACAACACACCCCAAATGACACATCAGTAATTACCATCAGATCTCAAGCAACATCCTGATAAAGTTACTGAATGTAAAGCGCATCTGCTAGATTGCAACGGATTGCATTCTTGGTACGCTTGAGATTTGTCAGAAAATGTATTTATACTCAACATTAATTCTGCTGACTCCGAGGATTGTTTCAGTTAACAAAGGCATCTCTGACACTGCAATATAGAATCATGTCCCATTTCTGGCAATGTACTGCTAGCAAAATACCAGCTGTTTTCAGTGGAGGATCAGTGTGATACAATGAGTTGATGTGCTGGCTTGATTAATCTTTATATGATTTCTCAGCTTCTAACGTAACATGCATAACTTTATATTTGTAGTCAATGGTGTAGAACATCACTTGACAGTTAAAGTACTTAGGTACTTGTTCTTTACTCACGAGACAGTTACTGAAGAAAGAAAGTTCATCTCTTTTAATTTGTTAACTTCTGAAAACAGCAGTGATGGGCTGACTACATAGACTATAGAAAGAAAGAGAGTGGCTCCATGAGTAGCAGCTTCATTTAGTATCATTCTGTATATCATTGCTGCTTTCCTCCATCAGAACAAAAGGTATGTGCTGGTTTTGGCTGGGATAGAGTTGATTTTCTTCAGAGTAGCTAGCATGGGGCTATGTTTTGGATTTGTGCTGAAAACTGTGTTGATAACACAGGGATGTTTCCGTTCCTGCTGAGCAGTGCTTACTCAGAGTCGAGGCCTTTTCTGCTCCTCACCCCACCCCACCAGCAAGGAGGCTGGGGGGGCACAAGAAGCTGGGAGGGGACACAGCTGGGACAGCTGACCTCTTCTGACCAAAGGGACATTCCACACCATATGGCGTCATGCTCAGCATGTAAAGCTGGGGGAAGAAGGAAGAGGGGGACGTTTGGAGTGATGGCGTTTGTCTTCCCAAGTAACTGTTAGGCGTGATGGAGCCCTGCTTCCCTGGAGATGGCTGAACACCTGCCTGCCCATGGGAAGGAGTGCATGAATTCCTTGTTTTGCTTTGCTTGTGTGTGCAGCTTTTGCTTTCCCTATTAAACTGTCTTTATCTCACCCCGTGAGTTTTCTCACTTTTACTCTTCCGATGCTCTCCCCCATCCCACCGGCGGGGAGTGAGAGAGTGGCTGAGTGGGGCTTAGTTGCTGGCTGGGGTTAAGCCACGACAAGGTACCACATGGTTTTTGCTTTTCAATGATCCATCAGTCAAATTCAAAGAAGATGATGAATCATAATTTCAAAATATTAATTTTGAAAATGTTTTGCTAATTCTCATGGAAAAATTACATATGATTTAAGAAATAAGTAGAATGTGTCCCTAAATGTCTAGAACTAGTCTCAGTAATTTTAAGACAATATATTTCTTTCTAGGATAGAAACTAGAACTTCTGCTGTATCTTTCTTCTCCTCAAAATTACAGTTCCTTGCTGTAAGTTTGAATGCCTATTTAACAGCATTATGGAAGACCATTTAAAAGCATTACAGTGGCTGGAATACTATACTCCCCTCTGCTGTCAATAAGTCAATCTCCAGCTATCACAGTCTATATGCAGATGGATCTGATCAAACCTTGAACTGATATTTTTCCCAATACTCTAATGCTTTTTCAATTTTTAAATATATAGTTTATTTTAAGTTTCCCTGTGTCATTAGTTATATGTGTTAAAAACTAAACCACATATATTGGTGTCTGCTTCATTCTAAACCATTTTTAAATACCACTGTGCACTGCCCCAGCTATTGTTTCACAATATGTATACATCACAGTCAACAACATGTTATATCTCACACTAAAAGTGACTGAACACAAATAATGCTGTGCAAGGTATGAAAAATATTTACTTTAATACTGTAAATCACTTCCTGATAGCTGTTGGGAACTGGCCATGTAGGAAAGTTTATGCTTCCTTCTACCTTTGTCCTTCTTCCCAGAACTATGTTGAAGTAGATATAGAGCATGGAGAAAAGGTGCTATGTACTAAAAAAATGTCGAGCAAAAGAATGCTATAGGTGGACAGTCAAAAACTTAGACATAAGAAAAGCAAGCTTGTTTGGACCCCCGTGTAGTACAACACATCATTATTTGTAACTACATGGCCATTATTTTCATTGGTACTTTTGCATTCACAGTGCTCTAGGTGACTTAAAAGCTATTTCTGATAAGCTCACAGGTATTGTGGGTTGTACTCACTTCACACAGCAAAGGACAATGTCCATGTTCATGTCTAGATCACAGTACTTACTGTCTTCTTTGGGTTGCTATTGCTTGTGGGCTTCAGGCTTCTTACATTTTAAATATGTATAATTTTAATCCCTTATCTTGTTCCAAGCATAGAAGGAACTGTGGAACTAGCAAGTTGTTCTCTGCTTTCAAAATGTAGTGGTAGGTTTAACTTTTTTTTTTTTAAATATATATATATATCAGGATCAATGAGTTTCATTGTTGACAAATAAAGATCGGACAACTTTCTGCATATCACAGTATCCATACAGACTCCTTTTCCCCACAAAGATAGAGCAGGTATTGACCAGTGTACAAAACAGAGTAAATAAGGACGCACAGTTATTATCATATAAATGATAAGAGATCAGCTAATAAAGTAACTGAGTTGGGATGTAAGAATGAACTTACCCAAGACCTGTACAGAAAAGCCATCCAAAATTGAAACCTTTATCCGTCACTTCCTATGAATTTGCTCATGGGGAATTTGCAACGCTTTCAAGGACAGATGATTGTTTTCCAAGGCAATGAAGCCAGTGAACTTAATGAAGATATTTCCATTAATTTCATAGACTCTGCATTCCTCATTTAAAACAAGGATTGAACATTGGTACATTTCCTGCTGTTTATTGCTGTTGCACCAAAATCTTGCATATATGTTTTAAAATCAAAACCCTGAAGCTATTTATTCCAGAGTGATTAATTGATTGGAGAAGATGCTTATTATAAAATAATGAAAGATTTGCTTCACAGCTCAGCTCTTGCATCTATTTACTATTTCCAATAATACAAAGGGCAGAAATAGAAGTAGCAGTTATTTCATCACTATATTGGTTTCTTTCATCTGTTTCCAAATTAGTAATCAGATTACCTTTCGCCTATAGTCTCACCATGGAGGGGTGAACAGAATGAACTTTTCACCCCTAGAATCTTTTATATTCAAAGCATTTGGTTTCCCACAAGCTAAAGAAAAAATAATTATACAATCTTTGTTCCCACTGCAGCTACCTAGCAGGTTTTAAATATAATAAACACATTCTGGCAAAGTTAATGTACCATAAAATCAAGCAGACTGTATCACTCTTTGATACATATACCTGGTAAGCCATCACTGGAAATAACAGTAATTTATGCTAACAGATTATTCATCCATAGCAAACCCACCCTCTCTGTCAGGAAAGGTATTTTAAGATACAAAAACATAATCCCTTCCTCCTATATGTTTTCTCTGAGTATATTATTTACCCAGGATGCAGTGTCTGGTTTAAGTCCTGCTTTTAGTCAATTTTATAGCACGACTGAAACACTGGAAGTCAAGTGACTCAATGCAAGGTCACACAATGAATCTGTACCTCCGTGCAAACCCGAGCTCGAATGCAGCCAACACCTGCTCCTTTGCCCTAGATCATCCTGCCTCCTCTTTTAAAAGCATTAGCCTCAAAAAGAAGTTGGTCTTGCAAATTCTGTTTACAGTCATTAAGGGCGGGTGAAGCCTTGTTCAGGAGGATCAGCTAGCTCTTGTGATAGGGATGCAGGGCAAACTACACTTGTAAAACCAACTTAAAGGGTTGCCGGCTTCCTCTTCGTTGTCACAATCCCACTTATCTTTCATGCGACAAAACAGCGCAGATGCCAAGGTCATAAAAAGTATTATATGGTTCTGTCTGCCGTCTCTTCAAGGTGGGTTGGCAAGGCGAAGGGCTACAGACAGAAAAATGGAGTAATAAAGTTTAAGTAGTGGGCCATAATATCCATCTGCAGTGCTGCAATGCCGATTAAGAGATTGAAAAAACTCCCTGCGGCTCTAATTGGATTTTCTTGTGTTGTGAACAACCCTTGGGGGCCCTACGCTGATAAAGGCTACTTGTGCTGCCTGTTTATCCTACATGCGTGACTCCATATAATGGACTTATCTGTAAAACATACAAATTCTTATGGTGCTGTGGAGCTGTTGCAATACCCTTTAGAGACCACTGTATGTTACTTAGAAAACCACAATCTAATCGATTAGTATGACACAATACAACACTAATGGCCATCTAAAAATGTCTTATTTACACTATAATAAGAACAACAAAAGAATCAGAATGCAGAAGTCTATGTGTGGTTACCTAACTTATATAAAACCCTCTTAGACCTTATAGATAGCTAACCATAAATGTAAGTAAATTTGAGGAAAAAATATAAAACACACGCTAAAAACTAAGTTTTGAAAAATAATATTTGTCTGGGAAAACAGAAAGCAATAGCATTTGAACAGCCTTTCCTTCTGCTGAACAGAATCTGTTTTAATTTACTAAACCTTGTACTCTAAATAAAATAAAAAAGCAAAATGAAGACCATTCCTGAGTCTGCAGACAGCCTTCACAAGTGTTTCCTTTTCTTCTCACAGATGTCCTAAACTACAGACCAAAGCAATGGACTGTTCCTGTTCACTGCTAATTTCCAACCCATTAAGCAGGAGAGAAAGCTGAAACCGTTTCATTAAATGGAAAGAATACTGCAACTATTTAGTGGGAAGAAAACTCCAAACCAAATGAAATATTAGAAGCCTGGGAACGTATTTAGACTTTTGTTAGAAAGAGAAGGAAGCTGGAAGGATAAAGTAACAAACCTCTCACTCTCCCAATAATTAGAGTGTTGAGAGTCAGGAAGGGGAAATCAAGAGGTTGGGAATAGAGAGGTACATCTGTGATTCATCAACATAGAGCAGACAGTTGTATTTGTTTGAGATTATTGAATGCTGTTTATCAAATTTTGTTCCTTGCTTATGATTGTCTGCTTCTTTCATTCAGACACTTCCCACATGACCTGAAGATTTCATAAGTTCACATGGACTGAGTTCTTGATTTTGGGAACCATGTTGGTGGTACAGGGTATTGAAGGGAGCATCACAAAAAATGGGGCTTAGCACCTCATTTAAAACCCTGATAAATAATAGGGAAGAAGGAAAAAGATCAGTTAAATTAACCAATAACACTAAAAAGGAAAGGGGATTGTGAACACAGCACCAATAAAAGAGAGGCAGAGAGTATAAAAACACTGTGAAGAAAGATTAGCTTCAGAAAAAATGCAGACTGCTAAACCTGGGGAGAAATAGGGGAAGACAGGATACTGATGTTAGAGATTTCTCCACTTCTACCCCAGTTAAGTCCATCACAGGTTTGCATTGCCATATAGCAGCCAAAAGAGATGCTTCTGCAAATGCAGCTCAGCACTTGTTTAGCAGCTGAAAGGTACTAAACAACCCAGGTGTCACAGTGTGTCTTTCTTATCTGGAATACAAAGGAGAAACAAATGGGAGTAAGCTCACAAAAGAGAAACAAAAATGATAAGGTGCTGAAGGGGGAAGCGTTCGGAAAAGATTAAAAAGTGGGTAAACAACACAAGGTAAAATGAATATAGTTTGGTCAAAAAACACCCTAGGGATGACAGGTACATTACAGTATGAATTATTCAGGTTGCCACATAAGGTTATTACTAGACACAATAGCACCAAAATAAGAACAGGAAACAAATATACTTCTTGGTTATGGGAACTTCTAAAAATGAGGGAAAGTTTCCCGAGAGAAATGGTGGCATACCTCATTGATCTGAACTTTTAAAACTAAGAGACATAAAGCACCAGAAAGTTCTGCATTGGTGGAAAGAGGGAGATGAAGATGAAAAATAGAGCTTTTCCCTGTCTAATTTCTCTGGTTCTGTGTTTCTGCAGCTTTGCTGATAGCATGATTGATAAATGATCCTTACAGTATTTTACCATCACTGTGCTCCTGCTTTCCAGTAACGAGAAGACTTTCCTTAAAAGGGCAGCATATGGGAGGCTTTCTCTGCTTTATAAATTTTATCCTTGAAGCAGGCTAGCTGCCAATTATTGCAGAAGGTTAGAGAACCTGGAATGTGCGTGTACAATATGCTTCAGATCCTCTCTACAGCTCTCTGGAAAAAGGCATTTTTTATAAAGGATGTTGATGTGATTTCAATAAGGCCTTAGAAGCCAGGGGCAGGGTTTGCTGAATAATTTTGCATTTTCTGTCATGAACTGCCATCTAGGAAAGCTCCCCTTCATGCCTCCCTTTATTTCCAGAGACAACAAAATTAACTCAACCCATTACGTAACCGGACCAAGTTACCAGGTTTTACTCTGATTAGTAGCTTTTGTCCATTCCTACTGAAATTTATACATCTACTGTTCTTCATTCACTGAAAGTAAAATAACAGAGATCTTGGGCTCTCCAGGGGTCACATAACCATTAGAGAAGGGCTCAGTCATGCAAGTTTTCCCAAACCGGGAGAGGAAATGGCTCCCAACCTTTTCAGAAAGCAAGCAAACATCCAAGCATGACAACAAGCTTCAGGCTGAAACAGTATCTGAACTGATTGATTCTCCTTTTCCAATGCAAACTTTGATGCATTATGTACCTTGGCAGCATCTTTTGAAAGTGGCTACAGAAGCATATGAAGCATTCGTGCTGTTTACCAGTTAGAATTTGGCAAATAACTCCTGTTTGCAGGCATTTAGGATTAAAAATACATTATCAGAAAATGCCTCTAATAAAACTTTTCTTTTTTGTTAGACGGTGAGATCAAATACACGACAGATTAAAATGGCAATCATGATAGTTATGCTTATAATGCTATGAAAAATAGCTGTATTTGTAATACAATTGAATAGTTCTGCAGTCAGTTAAAGAGCTCTAGAAAACTAAAAACCAAAAGAAAAAAGGGTCGTTTTTCAGCACCTGCTATTCAACCCCCAGTTGCCACGTTCATCAATCCTGTGCAGCCATGAATGCCTGCAAGCATACTTCAACACAACTGACACCTGCACACACACATCAGCAATGCTATTAGAGCCTGAAAAGAGCCTTTATGAAAGCTCCAGGGGATAAACTCTAAAACCCGCGTGCACTTTACTATTGTGGTTGTTAACCTGCACAAGTGTAGCTGCAAAAACATCTGTTCGCACGAGTGGAGGAGCACATTTTAGAAGGAAACATGGTCGAAAATTTGGTTTCCAGCACACAGCGGCTGAATACAAAACTGTCGAAGCAGGTGTGAGGGTCAGCACTAGTCAGAGGAACAAACTGGTGTCACTCTTTAATGCACTAAATTTTCATCAGTGGAGAGCAGGGTTCAATATTTTAGATGTATCGGTTAGACTATAGCCAGCTCGTAGACAAGTTACTCTACAGTCCAAAGGGCTGAACACTCCTCAGTGCCTGGCAGCTTTTTCTGGCAAGTCCTTGCCAATGAAAGATGCTGCTTCAGCTTGGAAATAGGTGTAGTTTGAAACTGGCTTCAGTACTCACCGAAGTCAAAGTAAATTGGATCAGGATCCTATGAAGAGTATTTGGACTGTATGCTTGACACTGTCAAAATACTCTTAAGTTTCTCATTTGCAATAATGAATAAGACATTTAGAGATCTGAAGTGGAAAGCATTTTCAAACAACTTAGGAGGACTGCTATATTTAGCCTGTGTAAGTACAGAATAAAATCTAGAGGCAAGAGTGTGCCATTTAAGTGGCACACAGGCAGGGAGATACCTGAGCTCAAGAAAGACCCTGGCTTCTGCTTCTCAAATGGTACTGCCAGCCCCGTCGAGGGCTCCAATTTACTGCCTATCTGCTAAACAGCTTCAAGATGATGCCTGTTCACAGGGCTGCACTTCCACTTTGTTTAAAAACCGGAGACAACCGAGAATTCAGCATTTAGTCCTCAGACCTGATTCAGGGAGTAGTTTGAGCACCTAAGTACTTAAATCTAAGTGCTTTGCCCAATCAGGGGCTAAATGTTGAAAGTGATTAAAAACCCCTTGTAGTCTGAAGAAGAACTCATTACAGTGCTCTTGCATAAATTTAGATTAAATACATCTCCAAAAAATCTTAAGAGCTTTGGAGCCAATTTGTAAAAAAGCAAGTGGCAGTACAATTAGTGAATCATGTAAGTCTAAACATCGCTATTTTTGTTTTTATAAGCATAATGAAATAAACCTTAGATCTAACCCCAGGCTAATTGCATTTTCAAACGGGTTAGATGGCAGAAGCAAAGCAAAATGCTTCATGGCTCTGTTTTGAATCTCAAGGCTCTCCTCAAAGGAAAATAGAGAGTTGCTGCAGCTGAGAACTAAGAGGGGCATGCATTGTGGCTATTGTTTTTTCCCTTTGCCCTCTCAGCACAGGCTACTTTCTTTGCCACAAATAACTCAAAGGTTATGAAATGCACTCTTAAACAAAGCCATGATACATGAGGCATGTTTGCATGTCTTATTCCTTATTGCAAATGAGAAACTTAAGAGTTCCTAAAAGGTAAGATCAAGCACAATTGAATAATTTTCAACATACTCTTCCTGCTGGCCTTTTCCCAGCGAACATGTTTAAATCTGTCCTTAATGAACCCCTACAGACTAGGAAATGATGTCCGGAGGCAGGTAATCCAAAAGGATTTTGCAGGAGCCATCCGCAATAAATCTGTTTGAAGTTTAGTTAATCTGCATTTTAATAGTTCACCAGCCAGGAAATTCAAGATTTGGAAAGTCGGAGGCTGGTAAGCCTAAGCTCTATCAGATGAAAGTCTGTAAACATGAATGACTCAGAACTCTTATTCACTATAAATAAGCTTTCTATGGACTTCAGCTGAGGAGATGTTGCAGAACTTGGATGGCTCTGCATCCACAAAGCCTGATTAGGGTGACTGAATTATTTCTGTGCTAGAAGTACAGTTCACCATTTTGGGCCTTCTGCCTTCATCTGCATGACCACCGCCTCCCATTTACTAGCCCTCTATATTAATCTATAACAGCAATTGGTTGAACTTCGCTGGCTCTATAAGAGAATCATTTGTCGTTCAAGGTGGAGAGGCACTTTCTGTGTCTGCCTGGCAGCAAGCCATCTGCCAGGCAGCTAGGTAGCTCCAGAAAGGCATTGCCCCTGGAGGTTATAGACTGTTAATCCAGTTTCTGGACAGTTTAGCTATCAGCCTTTTTAAAAAAAAAAAAAAAAAAAAAAAAGGCAAACTATTTCGTGGTTGAAGTAGGCTGGTATTTGCTAGTTTTCATATGTGAAACATCTGAAGAGTCAAAGTTTGACAAAGCCTGCCTTCGTAATGACACTGCATGTCTGTAAAGCACCAAGTACATCTTTGATAATCATATAGACAAGTAATGATGCCAAAATGTGAACAAACCAAGTTCTTAGTGTGGGGATACTTCTTCTTACCTCCTTATTTTCACGGCTTGGTAAGCCTTCAGAGAAGGACTGTTAAAATCTCTTCTGAAGAATCCAGAACTGAATGCGGACTTCAGTGCTTGGACCCAATTAGATGAAGGTCAAAAATGTTACCAGAGGTATTTCCAGGCTGTGGTATAGTTCTGTTTTAATTAGTGATTTCTGCCCTGTGTCATAACCTGCTCCTCTTGGACTTCAGTCCGAGGTGAACATGTGCCTTGTTTTGCAACAGACACAAAAACATGAACCATATTTTTGTGCAGACCAAATTCAGTCTTTGTGTGATTAAGCAATAACCCCTTGGGTTAAAGGCAGCTATGGCTTTTACAGCAACTCTGAGCTGGTCACATAACTTGACCGCACAAGAAGCTTCAACAACACAATGCAAAAAAACCCCCAAAATCTGGCACATGTACTAATCCCCTTACTGCAATGCAAGAAAAATCAGCCCAAAGAGGAGGCCGATAAGCATTTCTGAGTTTGAATCTTGTTTTTATCAATAGACAAACTAGGGCTAAATTCCTACCTAGTGTAACAAGTGCAAGCTGTCTGCCTACCTATACCTGGACTGATTTTGGATTTTCCTCTTGTATATTGTTTCGGCTAGTAGATGTCTGAGAAATAAGTAGCTATTCAAGAGCACTGCTTGAGCATGTTAGGATACAAAGCATCTCTCCAGCAGCAGGTGGCAAGCCTCTCTTGGTTTGTCAGCTGCATCCGTTCCTCTTAGCTTGAGAGAGATCATAGCTCCAAGCCTCATTTTTCCCACATAAGAGATGAGGATTACAATTCTCTCTTCTGAGGATTATTTTGATGTCTACTGGTATAAAATGATATACATATCATTTATTAATAATATGTGTTTGTAAAAATCCTTGAGATTGTTGTAAGACACTTGCATTGTGGTCCTTTGAAAGGAAAAAAAAAACCCTTAAAACCCCAGATGTTCTAAAATGACAGTAACAAGGGATAATACAGACAGCTCAACCAGACATTGCCTTTAAGAGACATTTCAGGTTATAATAAATAAAAACTTGTTATTAGCATGGCTATCCTAGGGCCTTCTGTAAATCCACACCTGATAGCTGCACAGTCATTAGCAGACTGGCGATGAATGACTCATTACTTCTCAAACAGTTATTTATGAGGCTAGATTTTAATTTTTCAGTATTGTATTAACCCAAAGATAAATTCTGCTTCAGTCTCATCGATGCATGATCTCTGCCTGCTCATCAGCTGCACTTGTAACATTTCTTGTTTGCTCACCAAAGCAGCACAGCGAGCATGACAGCAGAGAGATGACATTTTGAAAAGAGTATCACTATATAGCATCTGTTCTGAACTGTCTGTTTTTTAAACTACCTTGTAAATGGCAGGTTATTTTTCACATATCAAATATTTTCATGTCACATTTTCACAATATCAGAAACCTCCTACTCTGTCAATTACTGCATAATTAAAAGGATGGACTAAATCAACTCAAAATTTCCCCTCGTTTTAGAGATTGACTGGGCAGGTACATCTTTTTCATCATGAGAGTAGAGGTTGGAAAAATACAGGCTTAAAGCCTGAGCTGTAGGATTTCCTTCTTCATGCACAGACAGATAGTATTCATTTCTTATGAAAAAGAATGACAGCCTCATTTAAATTCATCCCGTAGGTGTTCCACATATGGAAAGGAAGTTATTGTTGCTAAAGACAAAATCAAAGGGCCATATTTTGGCTACCATCTACCAGCCAATGAAATACTGTTGATTCAGATTTAGGCTCCACTTCCACGGTTGTGTAAAATTGAAAAAAAAAAAAAATAATAAAAAAAAAAAATCAGATCCTGGCTTATTTTGCACTGTGAAAATACAATAAAGAGATCTGATATATCCTAAATGGATAGCTCCATCACCGGGCACTTCCCACAATGCCAGCTCCCCGATGCGCTCCTCTTGGCAACTTGAGATGCACGAGCGGCAGAGCTGGCGTCACTCCATGGCTCCTGCTATCCCTGGGGTCCACGGGAAGGGGCTGGTTTGCACCACAGCGTCCTTATGGGACCACATGTTGGATATTGGATTCCAGGTGCACATATATTTGTTACTTTTTAAAACAAGCCTGGTGTTTACAAATGTTTATCACGGCTGCAGTTGAATTGGTGAAGGTAATTTGCAGTGGTCAGTATAAGTATTTCAAATACTACTGTGGAACTGTTCTGAATTTTATATAAAGTGACCACTGCAACGTCATCTACATCAAGCTCTGAAAGCATAATTCTTTTTTTTTTCTTTCTTGAAAAACTAGCTTCAGTTTTAAGCTTATCTTTACTTCACAATAGTTTTATGCTTATCACATTCAGTTTTTTTGTTTTTTTAAAAAAATCTTTTTAATACAAAGCCAACGTAGTGTTTCATTAAAGAAATGTAAATTTGCTCTGTAGACAATTTTGTTCATCTGAGTTGGTTCAGACCTTGCTGTAATCTAAATAACCCGATTTAGCTGTGAAAGATGGAAATGAGGGTGCTGAATATAAAAGAGAAAGCATTATAAGAAGGTTTTATTCTAATTCTGATTCAACAGCAACTGTGTGGCTCTTGGTATTTTTGGAAAAGCCATAGATGGCTAATCTTAGACTTGATGAATGGAGGTTACAGTGCTTTTAGGAGGAAAATAACAGGAGAACAGAATATTGAATCGAATGAACAGGCACATCCTCATGAATAAGCCTGGCAAGAGAGACATCTGGATCAAGCATACAGGAAAACTACTTCTCAGTACCTAGGTACCTATCTATCTTGTTCATTTATTTTCAGGTCAAAAACCCAATTAAAAGTAAAATGTGCACAAATTGCATGTCAAAAACAATGGATTGTTTTAGTATATACCCATTTCTTTTCAATATACAATGATGGCAGCCAGAACAGCCAAAGCAAGAGTACTCCACCAGTGCTGTTCTCTGACCTGAGATGAACAATATGTAGAAATATGCACAGATTCACCAAATCTGCTGCTATTTTCTATGAGTCAGAGAAGAAAGTGCATCTTTGCCTAGCAAGATATTGAAAGGCCATACACAACGTCCTTCAAACTCTTCACATAAAAGAGATTCATACTCAAGCAACCCTTACAGCAGTGATGAGAGACAAGGTACTTCCAGATATTTTGAAATCTCCCTTGTAAATTCCTCCTTTAACTGAGTCAGTAAAAATTCCATATCTCTACAATTCAGATAATGCACACCAGTGTGAGACAGACCCACGCATGTGAGAAGAAAAGAAATTGCTAGTTTGAGAAGAAGCAAAACACCATGGAAGAAACTGAGAATTACACGTCTAATATCTGTGCAGAATGGCCAACATGAAATTGTGAAGCTGGCATCTTATCAAACTTGCCCATAAGTAGACAAAACACATCTGTATGTATCTATGCAGTAATTGAATTTTAAACTGAATGCAAGAAGTACTGTAATTTAAGTCATATACACATGTACCTACTTCTTTTCTTGTCTTAAAAGGTAAGAGATTTCAAGAGCAAATTTCCTAGTATTTAAACATATTAAAAGTTAAGGTTTATGTCATTCAGTAATTTAATTGCAAAACTGAGTTAAAATACCACAGTTGGCGGTGTTACACCTTTTCACCCTGACTCTGTCCCAAGTGTTGTTATGTTCCCATTTATTGAACCCCCTGGATATTGATGTCATGGTTGCAAATTGGCTTGCCTCCCAACCTAATAACTTGGAGACTCTCTCTAAAACAAATGTAATATTAAAATGCAGACAAGTGACCTAAAAATGGCCCTTGAGGGCAGGCCTGCAATTTCCTGAATCACACTTTCCTTATTCCCTCATTTGTTAAGTTTCGCAACATCAATTTTTATACTGTTGCTGTTTTATTCTGTCCAAATGATTGCTGAATACTAATGAACTGTCTCTCTTTGACAAATGAGTTATTGTTTGATATATTACATTAGGGACGTAGAGACTAAACTACTTACAGATACTAGACATTTATAGAAAATAAATTTACATAATAGTATACTATTAGCGTAATGAGGTCCCATATCTGCAAATAAATAGGGGTTTCAATAAATGCCAATTTTGTCAGTTATACTGTAGTAATATTTTGTAAAATAAATGTAGGGAAACCACAGAAAATTATTTTCTTTCCAAATACTTTTTTATTTTGATGTTTTATCCTACACTAGTCAGCTGTGTAAATGCAGTGGACATTACAAGTCCATCATCATGATAATATCAGTATGCTTTATCATGGTCCACCACTACGGTCATCATATAGTTTTGCTTTATAATGTAAAGATACACTATTAGGGCCTGAAACCCAATGTATTCAAATTATTCACCAGTGACACATTTCATTTGTACACTCTTAACAACCTTCTAAAGGAAAAGAGAGGTAACATGCAAAAAAAATCAAGCGGACTAGCCTCATTTGTATCATGCTGTACAGAGCACCTGCTCTGTATTGAAACTTCTGCACTGCTCATTATTAATTGCTTTTTCAAAAAAATTAACTAAAGAAATTCTGTGGAGAAATCCCCTCTCCGTTATTATCTGTCAGAGGCTGGGTACTCTCAGAGCACATAAAGGGCGTCACTGATCCTCCTTGAAAACTAACTAAGTCTTCTGAAGTTGTGACTATATTTTCTTTTGACAAACAAAGCATTTTCTCTTTTTCCACAGCTAGATTTTTTCTCCGTTGGAACTCCTAGAATATTTTACATTCCCACCGATTAAAGAATTTTAACTGCAAGTCCTTTCTTTAATCCAAGTGCCTTTTTCCTACAGTTTATTCTGACCACATATATGAGAAACCAATACTGTAAAATACTGCAGTCCATACTGGCTTCATTATTTCATGGCAGGATTTCCAGTTCTAGTTGCTGTGCAAGAGCACACAGATCTGAGCTAACAGAGCTTGTAACAGAGCTTCCTCTTCAACCTGAGTAGAAGACTGAGACCCTAAAAATGCACTACGCTGTCTTTTCTTTGATTTTTAAGGCTTTTTGCTCTTACATTGAGGCATCAATATTTTCCTTTTGTTCAGTATTGCTTGCTGTAGGGGGTTTGGTTTTCCTTTTATAAGATACTTCTGAACAAAATCTATCTTTGCTTAGATTTACTTTACTAATATTGGCTGGGATTTCTATTTGAACCTCTCAGCTAAATAAATGTATTTCTATTTTGTGGTCTATGGAGAACAATGCACCTTCTGAAAGCACGAATGGAGCTGTCTGTGTGCAGCAGTATATACTTTTCCCTAGTTCAGATCATAGGCTATAATGCGACAAAGGGGAAGGATCTTTGATTTTTCAAATCTTTCAGATTAAAAAGAGGGGGAAGGAGGTAGATGTGATGCTCCCCTTTTCAATTCAAGTATTTATAGTCATCAGGATTTGTTTACAAGATTAATTTTTCAGAATTCTTTGTAATCAGTGGCTAGACATACAATGTGAAAACTGGCTTCTCTAGAAATTCATTTATACATTTTATTACTGTTTATTTACATCTTCTCTTTGTTCTTTTTGTATTTTACGTGTAGTCATTAAGCTGGGGGAACAGTTCAATTCAGTAATGTAAATCTTTTTCTCCTTTTGACACTCCCCTTTAACAAAATGCTGAACTTGAGATATTTTTCTTTATGTTTCTCCCACACAGTTGAGTCAGGCAATACCACAGATATTGAATTGACCAATCAGCAGTGTTACGGTGCTCATTGCGACCTAAATATTTGGACTACAAATTTTACAAAGCGGTAAAGATCAGGATGGCTCATGAAATACTCTAATCATTAGCACAGTCAGCAACACTTGATAGAACATGATATTGCTGTCCTTCAAGTTCTGGGCCAAGTCAGCAGTGAATGGATGCATTTAAATATGAATAAATTTATAATTTATTATAAATTTATAAAGAAATCTCCCAAAGAACCAATTAAAAACAACACCTAGTAGAGATGATCGTCCACTTAAAAGCCAAAGAAGTTGCTTTGGATAGTGTATTTACTTTGAAGTGATTGCTGTCTTTTATGTCAGTTTTATTTAATTTGTTACAATTAAGTACTATCCCCCAACAGTGTTAACTAATAGCAATTTGCACAGCGATTATCCACCATTTATTATATACAAGCAGATTTAGCTGACTGAATGAGCAAATCCACACACGCAGGAACAAAGAGGAAAAAAAATGCATCCAGGAATATACATTCAAAATGCTGCACCTCAGCAACTAAACAAGAACTCTGTAAAACTGTATTTTGATTCCTTCCCAATTCTCTTGTCAAATGTTGTGCTGATCCCAAGCTCTTGTTTATTAAGTCTCTCACTGGTCAGTATTTCTTTTCCTTTTGCTATTTCATCTTTATCATTGTTCTTCTCCCAAATACTAAATGCTTTTCTCCTATTCAATGTCTTCATTAAATCTCATTAAGAAATACTCACCTAGAAAACCCATTTGTGAAAGTAAGACATACTTTATGCCCAAACCACTATGAAACATGAATATTACTTGGCAAATAAACCAGACTTCTGCACTGGTTTCTAATAAAAAAAGTCTCCAGATCATGATCTTTCTAAAGAAATTTCCTGTCCATATAGAATGGCCAAGATATTGGCAAAGGACTGTTAGTTTCATAGCTACATCTTTGACTCCCGTAGTGAATACAGTACTAACGATAAAACACTACACATTATATTTTCAACACATTCACCAGTTTCTGAATTTGTAAGTTAGGCAAAGTGCAAACATTGCTACAAAGCATGCAGCATGTCTGGGTAGTTGTAATAAGAATTATTACAATTACTGTGAGCATTCAAGATGTTGCTACCAGCAAAGAAACATTATCTCTCTCATTTGTTTCTATTCTTATTTTGACCACACAATATTTCTAATTAAGTATCCTGTAACAATTGTATTTTATGAATAACATTTATTAAAGGCATTGCTGCTTTCTCATTTATTCTCTCATTTATTCTGTGAAGGTTATTAAGTTAATGCAACTGTCACTTTTAAATTGTGAGGAAATAAGCCCAAGGAGTATTATAACTAAAATCAAACAGAAATTAGAGGTTGATATACTATGTATGAATTAATGCTGGATGAATGAGTCATTTACTGAATGCAATTAAGAGGCTTGTGGATTGTTGGGGGGGTTTTAAAGTTCCTTCTAAAGCCTTAACTAAAATAAACTACTAAAACTCAGATAAATTTCTTTTCAAGAACAGAGCACATCATGAAGCCAATACACATAGTTCTGGACTTGCAGATATGAAGTAATTTACCGCTGCTACCCAAACAATGGTGAATACCAATCTATAAAAACCTGCTATATCCCACAGAGATTAGACCACCCAGGTCATTGCAGGCTCGGTACCTTCATTTCCATCTGCTTTCTTTCAGATTTAAACCATTTTCTTCAATTTATCTCCACTTTTAATACAGTTATTTTGAGAACAACTATTCAAAAAATACAACAGGTAGAAAAATGAGCATCTTCACCTTGCTTCAGCTTTTATTTTGGAAGTGCTTGAAAATAATTTTTCCACATCTCTCAGGCAAAATATATTAAAGATAACAGGGTAATAATAATATTTATAAAAACCTCCTTAGATTTTGAAACTTTGAACACCAGATCCCAATGAAATCTATGTCCAAATTTACTGCCAGAAAAGAAAAGTATCATTCCACTGGAAAGATCAAAACCACCCAAACTGATGTTGTACATGATGAAAAACATTATCTTTAAACTGCTGATCCAGGTCAAAATATTAAAAGGAGACAGCATGTTAAGCGACAGCAACTACATGTGAACTTCTTCATTAAAAGCGTTTTCAAAAGAGTCACTTAGCGATTTATTGTGATAGACAGCACATTCCATGAACCCTATGTATTGGTGTTTTGGTAATCAATAATGGAATTGCGTTTCAAAGCAAGTGCTTTGAATGAACCTTTAGCAGGAAGCTAAAAGCTATAAAATTAATAGCTGTGGACTGTACACTCAGGACAGGATTTGCCCATAAATGCCAAGTGAGGAACTCTTCTCTTATGTTTCTACTTCAAAAGTATTTCCACAAGCTGCAGGAGTTATGAAACCTGCTTTTTCCTATGACCTTTGCTCTCTAGTAAGGGGGTTAAATTCATGTGGTAATTTTTCTTTCAGTTAGGGCATTAAGCTGTATCTTCCCCTTCTATCTGGCTTCTCACTCTCATGAAGCACGTAGGTACCTAACACGGTTTTGGATCTTTAACTTTCAGTCATATTTGCTTGAAATTGGCCAACAGATTAACAAGCTACCAGCATGGGAAACCAGACAGGAGGCAGTACAATAAAAACAGCAGACAGCATGATCACTTCAGCCTTGTTTCTTTAGCAACCCAACCTAAAAGTTTCCTTTGATACTATTTTCAACTCAAGCTTGAAAAGAAAAATACTTGAATACTGCAGTTGTAAATATAAAAAATACTCCTTTTTTTTTACTGTTTTGCTTGTAAGACTTGGCTGAAAAAATAAAATACAATAGTAGCACTATATAAATAAAAAACAACAAAATGACCTGGGCAAAATAGAATATCTTTCAACAAATTGGGCTGGAACCTGAATTATTGTTTCTTAGATTACAATGAATGACATTCAATAAATGAATAATGATTTCAATGATATACAGAGAACTCACCATGAATATTTTCCATCATATCACTACCATCTCAAAAATCTCATTTTAATAACATGTATGATAGAGGGCTGCTTAAAGCACATTGTTTCTTGTCTGACACTGTTATGATGATGTATGACATCAACTAAGCAATGAGGCTGCAGTGATACGTTATTACAGTATGTTGTAAGAGTGCCCTTTTATAACAGATGATGGATACATCACGAGAGTACTTTTGGAAGCATGGAGTCTGGGACACAGATCTGTTTGGTAAGGTTTGGACTTTGTGAAAATACGTATTTTGCTAAGAAATTATTGGAGGCACAGGTCTGGAAAACAGGCTGTTATGAGCCAGCATTTCATGTTACTGGGGTCCAGTGAGTGCAAGAGAAAGCTCTCCATTCAAAAGGACATCCTATTTAAACAGCCTGTATCTCAGAGAAGGAGACCAAAGAACCATTACGTTATGGGGCTGTGCCCAAATGTCTTTAAATAGTAGAAAGGAAGGTGCTTAAGATGCAGCTGTAATGAGGGACCTGAGAAGAAAAGAGATGGTGCAAACAGGGAACTGACATTGTGACAGGTGGATTAATGGGAATGAGACATAACAGAGGTGACAAGGGGAGGATAATGTTATGAAGATGTTTCTAGAGTCTTCATTACTTTGGTTACTGAATTATGCACCTGGAACTGGTATAACAAGGCACAATCATTCCAAAGGGAAAACAAGCGAAACAGTAGATTCTGTAGAGATACTAAAAACATAGACAAACATTCAAGTGTTCACGAACACATGCGAAAAATAACAGGTATAGTTTTTGCTGCTAGAGACTTATTTCACACAATAGAAAAGCAGCACAAGTGGATGAATTCTAAAAAAGTGAAAAGTCCCATCCTTGCATAAAATGTCTTCAGTAATTAGGCACAAGGGATTGATATGGCACAAAACATGATGTGCGTGGAATATTTTCTAACTCACTTTTCCTAAATGTGAAGAAAGCTCACATTTGAGTCTAAATGAGCAAATTCCAGGTTTCTGAAAGTCTCCTATTAGTCTCAGAAGTCTGTCTCAAACAAATAGGAGCAGGAAAGTTCAGCAGGAATGCATCGAATAGAATTCAAGACTTACTGACAAGTTTTGATTTCAGTTTTATCAACAAATCTGGGGGAAGAGACATACAGCCACTTATTCTTCCTTATGAACGTACCGAAAGGACCTCAAAGAGCCTTAACTGTTTCTCACTTCTGCGTAGTAAGCAGATTGCAGGGCTCATTGAAACCTTTACATCTGAATTTACAAATGGTGCAGGTCTTTATAAACACTGGCCCTCGTTTTACACGGATTAATAGGTCATTTGTCTCCTGCTGCTATCTCTTTTTATTAAAAACAAACACACACACACAGAGCTTTCATATGGTTTGATAGTCTTCAACTAGCTTTCCTCTCTGTTTAGTTACTTGGCTTCTGTCATGAAGCTGACTTTCATACCAAGGCACAAATCCACTGCTCTCCCATGGTGATGCTTGGCACTAGGCAGCGTGAAGCTGGAGCTCTGATTTCATGTGAGCACCAGCTCTGGCTCAGCATCCCGACAAGCTTCCCAGGAGCCAGTACTGCAGGGAATTCCTGCTGAGGATTCAATTAGCACTACACAAAAGTCGAGTAGTGCCAGGCGGTAACACATCAGCCCATGTCCTGCACGCACAGCCTCAAAGTCGGGTTTGGACCTTTAATTTGTGACTGCTGCTCGCTGTTCCCGTTTTAAAGGGCAAGTGTTCAAGGGGAATGGATGCACGTTCTGCTCAGCGGAGCAGGGTTCATGGGAGCAGGGTCAGCAGCATACCTGGCAGATTTTTAGGAATTCAGCAGCAAAATAATAACAGAAAGCTGAAAACTTGTTTCAAAATTAAACTGGATAATCTTTAAATTATTTTTATAGGCCTGATTTTTCAGAAGTTGCACTTGCCTTGAATCTTTTGATTTGTCTTTGCCCATTGTTGAAGGAGTTCTGTTAGATTTTTGAAGTTAATGACAATTAAATTAGTAATTTTGAGTGGAGTGGAGGCTGCTAAACACAGCTGGAAAATCAGTTTCTTCAAGCTGACTATTCAAAAGTTGAAACAGATAAACCTAATGAACATTTCTGAAATACCTGGATGTCTACTCTGGCAACATGCTTCATTCTAGTTCTTGAAACACAAGAGTAACATTTCCAATCGGAAGCTGATATGAGTTAGTATTTCCCCTTCTTTCTGTGAAGTACTTATTCCTAACTAGAAGATACTGCCCACGAGCCTTCTATGTGGACCTCGCAGGCACAGCAAAGAATCAAAACAGTCAATTAAAGGATGAATTCGGCAGACTTTTCACACAAGTATCATATGGGGCATGTTGAAGTAAAATAGTGAACTTGTTCACTGTCGCTGGCATAATTAAAAAAGCACTGGAAAATAAACTGCAATGGAAATTCAGGTCGCAAGAGGATGTATGTGTATTTGTAACATTTAAGGGAGCTGAAAATATAGTGGAATTAAAATAGCTCAAGACGGTCTAATCTCTGCAGTGATGTATATATAGCACTTACAGCACGATATTCTGCAGCACAGGAGAATAACTGGGCTTTCTGGACAGCTTTAAGATGTAAAGACATGCTCCTGCATTTCCTCCACTTTCAAAGTAAGCTGGAGCAATCCTACCACCTGTCTTGCAATAGCTTTGTTTATAAATACTTATATGTAAGGAAAATAAATTTACTCTAATTCTCCAATAATTTCTTCTTCAGAACTTCAGCCTTAACAAGAAATTGTTAGTCTATATCTTTAAACTGAGTACCTAGTAATGACAGAGACTACTGGTGAAGGAGCTAGGGCAGATGGACGCTGCAACTTCCACTCCCCAGCACCAGACACTATCGTTGTGTCATTTGGGTCTGTTCGAAGACAGAAAGTAGATAAAGACGTTGTGGATCCTTGTAGCTGAAATTTCCCTACTGCTGTGACACCAAGGGGGAGAACAGTTGGCTTACTGCAGTGATGAATGAGAAAGTCATTATTACAAGATACGTTAACATTATATTTTTTCCTCTATTGACACTATATTTACCACTACAGATCTTCCATGAAGAAGGGAAAAATGCTGCTGCTAACTTCATTTTCCACTGTTTCATCTGCAGTCTATGATGCTGCTTCACTGTACAGTACTTTCTTCACTGGTGAACAGAATGAGAACACAAAACAATTTAAATTTTTTTCCATGGATCCCAGCATCCTTATTTGCAGAATTTTAGAATAGAATAGAATGGAATAGAATAGATCTGGATGTCATTTACATCAGCAAAACACTTATTACACCTTAGATCTTGAAAATCATAGTGAACAAATGTGTGTCCCTGGAATATAAATTAAGCATTGCGATTACTATGAAGCATCTGCGTAGTATGTACCAGCCAGTAAACCTGCAAAAAATTTCAAATTTTACAGGAATCTATTAGGATCTTTTCCACCCAAGCCTTCCTAACCTGGATAAGTCTCTTTCTACTGTATGCTTACGCTAGTATATAAATCTTCATTTAGTAAAAGATATTTTGGTCAGTCCCATGACAGAAAAATTAAGGCAGGTTTCACAGTAGTACAGATGGTTTACAATAAGCGTAACTTGGATTTTTTCTCCCTCCGATTCTGCTTATTCATGTTCATATAGACTTTATTCTGAAAATTTACATTAAAAAGTCCTCTTCATCTTAGCAACCATAACAGAATCTGACCTGACGGAAAACACTGAAAAGACATTAAATGCCAACATTTGTATACCAGGTGGGTTAGAATGAATTCCTTTAAGCAGCCCAAAATTGAGCCTGGCTTTCACCTACACTTATAAGCTTACAAATTCAGATAAAAAATTTGTGAGAGGTTTTCCTAAGTCGCTTTGTTTTCTTTGTCCGGCTTGACCTCAAATTGAGATTTATATTTTTAAAATTGGCTTTATACTCCCTTGAAGGCTGCCTGAGCTATTTTAAGTACCATGTAAACCACGTAGACATAACAGTGTTTCTTCCAACGTTGCTATATGAAAAAAATTGAAGCTTATTCCCACCATATATTGCTCACAAATGCCTCATTGTCCCTTTGACAAATGGTCTGTGGCAAATTGCTGAAATCATCTCTTGCAGCACTGCAGCTTAAGATTCATGCCATTGAATACTCTCCCTCAAAGGCTAAAGTCTAGCCTCAAAATTCCAAATATTGCAGCTTAATAAAATTTTAAAGACTGAGAGACCCTCTCCTGGGATCAGCTGTCAAACATCTTTTGAAAAGAAGAGACATAAACAGCCTCCACCCTAGAGTCTGAATGCCTTAGTCTTTGGGAAAAGAAAAAAAGAAAGAAAAAAAGACACAGCAAGGGGTGTTTTTCACTGGAAAAAAAATCAGAATATGCTCTTTGATGTTAAAATGATAGGGTTTTGATCTTCTGTTGAAAACTATGGCAGGGATACTTATTTTAAATGTTAGGATCCTGGTTTGTAATGAAAAAGCACAACTGCAGTTATCTTTCTTCTGGCATTTTTAAATATCCACTGCTTTTGTGGATCTTTCTTGGGAATTGCATATATGTTTCCATCACACACAGAGCCTTCCCCTGATACCTGCACTCAGCCTCATCAGCCCAGCAAAACAGCCAAGCTTCATCTGGGCTTTCCTCCCTGCCCTTAAGAAAGCACAAAGTTCACTGTAGTTCATGACACTTCCGATTTTGTTTATTTCCTTCCAATCAAGCCTTATCACAGATTTTTTAGGAAGTTTCAGTAACACTCTTTGTCACCGTATGCTTGGAAAGCTAATCCCCCCATAGTCTCTTCTAGGAGGGAAAACTGACTCACGTTTGATGACCAGAGAGGTGAAGTGGCTCAGAATATTATTTCTTCCAGGAACTTGTTTTGGGCCCCTTGGCGAGAGACTACAGTCCCCGTAGGAAAGTCAACAGAAGGCAGTGTTTGCACGGACCACAGCTGGGTGAATTTACAAACCAGCGTCTGTGCACAAATACATTGCACTAGTGGTTTAAGGTCACACATGAGGCTGGGAACTGGAGCGACACGTGGGGATACAGGTCTTGTTCTGCCACCTCGGTGGAGGAGAGGAATGGTGGACTTATCTTTCAGGAGCAATGTCGGTAATTGTCACCACTAGAGCTCACCAGTCAGAGCGCAAATAGGCATCATGTAGTCCTAAACCATGAATGGCATTCTTCTCCAGCCCGCAAACCCACGTCTTTAATTATGGATGTCTTTTACATTCACATCTAACCTATGCTAAATAAAGGTATCTCTTTTATCGTGCCTGTCAAATTTATTTTTGAATGTGAAATCCATGAAATCTGTTGCAACCACTTTAGATCCTGGAAGGGAAGAAGAATGGGAGCTATTTAATGAGAATTAATGGGAGATGTACTGAAACCTGAGCTCTGAGCATTCCCCACACTCTCAGATGTGCGCTATGTAGGCATTGAGACAGAGTTTTAAAACTTTCAAATTCCAACCTATTAATCAATACCATAACACTTAGTGGTAAAACTCTTGAGTAATTAATGCTTAGCTGAAGTTACAGAGCAATGGGTTGTTTATGCTGTTTCAAGCACACCAGCAAGTCTCCATGTTCCAGCTACGAAGTGGTGCTTAGGGAATAATCAATCATTTCTACTAAGTTAGCAAAGATTATTTATTTTGAGTACTAACTGCAGAAAATAGTTCAAACTACTCCAATTTCAAATACTTTTTCTATGCATTATGACAGGAAGCACACAACCCCCTTACTTCCACCCACACCATACTAACATTAGAAGATTCAAAACTCTACTAAAATACCTATGGTCTCATTATATATTTTGTAACAAAAAGGTTCCCTGTGGCAGTTTTGCAATACATTGCATTCCAGCCTTTTGGTTCAGTGCCCACAGAAATTAAGGAAGATACTCTAACAGCTTCCAGAATCCACTGGGTGAGAACCTTGTTCTTGCCCTTCATTTCACAAAACTGGCAAGCGGGTATCCTATAGAAAATATAAATGTAAACCGAGAAGCCGCCTCTATCTGAACAAAATTAAGCCTGCAGAACTAAATGAACTGTTACTCAACCTGACAATATTTGCACTGCACTGGTAATTTGGGCTTTGTTTGAACAACGCCACTGCTCAGTGGCATTTCAGTTGCACTGGCAGAAGGAAAAATTCTTTTATTTTTATTTTTAGCTTAAGTTCCTGAGTTCAGCATGCTCAAAGTAATCAAGTGATGGTAAAAACAAAGGCACAAGGAAGTGGGGCTTTGTGTTCATCAGAAATTCTCCTTAGTTGAAGCAAAAGCGTACTACAGTACTCACAGAATAAAAGCTGAGCTAGATATAGTACTGCTATTGATCAATAAGACAGAAGGACAAATAACGTACTGAGTCGAAATCTGATCTCTACTGCCTCTCCAAGAAAGTAATTCCTATTGTATCAGCTGGTGTATGCATATCATTCTCTTGCTCTATTACATGTGCTTTGGAGAGAGTTTTAATGTTTCCGTAGCATATGGAATGTTGCGATGTTGCCAGTGTTCTTGCCATTTTGTTCAAGTCTCTTTACTTATCCTGTATTTGAAATCCCCAAGTTTAAATAACTTGACTTGACCATATCTAATTTCACCGAGTTTACTCAGGGCTAAAGCAGGGATTTTTTCCTTGGCACATGGAAAAATCCATTAAATTTAAATTAATATTATATAAATAATGTATATATAAAAATATACTCTTAAGTATACTCTCAAATATCCTCTCTCTATAAATATTCTCACTCTCTCTCCGTATACACAGATATTTATACACATACACACAAAAGACAGCTCAGAGAATCAGCCAACATACAATTCCCCCTCTAACAATACATGAGATTATGAAGCTAGGATGGACTATTGTCTGAAGTGGTCCATGCATGCAAGTGGTTACTACTTATGGTGTCTTGATGAAGAAGAGAATAGAATGGAAGTAAAATCATCAGAAGATCAAATAATAGATAAAATAATTTTTATATAAAATTATAGTGTCTTAGTTCATGTTACTGGAGATTATGTAAGAGTTCAATGCATCTATGAGGAATGAGGAAAAAAGTATAAATCTGTTGGTTTTAAGTGTAAAAACTACACTTTCTACAGTACAAACTGTTTTCTGTAACTAGCATACCTGCCTCTAACATGCTTCTAAAAAATAGAGGGGGGGGAGGGGAAAGGCCCTTCGCTATTCCTGAAAAGTCCAGCTTTTTGAGACCATCAGAAGAAATAAATTCCCAAATCTGTGATCGCAGCTGGAATGTGGCTTTATGAAGTTTATAGCTACATTATATTAGGCCAGTCAGCATATATGAGGTCACTTTTGAAGAGGGGAGGTCTCTAAAACAGAGGACTTCAGCAATGCTATTACATGAAAAATAACTGCAGCTACAGGTTAAATTGTAACCTGAAAACTCAGCCATGCGTTCAAGATGTACGGGAGTAACTGAATGATCAGGAAAACTCCTGTAGTAATCCAGTGAAAACTGCACGCTGCAATGCAGCTTTACCATACGGATGCAGAGGACACACAGCTGGCTCAGCAACATCTGCCTGGAGGTGGGCACGCCTCGCTGACCCCTGGAACAAGCCCGTGTGGGCAGCCCAGGCACACAGTACCAAATCGTCACAGCAAGCTGCTGGGGAGGGGCTGTCGGGAACGCTGCGAGATGCCCTCTTCTCCCATTCACAGTTACACCGAGAATTCCGACCAAAGCATGTCATGATGATCCCATGATGATGTCAGTGGCACTGCAGCAGGTTAGTGTTTCTTCAACTCTTGCCTGAATTACAGGTGACACAACCTTTTCTTCTTTTAAATTATAGTATTCAGAGCAATCTTTAATTTCAAGTTCTCATACTCTGGCGTATACAAAGAACTCCACAGTAACGGTTTAAATATGGAGCAGACAGAGAGACAGAGGTAAATAGAGCTGAATTTAAAAGATGGAGTAATTTTGTAATAAATTGGTAGAAGAGTTTAGGGGACACTTGTTAAAGTTTTGAAACTGGCAGGTCTATGAATGTTATTAGCTTTTAAGAAAGCATTTAAAGCCTAAATGATTGCTGCCAAATACTCTCTGTAAGTAATGGAGAAATGCCTACCATTTATCGGTAATTACTCATTTCCACCCATTTCTAAAAGCAGTGGCAGGAGGTGAGATGTGAATTGTGCAGTGTTTCATTACATAAGGACACACTGGGTCTTTGTTTGGAATGTAACCTGCCAAAATCTAAAAGAATATATCTTATTAATAAATGATGCTTTCTCAAAGGCACTTTGCATTTCATAGAATAGAGGACAACAGCTAGAAAGGGTAAGAAGACTTCTAAAGCTGGAATGATGAATATGATGGCTTCCTTCCTGCTAGATCTGCATTACTCTGCAGCCCCATGGTGCAAAGACTTGAACTTTGGAGCTGTATACTATGTAATCTGAAACTTGAAAGGGATAGAGACTTCAGTGCTGACACCTGCTGCTGACCAAGGAGAGGTCCCGAGTTCTGGAGTGTCAAGAGACTTGCTGAATCCTAGGCTGATGTCCCAAAGGAACACTACCACTCCTTAGTGGGCAGTCGTGGCTAGATAGCAGAGATCGGAAAGATGTTTAGTCTGTTACAAATGTTTTTGTTAGGCTGCCTTCATGCTTTGAAGTTATGGGCGAATAGAATATTATTATTCGTGCTTCGTAATGAATGGGCAAGACAACTGTGGCTACTAGGACTTGTGACAGCTTAGCTTGTTCTCACACTCTCTGTAATTCATAGGTAAAACTCTCTAATTTGTGTCAAACTTAAATTCCAGAGGCAGAGCTCTGCCCTTCTAGACTACCAGCCCAAAGCTCCAGATGAGAAACCTCCACACTTTGCCACATGGCCATAATAAATAGCTGGGACTAAGAATCTGAGCAGAAGTGCAATCTAATCATTGCAGCAGGCATGCAATGAAGCAGGACATTTATGATGGAGTTATTGTGCTGCTGAAAGCGCCAGGGATAAACGGGAGCTCTAAGCAGTGTCATAAGAGGTTAAAAAAGGAAATGCGATTTCTGTAAACCTAGGGATTCAACTACTACTAGTATCAGCATGGCCAATGTGAGAATGATTTAACATATGAGAAATAAGAAAGGCTGCTTATTACAGAGTGTTAGTCACAGAGTCTTCGGACGTAATTGCATGAAGTGGGTAAGAAAGCTGAAAGTCTAATAACTATATAGAGAGTCATTTCTTGCTTATGGAGAACGGGCAGGACTCAACACAATACATATCAATTAATTAAAAATTTGAGTAACCACCAGGAAAACTGCCTGTTGTTCAAACGGCTATATGTGCAATAAGCCGTATGGGATGGACACAAATGTAGCAGTCTTGAAAACAGAAAAGCTGTAGGGCTTTAAAGACATGATCACATTGACACAACCTATACCCAGCATGCCCAGGGGATGGGTAATTCCCAGCAGTGGCACAGCCAGTGACGTCTGAGTGACTGCTTTGGGCAAAGGGAGAGGAAGGAAAAAGGCTCTGGATCACCTCAGTGGGCAAGGTCTAAGCGGGGATCCCAACTGCTGTTTCCTCCGTCCCCAGAGCTGAGCACTGCAGAGATTACCGTCACGAGCAAGTCAGAGCCCAGGCACAGAAACAGCTGTGACAAGAGCCCTGGTGATATGGGACTTGTCATGAGACACAGAGACTGATGGGGCAGGCATCACAGAGAACAGCTTTGACAGGGCACTCTGATGAGGGTCTGCCTACGTAATGCCAGAATGAATGCATTTCTCTTAAGCAAAAACCTATCCTGTTAACCTTGGACTCCCTGATTGCAAGCAGGCATCGCCCAAGCCCAGCTAGGGGTCAGGGAGTGCCCGGGGGAGCTCAAGCCACCATTGCTTGGGGGTTGTTTATTTAAGGGGGAAACTTTAGGAACTGAATCTGGTCCTTTTCCCCACCAAGTATGTTTATCAGTTGAAGGATTTTTAATTTGAAGGATTATAATTTTTAAAGTACCCCAAGTGAATGATGGCTGTTGTCTGAGTTCTCACAGAGCCCACTGTGAATTGTGGGTCAGCTGGATATTTCAGTTGATTCTGCAACTCTGATAGGGAGGGAAAGGAAGGATCGGGGATAATTCCAGTAATATAATGTCTGTCACTATGGGAAGCATACGGCACAATATATCTCTTGGTATTGGATTTCTGATAAATAAAATGAGGGTGGTTATTTTTAATTTAGTATTGCAGCATGTAGGTCGCAGGCAACATAGAGGCTTTGATGCTTAGAGAATATTCACAATATAATTTACCTTTAAGTTTATTTGTTTACTGCAGGGCCTCGTTTTAGAAAACTGCACAAAATGATCCTTAATTTTAACCATATATGAAAGTATTGCACTAGTGTAGATCATAAATACTTAAGGATATTAACTAATTAGTGCTGTAAGTGTTTTTGAAAAAGGAATGCTGTGATTTAAAATTGTAACAAAATAAGAATGTTATTTTTAACCTGTGAAATCTCTCAACACCAGCTGTCTTGACATTAACTGAAAATATGCATGGCAGTCTTCTCTCTTCTTCATATTTTATACCCCTACTCATCTTTATATCTTATATTGCTGCAAGCAAGTCCTGCGTATTCTAAAGTTAACTGCTATATCTTTCCAGGTCAAACACCAAAGCTGCTATGGATTTCAGGTAACTAGTGCCCTCCTTTTAATCTATATATTTCTTTATTTTCTTAGGTCTTGGTTGGTTTTTTGTGTTGGTTTTTTTTTTTCCAGTCCCCATATTTGGGCAGACGTTTTTGTCCCAGTGAAACCTCTCAGTAAGCTCCATGTAGTCCAGGGGACCAGGCACAAATCAGTTCTCATGATTTTCAACAAATTCTAACTCATCATTCTGAAGCCTTGGTGAAAACATTGTTTTTTTCTATCCTGTATTGCTGGCTAGGAATACAACCTTACCTTCACTTGTGAATTTCTTAGAGAAAGTAAATAGCACTCCCTCTTAACTTCCTGAAAAATAATTCGATGTCAAGGGATTTTTTACAGTCACTTTTTCCTTTCTTATTACAGAAGTTTACTGTATCACTACATCAACAGGGGAGAAAAACAAACCAATCCCCCCCAAACCCTGGAGTATTTTGGGGAGATCTAGAAAGCAATGTCACACATGAAAAAAACAATCTTGCAGTAATATTTAATTGCCTACGTTCTGTCTTTCTGCTGTCATGAGTTGGGCTGCACCATTTTAATTCAGGGTAGAATTTGGCCCATTATATTTCACTTGTCTACAATTTTTTTTGCAAAATTCTCACATGTCCTCGATAATTAATTCTCAGATCTAAATACTGGATAACAGCACATTTCAGAAATTAGGAGGAAAACAAAAACCAAACTAGTTGTCAACATCATACTGAGTAATTCAATAGTACTGGAATATCCCGAGGGTGGATATGAATAAACAATTCATGAAGAGCTGGTAAATTACATTTTAACTTCTCTTTCTTGCAAAACTAGATACTAGTCAAATACTTAGCTCTATCGAATAAAGATAGCCCATTGGGCTTAGAATAAAGAACATTTCTTAAGAGTTTTTCTCTCTTAAGAGGTTTTTTTTTATTATTTATAATAATAAATGTGTTATTTTGTGCAGGATAGGTTTAGGTTTTTAAGCATTCTTTAACACAAACAGATGAGATTATAACAGACAAGGTCAAAGAGGAAATCTGATGGCCTGCAGCAAGGTGGGTTAGTCCTTAATTCTTTCATAGAGTACACAAAACCATAATGAACTAAAATGAGTATGTCTTTCAGGTTTTAGACCAGTTTTTAAGATAACATGAAAAACGAATACAATTTAGAATATCTTCATGGTACATTTAGAAGCATTCGTAATATTAGAGGTCTAGTGGATGAACGAGTAGCATGTGATTCTTCTAAGACCACAGTTCATGTTAATCCTATAACCCTAAACAAAATTAATTTAACCCTTTGAAGTCAGTCTTTACTGCAAATCAATACAGATGAGAAGGTCACCAAATACTATCCAGTGTGAAATTACTGGCAAAGAATCATAGAATAATTGAGGGGAGAAGGGACCTCTGCAGGCCACCTAGGAAAGACGACCTTTCCAAGCAGAGCCGACTTTGAAGTTGAATCTAACTTTGAAGTTTGATCAGGTTGCTCAGGGCTTCATCCGGCCATGTTTTTTATACCTCTAAGGACAGAGATTATGAAACAGCTCTGGGCCACTTGTTCCAATGTTTGACCATCGTCATTATGAATACTTTTCCCAATATTCAGAACTTCCCTTGTTGCAGCTAGAGCCCTGCTTCTTATGTTGTTTACCAACACAAAAGCCTCTACCACCCTGTCTCAGGTCACATCACTGATTTATGTAATGCCAGGACAGCACCACTTAGAAAACTGAGAGCTGTGGGAATTTTCTCTACCTGTATGGTGGTTCTGAAAATCCCTTAAATTAGAAAAATACCAAATCTCCTGCTACTGGGTCTGATTGCAAGATTCACCTGCTTGTTGTTGAGGAATATTCTCCAGTGAAATCATTCTCCTTTCAGTGGGGAGTAGAGAACATTAGGAGAAGAAAGAAAGTGCAGCAGAAAGGCCACATAAAAGAGAAAGCCCTAACACACGTCAGCCTTTAAGAGTGTAAACAGAAGAATCACTTTTATTATTATAGTGCTCATTCATATATATTAAGAGCAGTGTGATCAAGACCTACTTGCTGCATAACATATGCCAAAGAACCTAATTGTAAAACTGGGATTTTGATTTACATACATGTATTTGTTCTGTAGAATTGCAGTTTGATAAAGTCATCAGGACAAGCCTGGAATCCATTGTTAATTGCCTTAAACATTATTTATGTCCAAAAATACCAGATCCAATGAATTTGCTACTTTGTTCCTCAGCAGTAATGCTGGTGAATCAGTCTCTACAACTCTTAAGTTGGTTGCCCAGTTAATTCCACAGTGTCCAATGAAATTCATGAGTTTTGCACTGCTTTTGCTTTGTGGATATAGTTTGGCACCAAGTGTGAGATTCATTTGTGGAAGAGACCCTAGGGCTGCTGAAATGTCAGGACCATAAAAGCTGCATGCTCTTAGTCTTTAGGGAATTATTATGAAGGAAAGCTAGCAAGCACCTTGCTAGCCTTCTCATGCCAGCAGGAATGTGCTTTGGGGCAGTTTAGGAGGAGAAAAGTTTGAAAGTAAATGGAACAAAAATACTGCAAGGTGAAATGGCTAATAAGCTTCTGGGATGCTTAATCAAACCAGTGCAGTATTTGCTCTTTTAGACCTGGGAAGAGAAGCGAGTGGGTCTGTGGGATTGTTAGTCAAGAAAATTACCAAGACAAAACTCATATTGTTAACTATACCACAACGCTGTATGAGGTACCAATAAATAACACTGAAATGACAATCTCTGTAATGAGACTCACAATCGTTCTCATCACAAACCCACACGATTTATTAGGGTAAATTGATACTCCAGCTAGAGATGTCCTGCCAGTCAGATATTAACTGAAGGCTGTAGGTAATTTTAACAATATTTTCCTGTTCAGATGTTACGTTTGATTTGTTTCTACCTGCTACCATAGTTTATACTGACAGCATTAAAAATGGGTTACTGCACTGTGCTATTTTACAAAGGTTCATGTCACTTCTTGTTACTTCATTTCATGTTGCAACATGACAGAGCACAGTCTGATATAATGTAGTGTGGCCTCCTATATTAGAAAGGGTCAAACATTTTCTAAACAGTAATATTTACATTGGAATGGATATTAACGAAGCAGTATTAAATGTTTCATCAAACCATGGCAGCACATTATTTTCTGTTTCTGCTAATTTATATGGCTAATACACACTAGGTTACATCAGTCAATGCTCTGCACCAGCAAATTATTTCTGCAGTAAAGAGAGAGACTGAGGAGAAAAAATGGATAAAAGTAAAAATAAAATAAACAACTGTCTGTCCTGCCCTAGAATGCACCAAAAAAATTATTTTACATTGGAAATTCCTAAGCTTGTAGATGTGCGCACCCTTCTGTGGTCTTAATAAAGCACTCAGATGAGACTGTCCCGCATGGTCATGTCAAAATACCTGCCTATTTGTGTATAGGGTAAGAATGCATGTTCCACTAGCCGCTGCAGCTATATGTACAGCTCATTTTAGCTCCACTCATCTCCTGAGGTTACAAGCAGAAGGGGAGGTCAGCTTTTTCTCTTATAGCAACAAACTCATCACAGGTACAACCTGCATCTGGGAAAAACCCAAGTCGTTATTTTCCATTTCATTTGATTTCTTTTAGTTTATAGTGATGTGAGTATGGAATTAACTCCAATATTTACCTGCAGACTTAGCGAACTTAAGGTCAAATCAGCAAAACACTCCTAGTCCCAAAGAGAGTTTTAGTTGCCTTTCTCCTCAATAACATTTTTAAAGGGCCACAAGGGGAAAGTTCAGACAAAATCAAGTGGCAGTTTCCACTTGCATTTGAGAGCTCTGGAATTATGGAGAAAATTTTAGCATAGGGGTCTTGCCTGTACCGCTGCCTTTCCTCACCACAGAGAATCCTCCTGTTATTCCTGCTTTGAGTTCAGCCTATTTTGCAAGAATTTGGTATTTCCCATTAAAGCTATGGGAAGAAAGGAAAGCACGTCAGAATACTAAAGCAGAAGAGTGTGAGTTCTAATAAGAGCCACAATAAAGGTCGATGTTTAAAAAACTGAGAATATACAAAATCACCATTTATTTGATTGTGTAATATATATTGGGAAATTAGGATTGAAGGAATGGAAGATCAAACACCTGGTATTGATAAGCTTCTCAGAAGCTTATACTAATTACATGGTATTTTACTCTACAAATGATACTGTTGAGAGCTGAGTACACATAAGTAATCTTAGATTATTTCTCTGCTTGGTACTGCATAACAGCCTAGAAGTGTGAGCTTTCTGTGTGCTGACTACCACTGATGGTTGGCAAAAGTGTAACTGTTGGTATAAATTTAAACCAATTTAACTTAAAACAGGTGCGAAAGACTGTGTTATTTGGGCTTAAGCCAAACTCATTTAAGGTAATTTCAATCAATATGAATTGACTTATGTTAAATTTAATTAAACCAGTCCTAAAAAAACCATTAAATTGAAAGTGCCTTGATGAGAAGTTGTATAGAATTAACTTAAATTAGGTTTAAAAATTACATATGGTAAATTGTGCAACCATCTTTCATAGACGAGTGTCAGAAGTTAAAGAGGTAAGTCAGTAATGTGAGAGAGTTTGTGTTCCTAAATGCTGCCTGAATCAGAGTGATGGAGTCTGAGCTAGACCTCTTGCTGCAGACCAGGATGGGAACATAAAGCCACTCTGGCCAGTCTCTCCTTCCAGGAGTGGTCTCCCTACAGAGCACAGTAAACAATGGCAAGACCTTTCTTGGAAATTATCCATCAACTTATTTTTTTAAAATGAAAAATGGTAATTCATCAAAATCTTAGTATTTTCAAGAAAATACTTACAAAAATTTCCATGTATAAACATGCTTTGACAAAGCAATGCTTTTTTGGAAAATTTCAGAATTCAAATTAATTTCCTTTTAAAACATATTTTGGCATTGCCTTTTGTTTTCTTTGTTCATATTATTGCACTCTACGCCAGCAGTAGTGCACTACAATTAGTGATACAGTCATCTATAGCATGAGAGTTGAAATATTTTACTTTTAAATCATCAGAGACACATCTGCCACCCAGCATTGATTAAAACATGTCATTTTTCTGGACTGAAACATATCCTGTTTAGTTTACGATGGAACATTCTGACGCCTTGACAATCAATAATAAATAACAGATGCCCTTAAAATGACTTTAAAAGTAAAACCAAGTATTTCAATTATACTGTTCGATATCATGTCAAATCAAGAGGAGCAGAGAAAAGTATGGCAGACTGCCTTCTCTAACAACACAGCCTGTCTTTTTGTACAAGTTCATAACAAAAACCCAAAGAATTTCCAGGAAAAAGCATTCTGTTGGAAAATTCTTGACTAGCTCTTCTTTCTCATTTCTTTCCATTATATGTACTTAACAACTCTAAGTATCCCTACAACTTGCAAGTGCACTACAAACCAGACATCTGACTCCGTCTCTAATAATAAATAAAAGTCCCACTGAACTAGGGAAAGAAGTTCTCTGCATCTGTATCTTCCATTAAAGTACATGGAAAAAAAAATCTAGTTGTGCCCTCAGGAAATATATATCATTTCTTTATACTCTGATATATTAAACTTCTGATTACTTACCATGTCCTCAGAATACCCAGCATAGCACAAATTTTGACGTGGTGTTATGTAAAGAACTGTTAAAGGTGGGAGGTTTTCAGCTACTTTGTAATTACTGATTTCACAGAGTCCTCTTGGGCTTGCTGTCGAGTGGGACCATCGCACTGTGTGGCCCCCACCTGCGGGTGCATGCATCCCGGCTCCAGAGGGCCAAGGGAGAGCACAGAGGGGCAACCTCGCTATTCCACTCGCTTCGGCAACTGCCTTTAAGAGCTAAAACTACCAACAGAAGGAAAGTAAGAATATTCTGTGGCAGAGAAAGGGAGAGAAACAAGGTTCAAGTGAGAACCTTGGGAGCTAAAATCACACATAGAGGTGCCCCGAGCCAGACACCAGGGAAGCACAGAGGCACAGGCACGCAGCCAAATAACAGAGCTGGGCCATCGGGCAGGAACAACTGAACTCCACCTTCATCAGAAGAAGACATGATAGGGAAAGGTGGGAGAAAAAGGCAGCAGATGGGAGGAGGAGGAGGCGTGGAAGAGCAGAAATGCAATTAACAGTTTTCCAAGTGGTTTAAATGGTTATGAATTAAGAACTGCTAAAATTCACAGATAACAACAAACGAGCATTTTCCACCTGTAGGTGCCAAGTGCTCCGAGAGGAGCCATGCGGCATTAACTCCATCTGCAGATAACAAAACTGAGATGCACAAAGGGAAAATAAAAGGCATCCTGCAGGCCGGCTTCAGAGACAGCAACAGTGTCTGAAGGGCAGCTACGGCTTCATCCCTAGCCCAGCTACAGGTCTTGTGTACCTTTTTTCTAAGCTAGTAGCTGCTTCTATAATTAGAAAAATTCTGTGTGGATAGAAGTGCAGGCATGGGGGGGAATCAGCCTGTATGAAAAGGGAGTCTGTGAAGCAATGTGCATCGGAATTGTGCAGAGCTTGAGAATGCCAGCTTAAGAAACTAAGTTTTCAGAAATGGTTATTCTTAAATGGTCTGCTAGACAAACTCAGTGACCTTATCTATTTAAATTAACTGAAATTTATGAACATGAGGGGGAAAGACATTTTTCAAAGATCCCAAACTCACATTTTGCACAATTTACAGGGAACAGAAGGTTCTCAAACCTTGAAGATGGCCATTAGCATTTCACAGTATTTTAGCATTTAGTATGTAGCCAGGTCATTTTTAATTACCAAAAGAACTCTTCAGACAGAATGTATTCTAAAGATGCGTGCTAGAAATGCTACAAAATCTTGTCGTTATAGGTGATAAAAATGTTAGCTGATGTAATGACATTTGGGGAAAAAAATGTGGACAACATTCAAATTCCAGTAGAAAAGTAGACTGACCTTTCATAATGAAATGACTACCCACATATTAAAAGAAAAAAAAAAGAAAAAAAAGATCAGACACATTAAAGTGTGTAAGAGTGAGGAAAGAGGCAGCAGCATGTCCAGCACTGACTCCTCTAGCAGTAACAATGAGTCAAAGGACTGTTGTGGATTGCAGCACTCTCCCTTTTTTCCTACTTTCCTCAGTTACTCATTTTCTTGCTCTATTAAGGAATCCTATTGGTGAAAGCTTTAAGGTCAGACCTTGATGTGCACTAGAGCCAGTGTTCTACTGTGGGGTAGAAGAAAAATTCTTTCATTTTCCATTTTTATTTCTAGTTTTAATTTGACTTGATAGCTTGTTGCACTTTGACTTGCAGCGTTTCCTATGTGAAGAAGTCACATCCAAAAGTTAAAAGACTGTATTTAAAGTAAAAATCAAAGTTTCTACATACTGAACTTCACAGCCTGTCTGACCATGCGGGGACCATCTTGCCCTGGATGTAAAGAACAGATGCCTACAGAAAACCCCCTCTGGAAGAGCTCTTCTAGGAATGCTTTATTCTAAAATTAATCAACCACAGGCATCAGGGACTACAGACAGAAGAAAGTAAAAGGTATGCATTGAACTACCAAACCTGTTGTGTGGAATGGCTAAATGGAAAGATCTGTACATTCCACTAAAACTACAACGCTGCAAAGATATGAAGAAAAAGCTTTTTATAAGTGCTTCATAGTTTCATATTGCTCAAAAAAGACTAAAAAAACAAAGAGTAACCTTTATGTGGTAGAAGATTTTCAAATCCCACACTGAAAACATTCCCTTCTTCCTAGGAAGACCTATTCCACACAAACTAATTTTAGCAAAAAAAGTAAAAATGTCATTACTCTATGCACCAACCTCTAAAATAATGACATCTCAGCCGTGGTATGCTGTAACTCAGTGCTTTACATAGTACAACGAAGGCCAAGAATTTATAGATACGCTGACGCCTGTAAATGTTAATAAGTATAATAAGCTTTCTTTCATCTCTTCACAGGTTGAACGTAATACCTAAACTATACAAATTCCATTTTAAAAACTCATGTCAGATACTACATTGTATACTGGTGACATCTCTTACCTACTGTGTATGTGCAGCATTTTATTTGTGAGGTTTTTTTGTAAAGCATATGTAACATTGGCACTTGCTTTCCTAAGAAAGCCTTTCAATCTTTTATTGTCTGTTGTGCCAGACATCTCTGCCTGCATTTATACTGAAAACAAAGGTCTTGCAATTACAGAAGTTTTGAAAAATTACTGGAGAAAGGAATCGAAGACATTTTCAGGAGAAAATACTTCATTGTTCTTTGAGAAGTTTCCAAATGCAAGTATTGTTTAATTTAATCTCATAGTATCATGAAACAACAGTTATTACCATATACGCCCCAATGCATTTAGTTTCCTTTCTATGCAAAAATTCTGCAGGTCATTTCTGTTTGAATGGCCAGTTCTTCATGTGGAAAGAAAGCTCAGACAATGTCTTATTGAATAAAACAGGCTTGTTTCATGATTCATTACACCTCTTTTTGTCCTTATGTGTAAGCCAGCTCCTCTCAGTTCCACACCAAGGCCGAATGCACAATGGAGGTTGTGCAGACCTATAAAAATAATGCTGCAAATTCTCATGCATACAGTAAACTGCTCAATAAAAATAAGAACATTTTGCAAAAGGTGCTAATAGTCTCCATTTTAGAACTGATTTTTCATTCTGTATAAGCTCATTTTTCTTTGTACTTAAACAAAATGACAGATGTTCATAAAAATGATATTAAGGATTCCTTTTGGCACTTCTGTTCAGTGTTCTCATTTATTACTCTTCTGGTAATAGAGTATGCAATGTTATTCTTATGAAACCAGGATCATCAAAATTGCCAGGTGTCTGATGTGTGATCATTCCCTCTATATGCAAAGCAAAGTGTTTCCAAATGCATTAGTCTGGTGAATTCTATGCTTACGGCTCAATTCTTCAGAGTGTTGTGTACTTTCATTATATACACCTTAACTTAATGTCAATAATGTTCAGCCTCCTGTAAGACTGAGCCCTTGAAGAAAAAGAAATTCTAATTGTGATTCTTATAGTGAATACGTTTGTGTTCTTGAGCAAATCTATAAACTCAGGTTCCAAACTATAAAATCCATTCACATTTTCAAGCTCTAAGAAACAGCCTTTTTTAACAGAAATGCTAGGCTGCAGATAAAGTTTGCAGTAAAGTCAGTGGGAATAATAGCTGTCTAAAGTCAGTAGGAATGATAGCTGTCTAAATGTAAGCTAGGCACTTAAATTAAGATGCCTGGAATTGGTGCTGCTTGTGCAATCTTTTGCCTATGAATGATTGACACTGTTGCTCTTCCCCCCACATCTACCCCTCCTCCCTCCAAAAAAAAAGAAAGAAGGAAAGGAAAAAAAAAACCAAAACCAAAAAAAGGGCAGAACCATTCATTTCACAAAGCGGACCTCTATATGGATAGCTCAGGTTATGGTGTGAAAGATAGCAGCAAGCAGGATAGAAAAGTTGAGAAACGTGGTAAAGGAGGCAGCTGATAGCTAAATCCCACTATATATACACACCGCATATGCACTGTACATATCCATGTAACACCTCCTGAATTAAGCTAGCAAGTAAATTTTCACGGTTGGTAGAAGAATAGGACAATCTGACAGGAGCTTTACAGACATTCAGTGGCAGCAAAAGAAAGGGGACTCTCAGGGGACTCCTTCCAGCCTCTGAAACACCATTTGCTCTACTAGGGAAATCCTCTTTGTGCTTCCCCGCATTTTCTGCTTTCTGCTGCATTCAATCTAGCTAGTTCCTTTCCTGTTTCTCTTCTTGTCCCAGCTTCAATCTTGTCACCTATATAGTCCACCTTCTTATTTCCCTTCCCCATATACCCGCATTTCAGTCACCTTGTACAAGTAACCCCAATGCTCCAGCACGCTCAGCCCCTGACCTCCAGTGTCTTGCCACCTCCACTTCAATTCCCCCTTCTCATCGTAGCTTCAGAGCATCTCTGTTCCCACCGCTCTGTTCTCTGGACATCTCATATTCCCCATTTCTACTGGCTCCAACTCAAGGAAAACCACTAGCAATAAAATACTTTATAAGCTAATATATCCTTTGACTGTTTATGTGTAATAGAGATTGCTCTTTTAGTTGATCTGAGTCTGTATCTTTCTAAATATTTCAAGTGCTATTGTATATTTACAGTATTTTTAGCTCAGCTACCTTCTCCTTTCTTATAGAAAAAAATGCTCCTAATGACTTCAGTGTCACTGTCCTCACATTTATTGGCATATTTCTGGGTTAGGATAAACTGTAATTTTATTGCCTTAGCCACAGGGCAGTTAAATGGTAACAGATTTACTGATCACTACTTTAAAAGGGATAAATCTGTTTACCTCCCAAATAATAAAGAGATCCTGCCTCCAGCTACTTACTTCTGCTTCTTGTCTAAAAGTTTTTACCCCTTCACTAAGAACTGAACAAGAATTGGTTAAAACAAAGGAGTTTGTGATATGTAGCATAGCAATGAGGAGTAGTGAGGAGGCTGGAGGTGGAGGAAGAAATCTCCTAAGGTAGATCAGAAAGAAACTCCATTAATGGCAAAACTAGTTAGAAAATCCTAACCTTCCTACATTTGTTCCTGCCATCTCCATGAAGGTTTTCATCCCTTCATTTGTGCCACTTTAGAAATCAACTAATTACCTGACCACAGTCTGAGTGAGAAAGCATGAAATGAAGTAGAGGATAGAAAAAACCAGTGTAATAGAACATTTATACTTAATTTTTAGAAGATGACTGCTATTGTAATATGAGTCAAAATTAACAAAACTACTTAGGAATAGCATGGCTTCTCCCTCCACCCTCCCCTGTGCAACATAATATAAAACTAGAAGAAAATAGAAAAAATATAAAACTATAAAATACAAAACTAGATTTCTAATAGGTATCTACTGGACTTGTGTGAAAGGTGAAATAAGAGGGACTTGTACAAGGATTATGAAACAGACATCGCTGAAGAAAAGCTACATCTCCATGTGCCAAATTTCAAAATCCATGTGCCAAAATATGTGGGTGAAACTGTTTTTTCACAGGCAGAATTTTTAAGACTGAGGGTAAGCAAAACAGCCTTTCTCCTCTGGATTCACATTTTGATAAAAATCACTCCAATTTTCCATTTAATTTGGCCTGAGACAAAGATCTACTGTAGGTTTCATCACAAATACAGCACAAAAGTTATAAATGCAACTCCAAAAAGCATTTTACCATCAGAAGTATCAGAAAACCCTAATTATAGCCTACATAATTTCTCTGTCTATACTGTACAAACACATATCTTACAGTAATCTGTAAGTACTCTCCCAAATCAGTACCTCAAATAGTATTAAAACTAAAAAAAAATCTAGATAAATGCTGCAAATCTTCAGACTGTAGTTGCTTAAGAAAATAAATTAAATACCATTACTAGAGTACTTTGAAAACCTCAGGTGAAAAGAAAGCAGAAGTGAAAAGAGTGTTACGTATCAGAATGTTGTGTATTAATCCTAAAAAATTTACTTGTGAATTATACGAACAAGATTCTGCAATTATACTCTAACATATTCAAGGTTAAGGTTGGACATGCTCTGTATTATTTTTTCAGTATAAACCTTTCAAAGTCAGAGGCCCTGTAAATGAGCAGAACATTTGGATGGTTATAGAAGACCTAAGCAGTATGTGCAAAGAAAAATCAGTCATCCGAAGATGCACGACTCATCTTTGCACTGATCAAAAATCCTCCAAGACCTACAGACAGGAAATATTTTTTTTTCTCTTGCTATTATTGTTATATCTCAGCTGCAAAATGGAGATCCAGATTTGCGTATAGCTAAGTAAAGGATTTAATCTCAGGTCAAATCTCTATTTTATATATAATTCACCTTTTGTCACCACTGAAGTCATGGAAGATATGTTCCTACTTTCAAAAGGGATGAAATTAAGCAATTAAAAAGGATTCCAACATTTCTTGCACTTTAATCTCTACATCATCAATCATCTGTTTCGTTCATTTAATGACAAAGTATGTTCTTCCTTCATTGTTTACATATCCTTGTTACCACTTTTAACCTAGCAAAGTCATATAGCTTTTTTTCACTCCATGTCAGATAACATTGTGTAATCAAACCCTGGTTTAGGCAAGAAATGAGAGTTTTCTTACAAGGTTGTAAGCTTATCAAGGGTAGCTGTTGCAGTAGTGCCCTTGCCTCTGTTTTATGAGCATTAATTATCATCCTATGAGGGAAGAGAAGTACAGTAGAGTTCCCTTGCTCTGGGAGGTCTATCCCCCTATAATGATTTCAAAACAAAGTCACTTCAAGCTTGAAGGGCAAATTTAGCACATAACAGTCATGGGGAAATATTACAAATTGTTCCCCACTTTACAGCCTGTCTCCCTGATGAGGTTATTATAGTGTAAAACTGAAAAATCAGAGGTTAAAATAAAACCCTTCCCCCTTTGGACCGAAAACAGCTTAAGACCAAAATAACCTATTTGATTTTTGCCATTCCATATAAAAGAGCTTACTTTCTTTCCACAATTTTATACTCCTCTAGTTCTTTTACTAGTCACAAGGTAGATTTCAGTGTCAATCTACCAGTTTTACAAGCTGATTGATGCCAAACTCTGTACCAACTGCTACCCAGGGAGTTACAGTTTACTCCTTCTCAGTAGTGAGGTGCGAATTTAAGGGCTGTGGTACTGTGTCAGCAGTGGTGCAGAAGTTTTCCAAGCTTTCCAAAGCACACACAGTGGGAAGAACACAAGATGATGCCCAGGGTGAGGAACAAGAAAAGGCGTGGAAATCTCTCAGGTATACCCTGGGTAGGATGGAGGTTAGACTGGAGGGCTCTAAATCTTTCCATGGCTGCATTCATGCCTCTCCACATCAAACCCGATTATTTTGTGATTACTAGATACACTTAGGATATGGTCACCTTGCTGTGTTTTGCTGATTTCTTAGCCTTAACTTCTGTTTCTACATTTTGCTTCAATACATAAGCTTCATCTCCCAGCAAGTATCATACTTCAGATGCTTTTGGGAGTGGTTTGGTTCTTCCTCCCTGTTTCTGAGGGAGGAATAAGGATGTAGCAATTAACTACCTTGCAAGCACACGATCATCTCTGGTCATCTATCATCTGTGTAGTGTCTCTACTGTATTATGGTTAACATAAGTCAGCAGACACATACGTCTGTCATCCACCTCTAACACATCTCTATAGCAAGATGCCTGTGGGAGAAGATGTACATAAAGCAGACTTTTTGTCTGAGGGCATTCAAATCAGTCATAAAGTCTAGCTTTTTTACTCATGAGCTACACTGATTCCTATGCGTTATGGCCCTCACAATGAACAAAACCGGGAGAGTGAGAGTGGAGTTCAGCAGTGGCTCCACTCTGCAGAAAGTTCATAGCCCACAGCATCTGCACATAAATAACAGGCCATAATGGTTGAAGGCAAACTGTGTCCGTTTGGGAATTTCAGAGTAAATTGCATCCCGGGACAGGGCTCTGACAAGCACTTGTTGCACTCAGGAGTTGAGGACAAAATCTCGGGACCTTGGGCATAGGAGAAGGTCACCCAGCCTGCAGCTTGAACTCTGAAGCATTTTCATTCTCCTGCACATTATGAGCAGCCCTTGCTATACCAGGGGTACGTGCTGCTATGTTGACCTTCATTCTTTTATTTTCCAAGCTATGTAGCACATTAGTAGAGGAAAGCTAATGCAATTGGCATCAAAGAACTTACATGCCGTCTGATGGGCTGGCGAGCTGCCAAGCCTCTAATCCACCATGTGACTGACAGAACTTCAGTCCCCAGGAGAAAGTGAGTTTTAACACAGTTTTCTATTTCTCTGAAGTTATCAGCAGTTTCATTCAGATGATACAGATCAAATGCCTTCAAGGTAAGTGATTATTTAAGGAATTATTTTCAATGAGAGCCTTTGGTCCTAGTGTTCATTCTGATAGTAGTTAGAAGGAAAAAATATACTTCGGTCCTCTGATGTTGAGCTTTTTTGTACCAACTAGTGCCAGATCAGGTTTATGCTACACGAAAAAAAATAATAATAGTTTGGGCTCTTTATATATTAAAAAAAAAAGCAAAAAGCAAAAAGCAAAGTTCACAGCTAAATATGGTATTCATGCCAGGGGTCACCTAAGCAGATCAAGCTAAATCATTATTTAAAAAATCTTATATCCTTATACCGCAGTTTAAAATACCAGCATGTATTACAGCTGCATCCATGGTGTTTGCCTGCCAAGGGCTCAGATAGGAATGAAGGAGAAGGATGCCCGGATTCAGCAAAGCACTGCAGCATGTACTACCTCTCCTCATAAAAAGTGTCCTGAAGTAATAAAATTAAATCACCTCAATGGCTTGTAATAGGACTTTAACTTGGCTAAAGCTTTGAGGTAAATCTGCCTAGATCTTTTCCTTACAGTGAGTTCACAGAAAAGACAGACAGTCTCTTAAAATTAAAAAGGTGAAATATCATTAGAATAAGAACCAGAATAATTAACTCTTTAGGACAGAGAAGATTCAAAGGGATAAGATAAGACAGAAAACACATGAAAAGTGGTCTTAGGAAAGAATTCCCCCTTCCTCCTCTGCCCTTCCCAGGCTGCTCCTCTCCCCCAGGCTCCCTGAGCTCCCGACATTTCCTTTCTGCCGGCCAGAGGCCTGGAGGGTGTCTCTTCCCAGCGCTGCTCAGCATCTCTCTGTTTTTCCTGCGCTGTAGAGGCTCTCTTCTCGCTCACAGTCTTCACCCAGAGCCCTCCTGGGCACCACTGGGACATCCCCTGCCTTCCCCCTGCCTCACCCTGTCTGTAGAGGAGCGTATTGCACAAACTGAACAAAGAAGCTAGACAAGCTGCCATGAGGCCTAAATCCAAGAATCCTCATATGGTTTGGTGGGCAGAATTTCTCAGTGAAGCATACACAGTGCATCCATAAATCTTGATCCAGGACTTGTAAGGAGTGATGCTCTTGTTTAAATCTATGCCCCTCAGAAGTCCCATTGATTTCAAGAGGATGACTTGGGCATGTGAAGTAAAGCACATACATTTTGCGGGCTGTAGGTTTAGCTTTCATAGGAAGTGATAAAGGAGATTTACAGCATTGCTTTTTCACCTGGGTTTTTACCCCATTTGTCCAGCTGGGTAGAAAAATGACCAAAGCTAGCCAGTAACTATGGTGAGTGTTTGAACAGGGTTTCACTGCACAGGAATATGAACAAGGTAAAAACTATTTGAAGTTCTCATATTTACAGAGCGTTTATGCTCCTTTCCCTTCTTTTTAATGTCCCAGCTGAGGGGGTTGGGTTCCCAATCAAGACAATGATCCTCTTAGACCAAGCATTGAAGAAATGCCTAACGAATGACAAAACCTGCCAAAATACCTTGCAACTTAAATATGAGATGCAAGTAAATGCAGGTACGCACCCTCTGCTCCCAGTTACACAAAACCAATCCATTCAAAATCCTGTATTTCCACAGAGTTGGTTTTGCTCATTTTTACTACACAGTAGAGAATAAATAATTAGGCAAAAATCTGGTTAAAATTCTCTAAGCAATGTTCATTTATCTACATTGCTGTTATCTTGTCTTCTAATTTACTAGTTAAGCTCTTTAATATATACTTTACAAAGTCTGAAATCCAGTGCAAGAGAATCAATTTTGGTATGAGAGTTTCAGCCGAGGCATTTGTTAGGGTCGGTTTTTTTGGAGTGACTAAATACTTAGCGTAATCTGCCATCAAATTATTTTTTGAGTTTAACACGATTTGTAATTCTGCTATGCACTTTGAAGCATACAAAAGATGTTATACAAATCAATATATGATCATATTGAATTTATTAATGCTTAAAACATTAGGGGTAAGGGGGGGGTGAGGGAACGACAGAAAAAAGGTGGACTGATACCTACTTTTTCATGCCAGAAAATAACGCGGCTTCAAAAATTGATTGGAAATAAATAAAAGCTAGCCTCAGGTGCACATTTTATATTCCCAGAGATGCTTTTGAAACATAATAAATTATTGGAAACAGAGGCTTCCAATCCAGCAAATTAAGTCAAAAAGCCCTCCAAGGCCAATACCTCTTATGCTCTGCACATTACTGCCAAAGATAAAGCATTCATTAAGGCTACATACTAAAGATAACACAAGCATGTGCAATATCAAAAGAACCTGGGTCTTTGGGAAAGCAGTGAAATGACCTATTTCCATTTCTTTAGCATGTGTGGTAAACTGCTTTTACATATTGTTATCACGACCTATACAAATCAATATTCTCCATTGAAAATGTATAGACCGCATAAATACACTCAGAAGACTAGGGAGAATGTACTATCTGAACTCAAATCCAAGGTCGCATAATCTCAACTGAATGCAGCTGGAAAAATTCCAGCCCCTATGAATGAAATGCTAATAAATTGCATTGCAGAATGCAGTGTGTAAAGAGAATGTTAACTTCTTTCTTCCTTAAACACAAATTGGATCCATTTTACACAAAATATATTCACTGAAGATTTAGCTCCATTATGCTGCATCATGTCTAATATTCCATAAAGTATATTCTGAAAAGAACAATTTGTTTTCTAATATGCCTAATGGAATGTGATTTATGATCCTAAACACAAATTGGTCAGCATGCTCAAGATGCCTCTCTCTGCAAACAGTGAGAACTTGTTTTAAAAAGATTTTTCACTTGAACTGAAGCAAAAATTAGCTGAGTAAGTCCTCCTTGAGAAGTGCATAAAACCATGTATCCAGATGGCAGTGAACTTGACATTAAATGAATTTAAAATTTAAGGGGAAAATAACACATTTTATATGTCTAATAATTTATAAAGAAAAGGACATGGGTTTAAATTTTCCTTTTTGTGACAAACTATAATTGTTCCTTTGACACAGTCTAGTTTAAATTTATAGTTGCAATGAATGTAGCACAGAAAAATAGGCCTGAAGAGCTCAGTTAAGTATTTATAGAGCTACTAGAATTATCTATATTCTGCTTTAAAATTTTGGAGTATATACACATTAAATTGTAACTTTATAACCTTTTCAGTCTAGTAAGTAAGGTTTTAAGTTGTCACTCACAGCCTGATCTTTTTTATTACTTCAATTCTTTCAAGTACTGGAAATGGAAATGCTTGGCGTTATTTACAACCCAAATTGACTTGCACTCATTGGTAGTTCTGAGATCTAAATCTAAAAGCAGGACTTTTAAAATGTCAATTGAACCTAATGATCTAGGATTTGGGGCAAAAAAATACAAGCACATAAAGAAACACATTCTCAGGTATGAGGAAGAACAGATACAGAATCTAAATACGATGGACATTGTCTGAAATGCAGTGAAGCAAGTGGACAGACTTTTGCCTGCCTTTGGTTTAGACTGTATCATACCTTCACATGGTGCTGGTTAGCCTTAGTAATGGCTTATCTAGGACTTAAGGGAAAGCCACTATAAAATCTAAAGTAAAAACCAATTCTAAAGTGACCAGTACTTGAAATGAAAACCCTTTTACTTCATATCTGTTCTGACTTGTAAAATTACAGAAAGATCACTTACAGCTGCATTGTGTTTACAATACAATTTAAACAAGAATTTCACAGAATTTAAAAGCCATGTGCCTTCTTTTTTAAATTTGTTCACATTAATCACTGTTGGAATATTAGATTACAAAATTCTCTTCTAAGAAGTTAGTTCCAAGTGAAGAAAAAATCAAAACTATCTTATTAAAGACTGTCAAGGAATTCTGGTTGATAAAAGCCAAAATTATTTTCAAACTATTAATTCTTCTTATATTGAAGGTATAACCTAAATAAAGACTGAGTGTTAGCTACTTTAAGTTACCAGTGCAATGAAAAGTCCACTCTTCTGCATTCCTGTTAAGCACTGATACAGTTACTCTGCCACAGCAGTACTGAATTCTGAAGAGCATACACTGAAAACTAGAATGCTAAGAAATACCACTAAAACACCACTATGTCAAAAGAATGATTTATAAAGCCACATTTGCACTAGCCTACAATGATCTATGTATTTCAATGGATCAGATTTCAGCCAGACTGTCAAAACTCAGTATTCCATTTGAAACCGATGTATTTTGCCAACATCAACAAGGACGTATCAGGGAGTCTTCTCTCTCCCCCAAAGTTCTTAAGTGCCAAAATAAGATAAGCAAAGAAACCAAAGCTGCAGTCCTCTTGGTATAAATAAGAGGTAGCTGCTGCCAGGCTATCGGTGCTGCTGTCAGTGAGGGTCTCTGGCTTCTGTATTAACTCTATCCATTATTTTAAAAAATAACCTGAGTCTTGCCACCTCTAGGGAAAGCTAATCTGTTTAGTTCTTAGAATGTGTGTTTATTTATATCACATAAATACTTTGTAATAACTTCAATGTAATAATTTCAGGCAACTATTGTACTTGGGTAAGGCCTTTTTATTTAGTTTGTATTTCTGCACATTTAGACTGAAGAATATGTAATTGTGTGTTAGTCCTACGCTTTCTATGGGGAGTCATACTTGCTATTGTACTGTTCAACATTTTGATTAAAAGTTGTTAATTTTTTGGCACCTTTAGAGACCACAGGCTCTTACCAAGCTGAGTTGATGCCATTGCAGGCTCAAAAATCCATTTCTTTAGAGAAGGCATTAGACTCAGACTGATAATGAACCTTGATTTTGTAACAAACCTACACTATGCCAAATTCTACACTATGCCTTTGTAACTAAACCTACACTATGCCAAATTCTAATTTTATGTTTCAAATGACATGGAAATAATGTATTGACCAGTTCCTGTCAAGAGAGAACATGACTAAGCAGTTTCCAAACTATATTACAAAACTCTGCAGTAAGACCTGAACTTAAATCTGTGCTACTTTAAGACCTGACTTAATGAAATGCTGACCAGTGCCAAAGAGTGTCTCATCTCAGAGCATTCGATTCCCAGCGGGTCCAGCCCCCTCAGAGAGACATTCATGACACACCAGAAAATGTCAAACACTTTCAGACTCAGGTGCTTGTTCTGTATCCTCCTACGAGTCGATTAGTTCATCATCATGACAACTTGTGAACTTTTAATGCTCTACAAACATTCTCCAAAGATTAAATCAAGGTCATTGTACTCATATCTGTTTTTATTCTAAACCACAGCAGACGTGAAGGCAGGTTGTACTAGGCACTCAGTTTAAACCACTCTGTCACTTGTCATTTACTTAATTTACTAACCCAAACAAACAAATACAATAGTGCAAGAAACATCCTCAATATGTATTTGAAATATCAGAAGTTTTTCTTCATATATGATATGCACTTATGCAGTACATTTTAAAGCATAATCACCACAATCTGTAATAAAATCCTTATAAAAAGAAATGGGATCCAACTACAAGGTATTTTCTTGTAAAGAAAATATGAAGGTCTTTCAACTACCCCATCTTCGAACATGTATTGAGTCCAGACTGAAGGGAGCTATAGTCTTAAACTTAATTTCTTTATATTAAGCCTGGTATAACCATAATGCAGTAATGGAAGTAAATGAAAAAAATAAATATGATCAAAGCAGAAGGGATTTTGAGATGAAATAAAGAGCGACCAGTGGATTTTTAAGTGGAGGCAGAGCCAAATAAGGTATAGTAAATAACAGAAATGAATTTAAAAACTTCCTATCAAGCTGAATTCATAATGAAGGGAAGCCAACCAAATGAACATTCAGCTACAAAGAATACATACATACATATGTGTGAAAGAAACAGCTGGCTCATATGTATAGCTCTATCACTTACAAAATGCTTCATGTACCTCTTTAGATACACAGAATTATTTAAATGCATACTCTAATATATATTATAGACATACTAATGGAAACATAGAATATGGTAGAATAAATTGCCTTTCATTTTCACAGGCTGACAAATATAATAGCCAAAACAAAGGCACTAGTGACCTTATATACAGAAAGTTTCCCTGGTTCTACACATCTAATAGAAACATCTACTCACAGAAATACAACAAAGTGCAATAAACAGTGTGGTCTTGCCTCTGAGTCTGCTTAGGAATTTAGTGTAGATTATCACTTAGAAGAGTCCCAACAAAGCAATCACTCAATATAAAACCACTCCCCTTCATCAAAGAAGTTTTGTAAAGCGTTTGCAAATTCTCTCACAAATTACTGCAAAAATATGAAGTGAATTCACAGTGATGGATAGGTGTATGTAGAACCCTTTCTTGATTTTGTCCTTTGGAGCATTCAGCAACTAATATTACAATTAATTTAATCAAAATGGCAGGCCAAAAGTATTAAGAACCCAAATTATGTATTTTCAATTTCAAATTGCAATTAACTTTTTATAATACCTACTGCCTTCTGCCTCTAAGAACCTGAGCACGCAACAGATTGGCTTCAGTTTGCTACACTGAATAGCAATCAATTCAGGTATGGAGCAAAGGCGGGCTGCAAGGTGAAGGAATTTCTTCCCCCATAAACCTACCTGCTGAAAAATGATGCAAAGCAATGCAAAGCCTCCGAACACTCGTGTGATCATCCAGCAGCGGTCAGTTTAAACGCTGGGAGAAGAAAGGCACGCCTTTGCTGCCACCGCTTATTGCAAAAGTAAAACGTTCTCCCACAAGAAATCTTGAGCCCAAAACCCTTCACTGGCTCAACCTCACTGATTAGGAAAGAGATAACAGAAATAATACTATACATTTGTATGTGTGTGAGCCATCTGAAGCCCTGGAGAATTTGAGGTTTAATCTAAATCAACAGTTTCATGCAGCATGGAACTCCAGTGAATGTGGGCTCATTCTTAACATTCTCAATGCCAGAAGCATTACATTTACTATCAGGTTTGGATGAAATATATGCATGTTGATTGAATTAGGCAGATTAGTTACCTCCTGATGGCAAGAAGGAAAAAGAGAAGAAGAATGAGAGCTACCTTGTGCCACTGAACTGGCTGGCATGTACCCAGACACACCGTGCTATCAGCAAGCCGGGAGTGTCATGTTGGATATCAGTAGTTAATAGTGAAAGAGCACAGGTTTGATGCAGAGTGATTCTAGGCAGGACACGTACTCATAGGAGCAGAAACTTCCATTTAGTAAAGCACAGCATTAGCCAATGCATATACAATTTTTGTGAAAACAACTCGAACCAACTTGAACAATAATGCGCACAACCACAAGCTGCAGAAAGATTTATGATCATACCAGGCTCAGCCTTATTTTATAGCTGCCATATGAGATTTTATTTCTGGAAAGAAGCGGCATTGATAAAGAGGTTTAATTGTCTGTCAGCATGCCTTCTGCTGCAGTTACTTCATTTACTTCAAGCCTGAATCTCATTACTACTTCAATTCTCCAGGTTCCCCTCCATCTCAAGGTGGGTGCTTAATTAGAACAGCCCTGGTAATGCAAGCAAATACAACAGACTTGCGTTTTTTTCTCCCCCTGTCATCCTGACAAATCTAATAGACTATTGATTTTCCATCCTCAAAGAGATCAGGCTCCACTTTTACCATTCAATCATGATATTAGCTGTCCATTAACTCCAATTCCCTGGCCTGACAGCTTGTGGACACCTCCAAGGCTGTTCAATCAGCCAGTCAACACCCAGACAACAACGCAATTACAAACCTCTTCTAGACTATAGCCCAGGTCTTAACCTTCCGCTTTCTCTCACTTCCTGAGAAGTTTCCATTCCTTTTTTTGTATTTCTTATTTGTCAACTTAATAATACTATTTCTTATTTAATTACTGCACTTGAAAGGAAATATATTTCTCATTGACAGGATGATTGTGTTATTCCCTGGCAAAATCATCACTTTTAAGTGAAGTTATTCCTCCACCTCTGCTGCACCTGTAATGGCTTGAAACTAAAGCAAGCACTATAAACATTTGGTATTTGTCAGAAGAAATAAATTTGTCAAATCTCAGTGTTCTTCATTAACTTCAGCTGTACAATTTATCCTGCCATTTCAAAAATCACAGTCAAGAATGATTAGTCCACTAAACAGATCACTCAGTATTTAGTGAAAGAAAAGAAGGGTGATAATTTTATGGTTTCCCCTTGCTTATTAGCCAGTCCATTTTATGAAACTACAAGGAATGGTCAAGCATTCTCTGACAACTGTTCTTCCCTCCAATATTTTGGCATTAAAATGTACATTTAGCTAAATTAACTCTACATTATTGATATACCTGTTCTTTACACACATTAAAGCCCCAGGCTTTTTCTTTTCTTTTTTTTAGCTGCTGACAATCATCAGTGCTTATCAGCCCACGGTATTTCTGCCAATTGCAAAATGAACGCTCTAAGTATTTCACTCTGAGTTTTAATAGCTTGTAACAACTGTGGCATGAATGACCTCCGTTTGTTAAGCACAGCCATGCAATTTGGCATGAACACAAAGAAAACACTTGTAGCTTATGGGAACATCCTTATATAGATAAAGTGTGCATGGAAAAGTAACTGCTCATGATAATCTGATCTATGGGAATGCAGCTTAAATGCTATTTTTTTATTTTCGACTAATAAATGACAAAAACAATCAGCTTTCCTTGGTTTTATCTCTAATCATAATGGAAGACTCACATGATATTCTTTAAAGCTTTTTGTTTGTGAGATTTTATGAGAAATGGGGCACTTTGGTGTTCACTTAAGTTCTGCCTGCCACCCTACGTTTGACTCAAATATTTTACAGCTGAAATTCTAACAGGTACCTCATTCTGTATAATTCCACCTGTATAATGCCACCTTTAATTACTTGATGATTACACTGCATGGCATTCTCACTGCATGTACTAGGGGATGTAGTCAAGCAACAGCGATCACTTAGGAGAATGTACATAATATGTGTGGAAATATTTTGGTTCTTTGGTGAGGGGATGTGCCGGTGTTTCAATGTGAATTATCATTTAGCTTTAATGAACAAATGACTGGTTTTTACACACCTCATTTTGAATATAGACTATTTTTTTTTTAAATGAATGTTCCATTTTAAACAATAGATACACTTTCATTTATTAGTGATAATGTTGTTAATAAGAAATCTGAAAAGTTTATACAGTGCAATATTCAATTAACTAGTCCTGTAAACAGATTTTCTGTTCCATCCCAGAGATCAGGGATGGAACTAATGCCACTGGTTATATTACACTTTATGCATCCTATGACCAAATACTTACTAGGTTTTCCAACCTGGCCAAATTAACACATGCCAAAGGACAGAGTTCATGTCCTCTATTAATTTCTCCCTAGGATTCTTCAAAAAAGAACTCTTAACCTAACAAAGCACGTTTCTGTACTGTGATGCAGAAAAATATGATCTGGGAAGAACGATACTGTCACAATAAACCCATTTGTATTCTAATAGGTTGATTTTATCAAGGCATAGAATAATAATTTACATAATACCTGAACCCTATGTTAAATATTTGACCAACTGCAAAATTACTGTCATCCCTAAATTGCACAGCCGGTCCACTGAGATTTTGTCTGCACTGAGTAGTTTAGCAGCTCCCTTAAACACGCCTCAGAGTAGACTGAATTTAAGATAATCATGTAGTGGCACTACATACATTTGGCAAAATTCAAAGACTATATGCAAAATGATGGAAATTAAACCTGTTTACCTTCAAATTTTGACATATCTTTCACATCTCACAGCTTAGCTGAGGGTAAACTGAGGCTATTTAATTTTTGTAATATCTTCATCTACTCACATTCCCACAGATCTCAAAGGATCAGTTGTAAGTAGGTCTGCAGGAGACATATTCTTACATTAAAAGCCAGTGTTTGCAGATATTACTAATTTGATGTCCAATCCAGCACTCTATCCCCATTCATGGACATTATAGAAGGGCAGAATTCGTGTTAAATGAAATTTTCCTCTCCATAATGCAATCAGACAGGAAATGGGGATGATGTGTCACCTTTGATGACACTATGCCTGTTTACTCCTGAGAAGAGTTTAGCCTCTAAAACATTGCTATAATGTTCTTGGTGAATTATACAAAGTTTGACTGTGTAATATATTGAAAATATAAAATATACACTAGTGTAATCTGTCCATAATACTAATAACACAAAGTCCATATTTTATTATTTTCTATATAGATTCTTCTTCGTTCAAGAGACAGTTATAGTTTGAGAGGACTTAAGCTTCGTAGGGAGTAACTGATGTTAAGCATTTTTCCACCAAGCATCTCTAACAACTCCTTCCACAGCTGTAGGCTGAGCCTCTCACCTGTGGGGGACCAGTCTCATGTGGGTGCATCTCTGCAGAAGTCTAAGGTTAGCCAACCCAGCAAGCTCCATAATGACCGATTTTTCCCCTTAGGGCAGCAAATGTGCCCCATTCACTGATTTTGATTCTGCAGGAAGGACATAGTCAGCCACTTTAGATAGCCTCCAAAAAGTGATACCCTGCTTCTGGCGAAGAGCTGCAGAAGAATTATGGCTGAGTTAATAAAGTGGTTTCAGAAAGAAATTAAATTAAAACATTAGTGATCAGACATGGAAGCAGGGCATAAGAAATTTTGCATACAGAAACTGACTTCAACCAGAAAGCAGACTGAAGATGAATCTGTTTGGTCTGTTGTACCACTCCAAAACAAGCTTTTATTTTAGCATAGGCTCTCTGCCAGCACCGGACCATCTCTCACAAGCATGCCTGTGATAATCTTCCTTCTCCCCCTCTCCTCTGTAGCAGTTCCCTCCTTACTGATTTCCATTTTGATCTTTAGACACTTCTTCCCATTCCTTCTTCAGCATCATCTTCTGAATCATCATCTGAAGTGGTCACTGTAGCTTGGTACAATCAAAGTAATCACAGCTGTTTGTTAAACACTGTGGGGGTCGACTGTAGTTGAGGCACTTCTAATTGAATGTCTCAAACAGGAACCAATTTAGGACTTTAAATTTTCCTTGTTTGCAATGGTGCATCAGTTCAAAGTTTCAAGCAAGAAAGACTGAGGATGGCATGGCAGCAAAGGACCTTGGAGCAAGGTGGAGAAAGCCTTGGCTTGCTTTCTGACTAAAGACTAAGATAATTAAATATATAAACAGAAAATAAAGGAAAAGATGCCATTAGTTCTGGTATAATTAATGCCTTTTTTTCCTCATTAAATTCTGACTGGATTGCTGAATTTAGTAAAGAGCCCAGAGACTTACATCTTTTTTCTAGGAGGACCTCTCTCAGGACCAGAGAAAGGCTGTGTTGGCTAGCCGAAGAAAATCTGCTGATCAGATCTCTGGCTAATCCTTCCTTAGTAACCTTGTAACCTTTAGATCCACTGACATTATCTTTGCTCAGTGCCACCATGATGGTGCCACCAATGCACTGTTTTATCTTAGACAAATTAAACAGGACCATATAAACACAATTTCATTGAAACTGCTATGATGAGCTACATATATGGGAATAGATTTTGTAACGGAGATATAATTTCAAGCAGTAATGATACCAGCTTGCCAAAAAATCTACTCAATATGCAACTCATTCAAATAATTTTAAAAGTCACTGTTCTTTGATTTATGTAAAAATAGCCTTTATGTCCATTTATACAGGTTTTAGTATACATTTATAATCAGCCTTCAGCCTGATTCAATAATCGTTACGCAGATTCAGTAGTGCTTACTTAAGTAGGTACAAAGTCAACAGGACTACAGGGGTGCCTAAAGACTGCCAAAATGAGCTAATGTAAAAAAAAGCAAACCTGAGCCCAGAGAGAAGTCTTCACTGAAAGAAGGAAATGTGTAATTAAAGTTACACTCAGAGACTGAAAAATTGAAAGGAGGGACTGTTCTAAATAATACATTCTATTTCTAAAAACTTTGCACATAGTCCTTTTTCATCTGCTGACCTTACCATAGGGAAAATTGCTGTATCTCTTTTAATAAAAATTACATATCTCATTTGCAGCCTTCCAATCTCTTTCATCTGGAATCTATTCCCTGTAGGTGGAATTCCTTCTTTAGACCTTTAATTAGGTGGAACTCCTTCTTTAGACCTTTAATTAGGTGGTGTGGCCTTGACCAGCGTAGCTTAGATTTAGTTTAGTATTCTAACTCTAAAATGGCCACTTGTGTATTTGCGCTCCAGTATTGACCCTACAAATTTGTCTCAGAATTTGTTACAGTGTTTTAAAGTGTTGGGTTTTTTTTTTCACCTTGTTCTAATTCATTGGGGTTTTTTTCCTAAGGCCAATATCATTCTTTGATGAACCTTGATTTTATTGTCTCAGAATTCGCCACTGCCTCTTTTGAACGACACTGAAAAAATTGGTTAACAGAAAGTACAGAGAGTTCACTTCCATCTTCTGCAATGCGCTTTTTCACACATCTCAGTACACATTTCTGAATTAGCATTGTTACAGGTTACAACCACGACTTGTTGATGTGATTTATCTACTGAATATTTCATGTATTTTTGATACTATCGATGATAAGATTTTAATGAATTGTTTACAGGCATTATCTCAAAGACCAGTGAATAATTTCATCTTTCTGTGAATGTGTTCAGAGTTAAAATAACAAACAAACCAAAAACCCAACAAGAAATACATAGAAGATATCTCCCAACAGAAGAGATCTAGTTTACTTCAGGGTGGAAACTTGGGGTCATATTTTAATGTTGATCCCTAACTTAGGGCACTGTTACTTCTTAGTGCACTTTGGTTTGAATTTTCATTTGTATGCAAATAAGTCTCTGATTTATGGCACTAGTAAAGATACTACTCAATGACTCCTATTTTTCAAAATTGCTTTCAGGGTATGTAAAATTAGATAAGCAACAATTTTCTCTGAGCCTGCATTCTGGCAAAATCCCGTAGAGTATTAAAGCATCACCCAGCTTTTTGCTAAAAAAAAGTATTTAATTTTTTATATCAAAATCATGTTTTCAAAAGAGCTTATTTCTTTAAAAATATGAAGAAATAGATCTATACTTTAAAAAGCTTGATATCTTTGATTTTCTGGTATAACAGAAGCGGCCCAGGCTCTTCCTTCACACTTTGCTTCCAAGAGACTAAGGGATTTGTAGTAATACTTGAAATTCACACCTGAGTTTTATTGAAGTTCAGTCATTGGTAAGAAAACTACACCTACAAACTAAAGGAATTAAATGAAAACAGTAAGTAGGAATAATGGTATATCGTTCTTCAACAAAAATCACATTTCAAAATTATTTTTTCAACATAACCAATCCAAAGTTGGTTTTATACAGTTTCTTTATGTTAAAACAACCATGACATGACCTAATAAAGGATATGTCTACTGAAGAAACTACAGAGTTAATTTTTATCCATGTAAATCACCATTTTCCATAACACCTTCTGTACCTTTATAAATTACTTGGAAAATGTGCTAACAATCAATGTCTCAATGTTCTTTTACAATATTTAAGTTTGTACTGCACCCATTACCTATCTATCACAGTTAAGCTTCTGGCTGCTTACTCATTAAATCCAAAGGAAAGGGAAAGCAATAAGGAACAGTAGGCAGGGCAGCATAAGAGCATTTGCTAAGGAATTTTCTTATATTGTCCTTCCATACTGGAAGGAGCTGGAAGGGGTCTCAGGTCTGCTGGTCTGACATACTCACTCAATTAGAAATTAAAATAATCTTTTCATGAACATACAGGGTGTGATTCACAGAACCCCATTTTATCTGTCACGTTATCTCCAGATGAAGAAATGCTGTCATTAGTTAGATGACTGCGCTTCAGATGAAATGAGTGGGCAATCGCTAATTGCAGCTCAAGGCTGAATTTTCTCATGGCCACCCTGCTGTATGGGAGGCAGAAGATGCAAACTATGTTGCTATCAAAACTGTCACCACTGCTCCAGTTCAGGGGATTTCTGTGCCCATGGAAGAGCCACAGAGAAGAGAGGTGGGAAAGAGCACCAGGAAAACAGCACCTTTGTCCAACAGAAAATGGGAAATGCAGGAGCGAGAGTCTGTCCATCTGAAGCTCCGTAGGTGGACATCAGTTTCTTTCACTGTTCCTAGTACCCATAGCTTTTACCACATCACTTCACAGACTGATACAGAGCCCAGATGCTGAAACTGTGTGATCTAATTATGCAGAGCATTATGTTTTGAAATGAGCAATTTATATTGGAAAGTGCAGACTGAAAATACTTTGATTTCAACACTCTTCTAAATACAAGCCTGTCATTTATTGTGTATATGGTGATCCTTTTTATGACAAAGAATTCTTGTACTTAATCTTTTTTTTGTTGTTTAGATTTCCCCAGGGCAACAACCAAATTAGTATGTTCCTCATGGGAAAACACATGTTGGTAATAACACTGTAGACAAATTAGGTAGATAACCTGAATCACAGTCAAAAGTAATCAGATCAGTGCTGAGTTCTAGGACAGAAAATGGTAAGTTTTGCCTTCCGTAATATTTCTAAATTAGGTTTCCCTGTATGACCTAAAGAAAGTATTGCAGAAGACTTTATACAGACCACCCTTACTAGTGAAAAGAGATTTTCTTTGCTGAATAGAGAAACAATAAACTTTTAGGTTTAACTTCAAAATCCGCCATTTGAAGTGGGAAGTCTCAGGAGAGGAAGATTTTTCCGAGTTATAAACCAGGTCTAGCGCTAGAAGAGTATAGAATTAGAAATGCATAAATGGTATTAGATCTTCACCTCCACCTGTTTATTTAAACTATAGTCAGAAACGTGTCTATCTGTTAACCAATGGAGTTTTCACCTTGAGCCATGGATAGCTAAGCCACAGAACAGTAAACCATGCTGTTTCCAGTCAGCCTAAATTTCCTGTGCTCCGTTATAGCATATTACGCTAGCTACAACCCCTGAGCCACTCTGAATAAATCTTCCTCTATTTGGTACTTAGAGTCTCTAGAAGTCTAAGACAGTTATGCTTTCCCTCCCTTATATATTTACAGCCTGATTCTTCTTTCTTTACAACAGTGTAAATCAAGGGTCACTCCAATGAAATCAGCACATTTGTGCTGATGTAAAAGAGGCATTAGAGATATATCAGGCCCATTGTTCTGATGATGTTAAAAGAAAAATCTGTTATGGCCAGACATCAGATGAGTTCAAAACACCTCCTTCAATATTAGATACTGTTAGAAGTAATTCAAAGTTTGCTGATTATTTCTCATGTTTATGTTCTTATAAGCTACCTATGCAATACATACTTCCTTCCCTACCCTTCTGAACAGATTGAAAAGGTTTTGTTCACATGAATGTATTTGCCAAGACAGATACAGAGAAGTGAGCGCACAAAGCATGACTTAACTCAGTGTCATATTTTATAATTAAGAGCCATCTAACTTGATCCATTTACACAGAGAAGATCATTTCTTAGTGCGAGTGGGTGCTACAAAGATTATGAAGATCTGAATACGTATATTTATATGGAGAAGATAATTTCTTCTATTCTTTCAAGTCCAGAAAAATATGATGGAAGAAAAAGAGAAGTCTCAAATTGAAAGAGGGGCAATTGCCAGCCATGATGGAAAGCTTTTTGGCCTTTACTGGCAGGTCTTCATGACCACCAAGAACACCTGAGAAACAAGGGGGCCTCAGGCCACATTTTACAATTTATCACACCATCCCACTATCGTACAAGACTGCCATTATACTATTTCTAAAACCAGCAGAACAAAAATACCCCACGAACAATTATACTATGTATAAAATAAAGAAACTGCGTTCTATAAAATCCTTATAACATGGCTGTCTTGGTATATGACACCTTCCAGAGCACCTCTAAATAAGCATTTGGGAAAAGCAATCTGAGTAAACGGTTTTAAAGACAGGTTATTTATTTATTACACAAGACACAACTTCTCACATTATTGCCTCAAGTAAAATGAATGCTGATAATGCTCCCGTCTCTGAAACTGAACACATTTATATTAAAAATGTAGAAAGTACAGTATACACTGAGGTGCAATCTATTGACTATGTCAGTAATAGCAGCTTTTTCATTTTTCCCCTTGTAATAGAAGTCACTGCTTGCATTCAGAATGCATTGTCAAGCTTTATTAATCTCAGCACAGAGGCCATCCTGGGCCTTGAAAGCTATTGATTTTTTTTAAAGAGATGGTATTCTTTTCCTATGGCCTACTCGAGATCTATTTCAGATATGTCATAAAAAGGAACCTCAAATTACAGGACAACTTAAACAATGCTTAGTGATCAGTGATGTGTTTAAAGTCTCTTCCTTGAAAAGCTTGAAAATGAATTATAATATTTTCAATTTAAAAGAAAGAGTTTCTTCGCAGGCTGGCAATCACATTGTAAGATGCTTCTTTGTCTCATTATTCTCAGATGAAAATTATTAGACACTGAAGGTGATATTCTGAGCAGAGCTGAATGCATGATCTAGCGAAAGGATTGAGAAACATCCCTCTTTGAGCTCTGTAGAAAGAGCAGTCATTTTGGTGTCTTAATTTGAGAGCTGAAATTCTGACCTTAGTGAGGTCATTGGGATTTTTGTGATCTACAGCGTAGTTTGGTTAGGTTTTTTTTAACCTATGAGTGCACACGGGAAGTATTTATGCTACAAGCAACCCTAACATGATTTGGACTGCTCCATTCTGAAGCCGAAATGCCAGATAAGCCTGTACGTACTGAGGAAGGGAGGAGTTGTTATAAGGTATAATATCTGTATACTATTTTTACTTGGCTTTTCTCTAAAGGGGCAGAATGCAATGGTGTAGGATATATCAGTAACTCCTCAACAGTCATCATTTAGATTCAGACTTGTTATAAACATAAATCCTCTCCCTATTTTGCAGCATTAACACTGTAATATTCTTATAGTGGATGTCTGCATTACTTGTCTGTTAACTGTTGAGGGATTGGAGACAGAAGATCAAGGCCTTACAACCATTTCAAATACTGTTGGCCTTCTGACATGCTCCTGACCTACCTGCATCCTTGTTTCTGCATCTGTTTCAAAAATTAGTTTGTCAAGTGATTTGCATGAAAGATCCTATGCAACTCTTATTGCCATGAACAAGGACCAAACATCAGCATATATTACTAAAAAACAAGATTTTATTCAGCATGTGATGATTGAATTCAAAGCCATTAATAGTAATATAGAGTGGTAAAGACACTGAAATATGAAAACACCTGTTTAATTGTTTTTGTGGCAAATGTCGATAGTCTGAATTACTTGTCTTTGGCATGACTATATGCTTCTACTTCATGCTGTCTTTGGAGAAATGATATAAGTATTTTGTACCCTTTAGTAAGATAGCAAAAAAATTTATGAAGAGACTCACAGCTTTTTGGCTTTACATTCAGGTGGCATAAACAGGGTTATCAACTTGTTCTTACTACTTGGTTATAAAATAAAATCACTCTACAGAACTAGGTACTTGCTGCGGAAACTCAGTTCCTGTAAAAGCTGAATACTTTGTGTGTGGCAAGTTAATAGCAACACTGAACAAGATTTCACTTGGCATCTTTCAGTTATTAAGTCATGTTGGAAATAAAAAAAAAGCAACTCCAATAGCGAAGCACTGAGACTTAAATCTTGCAAGTGATGTGCACAAAATGAAATATAAACCAGATACAACTAATGAAATAAGCCAGCTCAAACTCTCTGTGATTTACAATTGAAATTTGATAAGCCAACAAGTGCTTACACAATAAATTTTGTTATTTTTTTAGGCTTGATTTTAAAGTTTTATTTTAAAAAGATAAAGGTAGTTTCAAAAGTTTAATTGCAAGAATCTCATTCAAAGCAACATGATAGAAAGCTACTATTGCGCCTTAGTGTAAAGCTGGCTAATTGGAAGAACTCTTTGTAGGATAAAATAATATTAAGTCATTATACTAGAAGACAATAACTTATTACTAAGTTGGCAGCTTCCCATTTAATAAATTTATTTGCGATTACTTTGGGGGTGAATGTTGCTGACAGAGTCAGTTCAATTAACATACTTTCCAGGAATGTGCTTTAACTTTCTTGCACCATTGCTTGCATATAGGTGGCACTAAAGGTATGCAATGAGTTATTATAATCTATTTATTATATTCCAGTTTTTAACCTATTTTATCTATGGTACACACTATATAGCCCAAATATTGCCATAGTTTACTATATTTGTTCCTTTTTGCACATTCTGCAAACATGAGAGATTATCAACCATGATTCAAATTCCAGAAATAAATTCTCCTTTAAGCTGGAATTCTCAAGAAGTACATGGGAGTTTGGTGTCCTGTTTTCTTCTTGAAAATAAAAGGTATCCTTTACTAGACCTTTGGTCTATGAAAATCAGAGTGGTTTTCTTCCATCTGAATTGCAAAATCAGACCTTAAATAAATGTGTTGAGCAGCCTTTGAGAATAATTTATGCTTTTTTCAAAATGGGCTCACATAAAAGAAGCAGCCTTCTTGCAGTTACAGAGTAAGTGTACTTTGTCTGTTTAATACAGGGAATTGCTGTTGAAGTCAGCGAGAATGTTTTATGCCAAAGAACTGGAGAACTGAATAAATTTTGGATAATTTGACAATTCAAGTAATCAAGACACTCTACCATACACTCAGTTCCTTCCAGACTGAAGTACATGATGACAATATCCTGTTTTACTGCATTATAAGATGTTGGGAAAAATTAAGACTCTGGGAAGAACTTGTAACGTTAAATGCCACCAACAGCCTTTAACACTATAAATTGACAGGATGACATTTTGGTATCTTAATTTTGGCCACAGCAATTCTTTTTTAATTTAAAATTTCCTTTAATTTATAATTTCTTTTACTTTTTAATTTTCAGACTCAGCATTAGTAAATATGGCACATTGATTAAATCTACTTTGAAAGTATCAAAATATGTCTTTATTGAAACAATACACTCATTTGCACATAAAATATAGAAAATTAAATCTAGGACAACTGATTTTTGTTAATCAGTCTAGTCAGTCCCTAAAAAAATCAGATCCTGAAGAAAAATAGCATAGTTGCTCAGTGTCTATGGATGATATTCACGCTTTACACCAGAGAAAATAAGCCCAAAAGCTCCAAAGTTACAAAGCATAACTAATAAGTTCATCCTCTAATAAAGCCATCTCTCTTCTATGGCCTATTTTATTCTGCAGGGCAAATTTCAGACTAGTAGTTGTGTTTTTACCTAGAAGTTTTACGGCTCCACTTCCTACAATCTTACCTGCCTCTCCGAGATCTGTCCATTATCAGGTGTTGTGCAATAGGCTAGAAATACACATATACACACACATGCACACAAGCATTTATGTATACATTTATGCATATCCTCCATTCTATTTTCCCAGACATACTAACAGTTTAGTAAATATGGTAATTTTAATGACAGCAATAGAATAAGGAAACATATTACAAGAATACTGTAATTCTTACATATTCCCATTTAAAGGAATCCCTATGACACCAGTGTTTAATTATAAATACCGACCTTTTCCCCCATTCAGTCTGTGAAACAATCTTCCATCAAGCAACTGCATATAGTAATCAAGACAGACTTATGCATGTGATAGCTGCTGGAAATTTGTGATCAAGATTAGGGTTGGCAAAAGGGCACAGACCTAGCCAGGAATACAAAGGAGGGGTAAAAACTCATGCTGGTCTCCAAGAGTTAATGAAGATAAAGGAGAGACGTCTTATTCTTTAGTTGTGTCTGAATAGGAAAATTAAGAATTTGGATTTTACTGTGAACCATGTCAAGACATTCCTCATTTGATCTAGTACTGCTTTGTGTACACACACTATTGTTTTGCTGTTAAAGGCATGTAGGCAAGCTGCAGACTCTCAGATTTTAAAAGAAGCCTTTGTCCATACTAAATATATTTGGATTGCCCTTTTAATGGGTATGCTATGGAGATTCTGGGTTAAAAAAAGTTGAAGGTGAAGTTTTGTGATAGAATCTAGACATAAAACTGAGAAAACAACTTTCTCTAGAAATAGGTAGATAAGGAAAGTGAACAGATAATAATTGAACTTAATTTGCCACTTGAGCTTTGCACAGGTATAATCAGCTCAAACAGGACTCTTCAAAAGCACTGCACACTAAATGGCTATAATGCTATTCCATGGATAAAGGTAGAGCTAATGATAAAAGCATTGTCTTCTACTGGATGCTTTACAAATGAAATTGTATCTATCCACGAGTAAAAGCAGTAAGCCTACGACCCTCTTTGAACCCTGCTGAGAATACAAGTAATTTGCAAAGAGAATGGGATGATGTCCTTAGGAGAAACTACTAGCAGAAAGCACGGTGGAGAACAAGTCTGCTGCACAAACTACTTCCTGTCCACAAAGCAAAAGAGAAGGGAATCTTCAACTGCAGTTCACTCTCCGAATTACTGAAACAGTCGCGGGGGGGAGGGAGGCGAAGATGCTTACCTGATATTAGGTCTTATTAGGTGCAGAAGAAGAATATAGAAAAGAATATCTTCAGTTTAGCACAGGGATATCCCTACAAACACACATGAATGACTTGATCCAAAAGGAACAAAGCAAGGACTAGTGGCGTAATTAGTTAAAAATTTAAAATGCCTTTCTATTGTTTAAGAAGCAAACTAGTCACCTGTGTTTGTCATATAATCAGGTATTCCAATCACAACTATTTTCCTCCTTAGGTAGTAACAAATGCTATCAAAGAATTTTTTTGACAGTCAAGAAGACACCCTGCCAAGTGTTGAGGGTCTTGTGTCTGATGGCTTGAGCCCTGTGAACGTGAGATACTGCATATTTCATCTCTGGTAGAATCTGCCTGGTACCCAGCAGCTCTCAAAAGCCAATCTTTTGCTGGCAACATCTGTCACGGCACTGCATTGCAGTGGTCATGGGGTGGTGGGAGAAATAAAAGGAAAATAAGAAAGGAGAAATACTTACTTTACTACCCGATACTTCTGGGGTGTAAACTATGCAGTCTGTAAAACTTGTTAAATGCCATTCCAAACTGCATCTTTTTGCCACATAGCTAAAGTTTTGGTAAGACCAATGAGTTCAATATTTGTTTTTTGTTAAAAACAAGAACCTGGGATTACAGTTCTTCCTCCTTTTCTTCCAGCAAGGTAGAAGATGCTAATGTAAAAAGGCAGAACAAATTGAGTCTTTATTTTTGCAGGACAAAGAGCATTTGAACTCCATCAGTGGCTGTTTGACTGCCTTCAAAGTTTGTCTCTGACTAAATTAAAGCCTCTGCTAGCTTCTGATTTTTGCTACGCTGTAGGCTTCCCATTGCACTAGCAGCTAAATGCATGTAATGTATTGTTACCTTACAATAATACAGCTAATGAAAAAAATCAGAATTAAGATTTACGAAGGGCTATGTTCTCACTCAATGCAAAGTAGCGTAGCTCCCCTAAGATCAATTTTTATTATGTCACTTCACAGTGGCTCAGAATCTGCCCCCTAATTCAATGAGCTCGTTCTAAGAGAAAAGTCTTAACCTTATCCTGTATAACCAGGGTAGCACATTTTGAGGTCACTGATAACATGAAATAGTTTAACTGGAATTAAAGTGATTTTGTGAAGTTAGAAAAGCACAACTCAGCAGATGAACCAGCAAAATTGGCCCTAAAGTAGGAGACCACTGATCCTGATCTCACTTAATTTAAGAGGCACTCCTGTGAAATCGGTGAGGTTATCTGGGTACAAAAAACCCCAATCACAACAATAAAGAGCAGAGCAGAAAAGTGCACAGAATGCACTCACATGGCTATATTCCTGATGTATTGGCATTTCTTCATCATAACATCACAGTAATTGGTTAACAGCGAAGCACTTACATATGAGGGGCTGGGGGTTTAACATGTGCCATTAAAATTAAAATGGATGTTTATTTCCCCTTTCCCCACTGCTCTCGCTGCAAGGCTGCCTTTTCACTCCTTCTGAGTGAGGAAGAGTTGTAGCTGTTGGAAGATCCTGCTGCAGGACCAGAAAGAAGTGGCCTTTTAGGCAACCTCTTTTAGATGTGAGAAGGGGGTAAACAGTGCTGGTCTACCGCATATTCTTCCTGCACACGAGCGTAAGGTGACAGCTAATAGATTGGCATTGTTGAACTAAAGTGAATGAATTTGCATTTTGGTCCTTTACACCTGAATTACACTTATTCTACTCATACTGGCATCATTCCAGTTTTCACTGAGGTTGTACTACAGCTAATAAGTTTTGAAAATGCTTTAAAATCTCTCATTGATTTTCATTAAAGAAATCCAGATATGAACTCACAAGAAGCTCCCTAATGATAACTAAAACAATAAGCTTGAAATGCTGTAGTGTTTTCTTTTAAGGCAGGACAGTTTACCTTGTCTTCAGTATTTAGAAAATGAGAAAATATTTCAAGGATGAGCCTCACTGGAGATAATATTTCTACAGCAAGACCAAGTGCCCTTAGTGATGAGAATATCCATGAAAGAATTCACCCACATATGCAAGGCTGCTCCCAACAATTTGAACTTTCACGAGGATGAAGACAGAAAGCAGAGATGAACATTCTTTTGGACTCATTGGAAATAAATCTAGATTGCTAGAACTGGAAAAATAAAAACCATAAAAGCTCTAGTACGTATAGGAATCATGTGCAAGGTTATTTACCATAGGCACTTGCTAAAATGATAAACACAGGACCAAAGTAACAAAGATTCACTAGAGGCTTCAAATCAGGAATGGAAACCCTCTACATGCACTTTATAAAGAGAAAGATGTGGTCAGTATGTGGTCAGATCCAGTTAAAGCTATATTTTATAATCTGTTTGATTAATTCATTATTTTATCATTCAAATGATGAGTTTTAAAGCAACTGATTAGTTTATTCCTATCATTTAGAAATGTGCAGTTTGAAAGAGACATTAGGACACTAGTAAGCTAGGAAACAGAAAAAAGTGTATTAATCATAGATACAAGAAAAAACATACATGTTTAGTGTGTGTAAGAAATCTGAAATAAGTTTTCTTTGGCACAGTAATGAGACAAATCATTCCTGGGGGTAGCAGAAGGGATTAGTAATTATGTCAAAATATTAATGTCCCAGTTGACTTCTTCATTCTCCAGCAGGCAGACCTGCTTTTCCAAAACAATTTTGAGAACTCACATGCTACCATGTAAAATATACAAATTGAGCAATAAGCGGTAGGAGGAACTGCCTTGCTTCTTCTCTCCTCTTCCTACTATATTATATTCATATAGTGGAGTATCTGTATAGCCTACACAGCTCAATTAGTGCATGTTTATATCAGCAGAAAAACCTGAAGGATAAGGTCCTTCTTGCCATAAACTTGGATGCTGGGCTACTTATTGAATGAAGAAAAAAAAAAAAAGGATAACTTCAGCTGCCTAAATCCATGGTTTGGACAGCAAATAAGGTTTACTATGTAATCTTACCCCTTTCAGAAATTAGGACATTTACTTATTAAAGCATAAATCCTAACTTCTTAAATAGAAATCCCACTAATCCTATGGGATTGGGATTTCATTTGAAGGGCAGGATTTGGATGTCTAGCCTTTTTTCAGGCTCTGCAAATTACCCTGCCTTGTGTCCAGCTGCTGATCTGAAAGGCTGGGAGTCTCCCCTAACTCCTGTGTTGTATTTGTCTTTCCACGTGCAGAGCGTCTTGGATACCTGAGGGCATCTTGAACAGTGCTATGCACCCATGCTTCTGCAACTGGAACCTGGACCACAGGTCTACACATTAGGGTCTGGACACACCACAGAGAGGGAGCAAACTGGATTATGACCTATGGTTGCTGACCACATGTATAGTCTTAGGCTTTCCTCTGCCTAATACTTCTGGGTGGTTTAAGTGGTTTTCTTTTCCCTCTGCTGTGCTGCACCAGAGGGAAGCATTTCTACAGGCTGCCTGCCAACAGACCTTGATAAACCATGGACAAGCTATTGCTTCTAACCACGTGTCCCTACAGCAGATCAAACACCAATTCTCCCAAACCTCTCTGCTCTGTTCCTCTATCTGCCTCATTCGCTTAATAGTACTTTCAAAATGTTACAAGTTTCATGTCTTACTGCTCATAAAGCACAATAAAAGAAATAGTATCTATCACCCAACAGCCACGGCTGAATCCTGTTTATTCCTGCGAAGTATGTTTCAATTTGCTTTTTAAAGTGAATGTTTTGTTCCTAATGATGCCAGGCTAATAATCCTGAAGGTTTATTTTTCAGGTAAAGCACTAGAAGTGTAACCAAAATGTCTTTATTAAGGCCGTTATTTTGTGATCTTAAAAAAAAGTGAGAGTGTTTTTGTTGGGGGAAGACCAATACACCCACAGCCTTAAGCAGTCTGCAGTTCTCTGAACTACTAATAAACAAATAAATAGGTGGTTTTTTTCCCCAGTCACCTCAATATATGTAAATCCACGAAGAGCCATCAAATAGAAATTTCTTTGGCTTCTATAAACTCTGTACTTGAAACATTTCAAATTAGAAGGCTCTACCTCAGCTCAAATCAACTCACATCACCTATGAATGCAAGTAAATAAAATGTGTATTTTGATCAAGATGCCAGTCTGTCTGAACGGTTACATCTCCTGCTGTCTGAATTAATTAATGGTCTATTTTCTGGGAAATTTGCTGCCTAAAAGTTGCAAGTGACAGTTCAGAGTTTTCTGAAGGCTGATGGTTGCCAGTTCTAGAAGGACTTCTTACTGTTAGAGGTCATTGCACCAGCATGTTTGTACATTCTTTGTGACATTTTGTCACACAGCACTGAATAACTGGCTGTATGTATGTGAACAGGCATATAATCTTCTGTTTATAAGTCTTCAAAAAAAGTGTTGTCTTCTTGAGCTCTGTCAGTCACAGAAGAGAGTGCAATTTATACCTGAGTGCCTCAAGCATTGCAAATTACTTCCCCCCCACCTCCGCTTTTCTAAGCAGATTCTGTGATACATTGAAGCTTGGCCATAAACATGACTCCTTTGTGTGATTACTGCAGGCTTCTGAGTGCTGTGTATTAAGGGTGCACCTGAACAATGTAAAGTCACTTTAACAATGCATTGTATGTCAGGATGGGAACTTATCTCTGTAGACTCACTGGCTGTTTCCCTTGAACGTTCCACAAGTGATTGCGTGAAATATTTTCTCTGAAGCCACCGAGGCCGCAATTGCTGAGCGGTCTTACTGAAAACTAGGAAAGAATGTGCTAAATACAAACTCTTCAAGGATGCAATCCCTTTTAGTTCAAGTTCAGCCCATACTGAAGAGCTTTTCTAGGTTTGGGAGCAAGGTTCACACCAGCCTGCAGGATTCAGCTGAAGGCTTTTTAGGCAGTAAGGAGGAATATGCAATGCCTCTTTGTCTTACAGGGCGCACACAAACAGATAAGAGGACTATTGAAAATTAATGGAACACATTTCATTAGACTTTCAGCTTCAGTTTGTCACTGAAATCCTATGAAATAAGGCTTTCATTTCAATAACTCTCCAAAGATTAATAATTTCCTACAGTTCCATGCAGTCTGTTGTTAGTATATTCTGACTTTAACTACAACATCATTTAGAAGTCCCAGTCAGGTTAACTTAATAGCAGGTGCTGTGCAGCCAGATTTTCCCCAAATAATTTGAAATCTTGGTTATAATCAAGACAACAAGGGAATAAAACAAAGGAGAACTGAGAGAGACAAACTAAAAAATATTCTAGAAACCTTTTCATATAGCTAAGTGCTGATCTCAGACTTGTAGGATTATTATTTACAAGTTTTAGAAGTCATTTTAAATAAGCTTTTAGAGGCAGAATATAGTGCTATCCATCTTCATCAGGTAAGAAAGCAGCAACTAGGGAAGAAAAGAGAAAGAAATGGGGGAGGGAAAAGGAGGAAGCATTCTCTTTCAGTTATGATGAATTTAGCTTAAAACTAAACAGTCACATAGGATCTCTGGAGTTGCTGGGGTGTTAGTTTAGACAGATGACAGGATGATAGATAGGGTTTTGATTCAGCATCATAGAATTGGTTATTTAAGTTAGTTGCAAATGAAACCAATCAAAGATGAGGCACAGTGGGAAAAGAGAAAGCAACCAGGACATAGCTGTCAGGAACCCTCAGAGAAAGCGGGATGGCATCAAAGAAGGACTTCCTGAAAAGCAGTCTAAAAGAACAATGAGAGAAAGAGGAGGAAAAAGAAGAAAGAAGCAGCTGTCTTGACAACCGTCAACAGGTCCAGGGTAAGAACCAAGAACTAATCCTGAGGTTTGCCTCAGAAATGATCAAAATGTTTTCATTAATGTAAAGGAAATACAGAACTGGCATTTACTCCAGAGCTCCAGAAGAGAAGCCCTAGATAACATTTGGAAACACACTGTCCATGCGCTCAAGATGAGAAGAAGAGAAAGGTGGGGAAGCTGTGAGAAGTAACTTAGCACGCATCCACGCACTGTTGGAGCCCTGCAGATTCCACTTGCTCTGTCTTTGCTTGGTGTTCACATCCCTTCTTCAATCAGCAAAACTGTCAGAAGTAAGTACACAGCTCTGAGGAAAGCACCCTCTTACTTAACTGTTTTTGCTGTAAATTCAGCAAGGAAATAAGTGCAAAATTATTCCCCTATAATAGCTTCTAGGAAAATAATGCAGTTTCTCAGATGTTAATGTGGGGTTTTGCAAATATTGCTATGTTCAGCCTGGGATGTACTTGAAACTATAAGACAAGTCACAATTTGGGTCCTTGAAACGATATTTAAAAAACGTTCCTCCCAACTCTCATAATGCTATTCTCAGAGATAGCGTTAGCTGCATGTACATAATGTGGCATGTAGCTGCCTTGTCTGTTAGCAACAAAGTAAGCAAGTATAAAATATTCTAGCCTGATTTGATAAATTAGAAAACCAAGTAAACTAGACAGGTAATTACAAATAATAAACCGGTTTTAATTGGTTAAGTAACCATGTAGAAATTCAGTGCCAGCAGCAAAGGTATAAAATACAGCAACTTGGGTTTTGGTGTCATAAGTATCTCTGATGCTGTTGAGCCACAGTAATTTCAGATACCGTAGGGAAGCTAGTACTTCATTACTATGAATGTAGAAATCATTACCACACCTCATTCTATATACTTAAATACAAATATGTAATATAGATAACTGACATCCTGAACACAGCAGGAAGGTGATTAAATAGCAAGTACTCAAGAAATATTGCCAATGGGGCCCAAAAGGCATTTTTATTTTTCTTCTGGCCAAGTTAATAAGTGGCCTGATGACCCCATCTCACAGCAATACACCATTAAATTTCAATAGGAATGATGACAAGCCTTCATAAATAAAAACATCCATTTGCAATAGCTTCCCACTAAACAAGGGCTAGGTAAGGCACTTTGCTAGCATGAGCACTTGCAGCTAAGGGCCTTATCCTTCCACACTACGACAAAGCTCCAACAGACTCGCACTGGGAAAGACAGTCAGCACTGTCCAGAAGAAGTGGATGTTCTCAAAGCTCAGTAATCTCCTGAAGGCCACCACAAGAGACAGTAAAGTTAAAGCTGTTAAATTACATTAAATGTAACACCATTCCCTTTTGAATCTCTCAGCAGAAATACAGTAGGAACAGCAGTATGGATGGGCTGGGCACAGAAGGTGGGTATCCTAAGGAGCACGAGTGTGATGGGGAATATAATGAGTAACTCCAGAAGTTATAGGCTCATTAACAATGCCCTACAGGAAAGAATTTTCTGTCTAATAATAGAAGTAGCACAAGCACAGATTCTCAATATGATCTGAAGCCTGTTTAATTCAACTGCTTTGGGAGTAGGGCTCTTGATTTCTCCCTTTCTCTGTCACTTACATAATTTGGGCACTGAAGTGCTAACTCTATTATATGGTTCAACATGAAAATGGAGACTTTTTTCAAGCTTCATTAACATACTGTTGCAAAAATTGGCCTCAACAGAAGCTCAGTTATTTTCCAAGACTCACAATGTCTAGCACAATTTGCTGCTGAAAATAATAAGATGCATTTTTGAAAAGCAAAAACAGGATTACAAAATATTGTGTATGATTCAAAATGGAGAACTCGGCATAGATCAGAACTCTGCAACATAATTTGTCAGAATAGTATTCAATTTGGGCCACTATGCTATATTTAACACTAGCCATAGCACTGCAAGTTCATTGCCATCAGCACTTTGCAAAAAATGGGCTGAGAAAACAGTCCATATTTTGCCTAATCAGGTCAGCAACAGGTTCCAGAGATTTAAACTGCTATAACAGTATGTAGCTGTCTCTTTCTTTCTGAATGTCGCGTTCAGGATTTTTTTCCAATCTATCCTAAACAGCATCTATAGAGGATATAGTCACATAGAACAAGGTTTCTTTGCGACGGTGAGAGGATCCTACACCAGATGTACACCAATACTGTAACACATTCTTCACCTTTTCTTTCCTGAAGTAACCAATAAACCTATACGACTTAAACTGGAACCTATGACTGTACTAAAAAATAACCATTATAGTAGTAGGTCACATTTGATCATGTGGCCTACCATAGCCCAAATTTGTCTAACCCAAAATATTGAACCAAATTTAAAAGTATATGGTTACTATGAGAACAATGTTCCTGCATCCTACAAAATTCTGATTGCATCTGCTTTCACAATAAACAAAGTGTGCATTAATAAACTACATTTTCTAAATCAAAGGTATTGCAAATCTCAATCTAATACAAGAAACAGGAAAATAAATGATCTACAATTTCAAACCCAACATCTTCTGATTATTGAACTCAAGCAAATGTTTCTGTCTTACAAAGAAGTGTTTATACTTCAGGTTCCCATGTAGCCCCAAATATGCATGCCAAGTGTTTTTATTTGGGTACAAGTCACATTTCTAATAAGAGAAGAAAAAGGAATCAAAAAGCAGTTTTTATTTTTCAGTGGTTGTGAGAAACTGATTGAAAACAGATTATATGTATTCTAAACAATGCAAGGCACAGATGTTTATTATTCATTTTTATTCTGAAGGTGCTATTTTTGGCAACATATCTTATTTTTCATAGGTGTTTGCACTCTCCAGCACTGAAACAACTGCACTGTCAACAATAGAGAGAACTCACTGAAAGAATGATGCGGTAATGGGAATCATGGCATAACGTCTCATGTATCTTAACCAATTATAATTAGCAAAACATTTATAACATACTAGCAAAAAGAGAATTGATAAATATAAGTGAAAGCCTTATTACCTGATGCAATGTACATCTTGAAGTGAACATAAATAGCAAATATTATAATCACTGTGTGATTTACATTCTTCAACGCAAGTAAGTTTTCCAGATACAACCTGACACCAAACATCATGCCTTAACCAAGTATAATTCTGATTTAGAAATAATTAGGCAAGAAAGTGTTACTTACTCAACAGAGCTTTGCCTTATGTGTACATACAGAGCAACAGCTGATTACTTTAATAACTCCTTCATTTTTACTTCTCTACAGCCTTCTACTCCTTTCATCCTTATGGATCCTAAACAGCGAAGTCAGAGCAGGCAGGGTAAAGATAATGAAGCCTGTACCTGAATATGCTGGTTACATTGGCATAGTCCAGACTCTTAACCCTTGGAAGCCCAGCTGGGAGGTATAATGCAGTACTGGAAGTTTCAAATAAAGAGTTTGTAGTTAATTAAGATTGTTTGTACCTCATTTGGATTAAGTAAAAGGTAAAGAAATCAATGCATTTTAGCTGCGAGACGGTGAGTTTAAGACTCAGCTTTTGAACCGAACATATTCGCTATGGCAATGACAGGGAAGCAGCGGGCATGAAGTTATACAACGGGATCTGTACCCTTACTGCCCAGAATGGATCTGCATTTTGGTCTTTATCCAAAGCTCACATGTTCAGCAGAAGCCTTTTCATAAAACAAGATGTACAAACAGAAGTATCACCTCTAGGACAAACAGAATGATCCTTTTTGCTCTAATGAGCATTGGAAAGACTTCATCTAGAGTACTGCCTCTGCTTTTGGACACCACCTTCACAGACAGGAACTAAAAGGAGAGATAATTGTTCAGGGAACAGCAGCAATGACAAGAAGCAATGAGAAACAAAATGTTTAAGCTGAGGAAGAGGATATAAAAGAGAGACTTGATAACAGTCTGCCAATTTGTAAATGACTCCTGCAATTAATCCCTCCTTCACGGAAGGCAGTATCAGGAATAAGAGTGAAACAAGGGAGATTCTGGCTAATAATTAGGAAAAAATATTTAATGATAAGGATAGTTAAATACAGGATAAATACAGTCATCTCCTCTCTGGAAGTTTACAAAGATGGATGTTACCATCCATCAGGAATGACAGAAGTATGGTTGATCCTGTTTGGGGCAGAGGAATGAATTAGACAACCTCTGGGAGCCTGACTCCTGAGACTGTACTTGAAATACCTACAAATTAGGTCTCTCTGAATTAGCATCCGAAAGGATATATGTCTCCAAAGCACTGCAAGAGACTTCAGGGATTTGATTCTGTAACATACTTAAGGAAGAGGGGCCATACCGGGATATAAGATCCTTCAATTTTTGAGAGAAATACTATGTAAATCTGGGGGTTGAAATTTTCAGTTGTAGAGATATAATTGAATGATGGAGCTTGGGACCAAACAAATATAAAAGCCTCCAAAATGAACAGGTTTGGATTAGCAGGATTGTCTCAGGTTCACAGCACTGGGGGGGTGGGAGGGGGGGGGGTGTCTGTTAAGGGAAATCTTCAAGCTGGTGTTAAAAAGAAATTTCTGTAATTTTCCATTATCATTTCTTCAGTAATGTTTTTCTCTATTAAAATACTGTCTGCTGATTAATTAAACACCTTAGCATAATCAATGCACAAAAGAATATGCCTCCAATATTGATTAAAGCTTTCTTTGAAAACCTCTCTGAGCTCTTTTATCACAGTCTGTAGAGAGATGGTATTTTCCAGAACAAAACAGAACTGCATAGCAAGTGTGAAAGCGTGACAGAATAAAGGTACAAAATATGTAACTGTTTAGCTGAGGACGTTGAAACAAAGCATGTTCAGAAATGGAATGATGTGACAGGTAATTTACAGTGATCTGATGGAAGCTGACTGGATGCCAAATAACCTGTTGTAGTCACCGTATTTTTTTTTCCTCCAGATACTTTGAGTATCTTTTTTCAAAGCTGGCTGTAATTGACACATTAGATTAGTTACAAGATCACCTGCCAGGAATGAAAAGGGGTGAACACTGACATTTAGGTTTTTAGGACCATCTAGGAATAATGGGCTTGATCCTTCCTATACCACTCAAGTATAGAAAATGATGAGCCTCCATGGGGATAACAGTGAAGTTGATAGCAGCTTTTGCGCAGTTTTCCTCTTTTTGGATGCAATTCCCTAAATAATACAAGTTAATAAATATAGGGATGAAATGCAAAGACGTTGGAGGACAATTTGGGAATATTGCAGGCTCTGATCACTGAAAGCAATGGAAAGACTCCTGGTCACTTCCATACGCGTTAGATGAGAATTAGAGATACTTGGTTTTTTAGTTCCCCCAACTGAGTATCTGCATATTTAAGTAATTAACAAAAAATGTCTTAGATCGGTCATGCCAGGCTGGTGCCTCTTCCACATTAAGGAAACCACTTTCTAGGAAAACAAGTTGCTAACATGAAGAATGATTAAAAATTGCTAATTTTTCCATATGTATCAAAAAAGCTCTAATTTTATAAGGCAATTGAGGAAAGTCCTGTATGCAAGTCTGTAAGAGTACAACAGTCCCAGAATCTTTCATATAACTCCTTGTCTATGTGCAGATTGTGACAAATTATGCCAGAACATAATTTAGCATATCCAGAGAACTGGAAAGTAAAATTGTTCCATACGTTTTAGTTACTCCTAATTTTTGTAAGGGCATGGCAGTTGAAGTTTAGATTTATTCTTCTATTTTATTTTATAATGCACAATAGCTTAAATTAATTTCAAGTCAATTATAACGCAAGGAAGTTACATGGTCTGTTAAATGTTGCTCTATCTGATGAACACCTATACTTCCGCAATTACAGGCGCTGTTTTTCAGAGAAATAAGGGGAAATCATGAACTCTACGGGACTGAAGGATAACTTCCCTTCAGCCCATGATTCTGGAAGGCCACTACCACTTTCTGTGCTATGAACCATAAAGGCAGCCTTTATAGTTATTATCCCAGCATTCTACATATATACAATATAACCTGCCAACCAAAACCTGCAAACCTACAATTATGTGGTGTAGCAACTCCAATTATTTACATAAACATTTTTATTCAGTACAATCATTCTCTCTCTGTCACCAATGCCCTGCTTTTACAGATGAGCCACATACAGTTCTGTTTATCTTCTGTCTTTCTACCTACAATGCATTAACTAGTTCCAGTGGCTTTCTTGAAAGCATAATGACTTTTCCTGTACTCTAGTAAAAATATATCCCCACAAATCAAGAGGAAGCAGGCTCAGACTAAGTGGCTGAGAAGATTTACATTCTATTGCTAACTCAGTTATTACTCTGCTGAAAACCCCATAGCATCAATATAATGAATCCCTCAACCTCTGCTGCTAGCACAATTTTTCTTCCCAACCTCATTGGCTCCCAACTTTCTGCTTGACCTTTTACAATCTGTGTGCGGCAGAACTTCATTACAACCTTTTAATGATGCACAAATGGCACACAACACCAAGGTCACAGCACATCCCCAGTGAGAACTTCTCCAACACCTCCCGAGCAGACAGAGAGTTTTCATTTAAAGAGACAGACAGTCCAGTGTGGAAACAAAACCTTAGGATTTAGCATGGGTCTCAACACCTACTAATGCACAAAAAAGTGACCATGTCATAAAATGAGTACCTGCTCCCAAAAAATGTTTTAAGATACAAGTTGGTGTCTCAAGCTGTCAGTTACTAAATGAATAAAATGGCTCATTTAGGAAACTCAGAAAAATATCAGTATTTTTCTGTACAGAAAGATTATTCAAATCTTAAAAAAAAAAAAAATACTAAGGGGTTAGCAACATTCATCCATCTAGCACATTAGAAATCTTTCTAATGTCACAGCAGTCAAATGAATATCAGATGATGGATTCTATTCCAAATAATCACCAACTTTTTGTTAAAACAGTTCAATCTCTACTCTGTAATTTTCCAGCTGGGATGTGAGGATACCAATGCTTAAGCCTATTTTAAAAGTATTTCAGGTTTTTGTATCAAGAGTGCTATATAAATGCAAAGCATCTCGCTATTCAAGCGTGTAGACTGTAGAGCACGTTATTCAGTATTGGTTAATGTTAAGTCACTGCATATATTGCACCTCAGTTATTGGTGATGCATAATACAACATTCCAAATGAGTATTTAATATTACCTTATATACTTTTTGTATACAAAGTAATTAACACTCAAAAACCATAGAATTGCATCTAAAGTTACCTATTAGGCAATGGTGTACTCCTTTACTTCTGACATTTTGATCTTCAGTTTATAGACATCCAGAGTATTTCCACTCATTGTGTGCAGGTACATGCATACAAAGGTATACTAAATGCACTTTATATGCTCAATTCTTTTCTCTCTTACAATGGGGAAATTAGGAATAACAAACTGAACTCAGTGCAGTCAGATGTACAGCTGTGCAGCTAATCTGTGAGGAGAATTAGGACCCAAACTAACCTGTATCTCATGCTATGCTACTACAGTTACAGTGACCATAGAATCATAGAACACTTCCAATGATGGGCATCCACAACTTCTCTGGGCAACCTGTTCCAGTGTCTCACCACCCGCATTGTAAAAAAATTCTTCCTAATGTCCAACCTAAATCTTACCTCATTCTGTTTAAAACCGTTGCCCCTTGTCCTGTCACTACAGGCCTTGGTAAAAAGTCCCTCTCCATCTTTCTTACAAGCTCCCTTTATATACTGAAAGGCCACAATAAGGTGTCCCTGAGGCCTTCTCTTCTTCAGGCTGAACAACCCCAACTCTCTCAGCCTTTCTTCGTAGGAGAGGTGTTGCGGCCCTCTGACCATTTTCACAGCCCTCCTCTGGCCCCGCTCTAACAGGCCCATGTCTTTCTTGCACTGGGGACCCCAGAGCTGGACGCAGCACTCCAGGTGGGGTCTCACCAGGGCAGAGTAGAGGGGGAGAATCGCCTCCCTCAACCTGCTGATCAATGAATTGGATTAAATACCTCGCGTTCTACTCCCCGAATTGTCGCTGACACCACTTTCTACTCTTGGCCAAATCATTTAATCTCATTGTACTTCCATTTACCCATTTGTAAAAATTGCATAAAACTTAATTCTCAACCACGAAAGAGTACAGGGATTGCTGTAGTCATAAAGATCTCTGAAATCCTTGGACACACAGCAATCTGAAAATGCAAGGCCACGTGTATGATTTTAGGTATTTTTCTATTATTAAAAAGGAGGTACCAGGAGTCAAACACAATCCCTGATACTAGTACAGTTTTAGTACCGGCATATTGCCCTGGATCTTAGACAAGTGTAAAAAGAACCCCCAAAAAACATTCGTCATAGACACTTGAATTCTGCTTCCTTTGGACAAAGACTACTAGGGTCAAACCCTGCTTTCATGACTTTCAGAGAAATAACTAATAAATTGTTCTGGATTTACAGCAACATAAATAAAAGCAGATATTGGCTACGTTCCTTTAAACAGTTTGTACAAATACATAGATTTGGTGCAAGAATATAATGCAAGTTTTACTACCCATGAAATAGTCTTGGAAAGCAACACATCTTAAATGCTCACTCTTATGGATTTTAAAAAAAAATAAATTCCCATAGTGGGTCAAACCAAAATTCTGGTCTCCAAGTCAGGCCAGGGACAAAACCCCCAAGTAGTACTTTGTCATACTACCCCAAAATACTTACTCAGCCTCCAGCAATTTGTAGCTTGTAAACATCTTGAGCTAGACTGGTGCTTACAAGTCATTAATGGATTACTCTTCATGAATTTTTCTCCTCACCTCCCTCTTTGGCCCTATATTCAGCAGACTTGGTTCATTTGGTATTTACATTACAGAATTAATTTGAAGTACGAGGACTGGAATATGGATGTGAAAAAGATTATTTTAAAAAGAAGTAAGTAAAGGTGAATATAATGCCTGACATAGCCACTAATAAAAATTCAAGTTCATGGCTTGATTTTGATCCTGCAGTTCTATAGATCAGATACAACTTCACTGCAGTCACTGGAGCTACATCAGCACAAGATAGTACATGATATGGAGGCAGCAAGACAGAACCAGTGGAGGAAAAAACCCAGCCAATCAAAAAAAAACCCAACAGACTAATAAAGTTCACTGTGAATTACCACTCCTTTGCAAAACATTCTTTAAGTTTCTTGCTAGAATTACTACTATAGCTAAGGCTTCTAAGGGAGAAATCTAGGATTTTATTTTAGGGACTACAGCTAGACTTTCCATATGCCACTTAGACAGTAGGAGGTTTATATGCACTGTATAAAGTAGTCATAGGCAGATGCCTCTATTCACTTTTTAAAACTTTTGCATCCTTTCTGTATTTAGAAAAGTGCATTTCTCTTTCCCTACATTTTTAAAAAAATACACTTAGTAGCCCCCAGCTGTGAAACCCTATCCAACAAGGCAATTGGACACACTTTTTATAGAATACTGCCTGGTCTGCATCTGCAGAACTAAAACATCAAGTGAGAAATCAAAGCGCTCAAAGCTTCTGAATTTTGTTGTAATGGAAGTACCAGGATTTACTCCTGTTTTAATTGATTAGATTTAAATTGGTCTTAAATTGTAAATTCTTGGAGGTTTTCTTTTAATTGCTAACAGGTCCTAAATTACAAAAGATAAGACTCCATGGAAATCAATCCATAGTCCCAATATTTTCATTAGCATGGTCATGAAATTATAGAAGAATAACAAAATGACTGTATGTAAATAAGCAGGAGGAGAATAGGAACAACTCAAACCGTCAATCAGCAAATAATGAAGCTTAATGTAGGAAAACAGAAAACTGTAAGTGTGGTTTAATGCAGTTTTTATTAAAAAAAACCAAAACAAACCAAAACCCCCAAAAAACAACCACCCACCACCACCAAAACATTCCCTAAAGGACCTGACATTTCTGAAATATATTGGAAGCTCATTTCTTATTAATTTGATCAGATTCACATACAGCAGGACAAATAAGAAGATTCTTATTTTACTGAAGCTGAGACTTCCCTATGTCTAAAGCATATTGCTATTTGCAATGGTAGGACTCTAATGAATTAGCTTACTGCGAGAGGCTCGATCAGAAAAATATCTGCGGGATATATGTGAGTGTATACACCCACAGAGAATACAAGAATTTAAGTTCAGTTTGTAGCTAGATTACAGAAAATTCAGGTGTAGATATTTTTATTTATTTTTTCAGAGTGGAGGGGAGGAGGAAGATGTGTGATGTGTAGTAGCTCTGAGGGAATGCAGGAGTTGGAGGACAGGGTTCTGGGCAGGCTAGAGAATGGAGATTTATGTATGTATGTGGAGAAGTAAGGCCCAAATGTTCATGGAGAAGAAAGCTGGAGTTCAATCTAAAAAGCATGAGAACAAACTGGAAACTTGCATCCGCTGCATATGATACCAAGCAGCAAGATATATTTTATCTTTTCTTCTTTGTACATTAATTAGCAATGAAAATCATTAATATTAAAACCTGTATAGAACCATATTATGGAAAAATGCAGTTAATTGGCCTAATGGTTCAAGTTACTGAGAACATCACATGCATCATGTAACATAAGCTCTGTGATATTTAAGGTTCCCCAAGGGATCTTGTAGAAACCCCATTCTTGGACATTTTCACACACATTCAGACAAGAGCCTGAGCAGCCCCAAACTTTGATGATAGCCCTATTTTTGGGCATGACCCAAAATTCTCTCTGGAAAAGAGACTTGCAAAGGTCTCTTCTGACCTAAATTATTCTATGATTCTGCTATGATACTATGATTCTGCTATGATACTATGATACTATGATTGCTATGATACTCCTAGCAATTCGTTTACACCAAAGGATTAAAAATATTTCAAAATTATTTTTTAACCAGAGTCTGACATAATTACTGTGAAGCCACTTTTCAATTTTAAGGGGTGTTGTTGTTGTTGTTGGATTTTTTTGTTGTTGTTGTTTTTTTTTTTTTTATTTCTCCTCTTAGGCTGGTGGCTTTCGCCACGTCTTTTGGAGACGTGAAAATAATATGCTTAAGTCTTGGAAAGACATGGTTTTTATTGAATACCAGTTAACACGAAGAACTGCCCTTTTCTGCAAGGCTCTTTCTTGCAAATTCACTATATGATCTCACAGTAGCAAACCTTAACAAAAAAAAGACTTCAAAAGATCTTGTGCAAGCAGCAAATGTTTACTGGCATGACCATGTTCTCAAACTCAATGATATTCTGTCTCTTTACTTTTGTCTAGACAGAGTAACTGTGCGTTACCAGGAAGCATCCCTATTCCTATACCTGTTGCACTAAAATTGTTTTTCATTTGCTCAAGTGGCTCCTACTAGATTAAAACCTTTTGAAAACATACAGCTAATATGCATGTGGATGCAGCCAAACGAACTAATTGAATTAGGAACCTGTTTAGTCTGAATTTCATTATTAGTGTATATAGCAACAGGGGAAAAAAAAAACAAAACAATTAGTACATCGATTTTTACATTACCTTAATTACCAGGATGTGCTAACTGCTTTTCAAATATGGAAGTAGGAAGTAATTTTCTAACTAAAAGACAAAGATTTTTCCAGAGCAGGGAGTCACCCACATGCAGGATGATGCACAATCAGTATCTGTGATATTTTATTTTCTTCCACTATTAGTCCTCCTGACAGTGAAAGAGACTTTTGTAACATATATAATATACACTTGACTCCATATTTGTTAAAACAGTCAATTTAAGGTCATCAAGACTATGTATATGTACACACGCATAGATATATAACTGATATAGTTTATATCTATACATCCACACCATATTTATAACACCCTAATAAATCAGCAGAGATTTTTTTATTAATACAGCTACTACTGTAACCACTTGGCCATGTCTTGCACAAGGTAATGCACCATGTTGAAATGCTATGCTGTCACACGGCTCTTCAATTTTTTGTTATTCAAACTTGCCCCTTACTTTTTCGTATTAAAAATTGGTAATGAGGTTCCCTTCTTGCTGAAGAACTGGCAGAAAGAATCCTGTTACTCCTCTAATGACAGAATCGACAATTTTCTAAAGAACAAAAGAAAAATGTTGCTCTAAGCTTCAGAACTGACCCTATTGACTGAAAGCTGTCTTACCTTGTTGCAAATGAATGCACTGGGCAAATTACCCCATGCCGAAAAGACAAGAGAAAAGGCTTAAATAACATTCATACTCCACATTTCCCAGTTGGTATTGTCAGCAGTTGTTTTGTGGCAAAACCAGTAACATCTCAATAAGAGTATACAGCTGGAAATAAGAGAAGAAATTGCCATCTCATGGCAGATCTGCCTGGAATCACTTTAAAAAAACATCTAGCACAGGTGGTGCTCTCCAAAAATGGAAAGAAACCATGTCGTAGAGGTGTGGGAAAATGAAAACTGTAAATCTGGGCTTCCTTAGAGTGTCTGTTCCTTTCACGTTGTCTCTGTTCCAGCCCCACATCAACAGGGTTAAATTTTCTTACTCAATAAACACAAAACACTTTTCAAGAACAGAAACTCCTCTCATGAATTAATGCTAAGGATTTATGTAGATACTAAAAATTATAAGCCCCTCTGTTTTCATATTTTATTCTTCTAGTTCACATCTTTTTATTCTTCCTTTTCTTAGCATCCCATAGCACAGTGCTATCTCTGCTACCTTGCCTACCTATAGTATTGCTATTTCTTCTTTCTCCGAGGAATGCAATATAATCTGACCTCCCAGCTTTCAAATCTCAATCCTCCTACTCCACTTGATACCTTTATTTTTGTTAGTTGTTGCTACTCTACCTCTTAAGCCATGTCCTGTTTCCACCCCTTCCTTCTCACTGGAATAATCTGCTAACAAGATATCTCAATGTTATGCTCATCTATTTTTATACCATAATTGTTTCAAACTTCTGGCACATTAAATACTTTAACAACCAAAGCACAGAAAAACTATTGAGTATGTTAGCCAAAAAGAGCTCTTTAAATGCAACTGGTTGGCACAAATTAAACAAAAATGGTCTTGATTATAGAAGACATCCAAACTAAACATAACTAGTTGCTTTACTTTTTGAGTTAAATTTAACTCTAATTCTCAGCCTCACCTTTTAACCATCCCTCTATGTCACATTTACTTGGGCAACTTTTTTCACACTCAGACACTGTGCAAGCAGGATCTGATACGATTTAGGAGCAAACAAGGATTTTGGTTAATAGCTAAAAAAGACAGCTTGGGTTTACATGCTACAAGGCTAAGCACCACCATGATCGCCTCGCCCGATGCTGGAACCCAGTGAGCCCCTGCTGGCTGGGCACTCATCAGTCAAGGGTGGCTGTGTCAGCCACTGCAGATTTGAGAGTGGGCTGATCCTCCATCTTGCAGAGTTGCAGCCTTCTGACCCTGCTTTTTCTGGAGTTTTGTATCTTTTCATGTCATTACTTTTCCCTTGATCCCTAGGTTTACTATAATCATCTCAAGATTTCACTTTTCCATCATTTATTTTCTTATCTTGCAAAGCTTTTGCTTATAGACAACCTCACAGCTCAACAACATTGTGGTTTTTTTCAGTAAAACTAAGCCAGTCACACAGCTGTGCTTCACAAACTTGGCTTTGAGTGAGACAGCCAAACGCCTGGGACGTGGGTCACAACCTGAGCTCAGCATTACTTAGAATTACAGCCTACTTGTGTCATGAAAACTATCCAACATTTTTCTTGTATTTATTATTAGAAAGCTAGACAGTTTATATTTTCTCTAAGTATTGAATTCCTATTTTCAAGTGTCCACTCCAAACAGGCTTTCTGCTCATTTCATTTGTTTCATTAAAATCAATTTGAAATCAGGATTTTATTTTGCAAGACCAAGCCAATCTCATAATATTGCAACAGCATAATAACAAACTGTTGAAAGTTTCTATTGCAATTCCTTCCTTGCGATAATTAGTAACTAGTGTTTTGCATTACAGCATTATTTAAATTCAATTGCTTGACAGACTTGCTGCATTATTAAACCTTTTGCTCTTGGGGTCTCTATTTCAATTTCTGGTTGTGCTGGTAGAATCTGCACAATGCTCTCCAATGTCAAGTGGCAATTTTCTGAAGTTCATTCTTACCGGTAAGGACCAGTACACCCTCACTGATAGCAAGTTCATTTGCTTCCAGGAAAGAAGAAAATGATTAGGGTTAAATTCCCTCTGGCCTTCATTACAGGAACAGATAGGAGGTTTCAAGTTGGTAACTTTCACTGTTTAAACATATTTAACTTCAGCAATAGAAGGCAAACAACTTGAAAAGCACGATGATTATTTGTGTCCCTGTTGCATACGTTGTCTAGAATTGGGCTTTCAAAGGGGAGTGGAAGAGTACTTTAGAGAACTGCTTTTATTCATCTCTAGCGAAGCAGTTGAAAACAAAATACTGAGTCAATCGGTGGCAAAATCCCCAGTGCAATGCTAATAGCGGACTTTCAGGCCTACTGACAAGCAACAGGAGGCAAACCCTGCCTTCATACAAAGCAAAACCGGTGTCTACCGAACCAGCAAGATCATAAGGCTTCTGCTAAGAAAAAGAACACCTTATGTGCTGGCGTTTATAATGTATAATACATTATATATTTACACATACATTATACTAATTTTATACAAAGCATATATGCATTCTTATACCAACCCTCTCCTAAAATAAATTATAATTATTCGTACGGACTAGTCACAGCAACTGCACAGGCCAAGATGACGTGATGGTTGGGAATGACAATGAGCCCCCTGTTGTGATAATGATCCATCTTATCATTTTAGGGATAGGAAGGGACAAAGAAAACATGCAGTTTCATTAAATATAGTAAATCATTTAAGGACAGAAAAATTGTTCCTCCTAGAGTAGTTTCCTTTAAAACATCTGTATGGCTGTGAAACAAACTGCAAATCCTACCTCATTTTATAAGATAGAAGCCAGCAAGATTAAAAGATGATTTTCAGAAGAAACTTATCATGCAACAATTCGTTATTCTGTACTCCTTTCATCAGAAAATAAAAAGGCTCAAATTGTACTTAATCATTTTATATTTGCCTGTTACTGGAGTAATCCAGGTACAAGAAGAGTACTGGCTCCACCACAAAACTAGAGACAAATTCCTAAAAATATGTGTTTTAAGAGCATCCCTCGAGTTGTGACTGTACGCAGATAGGTATACAGATGAACAAAACTAGCAGATATTATGGGTAAAAGAAAAGCAGAGATTGCTTTGATCCTTCAGTCATAAGCTTCTAAGCTGAAGCTTTTAGATAAATGAGCAGGTAATTTTCAGCTTTTACAGTAAATATCTATGATCAACCTTGAGGTATCTCTAGGTGTCTTCTCTCAACACCCCCAGCCACATGGTACTGCAGAGGATGAGATGCACAAGCAGCTTCCCCCAGTTCAGTTCCAACTGTTACTATTTAAAGATATTTCTACTCTTCAGAAATTTGTCTGCATTTTTTTCAAAATGTGGAATCTGCTTGCAGTTTTTTCCAAAGGTGATATATTACAGCATATTTTTATAATGTCAAATCTTCCTTTTGCTTATCCCTGACTGCTCATGCTACTCTCCTCTTACCCCCAAACATTCCCCCGGATATTTGAGACTTTACTACATCAGCAGACCAGGAACAGTAACACCAAAAACCAGGAGATTCTGTAGAGATAATCCCTAACCCAGTCTCTTCAGAGGCTCATTAGGAAATAAGCACCAGCTCCAAAATGAAGAACTATATTGTTATGCTCTTATAGAGGAGAAAGACACTTTTGGATATGCAGCATGGAATATCACTGGATTTTATGTTCAACAAAGAATGATTTAGACAATTACTGGTAACACAAGATCTGTCGTCCATTCACGTGCAGCAGACATTGCAGTAACTGCATCACCAAACTTCTTTAGCAGGCCCAAGAAATGAAACCAATACAGACACCAAGGCCCACTCACCATCGGGGGGTTGATGCTTCTTGGAACACCTTTCAGGACAGTGGGAATAGCACTGCTGCCTATATTGTCCATCTTTTACAGACAGGGAAACAATTTCAGTTTCCAAACCTCAGTTTAACATTTTCCTACGCAGTAAATCAACTTTAAAAAGATGTAAATAAAGTCATAATAAATGATGAACCACCAACAGAAGTAATGTTAAACATGAACATAAGCCAAAATGCAGACTATTCTTATTACAATTCTGGTTTCAGGGAATATACTTTTTCTTGAATATGGGGGTGACTGGATCTGAAATGCTAGGATTTTGCTCCTAATCTGATTTTTACCATGTGTGTTTTACTTTGAAAGAAACCCATGATGATATTTCCAACCTCTCTCTTGCTCTCAAACTAATCATATACTCCCATGTGCCACTTTCAGGAGAGTCAGGTTGAATAACAGTGATTGGACATAGGCAAGATGAGAAAATACATAAAGAAAAAGGTAGATCAAGCAATTTTAATGACTAATGAAAACAAACAAAAAAGTACATTTGGAGTTATGCAACTTGAGACAATTTTGTGAACTTACCATTACTACAGTTTGTACATTGCTGTTACAGCAGGAAGAATAATCAGTTAGAAGACTTACCTACCCTTAGGGAAAGTAACACTTAAGTGATGTGTAGGCATTTAAAAACTTCAATGCTGTAATGTGACACAATTGCAAAATAAGCTATACCAGTGATGAAATTATTAGCTATGTCTTTCAAGCTCCAATCTTAGAAGCTCCAAGATTCTCCCTGGTCTGGGCAAAGGTATGACATGCATGCAGCATAGGAAGAGGAAGGCTTATAGGAAGGCTTATAAGGGAGGGAAACACAGAAAGTACCTAGAGAACTTCAGAGTTCACAGATACGAGACTGCTCCCTGCAGTTTATATAACCGTTTCTCAGGGAAAGTTGTTATTCAAAAGCCATAAAGGAAAATATTCCCTCATCTGAGACCTTCTGCAGAATTTAAAAGAAAACTGGTTTTCTTGAACAAATCAAAGAAAACAAAAACCCAAGAAGCATTTCTGCAAGAAAACAAAGAAACGAGGAAGAAGCTTCAGCATTGATGCTGTTCCCTGTCAAGCTATAGATCTGAAGTAGAAGGGTTCTTGCTGGGATATGTGCCACGGAGGAATTAGAGCATATCTAGACCTTGCAGTGTGGTGCATCGCTGTTTCCTGCACAATGTCATGGTGAATTTGAAGAGTTAGAAGCTTCACTAAGATTTTCTAATACTAATTGCGTTGATGGTTCTGTCCTCTAGAGTAAAATAACCAAATTTTCAGTTACTGAAAGGGAGGATCTCTCTCTCTGAAGGTCTTGTGCTGCTACTGTAATTTGCAGTTTATCAATCTGCTCCACAATCTATATAGAACATTTTCTTCAAAATTGCCAGTGACCTATTTTATAAATAAAACACACTGTGGGTTGAAAGACAGGAAGAAAGGAATAAATACGAGCAGGGGGAAGTGAAAAACTAAAGCACAAGAATAAATAGTCATTAATAAACACCAGCTGGCAATGAAAAACAGGGGTCTGAATGAAGTTCTAAGACAGCTTTTCTGTAAGTGACGGAGGTAAGAAACATAACTAGTTTCAAAACAGCTTGACACATATATTAATGGTGTTGTGTGATTTGGTTGGCTGCACCACTGGAGACCATAAACTTCATTACTCAGGGTGTCCCCCTTCACTTCTATGATGTGGTATTTATCCTAAATCAAGTATTTCACTGGAAAAGTAACCTTGCCATTTTCCGTAATCTGAAGCATGTTTCTTATTGTTTCAAGCATTGTTAGAAATTTATACACATGCTGTTACTTGCTAAACAACAGAATAATTTGTCCTAGGCTTCAGTTCGGGCGGGAGGGGGGGGAGAAGAAACTCAACAAAAACCCCTCCACTCTTGCAATGTTATCTTGCTGAAACCTTGCAGCAAAATTCAAAAACACAGCAGCTGTCATTTACCAGATTCTCCAGTACTCTTCTAAAGCCAGATAAGATGAATACAGAAATCTCTAAGGACAGTATATAAACTGCAGTATAAATGGGAAAATGTGAAACAGAATTCATTAAAATACATCAGTAGCTCTACTACCGGCTTAGAATAGATTGATTCAGGAGAAAATCCTGTGCAGAACTTACTGAACTGCTGCTGGCAGGCAGCAAAGGCTCAACATGTGCAAAAGTGATAACTGGTGAGACTGCAGAAGGCCTCTTGGCGATTTAAATGCATAGGCTGCAGACAATTCAGACTGATTCTCCACAACGATTTTTAGTGTTTTATTTCATTACTTTCTGCAGCAAATGTGTGGGAACAGAAGGGTAGCTACATTTAAAAAAGTATCAGTACCCTTGCTGCCTGCCCAAAAATTTGACTAAGCCAACTCATCACTTAAGTTGTGTCCTTGCAAGAAAGAAAAAAAATTCTACGACCATGACATGCTCTGCCAAGGTTGCTGGCGGGAAGAGAGACCCTCAGGTCAGGAACGCATAAACAAAAATGCTGAGGATCTACTTAGCTTTGCATACAATGAACCTTCCAGTCTTTCCATTCTCAGGCATACTGAGGCAAAATTAAATTATGAGTTATTCACCCAAAAACCATTCAGTGAACTAATGGCAAAACCAGATTTAACACCCTGAAACCCTGAATCATTATCCCATGCCCTCGAAACCTTTGCCTGCACAATAATGGACTCTGATACTTTTTTCCTTGACATATAAATACCAACAAGAGTGTGAATTTAGATACAGAGGTACTTGCAAAACACATTTAATATTCTGTTTTATCCTAGCCATCTAAACATGTTAGGATATCCTAGAAAAATTACTTGGGAGGAGGGGGGAGGGCAGCTCTGGGCTGTGTAAATTATATCCAACCTATCTGGATTTGCTGATTTTAAAGTCTTACCAATAAGCAAACAGGTAAATAAATCATATCCACAGCTGATCCAAACGGCCACATCATCAAAAGTCCTTAGGGAACAGCAGAAGAACAACAGATGTTTTGCAAATAAAATTATGTTAGCATAGATGTATCAACAGAACTTTCAAATGAAGACTATGAGTTTAAATTATATGCCATCCTACAAAAGATGCTTTTTGAATAAAGCAAAAATGGATTCAAATATCATCCAACCTTATCTAAGGTAGTTTATCCAGGTATCCACCGATCAAGCCCCATCGCTGCTATCAAAACCAGTGTTGCAAGGGTAGATGTGCTGCTGCAGCCAGTTCCAGCCAGTGTGCAATAGCAAATCCTAAAGATGCTCCTAAGATAAATTTCTCTAATCCCCAAACGGAATGGGCAAACTTAGTGTTAATTTCCTAGCTATAAGGTTTCTTTTAGCACTTGTAATGAAACTGAGCTACTTCCAACAATGTTTTTTATTTGATACGACACTTCCTCAGTGTTTGTGCACTTCCCTGCATACAACTTATTCCTCATCAGACAAGAACAAACACTTCACAATTTGCCACTGGCAGCAATGTTCCTGAAACTTTTTAACTGAAGAACATTAAAGCTTTCTGACAAAATCCAGACCATCTTCTGGATTTTCATTTCCAACCAACTAAAAATGATACTATATTTTGAACAGTAATTCAGTACTGTTGCTTTCCTTAGCCGTACTTGTTTTGCTCACTTGATTTTTTGCTGTTTATTCTTTATGTTTTATTTGCTTAGATTCTTCCACTAATTATCTTAAGATATTTTCATCCATCATGGACTCGTTTAGAGATGTGTCACAAGATCAGTTCTCCCATGTAGATATTTTTGCAAATTGGACACACAAAAGTACATGTCCTATTTAATAGTTTCGAATTCCACATGCACAGAAGTAATGCACGCAGGCAGCCAACTGAAGCCATTAATACTGTGTTCATCTTTTTGGTGTTTTTCCTGTAACAAAAGCACAAAATATGATAAAGGGCTGAAATGAAGGGAACAGAGCTATGCTTTAGCTAATTATGGTTAGAAAAAAATACAAATTGATAACTGCCATTTGTCAGAGCCTTAACTTTGAATTATGGGAGGGGTAGTAAAACACCGGCATGACTTGGGCATATACCAACATACCATGTTGTCAGTCCCTTCTCGGAAATTCTTCCAGAGATAATACTTCTGGGAATGACACTAATTAGTCACCAATCAACATTACCAGCTCTGTAACACTGTTCCCAGAAACAGCATCTTTCTGTAGTCATATTTCCAGGAACAATACATGGTATGTTTATAGAAGCAGGCAAAAAAGGTAATAGGTACTTAAATATACATGAGGCCAGAGCGCCCTGGCTCTTAAATGGTAGAGACTTTCATAAGGCCTCTTCTTTCAAAACAATACTTAGGAGTATTTTTTAGTCAGACAAAACATTACTATTGATTAACCTTATTGAACTGGGCTCCTTTGCAGCATGAAGTGCACACCAGTTTTTGTGTTGTATAGCATACAAAAATAATAAAACTGTGACTGAGCTGTTTGCTTTCGTGTAATGGAGCCTTTTGCAGCCGAGCTGGAAAAAACAATCTGCGTTGCATCCTTTACCAACATGAACAGATACTTTCCTCGGTTTCGTTAACTGGGTTATAGGATTGGGACCCAAAGAGCATAGTTTCAAAGGTAAACAGAAAGGTACTGGGATACTTAAAAGGCACCTAAACAGGTTACAGACATTGATTTTATAGGGAGTTAGGTCCATAACTTGGTTAGGTGCCTTATGAAAATACAAACTGCTGCACAGTTAGATGCTCAGGCAACAGTGAATCCGGCTCTAGTTTTTCAATAATTAAAGCTATTGCAGAAATTCTCGATCATTTTATCATTTCAACAGAATTCCAAATCCCTGCACAAACTTAGATATTATTTCCAAGTCACCATACACAAATGCATTTTCTTAACCAGATTTCTGCAGCTGTTTTTTACTGCCTTTGTACTCCACGCTCAAGGAGTGATCTGATATGAGAACAGTGTTTAAATTGCAATGAATTTAATTTGACCGCTAAAGATTAAGGTAAAAGTCACTATACTGTAGCATATTCACAGTCACTTGAAGTCAGCTGAAGCATTCAAATTAGCACTTATGTTGGAATATGGCATGGATGCTAATGTAAAATGAATCCCTTACAAGTATATCTGAATTTCCTCAAATAGATACTGTAATAGATTTCCTTTTTAAAGCAGATCTAATTGCAACTTTGGGAAGAAGAATACTCCCTGAAATGGATATCTACATTGAAACAATTAATCGCAATTACAGTATTACCTACCTCATCAGGCAGATTGGGGGAGGGACGGGCTGTTCTATAAGCAGTCTCTAAAGGTAAAAAGGAATTCATACAATTGTACAATTTATCATCCTTTAAAAGAGGGAAAAAAATACATTTGCTCTACTTTTTTCAGCAGATACTGGAAGTACTTTCGACAAAGTCGAACCAACTTTCGTTGTAGTCTCACCACTAAAATACTTAAATTTTCGTATAAATATAAAAATATGCCAATTTTGCTTCATCCAGGATTTGTTACAGAGGAAATCAACAATAAAGATAATTGTGAACTATAAAATTGCTAATTGACTCAAATTATGCACACTGGCTTTGTAGTTTGGAGAAATGGTCAGTGAAAAAGGGTACCTTAAAACCTTTACTTGATTCCAAGTGTAGGTTGTACCAGGGATAACTTCAGTAACTCTGTGCCAGAAGGATGCTGAAGAAATTGCTTGGAAGGAAACCTGCAGAATGCATGTGCTAATTTTCATGAAGGCAATGAGAATTTACTCACTTGAATCTTGGCCTCAGTTTAAGGCTTACTGGAAGATCAAAATATTTTGGGTTATGTCCCTGGCTGATGTTCAGAAGGTATCCTTTCCACATCAGTGCTTTTCTTACTGACCACAGTCCAACAAAAACAACAGCAACAAAAAGAAAGTGGAAGCAATCAAAGCTATCAGGATTTTATTTCTTAGCCCAATAAAAGAACAGGGACAATATTTGATTGAACTTCTGTTGTTTTTATTGACAGTGACTATGAAGAGGCCAAAATGTTTTGGCATTTATTAGACAATAAAATATTTCCAAAATACTATATCTAGAAGACCCACCAAATGCTAGAGTTACCGGAATATGTGCTCAATGCTGTCTTTTTTTCCCCCGTTTGGAATTTTTGCTGTCTTTTCCCTTTGTGCTTGTTAGAGAGAAAGGGAGGACCAACACGGTTTAAAGATTACTGGCTTTGCGCACTGTAAAAGGAAGGTTTCTTTGTTTGATACAAACTGATAGACAGCAATGACAGCTCACTTTCAAAATTTTATTCCTGCCTCTTCATGGAGACCTTTAAAGAGGAACACGTACCCATGCAATCTCGCTTTCCTCATTTGCTGAGGGCAAACTTTGACAATACTTAGCAAAAATACCCCACAAACAGTAAATCTTTTGTCAAAGACATTATGGCCCTCATGCAGCAAGAAATCTCATAATATTTTTACCTTCACAATTGCTCGCAAGTGACCACCAATCAAATGAACATAAACATGGCTTTAAGTCAACGTGTTAGGTATTTTGTGATAGAGGATGTGAAATACTGAAAATGATAAACAGATTGAAGATAGCGAGTGTCAGTTCCTCAAGTTATTTTATTTTTCTCTTTAGGGATGATCTTTCTGTTTCCCTAATTCCATTCCTTCCATGCTGTGCGAGGAAATATAGTGTGAGGAAAAACACGTATACCATTTTTCTGATATGTTAAAAGGGCTTATTTATTGAAATTATTCTTTAAAACGTAAAGTAATATATGTATCAACTACTATTAGAATTTTCTAATAAGACTGCAAATATAAAAAGAAATCTATTCATAGGCTCAAGAACATATATATTCAGGTGTGGCATATAAAGCATTAGAAACTAATAAAGTACCAGATAATTATGAAGAAACAGCCTGCAGATCTGATTATAGATATGAAGCCTCTCTCAAGATTTTTAAACTTATTTTAAGCAACATTAGATTATACATCTACATTCTTATTTCCAGAGCTGAAGGAGAATGAACACAGTACTTTCTTCAGTACTGCTCTCTGAGAATGCTATTTCACACTTACAGCTTGAGCTCCGCTAAAATGCTAATGACGAACTGTTATTAGATGTCAAGTAGGGGGATACATCTGTCAGGCAGAAAGATGATGACAACCTACAGGACTGCTAGATCTGGACCTGCATCAGAATCTGGTGTAAAGCCAGGAACAGCAATTCAGCAAAGCCCAGGAGGAGAGGTTTCTGCCTGAAACTTCCCAGCACGCAATTAGCAAAATCAGAACGAGTCGTATGTGCGGTAATCGGATCATCCTAGCCACTGTTTGAGCAAAGCTGTATGGTGCTGACCTGTACCTGTTCTCTATGCCTCCACTGGTTAATGGAAAGTCTTACGTACAGTACAATTACAGTGTCCAGAACATAGCATTGCCTTAATAACTGCTTTTCATAACTAATGTTTTGTTTGATTGGGCTAATCTTCTACTAGAAATTTGAGCAGATTTTTATGCTAGCAAGACCATTTCAAAAATTGCATTCATTACAATATATTTCCTCCATGCTTTTCTCCAAGGGAATTAAAATACAGTAATTCATGTTAGGATTCTCAAATGACAATGACAACAAAATAAGATTAATAACTGCTGCAAACAACTCGCCAAAGAAAGTCATCCAGCTAATGCTACAGAGAATGCTTCTGCCAACCCACTGAAGAAAGAAACACAATTCAGAGATTGTTTCATTTACTCTGTGTAAGTATATTTAGCAAAGATCCTCGGCCAGAAACAGAGATGACAAATGGAGGTGTAAATTATAGACTAGTAAATGGGAGAAAGGCAGAGTAAATTGGCACAAGTTGAAAAAAAGTAATTTAGAAGCTTAATTCCTGAAAATGGCTGTGACATGGAATGTAAGACCAGTGATGACCCTCTGGCATGGTGTTGAGAAGATTTTAAACTGGTACTAGAATTCTTATTTATGTATCTCTCTAGTTGGAAAATGACATATTTCCATGATTTCTAAGTGAACATTTAAAGATTTATGAAAGTACTTACCAAAGACTCGTATGCCTCAACAGCCACACAATTTATAAGATCAAAATTACAAACATGCAAACTGCTCAGCAGAATGAAAATATAAAGGGTATGTGCAAAAGGAAAAAAAACCAAAATGGCTAAAATTGAACTAATAGCATTATAAACTTCACAGCACAATTTTTTTCAGTATAGACTTAGCTTTTAAGGAAACAGACATGTCACTTTGACAATATAACTATGCACATTTTAACCAAAACTTAATTAAAAAAAAATAAATCTATTCATTGAATAATAATGGGGACGTATTACATTTATTTAATCCCTCACTCAGTGGAGCCCATGTGCCTACCAATTGGGTTATTCACACATAAATTGTATCTAATGGCTTCCTGTTAATATGTTCTAGTTATATAATGAAAACCCAGCAATCTTAAAGCTCAAGCATCCTTCTTCCTCTACTGCCATCAAACTGAGCAGTAACTGAGTCACTCTGGAAAGTACAATTGACCTTGAAGCTTTACATTTTGATTATCCCACCATGTCACAAAAATAGTCCTCTTTAATTTTCTTTCGCTTAAAAGGTGGGAGGCAGTAATAGATCTTGAATTTTAATAGTTTAGAACCAATACCATTTTCACAAGAATCAAATAGAAAATTGTGGTTCATTTCAATAAGAACTGGATCTGGTGATTTTTGCAATGGTCTTTTGGCACAAAATGAATTTTCTGAAGACAAGAGACAATAACTCATCAATAAATTCATAAATTTTCATTCCAAAAACTAGAAAAATTGATGAAGCAAAGCCTTAGCTCACACAGATTCAATTTTTTAATTGTGTGTTTCACCAACCATAAGCCATTTAACTAATAAGCAATTCAGAAGTCTGTCAGTAGAATTTGTAACTCTATTGTATTACAGGAAAAATATCAGTTAAGAAGAACACATGCGGCATACAATAGGCAGGTTTACTGATACACACCTTACTCCTACAATATTTCAAAAGAAGGCAAGTCCAGATTATATGACACTTCCAGATGATTTTCAAAGCTTTGTGCTTTATATTGACTATAGTGGAATATTCACCACATAGCGCAATCAATTCCTAGTTTGATTGTATCAACTGGTATTTTAGATGTTACACAGAAACAGTTTTGTTGGCCAAAAGGACTGTCATGCAAATCTGTCCAATTAAAAAGCTTCCTCTGAGCCAAGACTATTACGAAAAAGAAAGCCCCCTGCCAAGTCCTGTTCCATCTCCTGTCTCCTTCCCCGTAGAAAAAAAACAAATGCTCCCATGTCCTCTAGTAGCCTAAGTAGCCTCTACAGCCGAAAGCTGTCCGAGTGTCACATCTCAGCCTGTGATAGCTCAAATAAAGAAAATTCCAACTCCACTGAATACATCACGCATCTTACAAGTAGTATTGCTCTCTTTCCACTCAAGGAGAAAAAAGCTAGCTCAATATAGATGTGGCTGATGGTGGGCAAAGCATTAATTAGCAAAGCAGAGACAGTGAACTTCAGTAGATCCTAAACGATGTGTTTGATTCTTAATTACCGAACTGACTTGCTAGTTCTTGAGTTCATGCTTGAGTATATCATAAGGGCCTTTTCATGTAATTTAAGATTCAATCAAGCAGCAGCATCTTACAACAGTGTTCTTCAACATGTTAGCTAACTTACTTTTCTTCCAAGTCTTACTAGTATACATGACTAACAGCGCTATGCATACAGAAGGAAATAAACAATTTATTTTGGTATAACTCCATGTAGAATTTGATACAATTCATGCCAGTAGCAATGGTTTCTAATTTGAGTTTCTTTTAGAAGAATGACGCTCCAGAAAAACTCAGCAAATCCATTGTCTCTATTTCAGTAAAGTTATATCTATCCACTTTAATCATTTAAACATTCACGTTCCCTTTATCCAAGTTTGCTTATGATACTGTGTATTTGCTAATTTATGTCCAATGCCATTCTTATGCATTATATATGAAATTTAAAAATAACTAACCATACTTAAAGCTTAACGGATTTGATCTGAATTGACTAATATAAATTAAACATGTCTAAACTAAAATTTTACATTATTGACTCAAGTAATGGTCAAATCTATGTCACATGGGAAAGCCAACAAGTTTGTCACCTGCTGCACCATCTACTGCCCAAAAGATACTACAACAGATCTCAGAAAAACACTACACAAGTCAAGGAACATATTTAAAAGCAAAATACGTGTATACATGATAGACTGGTTTCTCTAAGCCACAGTGCTGATGACCCTAATATTTTGGACCTCATTGCAGTGATGCTATAGACAGTACATGTATGTAGGACACAATTACTATAAGTTATATATGGCAATAAGGCTAGTGTTTGGTTTTTTGTTTTTTGGGTTTTTTTTTGGGGGGAGGGTTGTTTGTTTAAATATTTGGCTGAACTTCACAATGGTGAACTGCCCATAAAACTTTTTTTTTTAATTATTCATTGGATCTTTAAGATACAGCTGTCACACAACTCACACTTTCCAGCCAGAATAGCTGAAACATCACCTTTCCACTGTATATAGGTCACACATTATAACAATGCCGAGATTTTCTTGGTGACACCAAATGCTATCAAAAACAGCTGCAGGATGTCCCCTACTTATTTACATATTTTAACAAGAGCCAAGGAAAAAAGAAAAGGACTATTTATCCATGGGGCCTGGAGATCCTCTTGTTCTATTAAACTTCATAGTTATTCATTGTATTTGCCTCATTTTTTTTAAAACAAACGTGGAAAAATACATCAAGACACTTTTCTGACTGGGAAAGAAGATAAATACTGCAAGCCCAAGCTGTTTATAACAATATTCTGTAACTACACATGAATATTTTTCCTTTCCAAATGATTGCTGAAAAGATGCAGTAGCACGTGATGAATTAAAAAGGTACTATTCCCTATTTATAGAACATCAGCATAATTACAACACAAAGAACGCACTTATTTCCAGCTATGTGTATACAAGGAAGAGACTAGCAAATTGTAAGGCGAAAAGAGAACTGTGAAAGTAGTAATTATGAAGATGGAAAGAATAACTTATGGAGAAACAGTATAAGAAATAATATGCATACCTTGGCTAAATAATTACTAAATGGACTCATGATTACTGCGCACAAGTATTTCAAGGATGTAAACGTGAGTGAATTGCAAGGGGACTTTGCTAGCATTAATGGATTGAAGAAAAGCAAAAAAAAGTTTAATTGTAACACTTTATATTTTTCATTTGTAAGCAATCCCAGGCCCTTTAAATTCTATAAGTCTTGCTGGTGACTTTCCATAAAGATTATCAAATACCATAATTAAGTGTACTTTTTTCTTTTAAAACACTACCTTGCAGTACTACAAGTGGAATGTTATGACTCTAGGTTTGTTATATATTAAAAGTTCAGGGAAAAAAACCCACTTAACAATTGTATTCAGTGTTTTCAATAGGAAAATGAAGGCAAAAGAGGAGAATAATAGTATAAATAATTGAAAACAAATAGCATGAAGGATCTTGACTTATAACTTTCTGATCCAATCCCAAATTCATAACACATCCCTCAGTAAAGTGAAAAGGAAGAGTTTTTTAAGCACTTGACAAGGGCATACACCCTTTCTAGAACTGATTGAAATCCTTCTGTATATGGCTGCACACAGCACTACAGAAATGGTTGACGAGACTAAGCAAAGCAAATCATGTATCAACAAAATCATCAGCTAATGCTTAAATAGTTTGGTTAATAAATGAGAACAATTCATTGATTCTATGACACGGAGACACTACCACCAGCTGGAGAGATATCACCAAATGCATTTTTCCTCTCTCAATGGTACGGATAAAATCCTGTTCTTTATAGTTGGAACAAGTGACAAGAGACCAACACTTAAGTCACACAACACATGAACAAATTGGGGACCTTACAGACAGGCTGCTCTGGACAGCGAAACTATTACATTTTAAAAGTAACTAAACAAATTCACACAAGAAAGTGCCATCAGGAGCTATTAAGCATAAAGAAAGTCATGATAGAACTTTCTGATTCAGATATGCATTTGTATCAGCCTGCAAAACCAAATCAAGAAGCATAGGGAGTTGGGTAGGGATTTTCCTTATGTTGTTCAGAGGTACAGGACATATAATCCATATGGTTATCTCACTTGAGAGCTCATGGTGCCCAAAAACTTCTGAAAAAGCTTAAATGATGCTCCAACTTACGCATACTACTCCTCTTTCCCCTTGCTCCCCTCTTTTAGGGGCTCTCATGTAGCCTGGCTATCCTAGCTAAAGTTCTTTTTCTTCTAAGTCCATTGAAAAGCTTTACAGGATTTTATAAACGTCAGTGAAGCCTAGCCTATATCCTCAGCATGAAATGTGGAATTGTTCTATCAAATTATTGTGATAAAAAAAAATCAAATCTGATTTCTTACAGGACAGTGTTCATAGTTCTGCTAGTTAAGTGAGCATTAAGCAGAAAAAGCTTAAGAAATAGCTTTATTCCTTTTAAAAGTTCATTGGAGTAGCACTAAATGAAATTAGTACCAAAATTAAGAGTGAAGAAGCCCTCACTGATCTGAGTAACAGCTTCTGCTTATTGACCACCCCACAAAATCTAGTAATACCTAAATTAAATTCACTAGTATAATGGTCCTGTTCCCCCTCAAGGCTGATACAGCACTGAAGAAATCTTAAAGGTGCCAGTGTTCATGTCAAGCTTGCTTGGAAAAATAAAATAAAATGCATTATCTCGGCTGTATAATTTTATGCCAGATCAACAATTCATTTATGGCGAAGGTTGTAAACTTTTTTCAGGTGTCACTTGAGAGAAAAGACAGTTTCTAGCACCTCACTGGATCCACATCCTCTGAGAACTTGTGGAAGACAGGTAAAGTTCCTAAACACTAAGTGTTCAGTAATCCTAATCTTTGTTCTTTTTCAAGAAAGGGGAGAACAGAAAAATCATCAAACTTTAAACTGCTTCACTTTATTAATTTTCAAGTAATCAGAATTATAAAACTACCTATGAGCACTTGAAAGATGACATGGATCAAGGTTATTTCAATTTGTAAGTCAATCGTATCTTGTAAGTAAGAAGGGAAGTAGTAATTTCATATTTTGACTTCAGAAATGCTTTTCACACGATCACACTTTACATTTTCATAATTGAGACAAAGAAATACAGTATAGGTCTCAGAGAAGGAAGCAACATAACATAATTCTAGGACAAGTCATACATTTTTACACTTTCAGCAAGAATAACCACCCGCGCAAATGCAAGATACTGAACAGTTGGTTGTGCATCCATTCTTTCAAAAAAACCCCAAAATCTCAGAATTACAATGGATCGTAAATTGACCATCCCTCAAGCTGTATCAGACAAGACAGACATCATAATGGGTTATATTCGTAATATTTTGTATGGAAAAATGCTAAGCTTTCCATCCTATTAATTAGTGGTACGGCCTGCAATACAGCCTATGCAACCCAACTTTGAGTACTCCATGAAAGGTGTGGGTTAGTTGAACCACAAGTCTGGAAAACACCATCTGAACCAACAAATTCCAGGAAACTATCTAAGATTAAAATGGTATCAGACCCAGAGAACCCAGAGCAGTGACATTTAAATATGTAAGAGGTGGCTGCAAAGATGAAGGGAATAAAATATTCCCCATATCTCATACATGCATGAGGAAAATAACAGCAGGCTTACATTGCAGAGGTAGAAATTTTGGTATATAAAATCATGGAATCATAGAATGATTTAGATGTGTACGTTATCCTGGAAATCATCTGGTGTAACCTTCTCAAAACAGGGCTGACTTCAAGTTCTATCTTTAAAGTTATACATTAGGAAAGAAAATCTGTTTCATGGTATGGCTATAAAAACAGACTGCTTCCAACTATTGGTATCTCCACCATTTGAAACCAAGAACAGATTGCAAGGGAAGAGTCTAAGAATTTTTGCTATGTTTGGGAAAAGGAATGAACCCCTTGAGGTCCTATTCTACCGTTTGTGACCTTGATTCTTTAGCTCCTTCATACCTTGCACACACATGAAAACACATTTGCCTCTATACTTAAAGATTCTGCAAAGCAGCTTTGCAATGTTTAGTGAGAAAGTACACGTAGGGACATTCATATATCACTGACACCAGCCATGAAAAACAAACTGCATTATTTGGCAAACATCAATTTATAAAATATCGTTTAGTTGTTTCTCTGCAAAAACCAAATTAATAAATGTTATTGTATGAAATATTCATGAATATGCATTACTATACAAACATTTTGCACAACAGCTGTGAGTTGTTTACTAATTCCTGGTTTAAATCATAATGACATTATTCTGAGGAGGTGAATATTGCTGTAACTATGATTATAAGCGAGGATTAATCAAGTAGCCAATGGAGTAAACAACTGCATTATCACCACTGGTATCACAGGATCTTGAAAGCCACAATTTTCATCAAAAGTAGAATTTAAATTTCTATGGAATTTCTATTTCTACATGGCAACCATGTAGTCATCTTTATTTCGTCCTTTCTCCCTAGATTTTCTCTATCACCGTTCCATGCCAAAGCTGGCCGAGATATACGTCTGTATATCTTCCACTATACTTCTGAATGGGTTTTGGACCTCTACTCTGTGCTGGCAGAATGGGGATATTGGAGAGAGAAAGCTATGCAGTTCCCCAAAAATTGGCTCTTCAGAACTGCCTGCCCTCAGGAACTGATTTTTAAATGTTATGTGGTAGGTATTTCCTACTCCTATTTTGTCACATATGATTTTTTTCTGCTCTTGCAAAATGCAGAGGTTTTCATAGCTATAAAGTTCATTTTTTACTTCCATTATTAATACACCAGTATTTTGACAGCCATTATAGGAATATTCATTAATAACACACCTATTAGGGAAACCAATTAATACAATGCAATAAAGGGCATGAAATTAATCTTTTAGAGAATATAAATGAAAAGCATACATAAACTTTGATCTTCTGCCATGAAGTGTTCTGCAGGAATTTATTTGATTTTATTTATTATCATAAACAATGTGTTTACATGTCACGCATATTTTAGGCAGGAAGCTTCCAATAAATCTTTCATTTAAAACACATCTGTAACTATGCATGGTAAACCTATACATACAAGACGACTTCTATCAACTCTAATTGTTCACTGATAACACATCTGATTATTTGCCCCAAGGCAACATTATGAATTCTAAGTTGTTTTTTCACAGTTGTAATTACCGTATGTTTTCATTAATCTGATTCTGTTAGCTCACTCTTTGATTAGTGAACTTAGTGTCAATCAATTATTCTGCCAGTGCATGCATCAAACCAATTAGAATGGATTTGGGAAACTGGAAATGTAATTTTTTAGTTCTGAGGAATTGTTCCAACAATCTGAGTCACAAAAGCTGCTTTTTAAACGTAAGTGACAATACGACCCCTGTGTTTCCAAGGGGCTGTAATTTATTCATCTGGACAACATCCAGTATTTCTCGGTCCATTCTTTAAAAAACTGTAAGCACATAGATACCTATTAAAAATATTGGTAAAACCCAGCAATTTCTTTTATGTTTTGAACATGTCAGAAAGGGTAAAGGAGAAGCTGCTTTGGAGCAGCTACACACTTGATGGTGTTTCTTAGCAACAACTTCTCAGGAGAAGTTTGCAAGGAACTGCAAATAGGATTCAGGCAGTACTTTGTAGTTCAGTAATAAAGTTCCTTGCCCCTAGTTAAAATGACCCTGAATCTCTTTTGTTTATGAATAGCATATTTAATCCAAAGAGTCTAGGCACCAAAGATAAATTTATAGTTAATAAACACATCCTAAATTACTGCTGTAATTTTGGTTGTGTAAGACAATCTCAGCAAAAATATGAACAAGTTCTGCACCCTGTATTTGAAGCAATTATAAACAACATTGGCTGTCATTAAAAAAAATTTTGAAAAATTAAGAAGCCTGTATTGAACACAGGAGTGGAAACTAAGTTGTAGCTGTCATAGGACAGTAAACAGACTGTTTATTTTTAACTTACTTTAAGGAATGCCTAGACATAATTTTTGTTAAAATATGTTTTAGCAGCATTATAAAAACTGAAGATTATTAATCCCAATGCTGACAATATGAAGCATAGTTAAACAATACATTTTTACATGACCTTTGTTTACAGTATTTAGCTGAGGCAAAACCCCCCTTTTTTAGTTATTGGTTTTTATTACAATAACTTACCCACAGTGCCAACTTTAGTATACAGAATACAAAGTACACAATTCTGGCTATAAAATAGATCCTATTCACTTAACCAATTTCATTACAGTTAATCTACATCATGAACATCACAGAAATCAAAGCAGGTACACTTTAAAACGGAGCCTGTTAAATGCATCTACGACTGCACAGATGACAAACTCATAGTACTTGCAAAGCACTGTTGATATAAAGCAGGATAATATGAATCAATACTAAAAAATAAAAATGAATATTCAAATAGCATCACTATTTTGTTCATTTCATCAAATTTAACTCAAGAAATGTATTTCTCATTGGAAAATTGTCTCATCTTGATAGCATTAATTAGAAATTATATTGGAATGACCTCTGTGTTCTTCAGCGGAAGGACATTAACAAGGTGTTTAAGAGGGAAGACGTGTAACTTGGATTGCAAAATTTTTTTTGAAATATCTTAGTTCATAGTATCTTTCTGGATCATGACCAGAACCATCAGGCACTCCTACTTCTCCATCAACTAAGAAAGAGATGCTCTTGTCAAATCTATATGGCCTCGGGGTATTTCAGAAGCCTCTGGGCTAGCTAAAGGGCTGCTCCAGTCTAGTAAATCCCTTGAATAATGCCAGCAAAACAAGCGGCTGATACACCTCCGTACTTTCATTTGGGAAAGCACCACAGTACAGCTGTTCATTTGGGCAGGCTGCAAATTAAGACATCTCACAGCATCTCACCATCTCCTACAGTCATTCAACTGCCTATGTATTTGGTGGCTGATACAGATTTAAGTATTTCTTATCCAAGTGAATATAAACTGAATGGAAATTGAGTGCCTTCTTGCCAACTTATGATTTTGCTTGGTGCTTTTATTATTGCACATTAGTTTATTTTTATACTCGGATCATCTCTATCTGGAACATATCCTAATTTACATGAAAGCACTCAAGTTCCATTTCTGAAGGCCAAGTATTTAGTGGGTTGCAAGTCTCCAAACATATCAGAGACACCCCACCACAGAAATGGAAAGCTGAGAGCCTTTCAGCTGGCTGCTCATCCCTGACAAGAGGATTTCTACCTCAGCCACGGCTTTCACTGTGTCCAGTCCCATAGGTAGGAGACCCAAGTGCTAAGAAGATCACAAAGCAATGGTCACTGGCTTTTAGGATCATTTTAATTGCAAAATTATCTAAATTAGGCAGGTAAAGTTTAGAAAATTTAATTTCACAATGAAGTGTGGATTGGGGTTTTTTTTTGAGTTTTTTTAATTTCCGGTGGGAAGCAAACTGCAACCTTTGATTAGCTCAAAAGTTACTTCATGTTTTGAGGACAACAGTATCTTTCCTAAACTATATGAGTTTATCCAAAGATAATCATAAAAAAGGTGACTGAGGATACAGCCCTAAGGAGGTGCAGGCTCCTCTCCAATGGTGCTAGTCTTCATTATGCTTTAAATCTTAAATTTGCCAAGCCAATTCTCACACTTGTTTCTCATGTTTGATAAATGGGTACACTGCTCTTGCCAAACTTATTTATATGATCAACAATTTAATTGCAACATAGTAAATATTAAAAATTCAGCCTCCTAATACTATTATTTAAAAAACAAAATGCATCTTAAATGGTCTGAAATACAATTTCCATGCTAAAGACTGAACATTTATAACTGTTATTTATATTTCTACATTAGCAAACATCCCTCTTTACATTCATGACTTCAACACAGGCCATAAGTACATTTATAATTACAGCTTCCATTCATGCAAATGACAGTTATGCCTCAGTATTTATCAATGGAAACGCTAGAGAATTCTAAGTGGAGCATGACACATCCAAAATCATTAAAAAACCTATCTATCAACAGTTGACATACAGTAACACATTGAACAGAGTTAAACGTTTGTCTTTGGAGATTTTGTGCATTAGCTTAAAAAGTGATTGATAATGCCAGAATTAGTGATGGATTTGTCTGTGGTTTGCTGTCGCCTGTTTATCTGAGATGCATTACTGGAAATAATCTCCCTGCGAAATAAACATCCCAATATAAAACCAAGCTTAATTAGAAACTCAATACAAGCAAGCCATTTACCAAATCATAAAGAAAAATGGACAATTTTTTTTTTTTTTTTTTTTCAAAAAAATCCTACCAGGTTGCCTTTTACAGAGATAAACATTTCTGTGACAGACCATACAAGTCATGTCTGTTAACCTAACAGACATTCACCCTCACAAACATTAGCACAGAAAAGACATATACTTACAGTCACTGCCCTTAAAACAATGGTTTAAGCCAGGGTGAAACATGTCAAAAACCAGAGATAAAAAAAAAAATAAAATCAAAGTTCACATGGGGCTATCACATTGTTTTAGATAGCTAAAGCCTTCTTTCATTAGGCTGCTTCTGAAAGGTTCCATCCAATAAATTCTTTAAACTATGCTTGTACAATAATTCATACCAAGTGTTCAAGGTTTAAAGCTACAGTACAGCCCTGGTTGGGACAGCTTGCCAAAGGTTGAAATTCTATTTAAGAGTTCTCTGTGAACTCACTAGTTCTTACGTATCTTTATCTACAAAACATGTATGAAAGTGTAAGTGGCTCAGCAAGCGGCAATGTAGTACAGAAGTCCTCAGAGGATTACACAGATTTACTTGCTAAACTCCCAGTCAGTAGTGTTACCTATGTGTTTTTACCGTAGCTGCTACAGTGATTCAACAACAATGAACTTCTAAAATACAATAATGACTTCATAAAGTCCTTTGCTTCGTTTAGTCTGTTCTGCCATGGTTATCCTCCTGCCAGTCTGATCCCTCCTTCAGTGGCTCTTTGGAGGCCTCTCTGTGCAGCTCCTCAGGGTTATATCCTCAATCATTTTTATGGTTATCTTTGGATAATCTCATATACAAATGAAATTTTGTCTGAACAAAATTTCAGATTCTACTTGAAATCTCTTCTTTCTGTGAATCTACAAGGGCATGTGGCTGACATACCTGAACCAGCTTTAATGGAACTGCTTTAGGGAGCAATTCAGCGATGACGATGTAGCACAAATTGGCCAACTAATTCATCTTAAGTTTAACAGTGTTTTTCCACAATCTTACATGAAACTTCAGTCGTTCCATCATTACTGCCATCACTCATAAATAATGCAGAGGGATGTCTAAATATCCTAGAATCATATCTTCAAAGATATTCAAATATATCCTGGCACACATGCTGTCTTAGACTCTTTGTAACAGTGGGTTCTTGATGCATGTTTAGGTCTCTTGATGTTATGATGAGTGAAATAATGAGGCATAAAACAAAATAACTAGAAATTTCAATTTAACCTAATTCTATTTGTTCCATTCCTACATTTAAATTCTTTTCAGCATCATAACTTCTTACTGTAATTTCATAATCTATAGATGTTGCACACTGTCACAGTGTGGCTCCAAAATTTTAAGCTATACCTAGAACGATACGTGTTTTTCTTTCTTTAGCAATATTCTTAGCAATTTCAGTGATTAAGGCGCTTTGGGGGGGTGGGGAGGGTGGGGAGTTTATGGGGTTTTCCCCAGATACTGTATAAGAGTTGGCTGGGAAGTCCAAAATACCTCTTAGAAATATACATGAGCATAGCATTAGACGAAAGGAAGAATAGCTTCTCTGTGGAGAAAACAAAGTTAACGTGGGGTTTCCACATGATACTGTGGAAAAAGCAGAGTATATAAATATCTCAAAAGCAAAGATATGCATGGTACTTTTAATCATGCAGACAGAGACTATCTCAACTGAGAAGATCACCTATACTGAAATAGAAAAAAACCCCTTGAAATAATTAATTGGTTTTGCATCTATCATTCTAAAAGACCCAATTTCAAAGTTAAAAAGACAAAATTTAATTTCTAAAAATTCTAAGTTCATAACATTCAAATTCTTGTACTATATGTATGAATTACTACCTTTTACTTGTACAGTAGTGCAGCAAATACATATGAGAAACTAAAACCTGAAAGTTATATGTTTAATTTACCCTGCATATCTTTCAATAAAGAGATATTTAGAATAACATGTCAGACACTGGTTATTATCATCATCACCATATAGTGCCACATTTACAGGCTAGCAATATCTTTTTATGATGCTCTGGTTTTAGAGTTGCTTTCAATTGTTCCTCCCATTAAAATTAGAGTTAAAAATATTAATTTACGCAATCTGAGCCATGGAATGACTTCAACTAAACTAATTAGCATAACCTTCTCAGATGTCATCCATATTCATTTTGCAGATTGTGGCAACGCTTAATGGCAGAACTAGAACTGATGAAGCCTTAAGCTGTTTTAGTGCTACACTTCATAAACCTGTGAATTCAGCAAATCTTACTGTTGCCACCTACAGCAAGCACTGTGTATAATGTTAAGTAACTGCCGTAAACTTCATTAAAGCCATCAAGGGATTTGGGCACTTAGTCACAGCAATGATTAGAAATAACATCACCAGTGTCCATGCAGCACCCTTCCCCAGCTGCAGGCTCCCCTTGACTCGTGGAAGTGGAGCAGTTATGTCCCCGAGGAGGTGATGTGCGTAGGTCAAGAGCATGCATGGCAGCATGCCCAGCCAGTGCAACTGTCCAGAGAGCACAGCTTTGTATCTTCTGTCACAGCACGTGTTATGGGAATCACCAAAAAGTGGCAGAGTCAAAGGTCCAGAGCCCCATGACCTGTGCAAAAGCTTGTGTAACATCACCTGAATATACTGCCTGGTCTTACGCTGTTTATGAGGTGACCCAGTGATACGCAACCCATGCTGGATATTGGGAGGTAGGTAGTTGCCAAAATATCAGCATTTCCTTTCAGAAAATCAGTTGTATTGGCAATCTTATCCAGTCTTGGGACCAGCAAATATGGGGCCATTCAGGACTACTACAGACAAGTGGGTTTGTGTGAAAACAAATGGGGAAGAAGCTATTATATTCCTGATCTTAAGCTAGATGCATCTTCCTGAGTGGTGCTAGAAAACAATTTGCGTTCCCATATGAAATGTTGCATCTTCATTAAATATAAACCATGAGTTACAAGTTTAATATTCCTTATTATTAATATCATATAAATATTCTGATAAGCAAATCCTGAAAGCCTGCAATCTTATTCCTAATCCCTTTAGCTTCGAGGACACCAAATTAGAAAAAAATGCCTGACAGTATTTCTTAGGATCAGAGTTTTTCCTCCAACTCGCCTCTCATACACTTATCTCCAGCCACCCATGGACACGCATTTGTTAACGGTATCCACTGCCTGCAAATCTTATACAATATTTACACCTTTTAAAAATTACAGTCACATTGCTTCTCCATTGCAATACCTCACACACAACTTCTTCAAATATTAACTTTGCAAGAATCTCAAGAAAATACAGCCTGGTTTCATTAATGTTTATAGGGTCATTTAAAGTGAGAATATCCTTTACAAACAATTCAAATACACGTAAGTGGTCACTGACATACACGGTTTATTGTTATTTTAATCCTTTCACATATGAAAGGACATAAATTCCTGTTAAATACACTAACCCATTCTTGTATATACATAGTCCAAACACCATTACAGAAACCAACAATTTATCCAGAAGCCCCCAAGCCCTAATCCTGCTTCTATACCTTTCTAGACACTAGTGCTACAAAATGTGAATACAATTAACAAGCAAAAAAACCTTTCCACTGGACACAGATGCCTGTGGCTTCCAGGACAAGTAGCACAAACAGCAGCCTTCCTCTTGGTGATTTTTAATTGGAATTTTAATGAAGGCTCTACCACACTGGAGCAAACTGCCGTTAGCACAGCTCTGACTCTTTTAATCAAATTCCTTGGTGATCGTTCTTGGGACTGATTGGAATACAGAAAGTTATTTTAGCAATATTTATATTTTCTCTGATTTATAATTAAAATTTTTACTCAAGTAAAAAGACCAAAAAATTGTAACATCCTTGCATATATTATGTTGGATGGCTCAGGCTATGGGGTCAGCTCAGGTTTTTATATTTCCATTCCAGTAGCACCCAGAAACACTAATAACTGCATTTCCCAGATAAGTGCCAAGCAGGCTCACTGTGCACCATTCTTCAACACACATTTTGCTCTTAACATGGAGCTGCAAATTCCTACAGAATTTCAGTGCATTAGTATCTTTCAATAAAAATTTGTCCCTTATCTCATAAATGATTGTAATAACAACAGGTTACAATAAATTCAAATAACTAATCTTTAGTCTTCTTTGAAAGCAACCTCATCTGTTTACCAATTTCACTTCATTTTTAAAAGGACACATAGCAGCCACTACATTTATATCTTAAAGTGCACTCTTTGTATTTCCTGTCTCAACCTGAATCCAAGAGGCAGAGAAAAAAAGAAAATCTTAATTGCTCTGTAAACTTTAGAATATGCATGTAGATTTCTTATATCAAACAAATCAAACTATAGGCATCAAATGATTTTGTTGAAGGTTTTTTCCTGAAAAGATTCTTAAATATTGCAGCTACATATACATACATATTTGTCATTGGTTTGCATTCAACAAGCACTTGGGTCAAACATCATCTCATATCTCTGCAAATTAAAACCTCTCAGTAAACGGACGGCTAATATCCTTCAACAGCAAGAGATGGAATTTATTAGATCCCTTTCTTCAATGGCACAGTGAACCAGGTAATTGATGCAGTAATGCAAAACATAATTAATGCTATTGCCTCTGCCAATTCTAAACCTACCATGCAGTCTTTCAAATCCACTGTGGCAATTTCTGTTACTTCCCCCCACACTTGTTGCTGTGCTTCATATTTCTGCATCAGAAACTTCCTTAAAAAATTTTCTGACACAGTTATTTCAATGAAGACAAACATGTAAATTCTGAAATATGCCAGTCAAAGTTTTTCAAAACTAAGAAGGAAGCTAGAAGTTTAATTCCAAGCAATCTATCCATGGTCCACTGGTTACTTAAGATTATGACTTAGTGAAAGTTATTATTTTTGCATCTAACATTTTTACCATATAATTAAGATATATATCTAACAAGTCCTTTTGGAAGGACAGTTCCTCAAATTTTTTTTTTAATAAAAGTAAGCATTTTAAAGGCTTTGCATCAGGCAAAGCCTGATCATCACTGCTTCACCAGTGTCACTTTACTAGCAAAATTTTTTTACTCGGTTGTTTTTAAAAAATAAAATTAAAAAAAGACTAGTTTAAACATAATTGCTACTTCAGTTTCTATTTCTGATTATCTGAATCCAGTTTTCAAGAATGCCATTGAAACCAGACAATTCACCAGTGTGATGTTTTGCAGCAGGAGGGTAGGCATGACTGGGGGAAGACAGGCGAGCAGTGCCCCCTCTGCATCATCAGCAGCCAGCTGGGCTCTTACCAATTCTGCAGTAATTTTCCTTTCCTATTTTGTAAGGAGAGATGAACCAGGGGACATGATATGTAGTTTAAATGAGGTGTTGAGCAACTCGTAGGAGGGAAGCAAGTTCAAAAGAATGTTGTCTATTTGTTTTTCAGGATGGCGATTGTAAAACTGGTCTCAGCAGTAATGAAGGGCTGAGGCGCTTATGCCTTGCATCCCACAGAGTACTCAAACATGTCTCGGTTTCATCACTTAGACATTATTGCAGCAAGGGAGGTTAAAAATAGCACACCAAACCAAAATAACATGCACAGGAAGACTTGATTTATAAAAACTATGTTCAGAACTGATGAGAAAGAACTTCAGGACGTTGTGACTTGGATACTTACTTGAACTGTCTCAAACTACAGAATAATAAGTTAACTAAAACTGCCTTCAGTTCCCCTCTATTTTCTCTTTGTGCAAGACAAATGGCCACCTAAACCAGCAACATCTCTGGCAGACTGTGGTGACTTTGGGATGTCAGTATTACACTTTCAAGATTTAGCCAGTTCAGGCTTGACAATTTGAGCATCTGTTGGTCTTATTCTTTCATCTGATTTCCAGTCCCCTCTCAGAGGTCCACCTCTATCCTCCCTATGAAGTGGAAGTATTACAAATAAGAAGATAGTGAGTGACTTGCCCAGCATTTCTTTGGTAGATGCTCAAACACAAATGATTCAGTTCTTCACTACTACTCTGAAAAACGAATAATCTTCTCTAAGAACAAACTAGCCCATCAAAGCAATATAAGAATGAAGACTAGAAACAAAAATTCCCAGAACCAACATCTGATTAACTGTTTTAAATAACACTTTATTTGCAATTTGAATCTTTGAATATTTCTTGCTCTTAACAATTCATAAAGTTGTCCTTCCATTTTAAAGTCCATTGTTTATGGATAAAAGGACAAGTTCAAATCACATTGCTTCAATCAAGCTTTGCTCTGGAGTAAAAGTTGGGGGTTTTTTTTGCAATATTCACATTTTAACATCAACTTTGTGCATTTGAGCAGTTGTTGCTGATCACATATACTCAGTCCTATATATGAAAATTCTGTAAGTGAGAACTGATGTTCAAAATGAAGAACAAGCAAAGGAAAGTTTTCATGATCATTAAAGATGCAGGCATTATTATTCTGGGAAACACTTTAATTAAATGCTGTTAAATAACTGCATTTTTTTCCTTTGTTTGCTACAGTGTATCACATCTTTCATACCTTGTTTAACTTACTATGAGTAGTAAGGGGGGGCTTGCTCTTGACTTCTAACAGGGTTGCTGTAACATTAACGCTGACATTATCATTCACAGCATCATCACTAGAAGCTTTCATGGTCTCCACCCTATATCCCCTGGCATTCACTTAACCAGCTTGGGTGGTAAAAGGTAACTGTGACCACCCATTTCAGAGAGGCTCCAGGCTAAACCATGAGAATGTTTAACATCTTTATGGCCTTTTCCAGTTTCCAGTCGTGTAAGCAGAAGAGAAGAGTTCTCTTGCAGTCATAAACAGATCCTGCAACACTGCACCTACATCGCACTTAACCTGGGGGTGTGCATTTAAATGTCCTTGCAACACACTTGCGTGACTACTGTTAGAAAACAATAATGAGAATCTGCTAGTTACATAAAGAGCCCACCTAACCTAAGGGACAGATGGTAAAAAGTTTAAGTATGTTTAAAATACTCCAACATAAACAACTAGAAATGATCATTTACTTTCATATCTTTAATATGTTAAAAAATAAAATCAAAAAAAGTAAAACACTTACTACATGCAACAAGGAAGTCTCAAAACTAATGCTGCAGGAGTAATGCTTCTAATCAACCCTTTGAACTAAGAATCAAGGCACGTTTCTGATCACTGGCAACAAGAGATCGGTAGATTTAAAGATGCATTAATGCAGATCACTAATGCCTTCATTACACAAAAGACTCATGTCTTTGACACGCTAGCAAGCATGGTTTCAAATGGAACAACAATTTCTATTGCAGGGAAATTCTGGGTAAGGGGTGATGGGCAAACAAAGCAAAATAAACCCCAAGCTACTGTACCACATTCTGTTTCAGCTGTATCTGTGAAATTCTACCAAATCATTTGGAAGCTGTTCAAATATGATTTGGAATAACAAAAAGCACAGCTTCATTTCAAAGCCAATATCGACAATTATTTTCCACAGGTCAGCACATTTAATGCTCTCAAACTGGAAAAAGCTTCAGCAGAATGTAATTTCTTTCTGTGTTTTTTTGGACAAAATCGAGGAATATCCATCCCACAATACTCCCAACTCCATTTACTTTCTCACGTGGGATTCTGGATCAGCCTGTGAAGTCAGAAAGGGAGAAAATGCTCTTTGTGGAGGAAAGAACAGAAGGCAGTCAGGATGGGGACTGCAGAGCAAGTTCCTCTGCTGGCAAAAATTCTCTGTCTTCCAGATGGTGGGAGAAGGGAGCTGATTACATTCCTGTGGGAAGAACTGCATAGCCAAATATTTGCCAGGTGCTTCAAGTCTCTTGCTCCGTGCAATTGTCCTGCCCTCTTCTACTCCCTGTTGTTTAGTACAGAAGCTCCATTTTCAGGACAAATTGACTGTTTAGAGATTGGAAGAAAATGTTCCCGCTGAGGCCAAGACTAGCAGACATTTCTAGGAGTATAACTTAAGCTCACTTAATAGGCGCAAGACTCAGAAATCAAAGTAAATAATCTGAGGGAAAGTTTAGTTTATCACATCTTCTGGCTAACGTCCAAGAGTGCTAAAAGGCAGAAAGGGAACTCAAGGCAGCACTGAAGACCCCAGTTTTCTTAGCTGGACATTAAGCTTGCATCAAGTTCTCTGTTCTCCCTTAAAAGCTTGAACTGCATATACCACTAGGTAGATGGAAAAGGACTACTCATTAGAGGTTTACTGTACTAGGGGTATAAAGAACCACTCCACGACTCCTACGCTAGCACCACTTGAAAATTGCGAAGTACATTAACAAAGCTGCAGCGTGACACTTCAAAATCATCCCTTTAATCACATGCCTCTCAAGATCATACAAAATCATAATAAACATCAGACTGACCATATTAGAGTGCCCACCACTACTCTGAAGCATGTAATTTACCGCAAAGATTTACCGAAAAACAAACCACTTTTAGCAGAGCATTTCTAGAGAATCAAGGCAACCTGCAAATATAGTCAAATCCAATCTTTTCCTGCCAAAAAAGGAACCATCCCCACTGAGTTCAGATGGGTGAGCTTCTGTAAGCAGGTATGAAGCTTCCATAATGCCCTTGAGAATGTAACAAATGTTTCATAATGATATGTGTGAAAACTTCAACTTCTTTATTCCATATGCCTGAGAGAAATAAAATGTCTGTGCTACCATATGATCCTAGCAGGTTTTAATGTATAAAGGCAAATAAAAAACCCTAAAAATGCAGAGTAGCAAACTTTCAAAGATTCAGAGCACAAGAACACCTGCAGGACCCTTCCCTACACTGACCTTAGAAATCAAAGGCCTGAGATGAGGAAGGAGTGACTCAGTTTTTAACACCGAGCACATGGACTGAACTTGCACTTTCTACTGATTTGCCTAGTTGTGCCTCATCAGCTGCATTTCTTGTCATTGCATTAAAAAAAAAAGAGGCAGTATGCTCATTACTAATGATACATATTTGATAGGCTTTTTATGCTGGTAGCTACATAATGAGTAAATAAATTTAGTAGCTATTAAATTTGAAATGTAAGGTAAGTAAAAAACACTTTTCCCCTGACACTAACATGTTTCTTAGACATACCAAAGTGCTCTCAGCTATGTAATAGAAAAAGAAAAAGCTTTGTCTTAATCTGTAATGATATTTCAGAAATGACTTTTACAGTACAGTAATTCTAGAAATTATGAGAAATGAAGACTAGCAGTGACAACGGAGTTTAGAGTTAAGCTGAGGTTCCTCCAGGGAGAGCACAGCTACCAGCATAAAAATATCCTTCTGCTGAGAGAATCCAGGTTTCCTGAAATACGTTGCACTCTTCCAGTTTACAGTATTTTCACTTTAAGAGCAGAAGGAAACCTAGATGCACCCCAGAATGGACAAAACAGATATGAAGTGCCTACAAGGAAGATAAAAGAGCAACCTGGAATACAGAGAAGTCACTTATCCAAGGTATGTTATTGCCCTGGCGAGAAGGTGAAGACCACAGTAGGTGCAACTGGAATATCCAAAATACACACAGTAGTAGTACACTATGAAAGTCACAGAACGAATTATGAAAAGCTCAGGACAGTAGAACAACTTATGAGGTATCTCCTCAATGTAATCCTCAGCATGATCATAACTATTATACTGTCTGTTCAAAGTCCTGACTTTCATTGCAGGTGTATAAACTATAACCATTTATACCACTGCAATCTGAACATAAGTTGATCTGAGAGACTCTCAGAGCTAGGAGACTCTTGGAAAAGAGAAATGAAAAGGGGGGAAAAAAAAAAGATAAGAAAAAAAAAATCAGGCTTGCAGAGCTGAGGGGAAAAAAAAAAAAAAGATTACCTTATTTCTCCTTTCAGATACTTCAGGGCAATTTCATTCTTTCTCCCTCTCTTTGCACATAAAAAAGAAATACATGAAATAGGCCTAAACTTGTCCTCCTTCCTCAGCAAGTTATCCCAGTAACTCCAATGGGAAACCTGCCAGTAGGAGCAAACAACGTGAGGCATAGCTAAACCCTGCTGAAAGTCCAGAAGATATTGACAAAGAATTGGACTGTCTTTATTGAAAGATTCATAACATATCAAAGACCGAAAGTTCAGCATCATTGTGATTATCTGAGCAATACCAGGCAAGAATATGCATCCAAAACTCAAGTGTAGTTTGATTGCCACATGGTTAGATTTAAACTAAACTTGGATCTACAGAAGATTTTACAGTCCAAATTCAACTAAACATCTTTAATAGCTGTGAGCAAGAGCTTCCGTGAGCGTAACTTTATGCCATATTTTCTGAATACCTACCTTTTTCTCTAGATGTTGCTAAAAATATGCAGGGACAGGACACATTTAAAGATTTTAAACTTATTCTATAATTCTATAGGTCAAGTCATGCTCCTGTTACATCATCACAGTCCAGGAATTACCTTGAGGAAATCAGTGCAATTAATTACAAGGCTTCACTTCAATGAGAGAAAAGGATTATCTAGACAATTATCTCTAACACCCTTAAGTAGCATTATGCTACCTCCCCCCCCATTTTCTCTATGAGACAGACAATATCTATTAATACCTTTTAACTAAAGCTTGAGACTCAAATCCTTATTTTTCACACTAATGACACCCCTACCTCAGTATACTTCTAGAAAAAAATTATTTGGAGATTAACTGTATGAGGCACCTACCACTTTCAAATCCTACTGATACCAGGCACCCTTCACATCCAGGCAGAATTCTTGAATAAAAGAAACATTCTTTAATTTGTACACCTTCCAAAGTGCTTATTGGATATGTCTAGTAACCTATCTGAAGCTCTTGATTGCTTGTGCCAGATGGGTTAATTTTTCCAAGTGCTAAATGAAAACATACTATGTTCACATTCAAATCAGAGGTATATTCCCAGACCAGAACACTGTAATCTCAGATCTAAAGAGACTCCACAGCAGCAAATGTGATTTTATTTATCTTTGATTTCAAGGGTTGTGCCAGTCTTTGCTTCATCTGCAATAGCAATCCCATTTGCATGTGTTTAATTTGATGTAAAGGTGTGAAAGTTATGTTAGTCAGCTTCCCTAACTAAAACTGTTATATTTCAAACTGCAATTCATGGGGAGGTTGGGGGAGGACACCAAATGATCTAACCTGTCAGTCACAGACATTTTGAGATGCCTGATACTAATTAAGCATATCAGCTCTGATGCCAGACTTCTGTAAGACAAAGGGCTCCATCAAATTGATAAGACTCTGCTAAGCAGGGTTTAAAATTAATTCATAATTTCTTTTATGTTTGTCATGTTTTGTGAAAATGAACTGCCATTCAATTTTTCATAAGCTCTGCACAAGCAGAAGCAGCTTAATTTCAGGCACTGTGCTGACAGGCCTGGGTAGTTTTATGAACAAATTATGATTACACACAGTGATCAAGCTCCAGATAATTGAAGCAGCAAACCAACCTATCCAACATGCAAATATTAATGGATGTCCCCAAAGTCTCTTTGAATCTGCATAATCTAAGAAGTTTTAGCTTCTTTTTGCATTTGGAATATTTTCAGCATAAGTAATTAAAAAGAATTATCTAAAGGATCTTCTAGTGAAGACCATTCCATCTTAGATTTCCCACTGTTTGGAGACAAAACGGAGTGAGCCTATGGCTGTAGCCTGACATTCAGAGCACATGCCCGGGAAGGGCTAGTTCTGCATCCCATTTCCAATTGCAAAAATGAACATGCTCCAAAGTCAAAACTTTACTCATCTATTTTTAGGGGTGCTGAATTCACTGTTCTCTAATAAATCAGCAAAGCTTTGAGAACACAGCACCTCCAAAAATACCAGAGCCAGTGTGTCTGAAGCTTTAATGGCAGAAACATGGCATGATAAACTAGAAAAAATGTAGGCCAATGACATTAACTCTGCCTAAATGCCTAATACTTTAAGGTATCTCGGAGTTCTAGAGTTAACAGATATGTCTCCGTGCAAAATACTGGTATCATCAAGAACAATCCAAAGGCTATTGTGAAGATTTAGTTAACTTCTATGTCTAGTCTACTGGTGAATATCAAGGCTGTGAATTAACTAATCACAGTGAAAACCAGTAAAAAACCCTGTCTTTAATATTAAAAATCTAAAGCCACAATTTGTTTCAAGCTGGCAAAGAAAATGGTGAGACTCGTTGCTTTAGGCATTGGGGGGAAAAAAATTGCATTAATATTGTCAAGGCAACAATGGATATATTTTACTATTATTAGGTGGAAAATTGAAGGTGCAGAAATCCTTCACTTGCTTTGTAATAGCTTGTTTAGTAAAGGGGGACCGGAATAATCGTTTTTCAACTTTAATATTATTATAGAGAAAGAGAAAAATGGCGTCTGCGATCTAATGCTGAAAACCATTTTCCTGCTGGCTATGAACAGCTATGTCTATTTTGACAAATCTATTGCTGCAGTAAACAAAAGAAAAACCTTTCACCATCACTTCATTAAGAGAGTCATGAGTGGTTTTCATTGATTAGCTCCTATTGTAACGATAATCCTCAATATGCTGCATGCTACATGTGAGCACTATTGTGTGTAAACAACTACCAGTGATTAGTGATCAATGAATAATTTTAGCCAGAGAGATAAATGTAATTGGATGAGAACATATTAAGAGCTACTTTGTTTCATTCTCCTGATATTCAAAGGAAGAAAAGAGATGTAGAGTTATCCCACCTTGTTAATTAGTATTTCCTTATGAACACAAACATTAGATTTATATTAGGCATTACATCTGAGATGTATCCCCTCAAATAAAATTTCATATAATCAAAACTAAGTCCTGCATTGCTTTTTGCCCAGACTTTTAAAAGATTTCTAGTTATCAGTGTATATTTTTCTGTTTATTTTACAGATGTACCAAACCATTTTACAGAGAATGGCTGTAAGAGCTACACATTCAATAGCTGCAACAGCTACAGGTTTTCACACTGATGAACTGCGACATTAGAAATGAAAGGGAGCTGCAAATGCAGCATATTCTGGTCAAGTTGTTTATTCAGGGCCCTGGAGCCCTCCCGAGTGGCAACGGCAGACGGCCAGTCCACACGAGGGACTGAACAAACGCAGGGGCGGAACTGACTGCAGGTAAACCTCATTTTTTGATGCCGGGGTTTAATAACTTTAGCAGGCACTTGCCAGAAGACTGCCATGAAGTAACATTTCTAAAGTCACTGGGAAGCACGTGGCCTTTTTTCCCTACATCTGGTTTCCTAACAAAACATGAGTGGAGCAATATTAAGCAAAACACAATGGTTTGCACTTTTATAAGAAGCCACAGAGCATTAAGTTCAGTCTTCCTTTAGCCAAATGAGTGTCCGATCCCTTCTAATGGCTGGTCCAGTTTTAGAATTGTGTTCTTATTCTCTTATGGAAATAAAAGCATAATATATACCCTCTCTCTCACTTCTGTCTATTGATACAGATATTTATCCACGTTTTTCCACTATCATTTTCCCCTGGTTTTAAGGTGACTCACTCTTTCTTTGTTCGGTTTTCCTTTCACTTGAATGCAAATCACAATGCTCTTGATGACCACACATTCACGCATAGTATGTCCTCAAACTAAGTCACATCTACATTTCAGATTCAAGTAAACATACCAATAATGTCACCAGCACTCTAACTGTCCTGAAATTAGCTTTAGTTGTAAATAAGACTGTCCTTTGATGTTTCTGACTGCTTTTGACTGTTCAGGCTGTGTGATGAATCCATAGGTGTACTTTATTCTTAGTCTTTCTCTTCCTTCAGGCTCAAAGATTACATAAATTATTGAAAAAAAATTTCACTGTGAAGTGAAAGAACTGACTCGTACCCTTTCAGAAAAGCAGGTCCTCAAATTGTATGATATGCAACTCTTGGGCTATGAAATTTGATGTAAACTCATCAAAACATTGCACAAGTTTTGATTTAAATCCAGACTCTAGCAAGCTAGCTATGGGGATAGAAACGGAGGTAACTAGTACAACAGGGATCTCCAAGAGGCAGTGAGTGAGTTTTAAAAACCTACTTAGCTAGAGATATAACACCTCCTACAGCACACCCAGGAGTGCAGAAGCAGTGAGTGGGCACAGCTACTGCAAAGACGACAATTATACTTAACAATTCTTATAAATAGGGCTGTGTAACTGATGGGGGAAAACAACATGAGGGTAAGGGCATGGTTGGCCTACCCACATGGCTTTCACCCTGAAGACGATGAGATGGGCACCCTGCAAGTACCGGAAGAGCAATTCTTCTTATTTTATACACTGTAGGATGAGACATTTTTACCATGCTTCTTCACAAAGCCCAGCAACAGTCTGTGTCTTCAGAAGTGTTACCTCATCCTTTTGTGCTGTTCTTAACACACAGAGGATGTGCTGTTATGATCTGAACTAACATGCCAGAATGGTCTGGATCAGCACATTCAAATTTGTTTCAGCTGGTCATTTATGACAAACACTGATGCAACATTTCTAGTTTCTCTTCCAATTACAGTCAGAGCTTCTAGCGTTCTGTCACTGCCCCCACAAAATTACTCCCCATTTTAACAGTGCTTTCCCAGGTGAGGCACAAGTAATGACTTCTGGCAACATTCATTTCAGTATTCCTTGCCAACATCACACCTTTATTAAGGAACACCTGACAATCACAAGGCTTGCCAATATCATCCTAGGGCTTGTGTACCTTAATGAACTTACAAGATCAGTCTACACGAACTAACATCTTCATTTGTGAATGCTAAATCCTCTCGCCTTGAAAATTAGAAGCCTAAATCAGACACTTTGAAGTTCTCATTGTGAATCATTATTTTCTATTACTGTATACATTGTAAATTGCTGCAGATAAAAGCCTTGTCGTTCATTTACAACTGCTCGGAAAAGTAAATTCCTTTTTATTAGCTACAGCATGTGAAGTTTTGCAAGTGGATTATTAAAAGCACCTAATTGTCCTTTGAACCAGTAAGTACATATTTCTCTTTCCAATTGAGAGTTAAGTTTCTAGAGTACCAAAATATCCTACTAGATATAGCAGTTTTATATAATGTTTTAATTATTTGTGCAAAGCCTCAGACTAAGTTCTCAAGCCTTTAGCTTTCTTGCTTTATCTAAACAAAAGATTATTCACAGGGTAACAATTAGGCTAAATAAGAACTTCAGTGAAAAAAAAAAAGTAAAAATAAGGTCAATAAAGATATAGCTAGTTCAAAAATACATTTTGTTATTCTATCACCTACATAACACATGATGGTAATAACAATGCTGGAACAAGAGTACCAATTTCAGTGATAACTGCACTGAAGAGAGAAGTGTCTCTCTCAAAGCTGTAACATTATTACAGGAATGGCACTACAGAACTAGGCACATACCTTAAGGCCTGCAGGGATGATAGATGCAACACACTAATTCCTGATGGCTAAAGGATGTTATTACACCGTAAAGGTCATTTGTTCAATCCTGTGATACATCTTCAGCCGAGAATGGCAATTTAGAAACTTTAGCTAGAATGCTACAATCAACAAGTAAGCTACAATGGCAGGTCTGCAGGTAAACAAATCAATGACCAAAAGACAACTTCACAAGTTAGTAATACTCTCTTTTTGAGAGACAGGAGAGATGATGGCTGCTACTTGAATTAATTTATTCTAATAATTTCAACATCTGTGACTCTTTATTTTGAAGTGATAGCATCAAATTTCCAAAGGACAGTAGAAACTGACACAGTAATTTTGAGCATAGACTAATAATTAAGGATTCCAAATACCACATCTGTAATTCTCGGTATGCCTCAGTGCATGTATCCTCATGGGTTCCCCCTTGACCCCTTTATTTTTTTGAGGGAGACATACACAGAGAGAGAGAGAGAGAGAGAGAGAATTTGGTATATCATGCATAACATTTGAAGTTACAGAAGCTTGTTTTGCAAAGGTTTGCAGGGTGCGTATTTAGCAATGTTAGTTTTCACAGAACACTACAAGATTAAAACAGAAGAAAAAAAAACATAGAGAAACTTTACAAAAAATAAAGTTCATTTCCAATATGTAGGTACTGTTCTGGAATAGGAAGCATAACACATCAATGCACAAAGTTGCTGTATGACACTTCAGAGCTGGCTGCCATCAGATCTCAAGAAAGATATTTTGCTAATCCCCACCAGGAGCTGCTACTCCACTGCCTCAGGCCTTCCTCCTACCCCTTCCATGCTTCTTGCGAGAGCTACTGCAGACATGAGGCCCCTGCCTGGGCAGTGGCAACAGCAATAGCAAAAATAGCAAAAGCTGCCATCAGGGATTTGTTGTATCTGCCCCCACTTGGCAGACCTCGTGCCCTTCCCTTGCTACAGCTCAGGCAGCAAAACAGTAAACGAGTTTTAAATAGAAACTGAACTTGATTCTCTTCATGGTGACATTACTGTGTGTCCTTTGAGTTCAGTGGAGACTCGCCCAACTTACATGATGTTTGAAAGAAGTCAAGGTCCACCATTACGATAGGATGTTTATGATTGCACTTTCATTACCAATACAGTGGAATTACCACTTGATATTACCTATATCAAGTTGGTTTGGGGTTCCCCCCCCTTTTTTTTTTAAAGGTCTTCATATTCCTCCTTCTCTGTCAATTATTTTTAAAATAATAGAATAGATACAGTAACAGATGTTTTACTGAAATATTGTCCATAATGAATCCTTTATATGTCTTTATTTCCTTTTTTTTTAAAACCGAGAATAAAATCGCTTTGTCTCACAACATTTAATTAGATGTACTTAAAGTTTTTAGCCAAGGCAGCTTCTTAAATAATTAAGGAGTTATATGGTATGCAACTATGTAGTATTTACTTATAGTTCATGTCAAAAAAGGCAGTAATGATTTGATATATACTGAATCCTGTATGTTATTAATTTAGGTATATGGAAGACAAGGATTTTCTTTACTATTTCCAGATATAGCTTGATACACTATGTGCATCATTTACCTGAACACAGACTAAATAAGCCATGAAGGTATCAGGAAAGGATTTAATGCAACACACTACAGCAATGCTAACTCTACAGGATGTAGGGAAACACTGACGCCCCCTGTTCTTTCAACAGACTGCCTGTCATTTGAGTCAAGCAGGGTAAAATTACTCAATTTAACCAAGGAGACACCACGCATTTGTCCAAAATATTTTCTTCAAGGTTCAGCTCCCTCATGCGGTCCTTTCACAGGTGGGACGAGAACATCCATAAGGTTCATTCGGCAGCAGCAGACCATCTCAATCCGAATCAGTCCTGACTTTCCCAAGTGTCCATGCTTAGGTTTACTTGAGGAGCTGCTCTGACACCTATCCTGTCTGCTTCTCAAGAGACACTGGCTACAATTTAGGAGAGGCAGCTGTGGAAAAGTTCAATGTCACATTGTGTTAAAAAGACTGTCCTTTTAATCTTTTTTCAGGTTATTGCACTCACAATGGAAGAGGAGATTCCTCAGCTTGGAGACCTTCTGGAGCACAAAATGCAGCAGGAAGAGCACAGGAGGCACCAACAGCCCAAGGCCCTGGGATTCCCAAGACAAGCAGGGAGCAGAACTACTGTCAGCTCTCAGAGGACAGGGAGGAGTATGTTTACCTGGGAACCCAAATTTTGCACAGGTTCTCCAGCCCATGGAGCCACTGAAAACTGCTGGACTTGAGAAAGCAGAAGCGAAAGGAAAGATCTCCTCATTCAAGGGCACAGTGAGCAGGAAAGAGATTTGCTTTTCTAATCTTTTATTTGAATCTGTCTCATCCTGCAGATCAGAGTTCTCCCTATTTCAAAAGCTACCCTGTTCTAATAAAACCAAGCTCCGGAGATTAGAAGCCCAGTGGTATCTGTCAGCATACTTATTTTAAGGAAACAGTGCTGGCAGTTACATTTCAAAGCTACGGCTAACTCAGGATCCTGTCAAAACTTTCAGAAATGCCATCTGGTTAAATATGCAGCATACCCTGAGATACAGTAAATGCATCATACCTACAGGCACTAACGGCCACTTTCAACACACCGAGTCATCAAATATCAGAGCACACTTGCTGCAGTCTCCCTGTATAGTTGACGGAAAGACAACAGCAGCCCCAGGTGGCTTCGGCTCACTTCCTTTCCACTAGACACGTGAAACTGGGGCCACCAAACTCCTAATCTGGATACCTCAGTAAAGCAACTCAAACTAGGTGGGATGACCACAAACTGTCACTGACTTCGAGGGAGCTGTGCAGGAGCAATTCAACTCATATGAGCATTTCCTTCACTCATTTCATACTGGCCGGTCACATGCTTACTCACAGAATGAAGCATCCTCAGTATGCATCACCCTTGTGCTGGAAAGCAATGGTGTGAAGAGATGTAATTACTGTCATGTGAAGAAAATGAAGAGTCATAATCACTTCCATCTGCAGTGGAGCCTATTTTATTCATCCTCTTCTTGAACTGCTATTTCTGGGGGTCTTAAAAATTAAAAAAGTACAAGTAAGAGCAACTTTGCTCTTTTTTATGTGCAGACAACCTTGCAGTTTCTGAACTATGAGCTACACAATTCTTCACATATTTTGCTTGATGTAAAGAAGTAAAAATCCTGACATCATAATGCCATGGAAGGATGTAACTGAACACACGAGTCCAGGGAGGCAGAAATTCTACTGTTTTTCCATCAAAAGCTAATGTGGCTTCCCTAGCTGCGGGACAACGCATTTCAGTGCCATTAACCCTATAGTGCTTTTATTCTATCTTTTAAGATCAAAAAGCAAGTCAAACTTTATCCTACTTACCCTCTCTCTTTCCTACCCTGTTTTCGAACATGTCTGAAAGAGCTTCTCAACTACTTTCATTCCATTACCTTAAGTACTTAAATTTCATTTTCAGTAAGGCACTGTTTAATGAATATTTATGAGTAGATCCTGCAGTGTTCATTGAAACTGTAGACTTCCCTTCACAGCAGGCTACAGATTTACATTTTGCTTTTTATTACTAAAATGTTAGCCACACAAATTGATGTCACTTAGAAAATAAGGTGACAGTTCTTCCTGCAACTCTAGCACCTTCATCTGAGTAACTTCATGTATCATATTATTCTTTGGCTCTGGAGAAATATAATTTATATTTTTGATATGCAATATTTAATTAAAAATACATAATTATAAAACTTCCAGCAGCCACAATTTACACATGGCAGCCTCAAGTCGGCAAACCACTGTGAGTAGTCTCCCTGAAGTCACTGAGATCACTGGCGTGAATAAAATTACTCACTTGCATAAGCGATCACAAGACAAGATCTTCATTACAACCATAACACTGCTGTTTGCCAGGTTGTGTAACACTGAGGTCTCTTCTTCTGTAGGCACTGATTAGAGGCTGTTGATCCCAACAACAGTGGTGCAGGGGAGCAGCACTGCAAGGCCATCTTGTCAATTTTTTTATCAGGTCCAGAAATGCCAAACCTTTCTCCCAGGTGGCAATGATCTCTTAAAGAAGTTACTCCATTGCAACAAACATGGAAAACTAAAAACATCTGTACCCCTCTCTTTATTAACTTCAACTTCGCACTTGTAAAAGCAGACGTAAGCAGATCTGGTTTTATTTAAAAGTATAGACACAACTACCCATGTTCAGAGAATACAGAGTTCGTTTATTCTAAAGTAGGTAAGTCACTCAAACATTTCGCACACAACTATGTAACTAACCAGTGAATAAGCACTAAGCTCTTCTCTGTAACCAGCTCCAGTCCAAGATGAACTTAAACAAGATCAATTCAAGTAAAGCAGCCCAGGAAGGGTGGTGGTGGTGGGTGGTATTAAAAAAAATTTAAAAAATAAAATAAATAAATCAGACTCTGGAGTATGCCCCAATTTCCTTAATTTTACTGTTAAATTGAATTTCTTTGTCTTTTTCTTTGGAGTAGCAAGAGATGTGAGAAATATATCAAAACTTCCATGGTGTCAAACAGAGCTTCAGACATATATACTTTGTAGTCTCTGCTTAGGAGTGTTTGTTTCCTCTGAGTAAAATTATCCCTATAGGCTATGAACAGGTTGCAGCTGCCTGTAATACAGGATTTCTATGGAAGATGTTAAAAATATGCTTTTATTTATTTAAACAAGCTTAGCTGTCTTAAGCCATATATACATATAAATAAAAACACCTTTTCTGAAGGGCGAGATACACATTACACTCTTGGGGTTTCAGGATGAAAGAGGCAGCACTTCCATTGTATAACCTGCTGGGTAGAAAGTTCACAGAAGTAAGAGTAAAGAATTTTCACATGAAGTAAAAAACAACTGGGCAAACTGGGCATTGTCATTTGTCAGTTCTAGAAATATTTCTGATGCAAATGATACAATAAAATCTGACTTTCAAATTGCAATCAACATTCGATTTGTAAGCTCACAGTTCAGAATAGCTTAACTCTTGCTACTTCAGTATTTTCTATCACATGGGGAAGGCTTTCTATTTTTTTTTAAAGCTAAGACTAAAGAGAAATCTGTTATCCAAGTTCAACAGTTGGACCCTGCAGACCACATCCCCTTGACCTTCACTTGACAGTGTGTATCAGCATAGGGCTTCACAACACCTGTGTGTTGTAGTTATTTACGGAAGAATTATCAATTTTAATGTTACAATTGTAATTGTACAGTTAAAGCAGACTACCCTCAGTTGTGCCTGGAATTTTTATTAAAGTATACTCTTCCTTCCTAATGCAAGATACACTTTTTTTGTACATGAACGTTGCTTTGTCCCTTGCGTGATGACTTAAACATCAAATACTCAGACAGAAGTGAGTTGCAGCATGTCACCTGAGCCAGAGAGTAATCGGCTATTTCCCCATTCTTAGCCTACGGCTAATGCAAAGTAAAATGAAAAGTTTAAAAACAAACATGATTTACTTGGCATTCAAACTGGTGCAAGTCTAGGCACAGGACCTCTAAATACCTGATAACACGTTAACCCATAGTGACTTGCATTTAGCCACCTAAGCCCTCACCTTCACCTTCAATACAGATCTGTACTTGATGGATCCAGAAGATGCATCACATTGTCTAAATCCCAATTAAAACATGCATGAGAATCAGGAGATGAAAGTCATGAGCTATCAAAACATTAGCCAGTGTGTGATCTCTTATAAGCTCAACACTTGTGTAATGGAAACAGAATTGTAGGTCATTGATACCACTGAAAATAGGACTACACTTTGACATGAAGTTCTACATTTAATAAATAAATAAATATTCTGTATTTCCCTTTAAACCATCTTTCTGACTTCATCTCAAAACAGGTACTGTTGTCACATTATAACCATTTCCCCCTATGCTTTCCTGTTATTGGGTTACCTCTCACAAAATTAGGTCTCGATAATGTGAGCAAAGTGTGGTATCAATGTCATTTCTGCCAATATAACTATCCACATAAAGCCAAGTGTTTGTTCTTAAAGTACAAGCTCTTTGAGATACAGTCTAGTTTCCAAGTTATCAAGTTGGATTTTCTCCAGAATAAAACATCCTTTCTGCAAATAAAAATGAGAGCTGAGCAGCAAATGTGCCTTCCTCACATATGCTTTAATTTATAAGAGTGCTCAGAGACATCTAGTTCCTGAACTCAATGGTACTTCTCTAACACTTAAAAGTAGGTACAGGTATATCATCTTACTGATCAAGACTACATGATGCTGCAGAAAGGACCTGAAAGAGTAAGACTGTAAAATCATTTACAGGTATAACTGGATCCTATGGCAGACTTCCTCTATATAATCAGAAAGACAGAAATAATAAAAATGCTAAACAAGACACACCAGAGGTTTATATTAACACACAATTTTACACATTGATCATCTGCCATCGACAGATGGAGAGATTAAAATGGTATTGTTACACCTCAGGTTTGAAAGAAGCACAGGATGAGATACTAAAGGATTTTCCAGGGAACATTGTAACAGAAGAGTCTCAATGGGAATTCTGCAGATAAACACACAGGGAAAAACTGAACATAAAGCATGGTACCCGTACTGTTTCTCTTTGCTGAAATTCAAACAGCCAAATCATCTACATACAACAAGACCAGATTTTCAAACAAAATCAACCTCACCTGGAGATACACAGCTGTCATCCACACTTGCATTTTAACAGCCTGCCTGGCAGAGCCTGACAAAATGTTTGAACAAATATTACATTCACATTTCACTTTGTCCTTCTGCCAAATTTGCACTTTTTTCATTTATGAGCCTTCTGCAAGAATAACTAATTTCTTGCCAAATTGCTTACTTCCACTCAAAGGTTCATGAACATCAGGCACCCTAACAAAGATTAAAAGCTCTCAAAAAATTTTAGGGCATTTATTTGCTTCAGGTAAGAACAAACAGTACATTCCTGAGATTCTCTTTCTATCTAGCCAATAAAGCTTCAGTGGTAACTCACTTTTTCTGCATAATACTCGAATTTGAATGGGATAGAAAGTCAATCAAGAATACATCCAGCAATAATTTCTATAAAAGGTATGTACCACTGGCATAAAAACAGTATTTTGCTTGTTATGAAGTTTCACGTAACATCCACCTTTACAAATATCTATTTTGAGGTAACTGAAATATAAATCAGAATTGCCTACAGAGTACCACAGTCTGGAAATGACCATGCTGTTGCACTTGCTAAGAAGCTGAAAACTTCAGGTAAATTGTTCCAGATTAGCTTTTATGTATCCTTCTGGTAGGAAAGTCAATGTCACCTTTACTGGGTTTTGTATATTTCATATAGAGAAGCAAAACCAGGGTTGATGAAAGAGTATGGTCACATAAAACTCTCCTACAACAAGAACCAAACAAAATTCAGGTCAGAGAACTGAATGAGAACAAACAGGATTTTGCTCTAAATCCAAACAAGCAGCTGTTGATTGCTATCGTAATTAGTAAATACAAGGTTTGTATATGGTACTGTAGGTATGGATGTCAAAAACCATGATGGGAACAAATAGTTTTCAAATTGCAATGATATCCCTTAGGTTGCCAGGAATAACAATTACTTTTTTTTTCCCCTTCCAGATCAATGATGTAAGAACCAGATTTAACCTCCTTATTCACATTCAGCTATGTATTAACTCAAAGCAAACCCCACTGCAGTCAACAGACACAAGTAATAAGGGTATCGGAATCCATCTGACAGAGATAAATCCAAGTTATTATGTTGGTTAACAGAACTGTTTTGGTCCTGTAAATAAGTAATTTCCCAAAAATATAAAACATGAAGGAAAAAAGTAGCCAAAGATAATGATACTATTTTCATTTATTCATCAGGATCACTTTAACATGTTAAAGATAACTAGAGAGGGGAAAGAGAGAAGACAATTTTAAGCAGTTACTGTCAGCAAGCCTGTATTAAACGTCTTGTTGCACTAAGGAAAACAAACACAAAACAAAAAAAAATCCTTTTTCAGAACACCACACTCTAGACATTTGATTTAATGGATTACACTACTAAGTCCTGTTACCAAAGAGCTATCTTCCAGCCAGCTAGTTTCCTCTCACACTACAAACACACAATATTTGCATTGCACAGAGGTGTATTTCCTCTTGTGACAACTCCCCATGAAATATCTTGAAGTCCTCTTGTGCATTTCACTGTACCCTTTACACCAAAACATGTCCAAAGAGCTTGAATACAGCTCTAACAACTCTGCTGGGGTTCCTGGTTCCTTGTTAAAACTGGAACAGAATCGTGTTTCTCCCTCAGGCACTGCCTTAAAAAAAAACTTTAGGCCATACGTTCTTGAATTATTTATCAGAAGTTATTATGCAAACAAGGATTAAATAATTCTCTTTGAGCTGCTTGTGGTAAGCACAGCAGCTAGAGGCATATTGCCTGTGCGATATCTACATTTTATCCAGCCTTCCTGGCAAACAAATTGCATTTTGCTAGAGAGATGCAAGACCTGATTTTCCTCTTTACTCACACTGGCGTAAACGAGAGAAACCTCCTCAGAATTTGATGGAATTACATCAGCATAATACTGGGTAAGTGAATCAAGGCCACTATTTGTTTCCAAATGCATTTTATTAATGAGTATTGGACAAAAATAGTACAAGCTTAGACTTTATTCTGCCCTCTTGCTCAATTCATCTGGCATTGCTTTAAAAAACAGCTAATCTGTTAATGAATAAAGGAAATAAACAATAACCACAGAATAATTTCAGCTTTTTTTAAAAAAAAAATAGCTAACTGTGTCAACCACCACAGGCAGTAGATGAAGTTCTCAGTATTTTCCAAATAGGCATCACTTCCTAAATACACTTTAAAAAAATATTTGTAATCTATATATACTTAAGCAACTGCTGGTGCTTCTGTATGATCTCAGTTCAAGAAAGTTACCGGCCTGCTTAAAAATGTGGATTTGCGCAGTTATGCAATAAAAATAATTTTAAAAGAATAAAAATTATGAGCTGTATCTGAGTGTGTTATGTGGCAGAAAATATCTGGACAAAGAGATAAAACAATTATTGCTGCTGCCTAGCATAAGTACTACCTTATTTTTGCTATTTTGTTCTACATGCAAATTAAGAGTATATGCAAAATGCCCATTCCCTTTAGTAAACTCCCAAAGAGGACAGATTGCTTTGTTCATTTCTCAAAATTGACTTATTGACACACGCACACAAGTATACACAAACACGCACCCAAGAGGTTTTCAGTTTCTTAGCACGGCAAGGCAAAACTTCCACCTGCTACTATTAAAGGAAGGTATACTGAAAAAGTAACCACAGATTTCCGTGAAAAGCAATGTGCCCATGCCACTAGTCTTTGAAGGTTGTACCTTTCTAAATATTTAGGCAAGGTGCATCATCTAAGATGCAATATACTTTGATTTGGAGTCAGATCCAAGAAAGACTTAGCTGAACTTTTACCACCTAACACCAAAAACTGAACGAAGAAACATTGACTACTTTACTCTGGAGGCAGTAACTCAGGTTCTTCTGTACAAAACTGTTCCACCTCAACAAGTAAGGCACCAGTCTTTGTTGCCAGGATTCTTTTTTTATTTTGTCCAATGGCTTTTTAACCCACAATAACAACAGTAAACTCAGACTGAAACTCAGTCTAGTCTTTCCCAGGTAAAGGCCTTAACTATTAAACCAGGCTCCTCTTCCTTACCTTCTGCTGGGCTCACATAAGATATTTCCTACCTGTACACACCCCCTGAGTCTCTCACGCTCCAGCCACAACAGCTCAGCAGACCATGCAGACCACTACAATGTCAGATAGCAACTGAGACAGGGGAAAAAAGATGGGGTACATTCAGCAAATATACGTGGTGCAGCCATCAAACTGAACTCCTCAGACTATGGAGGCTGATAAACCACAGTCCTGAACCTCCTACGCAGCCTCTCCGGCCACCGCTAGCCCCTTAAAAGATGCTTCTCAGCGGATCAGGCTTCAGGTGCTGCACAGGTAGAGTCCTCCTGGCAGTCCTGAATCAAGCAGCTGTGTTTCTAAGGCAGGTAGAAGTTCAGACTCACCTTCTTGGCTTAAGATATTTCAGTGGCTAATTCTGTAACTCTCCCCTGGCTGAATCTAGCCCCAAGCGAATGCAGTGACTGATAGCTGAAGCCAATGGAACTTCTTAATTAATGTCAATGGGCACAGAATGAAGTCCTTAAAGAAGTTAATTAAAATTGAGGGGTTTGGTGCAATATAAAGATGAATAATGTGCTTCATGTATTAAGGCAGAATTAAAAGGAAACCCCAAAACAGTAGCTCCAACATTGTTCAGGAGTATTACAAAGGGGAAAGTATGAAAAACTGGAACGCTCTTTACTGCATCTTAACCATAAATATCCAAAGGAAAATAATATCACTAAAAAGAAAGTTTTAGGCCTACAGGATTCCACCTTTTGGGTAGAAACAGAGGAAAAATAGTCAAAGACCTTTTATAGTTCAGACCAAAAAAAGCTGTATGCTGATTTGGGTTTAACGTCTGTCGATAGTAGCAAACCAAACCAAACTCAACTGAGACGTGCAAACCAGAGTAAGCAAACAGCTCCATTCCCAGGTACCACACACGTGCGTCCAGCGCTTGCATCTCAGGCCACCGAACCGGTTCGTGGATGCCTGCCCGCCCCACCGCATCTACTTTCTGTTGGAACTTTAAAAAAAACATTAGCAGCAACATTTCTTTTTGATTTTGTCCTTGAAAATTAATAATCTTTGAGAGACTGTGACACGCAGGCTGGTCTTGCCAGATATTAAGTGCTCTCTTTTTCTATGCACTAAGTGCCTCTCAGAACCAAGATAGGAATCAAAATAAAGCACACAATCAGATGCTATTCAAGTAGATTATTTTCTTTTCCCATATTTAAGTTGTTGATAGACAGATGCAAAAGCCTGCGTCTCCTCACACCTCATTAATTTTTATATTTGGCAGTTTAAATTTAAAAAGTCCTCAGAAGATTAACACTGTTGTTACAGTTTCTGGAAAGGAAAAAAGGAAAAAAAAGTGTCATGTGTTTTGGAGTTTTTCAGTCCTGGATGAATAAAGATTTTAAAAAAAAAAAAAAAAGTGTGGTTTAAGTACCAAATATTTACCGTTTAGGGTCTCTGTTCAAGCGTAGCTGACACACTCACTTGCCAAGCTGAGGAACACACGACAGCAACGTGAATAAACAAGAGATCTCTGTGTCCCAAAGACAGCGGAGGGGCTCCTTTCGGGACCGCGGAGGGGAACCAGGCGACCGGGAGGGCTCTCGGCGCCGGCTCCGCGGGGCGGGGCAGGGCAGGGCAGGGCAGGGCAGGACGCGACCGACCGCTCCCTCCCGCGCGGGCCCGGCCGCCGCGCCCGCCTCACCTCAGACGGAGAACGGCCGTTGCCGCAGCAACCGCGCCGGCCCGAGGCGGCCGCCGGCCCTCAGCGCTGGGCTGGCCGCCGAGCACCTCCCGGGCTGCAGGGCCGGTCCGGGCTCAGCCGCCCCGATGGGCCCGTTGGGTATTACTTCCTCGCCACAGCCTGTTGTTCCCGGGTGCTGGGGGAGATAAGTGCCTCCAGCTGCTGAATCAGGGGTTGCCCAAGCATTGGGAGGGCCGCTTTCCGTGTGCGCAGGTTTTTGTGCGGTCTGAGGAGGCGTGGGCCCTCACTGGACACCTTACAGGAGAGGTTAATGGGGATTTGGTTTAGGTCTGGTCATTTCTACGTTGGGTGATAATTGAGATAAACTGCTAGATTTAAAGCTGGGCAGGGGTAGGAGGGAGTACTGGTGGTTGTAAAGGCCCAAACAATTATTTCTTGTAGACTAACGCCCTTCTGCTGTGTTGTTTAAGAAAACTTTCACAAGAGTCACAGAATTTGCTCTTAATTTCAGCTTCTGTTTTTGTAAGTGAAGCCTTTTTCATTTTTCTTTTTATCTGAAGCTTCTTTTAGGTAAACAATTCTACATTAATCCAGAGATAGCATGAGATAACCTTGCTCTTGCAGTTGCAAGCTTCCTAGAAGACTACTGTTTCCAGTATAAAAGAAACTAATCTAATTATTCCACTCATATTGTTACTTGCATGTTAACTAATACTCATTTCATTTGATCCTGTAGTGTATTGAGTAATTTATACACCCTCTAACTCATTAGGCCTTTGGAGCATTCGGTATAGTCTACCTCCGAGACCTGAAGTGCACCTGGGAATTGTTATGGCTTTCATGGAGGAACTGCTAAAATTTGTCAGACCAGCTATCGTCTTGCAGACACACAATTCTGTGATAAAAACCAAGTTCTCCTTATCAGCTAAGTTATGCAAGCTCTGAGGAAGATAGTAGGTTCTCTGAACCCAGTGGTTTAATCTTCTCTAAAGTAAATGGTTCATCAGTCTTAAGTCCAAATCCAGTATATACTGGTGGGAGCAATTTGCACAGATAGGGAAGCCTCTTTGTACGCATGCTTTTCCCCTCGTATATAAATAGGTATGCAGTCATTTGGATTGGTGAGCTGAAGGCATGCGAATGCAGTATTAGCCATAAAAGCAAAAAATTTCTACCTTGAGTGAAGAGAATTGGTTTTTCCCTCATGTGGAGTTAAACTTGCCACTACTGCTGTTGCATCCAGGAGCAAATGCAGGTAGGTGCAGTCTCTCTTCACACCAGACCATTTTAAAGAGAGAGATCTTAATACTTATGAGATTTGTTTGGGAATCCTCAGGCTTGCAGTACTTCCTCATGTGAGTCTCAGGCCCTTTAGGAAGTACACGTTTTGGACAAAAATTATCCTATCAGGTGACCTCTACACTACTAAGTTCTTTAGTACCCACCATAAGATACCAAAGATGAAATACTAAAAGTTGTTAAATAGCTACACAGCTTTTAGGACTCATGTTCCAAATATGTACTGCACTTACCACAAATAGAAGAGGTATAGGGTTTTTCTAAAGTAGAGTTGAAACTTAGTAAGTGAAGCCACATTTCATTCAATGCATCGTATACGTTAACCAGAAGTAAAAAGTGCTGTTTTACATGAATCTATATAGACTTTTATGGCTTCTGTAGTCAGTCCATGTTTCTGTTATGAAGCCATTTGCCAAATCTTGCAAAATATTCAGATCTGGATGGTGTTCAAGGTTGTGGAGTAATTCTACTTTTATTCAACCCTTGTCTTTAAAATTACATTTACATAAAATCCATGTTCACTTTTACACAAACCAGCTGCAACAGTGTTTTGAGACAATTCAAATTGTTCGCCAGACCAATTGTGTTCATGTTCTTTAGAAAACTTCCTCTGATGTTAAAGAAGTTGTTTTAATCCCGGCTCTACAATTAAGATTTAGGAATACATATGGTCGTGATTGCATCTGATCTGAGCCACCCTCTTGATAACCTTTTCATCTCAGCTTCCCCCCTGCCTCCCAGTGGATCCCATTCTTTCTCTTTCCTATCCCTCCCACGTCATCTCTCCTTGAATTCTCCCCTTTTCCATCCTGCTTACCGTTCCTCATTTATATTCTCTTTGTAGCAAAAAATTTTGAAAGTATCAAAACCCATCACTTTGATTGGAACAAACGTGATATTAAGTCTTTTTCATCTTTCATGTTTTGTCTTTTTTTAAAAAAAAAAACCAAACCACAGCTTCTTTAGTTTAGTACTGTGTCCATACAACAGAGGCCCCATAAGATAATAAGCATATGAAATCTTCATAGTAATTAAAGTCTTCAATTAAGATTTTTCTAAGGTGGTGTCATGGTCCTGTAATAACTTGAAGTAATCAAATCTTTATCACAAAGTTGTCTGATACCACTTTGCTTTCATTTAATGGACTGCCTAGTACATAACTTTGCAGAAAAGCAAAACCAAAATATTATCCATGTTATATATTGGCTGTGTATGCACTTGAAAAGACAGCACTGATGAAGACTTCAAATTAAGTTTAGTGGACAAGAGTCATTCGTCTCAGAGCAGATGTCATAAAATACATCTTAGCTAATATGAGTGAAGCAGGCTAGTTCAGAAGAAGAAGAAAAGAAAGCTCAAACTAAAAAACACTGCTGGAATCTCCAGCACACTGGGCACTGCTGTCCATTGTTAATGTATGTACACTGTTGGGACAAGAGATGTACATCCTACTAAGCTATTGAATGAATATCCATAGAGTGAACATCTATGGGACATACATCTGTACATTATTTGTAAGTTGCATAGAAGCCGAAAGCTGGTATTCTTCCGGCTGAGGTGCATCTGTCAGAGCTGGGTTAATGTTTTCAGGAGGGACCTTGCCTTTCAGAGCAGACGCAGAGCATCTTCTTGGCTGCAAAGGCCAGCGACATAACAGAACTTCTGCAGACAGCAGATGTAAAGACCATTTTGAATCCTGGGAGAGCAAGACGCAGGAGTTTTTTCACACCATTTCCTTTTGTGCCAGGAACTGTGTTGCTTTCAGTTCCACTCAGTGGGTTATGTTGTTTAACTTCATATAATTGACAAACTGTCCTATAAATCTTCTAGCCAACATCTTAGTGCTTTATAGTCATCAATCTCACCCTCCTCAGATGTGCCTATTCCACAAATGCGATCCAGTACATTACAACAAAAGAGGAAAGGAAAAATAAAAAAACCCAAACAAACAAACAAAAGGACAAGTCTCATCCACTCAATTTTATCTTTGCCAGGGCTGGTAACTACAGGATCTAGTTGCCCCAGAAAGAAAGCCCATCTCAGTATGACACGGTAGTATAATTTGTGGGTGAGACTAGCGTGGTTGTAGACACTTTTGGAGCACCTCTGCCAGACATCATGATGATCTCTAGGTAAATTGGTAGTTTTCTAACACGGATGAAAAATGAGCAACAAAGCAATGCATAGCCCTGGAAAATAAGCTTTGCTTGTGCCAAGCGAGGGTTGAGGTGAACAGGGCAAAGATTTCTTTGAGGTTGCAGGAATCCCTTTGCAAAAGCAAGCAGCAGCAAGCTCAGTTCCCTAGCCTTTCCCATGAGAGAACATGATGATGTGGGGCTTCTCACCCTCAGACGGGCAAAAATAGCTCTGCCTGCTCTGCTGAAACAGTGAGTTAGTTCACCCAGAGATTACAGCTCAAATCCTACTCTGCTTTGCTGCAAGTGTGTAAACCCCTTGGCTCACATTTCTGCTTGGAACTGGATATTCCAAGGAGCGAGACTACGGTTGTGGACTACTGTGGACATTTAATGGCATAAATAAGAATTATGTGACCAGTTCTCGAAGATTGCTCAAAGAGCCAGTAATCTATTTAGTGGGAATATGACTCCACACCTTCCCCTGCGTGACAGATTCTAGCCCTTGGCTCCCTGGTAATGGAGATGGATATGCAAATCCACTAGTGGCTCTTGTACTGCTCAGTGCCTTGAGGCTCTCAGGCTTCCAATTCATATACTTGGAATAAGAGCTCTTGCTGAAAACATCACGTGTAGCTGGCTGAAACGTGAGGGATCACTCAATTTCAGAGGACTGTGCAGACCTTTGTATTTTACATTAGCTTCAGACATTATACCACAGAACAAGAACTTTTATGAACGTAAATCTGATTGCCTGGAATGACTCAATCCAATACATGCAAGAGTGCCACACCACTCTGCTTATATTGATTACAAGTTTGAGTGGTGCGTGCATCACAAAACAAATCTATTACCACACTTGTAGAATGAAATCCCTGAAGCTTATACAGGTCAGTAAACACAACTTCCCTGCTGTAAAATATTTATTGCATATCCTGCCTTCTCCATCCATACTAGTGCCGAGATATACCTTTTACATTTACTAGTGTATTACAGTGTGATAACACATTTACTCTATTAAGCAATGTTGTCTGATTCCTTTCCTAAGCAAAGGAAACATAAATCATGTAAACACCAGTGAGAGCAATAGAGATATATGGAGTAAAAACCTCAAGGCAACGGAGGAAAATTTCTGGATAGCCCAAAGATATGTAAGTGGAAAACAGGTGCTAAAGTTAAAAACAGACAGTAAAAACATACCATAAAAAACAATTTATCTAATTGACAGCTAGCATGATTGTCCCAGGAAAAGCCTGTCTATATGTTATTTTTCTTCCTTCGGCCTTTCTTACTCCAAAGTCAGTGCAAGCGTTTCATATCTACATGCTGCCATTGCAAACCGATACAGCAAGTTCCTACAGGCAGCCCTGGACGTTATATACACTTAAAGATAGTAAGTTTCCCCCACAATTACCGTTTTTCCTATGGAATACTTCCAACGATAAATCATATGTTGAGAGATATTTTCTCTCCCTCCCCAAATACTGTAAGTTAGAGGAGCACTGTTGAAGGAAAAAGGGCACATCCATAGCTTGTTATGTTTAGTGGAAATCACTTAGCTAGCGCTACTATCATAACACTTATCAGGCATAGTTCTATGCCAGGACCCCGGTATGCTGAAGAAGTAATTTTAACCAGTGAGGCACCAGGACAGCGTTTCTGCATGTCTGTTATTATTAGCGCTTTGATGTCATTTTTATTATCATTTTTATGTCAATATTTCCATTATAACTCCATCACACACATGCTTTACAATTGAAAAGTCATTTTAGACATTCATGAAAGGTCAGCCTTTGAACACTTCTTTAAAATAGCAACAGTTTTTTTAAAAAGCAACATTCTCCCTTTCTTCCAGTCAATGCTGCTATTTTCAGGATAGGAAAGGGCAAAACAACTCAACAGTGTTTGTTTCTCTCAAGTACCATATCAGCCTGATTTTTTTAACACTGCTGAAATACAGATGTGAAAAACATTATCTAGTGCCACAGAGCTCATAGAATCCAAACAAAGAGATGAAACATTATAAAGGCTCTGTTAAATTTTTACATTTTATGCTAGGCAGGACAACAGCAAACCTCCAATTACAATGGTCTTAGCAGAAATTAAGGAAGTCTATCACCAATCAAGAAAAAAAAATTCTACTAGTACATAACCAGCAAGGGCAGAACCATGAATCACTACAACCCTTCCCAGGCCACAACCTGACATCAGAGCACCTGTGATTTAACTCGTCAGGAATGGCGAGGGTGAGGATTCCTCCTTGTGCTGGCCACAGCTGGTTTAGGCCACTTCAGAACAGCTAGGGGCTGTAAACTGACTTAAGCATAAGCATTTATATCAGCATTTCATATTGGTAAACTGTGTTGCCTGCATGCAGTTCAGTGGGTTTTTTTTCCCTTTTCAGAAGTTATAGTAATCCCATTACTCATGTGACCTTCCCAAATTTACCCACCACTTACTCCCTATAAGATATTTCAGTACAATCCAAACTGTAAAACACTCAAGCAGAAAATATCTGCCATTCTGTATCATAGCATAAGGACAAACAATGCTACTACTTTTCAGCTAAAGACTAAACTACTATAGGTCCCAACTTAAACTTAATTAAAAAAACCTTTTAACTGTTTAACACCATGTAAACCAGGCTTACAAAGAAACACCAAAGGAGCCTCATCCCACACAACACTCCCACACCAGATTTACCTTTTCTTGACAGATGCATCAGATAATTTTCAGGCAGCTTTTAACCACAGCAAGAGCCCTTCTAAGGACAGGGCTAGAAGTACTCTTCTTAAATGACCCTGGCCTTCCCCTTTTTCTTCTCCCTCCTAACCATGTACCTGCTACAGCTGTAGTGCCCAATCACCCCTTTTCCAGGACCCAGCATGCTTTTTGGTCTCTAACACTGCAACTTGATTCTATGATGAAGAATTATATAGAGTTCATTTAAATCTTTCTGATGTCCTCATAACTATAGTTTGTATGTATGTATTTTTAAATATTTAGCTTTGACCCGTGGTGCTTCACTGGAAGAATATGCACATTATATCAATAACTTCCACAGGGATGTTATGGAGCTTAGTTAATATTGAATTCAGTTATGTCTTTAGCTGTTTAGATGAACCGTGGTGAAAAAAAAAGTACCATTTTTATCATGTCACCAGCAACTGAGCTACTGAAATGAGTGTTATACTCAGAAAATAAAACAGGTTTTCCCACACTAAGACGTTCTTTCAGTAATCACCATCCCGTTACCACAAATTTCTTTCTGCCTTTCCTGTTTGTGTTGCTGGTTTGCCCTGGAATTCCTCAGCTCTCTCTAATGAGGGAGAAAGCCAACAAATCTCCCCCCAGAGTGTCTATTGAAGTAGAAATGTATGTTGTTGCATGTATTATGTATACACAGTGTGAGGTCAGAAAGGGAAGATGGCTGCTAAGATAGGTTGCCACATCTTGCCATATTGCACTCAGCCACAGATCTACTTGCCTATGTCAATTATGCACTCTTATTACTGCCATATTCTCTAATCTCTCCAGTACCACCCATTAGAAAGTGACTATTTTATAGAGAAGATCTTTAATGCTTTTTCTTGATCTATTGTTGCTATGCATCTGTTATTCAGCTGTGTAAAGTAATTAAGGAATGCTCTCATGGAAAGAAAAGTAGAGCTATCTCTTAGGAACATGTGTGTGCATATAAAAAATCACTACCAAAAAGTACTTTCATAAAAAAAAATTATTCCTGCTACCACATGATGTCAATTGTGCAGTTAATTGCAAATGCAGATTGTAAGAGGGGAACTACTGTGCACAGTAGACTTGTCTATACAAAAGAATAAGTAGGTCTTAGATGTGAGAAGATAGCAAGAATTTTAATTTCAGACTAAAATTGTGCTTGATTTTTCAATGAAAGTTTTTACTTTCACAGCTTATTTGCCACTGCCCTCTGCCACGTAATAAAACCCCACCTCATCTGAAGAGTTCTGTGATGCAGTCCAGGGCAATGAGCTATAAATAAAAATTACAATTTTCTTTTTGTTTCAAGTATGGTTTTTAAAAACAAATAAGGCATGTATATTAGACAAGTGTGCACACAACCAGTGCTGGTACATGCATGTGTGTGTATGTTGTGTGTGCAACTCCACGGGGTCTCTCTGGAGAGACTCTTCAATTCCTAAAATCTTCATCTTTAAGCTAACAATTCTCCAATTTAATCATCTCTAAAAAAGTAACTGTACTTCTGTTTAGCTTTTTCTCCTCTCATGCTTTACTTCACATTTATTAAAAGATCCTTTGAAGCAAAGACTTGCTTCCGTGAAGTCTGTTATTAAACAAGCTAAAATTGCTGCTTTCATTGTGACACTTAATTGGGATGTTGTGCGTCAGGACCCGCTAGAGCTCTCCTGCTGGCGCGGCTGGCAATGCCATGCTATGCCATATGGAAGGCTCAAGCTCGGAAGCGATTTTTGGGATGTTGGATCTTTGTGCCAATGAAGGCTAAAATAGAAATGAAGACAAGTCCCAGCTCCAGGGACGTGAAAGCACAGGTTGAATTACTCTTCGATGTCCCCTAGTGGCTGACAAAATGCATGGGATTTAAAAAAAAAGCATCTCCTTTTAGTCACAGAGTTCATCGTGTGATGGGGAGATGCAACCAGTTAATTAATATCACTTTTTCCTAGAGGATTAATTTAGATTGTTTTATTAGGCCCAGGAACTTTCCTGTAGCAGAAAGTGATAGGAAAACTGGAAGGGGCTTGCAAAAGTTGGTGGAAAGGAAGATTTAAATATAACATGTTCTAATTGCACGATGCAACAATGATGGGAGTTGTTTTACAACTGCTACAGATATTAGGATGATGTTAAAAAGCTAGGTATATATGATTTATGTATGTTTTTATCATTAATGCTACTAAAAATATTCAGTATAGTCTTGTAAAACAACACAATCCTTGTTTTCTGAAGAGGGTCCTAAATTTATGGGGGTTTTGACACTGGAAAATTTTAAATACTTTTAACCACTAATTAAGATGAATTCTGTTCCCAGACAACATACCAGGGTATAAGGATCATGGATTGGAAGCTCATTCTATCTTACAAATTAAATTTCATTAATTGGAAATAAATAGAGTATTCATAACTTGTTTATATTGCTACTTTAATTTCCTGTAGAAAGCATCTTCAGTTTCTCCCCCTGAGTTATTTCTGACTTAATTAATAAACTGCTTCAAAAATAAACTGGTTTTGTTAGGTGTAGTAGTCTGGACATCAGTATTGGGTTATGTCTGCCTCTTTAAGAATAGTAGTTGTAGGTTGGACTGCATTTTTAGTAAATCTCTTCCATGAATCCCTCCATCTCTGTCTCTGATTCCGGCAACAGATTTTTACATTCATAAAGCATTATTGTGGCCTTCTAGTCAATAGATTTTAGGCAAGAGCTTGCTAGAACTCACAGCAGAGCATCTAGTAATAATTTTACCTTCAACATTGTTACGCTATTTGTAAATCCCCAGAATTTACAACAATTAGTGGAATGTTGTCTATTTTTTCCTCTTTCTGCATGAAGATTTACCAATTTTAAAAAGTGATTGCTATAAACCAGCAAGCAGTAAGACTGCTTTTGAGATACCTGGCATGTAACAAGGTGCAGAACCTTACTGCAAAATACACTTTCAGTATCAGTAAGGAAGCCAGGGGCTCATGAAACATTCAGTTTGGGGCTGCATTTAAGTGCTGTACTATACTGAACCTGTATAGCAAGTTGTTTTCAAAATTAAGACCAGCTCCGATTTTTGCAGTGTATTCATATTTCTGTAAAATGGCTAGGAGCAGCACCTCGGGCAAATATTGCCTCTGCTCAAGGAAAATTCTTGGGATTCAGCTCTGGTAAAAGCAATTCAAAGTATATTCATAGTGTCACAATCGTATAGATTTATAGGCACACAATGAGAAAGTATAGCAGAACAGGTATGCAAGAATGAGAGTGCTGAGGCTTTTTAGAGACCCCAGCAAAGTGTAAAGCCAGGCTGGAACTGAAACTTCACTGCTGGTAAGATTATTGTGTTTACAATATAAGACGAGTAATTCATAGCATGATCAGATTAGGGTGACATATTACAAGGTCATAGTTTGCAGTGGAGAAGGCCCCGATAATTATTCTTTTTTCTGCTCCACCTTTATAATCATGCTATTTTTTTGAAACTGAACTCTGAAATCAACCAGTTTTGATTTGAGGTTATTTTTAATTGGCAATTGTGTAAACCACCACGCAGGAAAAAGCGGGCATCACTTACGAGTCTCTGAAACTTCTCAGCTGCAATGTCAATGCACGAGCCATCAAAGGCCCAACAGGAAACAACAGAAGAAAATGAAGTTGTAGGAGGTATTCAAAAAGCAAAAAACTGAAAACCCAAAGGATGCCCCAAGGCTTTAGCTCTGAGCACCAGTAAATACAGGAAAAACACAACAAAAGAAAATTATTTCTGCAAGGTAGGTACCTTCCTAAATGGAATAGCTTTGCTGGGGGCATCTTGGAAACACTAAAGACAAGGCTTTCCTCTGCTGGAAATTTACTCTAGGCTCCTGCCCATTACATAAAGCCAAAATACAGGAACAGCAAGCAAGAAAGGCAGTCTTGTTAACCAAAGGCATTTATTTGTTTGTTTGTCTATTTAATGGACCATCTTGTGAAGGAATTAAGGGCTTCTGCAGTTCTCATGTTGAGTGGGGTACATCCTAGAATTCTCCTGACACCATTAGCTCCTGCAGTCAGGGGAAGTAGAGAGTGTATTTGTGCAAATGAACTGTCAGCTTCCCAGGTGAAATGGCTGGAGCGGGAGGAGGGGAAACAACTCTTTCTTCTTTCCTGAGAGAGCCATAAAGCTGCTGCCATTTCTTTTAATAGATTTGCCCTTTCAATCTTGTATTTGTAGCCAGGAGCTCAAAAAGCAAAGTATGAGGGGAGAGACAATGGGAAAAAAAAGTAGGGCTGATTAAATAGTAGGAAGAAAGAATGAAAGAATAAAAGAGGAAAAGGGAAAGAAAAAAGGGAATCTAGACTGCTAATAACAAAAGCAGTTCCAGATATCCAGGAAATACAGATATCACAAGAGAAAATAAGAGACTTTAAACAAGCTTATGGATTAAATGGAGGTAAAAAAGATTTAAAAGGAAATGTGTGATGCCTTACTTCTCTGACTGCAACAGATTGTTTGGTGGTTTATATATTTATATGTATGTATGCATGTGTGTTTAAATACATTTAAGAATAGTGCCTTCAGTCATTTGTAAGTCAAACTCTAGTGTCTTCCTAAGGGAAGTGCATCCCTGCACAATCCCCAAGGAATGCATTGAACAGATCTTGCTTCACAAAGTAATCATTCAACACTTTCCTCTCTTTAACACTCTTAAAGTATTATCTTGTGCATTCATCATCAGATCTGTCTCTCTATGTCTGCAGAATTGTTCCAGTATATTTTTTTTTAATTTAATCTTCCAAGTGTACCTTCAAGAATCAATTCCGCAGAAGCACTGCGTAGTAATAGCTACTGTGTCCTTACCAAACCACCCCCAGAATCATTTTCAAAGTTACATCCGTGCTGCTTAAGTTGGTGGAAACAAAAGCAGACAACCTTTCTGTAGTTTGTGCAAGCTTGGTAGTGGCATGCTGTAAAGTAAGCAGACACTTTTGGGGGGTTTAGAAGACCTGTTTTCATTTTATTATCTCTATCATAAAAAAATGCCACAAGCTCTGGCATTGCAAGAATAAGAGTGGCAGGGGTGCAACACACACAACTGCTATCGTCATCTGCTCCAGTGAAACCAGTATCAATTCATTTAGTTAGTTAGTTCTTAAAGGCCCTCCACACTGAATTTTGTTAAAGAAAGTAAGTTTCCTCTGTTTGACTATTCACATCAAATCAGAAGTTTTCTAAAAACTTGCTCAGCTATTAAGAATTTGGAATATTCAGCTTTCCATAGTGAACATCCTACTTAATTAAGCAATCAAGAAAAATAAATCCCTTTGCTTATGTGGGCTTCAGAAAGTGAAAATTGAAAGCATCGGATTTTCAGCTTCTATAACATTAAACACACACATGCAGAGAACCAACACAAATCCTTGCCATGATCATACACCTGAACTTGAGATTTGAACAGAAGCTGTAGTAAAAAACATTTCTCCTTCGAAATGAACACCCTGTTCATTGGAAGATCGCTAATATTGAGGGTAAAACCCAAGGGCTTCATCACTTTCCCAAGTATACAAAAAAGGATTGTACAGGAGGCAATATAGGAAAAGAAAAAATTGAGAAACATTTTGAATAGCGCTCATAACCATAGATGATCTAGATCTGTGTAGATATCTGTGCCCTCCTGGTACACGAGCAGTTGTTCTGGAATACGGAGGAGAAAATAGTCCAGGTAAAAATAAAAGCCACCATTCTGCTCTGAGATGTATGCATTCAACGCTCAAAAAAATTGAACAAACTGCAAATGAGCAAAAATGAAAGTATGCTTAAAAGCATAGGATAAAGATATGTGCTTTTTGGACTCAGAAAATGAAGTCAAGCTCCTATTCATATATTTCTGGGGTAAGAAAAATGTAGATTAGAAGTCTCTAAAAGCTTGTCATTGCATTATACTTACCTTCACACATATACATACATAATAGGCATCAGCTAAAAGTAGAGCCATTGGGTCTGGGTTCATCACTTTGTATTTTATTCTGTACAGTGCTATCTGGATGTTTTAGCTGGGAAAAAATGTGGTTTCATCTGTGAATGGGTCACTGACATTAGAATTGAATGATTTATCAGGGTATGTTTGCATGACAAAATACAGCACTACACAGAAATATACTAGCTCTAAATGTGACATTTCCAAAATGGAAAAGGATTTAATTGAATTAGCGCAGTCCTCTGATCAGCCTCCTATGCCCTGCTGTTCAGTAAAGCTACTTAACCCAGACAGAGCTGTACTAACACAGTTATACTTGTCCTGGTTTCTGTGCTAGCCCCCAGCATAACTCTTCACTGAATTTAACTCAAAAGGGATTTACATGATGCTTTCCAAAAAGGACCCTTAAACCTCCCAACACCTCCTAATTTCAACTTAAATAAGACCCTTACCAGTAAAAGTAAAAAAACCCAGCAAAGTAAAAATATTTTACTTATGACTATGGGTCCTGAGAAGGAGTGGGGTCCTTTCACGTCCTCGCTATGGAAGAGGTGGAAGTGTATAGAACACGTGCACAGTACCAGCACATCCTAAAAACATCTGGACTCCCAGATAGCAGCGACACAGCAGTTAGTGGGACCTGCAAGGACAGGTACTCAGGGGAAAGCTAGTGGACTCACTGGAACCAGAAACTTCTCTAAAAAAAACAAATGGGAAAATGGAAAAAAAAAAGAGCAAAAGGAGCATAAATTTAGGTCTAAGTGAAATCTTGAGAACAGAATATATTCAGGACTTTGTAGAATGTGGAAAGAAGACATCCCTGTGAGGTGCCTGAGAAATAGAGAAGCACCATTGGAATTGCCTTTTTATGAACACAAAGGTAACCACTGAAATTTAGTGGGAAGAATATCATTGGAAAAGTAATGTTAAAATAACTCTTTAGAGGGGACTGAGGGGCAATGGGGAGGGATAATAATACTCTGTGTCAATAAGTAATTCTGTGAGTATAATAACTAATGAAGCCTGGTCTCTTAGTGATCTTCCTCTTGTGAATGATTGATGTCATCTAAGATGACATCAGCTATAGCTGAAACATTTTCACAGCTCACCATTTATAAAAGCTCTCCCATGAGGACTCTCTGTCATCTAATAAGCCTTTCCCATAGACTAGGCACTCCTAGTCTCCTTTTTCTACTTGGGAAACTGTTTTCCTAGCTAATGTGAGCCTAAATTATAGAAAACCAATTGTTTTCGAGACTGCCACTTACATGCCAAATCTATTTGGAAAGAGTCCAGAGAGGAAGGAGACAGTCAGAAGCACACATAACACTGCGTGATCACATTGTCTTTTTCCATGGGTTCTATTTGACTAATGGACCCTAAATGATGGAAACAAAAGATCTGGAATGCTCATGGATACATGCCGTAGCTGAACAGAAGATGAGGTCCCTGGTGACATCTGCTACACAGCATCAAACGCCGCAGGGGACGTGATGAAGGGATACGCCAACACCTAACTGTGATATGTACAGAAGCAATCATATAATCATGGGAGAGTTAAAGCTGAGAGGTCAAATTCTGAAAATCCCCCGCTGCTCAAAATAAAATGGAACTTTGGAAATTATAGGAGAAGGTCTCCTACCTCAAAAATGTCTATCTAACGTGAGGGGATTCTCTATTAGGCAGTGGTTGCAGGTTCCTGTTCTGAGGCAAGCACATCTGATATAAAAGGTTACCGCCTCCTTCCTGCATTTGCTTTCTCTTTCTCAACCTGAGCTACATTCAGACCTTTCTGGAAAAGATTACTGCTCCTGAGTTAGGGCAATTCATCTGTTCCTGTGATTTAATATCTGAACTGGGCATGTGAAATAATCTAGCTTGCAAACAGAGAAAAAAAAATAAATACATTTCTAAGCCAGATCATTTTCACAGGTGCCTATAACCATGTTCTTCACAAATAAAGGCAAGCAAAAGAATTCATGGTAACTTTGTTGCCAGTGACTATAATCTAATATACTTTGTTATAAGCAAACAGAACAAAATTCAGAGTTTCTTATGTATTCTTTTTTCTTTAAAATGGCTAATTCCATAAAGCTGAAAATCTGAACCAAATCGCTTGGGAGAAAGAGCTAAGCAGGAAAAAAAAAATTGAGAATAGCTTAGTAGATGCTCCATTTAAATGGAAAATCATGAATTATAATTGGGAACTGCTTAAGAGCATTTTCCTAGATGCTCAAAACTAGAAACCAATAATCGTGAAACACAACTCTCTCAAAACTGACAACAAAGCAAAACCACATGTTTCAAAGCAAAACTGGATGCAGCTATTTAGGCAATGTAAAAAGATATTATTACAGCAAATGGGGAGAAAAAAGGGATAAACAGTAATAAATATAAACCCATAGGTAGGGTCTCAAGATAGCAATAGAAACCAAAGAATATAAAACCAAGGGCTAGAAGATTTGATTAAGATGGCAGAAAATTTTGAAGTATGTAAGGGATGAAGGGAATCCTAAAGTTGATATAAAGATTTAGAACAGTTACTGTAATCGTGATGAAAATGCAGAAGAACTCAGCAAGTATTGTTTCTGGATTTTGAACCAACTAGGCATTGCCTTATAGGAATGTGATGGAAAAAATCCTTCCCAGCATAAAGAAGCAGAAAGTTAGTGGGACAGCTTTCATATAGGAGGTCTAAAACCATTGCCTGAGAACCTCACTGGGCCATATATGTTAAGTATGTTATATTATCAAAATATATTAAATACATTTTGGATAGTGAGGAAATTCAAGACAACTAGTAAAGAGCTGAAATTGCGCTAATGCTCATTTAGAGAGGGATACAGAAAAGCATTTGTGTTGAATTTTTCTTGACAACTTTTAGACAAGTTTGGTTTCTAAAGTATTGACATACAGGTAGAGTATCACATGAGGTTTTTATTAATAAAGGGGAATGATTCAAAACTCAGCATGAAAGACATTAAATTAGTTGCAAACTGGTTGCCTTCTTGAAACTGTAATTAAAAAGGGAACTATCGAGCATCGTTAACACTCCAGTTGCACTCCATTACAGAACTCCATTGACATCAGGTATGAAAACGCTGACATGCCAATAGCCAGGTTGTGCATCCAGCACTACCGAGATTGCGACATTTGCATATAGTCCGTAGTCATGAAATGGAAGGTCTTAAAAACCCAGTCAGTCCTTCAGGTTTGCATTTGTTTTTCCATACAAACCATAACGTGCTGACAGGAAAGCAAATCATTTTTCATGAAACTACTAGGTACTTTATTAGTCGTATGATTTCCTAAAAGCTCTTTGTTATAATAAATCTAATCAAGAAAATACAAAAAATCTCTGTGAAAAAGCAGGGTGAACTGCAACCAGAGACCAGAATTTACTTTAATGGTATGCTGTATAGTACCATAATGTAATAAAGGTTACAAAGGAAGCCCAGGTGTCATAAAGCAGTTCCACTGACTTGGGCAGAATATTATACCTGCTGATTTTTCCATTTTCTCCATGCTTAGACTATGTCTATATTTATGAGGGGAAAAAAATGATGAAATATTAAAACAGTAAGCAGCTTGAAGATCTTCTATTTGTTTGCTAAAATTTAACACATGCTGCAGTAAAAGACTAAAGTCCTAGAAGCAAGCTGCAGGGCTTTCAGGGGGACAAGGAGCTGTCTTGGTACATGCCCTGCAGCCACAACAGCTCACCCCAAGCATTTGGGAGTACTGCACCGAGGGTCATTGCCGCTCGGCCTCAGGAAACTTAAGGGCTCTAGATACATTTTAGAGAAGGACAAAAATAGGATGTGATGTTCTTTTTGTCCTTAGGAATGGAACTGAGCTGGAATAAAGAAGGAAGCTATCAAAGCAACATTCCTGAGTTATTTGTAGCGTGATGTAAAGGTTAGTAGTAGTGTTCCCTCTCAGAAGAGCGGCTCTCAACTTACTGTGAACAGACCTAGGAATGGTCCACAGCTTTTTCTTTCAGACCTACGGGATGCATTTTTTTTAGGTTCAATCATATTGTCAGCCCAACCATATTGTCCATTGACTTCGTTTTTTTAAACTGGCATCCAGACCTATCTTTGGAAAAAGAATAGAGGCCAGAACTTTTAAAAAGTTTCAAAACTCTTGCTTTAGGGGAAGGCCATCATAGGAGAATATTTTTGTGACAAGAGCAATTTACATAAGACAGAATTGGACCACACTGCTCCAGTCTTCCATAGTTATTCTGTGGCCTCAGTCACTGTCTAACTGTGGGTATATGGACTGCACAAGTGAATCTGCCCTTCAAAATATGAATGTCTCCGATACGAGAACCAGGGATTTGAAAATTTAAATACCGTTAACCATTCAAAAGTTGCTAGATGTTTTCCCCCAAATCTTCCAGGCTGAAAACTGAGAGAAATAATCAAACACAACCAATCAATTAATCTAGAGATTATATTATTGTAAATTAAATTCATTAAGTGCAAGTTATATAAGTGTTTCTAGGTGGGAAGGTTCAGGAGGGAACCTGTTCCTATTCAACAGAAACAGCACATAAAGCGTTTGAGGCTATATTCTCAAATTGCTCCTGTAATCCATCATTGCGAGAGATTGCTTTGACCGGGGAGATACTAATTTACACTGAAAGGTGCAAATATGCATATAAACACTGGAAATTTCAAGTAGTGATTTACAAAGTTTTGTAGAAATAAAAACTGCCATAAACCAGATGATAAGACTGGATTTAAAAGCTTACTCTCGGCCTCTGTCTATTAAGTGACCCCAAGAAGATATCTGGCCCTTCCTCTGCAAATAAATTTAGGATTTACATAAGGTTAATAAAAACATAAAGATCACGTTAGGATACTGGCAAAGTAAGACGAATCTCTTGGTTTGAACAAGGTGAACAAGGTGGACATTATCCTTATCCAGTTCTGTAACATATGGGTAGTTCCCTCACTAGTTTAGTAAAAAGGAGAACTATTTAAAGGAAATAGCAAATATCCAAGCAAAGGGAGAGGAAACCTATCAGTAAATATTAGAACAATAAACCACCTCATGAAGGATATATAGAAAGAAAAACAAATCCGGCAATTAATTTCTTTCTTTATTCTTTTTTGCTTTTCTTTCATGAATTTTTATTTACACTTGTAAAGACATACATATAGAGATAAGATAATGAATGGAAGAAGTAATGAATTTAAAATAGAACTTTGTGTTATGGATATTAATATCAAGAAATGGTAGCATAGAAGGTTAAAAAATGGAAAATTAAAACAAAAAAGAAAGCACAAATTCTCAATCGTAATTAAAATGCATGTATTAATTCAGAAAAGCGTGAAAAAACCCTTTGTTTCATAAAAAAATCTGATAAAAAATGTGAAGTTCAACAAATTTTTGTTCCGATGGATTGTTAGAGGAGATGGAGACAACCACTTAGGACATAATGGAGCAGTGACGCTTGTAACGAGAAAGATTGCATTTGCTGTTTCAAATGCCCACATGATCCATAGTTGCATTTGGGGACCCAATAGAGCCCTGGTGATTTTTAACTTCTTTGAAGGGTATGGTGCCAAATACCCAACCAGAATAAATGCTTATAGTTCAATTGTCGTAAATGTGAAGCCTTTCTCTAGGGAATGTTCTTTACCCTGACAATGTCAGCTTGTTCAAATGAAGTCCCAGCCCACCTACGCCCTACGTTCAAACCTTGCCAGAGCAGTCAGTGGCTTGATGCAGAAATAAAGTTGAATTTTCTCACGTACACAGTGACAACACTAAGCAGAAAAGGGGGAGTAAAATAATTAAAACATTAACTAGATTGAAAATTAAATGGCATGGATCATTGGGTAGCTCTGTGTTGGCTTATTGACTGTTGATAGGTTACTTCAATTATTTGCAATTTCTACTGCAGTAACATTAAGGGCCCCGTTGTGCTACGTACTGTGTATACATGCCTGCTCTTAATGACTACATCTAAAAGGACAACACATGGGAAGTGACACGGAGTCATAAAGAGGTTAATGAACTTAACCAAGGTTACAAGACAAGATAATAGGAGGGATGAGAATAAAATAAAACAAGCAAAGACTACAAGCCATACCTCCTATCGCTTTGTCATGCTTAAAGTAACCCCTTGATTTAGATAAATGAGCTTCACGAGCAACTAGCTTTAACAGTCTTAATACAATGCATCTCAAAGTCACCTGATGACTTTCTGGTGGTGTCAGTGGAAAGGTACGTCTATTGAAAGACTACAGGTCTAGCACAGAGGTCAGGAGATGCAACTTTGGTTGCATCCTCTGCCAAATTTTTGTGTAATCAGGGACAAGCTGCCTAAAACTTTTGTAGACATGGCAGACTGCCCTGCCTCTCAGGGGTTATGATGACACATGTTAATGTGACAGCAATAAGGCCAAGGAAAGGTAATTAGACCCAAAGTGCTCTTTGATTCTGAAAATTCTCTGTGTAAAAGCAGACCTCAATTGCAGTGGACTAAAATCCCTTTTTTGTACAGATTCTAAGTGAGAACGCTAAATTCTATTTGTTGTATACATCATCAACAGAACTATTAACTATTCCTAGGTTGTGACTGAGTATTACTATTGAAGTTGATAAAACAAACCACAAAGAAACTGTCATGACTTCCACATCATACAACAGCTGATTTGCAAGAGTAGCAGTTAGAAAAAAGCAAACTTAACCTAGACTCAGTATAAAATCTAGATAGGAACCTTAAAATTGCATTTTTAGAGTAATTTTCAAAACAACTGCTTTAAGTGGATGAATCATGAGTACTAGAATTTAGTATTTTAAAGCAGATTTTCCAATAAAATGGATTTTCACTAAACTAAACCAATTAAATTCCTGCACAATTTCAGGTAAGTATGTCAATGTGATGATTTAAGTGCATAAAATTAACGATTTGGGGTTGACAAATTTCTCTGTGTGTATATATATATTAACATATATATTTATATAGTAATAGCATTCTACAAATGATGACAATAGTACAAGTGTAAAACAATCAGCAAAATGACAGATATTCTGAGGAAAGAGATTTATTTCTAAGATAGGTCCCCAGTTAATAGTCCACAATAAATTCTGCATGGCAGAATTTAAACTGTTCTCCTCATTTTGGATATTTCAGTTTCTTCTGTCTTAAGTCCTAACTGTAGTAATAGCTGATTTCTGACACTGATTCAATGGTTACATGACTTCATAATGCTAGCATAATTAAATTAGACAAAATTATGAAAATATAGTATTATTTATCAAAATGTGGCTTTGGTTTGTTTACACATGCTGACAAATTTTGTTAGAAGAGGCCAATACATCAGTTTACATCCACTTCTTATTGTTTCCCCTTGGCTATTAACGAGTCTAGTTGCTATAGATTTTGACAAAGTGAATCTATTGCTATTTAAAAAAATAGCTTTTACAGTAAGCTTCATCAGATGCATCGATACGTCGCATTAAGTGTTATATAGTTGAAAGTCATCCTTATGTGTATTAAAAGCTAAAAAGCCTGTTGGTAAAATATATATATATAAGAATGTGAAAAATGAGATCAGAGCACAGACCAAACCATGTCTTCTGTTCGCATTCTCGCAGTCTGCAAGACGCCCATAATTACTAGAGCTAAATCCTCTGGGACAGCAAGTGTAGCCATTGGAGGAGGAGGGGTTGCTTTTTGGTTTTGCCAAGGGAAGCTTATATATTTCCATACTTTCCGCTTTTGGAATGATTTTTCTGAGCTGTATAATGTTGAATTAGGTATTATTTTACCAAATTATTTACCATTTGCAGGTAAAATAAAAAATTGTTTACTATTTGCAGGTTGTTAAAGAAGAGGCAAATATTTAATATCAAATAAAATCTTCCAGAAATGCTACTTTTACTAGCTGGTACTCAAAGGTGGTTCACCTAAAAGCAGGTAGAAATCAGGCCAGTTGAAGGAGAATTTAAGAAAATGACTGTCCTTTTCAATAGAAAATATTTTCTTTTGCTTTCCATGGTGTCCTGGTTTCGGCTGGGATAGAGTTAATTTTCTTCCTAGTAGCTGGTATAGTGCAGTGCTTTGGATTTTAGTATGAGAATGATATTGATAACACACTGATGTTTTGGCTGTCGCTAAGCGGTATTTACATTGGTCAAGGACCTTTTTTTTTTGTTTTTTTCCCCAGCTTCTCATGCTCTGCCAGGCGCCCAAGAAATGGGAGGGGGCACATCCAGGATAGTTGATCCAAACTGACCAAAGGGCTATTCCATACCATATGATGTCATGCCCAGTATATAAACTGGGGGAGTTGGCCGGGGGGTTGCGATCGCCGCTCGGGGACTGGCTGGGCGTCGGTCGGCGGGTGGTGAGCGGTTGTATTATTTTATTTTATTTTTTTTTTTTTTCCCTTTCCCTTTTCTTTCCCTCCCTTGGGTTTTGTTCCTCTTTCTCTCTCATTGTATTCCTTCTCATTATAATTCATTATTATTATTATTATTATTATTATTATTATTATTATTATTTTGTTCCAATTATTAAACTGTTCTTGTCTCAACCCACGGGTTTTCTTACTTTTGCTCTTCCGATTCTCTCCCCCATCCCACCGGGGGGGAGTGAGAGAGCGGCTGTGTGGTGCTTAGTTGCCAGCTGGGGCTAAACCACGACACATGGCCTTTGAGGACAGCCCAGCTCCCAGTTTCACATCATAAAAAAAAGTATCTAGGGGGGAAACAGAGAGAATTTGTGGCGTTGTTTTTTCTTTTCCATTGAAGCGCCAGATGACATTTCTTCGAATGATTTTATCTTCTCTAATTTACTCTTTTCACTACAGCACATTCCTTGGAGCCTATGTAAGCTAGAGTCCAAGTCAAACATAAAGTGAGAATCTTACTTCTTTTCCATTTGTTTTCTAAATGCTTTCTTTGTGAAGAAATGGAGTATTTCCTTCTGTAACTTAAAGCATCTACTGTTGAAAGTAAGATGCTGGCACATACCATCTTAAAGCTAGTGATCGTCATCTGAACTAACGTGAGGAAAAACTGACCGTTCATCTTGGGAGAGTTGTTTATGGTAAAACACTGCAGTGAAATGCGTTTTGTTTACTTCCCAGGGGGCATCTGCTATTCCAGCAGGTACAGATAAGGTGTTTTGCCTTTGTACCACGCTATGCGTGTAAGCAGAAGATGCTATATGTTTTTCCGTATAAACCACTTGCCTACTGCTCTTATTGCTGCATTTCTAAGTGCTTGCAGCTGTTTCTTAGATTTTTAGTTTTTAGCTAGGACAATTTTGGTTTTAATTTTTAACTTATCTTTTTAGAGCAGCAAAGTTACCAGCCTGAAGAATCCATGTATTACTCATGTTGTTAAAGCCCCTTAGGTTTTTCCGGCTTTTTGAGGATACTTCACTCAGTCCTTGTGCGGGTTCTGTACTGGGCTTTCTGCTTCCTTAACTGAGCTCGGTTGTGTGCACAGGAAACAAAAAATAGAGACATTAAGAAGTATTCATTGGATTGTACTAAATGAATATTCGTTGAACGTTACTGGGTATGGCTACCTTATACGTTCAAGTTTCATGATTCCCTACGCCGACAGGACAGAGTTAATTGAGGCAACAGAGTTAACTGGGGCAACAAAAGTGACTTCTAGCATAACTGAGCACTTCCTACTTGTGTCAACTTCAGTTGAAATTATGGTAAGATACCATCTCCGAGAATCTCCCCTCGGTTGTTTCCAGCTGACCATCCAAAATCTGAGGACGCTCTTGTTTGATGTGAACATTGTCAACTTTTGTACTGCCAGAATCATTTCCTGAAGCTTAGAAGAAATGTGCTACACCGTATCTGCCAGTAATATTATTCTGACTAGTCAAAGAAATAGATTCCTATGATAGATATCTATCTCTCATGATAACAGAGATCTGGAGAGTCAAAACTGCTACAGAGTCCATTTTGTAATTGGTGTAAAATGTGATTACAGTTGAAAAGAGTATTGCTCTAAGAACAATGATAAATCAGCACTTATGATGTGGCTCTTAAAGAGCAAAATCCCGGGATTTTAAATGCTTACAGTTTTGGGTGTTCTCTTCCTGTAACAGTTTGGGTAAAATTATTTTATGATAATAAGGGATTACCCTTCAGGAAAGACATTTGTCATCCATGATGCAAATAGATTAAAGACAATGGAAGATCACATTCTAATTAAAAAAGTGTCAGTAAATTATAATCTACTAAGCAAATTGCCAATATGTACATCTATTAGCTGTCACAGCAATGAACTGCAACAAATTTATTAACCAACGCTTGTGTCTCATTTCCACAACTGAGAGACAAAGGTGATTTTTCCAGCTAGGTTCATAAGTAAAAGCAGGGGTATATTGAAATTCTTGACCAACACTCAAATGCTCTATGTCTATTTAAAAATTAAATTTGGCAGTCTATCATCCTTCTAACAAAGAATATCAGAAAGACCTATACCTTATGCTCTCATTTCTTTTGTTTTCAATAATATAGGTCAGTAATTTAGTATAATTGTAGTGTGTTAAAGATGATACTAGTGATTATGATACTCACCTCCTATTATTTTCTCCATCTAGTCTTCCTTTTGGCTCTTGTCCATCAGAGCTTCTCTTTTATTTAGGGTGAGAGATATGAAGTCCACAGACAACGGCAGAGCTAAGGTGATTGTTTTAGAACACCACAACAGCCCCAGTTATGCTGGTTTCCAACATAAAAATCCCAGAAGAAAAAAGCCCCACAACTGACACAGCAACAAATAAAATTGGGACTGGGGCAAGTCTTCCATAGTTCCCTTTCAACACCAGCTGCACGGCCTCATGGGACAGAATTAGGAAGAGTTCAAAACATTTTTTGAGTAGACAGTTTAGTTATTAAATTAATAAAAAATCAAGTAAAACTTCCTCTGACGCAGACACAACAGCCAGCTGGCTCCACAGTAATAGTCCTTTCATATCCAAATTCAAACCCACTGCATAGCTAGATACTGCGTTTGTGTTAGCATCTTCTAATCTCCAATACACAAACTTTAGAGTATCTTACTTCTAAATGCAACTAACTGGGGATTTATTTCCCTATCACACACTTACTAAGGTATTGTATTACAAACAGGTCTCCAATGAGGAGACCACAATTGGAATTTACAGGAATAACTTCATAAAAATAAAATCTGTAGTAAACTTTGGCATGTAGAAAGCACAGAAAAATCTTTACAGGACATTGAGGAAACTTTTATTTCCTCTAGAAAGCAAGCCTTAAAGCCAATAAGTATTCATACAATATTTGTCTTTTACTAGCTTCAAACTTTCTTAATTTTCAACAGTTTAATTGTGGAGTGTTGCTATTAATACTAATCTGAATAAAATCTACCAAATCTCTTAATTAGCCCTGTCCAGTTCCTGGCTAGCTATATGAATGCATGACCCACTGTCTGTGATATTCAGCTAGTTGTGTAAACTTCTTTAGTGATCTTTCCTATTTCATATTGCCTAAGTTTCCATACTGCAAATACACCATCACAACAGGAACTAATGAAGAACAAACATGTGGGTGTTGATGTTTTTTGTCTTAATTTCATCTTCCCTTTAAACACAGTCTCTCAAAATCAGTTTGCTTCCCTGTGAGAGGATGCTTTATGGAAGCTTTTACTTAGGATTTCTTGATCAGGAACCAGTCTTAGAATAAATAGCCATTCTCCAGGGTTAGTAACTCAAGACCTTTCATAAGCAGTGTATTCAAACCCATAAATAGAAAGCATGAAGTTAACATAATCTCTAACAATTAATACCTCTTACAGTGCATGTCAGTCTGTTCCCGAAGTACTAGCCAAAGTTTTGTGGAAGGGCCTTTCTTAATCTTACTTAATCTGTTTCTAAAATACTAATAGACTAGGAATTCAAACAAAGAGGGAGAATTTTTTTTTTTCTCAGAGATATGGTTCTAGCGAAATGTCCAGCACTAGATAAATGACCTATTCCAGACAATTTATTCCATATGATGAATAAAGAGCCCATATAAAAATTAATTTGGTCTCAATACTTAAAGGTTTAAAATTGACATTCAAAAGGAAATGAAAACCAATAATGTGTGGGTTGAGGATTACCATAGGACTCAGGGAGGAAGATGCCTTTGGAAATTAGTTGTGTGTTTACAGTAGGATAACCCATGATAAAAATCATGGCCTATTTTAATAAACAGCAAGAATGAAAAAGGAAAGTGGAATACACTGAATACCTGTCTAAATGGCAGTATTTGAACAAAACAAATCAAATCTCTGCATGACAGAAGCTCAGGTTTTGTAACAACTATAATAGTTAAATCCAGGGCTATTGTTATTTGGTATAATAGAGATCCCAGAAGAAGAAATAAACATTTTTTTACAATCCGGATTTGTGGATGTATTCTGAAAAGAGAAATTGCAAGCAGTGTTGCTTTATACAGCTTTCAGAATGTAAAGGTAAAAACTAACTGGTTTGCTCTCTTTAAAATGAAAAGAAAAATAGTATATACTTTTCCAATTCAGGTAACAAAGTAAATTTTAAAAGAATATTAATAATTATTAATATTAATACCTTTGGTTTTGTGGAGTGAATGATTATTCACTTGCAGGATATAGCTCTATGAAGATCTCAAAACATTTTATAAATATTAATGAATGATGACAGCTTTATAACAAATATAATAAGTAGCAATTTTCCGTTCTACAGAACAAGAATCTATGTCACAATCTTTTTTAAACAAGAAGTGGATAGGAAACAAAAAGAAACCAACTCTGATTCCCTCCTCCTGCATTACAAAGATTATTCTTCCTTTCATGTTTGATATTAAGTGGCGTACTGCCTCCATACTGAGTATCTTGTGCCTGAATCATTCTTAGAAATCATTCTGAGGGAAGTTAAGAAAAGAACGTCAGATGGGTACCAAATTTTTTTAACATTAAGTACTATGTCTTGTGTAGAAGAAAATTGTATTCAAGGCTCTTTTCATTGAAGATGTTGTATTACATTTGGTGGTCTTTAATGATGGGAAGATGGAAAAAATGGAAGGTGGCCTTGGCTACTCAAAGGATCATCAAACTTTAGTATGTTCCTGTAATGCATATTTTTACATTAAAAGCATATGCACAGAAACTAATGAAATTACCTTGTTTACAAGTCACCTTCACACAAATTTATATTTCATTTTTACTGCATTCTAAAATGCTAGTTACCTCACATTTCTTTCAGAGTGCAAACCAGATATTTTTAACAAAATTTATGCATAAATGCTGTTATATAATACTCAGAGAAATGGTAACTCAAAAAATGCAAGTATCAATATACAAAAAAACCTCCCATCCTAATTTTTGATGTAATTTTGGGACAGTATATTCTTTTGACAAAGAAATGCAGCTTAGATCAAGCTATTCACAAAGCATGATTGTCTGGGAATCTGGAGTTTTGTTTTGGGAGTTTGGGAGGGAGTAGTATTAATTTACAGGGGAAAAAATAGGTATCCGTGATCTTAATATGCTGTACGGAAGTGAATAATACCTTTTTGGGTTTTAGCACGATTTCGGTGATCTTTTCTTCCTAAATTTATCTAAGTCTGAAAGTCCATTTTTCCTTTAGACCTTTCATAACACATGCAGTATTTGAGACAGTAAGTGCAGTAAAGCTTTCTGATCAGAAAAAGGATAAAGAGCTGTGCAACATCCTGAAAAAGCCCAGCCTGCAATCAGAAAATTTTTCTACTTCCTTCAGGTAAAACAGAGATAGATCTCTCAAAATAATGAAAATTGGAAGTGGGAACATGTACCAGACCAGGAGATGGGGATGGATGTACAATCAGATGGTCTTACAGGTCAAGAAAGTGAGGCTTATGATCAGTTCATGAAGCTTGTCAGGTCTGTACATAAGAGAGAAAGATCTGAATCTTTTGGAGGAAAGATGGGAAGAGAATGTATAAGCAGTTGGGATTTATACCAGCTTATTTTCAGCAGGGCAAAGTTCCAGGTTAGGTGCCTGCAAATACTTATCAATACTCATCTTTTCAAGGCCAGAAGGGACCATTAAAATAAGTTCCTCTTTCTCTTGGAATACTGCAAACCAGAGAATTAAACACCCTTATTACAGCAGCTAAACTGTGATTTTCAAAGAAACAACAATGCAGTAAGGCAATAAATTTCCATTTAATTGCAATGGAAAGTAGGAACCTGATTCATTCACTCAATAGCTATCTAAGGATTGCCTGGTCTCCATAAAAGCCAGCGAAATACCATGAAGAACCAGCCTAGGAAGCTACAATAAGTGGAGCTGGCTGGAGCACCTTAAGCACTGAACTGAGTTTTTCAGGTCTTCGGTAGATTTCTACGTAACATAAACCTGCAAAACGCAGGCTGTGGAGAGGGTTTCCATGTTTCCTAAACAATCAGCCTGGGGAGTCCAGCAGCGTGGAGCTGACTGAGGACAGTGCTGAGATGCTGCTGCAGAGAAGCACTGGGCAGAGGAGCCAGGCTGGCATGGTCTCAGCCTCTGAGCGGTACCCTCTGGGCAGTAGCCTCTGAAATAAACTATCCAGACAACTGCACCTAGATTTCATCTCAGAAAAATGACTTTCCTCACTCAGAAAGCAAGTCTGGGAGTAAACTAAAATGCACATAATGTAGCTACCTCAGTGTGAAATAGGAGATAAATTTCTTGACAGTTTGGACGTCTGCTAAGGCTACTGGAATACAACAGCTTTCCCAAATACAACACGCTTCTTTGTAGCTCAGCCTTTTTCCTGAAGAAAGACTCCGTTGTGTGAAAAGGGGAGCCCTTGTCTCATCAAGCTCCTGATTCAAGAAGATTCCCCTCTTTTTGAACTCCCAATAATGCCAAGGAGTCCAAGTTCTGCCTTCGTATAAGCTGCCAGACTTTTTCAGGTGACTCCAGTGACCAGCTCTCACAACGTCATCATACCAACTGGCAGATGCCCATTGCCAGAAAACTTTATTCTTGCCAGCTCAGTCATCAGTAGGAGGTAACTTACTGTCATGCACAATTACATTTCAGTGGTAATAGCACTTTAGTCAAGCATTTGCTGCTGGAGCCCCTTAACAATATACTTCAAGAGAGAGGGTAAGTGGCAAGACAGAGTCAAAAACTCAAAAAGAAGTTTGGAGTCTGACTAGGGCATGTGCAGAGTTCATGTTCCCAAAGGCAATCAGTTAGCAGTACATCGGCAAATTGCCTAAACTGTTATAAATGACATACACGAGGAAATATATTCACACTTTTTTCCTAATTATAACCAAGCAGCTGCATTAAAATTCTTTCTACCATTCTTTGTGTGTTGTTCTTAAACAAATTACTAAAAACTAACATCAAAGAGGAACAAATGAAGAAGGGAAGTGAAAAAACCAAAGTCTATTAGTAATTTACTCTGAAGGAAAAAACAAAACAAAACAAAACAAAACCAAAGTCCGAGGGGAAAAAAAAATAGCCATTCAGTATATTCTGTGTCAACGTAAAAGAAAAAAAAAAAAAAAAAGAGTAATTTTCTCAAGCATTTTTATGAGTCAGGAGAAAAGTTATCCCTTTTGCCTGCATAGCTGAGCGTTGTCATGGAACACAAGAAAAGCCAGAGGCAAAACCAACACAAACCAAAGAAAAACTCAAAACCACCACTGCCTCCCTCAAAATCTTCCCAGTCTGTACAAACAACTTACAAACACAAATTATGTTTTATGCCTCACAACGAACAGGGTCAGCACAAAATTGTTCATGTAAAATCTGTCTTTAATAGAATTTCTAATTTTTTTTTTCCTCAAAAAGGTGAAGAAGAATAATAATAGGATAGGAAGTCAAAAAGTATCTGCAAAAGTTGTTAGGACCAAGGATAATGCATTAATATGATCTTTTTATCTGGTGTACAGTTCAAATGTACCCAATACCAAGACAGACATGTCAAAAGTTGCGGATAAGTAGAAGATGTGAAACGATCTATGTAATAATTACAGAAATGGCCAATTGTGTACCACCTTTGCTTTCCTAATAAGCACCTGCTCAGATCTATTTTTAAGGCCTGACTCATCCTTTCTGTATCACCTCATTTGCTTTCTGTATCACCTGGACCACAGAGCATTCTTTGCAGCTGACTGCAGTCAGGATTTAATTTTATATTTTTATTTTCCTTTCTTTTTAAAAACAAAATCTTGCCCAGAATTGGAAGTTTTCCATTCAGGTAAGCAAGCAACACCTGTAGAAAGGATTTTATAGCTGTTACAGCAAGAATCTTTCACAGTGGCTCATAGGCCAAGTGATGCCATTAGATCTGGTGTCACTAGGGCACTCGTACAGGACAATCTAATAATAGTTGGAAGGCTGATTTCTCTCGTAAGTTCCTAGGGGAAACAGCAAGACCTGATGTTGGAAAATGAGAAAGTACCAGAAAATCATCTGTCTAAACTAAAATCCCAGTGTAAGCGTTTAACCCATAAAATAGTATGAGGAAGACAAAAGCTGGAAAGAAAGATGTTAACAAGTCTCTGAATTTTAACTTGCATCCTCCCAAGTTCACTAACTCTGGTGCTCCTTCCCATAAAATATATTATATCTGCAGTGTTCCATTTCCTTTATACTGGTCCCTTTGGTAACTTTGATAGCTCTCATTAGCAGTTGCCCTTGATTTATCAAATTTCCTGGTTAATACATTTTAAAGACAGAAGGAACCACTATATGCATGTAGACATACTCTGAGTAAGGAAAGGCAAAGAATACTTTCTATAGTGATCTCTGCAGAGACTAATGATTTGTATTGACATGATTTACATGTGATTCAACAACAGCAGTTAGAAAGTGAAAAAATAGTATTTCACATTTCAGATTGATTTATTCTAATTATGACCTAGAGATGAAGAGAAGTCTGAGCTGGATATTACTAACTTACAAGTTCTAGGCAAAAATCAAACCATTCAGATTGTTGGGTTTTTTCTATTAACACTTGTCCGTTGGCAATGACACATAAATAACCGATATTTCGGAGACTTTGGTCACTACCTACTGTGGGATAGATTTTTTGCTTGAGTATAATTTCCATACATTTCAAGTAATCATTTATAGGCACAAAGTAAAACCTAATTTCAGGTAGGAATCCACTTCATCCGTTTTTACTAATCCCTTAAATCCCTTTTCACTTTTATGCATTCCTAGTCCATGTACGTTTCAGAAATAGGACACTATTAAAAGCAATCCTTTCCTGGTCAGAATCAAGAGTGTGTGAAAAACTTCTCTAAAGCAGATGGTTATCTGTGAAGTAAAAAAAAAAAAAAAAAGGAAAAAAAAAAAGGGGAGGGGGGAAATAGGGAAAAAAAAAAAAGATAAATGTCATACCAGACAGTTGGATCCTCTAATTACAGATTATTTCACTTAAAGTACCTTATTTATATTCTGGAGGGACCTAGACTTCTTTAAAAAATAGTAAGTTTAATTATAAATTAAATACAATTCTAAAAGGCATCCCTCTCTGATTGCCTGAAAGACTTAAAATATTTTTCTTAAAGTTTCCCCATTTCCTGAAAATTATGTTTGATCTTCTCATAGACTGAGAGATTTGCAAAAGCAGCATGTGAGATATCTGAACGAGTGGAATGCTGATCAGCCTGTCAGATGGCTATTTTGTGCCAGTGTTTTCAGATGGTTAGGTCATTAGGTGGGATTGCCATCTTTGCTTCTCATGGACCCAGGGCTGGACATCTGGAAAGTCTCTTTTCTTGTATCTCACCTGGGATAGAAGTGCCATATATATTTTATGAGGAAATCGTGAAGATTAAATGTGTTTCATAAAGTGATGTGATATCTCAAGTATATGCCAAGTGTTGCCGCATAATAACTGTAGCATATATATGTGCCTGTATGCACATATAGTAATATATAAACACATATATGCAAGTACAGACACTCTTCTGCAGTCGGCACAGAGGAGTCACACTGTCTTTCTTACAAGACTGTTCCTGTTACTGATCTAATTAAGGATAAGAATAACATTGCACATACAGTGATCACTCTCTATAGAAAGTAATTCTTAGTATTTAGAGAAGTTTCTGATTTGTTCCTTTACATACCATCTAAACCAAAAAATGGTTATGAAATCAGCCACAATTTTTCCCATTACAGGAACAATATGGACTGGTATTCCTTGAAAAAGTCTCTACCTACACAGGTTTCATGGAAGATGTTTGCCAAAATCAGTGCAGCCTGCTGCTATGCACGGTGTGTATTCAGCTGGCACAGTCAAAAGCTTGACTGTATTCACCATCAGGTCTCAGTGACATTGCTCTTTAGAAGACTATGACATTTGGGCTTGCTATTCTTACTGATTAGTAAAGCAACATTTTCTTATATTCCCTTACATTTCCTTGTTGTTTGATAGATGTTGATACTCTCAAACTCTCAGGCCCTGATGTGGCAAACATATCCACATGAATGCAATTAACTGAGGTGAAACAAACTGGACCACTTACTGAGAAAAATATTCATGTACTTAAAAACTCGATGAATACTTCAGTTGTTGGCTTGAGCTAAAGAAAATTGCATCACTTTTAGGCAAAAGCATTACTTCAGTAACATCTTCAATATCGAAAATCTGCTTGAGGAAACACTTGATAACACATCTCATTTTTTCCTACAATTTTGCTGACTCTGTTCATCATAGCATTGAAAACCAGGCATTGCATTTTAGTTTCATAGTCTCATACATAAAGGAAAATTACATAGCTGATCAGTTTGTAAACAGATATGAACAGTTACGTTTTTCTCTTTGGAAGCCATGGCTTTCATTATTTTCCCATGCGACCTGAGAGAAAGCACGGCTTCCCTGAAAATACTAAAAAAAAAGCCTGACTTTATTTTTACAAAACATTGCCTTGGCCAGTGGCATACAGGGTAGATATGGATTCATTTCAAACTCTGCTGCAAGACTGGTGGAGTTAAAACATTTCAGCAGGAAGAAGAGTGATGATGAAGAAGTCAGAAAGCAATGCAAAGAGCAAAACAAAAAGAAAAATTAGAATAGAATGGGTCAAAATATAGCTGAATTTTTATAGAGGTGTAAAAGACCATTTTATAAGAAAATAGTGTTATTGTTACTATTTCTGGTATGGAGCATCATCCAGTGTCAGGGGAAACATGATGATAGCTGTAACTGTTTATTTTTCCAGGTAAATCTAGGCGGCCTTTTTCTGTGATGCATCAGTAAAATCAAGCCAAAAAAATTACAAAATGTCAGAGTATTCCCAAAGGATGAAATATGAAAGGATGAAAAGTGCAAAATCAACACACTTTTGTGTAAGATAAATCAGGTAAATTAATTTGGGACATCTGTAGCTGCAAACACTGTAGTGGGAATGGCAGGCAGGCTAACTGATTGCACTTACTCCCAAGACCTGCTTGTGCTGTAGACTTAAACAGTAATGTATTAGGTCACATCCTACCTTAAATGCCTCAAATGTCTCAAATGTTCTCATAAAATTCTGTTCCACCTTTATCAGAAGCAAAATCAGTGTGCTGCCCTGTGGCCAGGGTTAGATTTGCATTGTGGTTTTGCCCTGATAAAAAGAACTTCCCCTTCAGGTTTGACCGGAAACTTAAATACCTGTTTTGTTTCAAAATCCTCAGAGAAATCTCACTTTATAATGAATATAATGTCAAAAAATGTCACTCTCAAGTTGGCTTCCTCTATAAAAGATTTTTTGGAACAAGCTGTGGTTGCACTGCAGTTCAGTAGTTCACTGCTATCTACAGTAGCTCTTTGTAACTCCACTTCGAGGAGGCTGGAGTCCCATAGGGAACTATTCTTTTTTCCAGTATATTTGACATGTTCAGCTGTTAGTGCTCATTATGGTCATTATGAGCTATTACTGCTCATTACGCTGTTAGGCAGATGACACCTAGATTTACTGACCTAATGGTGATGGGGGTGGAATAACCTTTCTTTTTAGATACACGAGTGATCAAAAAGGAGAGCTAAAAAATCTTTGAGATGAGAGGAAGAAAAAGAGGTATTGAAAGAAACACTATACCTTCAAACTCAAAACAGTGATATCAAATCATATATGCCATTTGGCATTATGTATACGCATCCCTGTGACATTCATCGCCATCTTTTCTTCTCTCTACTAGGCTCTAGAATATCTCATATATCTCAACTACTAGAAACAACAATGAATCTAAGCTAATTAGAAGAATAATTCCGATATTACTGTTCTATTTTCTCTGTGCCATCCCTCATGCAATGACACATTTCACTTTGGCAACTTACTTTACTGATACAATTTCAGATAGCCTTAGGCATTACAATTTAATTATTCTCTAAAACAAAAATAGAAATATTGGCATAGGCAGTTTCTGAAAATAAAATTAAGAGCTACACAGCAACAGGACTGTCTGGAAAAACTATTCAATTACATATTTGCTTTTTCCATTATCTATTAATGCAAATCATATACAAATTCAGTGTTTGAAAACACTTACCAGAAAGTAGCAGCAAACAATGTTTGTCCCATACAAACTGACAACACAGTGGCCCACAGGTTAAATTACTTAAATGACAGTTATCAACATAGTCAATTTTTTCAACCATCATTATTTAATTTGTAAAGACTTAGATGAGTTATTCTGGGGGGAAATACACTGCTAGCTATGGTATTTGATTTAGTTTCACTGGAAATGAAGCTTTATCTCACTTGAAATTAAGCTTTTTTATGTGAAGGACAAGAGATTAAACACAACTTCCTGAAAAATAAATGGATTATAATATCAAATCTTTGGTTTCTCTTCTGTTACTACTCCAAATGTATGGATACAGCATACTCTGGCTTGCAGATCTACACAGGTCCTTTATTAACTTCCCTGTGTGTCACGTAATTCAGCACAGCACTCGAGCTCCTTGACAAGAAACCCTAGAACAGAGTCTCTGAGGGTGCACTGTACTGCAATAGCTTTAAGTATTATGCACTCACTAGTGTAAAGTGCCTAGTATAAGCTGGAGGATCAAGGGAAAGGAAATGCCATTCCTATCTGCTATTTGGTGTAGAGCAAGAAAGAAGCAAGTAATAATCTTTCCCCTCGTGGTTTCCACTCGGCTGTGTACGGGCAGGCAGCGAGGCCAGTGCTCACTGGCTGAGAAACAAAACAAATGAGATCAAGATGAAAGTGTGGAATGAGATATGTTATATTAATCTGCCTGTTGCATCCCAGAAACCAAATATATAGCTAGAGTATTGGAAGTCTCAGAGTCATAAGCCCCATCTATCTCTCTGTAATGAACCAAAGAGAAAGTCATTAATGAACTGGTCAGGTATAATTAACAAATGGATGAATAATATGCAGTGGCATTTGCATAATGTAGGGTAGTTTTAACAATCTGGGTATTTCCAGTATTGTCTCTTCTGCTGAGAAACAATTGCAAAGGGCACTAAAAATCTTTTTTCTCAGATACAACAAGCAAAGACGGCGTATGACATTGTTGTGATACAACATGCCAGCTCAAACTTATGGTGTGTCAGTTCTTTCCTGCTAGCCAAATTTTCAATGGTGGCAATCTCTGGAGAAAAAATTATGGAATAAATACGCATATCCTTCAACCTCGAACAGATTGAAATGGAGTAGTTCTGTCAGTAACAACAGCTTGTATCAACTTTAGGTGGATATCATCATGACAGGAGCAATGTAACATTTAAATAAATATAAATAAATATACATTCTGACTTAATTTCCTAATTGTTGATGAAGGAATCCTCTGAATAGCTTTTTATTGTTGACTGGGCATTGTCTGATGGCTAATCCTGCACCAATAAATAAAATCCAGTGCTTTCCTTATGATCGAGAATTATATTGCCAGATGTCATGAATGCAGTGGACAATTACATCACATTATAAACATGGGGCTTGATCCAACACAATTAAAATTAATGAGTTTTTCATTGCCTGAAATTTGCTAGAATCAAGGCCATAATTAAGATATGGTCACACTTTTAAAAGCAATCTATGCATTTGTGATATATCTATTCATAGTACGTGATAATCTTGCAACTATCTTGTACATAAAAAAGTCAGTATGGGTGTAGTTTTAACTGAAAAAAAAAAAAATGTTTTCAATGATCAGTTTTTGTTTCTTTCAAAACAGATGATTTCTACTATTGTGATCCAGTAAAATACTACAAAGGCTTTATGAAGATAATAAAGAACAGGAAATTAATTTTGCAATATGTGTCTTTAGAATTAGTAATATTTATTTTACAATCGATACGTAAAATTTGTGATACGCAAAGCTGAAATCACACTTTTTCTGCACTGAGATTCAAAGGGCGAAAAATATTTATTTTTCCAGTTTCCTTAAAAGCAAACTTTTACTATTTTCTTCACTGTGTTCTCCAAGACTCAGATTCTATAAACATCTATTATATGTTAATTTTATACATGTAAGCAATCTAATGGAAATCAGTAGAACTATCATATTTATAGTTAATCAGGAACAACAGAAATAACGAGCAGTTATAAAATCGCAAAAACTATTTTACCAACAAAGACCAGGTGTACTGAAAGAAAGGAAATATCAAACTCATGGTTTTTTAAAGGGTCTAGGTTTCCTACTGTACTCTTTCTGTTTATTATGCTCTTGAGATAGTCTTCCTTGTATCTCAAATTGTCCTCTTGCTTCAGACTGATGTGAAACTATGGTACTGTCACTGACATCTCTTCGGAGTTGTACCATTGTAAGTGAGAGAAAAATTTAGCCTAAAGAAATCGTTTTTTCGGGTGTTATTAGAGAAGGATGTTGAGGTTACCCAGATCATCTGGAATGTGACAATGCGCTGTACGCTGAAGAGCAGCACTGGATGAGCGTTGCCTTCAGCAAGGAGCAATGTGCAAATGGCACAGCTTCACATCTGAGAACACGGTTAATTGTGTTTGGAAAGTACAAGTGAAACTAAGAAACTTAAAAAGAAGTAGCCATCTTTCTGAAGGGATGACTGAGTAGGAGAAAATGGAAATTATAATGCAGGAGAACAGTTGGGTATAGTAGGAAATGTAATTTTGTCCAACTGAGTTAAAAGAAGAATTGAACTTTTTTTAAGTTATCACATAACCTACAATTTCATTCCTGGTTTTAAGTAATTTCATATATTATTAGTATTTTGAAGATCATCAGTGTTGTTCAGTATTTGATATAAATCCGTTTTTATAGTGCTATGTGTTAATGACCATAGTACTTTAAAGAAAATATTTACTAAACACATGTTTAAAGTTGCTTTAAATTACACAAATTGCTAAAACACCTACATTCTCCCTTTCCTTCCTTTGGTGTGCCACAAGAATGTTTGCTAGCATGGCATAAAATAAGGAATTGTGAATTTTATACTGCAGCGAACAACTGATTGTTTGTCCTGCTGAGTGTTAGTGCTGACCCAGGTAGCAGTGTTACATAGTCTGAAGATCAAAGTGCAGCTTACCCATCAAAATCACATTCCAGCCTTTGTTTATTGCTCTCTTAACCTTTCATCTGTACTTAATGTGCTTTACACAGCACTGAAAAATACAAATATAAAAAAAATGTTCAGAAAGCCCTGTTTTGGTGAGTGATCTTTATTTCTTGACTTATCGTAGTATTAACAAGTTCTTTGCTTTTCTTGAAGTTCTTCCATCATTAAAACTACTACGATATTCCTTCTGAAAAATTAGTGACTTCATATACAAAATACATTTTCTGCTTTCAGAAAAAAAGTACTTCAATTTCTTTGATTCACCTTAGCGATATTTATGTTAAAGAATTGGTATTAATGAAAACACTTAATGAAATAATGAGGTTTATCACTAGCATTGGTTTCTCTTTTTCATATTCTTTTAAAACTAACATTATTTTAGGACGATTTTTTTTAAGGAAATGCAGCAAATAATATCAGATATATGTAAACACTCTCAACGGAAAACAAACAAAACCATTTATCAGTTGTATTCTTACAGAGAAATCCCCAAAGATGTCTTTAAACCAGCCTTCTAGATTCTGCAAGTTGTTAAGCACAGGACATTTAACCTGCTTTTTGCAACTGCTTCCTTCCAAAGCATTTCACTACTTGCATTTACTGAGAAGCTGCTATTAAAAGTACCTTCAATCTGCTTTATACATGTCAATTGCAGAAAGCTATTAGCTGTAATTGGCAATTTAATTTTTTTTCCTTTTGCTGCTTTTAGTGTATGATAAGCTTCCAAAAAGTAAGGTTTTAGAATTTCACTAATGTACCCTAAGCGATGTATTCACCCATGGCATAGGCAGTTTTTAGTTAAGAAATTGGTCTTCATCAACATGTGATTTTCCAATATGTGTCAAGAGATGTGAAAAAGTATGTGCTCAGGAATTGCCAAATTGTGTGGAAAAAGAACAGTGAGATGAGTGACAGCACAGAGGAAACATCCTGGCATGATGAAAACAAAGGAAAAAATTAGGATACGATATAGGTCAGTGGTTGGTAGGCTGAACCTAAATAATTGGCATCAAACTAAAACAAGCCAGCATTTCATGGGTATAGGTACAGATTACACTGGATCCTTTCCTAAGAGTAAAAAAAAGGCAAAGAAGGGAGAGAAAAAGTAGTCTTCCATTCACTTATAACTTGCAGGCAGTCTTCAGGACTCCTCAAAATCAGGAGCTCCTTTCCAGAAAACTCAAATTCCAACTGAAAAAGCTACAGCATAAGACTTGACTTGGCCTAACCTGTGATCATGTGATTCTTCACCCCCCAACATTTAATTTCTGGGCAATACGAGGCTAAGTGCAAGGTTTACCAAAAGAGCTTGAAAGGCTTAGTTTAAGTGTGAAAACGGTTTGGCATCTCTGCTTTGGACGTAAGCCACTGTAAAGTTTGCAGGAGACAGATCATTGTCTCTCACTGCCGGATTGTCAAAACAGAGCTAGTTTACTCCATTGGGATGGCAGAATAAGTAATCCTTTCCATGCCTGTGAGCCACAGCCTGAAACCATAGCAAGTGAAAGTAGACGATATATCTACTCATGTCAAAAAAGGTAGTAGGGTGGTTACTGCTTTGCAGAAAAGCATGGTTTTTGCCTGATAATAGGCTAATTAATTTTCATGAGAGTCCAGTCTACACAGAGACAAGGTTTACAAAGACAATCAGGAGTTAAAAGATCAGGTAGACACCTAGAGAACAATTCATCGGCCCCCTCTTAGTGCTTGGTATCCCACTGCTATGCCTTAAGATCAGAGAACCACAGCCTCAAGGTAGCAGGGACCTCTGGAGATCCAGTCCACCACCTCCCCTGCTTAAACCAGGGTCAACTACAGCCGGTTACTCAGGACCGTGGCCAGGTGGGGTCTGAATATCTCCACACACTGGAGACTCCACAACCTCTCTGGGCAACCTGTTGCAGCGTTTGACCACCCTCAGAGTAAACAAAGTTTTTCTTACTGGAATTTCCTGTATAATTGGTGCCCATTGCTGCTTGTCCTTTTGCTAGATATCTCTGAGAAGAGTCTGGCTCTTTCCTTTGGAAAAATCTTCCTCATTCTATATAAACTTAAATTGAAGCTAGTGAAAACCAAACCTCTTCATATGCTTGTTTTCATTTCTTTTGGCTTCCGGCACATCGCTTACTTGGCAGTGAGAAGTTAAGAACCATGTTCTGAATATGTTTCTGCTGGGTTCTGCAACTTTGCAGGATGACTTTAACAACAAGTAACTATTAGCAGACATTGATCGTCACAAGTAATTTTGTTTCTTTCAGAGTGAGATTGATTATCTTTACCTAACTCGTGCAGGTCTCCAGGGAGAATACACTGAGGAACCACAGAGATCGTGATAGAAAAAGCTTTTAAAGGACTCAAAAGTTTTAGCACCAAAAGACTGACTAAGCGCTTGTGTAAATGAAAAGTGCAGTCTCATGACAAAAGCTCTTCTCTGTAAAGTCAGACAAAGGCACTTGGTTTATCTATTTCCATCATCCAAATGCCAGCATTCAATCATTAATGGGAAATAAACCTACTTGGGCTCATTTTTCAAAGTTATTTTGTTGGAGTGTTGTAAGAGAATCATATAAAAGCAGAGAAAGGCCCACATACTACTAGCGCAATACTGAAAATTTGTCCAGAGCCATACTGGAACACGGTGAAGACTTCAACAGTGGTGAGCCACAAAGGTGCTTACAAGAACAGGAATAACAGAGAAAAACAAATACATAGACCCAGTTTTCTTTGGTGCTCTAGGCAGCAGAAACAGAATCTCCACCTCTTTCAGAGGCACGGCCCCAAGTGGTTCTCCTACAGATGCAACCTCTTGTCATCACTGATTCTTCAGTACAAAACACATAATATTTCCTATTTGTGGTTGGTCCTAGTAAAAATAGATAAGGTTCTAGCAAAGCTGATTATTCCTAATGACAGCTGCTTGCACCTGTTTTGCAAGAGGGCCTGCTCTACGGTAATCTGGAACTGGAAGTGGTTACAAGACAACATTGTCTGCAAGAGAAGGGCTTTTTTCCATGTTCTTAAGATTATCCAGACTTTTTCTGACCCTCAGCTGCATCTTTGATACACTATAGCCAAGTAACACGATTTTTTTTCATATTTTGTATGTCTGAAGAAAAAAGGTTAAAACTGAGCATTTATTCTAGATAATACTTTTTCAAAATTATCAGTTCCACTACACCTACTGAATATACTCCTGTTTGTAAATTTTTTTGCACACAGTACTTTCAAAAGAAACATATCAACAAAAACATCTGCTGCCATGACTGAATTCGAACCAGAGATCACAACACTACCTATGAAATATTTATAAAAAGAAACCAGCCAAAAACTATATAGAACTTTCAAAGGATGAAAAAACAGCATAGGGGAAAGAAAAGGAAAGGTATGCATCATTTTAAAGCTATTTAAGAATGCAACCTTAAATTCCAAATTGTGATCATCACTTCCATAACATTTAGCTTAAAGACAACTGCAAAGATGGAATTTGGACACTACCGCAGATGTTGAATTTTGTGGTTGCTGGAAAATGCAGGTAGTATCTTGTTATTTATCAATAACATTTTTAAAGCACATCTTCAGCTGGAGGAAGCCCACGTTAGAAAAGATCTATATTAGCAAGGTAGATGCCAAGTGAATTCTTTTCTATTAGGAAGAAAATATATTAAATAGTGAGTATATTTCCATTTTAAGTTATCTTTTTAATATAAATTCAAGAACCTAATGATAAACAAAATCCAAGCAATATGCATCACAACAGCTATTAATTACAACAGGAGAAACTTAACAATGAAAAGGTTCGTAAGCTTTGAACACGCAGGATGTGCAAGCCCATGAAGTGTTAAAAGAGAAAATTTTAAATTATCAGAAAAAAATGGTGAAAAGAAAGTTAATACTCCTTTTATTGTGAACATTTCCCTTTCAGTCTACCATAAATTAGCCTTCCTAGTTAAGGACTATATAAAAGCGAAAGGAAAATATTTAGAGATTTTTTTTCAAGAGGCATGTAATAATAAAGTGAGTAATTATAATAGCATTAGGATGCTCAGGAGTGTATTTTACAGGGTCATTAATACGGTTCATGGGTAGCTGAAAGCACATGGCCTTTGGCCTCATGCCTCACAACACACATGGGGCATGCATTAATGGCTCTGTAAAGCACACCCTATTGCATCTCACTGCTTTAATAAAGCCTTACAGATGAAATGCAAAACCATTTTCAGTTGAGCTAGAGTATTTTGCTGAGTTGAAAGGAAAATTTCAGTCATAGAAGCAAATCAACTAATGTGCAGTAAATTATACCGACAAGTAGAGACGGAAACAAACTTTTTTTTGGAAGAAATTAATTTATCCATATGTTTCCTGTTGAAATCAGTGAGATGATACAAATAAGTGCTTACCAAATTCATGAGGTAGTAGAACCTAAGTAAGGAAAACAGGTTAGGAATATGTTTGCCTTTTCTTTTTTAAATGATTTGGAGCTATACGGCACTATGCCTCTATGCCTCTTCTCTCTTTATATTTTGTACTTCTGTACTGAACACTTCATTATCAATTAATGAAATAAAAAAAATGTAAAGAATTTTTTCAGCATACCTATGGCAAAGTAAGATCCCTCAAACTGAAATCCTGGTGGAAAGTGTTGAGAAGATGAACAAATTATAATGAATGTCAGAGATTTCATAAAATTAAAAATTCAAGAGCTGACAGAAAAATACAGCAAAAATGATTTTTAAAATCAGTAGAATTCCTGAATGTGTAGTGAGTCTCTCAGGGAAACTCTTTTTGATTCTATTTCATTAGAATCTTTGCACAAAGAGAGTGAGAAATTACTGCAGAACAATGAAAAACCTTGGTAAGTTTTATTTCTGTCTTGCTTCTCATTTTGAACAACAAACCCCCTGAAACATGGAGAAGATAGTTCAAATACTTAATTAAGATATATAAGTAATCTTTCTTTTTTCAAAAATATATTTAGCTTGCAACTTATACAACACAAGAGATACTCAAAATACTTCTACAAATATGTTGGTATCTATAATTTATATTTGCTTGAAGGCAATTTTCATACTTTGCTTAATAAGTGATGTTAACCAATATATATAATTTCCTCTGGTCTTTCATAGGCCTTCATCTAGCAGTTTTTCATGTAATAATGTATTCAAATTCAGTTTTCACCAAGATAATATTTATTTGCCAGTACATTGTGGGATGCAAGAAATCAGTATATCAAACAATGCAATCTTCTATCTATTCTCCGTTGGAAAGTAATGCAAATTGCTACATTTTACTGTAGAACTTTCTACGTTGGCTAAGGCAGGCATTTACACATGGATGACCCATTAAATAGAGGAAAAAATTTAGGACCCTCTCTTGCCAGTACTGCTGCCAAGAGAGTTTTGGTCCTCTAGATCTATTGTTCGCACTACTCTTTTGAATGATTAAAAAGTGCTGTTACAACCATAAAATACAGATCTTCTTCAATTGATTCAAAAATATCATGAGGTAGAACAGTATTTGAGCTAGTACCTATATATGTAAACTAATTTGCACACGAAAAAACATAAAACTTGAGCAATGTTATGCATTTGAAATGTGTGAAAAATGAGAGCAACATTTGCAATGGAAATCCCTGTCAAGTTATCTATTGCTTTCAAAGCCCCACAGTATACAGAAGTGCTTCATTTAAGCTTCAGAAAACTTGGGACTATTTTAATACATGTAATTAAATGCAGTGAATTGGGAATTCAGAAGTATGCTGTCTACTTGTCCTGCTACTTCTATCAGAATTGTCACGAGAATCTTCATTTGCCTTTTTTCTGGGCATGAATTACAGCACTGTAAAACTCAGGAGTGAAGAGTGCCTGGCCCACCAAGACTGGGCACAGATCTAACCTAGATGCTGAGCTGTAGCATACTTCTTAATGTCTTCCTGCCTTGGTTGAAAATCAGCATGTTGGAAACTCAGAGGATTATTTCAGTGTTGGAACGCTCTGCAGTGAGATACAGATTGCATGAAAATCCTAATTTATCCCCATCTCTTGGCTTGCAGTCAGACAGATCCTTTCCTGGGAACTGTGGCATCCTGGCAAATGCAGAGCAGCCTAAATTCTGTTTGCTTCTAAGGATGAGGCCAAATCTGGCTTCGTGACAGGTCTCCCATCACAAGACAACCAAAGGCTTAGGACAGTGTATAGTGTATAATACAAGTTATTTTGTATACCTGAAACATTTGTAGTACTGTAGATTGGAGGTTTTGCCCAGGGATCAGTGATGGTGTAAAAGTAATTTGGTCAGATACTACTTAGAGGAAAGTGAGGGCAGCTACACATAGCTAGATCATAAAAATCACAAATAACTTCATGTAGGATAATAGGGTCAAAGATTTTGATATTTTTTTCTGAGGCAGTAAGATGTCTATAATTTGTCATCAGTGAACACTTTTTCTTTCCTATTTTGCAAATATCAAGTTGAAGTTTATTATGCTCTCAAAGATAAATCTGCTATTTGGAAAAACTGGAATACTTTTATTATATGATTAAATATTGATCAAGGGAATTTATCTTACCAAAAAGTAATTTCTCTCGACAGAAATGACACAAACTGCTCTTATGCCAAAATTAATAGTTTTAAAGTTTGTTATTTGTTATTTTTCTGTTTACCAAAAAAGAAGTCTAGTGACAAACGTTAGAATAAACCTGTTATTTAAAATGTACCTGTACCAAGATAGAAACCTATTCAATGGCAAACAAAATGATGTCTTTGTGCCCTAAAAAATAGAGAAGCGGGTGTGTATCCACCTATCCAAGCAGATGGATAATGTCAATTTGCTGTGCTAGAAAAAGCACAAATAGAAAAGAAATGGTTCATTTTAAAAGTGCACTATATATTCAGGGTTCCCATTTCATAAATATCTTGCCTGCTGTGCACTGCAGTTGACCCTTTAAACATATCCAATCAATAACCTATTGTTTACCACAAGTCCATTTTGTCATTTTGATGGTACAGATTCAAGTGTGGCAATCTTCCTTTCTCTGCTTCGCTGCATACATGACTCCCTTTGGCTGGTACTAGCTCACAAAAAAGCCACTAAAATGTCATTAATTACAGCAGGTTTGAGATCTGAATGCTGATTCTATTAATGGAGCTATGAAATTAGGACACTGTAAATCTAGACGAGCTGTGCTTGGGCCTCCTGCAAACTGGGCTGACCTGAGGTTACCTACTGTATTAAATAAGAATTGTCTAATACATTTTTAGAATTCTAAGCATGTGTAAATCAGACCTTGTGAAGTACACCACCAGAGGGAATAGATAACTGCAGTACGCTTTCTGTCTTAACTTCTTCTATTTATCTAGCATCAAATTCATTTGGAGTGCTTCATACCAAGAAACAGTGATGCCCAAGGCTAAGGTGGGATCAGATAAGGCCTTCTGGACACTTTCCCTACTGCATAGTCCCAAAATGTTAAAATTTCATTTATAAGCAACTTAATATTCGTATATCTAAAGGAGACTTGTTATGAAGCTGCCAAGGGTCCCTAAAAGTATTTATGAATTAACATTCTCTGCGTGTTCTTCCAATTCAGAATACTTAAACGAATGATTTTTGACTGCACATTTTGATGTGTTTTGCTATTAATTTCCCATCTTCACTTTCAATGTAATGTACTTTTAATTAGGCAATAATATATAATCTTCTGTTCATCTATCATTTTTACTCAAACATGTTAGGAAATGGATAATAGAAAAAAGGCTCATCAGAGACCCTTTGGTGGTACAGCAAAGCTGGAATGAAATGCCATCTCCTGACAGTACCTTAAAGGTTTCATAAAAAGATAATGGATGTGCTTGTCACGGACGCTAATGATCAAACATTTTCCCAGTTTTACTGGATATTAAACTGTGGACTATAAAAGAAAACCCCACAGTCTAAGCAATGTAGGAAAAAGAATCTTGCTACATTTTTTATCTCCTTTGATATCTAACTAACATAAACCTTCTTATTCCACTGTTACTTTTCACTGAATAGTCACTATGGTGTGAGGGGGTGATGCTTACTTTTAGTAAAGTGGCTTATTTTCAGGAGGAAAGACAACTCTCCAGGTTGCAGAATAGGAACATGATAGATTATATATGCAAAAATGCTTAAGTGACACAGGACACTAATTCATCACAATATCTTTATGAAGTTAACTAAAGCTTTTTTTAATCTGACATGAAGCAATTTTTGAAAGGGTTATGTCTAAATTTCATATATGACTTGGAAACATATTTGAAAGATATCCTCTGTTTAATATTTTCAGTAGTATTACCATGATGTCAAAGTAAAGACAAGAGCAAGGCAGAAAAAAAGAAAAAAAACCCAAACTATGTGATGGGAACATTACAAAGTAAATAATTACCAAAATAAGGATTGATCAGTTTGACAAATTAGATTAAGACTGAAAAAAACAGATCTAATTTGAAAGCACTGAAAAAATAAAATGGTATGTTATTCTATTTAGAAAGAGAAAAATATCAAAACAAAACAAGACAATACCTTCTAGTCAATCACAATGGAATTAGACTCCTGAAATGAGCAGGTACTTCCAAGTTGTTCTGAATTAGTTTTCATTATAATATATTCTCATCTCTGTGTTCCATCCTGCAAATAGTCAACTAGATAATTCTTCATCCCATGACAAGGTTCACTAGGCTACATTCTGGAATTACTATAGCAATGGGAACAAACTCATGTGCATAAAGTTACTCATAAAGGAAAGCTTGTGCATTATTTTTTGCCTGTTGGGAATGTGCAATGTCTTGCTGAAGTGAAAGATGGATAATGGCAGAAATGATAGGCTTGGCACAGATTGTCCAACACTTAGTGCAGGGCTGTATGCTTATATTTCACATACCTCTTTAGCCAATAAGATATTGCTGGTTGGCATGATTCTGCATAGAAGCAATATGTACATTCAAACCTAATGTATATTCCTAATGTATTCTGGCACACAGCAACCAAACATGTTAAGGCATAATAAGACTCATCCTCTGTCACTACATCGTCCATAAAGCTCTAACAGTCATTAATAAAAAGTAGGAAAGGGCTCTTGAGACAGTATTTTTGCTTTGTTCTGTTTTCTTTCACTATTCTGAGTTTTATTTTACATGAAAGTTGCAGCCCAACATAGCCAGCTGACACAACACACTACTGAAAAATTGAGGTTTGGGCTGGAAAACACAACAGACCTCTTCTAAGAATAGCTTTTCTCAGAAGAAGCTCTGTGTATGAGTAGCAATTTTCCAATACCCTTTTTCCTCATTGCGTCATTTCAAATTATGGGCAACTAGTCTCTGTCACGAGGGGAAGCACTGTACTTATGAGCCCCATTGATTTCAGTGCAGTTATTTGGGAAATAATGTGCTAGTAAGAATAAGGATATCAGGTCTTGCAAACAGTGTGCTGCAGTGACTTTACTTTCAGCATTAAAAGTACAAACTGGCAAAAAAATGGAAGTAGCAGAATACCTGGATAGGTGTTTTCTACTCAGTAATCCCAGTCAATATCCTCCAACTAAAGGGTGACAATATAAATACAAGACTAAATGACAGCAACATTTCCTATACCCTCCTCAAAAGGGAAAATTGCTTATAATTAAAGAAAGCATAACCAAGACAATCTCACTTATGGGTGTGCTTCCGTTTTGGCATAAATTAAAGTCTTACAGTTACAGAACATTTGCCTTCCCTATGCAGACGTTATTTAGAATGCCAAATGGAAAATACAAAATACTTATAATTTTTCCTTTTTCTTTACTGCCACCTTTTAATCCAGACCTTTGGAATGACAATTTACTGTTTCTGTAGGGAAAACCGCTCCCTCTTAAAGAGGAAAAAATGGGAAATTTAAAGCAATGCTTAACCTAGAGATTCCTGTGAATCATTCTTCCATCCTCGAGTTCAGTTTGTGAGCTGCATTAAAAATGTTTCTTTCAGTTCTATTAAAGTCCTGTGGTTAAAGATAATCAAGAGCAAGAAGTGTAAATTAATAAAATGAAGAAATGAGTATGCAGTTAGCATAAACCAGCTCTCTCCTTTCTCTCCCCTCTTGAGAGCAAAAGGGGTGGCAGCCAGTGCTGACCCAAAGCATTCTCCTTTTCTAAAGAAACCTTTCATAAGAAAGAACACAGAAAACAGCACTGGCAGTATTAAATCTGTCTATCATGATCTTTTCTGGATGTTAAATAGACTCATTTTATAATCCTTTTACGTTTCTTTTATGAAATTTAAATAAAAAGCTCCTGCTTTTTACCAGTTGGAGATATTTAAAATAAACATTTGAAGTCTCAAATTAGTTGAGTTCAAAATCCAAACTTGTCTTCATATCTGTCGTTTCCTAAAAACAAGCCATAAAAATATATCTGCACTTACTTCTATGCTGTCCTTCAATGGTATTAGACTACTCACGCAGTATTCCTCACTAGACAAGATTGCTTGCACAAGACTTGCATTTAAAGAGAATCTAAAGAAGATATAAATAGTCTGTTTCCAATGGCTCCTTATTCAGTAGTCCCTGATTTTCCAGGGCAAACAGTTCTCTTTTCCATCTTATCTTTATCTAAGGAAAGGTTCTAACAGACTTTCATTCTCAGACTTGTTTAAAAGACAAAATTGAGCCAGGGAACTCACTGGGGTTTTGTTTGGTTTTTAAATGCACCTGCTCCATACTTCTTTAATTTTTATCATTGTTTTCTCTTTACCAAATGGATTTCACTTTTAAGCAATTTCTAACATTTTATTTAGAAGCAAATCTTGCATCTCCATAAAATGCAGGTCCTCGAGCAGATTAGTCTATAGGACAAAAGTTGTCTCTACTCAGAATACACAGAAAAATAATCTGAATTGCACCAAAAGCTGTCTACTGTGGACTTAATAATAGTACTGTAAAGAACCTAATATCGCAGCATATCCTCCCTTCCCATCACTATTGATCTGGAAGAAAATGTTGCTGTTGCAGCACTAAACATTTATTTAACCAGCTTCCTCGTTAAGAAATGTCACAGTGCGAATCTTGGTGAAACAACAGCAGAACTCCTAGGACTCACATGGATCGTCTATATTAAGATATATATCCACAAAGACCGATTCAAGAAACCCAGACCAACAAAGGTCATATGAAAGTGAGAACATAGATGTTCTTTTGTCCCTACATCCTCTCATGTGAAAAAAAATCCCTGTATTACTTCTCCCTGTACAGCCAGGCATTTTACACAGCAGTGAAGTGAGATCTAGGTGTCTCACAGGCAATGGACTGTGAAGCTGAACCTCTCACCTTACGGGATGTGATCAGATAAGGGAAGCTGAGAATTTGTCAGCTATCTATTTGTAAAACCATATCTTATTTAACATGACTGCAAAGGGTAACATTCTGCTGAAAAGTGATGAACAAGAGTTTCAAAACAGCAAAAGTAAAAGTTGATACCTAGTATGATTATGCAAAAGTTCTACTCTGAAGCTATCTTAAGACCAGGAAACATAAAGGAAGGCAGAAAAAATGCAAACTGTGCAAATTTTCTTTTTTGATTACTAGCGTGTTTCTACGCTACCTATTTAGTGATATGTCATCATTATTTATTTAATACATGACAGATAAGCACTGTACCAGATACAAAATATATGAACGACTGCTACACGTAGGTAACAGGTGCATTTATTTTACTAAGAAAACCCTGCAAGCCTTATACAGGGTTATTTTAGTTAGTTTGAAAGTAATTTCAAGTATTCATACCAATCACTGGATTCTAGTGTGAGTTTTAGAGGTTTTACTGTAACAGGTCCCACTTAAAAGAAAATTAGCTCTCTGCCCCTTGAGGCTCTGTAAAGACCACAAAGTCCAAAGAACCACAAAAGCATGAACACAAATGAAATCCTCCTAAGCTCAGTAAGATGTTAGCAGTGGGTTACCTCAGGGATCAGTGTTAAATTGCAAGTGGAAAAGCCATTACCATCAACGAAGGTGAATTAATTTTCATCTTTCAAGCAACTAGCCCTTTCAAACACTGCAACTACAAGTGATTTAGGAATTAGACTAAATAATTTACAAAAATACACAGTTCTTTCAGATAATGGATACTGTATTACTGGACAGAATACCCTACTGGCATATAATATAGATAAATGTTGTTTGAAACATCAAAGACGAGCACTGGTGTAAAAATAAAATGTTGATTAGAGGCACAGATTACAGATTATTAACTGCTCCACTAATATGTGCCCAAGGAATAAAGTCACTATATAAACTGGAAGACAGGAGGAGGGAGAAAAACATACAAAATATCAGAATTTCCTTGCTTAAAGAAGTACATCACAAATGAAACCTCCAACTGGACACTAAGGAGATAAATCCATCAAAAAACCAGTTATGATCCTTCTGGAAATGACTCAGTTCCTTGTAAGACACAACTCTATTAGACTAAGTTTCAAAACCTAAAGTCAAAATCCATTCCCTCCCCCCAAAATTAAAGTGTATTCAGATGTCAAATTTTTAACAGAAATGAAACTGTTGGGAGAAAATTACCCAGACGAGCAAACCAGAAGCAATGAATTTGGGGATCGTGCTAACTGAATTCAAAGCACAGACAAATAGAGCAATGATGCAATAAAATTACCACACAAAAGAAAACCAGAGTAGCAGACATTGCTAATGCCCATGAATTGAAAATAAAGTTCACTGGTCTTCAGAACCAACTCACTGCTGTGAATGACACGTGGCTTATCACACCACTTCAGATGTTACAGGGAATACCCTTATACCTATGTAAGTATTCTGAAGTTACTGTACTGACCTCCATAATATCCCAGAACTGAACTCCTGCTTTCAGGAGTCTTAGCATACAACATTTTGGTAGAACATGCAGAAGAAAAAAACCCAACAATCTTATTGTCTCAAGAGCTGGCGAACTTCTATCATGAATGTGACTACACTGAACAAATAGCAAAATATATTTTTTTAGAAATACAAGCTACCAGAGGAACACCGCACAAGTCTACCAACAGCATCAGCATATCCTATTCACTGTATTTGAAACAGTCAAAAGTAACCCTACTCAGTCTCTAATTTGGCCTAGAAAAGAAATACTGGAGGTATTTAAATTATAATAACACTTTTCAAAACCACAATGAAGCCCAAAACAAATAGGTAAAAAGTACAGCCCTTATTAAATAATGTTTCCCTAACCTCCTTAGCTTTTTCAAAGTATGAAACAATCATGGTAATCAAAACCTAGACTCTTTCTTCCAACAGAAAACCCTATTGTCTATGACTTAACGTTTTTTTTAAAATCTAATTTACCTGTCTATGAAGTAAAACATCACTGTTATTCACAGAAAAAAAAAGAACTCTTCTGTCTGAACAGCTCAGCAATGGGAACACCTGTAACATCCGTTTCATACCACTAAAAGCATGACAGCAGGTTCTTCCAGATAATACTTGCAATGCCATAATATCTCATCCCCGGAATACAAACCTTTTATTTGACAAAGAAAACAAAAACAATTGTTGTTGTTCTTTGGCTTGTTTGTTTGTTTGTTTAAATACATTCTCGCGTATAACATGAATTGCATTGCAGATAGCAGGGATTAATGGAAAGCTGAAAGCTTCTTACCAAGTACCCCAAGGCGATAGTTGACTGTGATGACTATCACATTCCCATAACTTGCTAGAACACTGCCATCATATAAATTTCCAGTGCCTTCCATGTAGGACCCTCCGTGAATATACACCATCACAGGCTTAGGTCCCCCACTGTCCCGAATGTCTGGAAAAAATATTAAGACACATTTTATCTCAAGAAAGTACCAAAAAAGATACATGCAATATTTTAAGGTTTTTTAGTGAGGTTATTTTTCTTGAAGTGTTTCTCAAGCAACATCTTTTACGTAAAGAAAAGGGCAGGTGGGCATAAGTGTTTCTTTGTGGCTTGCTTGTAACTAAAGTTCGTATTTTTGAAACACTTGTTGGCCTCAGAAAAGCAGAAAGGAATTGGAAATGGTAACATTTGCTCAAATGCAATGGGACAGTGGTCTGATTCTGTTCCTGCTGAATTTGACATAAAATGTCTACTAACATCAGTGTGAGCTCATTTAGGCAAAGTCTGAACACTTCTGAAAGCTCAGTCCATCTTTCTGTTCACTTAGCTAAAGGCAATTCACCATATTAAGATAAACAAGATTTCTGCTCATACAAAAATTGTTGATTGCTTCCAGTACGGTAAGATCAATAATTTATAAAAAGGGTGTATAAACAGCTGTCCTTTGATAAGTCTGAAGTCCAAGTTTTCAAAAAGTATTTGGAAGCTGTTTAACACTTAGACCTCAAATGGATATTATTTGTAACCTGAGTAGCCTGAAGTTTAAGGAGCGTGGGTACTTCCTATTTTACTAAATTGTGAAAAGGACTGTATGTTATATTTGAAAAAATAGCTGCCTGGAACAATGTTTATAAATCCCCACCCTGCATTCAAACAAATATTAAGGTTCTCAAAAGTAACACTGAATGCAGCTAAATTTTAAATCTTAGAAGCTCTACCATTCTCTCAGAGAACAAAATTAGATATTGGCATATTGTTTTGAGTTTCTTTTTAATGAAGACACTGATTTGGGTATCCCTCCCCCCCAAACTAGTCCTGTTTGCAAACTGATGCATCTACTCGAAATAAAATTCTAAATATCTCAACACCACTGCTCCCTGTGAGGAAAGTTGTTCTTAAGTACCAATTCAAAGCAACAGTTAGTGGTGGGATAATACATGTTTTTTAAAGATTTTTTTCTGTTGGACTGGAAAAAAATCAGCTAAGGTGTAAATTTAGACTTTTACATCTGGATTAAATCGTATTTTGATCTCATTTACTAGGTGCCTGAGTCTTCCACTGCCCAATCATAGTATACCGTAAAAATCAAGAAAGATAATAGCAAGAGAGCATATGAAAACTTCCCAATGAGGAACTGTACTGCATATTCTGATCTGAAGACATTTTTTGTCAATATGACAAGTATTCAAGTGACTTCCCTGATTACTCACTTCAGCGTTTGAAGAAATCTCAGATGTATTGGTTTAATACTTTGATTTAGAGGAATCTTAGTTAAGATGCTTTCAAATAAGCTCTCTTTAGAATTGTTTGAATCATTTCTGAAGGACTGTAAAGACAACTAGGTGAGGGCGGTTACACAAAAAGTCCTGCTTTTTGAATTTGCTGAAAAAATCAGCACAGACGTGTCTGTTTATTGAAAGCCAGTTGCTATTATTATTTTGATATTGATTCTAATTCGAAGAAAATGCCAGAACAGTCAAGATCAGAAATTGGATCTTCAATATTAGAAGTACTAGAACAATCACTTATTCAAGACCAAAAGGATGATGAAAGGTTGTGCATGAAATTGCTTATATTGCTTTCCTCACTCAAGCATATAGTAAGGGCTTTCCAACATGCAATTTTCAGAGTGTAAAGCTAAGGAGATTATTTATCTTCATTGTCCATGGGATAGAATTATGAGCTCCCAAGGTTTAAAATCTACACAGAGGAAAAAGTCTTTTTGAATTCATATACTGTTTTCAGTAGATCATTTGTTCATAGTCTATGCTGCTTCTTTTTTTTGATACAAATATGGAAGCAATAATAAATTATTAATCTGAAATCACTGTGTGACTGTTCCCAGCAGAAATTGTACACAGTTAATTGTATGCTTGGCGGCAGCACAGGGGGAGACTGTCTCAGAATTCTTCTTTAATTAAAATTACATAGAATTACAGAGCACCAACTGTGAACAGTAATGAAATGTTGGTAGTACTGGCCTGTTTATCTGGAAAATAATATTGGGATATTTAGAAAAGGTGTCCTTTATCTGAGAAAGGAAGCACACATTCATGAGTAAACTCTGACATATAAAGAAGTGATTGTCTGAGTAAATTCTGTCTATACCATACTTTTGTTATTTCCTACTACTAATATTCTTGTAAAGATTACAGACAGATAAAGAAAGACTAATTTTCAGCTCTGCCTATGTGCCATGTCAGAGCAGATGACTTGCAGTATGCATTTTCCTTGTGCTGCTTTGCCAAAGTCATCAGTCTTAAGAGAAATCCCTTCTACAAAAGAAAAATCGTGCTTCTGTCTGTTTTTCAGGCAGTAATCTAGTACTGGAGACACCTGTAAGGTTATGCAGTATTCAGCTGAGGCTAGTGGGTCTTTGGGCTATGGATTATATAGAAGCTATGGAGCTCTTCATGTGAAGAAGAGAGATCACTACATTTGGGTCTTACAGCCAGTGCTTTCATATCAATTGCAGCCTGTAGCTAGGAATATTAGAAAGGTGCAAATATTCAGCTGGGAGGGTACCGTTTAAGTACAGATGTTATTAACTAGTGGATGTTATTAAATAAGATCAAAGGAAGAGAGCAAAAAATCAGACCATAATCAAGAACTGATTCTTACCTGAAAAAGAGTAAATGTTCCCCCAGGAAAACTATCATCCCTCAAAATTAAAATGGAGGAAGTACTAAGAAAATACTCTGTGAGGAGAAACCCCGTATTGGTACAAAAGTGGCAGAAAGATGCACTTTGCAAAAGTGCTTATTGGAGTTAAGTGTCCAACTCAACAAAGAAAATAACTGAGATTTTGGCGCTCAGATACTTTTCAAAACCTGATCCTAAATTATTTGAGAAGTCTTTCATTTTTTCCTACAAGCTGCTATCAGTCTTTTCTGTGCATGTGGTGGAGTGGTCTCAGTAAACTGTAGTTACACTTTCTTACAGAGATTAATAGTTATTCATGGATGCAGATTAACAGTTATTCGTGGAAGTAGCTCGTTTTGAACAGGCCTGAAGAACTGGGGTGCAAACGTGACACGTCTGCCAAGAAGTGTAGATTTACCTACTGATTTAATTTAGTTGTGTACTGTACCTTTTGTTGCATTTTATTAAGTGTTGCTTCAATTAAAAAGCAGACACGGGAATATTTTCAAAGACACATACAGGGATAGGGCTGTTCGAAATCCTTCCCAAATTCAACTCTGTTCTGTTTTTATTCCCACAGAAGATAAGCTTTGAGTGCTGTGATTTGTTTGGTTTAAATTGCTAGTTCATAAAACATCTAAGTAGGTCTTACTGTATGGCAGAGAATGATCTTATTTAGATGACATATACATGAACTTTCTTATTATGAGTTCCATCATTTCCTCTCTTCCGTACTTTTCTAATGTTTCTTGCATCTACTTTTTATGTCTGGTCTTAACTACATTACAGGCAATTTAGAAATAGGGCTGTCTTTTATTCTATGTTTGTTACATCACGCAACAGGGAACTGGGTCTGACTGTGAATACCAGTCACAATTGTCATATATAACAAAACATAATTATAGCTTCAGACATTTGAAGCTGATGTGAATTGGCCACGTGACTTAACAAGTATAATTGGCAGGGAACAACCGAAATGGGAAGGGAAGAAAGCCTACCTGGAGATAACGTAGCACAAAAATACAATTCATTTAGCACAGATGTCACAAGCAGTGTTTCTCTAAACACTATGAAAAATTGTGACATTTTGATGTAGAGTATTAAGTAAATCTTGTTTTTTGAACATGAAACAGCACAAGGACAGTGGAAAACTTTTAGATTGGTTACTGTAAAACCTATGTGTTCCTTACATAGAATATTATACGGATATATGTGTAGCTCTTCTGTAAGCTTTTGTCCTAAAATATTTAAGTAGAGCATGGTACCAGTAAGTGCAACTCTTACCCATTGAAAAGCCCTTTAACATTTGACCTTTCAGTTCAAATCTATCAGATGCCTCATAGATGCACTGCTATTTTAATAAGCTAGTGCCCTTCTCAGTACTAATATGTAAACATCAATTAATGCCATGTTTTCAACATGTGATACAAAACTAGATGTCCTGACACTATTAAAGTAACTATTGAAATTCTGTTAGGAGTGGCAGTGAGGTTTTAGACACGTTTCATATTTTAAAATACAGCATACTTCAAGTTTTAGACAAATAGAATTATCTCCTTTTTTTGTTTGTTTCTGTATCTGTCAAACCAATGGATTATTTTGTGCACTCTCGAACACTTAACTACCTTTACCTGAAAGTGATTTGAGATCTTGATGGAGGACTACACGAATGTATAATCTAACATTACAAAAGGCCTATGCTCTTACAGGTAAGCATCTGGAGCAGACTTTCATTAGGGTAGGACCTCAATAGCCAGGTAGGTAGCAATTTTAAATTATTAAAAGATGATAGTTAGAAATGCAAAAGCCGACAGACTCTTCACTGTACAAGCTATGCTTGGCAGTGCTAAAAGTATAATGGAGCCCTGAAGAGATGCATAAATTGAAGGTCTGTCAGAATTTTTACTATGCACATTTTCAAGTATTAATAACATCACTACAAAAATTCAACATAATCTGAACTGAGGTTCTCAGTGGAAAGGGAAAATTGGCAAAATTTAATATGCAAGTGACACTGGAACCTGTACTTGGGAGCTGGAATCACGGCACTAATATGAATGGGTGACAGGATGAACAGGAATCATGAATATGTCTGTGTGTATCCGTCAACAAGTTCACCCAAAGTAGTAAGATCTGTGCTACTCCAGCCTGGCTGGAACTCATTAGAGGCTATAATTAAGGCTGGAGCATGTGGTTGCTTTGCGAGGTAGACGAATGTGTTCTGCTGTTTACTGATCTCTGAAGTCCGAAAATGTACAACTAGTGCCAGACTAAAAGATTGTTTCTCTCTCTATTTCTTACCACGACAGCTGAAAGCAGATGAAATGCTAAACTTAGCAACCTAGTCTATTTTAATACTAATGGAGTGATAGGGTTTTTTGGAGAAGATCCTCAATTCTGAAACCTGCTCTTTTGCGCCAATGATGCTACAGTCTGTTAAGCATAAGAAGGGACTTGCAGATGCATTCTGCATCATTAGCAATTTAAAATTTGAGTGGATTTTTGTTTGTTTTGATTTAAAACATGCTCTGGACCAAGAACTTCTTTCAGTCGATGAAGTCCAATAGCCCCTATAAGACAGAGCATCAGCCTAAATGACCAGAATCATCACAGTTACAGCCTGTGAACAAACAGCAACATCTGTTCCTAATCTGTCTCCTGTTTCACAGGAGAGATTGGACTGGAGAAGGGAAGAGGAGAAACATCTAGCAATTACAGGGCAGGCCCCGTTTCTGAGGCATGTACTCTCAGTTCCCTGCTTTACTATGGACATGGTGTCTGCATTCCTCAAACTTAGTGTCTGTATTCCTCGTTTCTAAAAATGGAATAATAGCATTCCTCTATCGCAGAGGGATGCTGTGAGACTGAATACATTAAAAACTGAGAGATGCTCAAATAGCATTGGGGACAAAATAAGGATCTAAGATTGACAGACTGATGCGCTAGGTAAGGTGTGTATGACAGAATGGTGGATGAAAATAATTCATTTGTGAGCAATCCTTCATGGATATTTCGTGCAGCACTAACTACCTAGAAGTCCAGTTCTGATCCCTGAGTACATAGGCTGATTAATGATTTGTGTTGCTGTATTTTAAGTCATGCTAAGCACTTTAGCATATGGGAACTAAGGGTGCACAAAGAGTCACTGTTTTTTGCTACAGCCGAATTAAATCAAGTTAAATTATTACCTTACCAAAATTAAGACTGAGATAAGATATTAAGATTAAAATATTTTCCTTTTTTAAACCAAGCCTTCTTTCTAGACTGGGGAAGGTGCAGTTTATTCAACTGCTGAGCAACTTAAATCTTGCATCTGCACTAGATATTGCTTACCTGCGTTGTCAGCAAATGGGCAAATCCACCACTGCTATAAAAAGGGAAAGTCCCAATGCTCACTGCTTGCAGGTGCTTTTGCTACTCTTGTTTTTGGTGCCTGCTCAAGTAGTTCAATACTTTTTGAAAAACAGGCAAGCAATTTCAAGTGTAGATATGAAAGGGTTACACAAACAAGAATGCAACCAGACTGGGGGGAAAAAGACATTTATATAATTTCTGACTTTTCACACATTTCACACTCATAGAATTTGAAAATACCTTCATTTTTTAAACAGCAAATTTGCAGATCATTAGCTGGTAATATGCACTACTGCCTTTGGGTCTTTTGAAAACAAAAATGAAAAATGATCTAATTAAGCCTGGTCTACTGGTTGCAGCACATACCAGAGATCCAAGTTTGATTACTAATTCCAGTGCTTGTGCTGGCAAGGTTTGGACCGCAATACTGTGGTAGTGACATGTAGCAGCAGATGGGAGTCAGATTATTGAACACTGTTTTAAAATGAAATTTTCTAATCAGACTCTGATGTTTGAGTGACACAATACAGAATACTTTCCAGGCATTTGATCTAAGAAGCTGCTATGAAAGATCTTTCTTCAGGAAAGGCGTAATACAAGAAATGGACATGGGAGCTCTGAATTTCTTAATACAGAGACCATCCTGGGTATTTTAGAAATCGCTGGACATTGTTAACGTAGCATGGATTCAATGGTTATATGACACAGTCGTTTTTCACCGTGTATAGCCCAGTCTCCCTAATATTCCAACGTCATCATTCATTCAGTTTGCTATTTGTTTTATTTTGTCTGCAGTTATTCATTTGTAGATTTTTATATTGAATAAAAACTACCATACTGCAAAAGGTGAAGGGTTTGATGGACAGGTGAGCAGAAATCTAGACAGCGAAGATGGCTTTTTGCTTTGCCAATTTCTTTCCTGCTACTCATACCCAAATACATGTGACTTGAAGTGTGTGAACTCTTCAGTTCTGCATATGCAACAAGTGCTAGAGCTCCAGTGCAGAAGAGCAGGTTCACAAAATGCAGGTCAGGTCATCTGATGCTGCTCCTCCACTGAGGGACAGTGAAATGCTGGGCCTCAGCAGACAGGGTTTCTACCAACCCAGCAGACATCCCTGCAGCCTTCAGTGTCTACTGATAATAAAAATTTAAATTTGCCCTGTCTCTCTGTGACTCTCAGAAGCAGTGAAAGTCTAATTACTGCCTGCATTCTCCTATTGGCATGGAAAGGAGAACAAAACTGTCACTTGTACGCCAGAGAAAATTAATCCCAGTCCTATAAATTACAGAGATTTATTAATGTTGTAAATGTGTTTCTTCCCCCCCTAGTTTGACTGCTGTGTTCTTACAGCCCTTTCTCTTTCTCTCCTACAATTGCCAACGTGGGAGACGGGTTTTCTCTGACATGGACACTTGTTCTCCAACGGCTGAGATCCCTACTCTCATTTGACTCTACATATTAAACTGCTTTCTGATAGCAACCACTCTCTGCTGATTTTTAGCAAACTAAGTAGGCTCTTTTAAGTGTGTCTAAGCAGAGATGGACTCAACAAATGTTAAGCCATTAGCATCTGTCTTGGCAATTATACAGCAATTTAGGAGAGCCATTAAGGTCCACTGGATGAATAACCCAGGTTTCAAACTGTTTCTTAAAACATATTGTTAAAACAAGACAGAGTAACTTTTACAACTGCTAATTCAATTCTTGGAGAATACACAAGAACGTCCCTTGCAATATTTTGTCATGAACTAATGTAAAAACGACTTGGCCTCATAGAGCTAAGTGGATCTGAATTATCATACTTAGCTCTGAATAATATGAGAGCTTTCAAAGGAGATTTTCAATTAGGTGGTTCTTTCAAAGCTTGGGCCAACTGGTAGGCTTTCATTCATATGCTTAACATACACATTCAGTAGAGGATCGTAAATCAGACATATATAAATTTGTCGGTTTATTTGTAAAGTCTCTGTTCAGTTATTGGGTAAGTTAAATGCTCATATTTGCCTTCCTTCATCTTTTGTGGTAACACTGCACATGTCTGAGTAAAAGAGTTGATGTTCTGTGTGATGAAAAATTTCTTAATTAAGAGCCTTGCAGTTTACAAGTTAAGCTTCATCTTACTGTTTGGCAAAAAAACCCAAACAAACTACCAGATATTAACAGAGAAGCAAGTAGCAACTCTACCAGTCTCATATGGTAATTTGTTTTACTCATTGACCATAAATATACAAAGTATGTGTTTAAGAGTCAGAATTTTGAAGCACATCAACTTGAAGGGATGAGACTGCTCAAGAGAAAGAGCCCCTTGTTACCATTTTCATAGCCCTGAAAAAATATCAAATCTGCATAGCTTATATGATTAACAGACATAATTCATAAGCAGAATAATATGCTTGACATTTTAAACTTTTTATTTTACTTGGTAATAGGGTTTTCTAAGGGTCAGCACAAGCAGATAAGCATCTTTGTACACTTGTAGAAAACAGAAGGGATCAGATTCCTTTAGATGGCATCAGTTTAGCTCCACTGAATTCACTGGTGCTGTGCAGAGCCTCACCAACTGCAAATATTACTACTGTTCTAGTGCTACCTCTCTTCTACAGGGAGGTGGGGTAGTCTTGCATTTATTTATATTTGTTCATGGCAATGTAAATGCAGAAGGTTTTGTAATTGGGGAAATTCAGTTGCTTAAGAGACACTTTCTAAGAATTTTCTGTATTTTTCCTTTTATAAACACAACATTTTATATGTTTATCAAACTGAGATCAGTCAGTGAAAAAAGAAACATCTTTGTACTTGGTGAAATACATAGGGTTAGAAAACATGCAAAAAGGTGTACAGAGAAACTTTAAAAGAGTGTTAGTTTAAATAGTATGGACAAAATTCAGTCAAAAGGTGGGATGCAACATATCAAAAGTCCATTTCAAGAAAACAAAAAACCCTTCTCTTTAAATATTGTTACTGTTTTGTATCAAAACGTAGAACTTAACAACATTCTTTCTTTTAAAAAATTAAAAATATATAACAACAAGCAAGAAGACAAAACACATCAAAAATGGGAATTAAAAAAAAAAAAACTCTTCAAAAGAAGACAAGAAGTCAAAAAAAGAGGGGAGAAAAAAGATTTTCAGGGATCCTTGTCATGCAAATCAGTTTGGCGGCAAAAAAATACCTTCATCTTCAGCACCGTCATTATCACCTAAATCATCTGTCTGTTTCTTTGTAAGGGGACCTAGGATTGAGAACGGAGAAAATGGAGGAAAAAAGACAATTCAAGAATATACAAGACTGAGGAAAAAAAACAGTGAATATTAAATTCCCATGGATGTTTCAAGAAAAACATTTGCAGGGAGGGAAATCTTAGTTTATAACAACCAATTTTTCATTACGTTTTTCAAACATTACAGCAAAACCTTCCCTAGGGGGTATGGCTATTAGAAACATCTAGCACAAGAATCAAAGAGTGCCCAGTGCTTCATTGTTTTTAAATGAAGAATCAAAGCTTGTTTACTAAAAGCATACCCACCATAAACTATATTTATCCACTTAATTTAATTGTTTTTTGTTGTTGCTGTTATTAGGAAGAGTGGAGACAAGAACTGCCAAATTACCTCTTGCATTTGATGCAATAAGGTGGCTAATAAATATCTTGACAGTTGGTTAAAACAATATTTTCTGTGAAACACTAATTCACATTTCTAAGTTCAACCATTTAAGCTCATGCTTTACAAAGATGAGCATGGGTTTGGCTTTTTTTTTTTTTTTTTTTTTTTTTACACACTCATTACATTCTCTTTTAAATAGAACTGTAGATTCCCTTGAAACCTTTGACTACCTGCTGAGATATTTGTAAAGAAACATGAAAATCCATATGTAAACTAGAAACAAGAGTGAAATCCTAGACCAACTGAAGACAATGACTTTTGCCATTGATTTCACTGGCGCCAGGGTTTCACCCACAGTATACAAAAGTTGCATTGAATATGGGAATTGAAGTTTTAGCTTGGGCAAGACACACAATATCATAATTCCTTGTTTCTATAAATGGATGTCAAGACAAAATTCTTTCATGCCCAGCACCTGTATTATTAACAAGTATTAATAGATTCATCATATTTTCCAATGGGAAAAATGCCCGCTCCTTTACTGAGTAATAAAAATATACACCAGAAGGAAAGTCAAAGGCTATTCTGAAAATATTTCCACGTCATATATTTTACACACTTACGCACAAACAAAAGACAGTTGGAACTCAGCATTATCTTTCCTTTTTTTTCAGAGCTCTCTCATTTCCATGACATTCTGTAATTTGCATGCAAAAAAGCAATCAGTACAAGCACAGGACTAAGTAACAAAAAAAGAAAAAGCCAGCCAAGCACAGAGTAGAAAACAAGAACTTTCTCATGCATAAAATAGCAATAGACAAAAACCAACAACAAAAAGGAGATGAACAGTATGTGTTGATATTTGCAGTAGATGTAGGCAAGAGACATGCATTAACTCTAAGCACTATGGAGTATTAAAACATTTGTATTTCAAAAGCTCTCTCTAGCTCTGTTATTTTACAGGATATTAGTCATTCAGCATTAAACCTGCCGTTTATAGGCAAAATACCATGTATTTGAGTGATGCATTTAAAAAAAATTCATAAAATGTTTGTACCAGGTGCATGGATTTGAGAAACAGAAACAACCCATGAAATACCATGAGATTTTAACTGTGAATGTAGGAACTGGACTATATTATTGAAAACCAAAGCTGAATACCTTAATTACTGCGTCAGTCAGGAGTATAGTTTTAAACTCATTCTAAATACAGAACACTAGAATTATACATCATAAATTAAACACAAGCATTTTTATAGTCACACCTGCAACAATCATTCTGTTCAGTACAGAGCCTTGGTGAATGCAATAGCTTTTCCTAATACAAGCCCTGAATGTAATCTTTACAATATATGATAGCTAGATAATGTGACCCTATCCAAATACACACATTCAAATGTCTTGCTGTCCATCTTTCTCATACCATAGCAACTTTACTTCTGAAACAATAAAACTAAAAAAGTAAAAGACGTATGCAAAGAATAACAATAGTTTCACCGTGGGTTTTCAGCATGGTGAACAGGAAGAATGGACTTAAAATTCTAAGAACTATGCACTTAACGGAGCTATGCACTTAATAATGGAGAGCCAGACACAGCCAGAGCCATATATACGTACACATTTTTAATGGCTTCTTGTTATCTTTTAAATTTTTAAAAGTCACCAGAAAGGAACAAAGTAGTAACTTGAAAGACAAACAGCACACATTTCTCCAAATAACTTGCACAGAGAGGGCAATTTCTTTTCTGGATGAAACCAAGACAATGAATGTTACATTGTTTTAATAGCTGGCCTTTGTGAGGTATTCTGTATAGATCACGGTTCCAGATCTCAACAGCAGTTACATACTACATCAAACATCTCAATGCAAATGACTGATCTCATATCATCTCTAATTTTACAACACAGTGAAGCATAATTGAGGCTAGCTATTAAAAATAACCTGGGCAATTTTAGTATTTATACAGTTGTGAGTTTCTCTGAAAACCATAAAAAAATCAGACCATCTTCCTTATAATCACGTTGCAACACACATTACACACAATTCCTTTTGCAAAGGGGCAGACCTATTTTTAAACTGTCATAGATTAAACATGCTTTCTAATACAGCTGTATATCTATTTCACAATACAGGGGCTCTGCTTACTGCATCCCCTAAGCAGGAGGACTCACCCCTGATGGAGACATGTGGCAGACCCACCAGGCACCACTAACAGTATTCTGTTAAGAAAGAGATGAGACACGATTTCTGCCACAAGTTCGCCCCAGTCTGCAAATATAATGGCCCGCATTTGTTACATCTCAGCCACGGCTAGCTTAGAGAAACACATCAAAATGCTCCAGACAAATTTTCTGCTTCCTGGAGTTACAATGCTATCTGAAGTCTAGAAACCAAAGCAGAGTTTGGTCCTCATGCACCAGGCGTGAAACTACTTACCCATTATCTGTACTTTACCTATACATACAGGGATGCTGTGAAACTTATTTTGTATTTGTAAACTGCTCTGCAATCCCTAAAAGGAGCATCAGCTCAAGACCCGTTGTGCACACAGCTGTCTAAAATGGCATACAGCAACATCAAGTACTTCTGTCTTGAATCCTCAAAGAGGAAGCAGAGCGCTGAGCTTGACTGTTTATGTTCTGTGTTGCCCGTTTCATGTCTGGCTGCTGAAGAAATTTTCTGAAATCTTGAAAGCAGTACGAAGAGAAGTTCTGGATTAGACTTCCACCTGTTTCAGCAGTAATTCTCATTTTAAAATCAGTAAGAAATGGCTTTTGCTTCTGATTCTCCAGATAACAGACTACCTCGACTAACAGCGTCACTGTGTCTGTATGACCATAAAGAAAGACTGATGTCTTGAGTCCTTACACAGGAAAACATGCTGAAATCACTATCAGATAAACAAAATAAAATCTTATGGAAAGATCCTACAAAATGTAACAGCAGTAGTCTTTTTAAGTAAAAATAAATCAGGACTGAAATTGCTTAGTAGGTGTATAATTTTCAGTTATTTTCTGCAGGTTTGAATTAATATTCTACAGAAAGTTTATGATTTTGTAAATTAAATGTATCCCTCAACTAGATTTATTTCTTTAGCCCTGACTGTTTATTCAATATATGATTCTTTAGGGTTCTTCCATCATTTTAATATTCTTTTCAGGTAACAGAAATGAATTTTAAAAATACCGATACTAAGACATGATGGACTAGGAGCCAATGAAACAAAAAAGAGTATACATTTTACAGAATTATGATCACCAAAAGTGTTTTGTCCACAATTACTTTCCACTGTTGTTCCACTGTAGCTTCTCTTCACCTTTCGTGAAGGCCCTCTTATTCCTCCTCTTTGAGCATTTCACTAACAAAAAGGGGCATCCATTACAAAAAGATCGGTTTACTATGTTTAAGACATAAGCCTTCAAATAGATACACTGCCTTATTGTGCTGGCCTAAATTTTAGCTAAAGTTTATGTAATAAATACTAAATATCAACAAAGTAACCAGGTACCATAAATAGTGGGGGGAAAAAAGGATACTAAAGCTTCTAAAATGCTGATGCAAAGATGATTTACTTATCAAGAGCCTCTCTAAGGTTTACTCTCATTTAGCCTCATGTTGCTGCATACCCATAATTCACATTAATGCTAATGGGAAAGTAGACGCCTAAGTCAGTTTAAAAAGGGGAAGAAGCAATTACTGCATTTTCTGTATCCTAAAGGCAATGAATAGCCTTGCTACAAAAGCAAAAGGAATGCTAGGTGCAGGAGGAATTCTTAACGAACTCTCTACTCATTTAATTTAAAAATAGTTCTTACATTATTTAAAGTATTATTCAAATATTTATTCTATTTGTATTGCAGTCAATGCTAAGGAAGTAACTTGATGCACTTTAAAATCTCAATAGTTGACTACTGTATGCTTGCAGATGGCTTTCCTTTGCTCAAAATAAGAGAAATAACATACCTCCTGTCCAGTTAGCTAAAGAGTAATTATGTGCTCAGAAATAATTAAAGTCCAGCCATATTAATTCTGGTTTTTATCATTCCCTTTGATGAAGGACTAAGGTACTTTAGCTCCCAAATACATTAAAGCTGATTATAAATTCTCTCTTTATGGCCTTGATTCGGCAGAAATTATCTGTGGCCTTTTGGACCGCATGTGTGTGGGAGGCATGGAAGCTGTAGATGTCATTAGCTTTTTGGCCTGGGAAAGCTATTCACCATAAAAAAAGTCATACCACAAGTTGACAGCATTTTGTAAAACAACAGCACAAATCCTCTAAGCTTAATAAATCTGCGCTTATGTATACAGCCATTGTTTGGTCCAAAATGTTCTCCTTCGGTAATGAGAAAAGTGGGAAAGAAAAAAAGGACCTTTTACATTAGGTTAAGTAGACTCCATGGAACTAGCAATTTAGAAATCTCCATAGTAATAATCATTCTTTGAGTTAAGGTGTCTGTTCAATAAAAAGGGAAAGAGATGAGATTAAGGCCAACTGCTGAAATAATACAGGTATTAGAAAAATTCACTGAGGGGGTTGCAACACCATGGAATCTGGTAGTGCACATGTTAAATGCAATTATATATTTATCTTTAACCTTAGATAAGTGCCTCTATCCGTCCATTGCTATTTCTTCTTCATTAGCTCATTTTTTAATTGAGCATTGAAGACCTGTGAAGTGAAATTACTTCACCTTTTTAGGTCCTACCCTCAGATCCAAATATAAAATAACTAATCCTTTGTTATTTCAACTATCATTTTTATGCAACAGACTCTCCAACTAAAAAAAAAAATCTGTGCTGAATTATCACAGTCTAGCAGATGTTAGCTGAGGCACAATAACATGTTGTACCTATCTCCTGTTTTTAATGTAAAAGAAATTAATGATGAGTTATAATTAACAATCTTCAGACCTCAACTTTTTCAGTGAAGAGAATTCAAAAATCAAATTATTATATGTTGAAATTAAAACATAACTATATAATAATTTTTCTTATAAATGTAATGACAAATTGGAAAGATACAGCCTAATAGTCATCTGATGAATAATTTTATAAAATCATCTTCTTTCATTTGAAAATTAGAAAGCTGTCAGCAAACAGAAAAGAACTAGAATTCCTTACAGAAAAGAGATTTGGAAGGTACAAATGGCAGCTGGGTCTTAAGAAACACTTAACTGAAAAAATATCTCTTTCTATTATCAAACTTTGTTGCAATAGACAAAACAATCCACTTTATATTTTCCCTTTTTACTGTCTTGCTTTCACCACATGCTCACTCCTTGCCTTGTTATTTTTCCCCCTTAAATTCCTTTTATTTCCATATTGTACTTATTTGTATAGCGTATCAGCAGGGCAAAGCCCTGGTCGACTTTGCTTTTTGATGATAACATTTGCACTCATGTTTTAACAACAAATGATGGCACAAACCTTAGTCATTTCACATCTTACTACCTGATTTGTGATGACAATCAAGCACTGTAATTAGAGCTGCAAGTAACTCAAATTTGCATCTGCAAGTGAATGACAGGTGCAAATTGAACTCACAAAAGGGTTGCCAACTTTCTTTGAAAATTTACATGTATAAATGCTTTGTCACTAAAGAAGCTATTCTGACACTTCAAGACTAACTCCTGCTGTGTCTTTTATAACAGCATATTGCTGAAGTCTCACACAGAAAGAATGTCTAATCCCAAACCTTTTTATTCACAAGATTAATCACACTGGCTGGATCTTGATTTCCCTTAAATCTGAAGGAACTTCATTACTGAACACTAGATTTGTGTGAATTTAAATGAGATCAGAATCTGGGAATGCAGATAGAGATTCACTTCTCTGCTTCCCATTTTAGGTGCAGCCCGAAATTCAATGTATTCTCAGAGATGAAGGCACTTCATGTTCACTTGGCCTGTGGAGAGCACCCCAGATGAAGCTTCATTTCAGGCTCTCTTTAAATCTCATTCCCTTTGCAATAGGCCACTCTATAAATCCAATGCCCTTTCTAGAGGCTTTTGGTTAAATGATACGCCTTACATGGAGTCATGCAGCATTACTAGAAAAGTAGGCAGGATAAGTACAGATCGCTGGGTGAGCCATGGTCCCCTGGGGTCCATCCACACAGCAGGCTTCAGCCCTGAAGATGCACGCAGCATGCACACCTGTCCTGGTTTCAGCTAGGATAGAGTTAATTTTCTTCCTAGTAGCTAGTCTAGTGCTGTGGGTTTAGGATGAGAATAATGTTGATAACCCACTGATGGTTTAGTTGTTGCTAAGTAGTGCTTACACCAGTCAAGGACTTTTCAGCTTCCCATGCCCTGCCAGGTGCAGAAGAAGCTGGGAGGGGGCGCAGCCAGGATAGTTGATCCAAACTGGCCAAAGGGCTACTCCACACCATATGGTCTCATGTTCAGCATATAAACTAGGGGAAAGCTGGCTGGGAGGCCGCTGCTCGGGGACTCGCTGGGCATTAGTCGGTGGGTGGTGAGCAACTGCATCGTGCATCACTTGCTCTGTATATTCTATTATTATTATTATTACTATTTTATTTGATTTCAATTATTAAACTCTTCTAATCTCAACCCACAAGTTTTCTTACCACAAGTTTTCTCACTTTTACTCTTCCAATTCTCTCCCCCATCCCACCGGGGGGGAGCGAGCGAGCGGCTGTGTGGTGCTCAGTCACCGGCTGGGGTTAAACCACGACAACGCCTCATCCCTCCGGATGTCTGCCTGCATTGGGTACCCTTACAGTGTCCCGCCAGATAGTATTTTGGATGAGTAAAGCTCTGCTCCACTCTGCCCCTGCACAGCAGCGCAGACACAGTGGTACTACTCACGTGAATGAGATTTGCCAGGACAGGTTCAAAGACAGCACAGGTACTTTTTTTCTAACTTTCCATAAAACACAAAGCTAATATCCTAGGTGAGCTGCCTTCTAATCCTTATAGGGTTGCAATGAAAACATAGCTCGTGCATGGAGTATACTTAGTACAAGGAAGAAGCAATTCAGTGGAAGAGCCAACAGCCTGATAATTATTCTAGACATCGTAGCTACTGAACCACTCTGACTTCTGTTCTAGCCAATGGGGAAAAAAAAAATACATTGGAGAGGGGAGAGAGGAGAGAAAGATGTTCATTTATTTTCTTTCCAGTGGCAGTAAGGAAAGGAACAGATGCTTATGATAAAGCAGTGGCTGTCCCACCCACTGGAATTATATGTGAGGAAAAGGATGCTTCAAATGGACTGAGACTCTGCTGGCCAATGTTGACACAGAAAAACAAAGCCCATGCATTTAACCAGGAACACTGCAGTTGGAGTACAAAGCTCCAGAGGTGAGGGATGGGCAGGTAACAGACATGAAAAATGAAATTTGTAAGCTGTTATATGGCCATTATCACCAGCATTTACCACTCTAGTACCACCTCACTTGCCTATATCAGTCCTATATCACTTGCCTATACAAGTCCATGCAGCTTTTAACATTTTACTTGCATTAATAATTCATATTGTTTTACAGATACTCATATTCCAGGGTGACACACTGCTATAATGAATTGAATGCAACATTACACAGCTGTGCCACCACCTGAGCTTTCAGATCATGAATCAATTCTCTCTCTCTACAGGTAATGACTACAATCCAGATCCTAATGAAGACTTATGCACATGCTTAACTTTAAGCCTCCGAGTAAGTTCTCTGAAGTCAACAGGCTAAATCTCCTAATAATATAAAGATAGATCCACTACCATTAACAGAACTGCTCCTATTTGCATCTGGGCCAGGAGGTCAACTCAGGAGTAAAAGTTAAGCAGGAACAAGCATCCCAAATTTCTAACTTCCCTCAGTTATTCTGTGGATAAATCTAATCAATAAATAGAATTTCAATCTCTTGAACATGCTACCAAAGCTCTGTGATGAAATTAAATTTTCTTTTTCATAAATGCATTGCATTTTAGTCTATGTACATACAAATAAAATGCTACATTCATTTTCTACAGCTCTCATAATCAAATTGCTTCCTAATTTTAAGGAAGATATGAACTCGGTTTAGACTACGAGCTTAAAAAAAGTGATCATAGATAGGTCATGCAATAGAACTGAAGATTTGTAATTTTAAGATCCAAATTTTCAGTTCCAAAAGGAAGATTTAAAATTGCCATATCAACATTAATCTTCACTTTCTTTCAAAGATCTCTATAGCGTTGCTGGAATAACAGTGCAAGAAATCAGGATGCAGTAAGTGCATCCTTTGTATAAGGATATATGAAGAGACAAAGCTGAGAAAACCACCATCATTTTAGGTAAAACTGGTAAGGTTTGTTCTCTTTTTTGCTGCTTTTGTGCTTTTTTTTGAGTGTTATTTTGTTTCAGACAGGTAGGGTGGGTCATCTACAACAATATAGTATCAGAAAGCATTCTCTGCTACCTCTTGACTTAAATACCAAAATATAATTAAAACCATATTTTAAAAAAATCCATCTCATTTTACTTTTTATTTCATTGTCCCCTTCTGTTTTCAGACCCGGAATGGAAAAGTTGCAGCCCAAAACAACAACTGGACAAATAAACATAACCTTTGTAATCTTGCCCCCAAATACCTCTCTCTGGAAAGAAACTAGCCCAGAACAGCAGTCTCAGCAGGGGAGATAGCTTTGGGATTCTTGCACAAGTAATCACCTTTGCTAGGGACAAACACTGTCAGCCTGCCTTCTGCTGGAAAAGCCTTCTCTCCCAGCTAATTTTATTAACTGCAGGGGCTGGTGTTACAGCAGCTATATAGTTTTGTTTATGGCACAGCTGAGCATACAGTCCAGCTCTCTTGAGACCCAGTTTCATAGCCTAAATAGCAGAGCAAAATGGTCTTCATGTAACCATGTAATTGAACATTGCAGAGAAAATCAAGTTAATTGTGCATAATATTTTCGTACAGAGTTTGGAACAAAATAAGTTCTCCCACCCCTCTCCCCAATGTACTTCATGTCATCTGGTTTTAAGCCACGTGCTTTGAGCTCTATATAATTCACTGTACCACTGCAACCTGTGCAGTATTTTACCATCTAGAAATCCACACTCTTGCATACCATAGAGATCATAGATAACGTGCAAGTCTTATTTTCTCAATTTTCTGAATGAGCCACTATCAGTAAAACTTAATTCTCCAGCTACCTCACAGAGCTGAATTTCTTCAGAAAAGTGGTAAAGGGGAGGAGAATGTTTTGTGTTGTATAGCTGACCGCAATCCAACCCTCTCCTTGCAAACACTCAGCAGACAGAGGGGCAGGGAGTTTATAGGCAAAACACCTTGTTGATCAACCTTTCCATTCCCTCATATTAACTCCAAATCACTGCATTTGTTGCCATGTTTTGAGTAGCGCAAAGAAAATCTGATTCTATAGTGAGCAACCAAGGTAGACATCATGTATGCCAAGTCATTCACAGTAAGCTAAATTAGACAGAACCGCACCCTCCTTCATTAATTGTAAAGGCTTGTCTTCAGCGTTGGCCCGAACTTCCCAATCATCTAATGCTGATACTGGTACCTAAGTCACGGAGTTTCCTTGTTCTTCTTATCATACCCAGGTTTGTCTCTTGTGGTCTCAAGGGCAGAGATAATACTTCTCATACTTCACATCTATCTGCATCTGCAGTCATATTTAAATGTTTTAAAACATTCACACAACAAAGTTTCTTCCTAGAAGGTAAAGGTGGATGATTTTCTTTTAGTTATATATGGCTATATAGATATATGTGTACACATATATATACAGGCAGGTTCTCCTATATGACTTTTTAACACGGAGAGATTCTTCCTACAGATTTGAAGCTCTGAGCATTACTGAAATATAAATATAAATACATTTAAAAATCAATAAATACTGATACTAATAACCTGGTGTTCAGAACTACAGTCTTTCCATTAACTTGGATCTTAAAAAGAATAAAGATACTTCAAGTCAAATGCTTCTCCACTATTCAAAGCTTTCAAAGCATCCTTAAAAACACATTTAATTGGGACTGTGGTCACCAGCTTTTACAAACATAATTATATCTGCTCTCATTACCACACCTTTTGACAGAATCAAAGTGCATAGCTCTGAGAAACAGTGATGGGAGAACTGAGGGGGCAGCATTTATGTAAAAGGCTGTCAGAAGAAAAGTGCCTTGCCTCACTTATTTTCTCATATTTACATACTTTATTTTTAGAAAAGCATAATTTTAGGCAGGAAAACTCAAAACATCTCAGCAATGGAGCAGACACAAAACAAGAACAGCACAGCCAGCACTTGAAGATTACTGGGATCAAATACTTGTCATAAGAAAAATCATTTTCATTTTGACATGTTTTCAATATTAGTATGGTACTTGTTTTGAAACTACAGTTGACTTGCTCTGCATGTTATATTAAGGATTCCCAAATGGACAGATAAAATCCTTATACTGAATGGAGCATGAAGGGAAATCAGCACATCACTTCTAAGCTAGCAGAACTTACAGACAGGCAGTGATACTTGGGACCACATATTTACAGAGCTACTGTCGACTCCTATATGGACAGAAGGCTCTAAACCCTTCTAGTAGAAACTTTGCCTTCATGCTTGCTCTTTAATAATTGAATACCTTAACACAGAAGCTGGTGAACAGGAAATGATCATCAAAATAAAATAGATTTACAAAATGTCAAGTCTAGGACTACAATATATTATTTACAAAAAGCATCACAAATTTAGGAGCAAAATGTCAGAGTAGCCCTTGCTTCCATTTTCATAACAGCCATTTAGGTGAGAGTTGACGGGTTTGGGACAATATGACATTTCTAATTCTTTATCTGCTGACAATACCCCTGCTCTCTGGAGGAAAGCAACAAAATGCACAGCAGATAAAAGCATAACGTTTCTCAGCATTGGACAAAAGGTACTCTCCTATTTTTATTTATTTTCCTTCTCAGAAGCCTACTTGCTTAGGATCACAGTATGCACACAGTTACCAGGGTTTTTATACTGAGCTATGTTTCTCTTTTTTAAAGCTGACCCTAGTGGGGTAAAAGGTAGAGGTACTTTCTTTTCCCTAACAGATACAGAGAATTTACATAAACAGTATGAACTACTAAATTATAATGATGGTCCAAGGTTTCATGCATGGGTCCTTTTGATAACAAAATCCGTAGCTAAATTAAATATGGCATTTTGTAACAACTACACACATAACATTTAGTTACTTTATAACCACTGTAACTCTTTAGTGATAATTATTAAGGTTTGTTTGTTTAAGAGTAGTCCCTGATATGACTAGAATATCTTCTGTTTAGAAAGTAAACAAATCCATGAGGAATATTTCTGAGAATATTTGAGCAAACAGTCCTTACGACCCTTTCCCAAGTCAACCAAAGTTAGTGAAAAAATATCGCAGTAATCCAAGCTCCATCCTGCTGAGCAGAATGAATGCCTACAGCAAGTAGAGCAAACTACTGGCACCAGAACAACACTTTAGACTATCAAGCTACCAAACAAACTGGGGAAAGTGAAAGTTACTCCTGTAACAGACAGCTAATAGCCTGTTCCTATGGGGCAGCAAAGATTGCTTTTGCTTACAGACCCAACAGTAAGGGTAATATCAGTCCTTGTTTTCACTTCTGCATCAGTAATGAGTAATTTCCATAGTAGGAGGCAAAATTTTAAATTTACAATTTTCCTTTAAGATTTTAGCTTGTTAGCATTGTGGATTCAATAAAGTTTTGGTAATGTTAGACAGATTCGTTCCAGCTTTTCAGCTACAGGATTACTAACTAAACTGTGGCTATAGAGTATTTAATGTAGACAAATGGGAACAATCCAATTGACTTCAATAGATTCTGAGAGCTTTTAACTCATGCCTTCAGATATATAGTTGTGCTAAGTGTATATTAACTTTATGATTTAGATGTAGGAGAAAGTTTTAGAAATGTATGTGGGCATAGATGACTTCTACATTCGTTGCTAATGTGAGAGTTAAAAATAATTCTTTTTCTCCTGGGATTTTCTGTGTACAATTTGGGTATATCTGATGGAGAAAGACTAGATGCAGACATAATGGTTTGAAAGCAAAAGAAAAGGAATCTATTACTGATAGCAACTCCTCCAAAATAAATAATAAACTGTGTTTACTTTTATTTTATTGGTGAAATCTGGTTTCCTGGGAACTACTGGTCAGGATCACTGGTCAATGATATTCAGTAAGGCTTTTTAGGTGAAAAGTTTTTGATAGAATAGTTATCACTGTTATGCAATCTTACAGTTTTTTGAAGTAATGATTGTAGACATAATCAGACTTCTATATAGACAAAACATGAATGAACTGCTTCACTTAACAGAAGAAATTTAATAGTTTTATATTGTCAGAAACTGTTAAACAGCAGAGTTGATTTATGTTCCAATGTAAAGCAGTAGAAACAACTTTGCAATTAGTATTATTTGTAAATTAAAACTATTTATATATAAGGTTATTATTCACTGTGCTTTTGAACAAGGTTCCAAATGTTTGCATGCTGAGCTAGGCTGTGTCCTCAGTTTGGAACTGCTTTCATAGAAGTTACAGGACTTTTTCTTGGCCATTCTCCTTCCCTGCAAACCTTTCAGCTTAACCTCTGACTTCATCCCAACCCATTACATGCCATTAGTATAAGAATAACTTCTGAGTTTTGCACATTTCCAACAGGCCGTGAATTTCAGCAGACTGCAGCCATTCATTGCAATAGGCTGCTTCCCAGTGACAGCTGTATGACTGACATCAGTGCACATCACACCGGAGCTGGCTTTCCTGTAGTCTGAATAACATACACAGAAGCTGAAACTTCAGAGATGGTTTTAATTCTGTTGAAGAGCTGGGACTAACACTGCAATAACTAGCTTACAGCTACTCAAAGAGCTTAACATATGCTGCAATCAAATACACCATCCTCTGCAGTGTCAGTACAGCCTTTGTCTTTTAAGGTGCCATTGTCTGGGCCAGTGTCTTTCGCTGGTAGCACTGATGAACAAAGTATCTTATGCCATAATGTGAGCAAGTCAGAATACACCGGCGTTCCATTAGTGATTTAAGTTCTACAGTGGGATATCCAAATTCAAGGGAGCTAAAGAGGTATAACTTTAGGAGTTGTAAGCTTTAAACTATAAAGACTAAATGTAGTTCTCCATATGCAAGCTAGGTGTCTAAATAAGCAAGGACCATGTTGATAATGGACTTTTCAATAAACAAGGACCATGTAGATAATACAGCCAGTGTAGCCGAAAGAACAGTATCCTACCCTAATGTAGACCCCTACCCCTGTAGGCACCATGAACGTTGGTGCACTCCTGCACCATCTCTCCTCAAACTACAATGGGTGTTTAGATCGCTGGCTCACACAGACAGCTACAGGGTGATCCCTACATGACAGTGTCTTAATCTGGAGCTGAATCCCACTCTGAGCTTCCAGAAATCAGAATCAGACAGACATGGGTGGGGAGGAATACACATCCCTCACATGAAACACAGTAAGATTTTTTTAATCTCATTTCTTGACTCAGTCAATTTTATAGTTTTATAAAACTTGTCAGTTCATTGTTAATTTTTATGTGGAGTTCATTTCATGCAGACAGGAAGAATTGAATTTATAAACTCTCATTAAAGTGAACATACTGTGTAGCATTACACCTATATAATAGTCTGATACTCTATTGTCTTGAATTTTAGTGCACGTCATTGAAAGGACAGATGGGTGATTCAAATATGTATGTGTCATATGCAAAATTCACTGAACCTTTACAGTCTTCCAACTAGTTGCATGTCATATCTATTATGTCAACTAATAAACTTCAGAGACTATTTTGGGTTTCAAGCTTGAATTAAAGGTCTGTAAGATTCTCCCCTCCCATCATCCTTCAGAGCAAAAATTACATTACTGGGACCTATGAAGGGAGAACAAAATATCTAGAAACCTGTACCATTTTGGTAGCAAGAGGTTCCATTTACATCTGTCTTGTTACAAGCACTTGCTCAGGCCAAAACAATCTGTAATTTTATACCCACCTACTAAAATTTCTCACTTGAAAAATGTTCCAATCTCCTTTTGCTAAAAATTTGCCCCAAAGTTTCATTTTAACTTTGAATTTTAATTTTCTTAAAAAGAAAATGATATATTTAATGGACCACAGCTGTCTGGAAAGTACATATTTGATAGGCATACAGTACTAATTTGGAAAATGAGTATGATTTACTTGATGAGTCACAATGAATGTCTGTAAATATATATCCAAGTTCTTTACTAGAGACTAGTCTTGCAAGCTGTATTACATAGAAATCATACTTAAACACACGAATCTCTCCCCTGAAGAAGAATGGAGGCCAAAGCTAACAGCTTCCATCTTCCTTACCGCTTTCAGGCTTTTGGTTGACGAAGTCCAGAAATATAATACTGTCAAAGAGTGCAAATATTGAATGCAACGGATTTTCCCAGTTTAACCTATTTTGTAGAATAGAAATCCCATGGCATGGCAATGGACAGCCCCTGCTGTAGATGGAACAGCAGCTCCATTAAAGCCAGGCACCTCAGGCACTGGCCTGGCTATGAACGATGGGAATGGTTCTGGCATCCTGCAGCACACTGCCAGCTGCCCTCTCTCCTTCAGGCCCCGCAAGCGTGTGTGTGCCTGGTTACACATCAGGAGAAAACATGGATATTGAGTCTTGGGGAGGAGGCAGGGTGGGCAGAATAAGCAGGAAGAAAGTGCATGGGCACGACTGCATCTGTGCCTTAGTGAACGCAGATTACTTAACAAATCAGTGCTAGGTAGGACAATCCTGCTTATCAGGTTTCCCTCTCAACTTTATTTTGAGGAAAACTGTATAAATCAATTCTGGCAGTATCAAAAACCTTTAGATTCCCTAGATTTCAACACGAGGAAGGAAAAGGAGGGCATTTTGCATCAAGTCATCCCCCATCTAACAAAGATATTTGAATAATTAGTGAAGTGCATTGCCAGAAACACAACATTTCAAACTCAAATCTGAAAACATATTCATTGATAGCATTAATTTAAGATAATCAGGTGACTAATTGGGTGACTAATAGTGTTAATGAATAGAAAAAGAAGTTGAGATTGTAATCAGAGGCAAATCTCAGCTCCTTGAAATGCACTAGACAGAACATTGAATACTAAGCCATAATGATAACATACTTGCTTCTTATTTGCCAATATAAAATGCAGAAGTGTTGAAAATTAAGAGAAAGTATGTATGTTACCATCATAAGCCATCAAGCTGTTTTAAATCTGTTGATTTTTTTTTATTTAGAAAGAAAAACTTTTCAAAACAGTACAACTCAGGCTCAAAGAAGGCATTTCTTTGAGTAGTTTCTCATAGAAAGTAAAATAATGAAATGAAAATCACCTCATGTACCTAAGGATGGTACATGTACGGATGGCAAATCAAGGCTATGGTAATAATGTAACAAAGCATTTAAGCATTTGAGCAACTTTAAATACACGAGTAACTCCTGTCAGTGTCATTGGATTCATCCTGCTTACGTGAATAGGATCTTCAGAAGACGTTTCAGAGAAGATAATTCACAGAAGTCTCAAAATGTAATTTAAGAAAGGATAGAAGGGAAAGAAGATTCTCTGTAGATAGTTGCCAGCTGATTGTTTTTAATTATTTTAACAATGCTGGTGCTTTTCAGTTAGGTTAATAATTATGGTGCCTAAAGCTCTTGTAGAACTTTCTAAAAAATGAACGCAAACTTGTAAAATTATATCTTAACCATACCTTTTTTTGCTTAAATATTTTGCAGGACCAGGGATTAAGCAACTGGATAGCAGCAGAATGCCAGGCAACCAAGAAAAAAAATCCAAAACAGCTAATTTAACTTTAGGACATACTAACAAATGTAAACTAATATTTTAAATTTTATAAAAGCATTTCTCCTTCCTTCTTTCGGCGGTATGATAGTATAGTAAGCTCTTCCAGCATGTAAACTCGTGAGAATAAAATCACCATTACATTTAACACATTAAAAATTCCTGCATCTACGAATAGTCAAGTTAGTCAAAGGTTAATTAGCATATGTGAAAGGGAAACTGGAGTTATTCAAGCAACATTTGAAATGTTCTTTTTTTAAAAAAAAGCATTAAAAACCGCATTAAGATGACTATTAGAAATGTGCTACAGATTGATTCCTTACTTGCTAATAGTAACGACTGATATAGTCAAGTAGAATTGCAGAAAGTTTTTTATTTTTTTTTTGTCTAGCGTTAAATCTGAAAACAAGTGAGGCAGCTAGCTGTTGTATTAAACGCCCTACATTATAACATAGTAGCTAGATTATAAGGGGGGGAGTGTATCTACAACTCTACATCCATTTTAGTAAACCATGACTCCCTGATTATGTGAAATGCCCCCAAATAAATATAAATACAGTCTTTTCTAAAAATGAAAAAGCCAGAAAGCCGGGACAGGGCCCATATTACAAAAGCAAGTTGCAGTTATGCTCTACTTTACAAGCCTAGTGGAATTCACATAGTTCATAAGCCTTTGGTAGCTTTTTGCAAAAGGATGAATTTCTGTGTTGCTGTGTTTTCTGAAACACACACCAATCCTAGGTCAACATTTTGCTATTAAAAATAAGTAGTTCACACAGCACTTAGATGTCTGAGATCTTTTTAGAAATATCGCAGGCACTTGCACATATATAAAAAGCATTTTTCAGAAACAGTTGCAGCATTTTATTTTTGGAAGAGTTAAAGGATAAGAGTAACTTTAGATGTATGTTTCCTTGGGCTTTGGAGGATGAAAGGGATTAATGGAGGGTCACAAGAGGAGGATAGAAGAAGAAATGGAAATAAGAGGAGAGTGCTATTGGATGTAGCTTATCCTTTCCCTAGGCAGTGGTTAGAGGTGTCTATGAGAGGAAAAAGGATTGACTACTTCTTGCTGCATGTTTCCAACAGTTATTCCAACAGAAGGATGAGTATGGTCAAAATGGGATTTTCCTATTCTCTTTGTTAAGAGTAAGGCTAAGGCTGTGATGTCCTTTATACTGAATTTGATGTAGTGTAAAACTCTCAGCTCCTTCAGGCTAAGAGTCACTGGAGTAGCTGGGTAAGACTCTACATGCTCCTTGTTTTATTAGAAGATCTGGAATAAAGCTGAAAAATGTATACCATGCAGTTATGTGGTGCTTTTTTGGGAAGAATATATATTAAAAACAAGATTGCCAATACTGCTTGAGATTCATGCACTGAAACACTGAACTGGATTTATGACAATTCAAATTATTATAGACAAAGCTATGGCAACTGCCTATCAATTACTTAGTATAGCAAAATGATTCTTCATCAAGAAGTACATGTTGCTGTATTACCATTTTTTTAAAATGTCATTAGGATGAACAACATAGCCATAAGTGTAGGATTGAGTTTGGAATCCTTCCTATAATTTAAAAATAAGAATGAATCATGTTCCTAGGGACATCAGCCACATAAAAAGTCCTATGGGACTGGAAAACCTCCCCCTGTTAATACAGATCTTTGCACAAATAAGGGCAGTGGGTGATGCAAGTTACACTGCTCTTCTGCTGCACAGGCAAAAGAAAAAATTCCACATTTGTAAGAGTATAACCCATTACTCCATGAACAATTGATAGACTTTGCAAACACAGTGCACGCAGTATTGCAACAAACACGGTTTTTCAAAAGCCTGCATTTAATTTCATTTACAATAGAAAGCCTTTTCTTAAAAATATTAAGCTATGCACTTTGTGAGTCACCATTCTAAATTTTGAAATATAAATACATTGACAACAATGCCGTAATGAATGTCTTCTTATTACATCTATGCATAATGTCAAGGGTGGAGAAAAAAAATCTCTAGATAAACTTCAAAAAACAGTATACTATCATGCATTTTCTAAGAGGGTAGGAAATTTAACATTACCTGGCAGGCCTCTGGGCCTGCTAAGCATATAATGAAATAGTACTGGGAGTAATGTGTACATTTCTGACTATCAGATTATAGGAAGCATAATGCAAAGATTCAAAATATACAACAGATGGCAACTGAAATGAGTCAGGTTCTGTGAATGTAAGACATGATACAGCTATGCTAAAATTAATTTCTAGGCTTCAGAAAACAGGAAACTGAACAGATATGTAACAGAAACAAGAAAATAAACAGATATGCCAGTGAACTGTTTGAGATTAAACCTAACATACAGGCATCGTATGATATCAGTGGAAAAACAGGAGGACCTACTGCAGAAGCAATATATCTAAAGACTGAACCTAGGCTTAACATAAGGTGACTTAAGCATAATTCTTCCACAGCATGGTCAGAAACAGAAGCTTTGTGCAGCTTTCAAAGGCTGAGCAGAGGGAAAAGAAAGTCAAAGGTTCAACGACTGTGCAAATTTAACATTAATTGCAATTTATAGGGTTATATAGACTCAAGGTCTTCTGAGATCTGAGCTAGAACCAATTGGAGAAATTTTCAGAGGCATAAATGGGAGTTAAGCACTATGTTTCCACTGCCTTTTGACCCTCACTTCTTTCTGCCTTCAACATTTCTTCTGTTTATTACTGTTCTTACAACACTCGTGTGTATCCGAGTATTTCTTATAAATGAATGAATTTACGATCACAACTCACCTGTGAAGTACAAATGTTTTTGCATTCCCGTTTGGGAGAATGGAAAAGTGAGTGATGAAATGGTTTGCTTGAGTTCACATACAAAGTGTGGCAGAAGTGGTTTAAAAATTTCTCATCTCATTGTGCATTACTCTTCACCAAGCCTGTACACACTTTGAGCAATGAAGTGAGATGTATTTTATCCACCATCTGGGTGATTTGCCAAAAAAAACCCCAAACCAACACTTTAAGAAGGTTAATAGTATGCTGTTTATTTCTACACAATTTTGCAAAAAAGTGGGGATACTCTAGTCATTAGCGATCAGTTTTTAATAGTTTTGTTTCTGGGAAAAGTGTTCAACATCCTTTTCTCTACTTTACAGTATCAGTATCTTAAGGCAACTGCTATTACAGATTATATTTTTTCTTATTCCTGTTTCTGATAAGCCCTTTCTTCCAAGAAACACCAAGGAACATAATTTTTTTTTCAGTCATTTACCCTGAGCTTTGACATTTTCTGCATTTTTTGTGACCTTCAGAAAAGTAACTTCATGATTAACACAGAAATACAAGACAGACCTCAGCAAGAAATGATAGTCTAAATGGTTTCTTATGAAGCCTCATAATTTAACCTCTCTATTATAAAAATACTCAAAGCAAAATTAGGTTTTTTACATCCACTGGAGGCAGATGCCCTTTATCTTTTTTTCTGCTGTTAATTGCTTTCTTCATCTGTGTGGCTTCAACTCTACGATTCTTTTTACAATAGTGGAAATATTGAAAAGACTAAGTTTCTTCTTCTACTCCCCGAATGAAAAATTGTTAAAACATCAGAAAGGTAAACATCCAAATGCTACTTATATTGCTTCATCTCCCTTCAGAGTTCATAATAATGCTTTCCCACTCGGTTTTAGTCACAACTACCCAGCCCAGAGTAATCTCACTCTGTATGAATAAAACAAGTTATTGCACAATATGCCACAGATAACATCTGCTGCTGCGCACGTGGCAAGCATGAAAGAGCTGTACCTTTAACATCCCTGTTGAGCCCCGTTCTGTAGGCTGAAGGCTGGCCTAACAAGTGTACAACCAATGCTGACTTACATACAAGGATAAATTAAATGCATTTTTTGTGCTTCTTCACTTTTGTCCCTTATAAGATACATTTAACCATGACATAGCAGAGCAATATCCTACTTGGAACTTCAGACTCTCTGGCGAAGACAAAGCACAGAACGTCTTTGTCATCTGATGTGTCTTCCACTGGGGACAATATCATGCATGTGTGTTGGTCTTGTACACGTGGTCTCACAGGTCATCTCTGTCGTTCATTTTGAGGAGCCTGTGGAGGATCTGTTCTGCTAAAAACCATAACTTAAGCTTAATATATCAGCTATACTGCAAAAAAGTCTCTCTGTAGAGAGCACAACTAGCTGAGCAAAGCTAGGCCCACACCTGTATCGAAATGTGTACATGGTACAGGTGATACTGCACAGGGGACACTTCCCTCTCATTCAGACTTGCCCTCAGTCTCCCACACTTTGTTCCCGGCAGGCTCCCTGTGTTAGCACTTGCATTCTTTTGGTAAGGCCTCAAATAAGAGAGCTTTTATATTTCTCCTGCTAACTGGCTGTAAAGTATTTTACAAGGCTTGCTGGCAAAAAGCTATTGCAATGTTTTTGAGTCACTACATGCCACCACAGTGAAAAAAAGATAAAGCAAACCCTCCAGCTTTTCTGGAAACTATGTGGAAAAAGGGATGCATCCAAAAGCAATGAATGTATCCCTTTTATTTCCCATACCCTGTTAAGGCAAGGCAAGCCCCTGCTACAGGGTCTAATCATGAGCCCAGATACTCATTTCAAATACTGCAACTCACACTTATGCCTGCTGAGGTAAAATCCATCTGAAGTGTGCAAAAATGTCTTTCTTCAAGATCCTGTCATGCAAATCACCTTGCATTCTTCCTGCTCCTCCCTCTTCCTTCTGTTTCCACTTTAACCTTTCCAAATTTCTGCTGGTGTCTTTAAAACCATCTTTACAAACAAACTTTCAAAAAAATATCATTTTTTTTAAAGTTTCAAGTAAAAAAAAATATCTTTTTTCCAGTTTATAGAAAATTTTATTAAAAGGTCGGATTTCCTGCAGCTGTCTACCCATCCTGCCACTGTGGTTGTCCTTGCTTGTTTTTAATCTGAATATTGTTCTGGCTGCAGCAGACAGAATGCTCTTCTATTTGTGGTGAATTACATTTTGCTACTATGTCAACAGAGTGTTTTTACCTTTATTTTCAGGTCTTGGTACCACATCAGGCCAAATCTCACCAAAATTATGATTTTCGTTCTGTATTTTGTTGTTTCCTATCCCCTTTGGGAACCTCTGTGGCTAATCTTTGTGTGCTACTCCCTCTTTTGAAGTCCCAGTCCTAAACAGCGTTATGCTACTATTGCAAGAGCACATGTGAGAATTGTTCACAATGTTCCCTGAAAGGGTAAGTACAGACGGATAAGAAAAGGAATCAAGATATTGGGAATTAAATCCAGGTCTTTATCACTGCAGTTCAGAACACTTTATCCTGGCAATTGACGATTAACTTTCAATTCATCATTACAGTTGGTAAATCATCTTCAAACAAAAGATCCCTGTGGGGACCCCGATGTTGTATGGTCATTTCTTTTTTTCTTTTTTTAATCTTATCCTTTAAGCTGATTTTGAAAGTTCTTTCCAAGCTTTTTGGAAAGTTAGGGCTATGCCTTGCATCTTTTGAGTGATTTTATATATCATTGGAAAGTATATATATTTTGAGGAAGAAATAAGTGTTTATTCTTTTAACTCCATCAGATTTGCTTCTGTTTTTCCTATAGCTCCTGGTGATTTCATAGCATGTTTAGAATGGATTTTTGTATCTTTGTCAGAAAGGGAGTGCTGAAGCTGTCATGGCATCCAAAATGTTAATGGGTCACTAATACTGGTCACCTAAAAAAAGAAAATAGTCTAACCGTAAATTCCTATTCCTCTCATTTGTTCCACTTTCACTCTATTGAGTTTATAAAAGTCAATTCCAATGAAGCTATTCCTAAACCAGTAAAAAACAAATCTGGCTCTGTACTTACTCAATTTTCATTTATCCAGCCCATCATGATTAAGGGATTTTTCTTCACTGCTGTGTTAAAAGGGGATCTTGCCTGGATGTTCTCTGTAACCAATTTCCCATCCACATAGCAAAACTCTTAACTCAGGCGTGGGGTAACTGTAGCATTCCTGTTGATCCTTTTAGGTACAGTCTAACACTACAGTGCTGCTTACTGTAAAATAGTAATCCACATGCTTTCCACTGAGACATGCTAAACCTCTCAGGTAAAAATAATCCTCTCACAGCTATTCAACATTTCTCCATGGTCCCCAAAAGACAAATTCTCCTGTGCTTCTCTGATAAAGAAGAGTAGACCATCTCAGCTTAGTGGGTCACTACGAACCATGAAGTGACACCTGACATTCTACGGACACAAAAAAGTGCTGACAGCACCAGCACCGAGACAGAAAAGCAGAACATGTTCAAGGGTGGCTTTTCAATGTAGCTGCCAAAGCAGGAATTCACATAAAGGCCAATCACCAAAACTACCTCCTGTTCAGAAGACTCTTCTTCCAAGGTAGACCAGACTTCCAGAGGAAACCAATGCATGCTGCTTCCTTGCTGAAACAAAGAGTTTCTAAATGCCAGCTGCCTTGCTAGATTAGAGACCCCATAAACCTCCTTTGGAATCGCTAAAATCATTACTATTCGCAATCTGATGCCATACAACACTTTGCAACTGCACGGAGATGTTTCCAAGGCAGATACCTCAGAATATAAGAGAAATGATGCAACTTTTGTACAGTGAAAAAGTACCTATACATGAATAAATTGGTTGTCCACAATAAAAATATTTCATTTGTAATTACTGTGGCTAGAGATTCAGGTTCATGACATAAATTTTACTAGATAAACCTTTTGTCTTTCCTGCTAGTATTAAATTACCAGTCACACTCATTTTTATTCAATTGGTTCTTTTTTCCCAGAATCTTACCATGAATTCTTTATCATGTGTCATTTATAAAATATTTAATAAATATATAACCTTATCTACAAAGACATATTTCCCTCTAGCATACTTTTCACATAAAAACCAGAACCATTGAGTATGAACCCCACAATAAATTAACTAGAAACCACAATTAACTGGAGAAAAAAAGGAAAGAAGTAATCTAAAACAATATTTAACAAGAAGCTCTAATAGCACCAAAAATCTAAAAAACTGTCAAGATGACGAGAAGCAAAAGCCTACCATCTTACATACCAAAAGGCTCCCATACCATAGGGCTCCCCGAGGCAACGTGCACCCACCAACCAAAGCTCAAGGTAAGTTTAATTCCAAAATTATTACCTTTGCAGTGAAAGTAAATATACAAGGGGTGGGCATCGTCCTCTACTAAAAAAATCAGTGGTACCTTGACGCCTGTGATCCCTTGGCTAAGCCATGCCTTTTTGTTTGTTTGTTTGTGAGCGAAAAGTTTCAATTAATTCAAAATGCAGCCATTTAATTCCTTAGTTGTATCAACAGCTAACAATGTACCATCCCTCTTTCTTTCTCTACACAGACTCCCCATAGAATATTCGGTCAAATTCAAGGTCTTGCTGTTACACTTCAAAACCCTCTAAGGCACTGATTTAAAATACCCGTGGGAGTGCCCCTCTTCACAACACTAACATCCCACAAGAACAATGTTCCCCAGAAACTTTGAAGCTGTCATCCTCAAAGATGACACTTATGATTACAGGAGACAGGGCTATTTCCACAGAGGACTTCAGCTTGGGTTCACACCAGAGGAGTTTACTGTGACCATAAATATAACAACAAAGTAAAATTCTCTTCTGTAGCTTAGTATCTTAAAGGTGGAAGAGAAGAAGTAAAGATAAAGGAGGGACATTATTAGAAGAAAGAGAGCACAGAGAAATGAAATTAAAAAGCTATATAATCCCAAATATTATGTGGGATGTAATACAGATCAGTATTGCAGTTTACGTTGTCATTGCTTGGAAAACACACAGTTTCTGCAGTGAAGATACATGAAAAGCCAAGAACACAGATAGGACCAGACTAAAAAACTCGAGTGTTTTTATAAGTGAAACTTATGCCTCTGTTAAACAGAAATTTTTAGAGCTGATAGGAAAACACCTGCTGATTTTTATTAACACAACCATCTGAGAAAGACACATCCCATTTACACTGTATGGGTCACAGTTTGGCCCATAATTTTCCCTTTGGTACTGGGACTAGACAGGACCTAAAGCTGCTTGTCAGCTTAAAGGTTGCCTTCTTTACAAATTAGATGGCCACATAAGCAAAGGTTTATATAGCGATGACATAACACACACAAGAACTGCACAATGTGAGGGGTTTGAAATAAACCCATGAAACCAGGCCATTTCAGAGTTAAGCCTATCAGTCTATCTTTACCTTATATCCCTGTGTCTGGCTATTGCAGTAACCTTGTACAAAATCATTCAAGGATATTTTGTCCCACGTGTGCTGTAACACTGACCTGGAGAAGGCATAGTGCTGAATTAATAGATAAGCAAGAGCTTTAGCTTCCATTTTCATTGATTTTATGGACTTAAGTTAAAACCATTTAGTTATTTGAAGGCTTCTTTCTTCTTAATGTTATTTATTTGAATATGTCTCAAGGATATAGCCTTCTACATGATACAGGAACATGGCTCATTAACATGCAATATTACATTAATCAGTAGCATTGATTCTTGTTGCTTCTTATAATGATAATGTGCACTAAGACTATTACAATGGATGTTACAGCAAAGAGGGACAAGTATTTCCCTCCTTGCTGAAGCAGTAGTCAACATGAGAATTTTATTCAAATAAAGTGCCAAAGACTTTTCTTGTGGGCCTTATATTCATATGAATAGCACTACTAAAACCCACAAAAGGAGCAGGTATAGGACTGAGCTATTAACAGGATACAGGATTTTAACCACGTTTGTTTACAGTAAGTGAAAAATCATCTTCACTCTTTTATGTTTAAAGCACAAAAAGATACTGATCTGATTTATGATAAAATGTTTTTCAAAACCTTGTTTCCCATTTCAAATTAAGACACACCAAGGCTTCTGCCTAAAATTAGTTGTCTATTTTGTCTGAGAGTGCTTGCAAAACCACGCAAAAATGTGCTCCAGGCAAACTTGCAAAGACAAGCATTCCATATGCTAGAACTGCGATGCATAATTCAAAGGTTATATCATACTAGGAACATTACTATCCCAAAAGCAGGTGAAAACTTCACAAAGGTGAAGTTATATCCATTTACCTTCTTCCTCTTCTTCCCTACAGTACCACTGCAGTGCTGCAAGTTAGACAGATTCACCAGAGTAACCAAAAGTTTTATAGCCTCCCCATCATCCTTGTTCAGTGGGATCCGCTATATTATGTGACATGACCACACCTGTGTAGTAACCCTCCTGGCAAAATACCCACCAGGATATTTTACATCCTGGACCATAAGTACAGCCAGAATAGAGGTACCTGATGGTACAAGCTCCTTTACTCAAAACAGGCAAAATGACAAATCAGTTGTGACACTCATCCTTTTATTCACATAGAATAAATATATAAGCTCATTACTTCTTTTGCTTACTATTCTATCCTATTTCTATAAAACCATGTGGAAATGTTTAATGTCATGAACATACTCAGATTATTACTTTCAGCTGTCTTAAATTGTAAGAGAAACAAGCCAAACTCGTTAAAAAGTAACATTATATGTGTACATGTGAGTCTGTATGCACAAGATACTGCTTCATGATGTCTGTGCATCTGTGTGCCAGCTACTTGTTTTACCTCTACTACCTGACTGACAGAACATCTAACCCGAGGCTGTGCCTCAACCAAAGTTTGCAGAGTGACATGTGCGATGTGTTCCTGTCAGAAATTCATCTCTTCCTGTAAAATGATCAGGTAATATGATCATGACATACCATCTGGATTTACCAGGCTATTTTGCCTTTTTTAAGAGGTATTCATTCAACCTGTAAAAGGTCAGATTTGAACCATCTGCGATGTAAACTGGTTGGGGTATTTGTGATCAAAAGATAAAACTTTAGCTCAGACAGTTCAGCAGACTCAAGACCTGAAAAAAATTAGGGAAGGAAATAAATGGTACTAATCTGTCTCATTCGTGTTTCTGTTCTTTTTTATGTGAAATACCTGACATGGATTTATTTGGTTAGGTGTATATCGGTAAAAAATGTTGAGCTAACTTACTACTATTTTATATTAAAATTTTATGACTCTTCAGCTTATCCCTCCAACTTTGATCAAGGAACATTAATTTCACATTATATTTGGGGACACTTTGGAGCCTTTGTGCTCGGACTGCACAATGCAGCATTAGAACCAAAGCAGAGATGATCCAGGATGCAGAAACTGTTGGAATACTGTTAGTCACCATTACCAAGGTCGATGTGAGCAGTTTGAGCCTTGAAACCATAGATGATGTCTACATATGAGAGAATACATTTGGAATTTCAGCAATATTTGAGATAAATATCTACACTTTTAAATGCTCACCTAAAACAACCAGTGTTATCACTGTAACGATCAGATATTAGAAAAGCAAGGTTTATAAAGAGAGCTAGAAACTTTTAATAGGCCTGGCAGGCTAGTTGGAAAAAGAAGGTAGGTGCTAAATATAAAAAAATTGTGATTTGGTAGAACTGATTAATATCACTGAATTAAACCACAAGAAGTTCTTTCCAACTTCAACTTAGCATGGAGTTAGCTGCTACTTTGACCTGAGGAAAGGACACTTGCATAAAATTGTATCTTCTTTTCCCTACTACATCAGTAGAAGGAAGAAATCGTGGACTAGCATTGCCAACAAAGTAACCTGGTATTTCAGTAACTATATATCACTTAATTAACTATATATCACTTCATGAGGAAAAGAAGGAGTAAAGAAACAAAGCAATGAACTAAAACTAGAAGCTTTCATTTCCCAAAATATTCTACCAGTCTTTTTTTTTTTTCCTTAAGACTATAACAGGAGAAGTTATGGTAAATTGATAGCAGTCACAAATCCTAAATACTGAGTCAAGCTTTGAAAAGCTATGCAGAAGTAAATGAGCCCTCATTTCATTTTACCACATCACTAAAATTTCTCAATGGCCTTTTCTCTGCATATTTTATATGCTCGCTGCTTCTTGTTTTTTTCTTAAATAAGGCAACACTTTCACTGCCATAGGAAAAAAAAGTAAACAAACCTTGAATGCTATTTATTAACTGCAAGGAGCAAAAAGCTGATTCAACATAATAAGGTTATAATTGTAATAAGTGAATGCTAGTGAAGCAATTGTCTTATAGATTATGTTTGTGCTGACAAGAGTTCAATGAACTAAAGTGCTGTATATACATAGTCGAAAGCCATTTAAAAATAATCAGCAAGTGAACTGATGCTTCCAGTATTTTCCATATAAATCTAACCCAGATGGCAAATGAACTGCATGTCAAGTTGTATTTGAAACTAAGGCAAAGTGTACCCCTCACCATTTGAATTAATATGAGCACAAAACATGCATATGATATAATTTCGAACATAAATATCTCATGCCATAACAAAGTCATACCGTCTGTTCCTGCTTTTAACTCTTTTAGTGTTTTTTCCCTTTTAAATCTTTTGGTGTTTTCCCACCAGAGAATGCCAGAAGCAGCTAGACTGGATTGCTTTGATTTTCCATAAACATATATACAATTTTGTTTCACAGGCAGCACATTATGAAAAGCAGTTCATATGGTAGGAAATAATCCAATATTCTCCGGCTAAATTCTGAGTAGCATCTAACACATTCTAATTAACAATGATTATTATGGCTTTTGCACTGTCAATGTGAAGTTTATCCACATTACTTATCAATTGCCCTAACAACATCCTAGACTCATTTTAAAAACCAAAGCAGCATGAAAACACATTGGATTTACCTATTTACCTATACTTATATTTATGCTATTCAAAAGTTTGTTTGAAAACTTTGTATAGAATACTGTGACTTGATGGCGTTTCTTTCCCCTCTACAGACACTACAAATGCCTTTTTTCTTCAAAAGGTCAAATTTTCAGTAGTTAATTAGAATTGGTGAAAACAAGTGTGTTTCAAACTATTATTTGAAAAATTTTTTCCACTGCTGCATACCCATCTCTGGTTGTGGTGGCAACTGTAATTCTAACCCTTTAGCCCTCATAAAAACACAGTACACAACAATTACAAAATATATAGGGAAATATGCCGTTACCTATGCTTTCATACCTGTCCGTCCAATAGGTCAGTCCAAAATGTCATTCTTTTTCAGGGAAAAAATACTAAATTCTGGCTATTTGCATTATACCTCAATAATGCTAATCTAGCTCCCTGAACTCCAACCAACATTCACCTCTTCCACTGCACAGCAGCTGGAGTTCACTACCAGATTTTACTACTAAGGTAGAAAATTAAATGGCAATTGTGTCTTTCTAATTTTATGAGTCATTTACAAATGCTAAATTTAGAAGATGTCTTCAATGAAAAGTCCCTGCGTTACTTAGAGTACCTCCACCCTGTATAGGCTACAAACCAAAAATAAAGTCTCTGATGGAATATATTACTAGTACCACACTTCATTTGTGAAAGCAGTGAAAGCTGTCTGAGACTAAGAGAGAAACTCGCAAATGACCCAACGACCATCCTAAGACTCACAAACATCTACTCAAAGTGCAAAAGAGCCCTAAACAATTAGGTCTCTTTAGACACACGAGAGACCAAAAGTAAGTATTAAAACCAAAATAAACAGCCCCTCTAAAAGCACAGCGTATACTGCATAACCAAATTCTGCTTTGTCAGATAACAAACGGGAGAATACTAGCCAGATGTGATGGACATTATTCATATTGCTAAATGCTTTTTTAGATGGAAATATTTTTAGGAAGAGGACAGTAGAGGAATCCCCGTATAACAGCGTAGCATGGAATGTATAAAATATGGGCTTTCAGTAAGTGTTTAGCGGATGCAAGTGAGAAGTGATCCAAAAACTATATCCTTTTTTACCATTATCATTACTGAGGCTATGGCAAAGCTCACCGCTTCAAATTGGCCAAGCCCAGCAGCCTCAGGGAGCATCTGAATCACACAGCAGTATTACACAAAGTCTCCTGAACAGCCTGAATCACCACAGAGGCAAAGGGAATTTCTGAACACATGGTTGGGTATTCTTAATAGAGACAACTCAGTTAAGGTTGATGAGTCCTCAAGATAACGCCAAACAGCAAGAGGGAACAAACTCATCCATTACACAGTGGTGAGGAGCTGACGTTTGGGGAGTTCATTAAACTGCCGAATAAAGCTGTGATGTCCTCCCAACCCTCCCATGAATTCTGACCTGTCAGTGGTTTCACAACCAGACAAGAAAAGCAAGATTCAAAATTGAGCTTTCTCTCTCCAGTCTTAGCGCACTGAATTATCTAAGCATTACAGCATGTCCAATCTCAATTAACAGACAGCGTCTCTCCAAACAGCAAGTTTTCTTGGATACCACAAATGCTGCAATAGCAACCTAACAGCCTGCAATCATCTTGTTACAGGCTTATTTTAACAAGTCCCTCAGTCCGTCAAGCAACTTGACGTAAAAATGAATTAGTAAAGTCTCTGAAATATCTGGTAAATATTTATGCATGCTTAATTTGCTTTAGAGGAAGTACAGTTTAATTAACCCTGACAGTTCTGAAAAGCATAGCACTGGAAAAATTTCTTCACAGAAAGGGTTATCAAGCACTGGAACAGGCTGCCCAGGGAAGCGGTTGAGTCATCGTCCCTGGAGGTATTTAAAAGACATGTAGATGTGGTGCTTAGGGACATGGTTTAGTGGTGGACTTGGCAGTGTTAGGTTAACAGTTGGACTCAACGATCTTAAAGGTCTTTTCCAACCTAAATGATTCTATGATTGTCATACCCACAAGTGTTTTATTTTCCTGAACACAAAATTCAGCCTTATTCTTTTGCAAAAGTATAATTTACAAAGGCTTCTAATAATATTAGTTCTACAAATAATAATTACTTGTATCCTGATAAACTATCCGAAACTAGTGCAAGGGGAAGAAAGATTTCCAAAAATCAGAAGAGGTTGTTGTTACTAACATGAGCCTCTAAATCAAAGCAAAACAGGTTGGTGAGGTTTCGTAGAGAATGTAATATTTACATTGCGTAATTGTTATTAGAAATTAACTTCACAGTAGCAAACACCTTATAGCCACATATATCTAATCTTACCAGTGGTGTATAAAATATAGGATAGGAAAACATGCTAATATCACCATTCTGCTGAGCATACAGTGACTTGTCTCCATGCCCTGAACACCCCCATCCCCATCCCCATCCCACCCCCACCCCCCATAACTCCAAACACACGGCCTGGCAGGAAACTTCCCTTATCCCAGTGCCAGTCCCACCAGTAACTCTTGTTGTATCAGTAGGGCACTGTGGGAAAGGCAGCTTGTAGAGAGCTCCAAGGTGGAGGCAAGGGCCATGCAGAGGTTTACAGAGCCTTTGAGTCAGAACAAGTGATCTAGAGAGATTGCATGTTTTTTCAGTGAGGACAAGAGATCCAAACTAAACTCTTGGCATGTCCCAAGAGACGACCACCAGAAACCAGAATGGCATTTAGTCATCTTAGAAAGCATTGGCATCACCCATCTTCACTGTCATTTTTCAACAAGTTCTTGAGCAAGTATGGTGTTCTGCAGTTGACTACAACTTAAAGCTTTCCAGGTGGCAGTGATGTTGGTTTCAACATGCCTCAGTGAGTAAAACTGTTGGGGTGAATGTTTATTCTATGAGAAAGTGGTAGGAGAGGCAATTTTTCCCAAAAGTTCAGTGCTCACAGGAAGTGCCTTTGAAGCAACACTTGAACGGAAAAATTTGAAGTATGTAAGAGGCTAGAAAGGAGATAGTAAAAGCTCTTACAAAGGGAGAGGTACTTGGAGATCTGCTGGTAACCTCCACTTTTTGAAAACTACATGCAATCTAGAATCTTGCAAATGCAAAGACTAGTTCTCTCTCAAAAAAAAAAAAAAATTAAGAGCCAGACATCAAAGTCAGTACCAGCAAATACAGTTTATGGTGTAAAAAAAGATAAGGAAACATGAACAAGAGTAAGGGAAAACTCCACAACTGTTTCCTTCCATTGGAACTCTGGCTCATGGCTGTTAGCTGGTAGCTGGGTTTTTACATTACAGTATGCAATAATCGAAGGTCATGAGTGTAAATCCCCTATTGCTTTTAGTTCACAGCTAAACCAAAATGAAGGTAGGTGACGAACACTTCTTGATTGTTTCTGTCAATCATTTTTCCAGCTGAAATGAGAAAAACTACACAGGGTTAACTGAGAAAGCAGAGTTGGAGCTCTTTTGATATAAATGGGAATTGAACTCATGGGACTGTGCTGCCGAGAAAGATTTTGCAACGTATTTTCATCTTTCCCAGGATTTTTTTAAATCCTCAAGGCATCTTGCAAAGCCCACATCTATTCATTGGCATTTAGGGAGTGAACCAAACCCACTGAAGTCGATAGGAGTCTTTTCATTGACTTCAGTGACCTTTAGATCAGTTTTTTAGAGAGACTGACAGAACAGAGATGGAAGGAAGATCTGATAAAACTTCCCAATTTGGTGCAGGCTATGGCCATTGCATTTTTACTTATGAAAGGATCTGTAACACAGACTTTTTGTTCAGCCATATGTGAAAAAAAAAATTTGACCAACTTCTTTTACTGTGGTAGGTGTTATGAGCACTGGATAGTTATCTAATGAAATGAAATACATTACTCTTAGACAACTCATGGAAGAAGGAAAACATGACCCCACATATAATACATTTCTTCCTATTGTTGAACATACATTGGATTAGCTATTGAAGAAAGTGAAAGAATCCAGTGAAAAGCTAAATACGCTTAATTTTAACTGAAGTCCACATACAAAAAGCTATACCAAATTGAACATTAAAATGACTAATTTAAGTATGACAGCATGACAAAATAATATGATTTAACAGAAAAGGCTTAAAATGAGAAAAATTAAAGCATTTGTCTTCAACGGCTACACAAGACATTTTCTATTCTGTTCATTCAACCTATTCTTGTTAGCTGCTATGGTTTAAATATTAATATCAACATAAAACATAAATGAGAAAAATTTTAGGCCCCCAAAAGCAATTGTCAACATTCTAGCACTAAAGTAGAGCTTATTACTTGCTAACATGTCACTTTCCAAAGCCGGGCATAAGATAAGCACTCACAAAATGCACCAAGAACAGAATTATTAAATCCAGCCTTGCCAATTAAGATGGGTCACCTGCTGCCCCAAAGGATACAATCTAGGTTCACAGTTCTGTAATCAGTTCTGCACTGTGCCTGTGCACAGCTTCATGACAAGATCAAGTGTACAGTTTTGGTAACAGTTGGTAAGGACTTCTCTAATTCTGGCCTAAGTATTTTAATATGGCTCTCATCCTGAATACCTTTCTTGCATTTTAAGGAAAGGATCCTTTACAGT